>NC_084963.1:7497207-8934909 GCF_949316205.1 Platichthys flesus
AATGACACAGCTTTAAGTTTCGCCTCGTCGAGATTAATATTTCACTTTTAGTAGACTCATTTTCCATTGATGCTAATTGATTTGGACAAAATCAGGAAGATAATTAAATGTAAATATTTTTTACTACTTATTAAAGGTGAGTTTAATCCGTTTTATTCTGCATTACTGCTCTTTGAAAGTCCTTATAACACCAGCTGTTTATTGAGAAATGTGTTTTCTTGCTTTAGTTTACATTTTGTGCACTTCAGTGATGTTTTGTAGAGTACACTTTATATGGAATCATTCCTGAGGACACATGCACACACACACACATGCACACACACAAACGCACACAGACGCACACACAGGCTGCAGTCCCGGAATATGAATATGAAAGGGCTTCTTTCAACAACAAACGGAAAAACAAGAGCGCTGCCAGCGGTTAATGGGACCGAATGAAGGAAAGCTGAGCAACATCGGATTTCGAGCCCTCTCCCTCAAAACAAACATCCAATGATCACATTAGCGGCGGATCACAGAGCTTTGTCATTATTGTCTTGGGTGTCTTGTCTGGTGTGGAGTCCCGGCCTCCGTCGTTTTCACTTCTGAAAACAGAAATCACCAAACCTTCCTTTCTTGTGTCAGATTTTTGTTTTATTGATTTAGATTTTCGTCCAACTTTGTGATCCAAAATGTCACAATACCTCTAGTACACTCGCATATGTGAGTGGGAGTGTATGGTTTTGTTTTCATCACATGCAGCGGTAACTTTAGCTGCAGTGAGCGACTTGCAGGTGAAGTGCAGGACTAACGTGGGGGGGGGGGTGCAAAGATCTGCTGCTGGGCCTCCAGACTGACCCCTGTCCCATATTGTGTATTTACCCTGTCATCAGGTGCAGCATACACAGTGCAGTACACATGGCGGTTAACCCGGAGATCAACTGGTTCTGCAGATTGAATATTATAATAATAATGGGGAGTTTGATACGAGGTTGTATATAGTGGGGGACCCTCCACAAGAGGCCCACTGAGAGCATCTGACTATGGCATCACGGTGGGAGGAGCCATCAGTCACTGACTGGTTTTGACGAAATCCGAAAAGATGCCTGATTTGACCAAATGTCACATGGAAGCATTGATTGATGGATGTCAACCTAACTTCAGATTAAAGGGAAAGACATGTGGGATGATATCACACAGAGCAGCTTAACTCAACCCAATTTAACCCCTGAAATGGAGGCTACTACTTGGTTTATTTGAAATGATGCATTGTTGTACATTTGTATATAAGTGTATCATGGGTTTGTGTACTTTTACAACTTAGTTAGGCGACCTTTCCAGGTTGTGCTCTGCCTCTCGCCCATTGTCAGCTGGGATTATATCATTATTATATTAATTTATTTTTATTTTGTTGTTATTGTCATATGCACCAAATGTATCGTATCTTATCTTAATGGAAAGAATGTTTGTGTAATCTTAATCATAAAGAGATATTTTACTAAATGTTTTTGTAAAATAAATACATTTAGATTTATTATTGTGCATCTTCAGAACACAAAGGGGTTAACACTGAGTCTGGTGAGTCTGAGTCTTATCACTGCGAGTGATGTCCATTAAAAGCCGCAGTACCACTGAGCAAGGCACTGAACTGTATCTGTTGCAGGAGCACAGCTGTGAACAGACCTTCGGTTGCAGCTCCCTCAGGTGCTGTACAAGAGTGTGTTCATAGCCAAGTTTCCCTCCTAGCACACACACACACACACACACACACACACACACACACACACACACACACACACACACACACACACACACACACACACACACACACACACACACACACACACACATACACACACACACACACACACACTCTTTTATCTCCCTTTCAACTGTTCATACACTCACCAGCTATGCATATATAGATCCATATCTTAAATCTTACCAACCCCTCTGATAACAATCTACACACACACTCACACACACTGAGTGGTCTGACGTGTTTCTGACACGCAAAACAACCTGCACTCAGGCCGAGGGAAGGGGGGGAAGAGAGGAAAAAGAAACTGTTATTTAAAGCGAGAGAAAAGAAAGAGCTGATGCAGGTGCCGACCTCCAGAGCTGCGCACATATGTCGTTATCAGAGCGTAATTTCTCGGCCACAGATTCTTATCTCCTTATCAGAGAGCGGCTGGTGGACTGAAGTCCGCCCATCAAACACAGACTTAAGGGCCCAATTGCATCAATCAGGCTCTGGAGTGGAGCGGCGCTTCGAGTGCCTCCAATTGGCACAATGATGAATCTACCACCATTCATTATCTCAGATTTAAACTTTCGACGGGGAAACTGTGAGAAACTGAGCAGAGTCTCTGTGGTGTGGTGGACAACAGAGAAGCTTTGGGATATAACGTCATACTTCTGTGATCTGCAGTTCTCAGGTCAGTGTAGATACTTGCATGCAGGACATGAGTATATTAGAGTTACAGCCAACAGACAGTGTGAATGAGAAAATACAGAGAATACAACGCACACTGCAGGGTAACAACAATGGCTTTGTTTTATTCAAGTGTGACACAGAATGCACAAAACCAGGAGCCTGAAACTGAGGCAGATAAATGGAATTCAGCCGTCAGTCATTATATTATTTATCCATGTGAAAATTTCCTATTGGTCCTGCAGGGCTCATCCGACCTGTTGGATTGATGTTATTATGATTCCTGGTTGTTGAAGAGAACTGGGCAATATTCATTGACCTTTAATGAGTCACTGGTCTACCACACTACACAGCAGTATTATAGTTTTGCACATCCATTTTATTTAAGATCCTCCTCAGGTGGGATGACCAGGATGTTTTTTCTAACTTCAGTATGTACATTATTTATAATAGTTTGACATTAGTCTGACATGTATGGATTTTATTTTTGATCGTGCTGACATCAGTTGAAAGATAATTGTTGTTAGGGGAACGATCAGAAAGTCAAGAGAACATGTGCTGCATCCAATTATTCCAATCTTTGTCATCACTGTCCAGTAAAAACGAAATATCTCCAAATTTGATGACCTAGAAATATGTAGGAAAAACATGAGGATTGAGTTTCTCTGAGTCGAGGAAAAATTCTCTCACAAAAGCAAAATAAAACATTTGAAACTCCAGCTGATGCCAAAAAAATCCACAATTCACACTGCAGCTGAAGAGAGGCCAGTGATTCTCTGCTGGTGAGGAGGACACGTTTCTACACAGCAGAGAAGTTGTGTCTGTGTTTGTAGCATCACCTGCATCGGACCCCAAATCATCCACTGAGCTTTATAATCAAACTTGAATTAAAGTTAACTTTTTAAAGGAGTTTCTAGAGAAGGGACTCTAAATTCTTTGTAGATCAACTTGAGAAATTCAGTTATGTTTTACTGTGTGTTGACCTGATTCTGATTCGGCTCCCTGCTGATCTGTGTCCGTCTGTCTGAGTGTCAGCGCACTCTGCCAGCAGCGGATTTGTAACAGGAAACAATCACTTCAGCAGCAAAATGACCATCGAGAGGTGAGGTTTGTTTCTCCATCGACCTCCTTTTTTTTCTCTCCAGGACTTCACCTAATACAACTCACAAATCAGCTCGTAACACTTGCACAGCACGTCTCCACAGCAGATTCTGTGTTTTCCGTGTCCTGAGCTGTCAAAGCTGATTTCAGTGTATCTGTCATATTCACCTTCATATGTCAGTGCCCAAAGTCTTTATTGTTTTTCTTCTAGGCTTTTGGGAGAGAAGAGCCTGGATGTCGTCAGATCCACAACGTGAACTCGCTCCTCTCTGCGTCGGGCGCGTTGCACTTTGCCGGTGTGGTCACATGATCACTTGTGACAGGGGTCAGTGCGGGTCAAGTGGGGTCATGAGTAGTATCCTGACATCCTGCCAGTCTAATCACCTGTTTATTTATTTAACAAGCAAACTCCGATCCAGACCGAGCGAGGGAGCGAGAGTGAGAGGAGGTGAGAGAGTGAAAGTCTGGAGGAAAAGGTTGATGAAGGTTCAGTTTGACTATGATTGATGTGTGTCCCATATTTAGCTCCGTCTCATGACAATGTGCTCAACACACTTTCATTTCTATAACATTTACGTGTCTCCTCTTTGTCGAGTGATCCGTCAATATAACCTGATGCTAATCCTAGTATGTCAGGAACTGAAAAAGTAGCCCTGTAGCAGAAAATAAATACATTAACAAATATATTCTAATATTTCACTCAAAAATCTGTCTCATGAAAAAGCCACAGAGAGTTAAAATACTACGTGTCTTTCTATTTGAATTTGCACTCAGACCCATTCAAAAGCTATTTTCCTCTTACCATGAGTAAATCGAGACTTTCAGGTGGAATAACTGTGTCGTAGAACAGCTCGTTGCTGCCCTCCTGTGGAAACTACTGGAACCAGTTTACCGTACACTTTACCTGTGTTTACCAGCCTGTACCACACAGTGGAGATAGATCACCGCTGAAGGATCTCTGGCGTGGTCTGGTTTGAATACACACCACAGCTATAGCTATGTTATTAACAGGTGTAGATTAAAATACATTGATCTACATTAAAAGGCTAATGAAACATATCCAGTTTGGATAATGCCATCCTCCTACATGATCTTAAAACATGAGATCATCATCTTCCATCTTAAATAATTACTTTTTTTAGACTAAATTCTTACTGTTTTCTACCTTGTTGATTTTTTGTCCTAAATCTATTTCAGTTGGGTTTGATGTATGGAAAGAATAGTGAAACACTGGATTTCCAATATACGATTGTAGGACAGCTGCAGTCTAAAAGCATAAAATATCTCTCCATACAATGAACCTGGTTTTTACTCAGACTGATATGTGTAAGGAAAGAAGCCTTCATCAGAGTATGTGTGTGTGTGTGTGTGTGTGTGAGTGTGTGTATATTTGTGTGTGTTTGTTTTATACAAATAGAGACATTTCAATGCTGAGACACATGAATATGAATATTACAATACCTGGGAAACAGGTATTGTAATATTATAATTCAAGTCAAAAATAACAATTGACAAAATTGATGTTACACATATCTCTTCATCTAAACAGATTCTGTCTGTGTCTGTGCTTGTGTGTCTGTGTGTGTGTGTGTGTGTGTGTGTGTGTGGCAGCGATGTTGTCAATCACTGGAAGTAAACATTTGATCAGTTTAAGGTTTTCAACAGTTCACTTGAAACACATTTTGTGACGGCATGTAAACTGTCCCCAGTCGTTCATCCAGTGATGTCCTGGTCATCCTGACTCGAGTCTCCTCACGCAGGAGAGCCGGTTTTCTCTGTCTCGCAGCGACTTGTTGAATATTTTATCTCTGGCAGGTAGATGGAGCGTCAAGTTACAGGACATTGACTAGCAGAGCACTGCAGGCAGGGCTCTGTTAGTCACCACACACACACAGGGAAGAGATGGGGATCATAATGAGCTCTTTACTAGAGATACATGAGAGGGCTGGGTGTGTTGTATTGGGACCAGAGATGCTGATGCATGTCCACTTCACACACAGACTGTCCGAGAGGAGCGTGTGTTGGTAGCTTGTCCAAAATGATCTACATTTTTAAGGATTTCCGTAGACTTTTTAGTTTTAATAGCTTCAGTTATTACGTGTAATACCAGAATAGCAGCAGTCCCCTTCTGAAACCACATTTAAACAAATTGCACACACTTTCTATTGTCAAATGAAACAAGTTGTGAAGTGTTTTTCTGCTCCTTGTTGGGGTTTAACGGACCACGACTTTTGGCTCAGCCTCAATTATCAATAGTCAGCTGATCTCAGTGAAACAAACATCACGTAGATACATAGAGAAACAAGCGAGTGAGGACAGTGGATTGTTTAGCTATCAGGGATCCAGAAATTTTGCTCAGACGTTGGTAGAGACCAAAAATGAGCAAAAAATTGGTTTTAGAGTCTTCAAGAGTCCACAGAGGGTTGCTCGGTGGGTGAATGAGTAACCGGTAATTGTTTCTTAACATATGTACCATACAGTAGCAGCTTTATACAGAGATATGTCAATGATCTGTTGCTTCTTCAAATTCTTCTTTTCATTCTTCTGTAGCAAGTCGTGTTCCCTCCGAGGTTTAAAATCCCCCAGTGTAAAAAACTGAATGTGGATTTCATGCAGTCATACAATCTAATTACAACACTCATCTGCACCTTCGTGTTAAGGTGGAGTAACCACACCCCCCTGACCAGACTTAGCTCCTCCTCCATCCTGCGCACCTGAATATAAGCTCACCTGCAGCACCAGCACCTGCATTCCTCTGGATCCCATCCTGACTCCGTCCAAACAACCTCCAGGTAAGATGGATGCTTCATCTTAGATGTTCATTTTTATATAACAATTTCCCCTCTAAAGAAAACTTGAATCCATTTCCAATAATTCAGCTTTTTGATAAAGTTAAGTTTAAATTTGGTGGGATTATTTAACAACTGATCTAAGTACAAATTGTAACTAATTTATAGTAATTCCTTGAGAAAATGTTTTCTTTCATTAAAAGTTGTCAGATACACTGAATGCACAATTACCTGTCTACTATCAGTGAGATGATAAAACAAAAAAAAAAAGAGCCTGAAATGAAAGTCCATTCCCTGCAGAACAAAGAGCCTCCTTGTGAAACTGGAATTCTCTCCGAATATTTTTCCCGATAATTTTCCAAACGCTCTATCTGTCATCTGAACAACGAGCGTCTTTCTCCCGCTGGCTCCTTTGTAGTGTTGTGGGAACGGTGCTGCAGGGATCAGGTGACAGAGAGAATGAGTCTCCCTTGACCGCTAAGCTGCCACTGAAACCCTGCTGAGAAACTAACACACACACCCATTGGCTTACACACATACACACAGACAAAGATATCAATGTTTGACAACCAAACACCAAGGAGCCCTGCTAGAAGTACAGGAAGTAATGTAAACACATGTTAAACGTATTATCAAATGAGGTTAAAAGGAAAGAAAGAAAATAGGAATATTTATTTAAAGTAGCATCATGGGAAAATGTTCTTTGTATTCAATAAAATGCCAAATTTGAGCTTGCACAACTTCAACTTCTGAACTTTTCATCTTTTAGATATTTCTTGTTAACCATTCAACCAGATATATTTAGTCTAAACCTTTTTTCCGAGCCGAGTTTCATCTTTTCTGTTTGTGTCTGTTTTTGTGTCCCCTCCTAAATATACAATGGATCCTATTATCATGGTAATAGACAACATGAGAGCGATCTCAGTCCCCCTGAGAGGCTCTTCTCCAACCTCTGGGTTTGAACTGCGCTCATTTACATTTAGATTTTACATTGACTTGAGTTGAAGTTGTTTGTGAGCACAGCTGAGGACGTCAGTCTGAAGTGGCCCCGGCCGTAAAGTCGTCTCTTCCACACAGATGGTTAGTCTGAACAGCCTCCAGCGAGCCATGTACTCGTTTAGAGGCTCCTCTCCTCGTGTTCAGTGGGCGTTCAGTGGTCTCGAATATTAGGCCCTACTTCTGTTTCCATTAACGTCTGGCCAAATGCTATAGAATAAAACACGTTTGCTCGAGGGCCACAGAAGAGCTTCTCCGCAGCCGGATCTCATGAAACACGAGCTGTAAACGACTGCACCAGGTTAAAGAGTCTGGCTTTTGAAGTTGCGTAATTTAAGCATACATCCACTCTCTCCTCTGAGGAAAATTTCTCACCAGAGATGCAACAAACTCAACATCTGTGATTGTGCTCTCGTTGTGTTGCACTCTTCACATCTCGCCAACACAACCCTCAGCGTTGTCTAATGTCCACTTTGACTCTGCGTCTTCACAGCCACCCATCATGGCCTCCAGTCTGTCCGTGAGGAGTTTCTCCATGAACCGCCAGCCCTCCTTCTCCAGTCGTTCTCTGATGGACACCGGCCGCTCTCGCTCCCGAGCTTCGGTGTCCTTCGCGGCGGCCAGCCCGCTGACCCGCTCCGCCTCCATCGGCCAGGATCTCAACGGGCCGACCGGCATCAAGCTCAACGGCCTGCACGGCAACAGTGCCAACGAGAAGGAAGCCATGCAGAGCCTCAACTCCCGCCTGGCCAACTACCTGGACAAGGTGGGACACATTACACAGCCCTGCACTGTTGGGCGGTTGGCCAGCAGCCAAAGTGCATGATGGGTTTACCTCAACATACCAGGAAATGATGCTATTAGCAGACAGACACACTTTGATCATTCGGCCCCATCTTCCTTCTCGTCTTCCTGCAGGTGCGGTCACTGGAGCACTCCAACGCAGACCTGGAGATGAGGATCAAGCAGATCATGCTCGACCGCATTCCCAAAGGTCACGACCTTGATTCCATGATGGCTCAGGCTCATGCTGTAGAGCAAGAGGTAGGCAAGTGTTGTAGCTGTGTGTGACAGCCAGGTTACAAGTTTTGGAGTTTTGTGAATGCAACAAAGCCCAAAGGTGACTTTGGTTAATTTTACATAGACAAAACTTCCATGTAAATTCACTGAGTCGTTAGACAGGAGCTGGATCATTCCTCATAGGCCAAATTCAACCCAGTTAATATTTTACCAAACTGATCCAAGGCCAAGTTAATAATTATTTCAACTAGTTTCACCAAAAGGAAATAGTTACACATAATGACGTTGAAATGTGTGATTTCATTGAAGAAGGATTAGAAGTGTTTTAACCATCAGTAATCTCACAAAATAAATATTCTGTTTCTGCCAGTTTAGCAAACATAGTTTAATTTCAACACACAAAGCATCGAGGAAATACACTGGTTAACAGACCCCGTGTTTGTCAGGTGAGGAAGAAGACTTTGGAGAACGCTCGTCTCATGCTGGAGATCGATAACGCGAAGCTGGCTGCTGACGACTTCAGGATCAAGTGAGTGATTGTTTGGGTTATCTGTCTTTTGGGTTTTACTTCGATAGATATTTTGCAAAGAATGTCAGGGACGAAAGCTTCAACAATACAAAATGTTCTTTTCTCTCTTAGACACAGTGTTAATGTTTACTCTCCACAGGCAAACATGTCTGAGCTTTATAATGTATATTTACAAAGATCTTTCTTGTACAGTAGTAAATAAACCTTGAGTTTAAGTTTAAACTTCGAGCTATCGCCCCCGCGCTCACTGTCCTGTGTTCTCTCCCCCGGCCTCGACGAGGTGGGAGACGGAGCTGGTCATGTGTCAGTCCGTGGAGCGGGACTGCGTCGCTCTGAAAAAGGCCAAGACCGACCACGAGCAGATCATCGCCTCCCTGAGAGGAGACCTGGACAGTCTGAAGGAAGAGCTTTACTTCCTCAAGAAAAACCACGAGGAGGTACATCTGTTTGTCTCGTTGTTTTATTACCTTCAGTAGTTACATTACCTTTGTGTCATTTTGACATTTGGTCTCGTTTTCCATTTGGCCCTCCAACCTCCCAAAAACAACACGCCGCTTGATATCGCACTGACCCAGTTCGACGTTCTCATGAGGTCTTTTTAAGAGAGGACAGAAAAAGACGTGTAGGGAGGCATGGAGGAGAGAAGGAGAGTGGTGTTCCTCTGGTTACTACACACAAAGGCAGCAGGTGGATCTGGTTTCCTCTAACCTGCTGTTTCTGTCCAGGGGGGGGATACACTTAGATAAACTCACCCCCTCCTCTCTCTCACCAGACGGAGACTGATCTCTGTCTTTCTGAAATGAACGGGAACTGGTTAGGTTGGTACACGACATTTAAACAAAGTAGCACCGTGTCAGTGTTTGTTCGATCTGATGTTGGATGGTTTTCAATTTCTATTTTACATCCAAACTTTGATGTGGTGCAGATATTGAGAAAGAAACTAACCAAATAAGACTTTTTTTAATCCTCGATAGAACAAGTACATTTATCCTGAATGTAACTTATATTTATGGATTTTGGATTGAATAAAGAGTTTAGCTTTTAAAGAAGGTGAGATTATGTTTCGGTCTCTCAGGCAGAGTCGGGCAAGAATTAAATAAAGATTTTTATTCAAACTGAAACATGAACCTAGAAAACGACATCACACTGTTTTCCCTCATGCTTCCCGAGAGCAATTAGGTGCACAGATATATATTTAAACTTAATCGTCAAACACAGGCTGAAAAATGATGCGTGAAGATCAATAACATCAGAACAGATCCAATTAAAACAAACTACCTGTGACAAAGTGTCACAGAGAAGAGAGAGTGAGTCCCTGAGCATGTTTGAGGTCGGGGGGGGTAAGGTGAGCTCTGCCCCATCAACTATTGATGGAGAAAGTCTAAATAATAAAGAGGCCCTCATATCCTCTCTGCCATCCTGGGGTGTAGGATTCACAAAAGTCTTCCTGCGTCCATATGTCGTTCATGCACATGATCAATTTAAGATGATAACAACCATAAACACTCTGTGGCAAAGCAACAACATAATACACAAACCACTTCCGCTCCTGCAGGATCTGGAGGACATGAAGTCTCGTCTCGCCAGAGACGAGGTGACCGTGGAGGTGGACTCTGCCACCGGGCCGGAGCTGGGCACCATTCTGTCTGACCTGCGTTCCCAGTACGAGGGCATCGTGAAGAAGAACAAGGAGCACGCGGAGCAGTGGTACCACAAGAAGGTGAAGGAAGATCTCCAAGTCTACTCTGTAATATTTCAGTTTTTGCCAAATGGCCTGATCGAAGTTGGACAGATGTTTCAAAATGGTTGTGTTTTTTGTGTACGTGTTTTCTCCAGCTGGAGAATGTGCAGAACGAGGTGAAGGAGAGCAACGAGGCTCTGAGAGACGCCCAGAGCGAGCTGACGGAGAGGCAGCGCTTCCTGCAGACCCTGGAGGGGGAGCTGGAGGGCCTGCACAAACAGGTGAGCTGCTACACGCTGGGTCTAAAGATAAAAGGTGTTCCCATGTCCACATTCCATGTCTGCTTTCAAAACTTTTGGTTGCATAAGAAATGATGGATGAGGAGATCTGGGGAAAATCTGTTAACAAAACAATTTAGACGCCAATATGTTTGTGGTGCCAGGAGGGGCTGTAGAGGCAGACGTCTCATGTGTTATCCCTCGAAGGTAATTGTGCAAGTTATTTTCAAAGCTGTAAAAACAAAATTTAAAGAAATTCCGGCATAACTTTTTGAAAAAATATAGTCACGAGTATTACCTCTGCATAGATAGGTATTGTGTCGGAGAAAGGCCGGTGTTATGAGGGATTTGAGAACAAATCCTTTCAGACGCTCAGATCCAGTCTCAGTCAGACCTGTCTTTTAATTTGTCATGTGACCGTCTGGGAAACATCGTTTTGTTTTTATAATCCTGTGTTGACAGTCAACACCTACTCCCACGCCGCTAAGTCATGCAAAGGCACATTGGATTCAGTAGCTAAATTGTATTGGGGTGGGTTTGGTAATTGCGTGTTTGTGTCTGTCGGTGCCAGAGCCTCGTCAGGTTGCAGGTATTTGTTGATGATGGTTTGGGAAGTCATTTCAGAATCAGGACATGGGAGGTTTGGTTTCCTCTGGTAAACACAGGACGAGATTGATAAGCCAGAAATACTTTTCTTTTTGTACCGAGCCAACCCGAGGCATCACATTCGCACATTAAGGCCAATTTCTGCCACTGAAGCCTGAAATGCAACCACCAAGAAATGTAGCTACACCTCACACGGACAAACCTCAACGGCTCTGACTGGTCCGCTTGGCCTCGTCCACGTCTCTCAGTGGCCAACCAAGATCAAAGAACTCTCCTTCTGTCTCAATCCGTTCAACCATCTCCAATATGATCCACACGGACAAAGAAATCCTATCGCCATCTAGTGTTTAACGATGTAAATGCAGGGCAAACTATCACACACAAGTATAAATGCTCACTGTGGCGCCTGGTTGCCAGTCCGGAAACGGATAAACTGGCATAATGACTATTAACATAAAATGTCCAGCTCCTTCATTGTGTTCCCCTCCGCTCCTCAGATTGCAGCGCTGGAGGGCAACCTGGCTGAGACCTCTCACAAATACTCCGGAGAGATGGAGCGGCTGCAGGCCACCCTGAGCCAGCTGGAGGACGACCTCTCCCAGCTCCGGCTGGAGATGCAGCGCACCAAGACCGACTACGAGCAGCTGCTCCGCATCAAGCAGAACCTTGAGATGGAGATCGCCACCTACAGGCGCCTGCTGGAGGGAGAGGAAACGTGAGAAGCTTAAATTAATGGTTGAAATTCAAACTACAAATTAAACAAATGGGTAGGACATTTTCAGATTTCGTGACTTCAGAATCATTTGTCTTGTTATATTTTATATTTTTATCAAACACTGCAGGAAAGGGCATAAACATATTTCACCATGTTGAGCCATATATATAAACGTGAAACTCTTGTATTCATTCTGTTTTCTTTCTTCCCTTCAGAATCAAAGAGATTCCTCCACCGAAAAGTGAGTCATCGCCTTCTGATTTATAAAAGAAGTGAATCACTGAAACATAAAGACACCCAATCAGAGTGGTATATAATGTTGTATTATACAATAGTAAAATACAGCAACATGGCCACAGAGGTCATTTATTAATCTTGAATACATCTCATCACAACCTGAAGGCTTCAACAGGGAGGTGAAGTGTGACTAAAGCTAAAATGATCAACAAGTCATTCATAAATCTTTATGTAATAGCTGTTGCGTACAGATTCACACCTTATATGGACTCAGGTGTGAGTTTGAGGCGATGTCATCGTGGGACTGACACGTAGGTTTCCACACAATGAAATCACCACCAACAGCTTAGCTACAGTAGCCACAAGCGTGGGTGTGAGAGCCATTACCGCAGTGTTGTAACTGGGTCCCAGTCCGACTGACTCAATCTGATGGATTAACAAACCACGCTGTGTTTTGAAAATGTTCGTCTTTCACTGACATCATTAGAAAAACGACTCAGGCTTAAAGATGGTTACGTCTTCATGAAAACAAAAGTTGAATAGTTGAATACAGTGTTTTTACAAATCAAGTGTTTTTAATGGGAACCGCAGGGAAGGTGAAATAAAAACGATTTAAAATATTTATGTAATTTTATTTCTCATCTCAACTCTTCTAATGTCTAAACTCTTCTCATTTTCTTCTCAAATTTCTTTTCATTCTCTCTTCTTCCACCTTACATTTAATCTGTCTCATTTTTCTCCACCTGTATCAATCAATATGTTTTATTCGGACTCATATCCTCTCATTTTGTATATTTTTATACTTCTCTCAAATTAACTTCTCAATCTCATTTCTAGATCATCTCTTCTCTATCAATTTTAGTTTGCACAAATATGTGTGTACATCTCATATAATCTCACTTGAATCAGTCTTGGCTGATATCATGTATCTAATATACACTATACATTATCATATGTTATATCAATCCATTCCAACATATTCCTGCTCGCCTCATCTCATCTGGTTTAATATCATCTTGTCTTGTTTTGTCTCATCTCATCTCATCTCTTTGTGCAGAGGAGCCTGATGTTCGCACCAGGAAGATCGTGAAGGTGGTGACTCAGACGATGATCAACGGCAAAGTGGTGGACGAGTCCAGCGAGGTGGAGCAGATCGAGGAGACCAAGAAATAGAATAAACCACAGAAAGTAGCAGAGGAATTTGATTTGGAAAAGAAAACGAAGGGAGGGAAGTGGGGACAAGAAGATTAAGAGGTTTGCAGATGAAGCATCAGCTTCGTTTTACAGAAGAATTATCGTTTTGAATAAGGACTTTTATGGGATGGATTATTCTACTATGAATGTTTTCTGTTTTCAGAGACAAAGAGGTTGACAGTAACAACCAAAGTTATTTCTGGAGAAAGGTGCAACCACAAATAAACCTGCTCTGTATTACTCTAACTACTGCATAGCTTCTTATGCCTCAAGTGATTTTTGACTTTAAATGTGCATGAGAGAGGAACCAGTGCTACATCTTCATACTGTTACTCTTATAACATGTTGTCTACTTAAAATATTTATTTCTTAGTGTGGTGAAGTTTACTATAGTGAATTTAATACATTACTTTACAAAAAAGATAATTTAATCATCTTAGCTGTTTCTTAGTTTGTACCATGTCTGAATAAAAAGTTTCATTAACCTCACATGTTTACTTAATTGTTATTGAGTCACTCGGAATAATTGTTTAATGACTTTGGGACTGAATTCAACAATTGGCAACAAACAGTGAATCCGTTGGTGTTGTGGTGATGCTGCTCCCATAAAGTTCACGCTCTGTTGACTTGTTTGCGTAAAACCTGTTTTGACATAAGTTCAAGCAAACGTTGTAAAACACCTCAGTAGTATTCAACAAACAGCAGTCTTCAATCTATTAAAAGACAGGAGTGTTTCAAGGGATTTGGGGGCCCTGGGTAAAATGGCCACCCCTTAAAAAACACATGATACCAACCATGTTATTCTGATCTTTTAAAATGATTCTTTTAGTATCCAAATTATAAACAACGTGCGTACTGTGCATACAAATAAATGACAGTAACACAATAAACACCATCCTAGACATTTCATGGATAAAATGTAGACGTCCTGGTCTTTAACAAAACATCTGAACAAAGTTTATGGCAGAAAGTTATTTGTTGCAGTCTCCTGTACAGAGCCAGTCATAGAATTTAAGGGGGCTCTCGCTGTTTTCTGTGGCCCCCTCTGAAATTTCCTACCATCACACTAAATTTGTACTTTTTATGTCACGCATTATTGTTTAATTATCAGACAACCATTAGTACATTATGTAAAGTTCAAAAACAGCGCTGTGGGGGTTTTAAAAGGCAAAAGCAGCTTGCTTGTTGAAAACAGAGATGAAAAGGAGAGAAATATTTCCCTTATCATTAGTCCTGCTGGTGTTAATATGTCAACACAACCTTCATTACTCAGGTTAGGTGTAAAGTTATATTTCTGTCAGTCATCAGTCTGAGACATCTAATTATGAGTCATAATGATTCAATTAACTGTGAAATTACTCTGAGACAGTCGGGTGGTGACAATGCAACACAAACATGAGTGATCGTTAATTGATCTGCAGACAGATATAGTTTGAAGTAATTTTGAGTAATTGGAGGATTTTTTTTTTCTCTGCTCTGATAATCCCTTAATGATTCCGTCCCACCTGAACAAAAACTTTGTCTGTCATGAAGTTCTCCCTCAGCCCTGTAATTTAAGGTCATGACCTTTTGGAGTGGGGTCACCGTGCTCCAAGAATCCAAAAGAAGTCAAAAGAAGAGATGAAACGATAATGAGCTGATGAACAAAGAAGGTATTCAGCGTTTTTTTTATTTACAGAGCAAACATAACAAACAGAGAGGATCAGCAAAGTACACAATAGAACGATAACAGAATACAGAATACCTGAGATCACAACTTAAATTTACACCTCAATACAGCGTGGATTTGAAATACCACAGTACAAAATAAGACTGGGAACGTGGAAGTTAATAACATCTAAAACTTTTCCTGTGTAATCACTGGAGCATTAGTTTGGATGGATGCACTAAATGTGCCTCTAGGTTATTCTAATCAGCACCTTGTTGACCCTCCCTCACTTTAAAGACACCGTCAGTTTACCAGGAGACAGATTCCCAGTGACGACTCAAAAGTTAATAAAACAGAGACGGAGACGAGTCAGGTAGGAGCACAAACAAATACAGGTAGGAGGTGAACTCTCACTGGGCCCCTCTGATCATAATAACTACTATTTAAACACTTTATCGTGTAGCTCAAGCTGACATCTCATATAATGTGAAGGTATCTACTAGAGAAACTGAAAATGCCCTTTGTACTCGGAACACGTGAAAAGAATTTGAATAATGAAAATCCAACCATTGAGAGTTGCACCTTTTCATGTTAACTCCTGCACCTCTGCAGTTTTACCCTGCAGGAAAGATTCAGTCTCCATCATTCTCACATCGGCTTGTTTCAGGAGTACTCAGGTGTCATTTTCTTGATATTATTGAATCAATATAATTTACATAACAGAAGATAGAGACTCTCTTTACCCAAAAAAGAAACTGCAATTGGATCAAATCATTTTCTTTTACAAATCCTTGAAGGAATGACAATATCAGGTATCATATTAAGTTCTGCTGGTGTTTTCAAAATAAGCGAATCTGCAGATAAGTATCATTGTTTACATGAACATGACCAACGTGACATCTGCCCCCTACTGGCTGCAGCAGTAGGGTTTTATTATGAGGTTGAATTATATATAAACAATTCTACAATAAATATTTACCAACAGTTAAGAGTATTTACACTTTTACAGAAATAATCTCAACAACAACGCTTATGCCTGTCTGTGAACTCACTTGTCTTCAAGTGTACTGTTGAATGTTCGACAGGATTTGACTGCACTCTAGTGGACGAATACAATTTCTCAGTCATATTACGATGCTGTATAGAAAGTAAACAGATCAGTCAGAAAAAATCGAATCACTTCCGGTTTCATGCATTAACCTGTGATCATAGAGTCAGTCATCTGTGTAATCCAGCACTATGTGGGTTCTCAATACAATTATAATAACATTTATTTTTACAGCTGCTTTCTTCTGTAATAACAACACAACATTTCAAACAAGTATGAAAACTTTTTATGATGAAATAATATTTCAAAAGACAGTTATGATGTTGCCTGTTGGGATCTGTTCAGACTGAAGGCCCCTGACGTGAACTTTGACCCACGGAGCATGCTGAGGGGGCCCACACTCCATAACAGGACTAAAGTTTTTAAACCTCAGTATAAGCCCATTCCTGCTCAGTGCACATTGTGTTTGGTTTGGCTGCGTTTCCCGGAGCTCAGGAGGGATCACAGTCGATTACATGACCAAAGTGCAACATGTTTACAAGCCTGAACTCCTGACCACAGCTTTACTGTGTACAAACACGTCTTAAAGCTCAGTGTGTGTGCAGCTTCAAAAACAACAGAGCTCCAATGAATGTTTAGAAAAAATATTTTTATTTTCACATTCACTCACAACACCACGGCCTCGGTGACATTTTTTTCTGACAATCAACTAATGAAGATGAGAGATAGAAGAGGAAATGGATTAAAAATCTGATGCATATTTTGGAAATCCAAGCTGTGGTTGGTCACGTGCAGGTTTCTTGACTATCTTCACTTCACTTTCCCTCCTCTGAATGATTTGAATTTTGCAAAAGAATGAGAGAAGGCCATTCCCTCCACACGGCCACTCTCACATGCACAACATGTCTCCTCCGACGTGCACTCTCTCTCATTCTCCCTGTTCTTGCTTTCAAGCCACCTAGACTGCAGCCAGCCGGCCCACCCTCCTCCTCTCCTCTCTCTCTGAGTTGTGACTCCTCTCTCTCTAGCAGGCTCCGGACTGCAGGACAGGTTGAAACTGTCCGACCATGCAGATGTCCTCCTGCTTCTGACGCACGGTGCGCTGGATGGCGGGGGGCAGGCCGCGGGGGTTCCTGGAGAAGATGATGGCATAGCCGTCCTCGCAGCTGCCATCGTCCTTCACGGTGCGGCAGGCGTAGGTGATGGCGTAGTTGTCGTAGTCGGTGTCGATCACCCAGTAGTTGTCACCTTGTTAGGAGGAGAAGGAGAAGTCAGAATGAGAAGGAGTGGGGGGATGAGAGAGGAGCATGTGAGGGGGCACATGTGTACATGTAGCTGACCTCCACTGGACAGGTAGCTGGCCAGGCCCTGGTAGTTCATGAACATCTTGCCGGGGCTGGCAGGGTCAGGGACAGAGTACTGGGCGGCCATGTCGGCGCACACAACCCAGAAACTGCAACACAAAGACGCAAACACAAGTTAACAACTGAAGATTGTTTTTCGACCTCACTTAAGTCAGCAGAGGTCCTTGATTTCTGTTTGTGAAAGTACATTTGAACCCACATTCCTGTGTATAATCCCACTCCTCTAATTTGCAATTTTTCTACCTAATCCTTCATAATCCAGGGAAATGTAGACCCTGAGCACCTTCTTAATTTCTGGCCCTGGAAACTGAATATTTTAGTTGGTCCCCTCCCCAGATCTTGAAGAACCAAGAGGGTCTTTGTGTCTAAACCGACCCTTTACCCTCACATGAGGGGGTTTAGAAGAGGAGGCCAACTGGTTTTACTTTGGTCAGTGGGAATTTTGTCATGACTTTATCTGCAGATAATGTTTTACCCGAACAGAGTGACGCGTCCCTTGGAGGAGGCGGTCATGGAGCCGTCATCGTCGATGGTGTACTCGGCTGAGATGTTGTCCTGCAGGAACAGGCCCTCGGGATCTTTCTTCTGCAGCGCGTACCACTTCCCTGCATACTGCAACGGAAAGGAGACGGAGAAACAGAGTCAGAACTGATGTTAAAACTTTCTCGAAAACTCCCTGTATATGCTGCATGTGTGTGTTTTTAATCAACTCACCCTCTTGGGGTCAAAGTCCTCTTTGGTGGAGAAGCTGTCAACGACACAGGAGGCCGACAGGCAGCGCTCGACGCAGGACACCAGGACCAGGAGCAGGGCCAGTTTAGAGGAGCCCATTCTGTGATAAACAGAGTGTAATGCTCTATGATCAACAGAGGAATCATGGAATTGTTGGATTTATAGAAAAGTTAATTTATTTATAGCCAAACTCAGTCCACCAACTGCAAATATTATAAATGCACAATCAATATATTAAACCACTAAACATGAGACAAACATTAGATCTCAAGTTACGCTTCTACTTTAGAAATTTAACTTTATTCAAGCAGCGATTTCACAAAGCATCATGATTGTTGACTGATCAGAAATAAAGTGATCTCACAATCCTAGAAATAAATCACCAAACTAGAGAGTGGCACAAAAACAGAGTAAAAATGACAGTTTCTTACCTGTTTTGTATCAAAGTATCAACAGCGGTTAAATCTGGAGCTCTGTACGTGGTGATCCACCAGTTTGAGGCCTGTGTGATGGACGCTGCCTTTTTATACGCTCACCACAGACGAGCTTATGGCTGAGTTTCATTGCTTGGGCGCTAAATAAGGTGCTTAAACCCGGAGGTAATCCTGTTGGGTTCAAATCCTTAACCGTAATCTGGCTTCTATGTTCAAACTTGCCCAAGACCTATTAAAAACACTAAGACCTTTATGTAACTGACTGGAAGCACAAAGAAAACAAACACACGTACGCCAGAGCTGATGAGTTTGCATGTGTTGAATTTGCAGGTTGTGGTTGATTTGATTAAAGAGCTGGATTCTCCTATTTAATCATTTTGACCACGTAGCCTCAGTTTGTGTTCTCAAGTAAAACGGGTTCATCACAAATATAATAAGGAAGATCATTTAACAAATATTAGATGCCACAATACCAATAATAACTCATTTGATAAGATTATAAGTGTGATGTTTTGTTAGTGAAATATTATTTATATAGTGCTTTTCCAGTCTTGATGATCACTCTTAATGCTTTACGGTACAGTTTTTGCTATTCACCCACACACACACACACACATTCATTCATATGTCTTTGTGCATCTGTGTGCACTGTATGAATGTTGGGCTCAGTATCTTGCCGAAGGACACTCCAGCATGTGGAATCAAACCACCGACCCGTTGGTTAGCGGCCTGTACCTGCTGAGCCACAGGCCTTACAGTGCCAGTTGGCTCAGCAATGGCTGCACACAATGGCACTGATCCGTCTGGGAAACTGGGCTTTAAAAAACACTGATCCTGTGTGGGATCAACGGGAGAATAGGATTAATCGCTGTGAAATGAAAGTTGGTGTTAACGTATTTGTTTTCCTGACACAGCGATTGTTGTCAAACAGCTTTTCAGTCAGTAAAACCCTATTTACACATTCAGGCAATCCACACTTGAGCCTGTGCACCACAGGTCACAGGGACGAGTATATAATATTTGACTAAATACACAATCTTCTGATCTTGTTCTGTTCTCCGGCTCCTGTTGAGCTGGAGCTGTACACTTTTTTTTCTTTAAATTTTTTTGCTGTTGTTTTTAAATGTCCAGGTAGAGCAACTTGAATCTACCTCTGTGTGGCACTAAGACATGCCCTGTGTGTGTGTCTATGTGTGTGTATGTGTGTGTGTGTGTCTGTGTGTGTGTGTGTGTGTGTGTGTGTGTGTTTGTGTGTGTGTAAATGCAGCTACACACAGACAAACACCTACTCTCTGCTGTGAACTTGTGAACTGTTGTTTCCTGGATTAACTGCGGTCACATGAGATTACCACCAGTATACTGTGTCACGTGATGACTTGTAAAGTCCTCTCCAAGTGTAGCTTTATAATACAATTACACAATTTTCGTAATAATAATAAAAAGAATACTACAGAATAGTGAGATGAGTCCTGTGGAGTTGAAATGGAAATGTAACATTTTGATCATCCACAATGTAGTCATGTAAATTTCCCGTTTTGATTGATCATGATTGAATCTTATACAGTGTAATCTTGATCATGCTGTATCCTGAACAACTGAATGAATCTTGGCCTGATTGCCTAAACTATGGCCTTGTTGCCTTGATGTCATCAGAAGATCCTGACCTTTGGCTTAGAAACCCTAACCCTCAACCAGAGGCGGAGGAAGGAGCCACATGTATAAAGAGGAAGAACAGCTTCCCGTCGGTGTGCAGATTACAAACCAAGCTTTGTTTTGTGCACCGTGCTCTGAGCATTAAACTGTGAGAACACTGTGAGAGATGTGTGTCTCGCTCCTCATTGTCGGAGTGGGATTGCAGAATTGCCACGACAAGGTTTATAAGGAAGCACATCAAAATGCCACTCTTCTATTTTTCGATGCATTTAAAAAAAGTAAAAATTCATCAGTACAATCGTACAAAGACTTGATTCCCAGACACATGTTTTATTGGTGGTAAGTAACTCTATAGATCATCTAAGACCATTTAAATAAATTAACCTTTAACCCTTTGGCCTGAGCCCAAACACGGCTCCATCACCAGAGCCTCCTCCGAGCCTCAGGTCAGGACTTGGCTGATTACTGGACTGAGGCTGAGAGGATGTTCTGCTCTCCTTCTGCTGAACTTCATGTTTACTATGTTTATATCTTTATTCCCTGGACCAACCGCAGCTGCCTGAAACCGTAAGCTTTTACTGAATAGTGCTCACTCACAAAACGGGGAGATATTTCCTGGTATGTGGAATCATGAGCCTTTTTTTTGTAGATACAAAAGTGATTTACTCTGTATTTTCAATTAGCCGAATTCTTGAAGCTTCCTTCTGTATTGAGTCATGGAAAACATTTCCAGTAGCTGTTTGCGTATTATGTCAGATTGTGTCTTTATTGGGGCAACCCGGTGGCCCATGGGTGTAAGGTAGGACCATGGATCCTTATTACCCCCAGTTAGTGTCTGGCTCAGGATCTTTGATTCATTCACATAAAATTCCCCCAAATTAAACTTCAAAGTGGTTGTCAGTAATAAATACTATTCTGTGTTTGCCACATCATCTCCAAACACATTTAATCAAGCAAATGTGGTAAAAACATGACCCTGGAGCGTATGAGGTATTTCATGGGTGCAGGGGATAAGATGTGAGTCTGCTGCCATCCTGTGTTACATGCCAGTATTACAAGTATGGTGCTGTATGCAGTGCCCAAATCGTGCTGTCGTCACTCACAGTCAGCACAGTAGAAAATATTCTGAGTTATAAAACTTAATAATTATTATTATTTGATTGCAGCTTTTTCTCCATTTAAAATAAAATGTCATTGATCTAAACTGAATGATTTGGAAATATTTGCGTTTCCTGTTAACGTGCTTGTTTGAGCCGCCTCGGCCGCCGTACACAGACACACACACAGACACACACAGACACACACACACACACCCATTGGACCTAATCTACTATGGTGGAAGCAGATTATCTATCTGACCCTTTGTTTAAGTTGTTTATGAAACCTGATTATGGACAGGTCTGGTCGGCTCTGAACAAAATGATTCATTTCTACACAGAACCACTGAGCATTGTCCACACTGTGACAACCTGCTGCATCAATAGGAACACTGGCTACTGTGGCTACTGAGACATTTGTCCCAGGAGGCCAGTCCGACCATGACTAAAAGTACATCTCATTATTGTCACATCGGTATCCAGCCTCTCACTGACTTCTCGCTCTCCCTCGTCTCTCTCTGTGGAGACTCTGCACGTGGAGAAAGTGGGAGAGTTTGGGGCCTGAGATAATCATCCGGTGGCCTAACTAAATAGGGCTTAAGCCAGGAGAGGCCTTGTTTAATAAGGACTTAAAGAGCTTGTGCAGTATGGGCCAACATCCGTCACACAGTATAATGTAGATGTAGATAGAAAAATAAAAAAATAACGAGAGAACAAAAACATGCATGGATGTGTTTTAAGTGAATCTAAGAGGTTTCCTAGATTATTTATATCAAAGCAGGGGTTAATGACAGGTTTTGCTAAAAATTATCTGTGCACATTGGAATTAAAGTTTATTATGTTTTTGTTTTGAGAAACTTAGAGAGAGCTGCTGTCAGATACATACATTTGATATCTATGTCATCGTTTTGACACTATAATTAATCTTGTGTGTAAAAAAGAAAGGAAGGTTGAGTGTTGCTGTAGTTTCATGAGGCTGTGCTGCCATAATTTCTACATACAGTACAGCACGGCCTCTATTTCATTTTCAGTGCAGCCCAACATGTGTTTGAGTTAAAACTATGTATTTTGGAGGTTTCAGACTTTGATTTGTGCTGTTCAAAAGGTACAGTGGATATCCTGAGGCACACAGAGGGGCTGGATCATCAGGCCACACATCCGTTACTAGATGATCAGCTGACAAGTTTAGCATCGGCAGATCCCCGCTAACCTTCAGCACTATCTGCTGATGACACAGGGATTGTTTGGATTCAGCCCTCCGCCTTCTCCTCAGGGCTCTGCCTCTCTCGCTGCGCTCTTCCCACCAACACGGGTGATTTTATCTCTTTTTAACCTTCAGTTTGAATGAGCCCACCTCTGCTTCCCCACTTTCTCTGCGACACATGGGTAAAATCTGTTCTTCTCCTCTTTAGGGGATAAACTGGACAAACAGCGTGCGTCGTTGTGCTTGGTTTTTCCACTCTGAGCCGTTGGATGCAGCTCACGTGAAGCAGCGTTGGGCTGAAGAGGAGGGACACAACAGGGACATTTGGGAGAAGAGGAGGAAGAGGGAGCCATGAGTGTGCAAAAGGAGGACGTGGAAAAGTTCCTCAATGGGAATCCTGCGTTTGCAAAGCAGTACTTTGCCAAGAAGATGAGCCCAGCCTCCATTTCGAAGGCGTCGGGACTCGCAGAGCAACAGATCGACTTCAGCCAGCTCCAGGAGCTCAGTCAGGTAAATTCAATTGTTCCTCTACTTGTTTCTGAAGAAAAAATGGAACCTCTCAATACAGCATGACCTCTGGCCTATGTCTGTTTCTAAAATGTCGGCCTAAGTCTTCTGTCCTAAGAACACACTCTAAAACTGTCTCTATTTTGTTCTCCTCTTCTCCAAGGTCGAGGAAAGCCAAATAATGTACGAACTGATCAAAGACATGCAGGAGAACATCAACGTGGAAAAGGTGGTCTTCAAGATCCTGAAGAGAATCAGCATGCTCATCCACGCCGACCGGTGCAGTTTGTTCATGTACCGGCAGCGGAACGGCATCGGGGAGCTGGCCACCCGGCTCTTCAATGTCAGCGCAACGGCCGAGCTGGAGGACTGTGTGGTGCCGCCGGACTCGGAGATAGTCTATCCGCTGGACATGGGAATAGTCGGCCACGTGGCCCAGACCAAGAAGAATGTTAACGTGAAAAATGTCAAAGAGGTAAGAGGAGAAATCCATCAATGAAAGCTAAACTTAAACCTGGACTGATGAAGCCTTAATGCTATCACAGTGTAATTCATCATATTTACACTAGGTGATGCCACAGCAATTCCTACATCCTACACAAAGTGACTTTAACCACAAAACTATTTGTTTAAAGTCTTAACATTTATATAAAACTACTCTACAAGCAGGAAAGAATTGTAATGTTTTTCAGTAAATACATCGATTAAATATGTTTCAATGAGTTTGCCAGTAGTTGTTCTCCTAAAGATGTGACATGGAGACAAGTTAAAATTGCACTCGGAGCAGTTTGTTTGTATTCATCAGCAAATACACAACGTTTGTGTATATCAGCATATACACAGCAGAGACCGCAGCACAAAGCAGAATCACAGTGCTATGGCAAAGTGGTAATAATCGTAATCTTTTCGCCAAATCTAAATCTGAGAGTCAATTCACTTCTAGGTGATGATAAGACTTTACCATATCTTGTGTCAACTTGATGACGTTCAACTGACATAACTCAGGATGACTCATTTGTGTTTTATGGGATGTATTAAAAGGTAATGACACAATAACAAGAAACAGACAGGGAGCAGCCATTGTCTATAATAATCTAGATGTTGTCATGAAGTATGATAATCTCAACACATTCATAGACGAGGTCTGCTGGTTGTAGACAACTGACAGAAGCATCAGTAACACGTAGCTATACTTGTGACCAAGTGAGGGTGTAAATCCCCCTTCAGACATAATCCATTTATTTCCAGATCCCATCAGCCTCTGCTCTAGCTGTGGATTAGTCGCCTCTGGCATTTGGTCAGCAAGAATCTTAAACAGATCAAAACTGGTTCCCTTTGCACCGTGTGTCCATGTTATAAAGCACCTTTCTATCAGAAGACACTAATAATGTATCGTACCACAAATTAAATAAATTCTTTATAAGCTTGGTGAAGCAGAAAGCTGATAATGACTGTGGGACACTTTGCTTTTGTAAATCATGCAGGAAATAAATCTAATGATTACCTTTTCTCTTTATCATAAGTAATTTGTCAAACTTGATTCATGTACATAGCTAAGAGGCCCAGAACTACCAATGTACAACAAAAGACCTTCCTGAAACTATTAATAAATTATGTGTGTGTGTGTGCACAACAGTGTGTTTCATAATATGTTCTCTCTTTTAGAACGAGCACTTCAGCTCGTTTGTCGATGACCTCACGGAATACGAGACCAGGAACATTCTGGCCACACCCATCCTCAACGGTAAAGACATGGTGGCTGTGATCATGGCTCTGAACAAAACCACTGGACCCCATTTCACTGCCGAGGACGAAGACGTGAGTCTGGACTACACATCACAACACACACACAGAACACACACAAACAGAACACACACACAGAACACACACAGGACACTCACAGGACACTCACAATGGCGTTGGGATAGTTTACTTCAACACAAACTATTGATTCTTCTTTTGGCTTCAATCAGAAGAAATTGAGCATCGATAGTTTATCACATTTAAATGAAGGGTGTCACCACAGCTGGGGGGGAATTCCCTTTGAGCCGATGAGGCGTGTGTTTAACATAGGTTGAGTCATTAATCCATCATGGAGGGTGATCCCTATCAGTAATAAACTAAAATAGAAATAAGCCGGAGGTTAAGACAGGTCGGTAACAGACGTGGACAGCAGATTATGGAATAATTAATTGACAGACATGAATCAAACTGTTCCAAATAGCTGCTAGATGCTCAATTAGGTGCATGAAAGTGAATATAAATACACTATAAACTATACATTGTAGCTACCAGGGCTATCTTATCTGAATATCATCATTAAATGAACACATTATAATGTTCTTTAACTGTTTAGGCCTATACACTAAAACAGTCAAATATCAACAGATAATGAAAGAAACAAGTAGAATGAGAACAGAGAAATTCCAAATGATAAAGTAGGATGGTTTGTTCTCAAAGACGGATTGATAATAATAAAACTTTCTGTTTGTTTCTGTTTTGTGATGATATTTAATAAACTCAATAAAAAATACACAGAGTCATCTCACTCTCCTCTGACCAAATCCTGTTTCTGGAACAAGCAAAGTCACGGACTGATCCAAACCGACATTTAAGGGGAAGTGTTTTGTTTAAATCAGACCTTGTCTTTGTGCAGCCTTTCATATTTGATATCATCAAACATAACTGCATCTTATATTAATAAGTCATAATGTTTGTTGTGTCCTACGTTGCCTTTAAACCTCTCGTTTGTCCATTTAGCTTTTCTTAAAGTATCTGAAAGTTGCCTCTTTGAACTTGAAGATCTACCATCTGAGTTACCTGCACAGCTGTGAGACACGTAAAGGACAGGTACACTCTCTATATATACTGCTGCATTAACACTCCTTGAATTTAAACGCTGCACATGACCGTACATACTCCGTGTGTTTTGTGTTTCCCCAGCTGCTGCTCTGGTCGGCCAACAAGGTGTTTGAGGAGCTCACGGACATTGAGCGACAGTTTCACAAAGCCTTGTACACAGTCCGAGCCTACCTCAACTGTGACCGCTACTCCGTGGGCTTACTGGACATGACAAAGGAAAAGGTAGCTGACCTGTAGTATCGCAACATTTTGTGCATATATGTATTTAAAACCATGAAGTCACTTCTTTCCTCTGCACTTTTCTGTGTGTGTCTCTTTCCAGGAGTTCTTTGACATCTGGCCTGTGTTGATGGGCGAGCAGCCACCGTACTCTGGTCCCATAACTCCAGATGGAAGGGTACTTTTGTTTCATCTCATTCATCTTACATTGTTATCAGCGCTCTAAAAGATGACCTTTCGCTGACCTCTGCATTTGGTTCTTTCTCCAGGAAGTTATTTTCTACAAAGTGATTGATTATATATTACACGGAAAAGAAGACATCAAAGTAATACCGTAAGTAAATATGCTGTCACCTTTGCCTCAGGCTGAATATTTATTCCACATGTGATGATGGAATGATGTGACAACAATATACCAAAAACCCTTTTTAAGTTATTGAATTTCAAGGACTAATTGAAAAAAATGGCATTTTATGATCATTTTATTAAGAGATTGTAAAAACAGACAAAAAACAATGACTATGAATCGATCGGAGCAGATTGTCAGTCGACCATCCTATACCTTTAACTTGTCTACTCACTGGTCTGTCACACAGGAGCCCACCAGCAGATCACTGGGCCTTGAGTAGCGGGCTGCCAACCTATGTTGCTGAGAGCGGATTTGTGAGTTGTTTTTGTTTTTACGCTTTACAGAAACATGTTGAATCAGCTAACACCTAATTTAACTACTTGCATATTTAACTCTGTGATCAATCTTTTTCTTTTCCTTCTCCGTAGATTTGTAACATAATGAACACAGCCGCCGATGAGACGTTTCAGTTTCAGGTAAGAAACCTAAGAAAGATCAAACACCCCTGAAGAAGAACATTCCTTCGATCTCATACAAGATTATTACAACTATTTATTAGATTTAAATTCATATAATTACTATTATTATTATTATTGTTATTATTATTTTTCAGACTGAGCCTCTTGACAGCAGTGGCTGGACCATAAAAAATGTTCTCTCGCTGCCAATTGTCAACAAAAAAGAAGAGATAGTGGGTGTGGCCACGTTTTACAACCGAAAAGATGGAAAGCCTTTTGATGATCAAGATGAGCAGCTCATGGAGGTAAAAAGAATCACACCTGTAATTTTGTGATACGATTATTTGTATTTGTCTGTGGATAAATACATACAATGTAAACTACTCAATTGAGCTGAGCCTCTTTCTTGTCTCTCAGGCTTTGACCCAGTTCCTGGGCTGGTCGGTGTTGAACACGGACACTTACGACAAAATGAACAAGCTGGAGAACCGAAAAGAAATCGCTCAGGACATGGTGCTCTACCATGTCAAATGTCGGGATGATGAGATTCAGAATGTCCTGGTCAGTTCTCTATATTATATTTATATTTGTATATACCTTTGTCAAAGGAATAGTGAGCTTGTCACAGTGTTTCATGAAAGAAATGACCCTCTCGGTTCACTACGACTTTGTGTGAGGCTTTTCAACCGATGCACATGAAAACCTCTTGTTTCTCCCAGAACACCCGAGAGCTCTACAGCCGTGAACCTGCAGCGTGTGAAGAGGATGAGCTCCTTGCCATTCTGGTAAAACGAAAACTTGTTTAAGCTTGTGGGAGTGTGAAATCTCTTTTGTTTATGTTGTCTGCCCGTGCTTTTATCCCACTCTTTAGAAAAAAGAACTACCTCCGTTGATCAACAAGTTCGAGGTCTACCAGTTCCACTTCTCGGATTTTAACTGCACAGAGATGGAGCTGGTGAAGTGTGCGATCCAGATGTACTATGAGGTCGGGGTGGTCAAGAAGTTCCAGGTCCCTCAAGAGGTGATCTAGACCAACCTGTACTAATACTTCCTCTCCAGGTTATGTGCGACAGGTTTGTTATGTCTTGATTTCACCAGCTCCAGCTTCACCAGTGTTGGTTGCACACTTCACTTTAGGTGCTGGTTCGGTTCCTGTACTCTGTCAGTAAAGGCTACAGACGAATCACCTACCACAACTGGCGTCACGGCTTCAACGTTGGACAGACCATGTTTACGCTGTTAACGGTATTATTATGCTCTATTAACAGGAGGAGCTTTTTAGGTTCCTGCATATAAATGTTCAACTTTGATATATGTAAGTCTTTGCTGCATTCAACCATGTTGTCAGACGGGAAAGCTGAAGCGGTACTACACTGACCTGGAGGTGATGGCCATGATAACCGCAGGCTTCCTGCATGATATCGATCACAGAGGGACAAACAACTTGTACCAAGTCAAGTAAGTGCTGAAGGGAACTTATTCTGTTGGGACTATAACCAGCAGCCTGGAATGTAAAGAGATGATTAGAAGCACCACATTCATGCTGCCATTGTCAATACTGAAGTCTTGAAACTCGAGGTTGATTGTGATTGTTGTTTATCTCATGTTTAATCCCATTGATTTCTGATTTCAACAGATCTGGGAACCCTTTGGCCAAACTCCATGGCTCCTCCATCCTGGAACGGCACCATCTAGAGTTTGGAAAGTTCCTTTTAAATGATGACGTGAGAAAAAGATGTGAACTAACAAACAACTTAACTTGTGCATCACTGAAACCTTGTCATCTCCTACGCCGGCTAACTATGACTGGTGTGCACCTCCCTCCCTTCCTCTCACCTGCAGTCACTGAACATCTACCAGAACCTCCACAGGCGACAGGTGGACCATGTCATTCATCTCATGGACATCGCCATCATCGCCACGGACCTGGCTCTTTATTTCAAGTCAGAAAAGACTCTTACTTACTGCTCTCTACTACCCTCATTTCTATATGGTAAAAAATATATCAGTGAAATACTTCCTGTCCTTGTATTCCCAGGAAAAGAACCATGTTCCAGAAGATCGTGGACCTTTCCCACACGTATGAAGATGAGAAGAAGTGGGTCGACTTCATGTCTCTAGAAACCACCAGGAAAGAGATCCTCATGTGAGTCGAGCGAACACACACACACACACACAGCTCTTTTGTTACATGACATTTCTCTGATTCACACACTTCGTTTCAGGGCAATGATGATGACTGCATGTGACTTGTCCGCCATCACGAAGCCTTGGGAGGTGCAGAGCAAGGTGAGAAGCTCAAACATTCAGTAAAAGAGAGACTCGAAGAGTGTTTGCTGCTTCTTCAATCGTGTGTGTGTGTGTGTGTGTGTTTGTGTCTCAGGTTGCCTTGTCTGTAGCAGCAGAGTTTTGGGAGCAGGGTGACCTGGAGAGGACGGTACTAGAACAGCAACCCATTGTGAGTTTACAAATTCTAACAAAGAGCATCAATCTGAAACTCTGTGCGGTACTCATACAACCACATATTGGTTGTTTTTAATTTAATTATTTTGTCAATGTCCCTCCCAACAGCCCATGATGGACAGGAACAAGTCAGCCGATCTTCCAAAACTACAATGTGGTTTCATTGACTTTGTCTGCACGTTTGTCTACAAGGTAATGACTCACAATTGTGTTTTTTTGGGGGGGGCGGGTTACCGGTCCATTTTATTTTTGATGGTGAAATTGTGTACAAGACGGGCCTGAACAATTAAAGGCCAGCAGATCATGTTGTAACTCCTGAGCCACAACCGACCAGGTGGTAGAGCGGGACGTCCATGTAGCAGAATGGTTAGATCCCCAGAGCCCAACCTGGACTGCTGTATCATGAATGATGTGCGATAGAGAAGTGAAGCTGTATAGAAGCAGAGTTTCTTTGAATGGGGGAACGTAGCATGAAGAAAAAAAACATCCTTGACTGAACTTTGTCTTTATGTTTTGACGCTGAACCTTTTTTTCCGTTCAGGAGTTCTCTCGCTTCCACCCACAAATCCAGCCCATGCTGGATGGCATCCTCAACAACAGGAAGGAGTGGAACGCTAGGAAAGAGGAGTATGAAGCCAAACTCAAAGCTATGGAGGAAGAGAAGGCTGCGGCTGCACCCAGTAAAGGTGCAGTGATTCTGTGTAATAATGCAAATGTCTGGTATATCATCTGGTGGAGTAGAAGCCTACGAAAGTACTTAGAAGCTTGGAATTGTAGAGTTAAATAGTTATGTGTTAATCCGTTTTTTAGCCACAACACAAACAATTTTTTTTAACCTGATTTACAATTATATTGACTTTTTTCTCTGATGTTCTTTTTTCACTTAGCTAATGCAAACAACCCCGGTGGTGGAGGCTCCAAGACCTGCTCCGTGTGCTAGAAGGTCAAAGAAAAATGGAAGAAACTGTGCAGCTCATGACAGACTGACTTCAGCCTCAACTTCTATCAGTCTCAGCTCCAGGAAAACCAATGCAGAGAGTCAGCAAGACTTGAGTGAGTGTAAAAGCCCAACAATATTTATTCAGAAAAACTGCTTCTGACCGGAAATGACAAATCTGAACAAGGAGAGAATCCTCCCCAGGAAGAGCAGTGTTTTATTTTGGAAGGAAAAGTAAGAAAATGAGCCACAAAAATGAAAATCAGCAAAAAAAGTTTACTTGAAATGTGAGTCCAGGGTTGACATTTCCTGATGTTTTAGGATAAAGTTATGAAGTTATGTTAGAGTGAACCTTCCAGTCCAAGTCACTGTAGACTGTTTATCCTGTTGGTTTCGAGCACACTGTCCAGTAATGTAATGTTCATTGAGTTTAGATTGTTCTGAATCTTAGTCCAGATCCTGGGTAGATAGAACTGTTATTAAACTACTGTACATATATTCCAAAAATGATGAGGTCACGTTCACTCCTTCCAGTCACCTATCATTTCAAAATGAGAGTTTGTTTACCTTGATCGCAGAGAGCCAAAGGTAGAGGGGCAGCTCAGGGCTGCTCAGCTTTTCTTTGCTTCATATAAATGTCATAGTTTAGTTTAACTTTACTGTCAGCCAACAAGTCTGTAGCTGCTTACTCATGATGCCTTCTTACTGTACATACATCTGAAAGGGTAGCAGTTATTTTATGGATATAGATACGAACATTTTGCAGCTGTTTGAAACCCAGACTCATTGCTGGGGTCAGATCAGATTTATTTTATTATGGACGACATGATAAGGTCTAATTTTTTTGAGCAGGAGCAAAAATCTCTCTCCAGCTGCTACAGAAAGTAGAAAATAGTGTGAAACTAACCTTTCTTGAAAAGGAGCAGGAGTCAGTTACAGTTCACAAGCTGAGGACTCACTCCAGATCTGAAGCCACTGTTTTCAGATGATGCAACAATTACTTGTTTCCCATGAGAGAGGGAAGGAAACACAAATATGGATAAAATGCAAACTCAAAAACATCAAAAGTTTGAGGTATTGGTTCTGAACAACCGGCCCATCTTGTATCGGTCTCCGCAGAGGCTCCAGGGGAACGCAGCTGTTTGAAACAGCACAAGGGAGCAACTGAGCTTCTTGTAAAAACTTGTACATAATCTTTCCCTCCCTGTAAATACATAAAGAATATTTTTTTAGTTGATATATAGATGCTTATATTTCTTAATTAGGATGTTAGCGATATTTACAGGCACTTTAAATGAGTAATCTAGTAACTTTTTTGTCTCCTTAATATCAACTTATGAAAATGTGATGTGAATCAGATGACCAACTTGTATTAGGAAATACAGGCAGTAATAATGAATATGTTGTGGACATACCCTCAAGATTTTTAAATAGTTTACTTACCCTTTGGTCAGTATATTCAAGCTTGTCTCTTTATGTGATCCATGTGTACAATGAAGATCCTAATAAAGCAAATGTATTTTTATCAGGTATCTGAGTGAATTAATTGTCTGTGATATTAAAAGTGCAACTTACTTAGAAGTTCACATGGTTGTATATTGATCAAAATATTATCTACTGTTCAGAGTATCATTAAAAACAGAAACAGCTCATAGTTTCTTAGCCATCACTGTTATCATAAAGCACTAGCAGGAACTATTTAATGCGATAATGCAATGCAGAGTTCATAATGAAGGATAAGATATTACACAACACACCAGAGTATTGAGGGGACGCTTCTGTCCACACTGCACTTTCTACGACTGGTCCCTGACCCCAATCCTTGGATTGCTGCTAAACTAGGCCAGGATTACAACCGTGCTCCAGCCCCAGGCTCATCTTCTGAAGGACAGGGGTGTGTACACACACCCACATGTTTGCTGAACTGTAACTAACAAACTAAACGTGAATAATAACTTGATTCTTATTTTTATGATATTAACTTCGTTGATGTTATTGTTATTTTAGTATGAACTTAAACCCACATACAGAAAAAACAGAAGTAACAAAAGAACACTTATGTTGATTACATGAAAAATAAAGTTTTATTGGGTTTGAAACACACGGACACAGGTCCACAGATACATCACTTGAGGATGGTTTCAGAATTTGCTGCGGAGAAAAGAGACAAGAGGAGGAAATGTAAACAAAGCATGTCTTTGTGGGATAGGCCGGTGGAGAGACAAATGAAGTGTGTGTCTTTGTTACCTTCTACCAGCTGTTTGGCGATGCGTTCCTGTTCCACTCTGGCGATTTTCTCCGCCTCCTCAACCTTCTTCTCCTCCTCAGCAATGGGCTTCAGGTAGTCTGATAAAGGAGAACGACACAGATACTTAATGGTGGAGTAAAGGTAGATCATTAAATTAGCTGGATGCAGTGTGCAAAATATTCCACTGACAACTGGGGACTCCGGCGTCATGTGCACATCCAAGAGGTATCAGTAAGACAATTTCCAAAACACTAAGATCACTAGATGTGATATACTGTGGACTAGAGAAGGCCTATGTTAGCCACTCGATCCATGTAGATGTGAATCTGTAAGGTAGCAAAGCAAAAGCTACCTCTGACTTGCATTGTTTTTGTACTTTAGTGTATTTTGAAGCACCGGACATCTCACTCTAGTGGCAGTAGCTTTTAATGTTTTTCATTTTATTCTGTATTTAACGTCAACAGATGTATGTTATGTTTTTATGTGTTTGGTTTCTTCTCGTTATGTGTTGTGCTGTGATTGTCATCGTCGTGACCACACTGAGGCAAACTCCAAACAACTGAGATGTGTGGTAATGAAGTATAGAATCTGAATCTATGCTCAGACATGAACAGCAACAACTCACCAAACCTCTGTTTGCCATAGAAGACGCCAAGCAGGAGGGCAGACCACCTGGCCGTCTGAAATACACATGATTCACAAGTTTTAACCAGTAAAACCACTATTACTCACCAGCTGGGACATGTCAGTGAGCTGGAGTTTATTATGATGTTTCTGTGAATGGACTCTTTTAAACAGCAGAGAGCTAATATGGCTGATCTCTCTCCAAACTGACTCCAGATCAGTGAACACCAGGCTCTGCAGTGAGTGTGTGGGGCGAAGTTCAGTCTCTGACCTTCCTGCTAAACGGTATTAACGCTGTTTCTCTGTAACCTGCCCGACATGTCACACTGGGTTTATTAACACACTACAACCAGTAACAAAAACCAGGAGACTGGCCTCAGTCAGATGTGTAAGATCCAGTGTTTCTGCAGCTATTTGTGTGAGTGAGGTTCACCTGTCAATGTCACTGCTAGCACACACTCGCTAGCATGCTAGCACAACAACCGATACCCGAGGCAAGTTAGCAAAGAGCTACACATCCTGAGACCACAGCTCTATTGAGAGGTCTATCCTCTAAACTTAAAGAAATATAAGAATCATATTTTGATATCATGGGATCTGTGTTTTTACCTTGATGAGCGGAGAAACTGCGACTGGAGGAACCATCGTGACGCGAGGAAGAGACTTCCGGTTAAAGCGGAAGTGATTTGTATTCATTCCTATGACAGTGGAGCCAGAAGCTAATTTAAATCTGTTCCTTACAAACTTTAAACGTTGTGTCGACTTGTCCTCTTGTAACTTTATGTGACTTCTGTTTGCGTTGTTTTATTTGTATTTATTTTTTCCTTCATTCCAGAGAAACTGAAAAATACAATTTCAGATTGGAAGAAGGTGTGTGAATCATCAGATACCAACAAATCTCAGTAATTAGATATCCAGTCAGTTATTGTTCAGATTATTAAGATCTGACTTTAAAAAATAAAGTCAGATCTTAAAAATAATTAGTTATCTTTTTATTTAATCTAACAATGTGTTCAACATTTTTGTGGTAGTTAATTTGATTTAGTTTATCCACTTTGCCTTTTTTCTGCATCAGTGGTAACTTAGCACAACGTTTATGTAAGTTTTATATGCTTGAACATTGCAGAAACATTTCATTTAGATACTTTTACTCAAATTATGTTATTGTGAATCAGATTTTGATAGAAGAGGTAGGAGAATACATCTTAATTCACCACAAAGGGAAAAGTAGGGCAACACTCACAGTGTTGTTGTATAAGTAATACAATAAGCAAAAGAAAATATAAGCTGCGTGATCACAAACATATTTTTTTAATTTTATTTTACATTTTAAAACCCGACACAAAGAAACCAGAGTTATTATCAGAATTTAAAATGTACAGCAATTTAAGACGAAGTAGGAAATAATATTTACAACTTTCATATAAAGATGCTGCTATTCTTATGATATTATTGAATAACACAGTGGACACATCCATGAGCGGGGGGAAACAGGTACAATATAAAAACAGAAATATGGAAATACTGTTGATTCAACAAACATTGCATGAAACATATCAACATCAAGCTTTTTGGAGTTTTTAGAAATAAAAATGAAAAGGATCGAATTGTTCAAAACACCTTTACTGCAAGCCGGATTTCAAATCTTCAAATTCTGCCCACAGGTCCAATATGCCAAATATCTAATAATAAGTAATGGCATGAAAATGAAATAGCAAGTCTGATTATCAGATGGACTTCTAGAGTGTATCATCAATAAATAACATGAAGAACATCAGTGTAAAACATTCATCCCAGTGCAGGATGTTTCTCAGTCGTTGTCATAAATACAGTCTGGGAAAAAGAATAAGAAAATTAGAATTATATCACTGTGCCGAAAAGTATTCATGAGAAAACATTTTTTCATTTGAACTGTACCGTCTCTGATGTCATCGTAGATATCAGCATCGCTGAGAAGGAAAAGCGAGTGATCAGCACAGATGTCTTTCTAATCCTGTGTGTGAATGTGCAATAGTTTCTGATACTTACTCCGAAACAATGTGGCTCGTTGAAACGTGACCAACTGTTTAACAAGACAGAGATTCAGAGCAAAGATTGTAAAATCAAAAGTTATTTTTTTCTGGTATCATCAGATGCCAACAAACATATATGAAAACAGCAAACACTCACATTTGCCCTCCTCATTCCGACAGATAAGTTTGTTGTCCACCGCTTCAACAATGACGTCAAGTTGCTCGCCTGCTTTGACTGGCAGCTCTTTCCCACTCCACTTCTTATTGGTCAGTGTGTGGACGATGGTCACCTGGTGCAGCACCTGGATCTGGCCATCATACTGAAAGACATTGACATATGATATAATACTCTTAAGTATGTGACTGACAAAACATTTTAACTTTACTTTATTCTAGGGAAAAGGTTTGATCTAAATGTCTGGATAGCAGAAGTCATTTTAATAAATTAAGTTTAACTTTATTATTATTTATTGTTAAGACTGGATTTATAATTTTGCTAAAAAAAGAAACGTACTTTAAACTTTTTCCTGAAGTCCTTCTCCTCTTTCTCAAACTTCTTCTGCTTCTTCGGGTCCATCTCTTCATTCCTGCTTTTGCCTTTTAGGTTTGGAAAGCTGGAGACAAATACAACAAACGAGAGGACAAAACCAAAACAGTAAAAAGTTTAGTGAAATATATTCACGGCCGTAAATTGGATGGACACTGTTGTCTTCAAAGTTTGTTGAGATACATGTAATTGTACCTGGGCAGAGGTGGAGGCAGAGTTTGGGAGTCAACATCGTCGTATATTTCCTCGTCCTTTGCCGGATCTGTGGGGATGTGAGGAAACAGTCAGTGAGGGAAAAAGACAAGTAATGCTCACCTGTCACCTGAGATCATCATGCGTTCAGAGGGAGCATGCTTTAATCACACTACACATGACAACAACACATTGTGAGTTGTAAAGGGTCTAAAAATGAGGTGGGGGGTTGATTCACAATTTGGCTTGAGAGACTTTAAGTTGAAGTGTAAAGATATAAATCAATTCTAATATTTCCTGAGTGAGAGAGACGTTTGCTGAATAACAGTCACTGTGTTGCAGCAGTGGCCACAAGTTACGACAGTTACATGGTAAAGGCTAAAATGAAGACGTGTCATGAAGTCAGCAAAGGGAGGAACTTACTATAACTTAACAAGAGTTTCTATATAACTGTGCTAACATGAGCAAGTGTCATCACACGTATCCAACCGAATGAAACCGTAGCTGTAAAACCCCTTTGTGTATGTCCGGAGGTCCGTTTTATAACCGTGCTCAAGGGCACTTTCACATACTCTAGAAGTAGTAGCTTGGAGATTCAAACCAGAACATCCCGACTTTGCTTTCAACTGAGAGGCCAAAGATTTATTTTGTTAAAGCCGAGGAAAGAACACAATGAGGAACAAGTGTATTTTCCTCATTAGGTATCCATACACAACATTTTAGTTTGATCAGATTAAGCATTACCTGAGTTCCCCTGTGCAGCAAACTGGCTGGGTGGAGGCACTCTGGCAAGACACAACCGAAAAATATAACATTGAAGTAGATGTACTCAATTCAGGGAACTCAAATGAGTAATATTCATGAATCACAGCACAATGTTAAAAGAGTATACTTGTTAAAACATGTGTGAGCAGATTGATTTTCTGCACAGCACATGCAAAAAGAAACAGCAGTGTAATTATTAGTAAAATCACAGATAATTAGACGCAACGATTCGGTTCATGCAATAGTCAGTTTGGAGATTTGAGTCTTTCGGTGTAATTGGGTTGTTGATCTGTTGTAGAGCTGTGAGGAAAGTCAACCCTCAGAGGAGACTTGAGAGGAGACGAAAGATGAGAGATCACCAGCAGTGGACAGCAGATCTGTGATCAGTCTTACTACTGAGTGTATTTTACGCTTTAGTGCTGCCAGGACGATTTTTCCCCTCAAACATCCGCAGGAAGCTGAGCGACTTCACGACTGAAGCCCTGGTGTCCACGGGACTAGAAAGTTATAAAGCATTTATGTGTAATTTTCAATCCCTCCTTTTTAACCATTTAAAATTATCAGCCTGCGCTTCTTCTTCAGAAAAGTTTAAAGAGAGATTAAACCGATGCAACACTTTTTTTTATTCATCTACCCAGTTCCTCTAAATCGATGGATCAGTTCCTACCTGCTTTCCAGGTTTAGATCAACAACGTCGTCGTATATTTCTCCTTCCTCTCCCGGCAGCGGTGGAAGGACAACTACAAGATAAACACACATATTTTAATTTGGTGACATGTTTTAATCGGTGACATTAATGTAACGCAACAAGTAGTAACAGTGTCAGGTTGAAGTCTTACCTCCTGGTCCCTTAATGCTACTGTAGAGAGAGAAGAAAAGATTATATCAATTTCATTTAGTGAACTTTCATTTCTCATAATTTATTAAAAACTGATTCAAAAGAGGTCTGCTACTATCCTAACCTTTTTAAATCTGCTGGTAATGGTGCAGTTAAATTCAATTAGTCCTTTAGCTTGACGGGAGAAATCTTAACTACTAAAGTCTTTGCTTCTGTAATTCTCTGGTTTTCTTATCGTTAATTTCCATTTAGAAAATATACTTTGCATTTCAATTTTTTCTGATTGACTAAGACTAAGATAGAATCGTGGAATGTGGAGTAAAACATTTCATTTCATGTTCCCGGTACCTGTTGTCAGCAGGAACCACACCAATGTCATCGTAGACCTCAGGGTCGTCCTCCTGCTGAGATGAACGATTCTTCAGCGAGTTGAAGTCAATTTCCACTGAGACGGTTTTTACGTAACCGACTATAAGGAACAAAGAACAAAATGGAATTTGAATTATTAGGATTCTTTGCATAAATTAACAGATGTAATAGAGCGTGTGCCGTATAACAGTGCACATATAAGTGCCATGTGTTTTTGTCCTGTTTTTCCAGGTGGGACTGAAGGGATGTCCCATAACATTGTACTGGAAGAAAATGAGTCAGATGAGTTTGAAACATGTGAACGTACTGGATCCATCCTGAGTCCGGCCCAGCCACTTCCCCTCGGGGTTTCCGTGGACACGTAAGATGTCCACACTGTCTCCCAGCTTCAGACAAAGGTCGGATTTACTGCCTTTGCAGTCCACACAAGCTTTGCCCTGCTGGATGACCTCCAGGGGCCCAACCAACTACACACACACACACACACACACACACACACACACAGCCAGACATAAACATATATTAAAAGGGTACACAAAAAAAATACAGTAGATTGCGTCATGTTTAAAGAAAAGTAATATTCAGACCTGCAAGTGTTTGCATGTGCACACACTGTAAATGCAACAACGTGGATGGAACACGTGTCAGTCTTGTTCTCCTCACCTTGAATTTCTTTCTGGCATCTTGTTCCTTCTTCTCCCGGTCCTTCTGCTCCTTCTTCTCAGCCTCCTGTCGTTTTTTTGCCTCCTTTGCCTCTTTCTCTTTCTGCTTTTCTTGTTCCTCCCTTTAGAGTGAAAAAGAGAGGGAGTGATAAGTTTGAGAGAAAAACAAATGTACTTTTATGATGTGAAGCTTTTGAGATTACAAAATTAAAAACTACTTATTATGGAGTATTAGAATAAAAAAATCACACCACATGCACATACATACAGAAAGGAAATAAAGGCAATATTGTAGTGTTGCAAATAACCAGAAGAGTGCAGTGTTAGTAAAGTGCGACAGCTGAACTGGGACTGAAACCAAGTTAAAGTGATGGAGCTGTAAAAATACACAAAAGCCAATCAAGATCACATTGTGTTTCAGGCTCAACTGAAACACTTGAAGTCCCCAACTAGTGTCAGTAAAAAAATAAACATAATCTAATCCTACATATACACAAAATAAAGTTATGATTATAAATCTGACAATCTGGCAAAAATAAAGAGCTAAACATTCTCTCACCATCGGTCTTCGAGATCATCATACGTGTCTCCGTCATCATCATTAACTTCCTCCTGGATGGAGAAGATAGAAGTAGAATCAGCGACTGAAACCTAGAATTCTGATCACATACTGTATGAGATACTTCTGTAAACCATGTAAAAACCTATTTTCCATTAATTTCCATCACATTGTTGATATTTCACATCATTAATTTCTAAAATGTTTCCTCTGATTCTCCATGTTCTGGTGTTATCGGACTTTGAATCACCTTTTTACTTTATACATACACTTTGATTTATCCTTATTGACCCTATTTATCTACTCTTATTTACTTGTGACACTTTATCTTTTCATCTCATGCGGCTGCAGTGTCAATATTTCCACAGAGTTTATCAGTCACATATCTGTTAGTTCACATCCTAGTGCTTGTGTCCACCTCTGATACATGCATGCAAATCTGTATATATGTAAATGAAGGAAATACACTGTGGCTCACCTTTGCCCTCTGACTGGGGTGACCTGCCGAAGAGGAAGAGTAAATTATAAATGTTGGGAACTGCATGATTTCGTACAATGGAGACAAAACTCTGGAAGTAAGCAGTAATAAAATACCTTATATTGGATATAATAATGCATATCATTCGATCAAATAATTAAGATCAGAACCTGAGGGCAGTGGTAGAGGTGGAGGTGGAGGAGCGCTGTTTAAATCTTCAAGATCATCGTAGATTTCCTCTTCTTGGATCCTGAAAAGCACAGTCGGAGTTCATTTTTAGTTTCTAGCTTTATTCACAACAAGTGTGTTTGTGTGCGTGTGCAGGAATGTGTGACTCACAACGATCCAGGGTGTCGTGGGGGCAGACTGGGGAGGTCAGGCTGAGCTGCTGGAGGAGGGATCACATGGTTGCGGAGGTTACTTGGACTAGGAGCTGGGATGACGGGTTTCTTAAAGGTGGCGGGACCTGTGTGTTGAAATAGAGAAGTGAAACCTGTTTCATGTCTGTTCTGTGTGCAGAGCAGTGGTGTGACATGAGGAGAATAAAGCCAATCAGTGTTTTACCAACTAAAGCTGAAAAATGGACACTAATTGTGGAACTCTGTGTCCCATTACGGCTCTGGTGTCGCCTGTTTGCATTCATGTTATAGTCCACTTTCCTCTTGCGGCCTCAGACAACTATTGTCTCAGGAAGACAGATGGACCATCCTCTGCAGCATTTATCATTTATGTGATTTATGTGGAAATGGCAGTGTCCCATTTACAAAGGCTGGGAACAGTCAAGCGGACAAGTATCAACATTTTTTAGATGTTTGCTCATGAACATAATCCTGAGATCTCGAGTCAGTGAAGATCTTTAGCCAGAAGCAGAAGTGTTCTTGTCGAACTACGTAGGTATATTCCACCACCACCTTGGAGCAAATCTAACCATCAAGCCAGAGGAAAAAACTAATCTGTGCAGTTTGCATAAATAAGATCTTTAAACCTGACTCGTGCTCATGGTCACTAATCTTTCAGAGAGACATCAACATCGCAGAGGACATCATGATGAGGGAGCAAAAGGTAAAACGTTTGAGGACGGGCCTGTGGAGCCATGATCTTCTGTTCTCCAGTATTTTTTCAGTTGATTTAATGAATATCAGATTTCGTCCTTCACTTCTAACTGGAAATAAATGCTGATCAGGTGTGCGTCTAAAAACAGCCACTCTCTCAAATGATCCCTTACTTCCTCATGTGGTGAAAGTCAGCTGTCGGGGTGGATGGTGAAGGGGGGTGAGGAGAAGGAGAAACTGGACGAGGAACTTGACGCGGGGGAAATAGCAGAACTAAGAGTGTTACTGTCACTTTGGTCTGTTATCTCACACTCAGAGCATTTGTCGAGCTACTTCTGTCCAACTTGAACACACTTTGCACGGAATATACAAAATGCAAAATTAGTTATATAAAGAATACATTGGAAATGTAACTTTGGTGCAGTTCTGCGGACGAGGAGGTTGTTTCCCTTGTTGTTGGGTCAAATATCTCAAAGTAACCTCAACTGCTGCAGCTTGCACTTTACCAATGACACTGAAACCACAAAGAGGCTTGAGGAACGCCCCTCTTCACACTTTGAACATGTCTCTACAAAGTCTGTCCTGCTAGAGATGGAGAGGAAATGCACTTGAGACAGCCAAACAAGACAAATCCCTTCTCTTCTGCTTTTTCCCTTTTTGGTCACAAGACCTGCCGACCGTTTTGTGCCCTGCATCACAGTAACCCCCTGCATGGCCCCGCCCACAGAGCCTGGTGACTGGATGAAATGTGATTTAGAAGAAACTAGGCCGACACCTTTTGCAGAGTTTGATTCGCCGTGTTTGTCGCAGACGGGGAGACTTTCCATTTCCAAATAAATGGTGGAAGTTCAGCCAGACATAGTTGACGCACTTCTGCCTTTGGTGCCACATATGTGTCTCTGTCGCCTGAAACTCTCTTCCTCCGTCGCACCCTTTTGTTTTCAATGGTTTGTTCAACACATTGTTAAACTTCCCCCAATTCTTAATGGTAAAAGTCAAGCGTGATGACGATTTATACTTTCATACCTCTATTTATACTTTCTGTTCTGCAGCTTATTGGTCGAACTTAGTCTCTGTTTTAAAAAAAACGGTCTAATTGAGGTCAAGATCTTTTTAAGAGAGACACGGCAACACTTTACATCTCCACACGATCTCAGTTGAAAGCAAAAAAGTTAGAAACAATTTATCAGGAAATTGTTTTGAATATAATTTTATACTTTTGGAACTATTCAGAATCTCATCTCAATTAGGAGGGTGAATAAGTGATGAGAGATCTTTAACAGGGCTCTGAACATGCTGGGTATAAGTGTGAACTTTCTGATGAGTTAAAATGAATAGTACCTGCTTGAGTTAAGTTCAAGTTTAGTAATCACGCATCTTTGAGATACTGCATGTTAAGGTGTACTTATTAGTATTAAAACAGTGAATAGACACCTTGTATATAGGATTATGATGTATTGCCCCATAGTGATGATTGATTAAATTGTTTAAATATTGATATTAGTGCACGGATTGGAACTCCAGCTTCTCACAATCAGCCTCTTTGTTCACTAAGTCATTATTAGGTAAACCAAGCTGTAACTTACCATCCTCAGAGGCCCCAGCACCTCTTTTAAAGTTCTCCAGGTTGACTTTGGGGGGTCGGTTGGGTTTAGCAGGAGCAGGACCCAAAGCTAAACTGTTGGGTAGAGGGTTACGCTTGGGGCCAATGGCATCGCCGTCATCAGTGCCGCGCTGAGGGGAGTCCTTGATTGGCCGCTTAAAGCTAGGCTTTTTAGAGGCCGGCGGTCCGACAGGAGGTACAGAGTTAGTGACAGAGCGTGGCGCTTTGCTGGTTCCACCGTTTTCTTGCTGCTCGCTGCTGTCCTTCTCCTTGTTGGACACATCCTGAGAAGCCCTAAAGTTGGACAGGGGCTTTATTTGAGGTAAAGGTTTGTCCGCGGTGTCCGTGGTGGCTCCTCCCTTTTCTTCACTTTGCTGCCATAGTTTTATGAGGCTACTGCTAGGTTTTGCTTGTAAAGGTGGTATTTTGGGTGGGGAGCTGGCTCTGGAGAGCACGCCCCCAGTGTTGTGTTTTACCCAGCTGGGCTTGGAGGTGAGTGCTTGAGGTGGTTTAGGTTTGGAGTCGGACAGGGTGGCGCTGAGGGGGGGCTTGGCGAGAGGAGGCTTGTGTACAGGGCCTTTAGGTTCAGGAGGCTTTGCAGGGTGTGGCTTCACAGGTATTTGCTGTTTATTACCTACAAAAGGTTTGATTCTGGCGTTGGTGTCCTCCTGTGTGTTGGGAAACCTGCTAGTCAGGGCTTTAGTTTTGTTTGGCTCATGGACCACTGGGTCATTTTTTGTGGCTACAGCATTTTTAAGGAAAGCTGGTTTAGCAGCAATTATACTGGCGCTCCCCGAGAAGCTCTCTCGCCCGAGAGGTTTCTTTGTGGGTGTGGTCGGCCCGGAGGAGAGAGTAGGGCCCAGCGGTAGTTTAGTGCGTCCAGCCGGTGAAGTGTCTCCATTGCTTGACTCACTCACTTCGAAGCGAGCCATCATGGCCTTAACATCAGACTTGTTAGCCTGGAATGAATGGAAGCGGATTAGAGGCAGAGTTAATGAGCAATAAAGAAGAAGCTGAAGGTGCTAAAGAGAAACTGTGGGTCAAAGCAAAAGAGGAATAAAAGAAAAACTCTTAATTACATTGACAACTAGATTCAAACAGAAACACAGTTGCAACACTTTAAAAATAAATTATTTCCTGTCAAGACATTACTGAACTAACTGATCTGGTTGTTTCTCATTTACACAAACTCTAATTCTCACACGGCTGTGACTAAAGATATTGATAAATTATCAAAATTCTTTAATTTAGAGTCATCAATTAATCTTAGCAGTAACAAAGCATGAGAACGCCGAAGAAAATACCCTTAAACTAGAAGTGAAAGCATTTCCTATACTGAGTGTTTATTGACTCTAACAGTTCACAATATTAGACATAGATTTATGTCTAATCACACTTTTATAGACTTCCTTGTTTGTCTCTTCATATGAACGCAATAGGTGATCATCTATCATGTGCAAATCTCTCGTTGTAAACAAAAGGTAAATTTGTCTGTTAGTAGTTATTGCCCTCCGGCTTCCTCCCACAGTCTAAAGACAGATTGTGTTAGGATAATTGGTGTGATTGTGCGTTTGATTGTTGTTTGTCTTTACGTAGGAGTGAATAGGTGCATTAGGCTGGACATGGCGTGGCAGCAGATTGGTTTATGGTGTATATTAAATAGTTAATTATACTGAAACTTTCATCCATTTTGATATCAGCACTTCTGCTGTTTTATAAAACCACACCTATTTTAATAAGGCCGGTCTGACTAGAGTCAGGAGCACCTGACCAGGAAGTGGAGATAAGAGCAGTGAGACACAGAGCTGTGAACATGCTGCTAAATCCGACTCTGCTTGGTGACACTTGTTTGGGCAGGTGTTAACACACTAACCACTGTAACCACTTTTTAGTTGAGGTGGTCTTAAACGCCGGAGGTGCTGGTCTGTGCTGGGTATGTAATCTGGCCTCAGTTTGAGTTTCCCTCTTTGCCATCATCATCGAGAAGAAGGACATAAGTAGTATTATTTTTTAACAACTGCATCTTAAGCAACACTTGCCAGAATTTGGGTTGTAGTGGCAGAGTTGTCAGCGACACCTTTCAGCAGCGGCGTGACAAAGTGCAATAACACTGAAGATTATGAATAATCTATCAGAGGAAAAGAAACGGAGGAAAGTTCCCTTCTTGAGCTTCTCGTTTTTCATCTGCGCTCAACTAATAATTACCCAACACGTCTTGTAGTTCTCTAAACGTGAGATGCTGCAATGTTGTAAAAACCCTACCAACGATTATATATATATCAATCGACTACTCTCTTCAGACAGAGCCATTTTATTATTTGCATAGGCAGCATTTGGGAGTCCATGCAAAGAAAAAAGACATTATTCTTTTAGTTAAATGCTGTGAACTTTGTAGTTATCTGCACATTTGAAGTCTTATGGGCTGCAGAGACAGAACAGGGCGAACACAGAGCTCTACTACTCAAAATAAAAAGAGGAACCACTTTATCTCTTTCCACTGTGATGTAAAAGTGGAGGCAAAAAGTCGCCTTGATTAATCTAGTTGACCCCTAGATTTCACCCCTGTTTTCACACAACATCTGTGAAGAAATGGGCCAAATTAAAGTTAAAAGTCAAAGTCTTCGATATCCGAAGCAGATCTAAGATTAGATCAAGCCATTCAAACAAGTTTGATTCTAAGCTCTGTTGGGGTCAGGTAAAAGATTACAGCTTTCATCTCCGACCTCGATGTTGGCAAAATCTTGTGTGCAAGGATGAAGATATACCCATTCATAAGAAGTCTGTGAATATGAAATTCTAACATCTATCAGGTGAACATTTTATATTGTTTAAGTTGATTAATAGGTTTTACTCACCATATTGAGGACAGCAATCCCAGGGGATGGTTGCGGGAGAAATTGTTGGAGAGTGTTTGATCAGTTGGTCAGTGTGGGTTTCTGTTGCTGTCGGGAAGCAAGCGAGAGCGATACTGCCTGACCCTGAATGAGAGAGTGTGTGTTTGCGCTGGAGGGATTTCTGTCAACATCTGCTTCCTCTCTCAGTGGTATGTGTTCTGTGTGTGTGAGCGTCACAGCCTGTGCTATCAGTGAGTTTTGATCTCATGGATTTGCCTGTGCCTCTCCCTGCAATTTCCCTCGGTGCTCAACAACCGATGCTCGTTCACCCTCAAGCAGCTCAACATGTCAATTAAATGTATATATAAATATATATATATATAAATTGAAATATATATACATTTTACAGCACTTTTTATAGAATGTGACAATGACGTGACATGGCAAGAAACAGCAGTAAAGGATGTGGCCGTGGGTTCTGCATTACGTCTCCGCAGCTCAGCATGCACTCTACAATACTGGTGCTGTGAGCTGTATGCTAACATTATCATGCCAGCAAGCTTGTGACAATGCTAACGTAATGTTTACCATGCTAACCACTTTAACATGTTCACACGCTAACATTTGGTAAATTGTACAAGGTTCAAAATTCTAGAATTGACAAAATGATGGGTATTGATGCAGAAAACTAACAAGTTGTTACAGACAGTATGATCCAGTCTGTAAATTTCTGCTCTGTGTTTAGTTTTTTTTTAAGTTTACGACCACTTACTGTTGACTTTTAATTTGTGCAGAGTCATGCATTGAAAAGCTATTCAAAGGACACATGTTATTTTTATCTTTCTCATGAAGTTTTACTTCCATATTTCACATTCCATTCAGCAGTATCACTGTTATCAGTGCACGATGCCCGATACTTGCACGCTTTTACTCAGAACAAGCAAATGTGGCTGCCGGTGCAGCAAGTGAATTTCATTTGATAAGATGTCTTAATGCGTTTTGCAACTGTAGAACACATAGAAGACTTGGATTGAAGGTATCATAGAAAATGTGCAAAAACATATTGAGTCCAGCATCAGTAACTAATTGTTTTACTGACCCGAGGTCACTAAAAACAGATGTTTAAAAAAGCCATTTGTTCCAATAAAATACATTAACTTTCAATTTGTGTTCTCATGTTACACAGTGAACGTATTTGGAATAGATTGGACAGATGTGTTGCCAATGAGCAAGCTGCTCGGCCTTGTATGGAAATCCCTCCTCTCCCTCTGCTGCAGTCAACAAAACAAGTTTTTTCAAAGAACACCTGAAGAGTGCACATATGCTACATTTAATCAAGACTTGCTTGTATTTAAACTATATTATAACTATTTTCAGTTTTCTCCACTTCACAATTTTTATTACATAAAAAAACATATAATACATCAAATTCCCAAGTTTTTTAGGCAATTTTTTTATGATCTCATCTCAAGAGTTTAGATCCTCAAGCCACTGCCTCCTCCTTTTCCTTTTTCCTTTTTCCCATCATTCCTCCGACCGGTGATATGAGTACCTGTCCTCCGCCCTGTCTTCACCATAGCCGTGATAGTGTACCGCCTCACTGCCTCCTGTCCCTCTGTCCTCAGGGCAGTGGATCCCAAGCCGCTTCTGCAGCTTTTCCTCCTGGAGGCGAAGCTCCATGGAGTCCACCAGGTCGTAAACGTTATCCAGGGACCACATGGGGGACGGGAACCACGCCTTGACGTCTCCGTCCTTCCCCACGATCAGCATGCTGAAGTAGTCCTTGCTGATCTTCAGCTGCTCTCTCATGTTGTTGACCATGTCGCGGGACAACGGCTCAACCTCACTCTGACTGTGTCCTGGAGGAAGGATGACAGAGGAACATTTACAGACCACAGCAAAAAATGGTGCAGCTTTGAATAGTTTCAGATTATGGCACATCGACCTAAAATCTAAAATTCTTTATATATGTGCACATACAATTTTAACTGCCACCAAAGTGTTGTCAACATGAAACTACTACTCAAACTAGGTCAAAGTATATCCATGAAACTTTGTGGAGGGCATGACCCAAGAAAGATTCCATTGGACCCATTTGGAGCAGATTTGAATAAACAGATCCACTTCACTGCCCCACACCGCTGTGACTCACCATTTAGTGGAAATAATTCAACACTTCCTGACGCTTTGTTTCCAGTCCCAGTCAACTTTAACATGGCAAAGTGGCGAATACCTGAGGAGAGACCCAAGAATATGTGTTTCAGCAGATCATGCGTTCAAATAAACAAACATTACAAGAGAAATGCACATTTGAATATTATGGGTGGGCGGTAAATTTCTAATGAAAGCTTCCTCCAACAAAACACATGTCAAGCTGTGGTTGAATTCCATACATTTTTATTTTCATCACATTAAGCACATCTGACATTTTCTTTATACGTTCATGTAATGTGGCCTCACCCAGGTGGCACTTCTGTCCGTTGAGAGCAGTGAGCTGCTGTTGGAAGGAGTAGTCGTCCTCAGAGGGAGCAGAGACGAGCAGCAGTCTCCTCTTAGACATGAACCTAAATGTTCAGAAAGAAGAGTCAAGTTTTATCGTCTCATGTCTCCTGCACAATCGAAGACCATTCTCATACTCTGATAAAAAATAAATGCTAATCATCCAATACTTTGGATTTCCTAGGATCAAGAAAGGGACCCAGACGTTGTCTCGAGGGTTGATGATATTGATCACTGAGTGACGGGGATTTACCTGAGCAGGGAGTTCTCTGCTCCAGGCTCTTTGTCTTTGGTGCAGACTGTGGGGCTCTTCTTCTCCTTTTCTTTCTCTGAGCGCCTTGAGGGGAAGTTGTCGATGTACTCGAACAGAGCAGGGCTCGATGGCGGAGCCTCAAACACTCTCTGGCGGAAGATACATAGAAAGTTTGTCACATATTTCCTGTGTCCATGTTAGATTATCAAAGAAGGGAGAAGCGGACACAAAGCAGTTCTTACATCAGGCCTCATGTCGTAGTCTGTGACGGTCATGGAGAAGAGGTCAGCGGATGACAGGCCGAGCTCAGCTCTCAACAGGGAGATCAGGCCTGAACCAAAGAGCTGCTCTGACATGTCACTGAGTGGAGGCTCTGATTCTGAAACACACACATACATATGAATATATTAATGAATGTCTTCAAATAAAACAACAGGAGCATGGTGATGAGCCCCCCAAAAAACAACAACAATACTATATCGATGCATTTAACCAGAAGTACCTGGAACTCTTCTAAACTCTTCTAAAATATTTTTTCAAGGAACTGAGAGGTTACTGCAGATTGTTGTTTCCCTTTAGATCCACAACATGTTGTGTCAATATCTAACTGCTGTGGTTGCACAGTGTTGTTGTGTGTGAGGCGGTCTAACTAAATTGTTTTATTTGTCAGCTGTCAGCCTGTCCTTTTAGTCCAAACTGACTTATCCCAACAACAATTGAATTGATTAAGAAGCCTTTCCACTAACAGCTGCTGCTCCGCTGCTGAGTGGTGTCTTGGAAGTCAGACATTCTAACAGCATGTAAACAACAACAACAAATGTTGGCAGCCAAGTCAAAATAACATGGTCCATGTTACAGATTCAGACTGTTGTACTGTAGAAACATGGAAGCCATTTAGTTCAACGTGTACAAATGGGGTTTATCTGTAACGGAAATCTTTTGGATGCCAAAATTCAATTTCTTACACACACATAAATAAACACTGCCTACCGAGCTGGTGGTGCTGCAGCGTGAGTGTGGCGTCACTGCCTTCCACGATGGTCCCAACGGTGATCTTCCTGCTGGCGAGGCCACAGTGACTCTCCTCATTCTCCTCTTTCTGCTGGATGTAAAGCGTCGCATCTCTGCTGGGCGTTGAGATCAGCTAGAGAAACATGAACATTTGTCCAATTGGTCCAAGGGTTTTGCATGCATTTGTAATAAAGATATGGACCGTAACAGGCTGCACAAAGAGGAAGTTCTCACCATCAACCTTCTGTTTCCCTTTAAACTTTCCAAAAAGTCCTTCAAGGCCGCTTTATCCTCATCACTGGCTTCTCTGTTGGACTTCTTCCCTCTTCCTTTCCCTTTCTTTCCTTTCTTTCCTTTTCCCTTCTTCTTTGAACCGGGTTTCTCCTGTGTATCGTCCTTTACGTTTTGCTCTCTTTTGTCCTCACTGTTTCTCCCTCCATGTGTCTTCTTATCTTCTTCCACGGTGGACTCGGGCCTGCAATGCAACACAAAAGCTTTACTTTGAAGTTCATCCAGTGCCAAGAAAATAATCTGTATCTGGTGTAAACGGGAGGCGTGACAAACCAGATGGGTTCACAAAACCAAAGCACGGTTTCAGAGGAATCACAATATTCATACTCATCCCTTTGTGTTTGAAAAGCTGTCAAGGAATATGAGGAGACTGCACCTGGGCTTCTTTACTTCTTCGTTGCTCTTTGACACAGAGGGAGAACTGGGCTCTGTCTCTTTTTCCAGTCCGTTGGCAGCGGCTCGGCCACCGCTGTTCGAGTCCCTTCCCCTCGTGGACCCAGCAGCAGGCACCTTACGGATAACAAACCTTGACCGTCCACTTAGTATTTCCTGGATCTTACTCTTCAGAGCGGCTTTTTTGTCCAGAGGTTTTCTTGGTAGAGCCACCACCGAAGTCCCATTTCCCTGCCTCTGAGAGCTCAGAACCATCTTCCTCTTTATCTTTTTCCTTTTCACCACAACCTTTTTTTTTACAGGGCTACACCTGAAATAATAATAAAACAACTTTAGCATTTTGTGTTTCCTTTTTCTTCTAAATAACTTCTTTAAAGTATCATATTAAAACTAAAAACCAAAATTGTACAGCAGAGTCACTTGTATAACACATGTTTACATCTAGATCATTCATATTTCTGGACATTTGGAAAATGTGTGCATTATGTTAATATGACGGAAAAATGCACTTTTGCTGATTTATTTTCTATTTCTATTCATCCTACAAAAATACCCTGTTAAATAGTAAACTGTGCAAAGCGACCTTATAAAAGCACTCGTTAGTTTTCTGTTAGTGCAGTGAAGAACACAGTGGTATAATGGGACCTTATGTTGGCTCCTTTTCTGGTCATCTTCTCCAGCTTCCTCATGGGGAACTGATCGATGAGCTCCAGGATCGCCTCAACTCGGACTGGATAGGGGAACCGCTCACTGACGTACAGATTCTTCTTCAGAACCAGCATGGTGAAGCCTTGCTCCTGAACCGATGGGTGTTGAGTGAAAAGAAGAAGTCAAGAGCGAGCGAACCACAGAGGAAAATCGGTTTGTTTTCATGGCAGCTTGTTTACCTGGTTGTTGAGGTCTAGGTAGTGCAGCAGCCTGGTAACTGTGTCCGGGTCGAGACTCTCCACTCTGGCTTCTCCCGGGAAAATTGTTTTCAGTATCCGACCTTCCATCATGGCGTTCTGGATGATGGTGATGATGAAGGTGTCTCTTTCTGCTAGACGACAGTTCAGTACTTTCTGCGTGAGGGAGGAAAACAGTTCAGAGTGAAATTCCAAAGTAGGGTTATTGATCTGACGAGGGAATAAATCAGTAGAGTACCTGCTCCATCTCTTCAAGCTGTTTCTCCATCATCTGCAGGTAGTGGTCATTGTGCGATGGGGCTGTTATCACCCACAAACGCTTTTTACCTGCAGGGTTGAAGGAGGTTGTGTGAAGGTAGACGCACAAAGACACACATCAGCTGATCTGTTCTCTTACCTGCAAATTCAGCCAAGAAATCAAGCTCGGGAGCCAGGCTGGATGTTGACACTCCTGCACCTCTATTGTCTGCATGTTCTACTTCTTCATCCACCTGTCCGTGCTCGACCCCCGGAGGGAGGTCCGAATAGTCCCCCCAGTCCCGAACATTAGGGTCCAGCTGATCCTTTGACTTGCTGCGACCGGTGCCCGGCCAGGCGGAGAGCGGGCTCGGGAAGCAGAGACTCCACAAAACCGCAAACAACAGCAGATGCAAATGTGAGGGGTAGTAATTACACATCCTTACTGACATGGTTGGTTGGTTTATTTGTCCTCAGCTGGAACTGGTCAGCATCTCATGAATCCTCACAGGCAGCAGCGTTGCTTCTGAAACACACGAGATGGAAGCACAAGTTGTATAAACGTGAATTAAGAGTTAAAAAGAAAAGGAATCAAAAGACACGTACATACTTTGACTCAAAATTCAAAACCTCAATGACGACTGAAACATTATGTGTCCTTAAAAAAAACAGGTGGACCCAATCTGGAAAGACTCTCAAAAGAATAAGAGAATAGAAAAGAATGCAGTGATGGTAACAGCTCGCACCGGCAGCCAGAGACTGACTGGGCAGAGTGTTCGCAGCTCACACAAAGACACACAGACTCACACACACACACTCCTGGTTCACATTACACCCGAGGCTTGTTAACAGGAAACTCCTGGAATTCTCTGTGACTTCAAAGCATTTTCTTGCTCAAAAATGTCTTTCTCTCTCCCTCTCTCTGTTTCTCTTACTCACACACGTACACATGCACACACACACACACACACACACACACACACACACACACACACACACACACACACACACACACACACACACACTCTCTCTCCCCCTCTCTCTCTCTCTCTCTCTCCTCTCTCTCTCTCTCTCTCTGCACATAATGCAAGTGGATGCAAGTACACATCCACATACACAATCCAAAATTCTTCTCATTTCATTGTTATCTGTTTCTCTGTCATTGATCAAGAGGCTGAATCCCAGCCTGCTTCAAGGGTGCTAAGGCTGATCCCTGACCTTTGACCTCACACGTGTCATGGAAGTGAACAGGCAACATCACTGCAAGGATCAGTAAACTACAGAATGACTTGTACTTTTACACACGGTGAAGACTGATGGTAGATTGTTTTGAGTTAAACATGTGTCACTCTCTGTCAGAGGTGGCTTTGTAAAGTGAAATGAAAGGAGATAAACTCCAGCCTGAACGGGGGCAGGATACAAGTGAAAGTGACCTCGAAGCCTTTGGTTTTCAACTGAAACTAGAGCTTTTAAATGAAGAGAAATGTCAGCGACCATAAATCAAGTTGACAGGTTAACTGATGCTGCCTTCTGAAATAGGTCACACCTCAAAGTCTGAGTCAAACGTGCCCACAGGTGAGTTAACTGTGGCCACTCGCTAAAATCTAGGTCTCCCCTCCCACAACCGTCCCTGCTACAAATGTCTGGATTCCCATTTGAAATCAGTAGATGTTAGTGCAGTAGAAAATTAAAACAGATGTGAATTTGTTTTTTTTTAACTAAACTCAAAGTAACATGACACGAAACATCAGGACTATGGAGGCGAGACCAGTTCTCATCATCCTTTTGTTTACTTTTAACTGTGTATTCGCTGGACCTGTCACCATAGATTCCACAAAGATCTGTTTTCAAGCCATAAAATGTCGGAACAAAACTCTGATCCAAGGGAAAAATGTTTTTGTATGAATCCATACTATCTTTTTTTACAGTGTCACGAAAGTTGGGAACCCATAATTGATAGTTTTGCATCATAGTTGCAAACTAAAGCTTTAATTTTCCAAACAACAACATGGAAAACACATCACTTTAATATGATAAGGAGGAGAGGTAACTGATTCTAGACTAGAGTGAAACCTTGAATACAGTAAGGTCGACCACAGAGTTATTTTCTTTAAACTCAATTTAAACATAGAAACGTTCTTCCACCTGCTTCATGGAATCACAATGACACGTGTGTTGGTTAGCTTTACAGTTCAAATGTCACAGAGGAGGAAGACGAGAAGGGGCCGAGACTTAACGCGAAGAAAATCAAAGAAGAGCAACGCAAAGCGAATGCAATTAGAAGAGCTGTCTTTTTGGTGAAGGGCCACAATGAGAAGCAGACGTAGTAACAATGCATTCCACAATCTGAGCCAGATAAAGAGAAACAGATGATCCCTGTGTGTGTGTATGTGTGTGGGGTGTGTGTGTGTAATGGTACATATATCTTTGTGAGTTCCATTTTGGGTCTAGAACCCAGTCAGGACATTTTGGCTGCTCCTCGCTTTGTGGACCACCTGTAATGGGCTGTTTGACTTGCTTTTATGGTTCAGGTCAGAATTAGTTTTAGGTTAGATAGGATAAATATGCAATGTGTGTTGGTTTGTGTGTGTGTGTGTGTGTGTATCTGTGTGTGTGAGTGACAGAGAGAGAGATCTGCTTCATACAGTATATAAAAGTGAACAAAGTAGATTGAACAGATTTAACAGATTTACTGAATAATACAGACAAAGAAGTTTATTAACACAGTTAAAACCATAATCACCTCCCATGTGTCTGTATTAGCACAGAAACACATGTTGACCCACAAAAGCACAAACTAGACTTCCAGTATGTCAGCACCGGAGGAACGAGGCCGCGTGTACATGCTGTGAGAGGAAAAGACGGGACTTTACGCCTGTGACCGCATGTCATTATGATCTGGAGAAGTATTGCAGAATCCAGAAACACCCGTCAAACCTCAGTGATGACTCAGCTTTTAACAGCTTCTCCACTTCAACAGATCAGATGGTCAGTTCCTTAATTTCAGGGGCAACGAAGCTAAAAACAAAATGTGATCCAATTAATTCATGATATAATATGAAGAAGTGTGGATATACAAGACTTGTGTGTTTCTACCTTGGCTGGTATTGTGTTGAGGCGGAACAGTGTCACCTCTAATAGAGGAAGCCCCGGGTATGACTCATACACTTTATATAAAAGGTGTGAATCCAAAAGAGCTCAGGCCTTGGTTGATAAGAATAGTAAAATAGCGCCTCTCAGTGGAAGTAGGGCAAATGTGCTGTGTTTTGGGATGTCATTTCTGATTTGATCCAACGTATAACTAAAACTCAATGTTCTTGTGTTTATATATACAATAAAATAAATACAATGGAATAAAAACAATATAATCTCACAATAAACAAAGATAAAACAAAAAAACAATTAAAAATGTAGAATATGAGTCTAGATCTTCAAGTATCATTGGACATGACAGAAGTAAAAATGTGCTTGTGTGTGTGTGCATTGAAAAAAGTAAACAAAAGGGTAAATTAATAAAGTTGTTGAAGTTAAAAAGTGATCAGAGAGATAAATCAGAAGCAGGGTCGAGTATTATTGCCAACCAGGGTCACACGAAGAAGAAACTTTCTGTGGTATAAAGTATAAAACATGTTAAAAAAATATTTAATGAAAAGTAATCTGGTGCATCATCATCATCATATCACACGACCCAATAATAACCGAACTACGGGTGCCGCCGCGTTCATCTTCCGGGTGGACACAAAGTTCTCCTGAGCTGCAGCAGCGAGCCAGGAACGTCTGCAAAGGTCAGTCGACTTCTCCTCCGCTCTCTGCTCCTCAAGCCGATTCTCCTCCATTGCACATGTTCCACTTTGTTTTTCTTCTCGCACGTCTCCTTCCTTAACGGACACAGGAGTGTGTGTGAGTGTGTGTGAGTGAGTGTGTGTGTGTGTGTGTGTTAGCCAGCGGCGGCTACCGAACTCGTTAGCTCGTTTTTAGCTTTCAGCCCCGCTCCCTCCTCCACCTCCTGCTGCTCCTCCTGCTCACTCCGCAGTGAGAGGAGACCAAAACACATAAGTGCTTGTTTGTACACTTTGCTCTGGTTCATGAAAAACACACGAAATCCACCATTTTACACACGCTTTCGCTTCTGTTGTTGTCTCGAACCATTTGTTTTTATTGTCGTCACACTGGGTCACAGGCGGTTGTTTATGACCCGGGTGAAACCACTGATGGTTATTAGTTCTTATTTATTTCATATTTATTTCAAATTATTCAATCTGCTAACGTTAGCAGCAGGTTAGCAAACCGTTAGCTGGATGTCATTCATTTTTTTGGTGACGTGTTACTTTCATTTGCCCCCCTCTCTTTTATATCAGGTCATTAACACAACACAACGCACACACACACACGCACGCACTCGCCCACGGGTCACAAAGCCAGAGTTAATCCTCTCTGATTAAAAGGTCATAGTCTGCTTTGTGTAGAGCTGAAAGACGACTATTCGGTTAGTTGATCAACAGATTTGATTTCTATAATCAATTATAAATTATATTTGGCTTTTGGTTTGTTAGTTGCACAAAAAAGCCACTACGACATGACATGGTAAATGCTGATGGACATTTATCGTCCAAACAATTAGTCATTTAATCAAAAATATAATCACTATCAATGACATCCTCCTTTCAAAGTTTCAAAAGGCTCACACACCACAACAATGCTTGTGTAGATTGTTTAAGTGTTTTTGATTTGCAGCTTTATTGGTTTGGATGAATTGAACGAAGCTGCAACATGAAATTAATTGTTATAAATTGTAATCTTCAAATAACTGTTGTAGACATTTGGATTTATCTTCGAGATTTACGCTTGGTTGGACAAAACAAGACATATGGTGTCGACCTGAACTTTGGGAATTATAACAGACGTTTTATACAATAAAAAGGTTTATTGTTTCATTGAAAAAACTGTTAGATAGTTAATGGTTTGTGAAAAAATTGTTATTTGCAGCCCTAATATTGATCCTTTAATTCAAATACATGTCATGACTAATTTGCATTAGCCACAGCAGGGTTCCTTTCATGTTGTGGTTTTTTGCTAATTATTGGAAAAGCACCTCTAAGGCAGTAATTTACACTAAGTATTATCGTATGCTATGTCTGGATGATTTATACAAATAGTCTATAGTTCAGTCTGAATAATAGGGTCACGGTCAGGAGACTCCAAAAATAAATGCTTTAAGTGATAAATCAGTTACTGAAAAGGTTAAGAATACATTTTCTGACAGTTGACTAACTCATCCATTTAATTATGTCAGCCCTATTGAATAAAGCCTTAATTATTCTAAGAATGAATTTGACTTTCAATCTAATGTGTATTTTGACCTTAAACTATCAAACAAGGACACATGGAGCGAGAGAGTTGTTTTTATTGCCAGTTGATTCTGGTTCATTCTCTACTTCACCAGCTAAGCTGCTCCAGTCTATCCTTGTTCTAGTATCTCTCTTTTAAGTCAACATGCCGTCCCTCATGCTGTGTTACTGCCTCAGAGTCCTTCAGTCCTCTGCAGTTTCAAGAAGTGACTGTTGACCTTGAATTTGTTAATATGTGGATATAAAAATCTTCTTTCATATAAACTAGTGTAAGTAGTAATAACCTTGGATAGACAGCATTCGTCAAGCAGACAGACTATGTGTTGGAGGTGTACATACAGGGAGGAATGTCAGTGAATGTGACCTGTTTAAACAGAAGGTCAAACATAATGTGTGTGGTTTTCTACAAGTTAACGGAGTGGAACATATTTCTGCTTCACCCTTTCAAATTCAAGTGTGTGCAATAAGCTGATAAGGCTGGCTTAAACGCATTGAGACACTTATTCTCACCTTTATTCCTCTTCTCCCACAACATGCCCCCCCCCCCTCCCTCCCCCTGTCTGTGCTGTCTGTCTATGCCCTTATTCCTCACCTGTCTCTTCTGCCTGGTCCACAGGAGGAGTGCTGCCTGTCCTGTTGAGCTCCTCCCGGTGTGTGTGCACCATGGCGAGCCTCCTTCGTATTGTGGCAGCCAACTGCTCTGCCCCCGTGCTCAGTGGGGTTTCTTGCATGAAGCTGCCGGCTGGCCGTACAATCCAATCGTCATGCCTCCGCTTTTTCAGGACCCATCAAGCTCTTGGACGATGCGCCAGTCCAGGTAAAGAACACACAGGTTTTGGTAATGACACATGTAGTAAAGTTTAATTTGCTACAGGCAGTGCAAAGCTATGGAATACAGAAGTTTTCTTTAAATCAAATTATCACCTATTCATTACAAATGACCTGCACTGGGAGACGAGCTTTAACATTGTGAGATTAGGAATAAGCTAATTCACATTAGATAACTATTAAGGGTTGTTACTTTCTTCTTTCTGCTCAGCCTTGCAGGGAAGAGCTGGAAAGGTCAATATAGAGGACAGTTTACATGCACTTAGACATATCTGCATGTTTTTTGATAGTAAAAATACTATAAATGCTTTAAGTAAAAAATACTATAAGTAAACAGGATCATAATTGGATTGTTGTATTCAATGATACCAGGCTGATTTTCCCCCTGTTGGAAATAAAAACACTTGCAACTCATAGTGTTACGACTGATAGCAACATGGAAGCAGAGCCACCTGTAGATTCTGTGACCTTTCTCATGTACCTGTGAAGTAGGTGCATGTGTTAAAACAGGTTATATTTCCTATCAATTAAAGCAGACAGCATGGCAGGGTATTCATACTATTGTCCTTTGCTGGCCTTGGTAGCTGGTGAATAAAGAAAATTGTCATTGTCGCGTAATTGCACAGTTGAGTGATTATTCCTTCATTCGTTTCTTTAGTTTGAAGGTCTGTACAGAGTCATTGTAATGAAAAAGTTAATCTGTTGTTTAGACAAAATAGACCAAACATACAATCATGTTTGTTTTTAGAAGATTTTATAAACGTATGGTTGCTAACTTCGTTTGCTCCAAGGTCACATTCAGGTGAATGCAGCATTATTCTCCATTCTCAAGGCCCTCACTCTGTTGTCCCTCACCAGACAGAGTGGGTGTGTGTGCGTGCAGTAAAAGCCAGCACCAGCCGGTTGCAGGTGCATCATATCTTTTATGTGCTGGGTTCACGATTGTGCCAGTGTCCCCCCGCCCCCCCCCCCCCCCCCCCCTTCCCTCTCTGTAGTTGAGTGTTGAAGGTGCTGGTGACCTGGTTCACGGTGACTATAGGTTGAGATTCCTGCAGCTCAGTCGGCTCCGGTAACAGCTGGCCTCGTCTATTCTGGACACACAAGTAGAGGAGGGGAACACACACTATACTTTCACCTCTAGGGAACCTATAGACGTAGAGTACACTATAGAGTGAGGCGGTGTATTGGTGTAGGGTCAGCTGTGATGTCCACACACTGACACTGTGTTTTATGAACACACTTTTGGCTCGACCGACTTAGATGCACTTGTTTGTGGGACACAATCATTTTTAGTCTTGGTTTGCAGATGCTATCTAAGATCATCAGTCTCATTTTTCACATTACGAAACAGTTGTTAGAGCTTAACCCTTACCTTTCATTCAAACTCAAAACTGAGGCTGTGGTAGTTTGTTGTTTCAGGTGCTGGTGCGATGAATCACAATTTTTTTATTGGGACCCATACACTCTTTTCTGAGTAGCACCTCAAGATACCTCAAGCAGAATCCCCTCAAATGAAAACATATATGAAATACAACATAAAAACCTTTACATTTGGCCCATGGAGCTTTTTCTATTTTAGTGGGTCTATTTATAGACACTGAAGTTCAGACACTGTTATCTTTGGTCAAGATGTTGAGGTTTAAAGGTTATCATGCTATCTCGATTGTTAGGTCATCCGCAGCATTTAAAGTTCAAATATGTACAGTTGAAACAAGAAACGTTTTTTAGGGTTACAGTGGTGAGTGGTTGTATCGTCTGGTGTCCACTTATTCTGAACATGATTTAAACTGGATTTTTCTTTTGTTATATGATGGGCAACTCATCTCTTTTTTCCGAAGTGGTAAATAATCAATATGAGCATTTATAAATGACTTGTGAGTCTCCCAAAATCAAATGGGCAGTTTGCAGCCTTTTTTTTTGTTCCCTTGTGTTGTGGAGTTTTTTGTAAAATACCAGTATTTAGAGGACAGGTCACCACTGCAGGGTGAGAGGAAAGACAGCCTGTCAGAACCTCTGCTGTTTATATATAGACGAGGAGACAGCGGTAGAGAGCAGCAGTGGAATTTTCCATAAGAGCCAACACAGCATGTGACCTGCTGCTTGCAGACTAGATGTGGACAGAGAAAAAAAAACAGAGTCTGAAGCCACTTTAATATGTTTTTGTCCGTTAATGGATTCGCTGCAGTTCCCCTGTTTCTTTCCTTTACTAGCGTCAGTCACACATTAAGCTGATCTCTGGTTTTCACACATGTTGAAACAGCTGTGCTTAGAACAGCAACAATCTGTTTGTGCACCCAGATTAATACTGCTGACTGTGACTCTCCGTTGATGCATACTGTAATATTTGATTCAGACATTTCATCTCCACAGATTGAAACATTGACATTTCCGTCAGCCTCTTTTTAACAGACACACTGGACTGGGCTAGTGCATATAGCTTCAGGGAGGGTAGCATGGCTGCAGCCTGTAATGTTGCTGTGGGACACTACACACTGCAAATAGTATTTATGGTATAAACTCTGTCATTTACTGGAGTGATAACTCCTTGTAGCTGCAATGGAATCTGCATGAAAATAATAATCTTTTGTTATTTAATCTTTGTTAAAATATGCAAAGTCTTTAACATTATTAATATAACAGCTGTTATTTCACATGCTCCTGTCTTGTTTCTCTTTGCCTCTCCAGGTATTCCATACAAGCAGCTCACAGTTGGAGTCCCCAAAGAGATCTTCCTGGATGAGCGCCGTGTGGCTCTGTCTCCCGCTGGTGTCCAGGCACTCATCAAACAGGGCTTCAATGTGGTTGTGGAGTCCGGAGCAGGAGACTTTTCCAAATTTGGTGACGAACAGTACACCCAGGCTGGAGCAACAATTAAAGACATTAAAGATGTTCTGGCGTCTGATGTGTTGGTTAAGGTAACGTTTATGTGCTGCAGGTAGACGGGCTGGCAGTAAACTTTTCAACTTGTGTTCGCTGACCAACAATTCTCGCTTCCAGGTCCGTGCTCCTGTTTTCAACCCTGCCTTGGACATCCATGAGGTGGAAATGATGAAGGAAGCAGCTACACTGATCAGCTTCATCTACCCGGCTCAGAACCCCGAGCTGATGGAAATGCTCTCCCAGAAGAAAGCCACCGTTGTGGCTATGGACCAGGTTCCACGAGTGACCATCGCCCAGGGTTTTGATGCCCTGAGCTCAATGGCAAACATTGCAGGGTATGTACAGTACATAGTGTTGACAGTTTATATGGTGACAAAGTATTTTTTATATTTATGTATAGCAGCATTGTTCCTCTTATTTGTCTATGTTTAAAATCATGAAGGAACAGTTCATAGTTGTATGTATTCTGATTGTGTTTCCTGTGTTTGTTGTGTTCTGTCATTTCAGGTACAAGTCGGTGGTTCTGGCAGCTAACAGCTTCGGTCGCTTTTTCACTGGACAAATCACAGCAGCCGGGAAAGTGCCGCCTGCAAAGGTGAATAATATGCATGTTGTATAATCACATGTGTGTATGTGTCTTTGATCTTTCTAAGTTTGAACAGGTTATGTGACTGTATTTTCAGCTCATCTCATGTTTGTGTTGTTGAAAGGTGCTGATCATCGGAGGTGGTGTGGCTGGATTGTCGGCTGCTGGCACTGCCAGAGCCATGGGTGCCATCGTCAGAGGATTTGATACCAGGTTTGTTTCTGATTTAAGAGTGAATATGATGTATGTGAATGACAAATTAAAAGAATACTGATGCATTTCCACTTTTTAAAAAGATCAATCCACCTTTCCTGGTTTCTCTGGAATTGCCTACCCTGCCTTTAAGTTAGATATTTGATTGACAGCAGCAGTGACAGTGTCTTGTGCAGAAACTGCTAAGCTGGAAAGTGTTAAAGATAAACAACTGTACTGGTATAATTTCCCACATGGATCTGATTTTCTATAGCAAAAAGAAAAACAACCTCTGTTTGCCTTGCTGGAAGTTTTACAATACGTTCTTAACTATTATCTCCCCGCCGGCTGACCTTTGGATAATATCTGTGTCTCTCTCCCAGAGCTGAAGCTTTGGAGCAGTTTAAATCTCTGGGTGCTGAGCCGCTCGAGGTGGATTTCAAGGAGTCAGGAGAGGGCCAGGGAGGCTACGCCAAAGTAATGTCTAAGGAGTTCATTGAGGCCGAGATGAAGCTGTTCGCCAAACAGTGTCAGGAGGTGGACATTCTCATCAGCACAGCTCTTATCCCTGGTATGCACAAATCAAGAAGACGCACACTTCGTAAAACACTGATTGTAGCTGTAGAAAGTGAAGGGTGCATTTTCACTGAACTGTGCTCTCACTCAAGGGCTTCTAAACAGCTTTTCCCACTGGTCCTGGATTATCACATAATGTGTATTGTGGGCAGGAAGTCAGAAAATGCAGAAACCAGGGACAAGTCCTGGGGTGTATGTCATGGAATAACTTTACTGGAATGTGTCAATATATTTTCCAGCAACTTCACATTTGTTCCATTACTCTGTGGGTTTCAATAGGGTGAATTTTATACATGGCCGCATATCAACAGTAAGCTCAGTTGTTGTGAACATGTTTAACGGCGTGAGCTGGAAGTCCGTTATTATAATAACTTTTTATTTCCCCTATATTTCTATAATGATTTTTCGCCATTTGATTGAGACGTGACAAAAATAGATGTATTAAATAATTGATGGCACTTTGTCTATTTTAACCTTGCAGGTAAGCGGGCTCCCGTCCTGATCACCAAACCAATGGTAGAGAGCATGAAGGACGGGTCAGTGGTGGTGGACCTGGCTGCTGAGGCTGGAGGAAACATTGAGACCACAGTACCTGGAGAGCTGTCGGTGTACCAGGTCAGTGCATTTAATGTCTATATATGCAGCCATACATACCAAATATGATGCTCTTTTGTTTTAATGGCTTTTCGAGGATATCAAGTAGCATCTGTCACTGCTCTTGTTATTTAGTGTATCTAATTCTTTTTAGGGAGTGACGCATATCGGCTTCACAGACCTCCCCAGCCGTTTGCCGACACAGTCCAGCACGCTGTACTCCAACAACATCACTAAGCTGGTGCGAGCCATCAGCCCCGGCACGGAGAACTTCAACCTGGATGTCAAGGACGCGTTTGACTATGGGACCATGGATCACGTTGTCAGGGGATCTGTTGTCATGCAGGTACCAATTTGCATGTAGCCAGCACTCAAACACTTGTGCATGTTGATAGAAGCTGAGGTTAAACGCAGACATGTTGAAAATCATTGGAAAGGCCTTGTAGGTCTTTGCTGCAGTCACTAGATGTCGCCCTGGACACATCATTATCGCCTCACTTACAGTTCTCTCAGGAGCGTTTTGCCCTTGAGTTTATCAGACATGTTTTTCTATCTTTGTTGTTTTACTGAAAATAACCTAATAATAATCTAAATTCAGCTTTTTAGTCAGAATTTGTTACTTAAAATGTTGAAGAAAATTAAGTTCTATAAGTGCAGTAAATACAATTACTTTATATAAATATGACAGTTATATCTGTCAGAATCTACTCTTGGGAACTTAATTTGATTTCATTGTTATTAGCATAATTATACCTTCATTTCTGTAATGAATTAATTCATGTTTTCCAGTCTAACTGTGGCTTATCATCTATCCCTATGTAATATTTGTTATCAGATTTCTTAATCTCATTATTGATGTAAATGTCCAGCATGGGTCTGGTCTTGTAACTCGGGCTGAATCTGAGTCAAAGATTTGTCAGATTTGAGTCATGGTTTGTAATTCTGCTTTTTGGAAATGGCTTACTCTAATCAGTCTCAGTTGATCTGATAGACTCATAACTGATCAAAGCAGTGGTCACACATCTTTTATAAATGATACAGAAAAACAGATATTAGTTACTGTAGCCACTCATCATTAGTTAGCTCACTTTGATCTGGACAGGCATGGTGTAATGTTTCACAGACTTACAAATGCAGCTTAGGTCATTTCAGAAAACCAGGTAACGAGATCAGGAAATAAAAGCCGACTTCCAATCACCTCTTAATAAATGTCACTTGATATTGTTGATAGAACTAAAGAATGGTTGCCCCAACCACCAAGACTTTCTGTAACCATTCTCTTTTTATTATCACTTCCAGAATGGAAAGAACCTGTTCCCTGCTCCCCAGCCCAACAACGTGCCCGTTGCACCTCCTCCTAAACCCAAGTCTAACAAGGAGCTGGCGGCAGAGAAGGCCACACAGATCACCCCCTTCAGGGCCACGCTCACCACGGCTGGCATGTACACTGGAGGTCAGTGGTTGTCGTTGAAACTGAGTGTGTCATTAAAATTACATTTTCTGGCAAAGTAGAGAAAATCAGGATAACGTAAATCTGAGTGAAGTGCTCATTAGGTTCAGGTCTGCCATTAGGTGAAGGATAAATTAATAATCAGCTTCAGGAATGTGTGCGGGAGGCGAGAAGTGACAGAGGTAGATTACAAGCGTGCACACACAGACACCCTGTTAGTGTCAGGAAGTGTGCATTGTAAAACGGTGTCGTGCGGAGTGTTTGTTTGAAGTCGGGGTGTAGTGGGTGACTCCAGTGGTGCCACACAGCGCCGTGTGTAAGTGCACCACACGCAGTTAATGTGGTTCACACATTGTTTAGGTGCTGGAGTAGTTTCCTACTTAACACCACCACACAGCTACTGATTGTAAGCACTCTTTTTTTTAAAGAGTGAGAACTTGGTTAATGCTGGTTACCTGCTGATCATTAACCTGGGCTATAACACAGACATTTTAATAGTTTGATATTGACTGTCATCGACATAGGCAACCTATTTGACTATTAACAGTCTGGTAAAGAAAGTTTGTTCCCTCACACCAGTGACTAAATTTAAGAAATATTTGACGAAAATCAATACATGTTAGATAAACTAATAGGAAACTAAGGAAACATGAGTTTTTCAATGTCTGTTACATTATACAGGTGTCAATATGCTGCTGTTAGCACAGATATGTCAACACTTGCTGGGAAAAATAACAAAAAATCTGAAAAATGTCTTTTCCCAAAATAAATGTTTATGCCACATTCCTCTATTCTTTGCTTTATTTGTGAAACATTGGCGAGTTTCATGTCTTCAGGCCATTTACTCTTTGGCTTTGGTGGGAGGGAAACTTGATCCACGTTGGATTCCCTAAACCGATCTCTGTGTCAAAATATGTGAATATAAATCTGAATAAAAACAAAACTCTTTATCTTGTTTTAATACTTCAAATTTCTTCAGGTAAAAGTATGTTTTTAAATGAATTGTTTTTTCTTTCCTTTATTACTGTTGTATGAAATTGGTGAAATTAATCACATGAACATGCATCTTTACAAATCGGTTTTCTCAGTTGAATACAAATTTAAACTAAATTCTGTTCCTGATCTTTACCAGAACTTCTCCTTTACTTCCTTTAACTTTTTCTCTCTCTCTCTTGCTGTTCCAGGTTTTGCCACCCTGCTGGGTCTGGGTCTGTCGGCTCCAAACGCTGCCTTCACTCAGATTGTCACAACCTTTGGCCTAGCCGGCATCGTGGGATACCACACGGTTTGGGGCGTGACTCCCGCTCTGCACTCTCCACTCATGTCGGTCACCAACGCCATCTCAGGTTAGTTGGACAAAGGCACTGATCCTCTGATATGATTTCTATACACGTACGAATCAAAGAGATCGTACCAAAACAATGAAACCAATTAAATTTATTAGAAATAAAGATGAAAACAATGACAAATAACACACTGGAGTGCAAGTACACATGCACTAAATTGAATTAAATAGGAAATCTAAATGTTGTTTCCCCAGAAAGGTAAAACGTCTTAAACTCACATGTGGAATAAAACCCCACCTTAAAGATCAAACGAGTCACATATCAGTGCAGCAGGTCTCTGCTTCCAGTGCTTCTGTCATTTAGTCCAAATAAAAACTTTAAAGATTGCGTCCTTATTGTTGCTTAACACAGAGGGGTTAAGAGGTTAGAGAGGTGAGACTATGTGTGTGTTCTCACAGCTTTGATCACTCGAAGACCCACACTGAGGGTAGGAAGTAACACACTGGCGGTGATCTTTGAGGCTCAGGGGAGTCCTGCGCTTGTTTACTCGTGCTCACAGCCAGACACCAGGGCTCAGTCGTGGTGTCGCAGCAGCTAATAGACAGTTTTCAGTGTCTTTAAAACTTTATTGGTGACACATTCCCATCTTAGAATCGTTCTACTTGTTTCCCTGTGTCGGTAAATGTGTCTTTTCACCATTTCACGTTGCTTAGTTCCAATCATCCAATGTTTTCTGGGGTTAGTTATTTCTCACATTTTATGATCACGTTATAATAGGGTGAGTCAAAAAGCCACTAAGACATTGAATATCGGTAGAAACTGAGACCACACATGAAAGAAACTAATTTGCATTTACTTCATAGGGAGTTTTTTCTCTCTCTCTCTCTCTCCTCTGCCATCCTTTCTTCCCCTCCTTTTTTCTCCCCCCTTTCTTCCCTGTCCAGGTATTTTTCCTTTCATATTTCCCAAGGTCTTAAATGGTATTATTTTTTTTATTTCTCTCACTGACTGACCCTGGCTTTGGAAACAGTGAGACCGGCAGAGTTGTGTTGTTGTGCCAGATATCGTTAAGACACGCTCCCTCTCAAACAATCACTCAGACATTAGGGAATCATGTTGGAATTTAAGGGTTTGAGTGAGGGACAGTTGCATTCTTCATGGGGAGATTATTGTGTTACAACCAGTCGTGACTCTGACTTATGGGTCATCTTAAATTCTTCAGATGCTGGTTTCATATCCAGTGGCTCATTGAAGAACATCTTAATACCTGGTGTTTGGTAGAAAAGCTTTAATCTACTTGAGAGCTCTGACTCACCCCTGCCTGTAGTCTGGTGACACACCTACAGGTCATTAGCCTTCCCAGTGGGTGTGTGTGTTTTTGGAACCTTACTGGGGCCTTTTGTGGTAACAAACTAACCTTGTCAGGACCAGTATTCCTAATGGGGACCAAAGCCTGGTTGTGATGAAGCAAAATGTTCTTTTTGATTATAATATCATTATAAATCTTTGAACAAGAGAAAACAGCACATCGTACTTCTGAAAAACAGTGCACATTTCTTAATTATGACAAACACAAACCACCAGGTCAGAGAGAAAAGAGGCAGCAGCTTTGCACGCCATCGTGTTTCGTATCTCCAGGTTGAGGTTCCGCTAAAGATAAGGGTTTGGGCAGGCCGTCCACATCGAATGAAGATGTGTGTGTGTGCATGTATATCTGCTTCTGAAAGCTACATACCTTGCGTATTTGAAGGTTGCAGAGTTCGCGTGTCAGCTGTCTAAGAGTAGAAATGAACTTGGGTGTTCACCTTGTGACCATTGGCTTACATCTGTGTCAGCCGCATAAACATGCTAATCATTAGCATGTGGGGAAGACTGACGCAGCCTGACACACTTATTGATATTTTTGTTCAAGAAGCCAAACATACAAACGCCTGTCAAATTGGTTTCCCCCTGAATTCCTGTCCCGTCCTTTGCTCATCACAGTAACGTAGCATGTTTCCTGTTGTAGTCGCCGCTTTCATATCAATAGAAATTTAAAACTAGTTTGTGTTTAAGTCGTAGCAGTGGTGAAATGATGTTTGGCAGCATTTGAAACTTGCTTTGTTTAGAAGCCGATATAAACACATAATTATAAAGCTGATTTTTGTCAGAGGAAAAAGGAGAGGTGGGTGAGGGAAGGTCAAACTTTCCTTTTTCATGTCTAATCTAACACGATTGACTACAAACACAAACCAACTCACACGCGCGCACACACACACACACACACACACACACACACACACACACACACACTACCTGTTATTCAACTTAAATTGTTCAAAAACAAGTCAGTGTGAATGCTGGCTCTGGCGTTGCTGTTTGTTGCGTCTCACTGCCTGTAAGTAATTACAGGAGTGATGGTATCAAGGTCTCCTCAACCTCTTTCGGTAAAACACACTCGGTATACACCCTCAGTTTCTTTTATTTTTCCTCTTTTCATCTAAAAATGTCTTAACTTTCCATTATAAGTAGCAAACGGAGCATTTTAAATCCGAAAAAACATATAACAATTCTAAAGATGTGCTGGTTATTCAATTCTTATCACCCAATAAGATGCAATCCTGCAGTGACTGCCTGAATCAATATTGTTCTTGTAGCATCCTCACTGAAGTTTTCACAGTCCTGTGTAATGTAATGTGAAAATGGATGTTCATGAATACTAAAATATCCGCAGGTCTGACGGCCGTGGGTGGTCTGTCCCTGATGGGTGGTGGCTACACCCCAACAACTTCTGCTCAGTCACTGGCCGTGCTCGCTGCCTTCATCTCCTCGGTCAACATCGCTGGTGAGTCTCTTCAGCACGTAGACACCTCGCAGTGATCCCGGCCAGTTACAGCAACTTTCAGCCAATAAAACATCAACCTAGGCTGATGGTTGAAGCGTTTTATATTGATTATACAATAACATGACTCCTCGACCAAGATTTGCAGCTGCCCTTTCTACCCACCTGCTCGGACCACACACATTCACTCCTGCTATTGCTCTTAATATTTCCCATCATAATGACAAAAGTGTTCCCGGAGTCATTATCATACTCATCACTCTCCAATGGTCCTGGGAAACAGAATGTGCCACCAGTGCTCAGCCATGAATTAAGTTCTAATCTCTTCTATTGGCACAGAGTGGGACACAAGCAGAGACTAACTCGCATAATGGATCCGTCTTTCCCCATGTATGTATGTATGTGTGTCTGTCTGTTAAAAGCTGCACCAAAACATGTTTGAGTTTATTGTGCGAGATGCAGGACACCACAAGGTTTGAAGTTCAAGACGAGGCTGTGAATCGTGCCGCGAGTCACGATCCCTTCAGGCTCTGTGGCATCACCAAGTTTTAGATCCCTTAACAAAAGGAAGAACACCACAGCCTTCATACACATACCTAGTTGCTTACCCATTGTTAGATTTCATTTTTGATGTCCTCCATGGGTTGTTTCCACACACATTTCTAAGCGGTTCACCACATTACCCATGAACCCCTGGGAAAAGAAAGAAAAAAAAAAAAAATTCCATTGAAAGGGCCCGAAACACAATAGTGAAATTTGGCTTCAATAAAACAAACCCTGATTTTTTTCGGCTTGTGTGTCTGTGTCCCTGGCTGAAGGTTCTTGTTCCCTCTGTGTCTCTGTGGTGGTGATAAGATGTGGAAATACATGGAAAACACCTGGCTGTGCTAAACAGCTTGAGTTTTGCACAATCCAAATCTCATCTGTGCTACCAGACTTTATCAGGTTCCATGTTTTCCTTTATTGCACCAGGCCACTCATTTCAGTCACAGAGCTAAATATTCTCAGTAGCTCTCTTTAAATTAATAATAGTGACTTTCATCTGTCTCAAGCACATGTATTTCTATGTGTTATTTCAGCTGCAACATACAGTGCTGTGAAATCACATGGCCTATGCTGTCTTTTGAGGAAATGAGCCCTAACAATTAAGGGTGATATTAATAATTTAGTATTTCTGAGTTTCCTGATTGCTCCTCTTCTTGGTTCATTCGTTAAAAGGGAATTTGACATTATTCTACGTCCACTCAAATCGTTGTACTACCCGTGCCAAGGAGGTTACGTTATCATCTGTGTGTGTTTGTCGGTTTATTAGTTAACAACATTTATGAAAAACTTAACCCATCTCTACCAACTTTACCAGAGGGATGGGCCGTGGGTCCTGAAAAACACTATTCAATTTTGGTGCAGATGCGGGTTAAGGGGCACATCAAGTTTTTATGAGAAATAAATCATTTAGAATAACCGACCTCTAAGCAGTGGTACACGTCAACTCAGCGCTAATATAATTTAAACTCTTTATCCGTGACCAATCAAACTTCCACCATGTGTGCTGCTAATGATACTTAGCAGGTGAGATATCTCTACAGAAAAGTAGCATTTTGTGAAATATCCCATAGGACCTTTTTGGTTCCTTTCGATAGTAAAATAATATTAACTGGAAATTTAAAAATAATGTTGACAGTCAAAAATAAATGACTAGTTGGGATTCCAGATGTATTTTATTAGGCCTCGTGATGGTGTTAACTGATTTACTTTTATTCTTGTTCTTAGTGTAGTGCCAGTAGAACCATTCTTGGGGGAAAACTAATGAAAAGAAATGAGTGGATTCTAGCTTTGCTATGTTTTCAATACGTGAGCATTCCTCCATATTAATATATTGACACAGATTGGTCTGCAATAATAATAGTCAGATTGTTATTACATGTTTTAACTGGGGCAGACTAAGACTGAAATTACATGAAGTGAAAAGAAACAGGTGCTACCCTCTCTTTCACCCTCGTATGTATGGGTGCATGTGTGTGTGTGTGTGTGTGTGCGTGTGTGTGTGTGTGCGTGTGTGTGTGTGCACGTGGCTGCAGTCATGCCAGAGGGGAAAAGGGAGACATGCACAAGGTAAAGTGATCTCCTCCTGTAAAGCGGTGAGACACTGTCTGGTCCCGATCTGACACTTTTGATGTTTTCTACTTGGAATATTGACACTGAAATAAATAAGAGTCATTAAATTCCTGCCATTGGTTATTGTGCTTGACATCATTTTCTAACGGTTGGCTTTAAACCACCAGTCTAAAATTAGAAATGTTCATATACTGCAGGTGCTTTGACTCTCAGCCATTGCAGCGTCGCGCTCACTTACTCTTTTTAAATCTGCATATGTTTTCACTTGTATTTTTTAAGACCAGCTTTCGTCCAGGTGGATTCACTCTCTGTCTCTCACCCCAGGTGGTTTCCTGGTGACTAAGAAGATGCTGGACATGTTCAGGCGTCCCACCGATCCTCCCGAGCACAAATACCTCTACCTGCTTCCTGGTGGCGTCTTCATCGGAGGCTACGCGGCTGCACTGAATGCTGGTTATAACATTGAACAGGTGTGAGAGGATGTTTGTGCTTTGTCCACATGTATAGTGTCTGAGGAATTGATGCAAAACTACCCATGTCCATGTAAAAGCTAATCATCCTCCAAATGTATTCTCTGTTTGCGCAGATGTTGTGCAGGACCTTCCAAGTGAATCATTTCTCAATAGTGTGGTCCCGCCATTCTTGTCTGTAACCTTATTTCCATTTTGTCTCTCCTTCGCCAGATGATGTACTTGGGCTCAGGTCTGTGCTGCGTCGGTGCTTTGGCTGGCCTTTCCAACCAGAAGACAGCCCGTCTCGGTAACACTTTGGGTATGCTGGGAGTTGCCGGAGGTGTCGTTGCCACTCTGGGTCTTCTCAAACCGAGTCCCGAACTCCTGGCACAAATGAGCGCCGCCATGGCTGTAGGTGGCACTGCCGGTGAGTCTGTGTGCTTTTCACATCAAGTAGCAGAGGGAGACTTGCAGGCTAAGAATTAACAGAAATGCATTGCAGACGCTGGAAAGTCTGTAAATTATTGGACATGGATTTTGCCTGCTTAATGTTTATGCGAGTATGTCTTTTAAGCTTGGCCAGATGAAGCAGCAGGTGTGTTGAGCAGAGACTCTGTGATGTTTGCATCAAACACAAGTTGACTAACTTCCCATCAGACCCAGGAGGTTTGTCAAAGAGGTCATCCCAGTGTGTTACTCACTTTCACTCGTTCACAACAGTTTAATCATTTCAATGCTAATTGTTCCAATAACAAAGATGAACACTAGACTGAACTGTCCAACAGACAATAAAGCCCTTTTTCCAAATGCTGAAACGATGCAAGGTTTCCTGCATTATACACAAGTAGTACACAAGTACACAAGTACACACACACTCAACCACTCACAAACAAGGAATTTCCCCGAACAGGCTTCAACAATAGCAGCAACACCTGGTCCTTCAGATGGACCCATTTCCCAGCAGTCCTCTGAGTGTGTTTGCATGCATGTGATTGTGTTTTGCATACCATTTGTCTTTGGCTTTGTCAGGGCCAATGAACCTTATTTATTCTTTTTCTGTGTAGGCCTGGCCATCGCTAAGAAGATCCAGATCACTGACCTTCCCCAGCTGGTGGCTGCTTTCCACAGCTTGGTGGGACTGGCTGCTGTGCTCACCTGTGTGGCCGAGTACATGATCGAATACCCTCACTTCGCCACTGATCCTGCAGCCAACCTCACCAAGATAATCGCATACCTCGGTACCTATATCGGTGGAATCACTTTCAGTGGCTCTTTGGTGGCGTACGGGAAATTGCAAGGTGAGAAGCAGTCGTATGATTAATATACTATTCAGGCTCATTTAAGGCCTTTTTATATACGAAAAGAGATGCATCCACTTCAAACAATGTAACCATCACTGCAGACATACATCCATGGTTATCAAGCAATACATCCACTAGTGGGCAGCACAGAGGCGAGGCATTATTTTAACAACCAACATGGCGACAGTAGCAGCTGAAGTCATATAGATGCTTCAAAGTTTCAGCCATTGTTGACATTTCTGCCTCGTGTCTTATGGCCATCTCACTGGACCTACTGGCTAAACTGTTCCCCCTAGATTTCTGGTGATATTGCTTTATTTTGTCTCTTAATTATATATTAATTGTATATTAATGCAGAATATAAACAAATGGCTCCCTCTGTTCTCATTTGGAGAATAATGAGCATTTACACTTACCATTTACAGACGGAACTTGCATCAAGGTTATGGTAATATAATATATATTTGGCACAAGTAGACAAGAAAAAGCCTAAACTTCTTTTTAAGTTTCCTGAATTGATTTGATAATAACGTTTTATTAATTCTTTTAAATCCAAAACTCAAAACTTAATTTTATACATATTTAACAAGGAAAAATCTAATGCTTCATACCTGTGAATGAAAGGGCAACTGGGTTCATCGGGTTCATGTGCTGGCACCAGTCCTGGGAGCTACCCTGTAATTCCCATGTTTGCTGCAAGGGTTTCATAACTACACATGCATGAGCATGACTTTAAGTCTATGACAAGCCCCTGGTGGAGGCTGCTGAGGAAGAACTCAGCGCTGAATAGAAAATTACAAGTTTATTTGCTGTCAGTCACTTTGGGTCATTTTCTCTTTTCCTTGTCATTCTTCTTCTCACCATGCAGGCGTGCTGAACAGTTCTCCCCTGATGCTCCCCGGTCGTCATGCTCTGAACGCCAGTCTTATGGCAGCTTGTGTCGGTGGGATGATTCCCTACATGATGGATCCCAGCTACACCACAGGCCTCACCTGTCTCGGATCTGTCTCTGCTCTCTCAGCTGTCATGGTACGCCATCTGTTTTTGAATTTCTGAGGTCTGTTTTTGCTCTTGTTGAGGCCGTTGAGGAGGAAAATCGGATTGGAATTTTCTTACACGCTGACAGACTGAACATGTAAGAATGTTGTTAAAAGACTTTCATAAACATCAGGAAAGGGAAAAGGAATAAAAGAGTCAGAAAAATGTAATGCTGGAGACAGACTTGGCTGTAATATGTGAGAGAAAGAGACAACAGAAGGGATTTACAGAAAAAAAAGTCAAGGCAGTGGCACAGGAAACGGTAGCTGCCCAGAAATTCATTCAGAGTTGAGCCGAAAGCTGTTAACAGTCTGGCTGGCAGAGTGGCAAACAGGCTTGACTTTGTAAATCTGCCACGTTCCTGCTTGTCATCTCATTATATCGGGCTTCACCAGTGTTAAGTCTTGCTTAACTTGATAATGTGCCACAGATTTGTTTCAGTGACAAAGATGTCCACGGCCAACAATGAAGACAGAGTGGCAAAATGTTCATGAAAAAATGCTTTGCAGAATAAGAATGATATTTTACTCCTGCAGTAGCTAAGTGTAGCTGCGTGTGTATATATACAAATATTTATTAACAGTTGCACTTTGAACATTTCTGCTGTATTGCATATTTACGTGTAACTGGGAAAACATTTACTTGACAAAGATCATTATTTACAGTTATACATCAATGTACAATATAATGTGTAATTTACGTCATGTTCCTAAAATCAAATGTCAGATGATATGACAGCTGACAAATTACTTTAAATATATATATATTTCTCAAGCTTGAAGCTATTTTGTCTCCTGTGAAAGAGAAACTGGTGCCTTTTCCTAAAATTTTAAAAAACACCATCCTAATAAGATTAAGCTATTTGCATCATTGCGGAGAAAATGTGTTCATACCTAATTATGTTTTTTCTTCTCCTTAACCCATCACTTATGAGCTGCCCTTTACTAAAACCTTTTATGATCACTATATTAAACTAGTCTAATTACAACAGTAATAGATGAATCTCCTGCCATTTCTCCCCTTCAGGGTGTAACCTTGACATCAGCTATTGGAGGTGCTGACATGCCCGTGGTGATCACCGTGCTGAACAGTTACTCAGGCTGGGCCCTGTGTGCTGAGGGCTTCCTGCTCAACAACAACCTGCTGACCATCGTCGGAGCTCTCATCGGGTCGTCTGGAGCCATCCTGTCCTACATCATGTGTGTGGTGAGTGAAGCACAGTCTCAGATTAGAGAAGATCATGCAATAAAATGTACCCATTTTGAGTTTCAGCACCACTGAACTTTTAAAAGTACTGCATTTGATAAGTCACTGTAGATGGGACGTCTGTTTCATGAGGTTCCCCTCCTGTCCAGCAGGAGGGACTCTAAGTTTAATGTTATAGCAAGATGGTGTAATCCCAGGATTTGAGGAAAATACCAGGTCTCAAGTGTGTGTTTTCACGAGGAAGTTAACCCTTGAAATGTTCTCAGCTCGCCAAAACTCACTGTAAACACACAGGAAAGTGTGATCAAGGATTATGATAAACCAGGAAATACAAAAATCTCTTCTCTTGCCTCTCAGGCCATGAATCGTTCCCTGGCTAATGTTATCCTTGGGGGCTATGGCACATCCTCCACGGGCACAGGAAAGCCCATGGAGATCACAGGCACACACACCGAGGTTAACGTGGATCAGACAGTCGAGATGATTAGAGAGGCCCACAACATAATCATCACTCCAGGTAATACGCACACAAATACAAGAACACACACACACACCCACACAACCCTGCCCCACTTCAGAGGTCTTGTACGTGAGTGGAAAAACATGGTACTCTGTCTTTGCCAGTCACTTTTTTTTTTTTTTCTCCAGCATTAGCGAAGTGTGTGTTCTGTTTATTTAACCTTTTCTTGACCCATGTTACGTCACCATTTTGCTAGGTTAATTGACAAGTCATGGTAGAACGGTTACACACACACACAGGTTTCTGTGTGGTCGTCAGTCCATGGTAAATAGACATTCTACAGTGCCGCGTATATATCCAAGGTCAAGGGAAAGTTCTATGGGATGAGGGTATGTTTAATTTTTGTTGACAATTCAACTTCTACTTTCAAAACTGGCTCCTATTTCCTTTTTTGGGGCTGGAGTGCGGGCTCCAACCTTTGTTCCAGCTACATGGGTTTTCTTCATTTCACATGTTTCCAATATGTGGGTCTAAATACCTGTGAACCTACCGCTTGGACTGCAACAGCAGTCCTCGGAGCTGCTGTCCCAAAACCATCACTGTGTGGCCCAGTGACAGTTCTGTCTTCTCACCAGACTGTTGTTAACCAGTCTTGGTTCCACACAGTTATTTTACTCACGTGGGAACATGTAAACACAGACTAAAGGCATCCAGCCTGCTAATTGGTGATTCCAGTCACAGCGCTGAGTGCCTGTATACAAAAAACAACTATTGAGAGGATTGTGCTGCAATTTACAAAAATTGCTGAATTTAAGTGGCCACATGGTTGAGAGCCGGAGACAGAAGTGCTTCACAGAGCAACATCCACTGTAGATTAAACCATCTTTTGTTTTTCTCTGCTTTAAGTAAAAGAGGAACACATCAGACAGCCAAAACCAAAAATATGCGAAAGAATTGTTGAGTTGGAAAGTTTTGGAAACATGAAGGAGCGGAAATGAGAAATGCTGGGGCCTTTTCTTTTCCTTCTTTTGTGCCTTTATTTAAAACGGACATTACCATGCCAAGATGAGAAATAACAAAATGCTGAACATTTCAATGCAAATATGATGATAAGAATAATTAAAAACAAATCATAACAGGTAATTTTCAACAGTCATTTCTCCGAGTTTCTGACACAAACTCGGAGAAATGTCCCGAGTATTCTAAATGGACATTTTTCGGAGATTGCTTTTCACAGGTAAAGAATAGTGCAGCGGGACATTATGTGGGTCAGACGTGTCACTACTATTTTTACTCTCCTTCCAGGTGTCACAAAGCCTCGAGCAGTTTCACTGCGAATAAAAAAACGATATAAAAGTCAATTCATCACACCAGCCGTGTGTGTAACGAAGATTATTCACTAAATCGGTCTCATCTGAATACTTAATTATTTTTTCTGCTGTTGTAGTCAGTAGTCAGACTAGTACTGTTCCACAGCACAGGCTCTCATTCAGTCCCCTTGTTTCCATTTTGACCAGTCTCCCTAATTGGAGCCGTCACAGTCACTTTGCCTGATTGACATCTGTGGAAACGGTTAAGACGCTGCCTGATAAACATAAGTGTTTTCCTGGCTTCGTCTGGCCCATCTCTCCATGGTCTGGGTCCACTTGTTTTTCTTATGGGAGAAACTCCAGAGAGTCTATTGGAAGAACAAGGAATGAAAGAATTGTGATGTAGGGGGAAAACACAAAACCATTAAGTTGTTGTACTGCAGAAAGGCCAACCATGTTTCTAGTAGAGAGTTTTTTTTTTTGTTCCTGTTTGAAACTGTCATTTTGATTGGTGGTGGTTGTAACAACATGATTTCTGACTGGTTGTTGTGACAAGGCTTGTAAACACCACTGGACCGTGTGACAGTGTTTGTGTGTGAGACGGTGATAAAAATCAAGAACCACACACTCCAGTTTTATTGAATGTGAAAGAAATCCAAGACTGGAAAATCTCCTCGCCCTGAGACCTGATCAGGGAAATCCTCTGTCGTTTATCTTTCATCGGTTATTTCTCAGATTTAAATTACTTGGTCATGTGTTAATATTTAAATGTCAGTCCTACTCAGACACACATTATCATTTTGCTCCAAACACACAGCATTAATTACACAATAACCACATTCTGCCAGCTTGAACCATTTGCTGTAAGGAGGAAAAAGGATGTGAATCCACCTTTCAACTTTTGATTGGGATTTCTACCTGCACCACCTCATCTGTCAATCACCTGCAGCTTGGGCAAATGATGAAAGCAGTATTAAGCTTCAATGTATGAGAAGCGACTGGGGGCATCCATTGCTTCCTTCTCCCCTTTTCCTACGCTGTCATTGGATTATCAACTCCTTCCTAAGACTTTTCCCTGTGGCGCTCCAAATATTTTGTGTTTTTGGTTACAGCTAAATCAAACATGTTGAAAACTGTCCAAAGCTTCCCGGACAGCTCACAGGGAGGTCAGGAAGTTTCTCAGATCCACTCGACCTGGAGAAGCCGTTGTGACATCGGTGTCGAAACATGGCGTCTTGTCTTGTACAAACAAATCATGACACAACTTTTGTAGTCAGCACTAGGTTGTGACGTCAGGTCATTCTTAACCGTTGTGTTTTTTTTCTTTTAAATATCTTCAGGTTATGGACTCTGTGCTGCAAAGGCCCAGTATCCCATCGCTGAGTTGGTGAAGCAACTCCAAGAGGCTGGCAAGAACGTCAGGTAGGTTTAAATTAATTTAATCAGGCAAAAGAGACTAGCATGACACAGGTGACCCTGCTCAATTAGCGTAGTTGATATTATATTCTTAGTAAAAGCCCCAAACAGAGATAGGTGGATTGACAAATATACATATGAGCAGTACAGATAAATGTACATGGAAGCATGAACTCTTCCGAAGATGTTTACTGTCACATGAAGGACAGAAAAGAAGAGTTGAAGCTCTGGGCCTTGTTGACAAGACGATGGGACAGGAAGGGCAGATGTAGACCTGTGTGCAAATAAAGCATGAGCAAAAAGGGAAATGTCAAAGAGGAGAGGAAAGGTACAGCGGAAGCTCGTGTAATTGTCCTCAGTCGTTTGATCCCGAATGAGCAGCTGCTGCTACTTAGAGCATTTGTACTTGATTAGAGGAAAGTGGGTGGTCAGTGAAAAGAGGAAAACCTCCTTCACCCAGATCTTTTTCTTGCTCTTTCTCTCTTCTGGATTCTAACTCTCAAGCATTTCCACGATTTATCTTAATTTATTTTTCTCTTCATACCTGCCTCTGAACTTCTTCTCCTCCATCTTTTTCTGCCTCCTGCCAATTGATTCCTCCTCCTTGGACACTGCAGTATATCAACTGTTTGGAAAAAAGACACACAGCACACTCCCTGCCTCCTCCCACTGCCATCATACGCTCGACTGTACAGAGAAACAGTGCAGAAATTGACTTTTTCAATCAGCAGCCACAGCAGCTAATACATCCCAGAAGCAGCAAGCCATCTGCGATCTGTGTCCGCCTAAACTCACCAGACTAATAGAGAGTAAATTTCCAAATAAAGGTCTGTCACATAGCAGAGTGGCTCGAAGGATAAAGAACGAGCAAGCCACCCGAATTCAGTGGCTAGTGTGTATTTCCTTCCCTGATTGCATGACATGGCTAATTGAGTTTTAGAGCTATGTATACCCAGTCACACTCATGCAAACACACTCGGCATATAATAGATGGAAGAAGAGTTGTGTGTGTGTGTGTGTCAGCTGCACTTGTCAAAAGTCTCCATCTTATCGTCTCCTCTTCTGCCCGACACCTTTTTATTTAGATCTCTAACCACTTCACATCTCTCTTCTCCCCTTTTCACACCTTTCTCTCTGATTTATGAGGTTCAAGTTAACAGAGTTTAAAAAAAGAACAGGTCTGGATAGTGGTAGGACTTTGCTCATGGAGTAAAACTGAGCCTGATGTCTCCTCAGGTTTGGAATTCACCCGGTGGCTGGACGTATGCCTGGTCAGCTCAACGTGCTGTTGGCTGAAGCTGGTGTCCCATATGACATTGTTCTGGAAATGGAGGAGATTAACGAGGACTTCGCCGGTAAGATTGATCTCTCCTCATGTGCTTACGTTCCTGCCGTCAATATCTGCCATTTAGAATTACTTTGACACAATGTGTTGGCTTTTTCTGCAACTTTGATTCGAGACTGCAGTTTACAATTGTAAGTTTGCAGTGGAGTTCCCCCTGCTTTCAGTTTGTATGTTAAGAGGGACTAGATTCAGATAAGTTTAAAATCTCACCCACTGTTTATATAGTGTAAATTACATTATTAAAGTATTAGCACCACCTGTTTTTCAGTGGTTGCAGTAATATTTAAGTTAATGTGACAATATGCAGCAGATTGGACTTTTACCATCACATGGAATTTCTTGGCAACATTGTTTTAGGTGTTTGATGATCTGTGATGTTTCCGTTTTATTTACAAAATCGTGACAAAGTAATTTGATTTGAAGATCAATTGAATTTAAGTGCTGTTGACTGCCAAACAAGATTAAAACAAATTATATATAAATTTCAGAAGAAAGAAGAGTCAAATGGTGAAAAAATGTAAATCGATAAAGATGAGGTCTGTTTTTAATGAACTTGTTGTTTGTCCAATCAGACACTGACCTGGTTCTGGTGATTGGTGCAAATGATACAGTCAACTCAGCTGCACAGGAAGATCCCAACTCAATCATCGCTGGTATGCCTGTGCTGGAGGTCTGGAAGTCTAAGCAGGTGAGACATCTGGGACAGGCATGTGTGATAATGAGGTTGTCCTGAAGCCCAAAAACAGATAAAGAGGGCTTGAAGGTTTTACAACAACTGGACTGTGTTTTATTGCTTTGAATGAATGTTGCCGTTCACACCCGTGGAGGGGGGCCTCCATTTGAAGATGCACTCAAACTTAAATAAATGCATACACACACACACACACACACACACACACACACACACACACACACACAGACACAGAGTCTTGCAGTTCCAGGTGCAGTCCCATCCTGATCCCATTAGCCGTGCCTGTGTCGCTGTGGGATGACGACATTCAGACCATCGCACTGGCAGCACTCCGAGATCTGGGATTTATAGAGCGCGCTCCCACTAGTTTCCACACACTCTCCTCTGGGGAAATCAAAGAGGACATTCGGCCTCACCCCACACACTCGTATAAACGCCCACAGAGATGCACGCTCAGGTGCACAGACACAGAAAACACAGACACACTCAACTTGGGTTTACGAGTAATCACACTAATGCATTTAAACAGTCACTCGCAAGTGATGCATGCATGAGTCACGTGAGACCACTCACTCACATAAACTACTTGTATGTACACAACAGTTAAACTTTTCAAGTCAAACTGCTTGAAAATAACCTTCAATATGTATGCGTCACCGAACTGCCTTGTGGTTCCTTAGATTTGCTTTTATCGAAGTTGAGAAAAAGCTCAACTTTTCAAGCAGCATATTAAATCACCTCTAAAGAAATGGGACAGACTCTAGCCAATCAAATCACGTTAATGCTAATACAAGACGTATAACATGAGAGTGAGTCTGTAGGGAGGAGGCAGAGGCGGTTGGAGAACCTGGTGTGTTTTCATCTGGTTGCTGATTGCATGTATGTGGCTGTGTTGCTCCTGTAGGTGATCGTGATGAAACGCTCCCTGGGTGTTGGATATGCAGCTGTCGACAACCCCATCTTCTACAAGCCCAACACAGCGATGTTGCTCGGTGACGCCAAGAAGACTTGCGACGCCCTGCAAGCCAAGGTCCGCGAGACCAAGGACCAGTGAGGTGGCCCCGCCCCCCACTGGGACCTCCACAGAGAGCACACATGGAGCGAGGAAGGAAGACGACAACGAGGCAGAGTTATTCAGCATTAAGATCATCTTTGTCTGACTGTGACTCCATCAGGTCGGCAAAAATTATCATTAAGAAAAATGTAAGATTGGTCAACCCTTCCTATGATCTGCAAATAAAAGAAACAGCAGTTTATTGTAAAAGAAAACGCATGTGCACAAGGAGCCAGGCAATGCAGCTACTGTAGATTTCTGATTAGAGCTCCCCTTGTGGTAATGTACTTAGATACAGAACTCTTTCTCTTTATCGCTTCTTTTATTTCTGGATATCAAAGGAAGGGTTCGTCAACTACGTCCATGTGTAATCTCACAAACACCTGGTGGAGTGTTGTCGTACTTCGATCTAAAACCACAATCAGAAATGAAGACGCATTCAGATGTTAGATACGTTACAGTTCACTGTTAAGATATTTTGTAGGAAATCGTTAAAAGGAAATTTGAGATGAATTGAAAGACGTGAAGGTGAACCACCCCAGACAGAGGAATGAGAGAACTTAAGGTTTAACATGTCCCCACACTGTAAAACGACTTAGCCTTCTCCCCTTAGGTTTGTTTATGTTCAAGTAAAGTAGTTAATTATTTCTCCGATAGATCGATTTGCTCACAAGCGTATGTCCGACACAGTGAGTTCTCCTCTCAGCACCTTCTTTCTCTCGTCAAGTGGAAGAAAAAAAGCAGAATAGTGAAACATTTTTGTAAAGTTCTTTCGGTTCCAGTTTTATACTGCATTGGGAGATTTTTGTATTGGAACTTAAAGTCATCGTAAACCTAGAAAAATGTCTATGCGATCACGTTTTAGGAGCCATAGCCAGTTGTAGAAATACAGTTGTGCTATTTGCTTTTTTTCCTTTTCACTTGAGTGTCTTGTGGCCCTTGCCTGTAGAAGTCACATGGTTCCGAAACGTCCAAAATCCATTCAAACCTCTTCTATCCAGCTTTTAAACGCACAAACCAAATAGATCTACGTCTGAGACGGTAGCTGTCCTGTAATACTTATTCCTACACAAACACTGATGTAGCTCTGATAGCTGAATGGATTGTACGTTTTGGAGTCATGTGTGTCCCCTTCATCCCGTGTGATTTCAGATGGCACAGTACACGTGATGCTCTCTGTCGGCCTTTGCGCTGAAGAAGGTTTTTTTTCTTTCTACGGTGAATGAGGCTAAACCACTCATATTTTTGCTCTCGTTGGAAATTAAGGGTTTGTAAAGTAGGGCCAGATGCAAAAAATGACTGTCGCGTGAAGTCTAAAACGAGTAAAAAAAAACGACAACAATGCACCTTATTTCAAAGCAAATCATGAATGAGTATTTCTAAACTTAGGTTGTCATTTTGTCATTCTCTTTCCCAAATTTGCACGCACATATACACACATAAACTTGTGCCAATCCCCCCTTTTACTCTCAATCTGAAGAGATTCTACGGCACAAATGTAAAAGGTTTGGCTGCTGAATAATCACTTGAGTAGAAAGACTCCTCACTCTACACCTGTCCTGACACAGCTCAACTAGAACTAAAAACCCATAGAGTTTAATTTCCGGCTCAGGTTGAACTGCTGCCATCCTTTTTTTGTTGTCTTCGACTTTCCTGAGTTTTAATGGTCTGGATGCATTCAATGAATTGGTGAGAATATATCCCGGTTCACGATTTGAGGAAGAATAGCCCATGTAAGAAGTACTGTAAGAAGTTAGTTATCTTGGGACCTGATACGTTGATGATGACAACTATCCTACCTCTCCGTAAAACGACCAATAGCATTACACAGGACCTTCCGATCCGACCAATCAGCTTTTCCTAAAACTCCCGCAGGATGTGTAACGGACCAGTCGCCTTCCATCCACTCACCTTATGTCCTGAACCGGACCAACAGCCTTCTGTTTTGTGCTCACATTTTTAACCACCAGACCTCAGTTTGCTGTTTGTTGTGCTAGTGCAGAGCTGCAGATGTCATTAGTGCTCATGTAGGTTTATTACGTGAACATGTCAAGTAACACAAACAACAGCAGTCATTAGGGACTTTTCGACTGAGGAGTCGGCTTCATATTTGTAGCTTGTCGCCATTTTTGAGTGAGTGATCAAATTGAGACGGATAGAAAAGCTTGATACTTTTGCCCTAAACGCCCCATGTGTCCTTATCGTGTTTATTCTGAAGGAGAGTATTTTTGTAAAGAGGCCTCGTCTTTGTGCAGAGCAACAGAGGGTTTTTGAAGTTGTGCGATGTTTCCGTGCACCATGTTAAGGAAATAAAAAGTTGAAATGTCCTGTGAATGTGTTTTCACCCCTCCTTTCTTTTTCATGGAACATTTTCATCCCTAATAAAACTCTATTTACACAAAATGTTGCCTGAAGGAGTCAATTTTTCTTATTTATTTTTTTTCACTGACAAATCTCTTAAAGATGCAAATGAAATTCCTTACGGTAAACAAGTTGATCTGCAGGCTTTCCCCTGAGGTCTACCACAGCTTTGATGGTAATGCTACCTGCCCAGTTTTGTACGGCAGGGTCTGAAAACTCAAATATTTGCTGCAATTACCTGGATGATGGATCGTGAGGGGAAGGAGTCCCACACTGGCTCACACAGTTCATCTGCGCAGTGCTGCTCGAAAAAAGAGAGTAAATCAAGTAACGTACACATATTGTGCAAGGGGAATTTTAGCCTCAACAAAGTCGGTACTTTGATAGGTGAGTTTTCTACTGACAGCGGCTGAACTGGTGCCAAAACTGCAGGTCCATTGGCCAGAAAAAATAAGGGAAAATATTTTAAATCCTAACTAAAATGTCACTCGGTGGAGCGTGCACCTCTGCCAAGGCTAAACAGTCCGTCTCCCTGAGAATGTCAAAAACACCTTATCTCACGATGTTCAAGAAAGTGGAAAAAACTTTTGGATCTACACCCTGATGTGGATCGTGTGGTAATCTGTCCAGTAGCTTTAGTGGAACGCTGCTAACTAACAAATGCAGAACAATTCAAGATAACTATATGTACAACATGGTTTATAATAAGATACTCACACTTTTGCTCAAAGATGATTTCGTAAAAATTTTCTGAATTAGTCTTTGCCCTCCTGAACCCAGCATCTCTTAAAAAATGAAGGTGTCGATACAATAGCTCGGCCTCGATGAGGGATGGTGAGGAGAAGATGCTGTGTCAAGACACCTCCATAACCCTGAAGTGTCCCCGTGCGACGGAACAAGATCGCATGAGTCCACCATGAGGGTTGGGATAATGAGCGAAATGTAAATATGAGTTTGTGTGACATTTTCACCCACAAGTGGCACTTGATTGCTATTCATCCGCAGCGGAGAGTGAACTGAAGGCACTTACGAGGGGAGTGGTGCCCACCGAGATGGAGCAGATTAGAACCGTGGATAGATTTATGGGGATGAGGATTGCATGTGTGTGCGATGAGGGTGGCTTCATCCTGTAACAAGTAGCACTCAGACGGGCTGTTATCTGCTCTCGGGCCGGGAGCAGATCAGAGAAACTGTCACTCCCGCAGCAGGGGTGAGATGCAACGATAGTGATAACACAAGATCAGCTGGCGGAATTACCACCAACGATTTTGTGTCCGTTGTCTGTATGGGGATTTATTTCATGTGCATCGTCAATCTGAAATTGTTGTCTTCTTGAAAATGAGTAATTTCTAATCTAATTGTCCTCTTATTTCTGATAAATAAACAAATAGAGGGTCTGCATTGCTATCAAAGGTCACGTGTGTGTGTGTGTGTGTGTGTGTGTGTGTGTGTGTGTCTGTGGTGTGTGAGAGCATGAAGATCCATGATCTGATAAGGGTTGAGGTGACAGCCTCCTCAGCTCAAGCTGCTTTATTGTCACACAGCCTGTATTTATCCAGATAACCAGCAGGCTGCAGACACAATACGCCTCCATCCCTCCTCCGTACAAGCACAGTCGGTCGTTACTGGAAAAACACACTTTGTTTTGCCCGGCCTTGCATGCAATTTGATGTGATTGAATTATTTATACCGAGAATGTGTTTTGGTGTTCTGGTATTCAGGTTCCTTCAGGTAAGAGTTGAATAATCACAACATAAAAGTTAATCCTGCTTTTGAAACTTAAATTCACTGCAAGTACACAAGTGGGATCGGCTTTTGACGTCAAGAAGGAACACAACAATAAACAGAGAATTTAACTTGAGTAGCTCTCTTTCCCCAGCTGGTAATTATATTATATTATTGATTAATAAAAATGCATTATCCGCAGTGACATGCACCATTTAATGTAGTTAGTCGAGATACAAAAAAATGTCTACATAACACACCACATTCTATAAACTAAAATTCATTCAAATAGACCCACAAAATAGGTTATTGTATATGAAATAACACAAATTTAAATTTGAATTGTACAGTTACTTAGTCAATACATTGAACATTCTCAATACAGTTTGTGCATACGTCAACTTGGATTTTAAATATTAGGTCATGTTTCCTGTCATGACGAGCACTTCAGATTTAAAAACCACGAACAAATAAAAAGTGAATTCACGTACACAGATGTGGCTCCGCCCACTCCTTCAGTGCGCAGGTGACGCTGATTTTCGAGCTAAATTAGCCAATTAGCTAAATGCTAAAGCAGCTGGTTGTGTAGTGTTTCGAGTGAAGAAGCTTATCCGGAAGTCTAGCGTCCACCAGGAAGGGTTCTATTGCCAAGTGACGTCTTTAGGTGAGGAAATGTGTTTTTGTGTGTTTGCTGTGTTAAAGTGGGAAGTTGTGATATCAGGTGTGGGCCTCAAACACATCACTTACTTGTGTTCTCTGCCATGTTTGAGCTAACATTGGACTAAGGGACTTTCTCCACAGGGCTCATACTGCTGCTGGTCAGTTGTGTTAACGTTGTGTTTAGTCTTTAAACACTTGTGTTATGATGCTGAACACTGAAGACATATGTCAAAGTGTCACTTCAGTACATCTTATTATTCTCCTTCTGCTGTTTACTACTGTTTCCACCTAATTACACCAGTTCCCTCCGTTAAGTGTTCCAATCTTCTAACGTAGGATTTAGGAGAATTAATTGTATATAATTTTTAATTTAATTCTGTGTAGCTTTGCGCTGTGTGCTGCATAACAAGTGGATTTCGGGAAACGTTTTCTACCGTCTAATCTGTGCCATGCTCATGTTGTTTTTGTTGTTGTTGTCTACACACCAAGTATGAACCTTTACACTTCCTGTATTCACATACATATGTTTCCTGGTGAGTTGTCTTAACAAAACCTGCTGCTAAACCCCTGGAACCACACGCGACTTGCTACAGCAACATCTTCCCTCAATGGCCACAGTAAGAACCAAGCTGTTTTCCCAGCACTGTTGGTTCAAACAGGACTATTAAAGTCAACGCTTGGTCTGGAGTATTATGCAGGGCGCTTCCCAGCAGCACTTAACACCATCTCTGCGACAAACCCATGGTTGAAATGGAACGCACATGTCCCTGTGTACATGAAGTAATCCTCGCTGAAAGCCGTACAGATGAAACCATGTGTGATTGGAGAGATTGGTAGACGCTCCCCCCATCACAGATGATGTAGATTTGTTGTGGCTGCGTGTGCGTGTGTCAAAATCAAGCCAGAAAATGTGGCTTCAGTACAAGATGAAACTTCCCTAACAAATCTTTATACCAGGACCAACATGTGTTAAACATGCCTTCCGACCAGTTGTCAGGGTAAACATGAACGACGTGCTGTATCTCTGCTGCTCTGCTCACATGCAACATGGAGATGTACAGCCTGACCTCACCACAGGAGGTCTTATATTAGACATCTTAAACCGTGGTCCCAAATCAGACAAATCTGTTCCTGTTCCCTCACAGCAGTGGCTCATTAGAGCCCGTTGCTCATTTTATTTATGCTCAACTGAAACATATGGCCACATAATAGTTTGAAAGGCATCAGGCTAAAGTTGCTAGATTTAAAGAAATTAAACATCTGTGATGTTACAACACCAAGAACATTATATCATGAGGTTAAAGATGCCATATTGATGACACTATAATAAATATTACAAAGGGTTATTAACCCCATCATTTCATTTTAGTACAGTTCGTCCCCTGTTGGCAGTTTATTTATAGGCTAAATGTGACGTCTTGCTCTAAGCACTGTATAACTTGTTTGTTCTACTCCTTTTCTTTTTCAGCCTCGTCTTGCACAAGAAGTCTAAAAATGCACGGACACTGTAACTCTTCATCTTTGCTTTGTCTGTATGTTTTAGTGTCATCATGATACCGTCTTACGGTAGACTTCTCCGGCCTAATTTGGACGTACCGTATTGCATTTGCCAAAAACTAAAGCTCTCTTGCATCTATAATATGCTTTACTGTTATGAAGGTTGACCTATTGTGCTCATTCCAGCTCTGTGTTTCCACCAGAGAAGCTTTGTATGATTTACGGGCCACATAAAGTCATTTTTTTATGTGGTGTCTGCTTTGCAGCCTCTCGGTTTAGCCTCAGGTTGAAATGAGGAGTATTTCAGGGGTTTTCTTGGGACTGGGTACATTGTTGCATCATTTTACACCATTGTCATTACAATATTTTTTGACACACACACAGGTTGTTTTTTTCTACGGTACCAATAATTCCAATCTTTGAGTCTTTATTCTCGAATATTCACTCTGTAACATTTAAGAACCTTGGCAAAAAAAGATTTAGTGCATGGCTATAGAGAAAATTGATTTATTTTATATGTAAGAACCTTCTATTTTTGCCTTTTTTGTTATTTTTTTTCCTCTGAAGAGTTGTAAATCTGATAAAATGCTTACTGCAGCAGAACATATCCAATGTCAAGAAATATATAAAACCTATTGCTAATGGGAAAATGTTTTTCTTATGATATCAGACTGTATGCAAAACTTGTGTGGTTAATTTGTATGCTGGAGTATATTGAGTACCTGTAGGGATAATGGTTGGTGCATGGGGTGGATAGTATTCACAACAGTCAGACGCCCAGACTTAAGTCTCGCAAGGATTACTGTTAACACATCTTGTTTATTAAAACGTATCCCTGCCCCTAAGCCATGTTTAATATGAAAATCTAACGTTGAGATATTATACTGTGTATTCCTCACAGAATATATGTAAAAACATATGTGACTTTCTGTAATCCAACATTATCTGTTTTGTACAGGTTTCTAAGGATGAAATAGTAGGTTATATCCACCATTCTAATCAATCACTATAGCACTGGTCTTGTTATATCTACAGGTGGAGAGATGGTGTGCCATCAGTCTGTGGTTAAAGACTTTGGACCTCTAAACAAGGGGAATGTTTCATCCTTGATCTCGGGTAAGTTCCCTTCCTTAATGTCTAATCTGATCGTTTTAACAGCTTGTTTGGAGAAGCCTTTAAACCCCCAGATCCAGGCGTCTTGGATACATCGTCCTGAGGACACACACACAATGTCTGGTCCTGAATGTCCTGAAGTTGTTTTGACTGTGACAGCCAGAGATAAATGTAGACCCACTAACCTGACCAGCGAGCAACACAACTGGCCTCTTTACCATTTCATTGCTGCTTAGGGCTGGCTAACATAAACATGGTGGGAGTGTGTCCTTTTAAGCTGCTTTTATTGTCCAGCTGCTTCCCAAACTCTGGATGTAAATTGTTGAAGTTAGGAGGGATGAATGAGAGAAAAAGTGGAAAAGAGGTGAGGGGGTGGTTAATGTATCGGTAAGAAGTGAGGGGATCAGAATTTCTCTGAAGTGAGGAAGGGAATCATTTAGAGTGGTTTTTATGTGTGTGAGTGAGTGGGCATATGTGTCATTTAAGCAAAGGCATCACAAAGCTCATTGAAACATCTGCCCAGACCACTTCACATCAGTTTGTTATTGTCTGGTGGCCAGGCGAGAGTTGTTGGGGCAAAAAATTAATGCAAAACGTATTTACGCTGAAATGTTCGGAAACCAAATGTATGCAAATTAAGGGGGGTAATTGCACAGCAGGCTTTTGAAGTCAATATAGACTCGCTTTTGTGCTCAAACACCGATGTCCTTCAGTATGAGAGACATTTGTAAGTAATGTATTGGACTTGTACTTCAGTGTTTTTTTTTTATCCCTAGACAACAACTGTTGAACAGCTCCTATGTGGTCACGCCACCACTCAACAGTGGCTCTCCATCATGGTGCTGCACATGAAGTCATTCACTTGAGTAACGTAAAGATAGCCTATAGTGGGAAAGAAAACGGCTAACGTTGCAAACTAGCATCTGTTATATTAGGTAAAGGTACTGAAGGTGTCCTGTATGCTGACTAAGTGAAACAGTCATGAGGCCAATTTGACTTGCCAGTGGTTCATGCTGAACGTGGTCGTAATGGTCAGTTTCCTTTTGTTTAATGTTTATCGTGAGAAAACATATTTCATTTTTATATTGATTGCATAAAGGTTTTAGATTTACCCACAAAGCAACACAGACAGTCACAGCTTAGTCTGAGGTTGGGGTCAAACCTTCACTAACTTTGCCACCCTACTGTGTGTAATTGGGCCTGTCAGGTTGTAAAATGCATCATATATAGGCTGGTAGTTTGAATAGCTCTGTCTCAGCAAGTGGGTTGTGTGTTTGTGTATTTAAACTTTGTGTAGAAATGGTGGTTCAGTCAAAGCTGCCATGGTCTCATACCTTTTTTTTACTGTTAGTTTTGAACAACCCGTCTCATTGGTCTGTTTGAATGTTTATTGATCCTCGATGATGTGACGCAAAAGTATCACACTGTCGCGTACATGTGGTTTTATCCCGGTTTACACAGCCTCACATATTCTCATCGATGGTCCAGTGTCTGCTTTCATTCTAACAACATCGGCTGTACTCTGTGTTGTAAGATATTTTCAGCTCAGATATACACATAGGACTCTATTTTAACAATGTAAGCACATGTTCTTAAGCAAACATATCTGTCATGCAAAATCCCCTTTGCTGGTTTAACAGTGGAGCAAAGGTCTCTATACCAGAGTCATTTTTCACAAGTCCTGTAATCATTGGTGCGTGCAGGGCAGAATCCATTGCCTTTTAAAAGTCAGGTATGCTTTCACCTTTTAATTTTATAATGATGGATTTTTCTGGGTCTCTACAGAGCAAACAGATCAAAGTGAAAACTCGCTACCTAGCTGCGTAGCGAGAACAAGGTAAAGATTAAGAGATTAAGATGATGATTAAGATGCATTTATTAGTCCCAAACACATGCACAGACATGCAAAGGCACACTCATGCAGGTAGGGAAATTTAATCTCTGCTTTTGACCCATCTGGTGCAGGACACACAGAGCAGTGAGCGACCATGTACGGCGCTCTGGGAGCAGATGTTGGGAGTAAGGTGCCTTGCTCAGGGGCACTAGACAGGGTAGGGAGACTCTTGGATTTTCGGACAGATAAATCCAGGTTCGTCTTTTGTTGTCTCTCCGTTGAGTCGAACCAGAGACCTTCTCTGCCCATACTCCAATTTTCTGCCACTAGACCACCGCCTCTCCCGTAAACATGCGGTGTACCCACCGATGAAGATATAATAAATTGTCTGCTACTGACTTTAGACCAGGTTTTGTCACTTTCTGCTGCCTCAAGAACGCAGTGCATCAACAAAGTGCCTGACCACACCTCCATTTTTAAGAGACCAACTTGCCCATGGGTGCAAGTGCATTTGCTATTTAAACAAAGTGGACAGTGCATGGGAAAATTAACTGTCTGAAACTATAAAGACAGCTTTGCGCCTGGTGTAAAATGGGGCCCTTAATGTTTACATTCAAGCCTTTTTATGGCCATCTTTAGCTGGCTGTGGATTAAGTCTAATCCTCCATGTTTAGTGTATGGACTTGGCAACAGATTGCTTTTACATTTGCAGCAGGGCATTCTAGGACAGTGCACCCTAAACTAAAAAAGGTTCTTGAGGATCTGTTTTTAAAGTTTTCTTAACCTGTTGGAACATTTGGGAACTCCTCTTTAAAACAAGGATTGTAAAACTTCAGTCAGACAAACCTTGATTACTGGGACTACAAACACTTCTATCATAACCACCACTGTTTTTGCTCTGAACAACTATAACTGCTCTGCTGCTTCTTAATGAATATATTTTCTACCAACTGCCACTATGACTAACAGCTGTACTATTATTACTGCTAATGCAAACAAGAGTCGGGAACAAGGGGGGAAAAGATGCAGATTGATGTCTTTTCCCTCACTCCCACTCTTCTTTCCACCCTCATCCTCTCAATGGTGATGTAAGTGTTTTCTGACACGTTTTCTGGTGTATCTTTTTGTGGTGTGACCTGTGTTATCTGTGTTAGGGTGGCACAGAGGTGACTAATAGAACAAAGCAGAATGGGAGAAAATGAGACGATAGTGTGTTTTGGAGAAAAGGGTCTTCAATGGGATTCAGGTATCAACTGGATGACCTCTTCTGTGTCGAGTGGGGCCTCATAGGAACACACACAAAAGAGCGACTGACACAATGAAGGACGGAATGAAAGGAGGATGAGGTTTCACGCCCGAAAAAGGAAAACATCAGATCCCTTTCTTTTTCTGCCTCACTCACTTTCTGTCTCTTTCTTAGTGTTTGTAAAACTACAAAGGGAAAACACCTGAGCACCTTATTTCGGCAGCGCTAATGTCATAGAAGGAATGTGCCGCTAATGTATGTGTGTGCGTGTGTGTGCAGCTGAATGTGCGTGTTTGTTTGGGTGTTTGAATGAGGGAAACGGTAGGAGCCAGCATACCTCACTGGCTTACCTACCTGAGAGTCTTTGAATGCTCCCCAGCTGTATGGTGGCCCATTCAGTGATCAGTGGCATGCATGAAGTGTTTGATCACACCGTCTCAATGGGTATCTGATGGAACCTGTTTGTTTGCCAGGGAGACACTGATGCTGATATTTTGCTTTGCCTCACATTGGATATAAGCCAACCACTAAAATGTGACGACAGTATCTCGTTCAGTTGGACTTAATGCTTATTGAGTAATCATTTAACAACATTAATGGGAGGCATTATTGTTTTTTTTATTCACACAACTAAACAATCTCATTCTTGCAGCGACTTTTCATCCGTATGAAATTTGTTGCATCAAAACAAGCATTTCCCTTTTCTACCGAACTGTACTAACAAATAATATGACTGCAGCTTTGCACCACATGAATATAGTCAAAGGATAAATCTATCATTACTGAATTACTCTGTATATGTGCTGAGATGCATAAGTTAAATACAGCAATTTGGGTTTGACAAAATACTTGCTGTTTTCATTTTAACTGTTTATACATGTACCGGCTGTAACGTTTAGATTGACCAAGCCCAGCACTTCAGTTCTAACCATGTCTATTAAGTGACTAGACACCGTGTATACAAAGATTTGAATTTGGGCAGCACATATATCAATAAAGGAATTACAGTAAGATGCATTTGGGGGCGGGGTTAACATCTTCAGTATAATTGTGTGAATGGTTGATCATGGTGTGGGTGGAAACTTTTGATACCCACATCATCATGATTGTGGGTGTTTCATGTCCTTGTGTGAGGGATGGACAATGGATATTTTCCGTGCCAGCATGACGGGTGAAAAGACAGAACAAGAGGAGATGGTACAAGGACGTCTTGCTTAATTGTCACGCACATGTTGGACTGATTTGTTTATTTAGTAATTGCATAATAGTTTTTAACAAAGCATTGATCAGCATATTGTTAATTACTTCAATTTATTTAAGTCCACTTTGTTTATGTTAAAGGTTTCTATTGTTTGTTGTGAATATGGGAATTTCATCAATCCATCCAATCACTGACAGATTCACAAGACATCAAACAAAATACACATCATTATATGAAGAATGGAGTTACCCCCCTGAGAGAACTTATAAACACAATCTTGGATTTATTATGATAACTGCTATTATAAAAAATGCTGATGGCAAATGTCACTAAGCTCTGCTTCGTACATACTCTGATGTTTTGGCATAATGGCCTATTTAAAGCATCACTCCTTGAAAAGATTTGTTTTATAGGAAATAGAAAATGCAAAGGGTCTTGTATGGAAACAATGAAGATGGAGAATGCAGATGAATGCTGCATGGAAATGGACAGCAGCATGGACAGAAATGAGTCAAGGGAACACAACCATGAAATCAAAGTTCTGTTAACTTCTGTAGCCAAGGTAAATAAATGATCTGGTCACTATTAGAGGAAATACATAAGCAAAGTAGCTGACTGACCACAGTTGTGTCTGAAAATGTTTCACAACACAGATTACATGCATAAGTGCTTTGCACAAAATGAACAAAAACATTTATGTTAGTTCAAATTAGATGAAATGAGCAGGTTAAGTGCACTGCTGTTAACTTGTGGTGAGCAACAGTATAGCAGCGATTGGCAACTCCCTTAAAGCCCTACAATTTGTTGTAACATTGGTTACATCATAGTCAACCTTTGGGGAAGCTTGATTGGTGTCAGAAAATGCTTACCACCCAACTCTTTAGGGAACATCTGGGTGTGACACCCAGTGGTACAATTTGGTATACCAGTCCAGTATTTAGCTTTATTTTAGTATTTGCAATGTAAACATTTACATGGGCCCATCACCAGAATACAGAAACAAAAACAGCAAGAGGAAAAAATGCAGTAGAGTTGGGGAGCCCTCATTTGATGACTCACTATATGGAGTAGTCATACATTTTAATTTGCAGGGCGTTTGTAAATTTCTGATGTGTCTTTAGCAGCAGGGGCCACACACTGGTGCAACTCCGTCTGCCAAGAGACTGCTGCTGAATATTAAGTGGCCATTTTCAGACATGTGTTCCAGCATCAGTATGACATTTTATGTAGTTCTTACAGTCTAACCATCATGGTCATATAGCAGAAGAGCTATGTGCAATGTTTGTGCAGAGTTTCTTGAATTTTACTTTATTCGCAGACGCTTTGATTGTCCACAGAGGATGAAGTCTAATACTTTGTCTTCTGTTTTTGCTCCATTGCTGCCAAAACCGGGTACATCAAGCATCTGAATCTGCAGCGTAGGATCTTGAAAACTCATTTAATTAATGTTTCCAGAGAGTGTATTGTTCAACACAATGCGTGTTTGATTCTGTCCCTGATTAAAATATGCACTAATCATGAAACGTTCGTCTTTTCGAGTGATTGATTGATCCCAGAGACCAAAATCAATTATGTTGGCCTAAAGATAATTCTTGAGACCAAAGCTACAGTTACACTTACCCATTGGCCAAGCTAGCATTCAACAGTTTGCGTGCAACCCATCCACAATGCAAATGGAAAGTAATACCACGAAATGGATGATTAGTATTGAGTTTAGGAGTTTTTAAGTATTGCAAGTGCAGCATAATGGATCACATTTGTGTAATCAATTGGAGATGGTTCAAGCAAAATGTTGTAACTCTCTAAATTAGAAAATCCAAATAGAATCTGGTATTGCGATGATGCTGGACAGTTCAGTCTACACGTCTCAGTGATGCAGTCTAGAAACAATATAGGCATGATTTTGCTGGCAACATTTTCAAGAGAATGGTTTTAAATTGTTAATGAACAGGAATACGACATTGCACTGTATGTTGTCAGAGAATTGATGAACAGTATGAAGGCAGACTGAGCCTAAAATGGAGAAGTTACGAACTCCAAGTTTTTGAGCTAGCATTTTTTAATCGGAATTCAGAGTGAAACAGGAGATGGTTCCCCTTCATACTGTAATCTTGCTCACATCCAAGATTTATTAATTCCAAAAGTGCTCTTGTATACAAAATGCGTTCAGCTGTTGGTAAATATTAGGACTATCAATAAAGTTATATAAGCAATAGTCGAAGCTAAGCTCTTTTATTTGCTGCCAGATTATTTCTTCCGTCATCTGCTCACATCACTTCTGGATATTGATTCCAACTTTCCCATATTTTCCACGCAGGTGTGTGATTGTGTGTGTGTGTGTCTCAACAGAGTTGGCCATGTGTTTTGAAACTTTACCCCTCACACCCCAGCATGCACATGGATCGCTCCACATGCCAGCTCATCACCAGGCCTGGAGAGCGAGCGCATTATGTGTCTGTCTCTGTGTGTGTGTGTGTGTGTGTGTGTGCACGTTGATATGTGGGTGTTCCTTGATTACTCTAGTCTATGAAGGTATAAGGTTAACTACTAGTGCAGCATTTACTGAAAGACTACCCTGGAAGGTGCATCATCATCATCATCATCATCAAAACTGAGCTGATGGCTTCATAATGACCGTAATACAAAAAGACTGACTTTGTACCTTCCGTCGTCTTCATCTGTTTCTGCATTCTCATCCAAATTCTGGATGTGATTATATAAAAAACAAACCCATCTATTTATACAACCCCATGAGCACATGCTTTGAAACTCTATGGTCTGATTGGAGCTTTGCCAGGAGATGGACAAACAGTTTTGTTGTGCCTCCGATGGACAGTTTGGTAATAGTTTGAACGTTTATTTTTCTTTTCCTCAGATGTTCGGCTAACCAAGGGGTTGTTTCTGATCATTTGAGGAATGATGGCACAACAGACCCCTTCAGTTCAATCAGATCAGTCCCTTAAATAGGCCTTATTTTCTTTTCATCGAGATCCATGAATTATTCTCTGGAAAGTTTTTTTTAAACATAAACATGCTAGAGAAAGCCTTGGATCTGCCCCTTTGTCAGGATCTGCGTCAACATTTCATGGGTTCTTTTATGGCCGATGTCTCATCCGTCCACAAAGTTTCGTTAAAATCTGTTCACTAGTTTTTGCGCAATCCTGCCAGCAGACGAACTAACATACACAATATATATCCTTGCTAGAGGTAAATAACAAAGGATTATTATAGTTTTTTTTTTTTTTTTTTTTTTTTACTATTTTCTTTTTATTCAACAATTACACAAATACAAGTCATCAACAACATTGACAACCAGAAATAAAAAAAAAAATAATAATAAAAAAATAACAAACTGATGTCAAGTCTGAGTCAACTGCCATAGGGTCCACTTCCTCCATTTACTGTCCATCTGTGATCCTGTCAATCGTAGCCTGTGTGTCAGTCTTTCCATAATACTTATTTCCCCCACTGTCTACCCAACAGGGCTGAGTGGGTAGATTTTCCGTCCCCCATTTCCTTGTGATGGCCTTTTTACCTGCAACTATGAGTATCTTGAATCCCATCCTGAACATCATTCTCCATGTACATACTTAGATACATCATCTCATGATTCATTTGAAATTTGTATCCCAGAATATCTTGTGTTATCCTATGGACCATTCCCCAAAACCCTATTATTTTGTGACAGATTATTATAGTTATTAAAACATATCTAAATTGTATATTTCCAAACTTCTGATCATATGTTTGTTATCTTTAAATTCATATACAAGAAACACCAGTCAATTGATTATCTAATATATGAGGTCTGACGATATAGAGACCGATTCTGAAACAAATAATCCTAGCTAGTATTTTACATTATCAAACAAAATTTCCTGGTTCCTTTTTAACTGTCTTTCAGCATGTGGATGTGTATGTGATGAACAAGTGAGTGTTTCAAGTAAAAAGTAGGGCAGGAGGTCAAACATAGGCCAATTAGACACCACAGAGAGAAGATGGGAGAGTTAAATAAACTCTTTGGCCTCAGACATCTTGTTTATCTACAAATTTACTGCAGACTCATTCTTAATGTATTTTTGTTGCGTGCCTCTGTATGTGTTTATGCATCTGGTGTGTAAGCACAAGTTCATGTTTGCTTGTCTGTACTCTTGATTTGTCTGTACATTTTAAATATTGTTATTTTCATGTCTTCTGTGTACGTTTGGCAGTGGGTGTCCCAGAATGGACGTGTTACATGTGTACATTTGCAACACAACTGTGGTAAACATGGGGTGGCCTATCTGCTTCTGCCGGTCTATACTTCAAACTGTATGTTTTAGTTTTGTTTTGTCTTTTGCTTCAGCTACTGCTACTGCCCGACATGTGGTTAGAAAAAGTGTGTCACCGATGCCTTGTGCGTATTCTCTTGGCCTGAAGAGAGCAGTGATGTAAGACTTGGATGAAGGATTCCTTCCTGAATTTGTGATTGTCAGGTTTTTCTCAGACTTTTATATGACTTTATGTTGACATCAATTTATAATGACTGTTATTTTGCGAATCATACAGAAACAAAAACGACACTGATGCATTTACTGAAGAAAAATACGGACCTGAGCTTTCGTTGATAACAGTGGTTATCCAGTGTTATCCAGCTTTCCAGTGTTTAACTCGGTTCAGCCAATTAATACATCAGTCCGGCAAAATACATCCTAGATTCATAAGGGTTAGAATTAAGTTCTTGAAAGTGTTTTAAAAGGTGTTGATTCAAGAGTCATTACCAACACCAAGGAGGTTATGTTTTCTCCCCAGGCCATTTTTTTTTTGGTTGCTTATTTGTAATCAGGGTTACGCAGAAACTACTTGATGGATTACCATGAATCTCGGTGGAAGAATGCAGTATGAGTCAGGGAAGAACCCATTCAACTTGAGTGCTTATCCGAATCAGGGGGCAGATCCAGGAATTTTTAAAAGCAGTGCACTATACTGATTACTATTCAAGTTTTGATAGTTGTTTCGTTGAATTGTGTATGATTAATTATTAATAACATTTTATGCAGTTAAATAATCAGAGTCTTCCCAGGAACTACACGTTATAACCTTCATAAAGGAGGATTTATTGGATGACTGTTGGCATTAGCTTTAGCTAGGTGGTCCTTATAATTGACTCCTGACGACAGTGCATTAATTGGTCTAGGCCTGTATATTACTTTGTGTTGTGATCTTTAAATGTACAGACTCCATTTTCGTAATAGGATTTCGTTATGATAATGAGGAAAATGTCCGAATGTGGGTTCATGTTTTTTTTCTGCTACCGTTCAATCGTAGATGAGTCATTTGTTCTTTCCCGTCTTTAAATAACATTATACATTTTTTTCAAAGGTCAAACGCTTCAGTGTACCAAACATGCTTTGGGACACTTTGGGCCCATTACTCGTATGTATGTTTGTGAGTGGCACAGAGCTACTTTGGGGTGACTGTTAACAAAAAGGGTGAATCATCCCACCTCTGGCTGGATGTCTCCCCACCAGGGACTATTGTAAATATTTGAGAGGAACTGTTGACATGAAGATAACACTGACTAATGGATATGCAAGCCTGGACTCAAGAAAGCCCTGATGGGACTGTGGGAGTGATCAAGAAAAGGAAGGGGGGGCTATTGGAAGGGTGGTGGAGGAGAGGATGGAAACGTGGTAAAAGACAAAGAGTAGAGACATCGAGAGGGGAGTGGGAGGTGTAAAGGAGGGAGGAGTGATGTAACAGAGGGGAGAGTTGGGGGGGGGGGGGCAGATTGTGTGGTTGGAAAGGGTTGAGAGGTGAAGGCAGGTGGGAGAAACCCATGTGGAAACTCATGAACTGAAGAGGATAGTTAAGCCCTCAGTGGGGCCTTTCCTGAATCAAAAAACTGAGCAAAACCAAAATGAATGCCGCAATCATATGATCTGAAATTCACTCATTCAAATAAATCCTTCATTGGATAATTGAATCCAACATAAAATACAACTTGTTCAGTCGTTACTGTCTCATTTTCCCATGTCCTGATTTGTGAGTGTACGCTGCAGTTTCGTTTTGATGAGCGGAAAGGAAGAAGTGAAGGGATAGGAGGCAGGAAGGGGAAAACTTTCCATTCCAGCACTGGTGTTTAGTTTAAGATTATATCAATATTGATAAAACTGTCTGTAACACTGATTACCGGCAGATTACCTTTACTTTTCTGAGAAATGAACAACAGGGAGGAGGTGACTGCTGCTATCTAATAAACAATTTAATACCAAGCCTGTAGGAAAGTCTCTCCTGGACAACAATAGAGTCCCATACGTTTTGATTACAGAGATGTAGCAATGTTTCTGCTTTTGAGTGATAATGATTACAAGTATTTCTATTAACAAAAGAGAGGTTGGAGCTGAATTTGGCCTTGACATCACTTTTTTTTTTTTTTTTCATCTCTAAATTTTTGTTTCAACAATATTTGTTCTCGAACCAGCTTCTGAGAAATGTTTAGATATTAGTACTGGAGTCAGGTTTCAGAGTGGATTCTTAAAAAACACATCTGCCAGCCTGATTATCTGTCTCGGCTGTTATGCACACACTCAATGTTGGACTTCATCCACCCATCCCCGCACTACAATTATTGGCCACAAGCTTCTCCAAGACAAAACAGCAAACTAGCGTCATTATGTAGTTTGAAATGGGCACAGTAAGCAGTAAGAGTAGAACTCTTTCCCTTAAAAGGAGGAGAACATTCTATGCAAAGCAGCATACTCTTTAATCTTGGACTAATATCCGTGACATTTGGAGGATGGTGGCTCTCTGTTCTGCATCTTTTTTCTTTATGGGGCTGTTTCTCTTCTGGCCTGTTTGTGTTCCTTAATGTCGCTGTCTATATCTTGACTGTATCCAGGCCTGCATAGAGTATTTGGCTGTGGAGATAATATAACACTGTTACTACTTTCTTCCAGTATGTTGCCATGCAGCTTTCTCCTGCCACCACACATGTGTGCTCTTCTATGAATCTGCTTTGTATCCGTTTTAATTGTCTTGTTTGTTTTGCTCAACATGTAAACATGTCATCTTTCTAATGTTTTACCCAATCAATTACAAGACGCAGCTTCTTAAGTTTAATCAGTATCAGACCAGTAGAGCAGCACTCAAACCTTTTTTTTTACTTGTGTGTCATATCAGTGCATCTCCTGTTTTGAACATGCCTGTTTGGAATGGGTTGTTTGTCTGGCTTGTGGAGCTGCTCGCAGCTTTTTTTCTGAAACTATAAAAGTGACCTGCCGATGCTAGTTGGCTGTTAAGTCAAATTTTAACAATATTGAACTGATTGCCTGTTCAAATTACACCTGACTGCACTTCCTTGGGCCCTCTGCAACACACATTCCAAATGTGAAGCCGAAATTTGTTCTCCAAATACTAAAGCCACATCCTGACAGATGGACAGCTATTAGATTAATCAATAAAATAACAAATGTGGCTTCATTTACAATAAATTGAAATTTAATCCCCAACCCCAATATTGTTTAAATGAGATCATAAAGATGCCCATAATAAAAAAGAACGTGTTCAAACTGATTAGATTTAGTGCCAAACTAAGTTAAAAACATGCATTGGCTTCCTTTTACAATGGGGGAAAACACAACTCTTCCTAATCCAAGCATAAAAGGGGCATGTTAAGAATTCAGAATGTGAGCAATGCCATGTTTCAGTCAAATAACAATCACGACAATGGGAAAACCACAATGTAAGACATGGAATCTCAACAAGCCATGAAGAATGTGGAAAAGTGAGTGTAATAAACGTAGACAAAAAGTCTACAAGGAGAAGGAAAGGAATCTTCAGCGGAGGTCTAAAAGGCACTTTGCCCCGGTTTACACTGAAGATTCAACACACATGTTGGTTTAGCAAAGTTCTGAAGAAATGAATTCATCAGGGAAAACCAAAGTTTGCCCAAACCGCTGCCCTGACCCAGTGGTTTCAGCGTCTGGCACTGAGGCCCCCCTGAGACAAAACTGAGACAACTTTGCATTTTTTTGTGAATCTGTAAAATGCAGAAATGTTTGGTTATTAAAAGTCAGCAGGACGAAGACCAAATACAATAATTAACTTTAAGTTGTTTTTCAGAACACCAGCATGAACCCTCATGTGTCTGTGGTGAACCGCATAACCCATCGAGAAGCTTTCACAGTGGCATGAAAGTTTAAGTAGTCAAAATGCCTTAAGTTTGGTCTTAGATTTACCGGACCTTCCATCTGTGACTCTCTTCTGACAACCCTGCTACAGTTTGTCCTGAAGAATCATCTAATATTTATATTCCATTACCTTTGGGCTAACTTTTGCGACTCTTACTTCAAGGATGGAGACTCGTGCAGGGTGGACAGAGACGACACACCTGCACCCACATTGCCTGCCCTTGCCATCGGGTGTGTGGCTCAACTCCAGCTCCCATATTAACACACACTTTGAATTTTACACCAAGTTAAATTCTGAAGGAGGCAGACCATTAAATTAGAAAATGAAACTGCCCATAGCTAATACATTCCAATCCAATTACCTGTTAACAGTCACTGACATTTTGACCAGAGGTGCTATGATTTATTTGATGATAAAGGGATCCTTGAGAGAAAAAAAAATCTTCCATTGGCTCATTTTAAATGGGAAAAAAATACAGTTGCATCTTCAGTTTTACATAAACACAGTATTGGAATGATCATTAACTCTATTTGCCTTTTTGATTTCCTACTGCTCCAAATTTGATTAAAATCAAAGCGCATTCACATGGTTTGTAGTGATTCAGAGCGAGAGAGACAGGGGTGAGTCAATGTCATTTGCAGGTTCAATTGGATACAGCATTTTGAGCTGTTGCCCAACTTGTTGTCCGTAAGCTCTGTGGTCTAGGTAAGCGTACGTGTGTGTGTGTGCGTGCTCATGCGTGTGCTACGTTAAGTGTTCCAGGAATCAGAGTGAAATGAGAGGGGGGAAAAAAGGTTAGAGCTCCAAAGGACGTTAACTAAACCCTGGAGGGTGAGCCTTCCCATCTCTCCCCCACATGTACGCACACACATCAAAATAACCTGTTGCCCAAAGTTGAACCCGAGAAAGACAACAGAGCAGATATGTGACGATTTTACATTCTGTAATTTGATATATTTAAAACAATTTTCTCAGCCAGTGATGAGATTAATAATTTTTCAGATATTTAAATTTCCTCATCACAAGTTCTCCATGACTGCGCAGAGTGGAGATGGTTACGCTTGATAGTGCGAGTGATAATGTCGGATAAATTAAAGGTTGACTACATCCTCTTAATGCTCTGAAGCTTTAGTAGTAAACATGGTTAAAATGTTTAGGCTAGTTAGACATTTCCTGTTGAGTAATGAGCAGTGATGCAGCAAAAACACTACATGTGAATATATGTTTGTGTAATTGAATGTTTCATTTAACGTGTTGTCTTCCACATCAAAGCATGCGTCAGCGGGTGACATGGAGATCCTTGTAGACCGGTTCAAGATGTCTCCAGGTTCTTTAGTGTTGTGTTCCTACAAATTTGTTGGATCGTGCATGTGTGCATATGCCTCCGTGTGTTGTACATCCAAGTGTGTGTGTGTATGTCTGTGTCTTTTGGTCAAGGTAGGAGTGTGTGAGTCATGCTGGGTACAGCTGTGGTCCAGATGAAGGAGGCCACCTGCTCCCTCTCTTTCCTTCATTTTCTTCTTACCTCCATCATTTACACGTTCTCCCAGACATACAAACAACCTCCAATTAGGCCAACCTTGACTCGCTCCATGCCTGGGCTTTACACACATGATGTGCCTCATATTTGGTATGTGCTCATGTTGGTGCTGTTTGCATGGGGAAGATGAAGGAACGGAGTGAGGAGACATTGGATTCAGTTCATTGGAAGTTTCATCTGTGCTTCCTTGTTCTATTTTTTATTTTAGTTTAATCATAGGACTTCAGAAATGAAGGTGAATTTACTGTTGTTCTGCTCCATGTGTTAATTTCTTCATCACTCACTTTTTGCGTTTTACCAAATCAAACTCTTATCTGACCCTTTCCCAGTCAGGAAGCCTGGCTGCTTGTGGTTGGTGTGTTTGTGTCTCATTCAGTCACGGTGGTCGTCGGTTGGACCACACTAGGTGTGTTATGTTTTCTGCATGTGCGTGAGTTTGGAGAGATGTTATGTGTCGGCTTGCATGCTTATTTGTGTGTGTGTGTGTGTTTGTGAGGGTTTTGCAGTGGAGGACCATATCAACTAGCCATATAAAATCTGAGGATAAATATCTGGAATCGCTTTGCCTAATTTCACCTAACCAATCAACCTGCAGTCTCTGTGCTGATTGGTGGCGAGGGATGTAATCTGAATTCCTGAAGGTTATGCTAATTACCAAGCATGCTGTTCTACTTGTTTTTAATCCTAGAATTGGTATTCATAGATCAGTTCTGTTCTGTTCACCTTCTCAGAGTTTAGTCATGACTTTCACCATTTAACTAACAAAGCAGTATGATTTGAGCAAAAAACTGACTTTTTTTTAACAGCCATGTTCAAGGATTGTTAACAGTTTTCCATCCAATTATATAAGCCATGCATTACATTTTTGGCCCAGGGTTTGCTCCAGAAATTGAAGTAAATTAATCAGAAAGATGGATACTAAACCACACTGCTCTTTGTTACATTTACCTAATTCTTATATTTGAATAGAATTCGCTAATTGTATTTTTGAATCTGAGTCACTTTATCAATCAAGTGTTTATAGCGATCGTAAATCTGCGTTTAATAAAGTTGTGAAAATCATCATGAAATCGCCCATCAGCCATTTTTACAAACAGTAAACATTTTTGATCATCTTCAAAATATAAATTGTGTATCTTGTTAATTTTGAAGTTACGAGCATTTTGAAATCAACAGTTAAAGAGAATCTGCCGTTGAGATATCAATGAAAACCATTGGGAAGTCATTGCGTAATTGAAAAGCACACCCGCTGTTTAACTCCCACTCCTCCTGACGCTTTATAAGACCATATCAAAACGTCTGGTCTATAAATGGTATTTCTGTGTTTATCCCTGTTCTCCATTTCAGCCTCCATACATTCCAGTCAAATGAGGCCTCCCATTGGGCCCAGTCAGTAATCAGCCCACTGGCTGGCTGCTGCTGTTCTGTAATAATATTCTAATAAGCAGTGACTGCTGCTTTGATGAAGGCCTGCTACTCCTACTGCTGATCTACTGAACTTACTCCTACTTGAGTAATTAAATATATCTGGAACCAGGGAAAATGGACCACCGGCTCTCCTAGTTTCTGCTTTTCCTCTCTCTCTCTCCGTCTTCCACCTCGTTCTTGTTCTTCAAGTTTTTTTCCTTCCTCTCTCAACTCTTTAATTTCTTATTTGTTATTGTTTCTCAGGTCTGATAGAAGCTTAGTGCTGAAGTGCTGCTCTGATCTCACTCCTACCCAGGTAATTAAATCAAGAGAGGGGACAGTGGGAACATGGACCACCACTGGGAGGATGGAGAGACGGATTTCAAATGTTTTCCTTCCTTGTTTTTTCAGTTTGTCTATGATCACCCATGATCAGCCATTTTTTAACTAAATCATTTTTGCTATCCCTCATTTTTTCTTCTTTCTCTCTTAGTTTCTGACTCTTTCTCCCCTCCCCCTCAATCCCCTTGATTGACTTGTGTGGGTGAACAGGCCAATTAGTTCTCCCATCTAAAATTACCTGCCTGTCTGTTTAGATGTGGAGAGGCACAGATCATTTCTGCTCTCCCATCAGTGACCACGGTTCATGCCATTCACATAAAATCAAAATCAGCATTGTTTGTATAGCCCTTTACAAAAGGTCATTTCCTAGGGTTACTTCCTGAAATGATATCAAAGTTGTTTGCATGAGGCAGTTGTCCATAACAGAGACCTAGTCGAACACGGAGCTATAAGAACTGAAATCAAAATACAAGAAATATTCAATGATAAACTTTGGCAATAAAGCGTCACTAAACATAATATTGCAGGGCCTTCTTTCGTCCATATTAAGCAGTATTGTCTCATATAGGCATCATTGTTTATTCCATAAAATAAAAGTCTTCATATTGACACGTCAGGAAACAAAGTTCCTTTTGGCCTCTTTATAATTAGATTACAGATTAATCAGTCAAGCTCAGGCGGTGATCTTTAGTTTTTACAGAAACACATTATTTTAATCAGTAGTCCAAATATAGTATTGTCTGTGGTAACGTTTACTTGTTGATTAATAGATCCTCAAACGTTTTCCCCTGTGTAGATGTTCTTCTATGGTACAAGGTACTGCGAGTAGACTCTAAGACGACCTCCTTTTAGTGTTCACCCAGTTCCTCTCCTCTGTTGAGAGATGGTTTCAAGATCGCCGTAAATATGACAGATGAAGTGCACCTCGGCGGACACTTAGGAAGGTGTGTGAGAACTTTTTGGTCTCATTCCTGGTTCTGTCTGGCTCTTGTTCAGCTCCTGTTTCACTGTCCTGTCAGCCCTCATACTGGGGATCTGGTATTAAACAAAACAAAACCAACATAGTGCGGATTCCATTGTGTGTGTGGTTTTAAACTTGGCCTTTCTGGGTCGTTTTGGAATTCTAGATATATTTCACCCGCACAGGCAAACACACATACAGATACTCAATATCCAGTTGAAATAACATTGCCTTTGTGTTCTAAGTGGTGTATTAATATTGGCATTGCTGTCTCGGATTAGAAAAAACACAGCAGATGTTTCTAGGCAGACATTCTAATTTTACAGCTCTGCATTGAAACTAATCGAGGCAGATTTGGTTCTACCCATATGCTTGTTTTTTGTGTGGCCAGGATTTTGTGGCTACATCTTCCAGCCTCCAGCTTGCCTGGCCTTTAGTGCCGATTCTCTGTGTGAAGAATCCTTCTCCACCTCACTAGCTGCGCCTCTTGCCTGTTTTCCCAGCTCATTCTTTGGATGGAGACTGTGTTTATTCTTTCAGTGTGAACATTATTTCATTTAATTTCTTCCCTGGTTTGTGGAGACTGTGGTGAGGAGGGGTGACCCGAAGGAGATAACATTGCTGTGCGTGCTTGTGTTTGTAAGCGTGTCTGTGTTTACTTGGCCTCTTGCATGTTGTTCAGAATTTTAACTTCCATTTGAAATTTGCAATTAATCAAATTTTATCTCTTTGTTATGGGATGCTTCCTTGAGCCAAACTCTGTCATTCCTAGTTCATTTTTTTGCAAAATCCTGCTAACAGAAAAACAAACTGCATTGAAAACATACCTGTGTACTCTGCCAAGGCCTTACAGTTCTACACATGAGATCATAGGTCTTAAAGTTGAAATTAAGTAAAAAACTGGACCCTCCCTTTATTCAGAATTGTAGTTTTTGCATAGTCCAGCCAACAAATAAAGCAACTAACAAGCAAACTGACAAATAGACATTGGTGAAAACTTAACTGGTGGAAACAAATTGCAACAAATCTGAATTGTGGCGACTTAGTTGTGGCGCACAGGCACCACAACTAAAGAGAATAAGTGACCGAGTTGTGTTGCCACTTCTTTCACCAACTTTCCATGTAGAACTTTAGAGAATTAGAAAAGACTGACTAATACTAGATAAACATCATAGTCAAGCTGTTGATATTGCAAACTAAACCAAACACAATGACTACAAATTGTGTGGTAAATGTTTAGCTGCATCATTACTTCTGCACATGACCTTTTAAGTGAAATTTTGTTTAACACTGATCTTTAGCTTTTCAGAAATGTGTTTTATATGTTAGGGATTACGCATCTGTGGGCATGTTTGACACCAGGCCGTCTGATCCTGGCTGCATTCCTCAAGCAAACTCCTCCACACATTTCCCTTAAGGTCCCAATAAAGTTGCCTGCTAATACAAAGTTTATTAGTCCACAGAGCGGCAAACTCAGAATCTTTCAGAAGTGACTTGTTATTGTTTTTAAAGCTCTGTTTACTCTGAACAGCCCCTCAAACCCAGGCCCTGTCTGGGCTTCGACCCAAACGCTTTATTAGCTAGATGAGTGTTGGGTGGCCAAATCTGAAAGCGTGACTGTTTGCTAATCTTGTGTGCGCACATGCACAACTGTTACAGGGAGTTTATATATTTGTATGCATACCTGTTTGTGTGCGAGTGTATGTTTTAGACCACATTTGACCGGTTGCTGTGGTGTGGTTGAATTCACATCTTAAAATGTTAGCGGGGAGGTGATTGTTGCATTATTTGTTTCTTGTTTTACAGAGTCTACAGTGCAAACACGTATTTATGTCAGCCAGCTGTTTTCACCTGCTGACAGGTGCAACGCAGTTCTTGAAGTTATAAACCACTATTGGTTTGGTAACTTAATCGTCGGAATATATGGCAAGAAAACTGAGAAAAACTTTACCAATGTGGCAGCAGATCTAACATCTATTCGGTTTCTGTGCCATATTTTTGTATGACCTAAATGCCCAAGCTGACAACACCAAAGCAATGTCATGAAGTCTCATTTACATGACACTGCAAAGGGCTTATAATTCGAAACAATACAGAAGTTGGAGAGGCCAACGGTGTGAATATCATTGGCATCATCAGAGAGGGTTTTCTTCCCTGTGGGACTCGGTAACTCAGGAGAGGTGTTGCATCAATCAAAAGACTTGATTAACTTTGAATTTACATCGTAGATATTGAGAAGATAATGAAACTCTGAGTTATATCTTTTTTTTTTTGTTTATAGGACAACCAAAGGTTTTACAGGTGCGCCAACATTTGAATAACTTTTAAATGGTGTATAGCCAGATAGAATCAGTAAGTTTATGTATGTCACTTAGTACCAGTATCTCATAATAATATCACCAGGTCTTTTCAAACAACTCCTTCACTCTGGGAAAGTAGATTTTAATCTTACAACTTCCAAATTTCATACATGTGACCTACATGTTTGATATACATGAGTCATCTAGGTCAATGGAAGATTAATCATCTGATAACTTTCAAATGTATACACCCAAAGTCAAATAAAGTGCTGAACAGTCATTATTTTAATGTAAGCTCCATATTCTCAGGTTTCCTTCTTGAGCAGTTTGTCAGTTAAACATCATCAGCTCTGCTGGCTGAGAAGTCCACGTCCAGTCTACTCGCTGAGAATAACATGCATGCCTTGATACATTTGTTTTATCGCACTCGAAATGGATTAACTTTTATTCTCCACAGGCCTGTTTGCGAGTAAGAACTGTTCTTATATAACTTGTATGCACGGATACATGCAGCGATACGGAGAGAGAGGAATAGAGCTGTGGGTTTTGAGAGATTAAATTGTCATGTGGTCATCATGATCTCACCTGAAATTATATGCCTTGTTGATAGTGGTCCTCGTGACCAAGTAAGACTATTACATGAGATTTCCTGAGATAACACGTCCTACATTATAGTAAAATCCATCTGGTTTTTGATTTATCATGAATTGCAGATGCATGGAATTCAGCTATCAGGCTTTTATAGTTTGAACATACGTTCTTAATTACTTAATTACTTTTTTTTGTCCATTGGAATACTAATTCTGCACTTCATATCAACCACTGTCCCACTTACTTGATGTTCACAGTAACAAAATGTGACATATTGCTTTTCCCAGGCTTTCTAAACAGATTTCATTGTCTGATGTCAAGAATTACTTTTCAAACTCTCTGTTCCTTGCATGCACAGATGTAATATGAACAACTAATTGTGAAGAATCCTGGTTGAGATTATGAATGTGCGATACGAGGATGTATATCATGGGATTATAGAACAACTTCTTCCATATTAAGCTCTATTGTCTATTTCGTGTTATCACACTCTTAGCATTGATATTTTCCAGATGACACTTGGAGTTCTTCCACACAGATGAACAAGGAGCTCATAAATAAAACAGGGGCTGCTTCTCTAAATTGTGGTCTGGTATGACAAGCCTGACACGGACCAGAAAACCATACTTTTAAAGTAATGCTAATACGGGTCCCCACAACAGAAGGTAGAGAAGACTCATGTCAAACAGTACAGAGAAAGTCTTTGGCTGATTTTGAAGCCCAGAGTCGGCTGTAATAAGAGGCTTCCACTCATGGTACTATGGCAAATGATCATGATTCATGAAGATGGAAGGAAGTACCTTGCATCGGCAAGGACATGGAAGAGGTTAAACGCACTAAAATCAAATTCCCAACAAACCTTTCTTTTAATGTTGAGTCAAGATTTGCAGACTTTAACTAACAAACTCTACAGTTGCTCCATTGACAGATAATGAAAAACTGACTTTACAGGCAATGGCAGTACTGGGGGAAGTTTTATGGGGATATGGGCACATTCTCTGGTGCAGAGACGTCAACACCACAATGAAATAAAGGATGTAAAGTTCAAACGCAAACAGTCAACCTCTATTTCTGCCTTAATTTCTCTGGTTTAAAGCTCAGCGAGAGACATATTCCTGTTCACAATGATTATCTGAGTCATGTAGGATCTTCACATGGAAATGTGAAGTGGTTTTTCTCCGCAATTCGATGCTTGTCAGGAGCAGTTAAACTGACATCGATGCACTTCCCTCCAACCGCTGCTAAGGGATGAGACTATATGCATGTTTTTTTTATTTATTGATATTTTCATTGTCGTCATTGAGAAAATATTGTGGAGTGAAGTATTTTCATTTGATCTGTCAGCACCTCCGTAGTAAATCTCTTTAACTGTGTTCATCTTTTGCACTTTCTACATCCTAACCCTCTCTCATCCCTCTCACCTTCCCTCCATCTTTCCATCTCCCTCTCATTCTCTCCGACTCGCTCTCTCTCTCTCTTTAGTAGGTCAACATGTCCTGCCTCCTTTCCACATTAGTTGTTGTCTTGCTGGATCACGCAACCATTCACAGCTGGGACTCATTAGACGTGTGTGTGTCTTTATGTGTGTGTGTGTTCACCAGGCCAGGGTAATTCCCGGTCTGTCTTTGATGAGCAGGTTGGTCCAAGGCTCTGGGCGGAGAACTGTAGGATGCTTCACACTTGGATGATACGCTGGTGTTTGTAGTTTTCCACGCATTGCTTCTGTCTCGCATGTGTCACAACGTTGACTGCAGTCAATTCGAGCGAACACAACTGTATGGAGGCATGCCCATGTTGTTGTGTGAGATGGTTGTGAGATTTGTAACCTGTCATCACTTCTCTGGCCTCTCTATGGCCTCTCAATCGACACTGCAGAAAACATGAATTAATAAAAACAAACAATTGACAAATCGCATATGCATCACTAGTAACATTAGTTATTCATTTTCTTAACTGAAGAATTCGGAGTAAATGTATTTCCAGGTGTAGGTTGCAACATCAGCTTGTATGTCATGTCTTTTGTGTTTTTCTAATATGTCACAGTTTTGTTTTGAGCGATCAACTCTACTTTTATGACTCATTTATAGACTCTTCCTGTTAAAAAGGTTAGAGTTGGAGATAATGCTTAGTGCTGTGATTCTGTTTTCGATGGGTCAATTAGTCCAACAATATTTGTTTTATTAATCTATGGATTTTTTTATTGAATTTTTCCTCAGTGAAAATATTTGAACATTAAGTCCAGGAATATAGCAACATTTAACACTTGAACTTTTACCTATTAAACAGAAAAGTAAAATTATGTATTAAGTATTCTTATTAATTGTTATACAGTTTTCCATCTACACATCCTGCATGTACCCAGCACTTGAAACACAGACATCCACAAATGCGCACACGCATGTTCAACAATGCAGTCATTGGTTGTGTGTAGGTTCCCCACTGATACTGAAACAGAGCCCAGGATCGTCACAAAGAACATGTTGGTTTCTCACTCTACTTACTTTTTCCCTTCATGATTGTTAATATGACTTTGGCCTTAATTCTAAGCAAATGGACAGTTATTGAGAGGGAGAGCGCTGTAACCCATAAAACGCTGCCTCCAGACGGGTTCTGTGTTGAAGAGCCCCACAAGTCCAGAGCTCCATTTTATTAGGTCTCTGTTTAAAGAATTTCCACACTCTTCATAATCAAGTTTGGGCTTTTTGGGATAAAGTGTAATTACCAACATGCCTGCCTTTTCAGCGTCTCCATAATTGAGGATGAACAGATACAGTGTGACGCATTAACACATTCCACACAAATTAGTACTATGTTGAAATGTAAGGTTTCGGGCTTTTGTATGAACCAAACATCACAGAAAATCCCATGTATTTGTTCAATCTGGTAACAAACTGAATGAAAGCAGACAATATATAATTATGCATCTGGATATCATTCTAATTAGATATAATGGTTTACACTGTCTATAATTGGTTTTCTTTTGTAATAATATATATTTATGTAACTTGTAAAATGGCACTGCCAAAATGTTGCATTATTTTTACCATCTCAAACATTTATACGGTTTCATTTGCGTCATTTAAATGCATACATGAAAATGATGCATGAGGTCAATCATTTCATCTCTGATGCTCAATCAGCCTGCTGGCCCTGATTATTCACATGTGGTGTAAAAGCTATATTTTTATACTGTAGTTGCAGCTGCATGTTGGATATCTACAGATTTAACGTGATATGTGTGGCCTGTCAATGATTCGCTGTATCTTCAATGGATTTGTTTTTTTCAACACACTGCATGTTTCTCACGGCATTGTGTATATTCCATTCATAAGTACAAAGAAACAGCTGCTACAGTCACTCTGGGATTCATCTATTACTCCCATGTTCAGCTTTGCCTCTATTCAGCCAGAACAACTTTTAGCTTGTGTTTGAACAGGAATTGGGAGCACCACCACATCACAACCCTGTGGGGAGTTTCAGTGTGGCAACAGCGCTCGGACCTTTCATTCAGCCAGCTTTGTTTAATTACAGGTCAAAGACACCTCAAGGTTTTTGGCCACAAACATGTAACAATCCAAAGAGCGAAACCCCCTGGAGGGTACCTCCCGCATCGTAAATCACGTGATCCTACAATGTTTCTCTGGATGTCTTTGTGCATTGATTTATGGATCACTGCAGTTAACCATAAATAGTTTTGTAGAGTTATTTGTTGAAACACTCCACCACCTCTTGGGGGTGGGAAATACTAGAGTTAGAAAGTACAAACTCTACTAACGGTCAGTGTTGTGTCCAGTTTGTGGAGTGACTGTGGAGCAGATTTTTTTGCAGTGAGTAGAGACTGCGCCACTTTTGATGACTGACACGCCTTAACTGTCTTATTATCTTAATCAAACAAACATGTCTAATGTGTACAGGCTAGCATGTCACATACTTTTTTGAATTCATATAGTTTTGGCAATGTAGTCCTGTTCCTGTTGTGGGAACCTCAGAGTTTATCTGGGCCTCCTACGTGATAGTGTCACCACATGAAGGACTACAAAGCAGTTCACTATATTCTTTTCTCCTCACCCATCTACACTGTTTTCAAAGTGGTGACGGTCATTTTATCTTTAGGGTTCCTCACTTGAGGAATAACCTCAGGGTGTACACACATGAAAATAAATGCAGTGTCATCTTCAGTGAATCTCTTCTCTCCTTCCTTGTTTGAAGTCTGTTCTATCCCTGACTTTGTAATCATGTGGAGGACCTGAGTATTTAAAGCCAAAGTAAGATAAACTCTGGACTGTAGAGTACATCTGGCTGGGAGAGCTCTGCTAATAAAACAACCTGAGAGAGAGAGAGAGAGAGCGATAGAGAGAGAGGAGCAGGCCAGTGCGATGTCAAGTTTAGGGCAGCTGAAGGGCGAGCACGATGAGCAGGACACTAAAGCAGGGAGATTGGTACAGACATGAGCTTGATGTAAAGAACAGGATGAGGGATTGAAGTTTAAACGGGGAAAGTATGTTTAGAAAATGTTCATACCATGCTGTAGCTACAGCTGCCTGTTCTCCAACCAAAATACGTCCAGGTGGAAAGAATATACAAAAACCTATGGAGCAATAGCTGCATACAGTGTTTTTTATGATTTACTGTGAAGGGCTAATGGATTAAATATTGAGTAAATCAAACAATCTTAATCATTGTTTCTCCTCTTTTCTTTTTTGCTGATTTTAGCCAGTATGTTGTGGGCTGTTTTTCTTGTTGTGGCTGTTGGACTGATTTTGTATTTTGTCTGCAAATTTTTTTGTTGCTGTCTTGGTCAGCAGCAGAAAAAAGTCTGTGAGTCTTAAGCTGTTTTCATATAAATCTGTGTGTGTGCATATACTCAGTATAGTGTCTATACCAGCACTCTACAGCCTATCAATAACTCTGTGTATGGCGTGAAGGGCTGTGTAGAGTGGAAACTCTCAGGCCGCCACCAGCTCTATCTGATCCATTTCATACAGGATAAAGCACAACATCATAACACTTTCCATATGGAGGTTGTTACTATGGAAAGCAAAGCAAAAGAGGCTGCTAGTGATTGCAGGTCACACACACTGGACTCTGCAAGAGAAGACACATGCACTCCTACACACACAAACATACACTAAGGATATTGGACACTTACCAGGGATATTCAGAGATAAGGAAATTGAAGAGTCTTTCCTCTGTCTCTTTCGGCTTGTTTTCTCTCTAAACAAACAGCTGCCGGCTGCGCAGTGTTTAGGAGCCCTTTATGAAATAGTCTGACATCCTTTATGGGACACACACAAGCACACACACACGAGCATTCCCAAGTTTAAAAAACCTGACTTTGACACGCAAGTACAACAGACGTTAACCAGTTCCAGCAAAATAATACTTCCCGCCAGATTCGGCAGCTGCAAATTCAAAACGCTTTCAACTGCATGCTGGAGGTCTCCACCAGACGCCACCAGAGTCACCGTAGGTTACAAGCTATCTCACATCTGGATCTGTAGGTGACCTGAGGGGGTAGATGAAGAATACCAGTCTAAACCACCGCTGTCCTCACGCAGTCCCGATTCTGTGAATCTCAGGCGCTTTTACAACAAATAAAATGCCTAACACACATGCACCCAAACAAAGTCTGGACACAGTGCTTTGAGTGACATTGTGGTTGCCGATCTTACTCTTGTTCTGCCATAACCACTGTTGCCTCTGCAGTAAGAAAAAAAAAAAACGATTGTGAAGCGAACTCCATTATACTCAGGCCACAACTCTCCAGCGACCTGCGGTTCCTATTAGCCGGCCATCATTTCTGACAGTCTAATAAAGCCCGATCTTTTCAGGAAGGTCTTTTTTCCTTTTGTTTTCTCTCGTTGGTTCTCTTTAGTTTTGAAGTTTTAATGTCTGGTGCTATTGTCCACGTTGTCTAGAAAAATATGAGTAAGAATGTATTGTTGAACGGTTTGTCTTGAGTTTTATTTGTTAAAGCTGTAGCAGTGATTTGTGTGTCCATGTGTGATCTGGGGTGCCAGGCTTAGGGGACACCCAAGGGGCACTAGCTAGCCAGTGTTAGCTAAGGTCACGATATAGCTACTGTACCAGCAAGCATGCTAACTCTAGTTGACGCATACATGGAAGAATATGATGAATAATTGATTCTCTTTTACAAGTGTATATCTCCTTTTAACGTTTGCACTGTTAAAATATAAACTACACTATTGAACCCAATGTAATTTGCTATTACAAATGTCAAATTAATTTATAATCTTGCATTTCCGTTTCTCAACATAAGCCAGTATGACAATAAACAACTTCTGAGATTGACTCATTACACTGTAGTGTCGCACATGACTCGGATTAGGATTTCAAACTGTCTGATTAATGGCAAACGACTGTCTCTTACCTTAGGGGCTAGAAAGCGCCGCATACTAAATAAGTATGTGCAATAAATGTGTTTTGGGCAGTCATCATTGCTATTATCTATGCCTTCCTTGGGTGATGGCTGGAATTGAAGACATGGGGCCAGAAGCTGTTTATTGCATTCATATGGAGCCAACATTTGTTTCATATTTGCCAGGGGGGGGGCTTATTTATTTTTGTCACTGTAATATCTACACTTTGGGTGCTCTTACCATTGAGACATCATCATCACATTGCCTCTACTGCACCGTTATCATTTGTTAAAACTACAACTAATGGATGAAAACAAAAGCCAGTCAAATTAACTGTACTGCTACAATATAAATGGATTACACGGTTTTGATTAGTAACTGGCTGCTTTTGATTAGGATTTAACTATTATTTCAGTTTACACAAATAAATCTAGTTCATGATCCCCAAAACATTCTTTCCTCATGAATTTCTGCTTCGGACGTGAGTGCCGCTGTTCCTTGAAGCATCTTGAACCTTTATTATAACAGATCAGTTGAAGCTGCAGTCGGGTAATGATACACTGGCATGAAGCACTTGCCGAGTATGACATCAGGGGGATTCTTCTGCAATGCTGAAAGCCAAAGTGCATCACTGAAATCCTCATCAGTGTTTCTGTGGGCTCCTTGCAGATGGGATCACAAGCATAGTCATGCATGTGTGCGCTCAGATGACAAAAACAAACCCTCACAGGACTCGTCTTCTTCATGATTACCTCGGCTTGGGTTTATTGTAAGGGAAAATGCAAAGGCCAGAGGACATCTGCATACACTGATTCTATTCCAATGGATTTTGGCCGTTCTTTGTCTGTTGAAAATGAAATTGAATTGAAACAAATCCCGCTCAAGAAGTTACTATTTGACGGTATGAAACTACCTTCAAACTATAAGGCTAGGAAATGGGAAATTTAGAGATTCATATAGTTTAAGTTTCAGCTTGCACAGGTTGTGTTTTCTCCTGCAAATGTCTTATACCTGTCAAGAACCAATGTCAAGACGATGACTGTGTGGAATAGTCGTACGCAAAGATAAAAGACTAAATATCCATCTGCTGTTTGGCAGTGCCATGAGATGTAAAATCCTGTTAAACCTGAGTCATGAAACACTCCTCTGGTGTTCATAGCTATGTGATGTAACCCAGTCCTGAAGCTGAGGTTCGGAGCTGTCGGCTGCACTATGCCATCCAAACCACTCGCAGACCTTCTCAATGCAAGAGCACTAATTTTTTATTACCAAGAAATCATACCAGGCTATTTTTACATTGATTCAATACCGACTGTCAGGCCCGGCAGTCTGTGTAAATGATCATGTACCATATGACAAGTTTTATGATTTGTGGTCCCTGAGATACTCCGTTTTTAGATTTGTTGATTGTCTTGGCTTGTGTGTCATGAAGGAGTCCAAGAGTCTGAAAGAATAAGCTCAGTTGTAGCAACAGTCAGTAGGAGGTGAGCTGGGGGGGGGGTGGGGGTGTTAATGAGAGCAAACTGAAAGAAGAAGTCACTTTAATAACTCCCGCTCAGCAGTATTGGTAAGTAGGGAAATCCAATTATTACGTTCAACAAGACCCAGAGACTTCACTGTGGTTAAATCTACTCCATGTGGTTATTATTCCTGTTGACAGAAACGGTACCATCAGGCTTAGAGATAATGAAGATGCAGAGCTTTCTGCCAACACCTCTGCCCTCTTCAGCCAGCTACTTTACTTACTGTTGCATTGACAGCTGCTGCAGTCATAGCTGATCAGTATTAATGAGTTAATAGTTAATCCATGGAGCATTTGGATGGAGTATTAGGGTTGGCACATAACAAACATTATGACATTGATCTATAAAATGTACTTTATTAGCACATAACACAACTATTACTCCTTAAATTTCCAATGCAATGACCAGATAAATTGCATCGGTTGTTATAATTTTCTAACTTCATGTGTGTGAGGGAAAAAAACAAGTCAAGTAACTTTTTGAAACTAATAAATCTTGTGAAAACAACCTCTTCAGTGATTAGTTTAGTCTGTGGAAAAAATAAGTGTGCATCATGAGGTGCATTGGAGGTACTGAGGTACTTGTGGCACATAATTAGGGACAGAATAATTGTAATAACCTTGGCTTTTATATTTCTGTCATCAGTTTGTGAGTGTGTAGTAATTTTGGTTCATAGCAGTGACGTCTAAATGCATTTAATCCGTCCCACAAACACCTTCACATTATTGGTTGGATGTTTGAGTTGTTAAAAAAGCCCTCAGGAAGAGTTATCCCCTTAATTTAAACACTTTGCTAAATCTGAATGGATCAGCAGCAGATGGTGGAAGTATTTTCTATCATAACAGCTTCCAGTGCTCTGTATCAAACTCTGCAACCTCCCATGTAAACATGACATCCATCCAAATCCACCTGATAGTTTTAAAACCAGCAAATACCTTCCAATGTTAAGCCTGAAAGAAAAATTGACATAATTCGATATACATAAATACCCATTTGTCTATTGTAATTGTTACTACCTGCTCTGAATGGCAATAATGCAGGAATTTTCATCAAAAGCCGGCTTGAGACCTCGCCTTCGGAAAATAATTGGAAATTTGGGTCCCTTTTCAAAATCTTGAAACTCAGGCGATGGGTTGCACCAGAGAATGGAGGAAGCAAGAAATGACAAATTCTGCTGCACAGATCACATGTTTTTGATTACGGCACATTGACACCAGTGTTGGCCCTTATCCCGAAAAGCTCTCTGAGCTTGTTTTCTTTCCAAGTTGACTTCTTCATCAACATCTTCCACGTGTATTTGCCTCTGTCCTGAACAAATTTCTATGGAACTTTGTAGACGGGTGGGACATGGACCAAGAAACAATACACTTTTTTGTAAACATTTTTACAGATTGACCAGGGTATAATTCATGGATCTTAATGGGGAAAAAATAAGATCTGGCATATTTGGGGCGCTGATCTGTGAGTGTGTGCCTTGATTGAATATAAGGGGAATGTTGGGCCTTGATAGGTTATGGGCTCTACTGAGTAACAATCTCGTTATTATTTCTAATCAGCTGCCTGTCTGTCAAAGCTTATACAAATATACCACTCATAGATTGTTCGTGTTCTGCTAGAGTAAAAATACTAAAGTCCCTGTTCACCTAATCAGTTCATTAAGTCATTTCAGATAATTTAATTATTAAAAACCTAAACCGGGAAGAGGAACGGTTAATGTGGTTTTACTATGTACAGGCACCCAATAAATTAGTCTTTATTTGATCCCATGTCAGCCCTAATGCTCTGCATGTTGACTCTGCTGTCAGGCAGCCAGTGATCAAGGACTAATAGAGGCTTTCTGCTGCCACTGCCTCTTCCAGCGACCCTGGGTCTATGGCTGAATCACGCCAGCGGAGTTAGAGGAGAGAAGGCCAACACAAACAACAAATATATTTTCATTAAGACTGCAGGCATATTCCTCTGGAGAGCTGAGGGGTGGAGGAGTAAATGTGTGGAAAGGAGTTGAGAAGTATAACAGAACCAAGGAGAGAAAGGAGGAACAAAATTGATTAAGTGATGCAGATATGAGAGTTTATAAAAAAATAGAACGAGGGAGGAGGAGAGGAGACTGATTTTGGGGGTTTTGGCCCCTGCTCTGGCTCAGTCTCTGGAAAATGTGTTAGGGGTATATCAAAGCCTCAACTAACATATTAGTACAAAATACATGTTTACATTCTTGTTTCTATCTCTACATAGCAAATGCATTTAGATGAAAAGCGCTGCTTAAGAGACTCACATTTCAGGGCGCCCGTGTCAGTCATTTAGAATATACCTATCTCCTCCCAACATGCTTTAACTTTATCTGTGCTCTTTTTCCACTCTGCCTTGATATTCTGTCTTTCCCACCCGCTCCTGACTCTCCTCGCTCTTTCGGAATCGATAAACAGAGGCCTCACCTCAGTGCACGCCAAGGCAAATGTTTGAGCCACCTGTTGCAGGAAACCTGAAGCTCTCAGGAGATGTGAAGATGGAGCTGGGGCTATAGGCTGCGCTCCAGGTACGGGTCACTTCTGAACCAGGACAGAAAGGGGTATGGAAAAAGCTGAGCGTGTGGGAGAGGGGGGGATGTGACAGTAGTTAGTACCAGCTCGAGCACTTTGCTTCCAGTATGCAGCTTTACTTGTGTTTCCCAGAGTCTCCAAAAGTAGAAGAGGAGATGGAGCGTAGAGCTGTCAGGCTTCACTTCTGTTGAATGTCCTCCCCCTGCCGTTCTCTCTCAACCCGCCCGGCTCAGTGCTGTCAAGCCCTGTCGCCAAGTGCTTGTTCACATGGGAATATTTGGTCTGTGTAAATAATATTGTAAATAGGTACAGTCCTGAATAGCTCTATATAAAAAGTGCTCCGAGATAACTGTTATGATATGGCGCTTTGAAAATAAAATTTACACTTGATGTGTGTGAATTTGTGTGTTAAAGCACATTCACTAACAAGATGGAGGGAACAATATTTATGTATTAAAACTAAAGTGTGTTTAACCTGCTGGCACATAAGTAAAAGGGGATCCTTTGTGGAAAAGGGAAAAAAGTTTGTACTTCTAAGCTTTCAGCTTGTTATGCTTCTGCATCTGTGGAAAACTTGGAGGTTTGCACAACAAAATAATGATTAAATTGTGTTGTAGACGAGCATTTGTCCATGAATTACTGTCTTTTTTCACCCCCGTTTTGATTTCCGACTTCTCTGTGAAATATCAGGCTCTATAGCCCCCGGGAGAAATTAAACATTTAGTCGTCTAATCACTTTATGTTTCGTCTTCTGTTTGGTGCAAAGCAGCCAGCAAGTTGAAATGGTCTTTTTGGAGGAAGTATTGACTGTATTTAAAAATGGACGACAAGACAGTTCCCTAATAGTGAAGCCAAAGGCCCCCTCGTTGCTTGCTGTAGTACAGATCATAAATCCCATGTTAGTGGATTGGACATGGACCAAATCATTTCAGGTCTTTATAATCACACTGATGTTTGTTCAAGTTCTTAGCTTTCCATCAAAGATGGTATCATTATGAAAACTTGCTGAAATATTATGATTGACAGATCAAACTGTCTGGCAATGTGAATGGCTCACACCACAATCACTGTTGCAGAGACTCCAAATGATTGCAAGATGGTGACAATCTAATCAGGGGTAGTTTAGCTAAATGTTTGTACAATGGGAGGAAATGGAGACGTGTTGGCCATCTTCATGAACAGTCTAAGTGGAAATGGCAGCTTACAACTCCCTTACATGGTGTTTTGTGACATTACCACCACATCAAGACAAAAAGCTAATAGTGTTTTTTGATGGCTCTCTGTATTTATTCATGATTAGTTGAATCATGACTAAATATACAAACTATTAATTAGTTCCACTTAAGGATCAAGAAGTTGTTATGTGATGGTGAGGAATAGAGGGACAATGACAAGTAGTCGGCCTGCAGAGGACAAGAAATTTAAAAAAAGTACTCAACAGGAGGAGGAGTAGGACTCCTGGTTCACCTCCTTGGTTCCAGGAACTCCCTTGGTCTGCTTCCAATGATTGCCCCCAAGCCAACCCACCCCAACCCTCTTTACCTCTGCAAATACCTCTTTAAACCATCCCCCCACCTTCCAACCCCAAATTTTCTGGCAACTCCTTTAATCGCCCCCATCACCCCTTCTTCCTCTCAGCCACTCACCCCGCCTCCTCTCACCCTTTGGCATCTCGTCCATACCGTTGCCCTCTCAGCAAACACCCCCTCCCACCCACAAGCGCCCCACTGCTGTAAATGCCCCCAGGACTGCAGCTCTTTCTGTTTTTCACCTCCCCTCCAAACCCACCCATTCGAAGCTTACAACCCCGTTCTCTCTCTCTCTCTCTCCCTCTCTCACACTCTTTCTCTTCCTCTCTCCCCCTTCACTGGCTCCCTCTCTCTCTCTCTCTCTCTCTCCCTGGGATGTAAAATATTCACAGCTGCTGCTGCGGTCAGGTCGCACGGCCACAAGACTCTCAGAGCAAACAGAGGAGCTGTGAACGTGTGAAGCCAATGGTGTATGTTTCATTTGAGGTCCGACACAGGTCCGATAGATCCTGATGTAGTCAAAACAGAAACCGCATACTGAGCCTCGCCACATGCCTCAACAAACCAAACACTAACCAAACATACCCAAGCACAACACTAAAAAATGACATTGGCAAACAGTTTTTAGAAACATGTTCGGCGCACTGTAGAAACGGGAGAAACGATGTGTGGCTCGGCGCCGCTGAGCAGACTAACTCAGATGTCATTGGGGTTGATAATCAGTGTGAAACATCTGTCTTGAATAAAAGCCCCGCTTTTAAAGTCTGGCCTTGTTATGCATTACGGGTAAAGGCAAGAGCACATTAAGTCATGTTAAAGTTGCAATAAAAATACATCAAGCTTTTCCAAGAGGTCTACACATGATATATATGCAGACTTGATTCCAAGTTTTCTGAATGAACAAGTGGACGAATTTGTCTCAGATATCTCTAGTTTGAACCCATACTCCCGATGTTCCAATAAAGATGTAAATGGGAGGTTTTAGATATTTAGATCTCTGCCGTTGTACCACCAAATAATAAAGACATCTTGGCTCAGGAATGCCAGCCCTTGAACTTTATGAGGGAGGGAGAAGGGGGTGGATCAGTGTCTTGAACACATTTCAAAGTAATTGTACTTGATATGTCGTTTACAGAACACCCAAGTAATCATATAAACAAAGGACTAGATGCCCTGGGAGGATGAAAGGAAATTTGAATATCCCCCTGATGCATCATACTTACTCACGTTTTGACATGAGCGCGAGACACCGAGGATTCCTGAGCACAAAAAGAGGATCAAGGACCTTTTTGTAATAAACACAGCGGGATAGACCAACTCTGGAGGGCTCCATCGTACTCGGAAATTAATGTGTACACGCGCTCGCACACACACACACACACACACACACACACACAAACAGATGGCAGAGAGTTGAAAGTGATGGATACAATGAACAAATTGCAACAGTTGCAGCCCTGGGCATAGCAGGGTTCTGTGTGTGTTTGTGTGTGTGTGAGATAACCTTGCTCTCACTCTGATCCCCCTATTTCTGGAATCTATCTGAACTTTACCAAGACATGACAAAAAACACAGGGGTGATGGGGGGGAGGGGAGAGTAAAATTGCAGGACCTGGACAGCAACAACACGAGAGAAGGAGTTTAAAGGAAAAAGGGGGAAAACGAGAGGAATAAAGAAAACATGACATCATATTTAATTAGAATCAGGTGATAAACAAGGGAGTGATATTTACGTTATACCATATGCCCTGCTCCATGTGTCTTTGTGTCTCGGGGGGGCACAGCAACAGGTTTCAGACAAGTAAGGTCAAGGAGGAGGCTTCCCAGCTGCTAGACCACACTGATGCACACACCTCTTTACCCACCCGCCTGTGTGTGTGTGTGTGTTTGTGTGTGTTTGTCAGCCATTTCCAAAGACTGTTTAATCTTTGTTGTTATCACATGAAGACAGTGTTTATCCTCCAGGAAGCCATGTTTGCTATGTGTACTTGTAAGAGAGAGGTTTTTTTGCAGCGAGAAATTAAACCCCCCTGAGCTCATCAACAAGGTTGTCTGATGGGCTTGGTTCAAAAGTCTTAATCTCTTACAGATCAACGTCTTGGTTTTATAAAAGTTCCTCACTGCCTTTCTCAGTTTGTTGTAAACCCTGATTACTTGGATAAGGAGAACTGTTGTTGTTGATGTTTTGGAATAGCCAATATATTCGAGTATTTTCACATAAAAGGCCTTTCTTTACCTTTTTTTTAAATAATACTTTGACAATATAATCTTAACTGATTGTTCCTCTAGTTGCTCTGAGGCTTTCAATCAAGATGGTTTCATCAATGAATGGAGTTTTCTGCGTCTAGGCAAATTAAGTGAAGCCCCTCTGCTGACGAAGACTGTCAGATGTTGTTAGAAGCTTGAGAAAAAGCTTGTATGGTCTTCATCAGCAGATGGTATTTGCTTAGTTTGCCCAGATGAAGGTTATGGCATTAAATGATGAATTCCATGTGGCTGAAAGCTTTTGGAAAAAGGTTTATTTTAAATGGCCCTTGAGTTAAGATTTTAACTTCAATAATTGCCTCAAATGTTTGTTTGATCATTATAAGACACCTATGTATGTGATGTAGACATGACCTCTAGTACAGCATCAACACAGGGCTGGTAATAGTTAAAGAAAACAGGAACTGCTTCAAGTAATTTCTCTTTGCTCTATAACACCGTCACAAAGGAGGTTATGTTTTTGTTTAGTTTGTCAGTTACTTAGCAGGATTACACAAAAGCTACTGGACAGATTACCTTTAAACATGTTGGAACTCTGAGGTATGGATCAGAAAAGGGCCTACTTAATTTTGATGCGGATCCAGGTTTTTTTTCACTTTTTCTCAAGAGTTTCCCACAGATTCCTTTCACTTTATGGTGATAATCTATGGCGTATGTATGAACACACGCAATCGATTTTCTGTGTGACCGCTTCAGGGTCAAGGACAAATTCTTGTGTGATAGAGTTCTAACTATGAGGTCAGACTCTCTACATAGATGGTAAAAACTTTATGGACGAAAGCGGTAGCATGCGTCAAATAGTGCTGTGGATGGATCATTATGAGAAGAGTAAATAACTTTTTTCGGTTCATCGTTTAACTGGGAAACTCCCAATCTAGATAATTAAATGGAAACACTGTTTTTACAAGGCGAAAAGATTCAAACGCAGTCAAAAAGTTTAAAGACAAATATGTAATTTTTTAATATTTATTCAGGTTTAAATGATTAGTATTCAAAAAGAGAAGCATAAATGGTAAAAATGACAAGACTTGTCCTTTTTGTGTGTTTGATTTTTTTGTTAAATATACACAAAATAAATAAATTTAAAGGAAACCCATGATAGCGTTAGACTTGCTGCTGTGGTGGTGCTTTCTTGACTCAATCCTCTCAGCTCTGCCATTTCCTTCTTCCCCTCCATTCTTGTCTTTTCTCCTCCTTTTCACTCACTCAGTTCTCGATCAATACTTCCTCTTCTTTCCTCTTTCTTCTCCTCTCTTGCATCTTTGCCTCCTGTCATTTCATTTTCGTCTCTTGCCAGTCAAGCGCTTCACATATACACAAATCTAGAAATGTGAGTTACTAAATCACATTTTGGCACAGAAGTCGGTTTCTTTTCATATTTTCTACTGTGCCTATGTACTTTATAACTTAAAACAGAAAATAATATATACATTGTATACCAATATATTTTATTTCTTTCTTTAAAAATAGAAATGTCTTTATCCAACACAGATAAATGTCTCTAGGTTTCCATTCTTTTCCTCCTCAGTGCATCATTAAGATCCCGTTCAGATCTGTCCAATAAAGCCACCACTATAACTCCAGATAAGTCCAGTACCCTACAGTCTGAGTTCTCCAACGTTCAATCACCGTGGTTGTACCACGATGGGCAGGAAGTGAGTGGCTGTGTTTTTCCTCCGCGTCTTCCTCCCCTTCATTGGTTTTCCATTTGCGTTCAATCCCACAAACATGTGCTTCTTCTTGTTGCGCCACTCTGCCGATGCATAGGTGTTGTACTTGTTCTCCTCAATGCGTTCAGTCAGACGACAGTCCGGACCAAAGTCCCTCTGTGGAGGAGAAACACGGGAGACGTGAAAATCAAAGTAGAGAAACTAAAGACAACAGATCTGTCTGGAATGGCTACTGCCAAATATTTATCAGACAGTGTTTGTAAAAACACATGATCTGTTTTGAAAACAGGAGGCTTAGTTACATTTGTGGCTTCTTATTTGTTAAACATCACATTAACAGTTTGGTTCACTGAAATGAAAGTGATAAACTTTGTTTCTGTAATGGAGCCGCAGTGTTATTTTCTTTTCCTATATCCTAGCGTTTGATGGGTTCTTCTTTATCTTTACATTTCTCATTAACACTGTCTCAAATTCACCAAGAAATTGATTATATGCTGGAAAGTAAGATATTTTTCATACTCGCTAATGTTTATTTTATTGTTGTTCATCTTGTCATACAACGACAGTATCCTGTTGATATTTTACTTTGTGACATAAGGGATCAACATATGGCCCAGACATTGCTTAAGACCAATATCAAATGTGATGAATGGAACAGGGCCAGAGAGGTTACAATGAGATGTGGTGTTTTCAGGCTCGATGCCAACAAAGAGCATCATGACACCATGTTTGTGAGCTTTACCACAGTGACCACCCACTGGTTAGTGAAGAGAAAATGATCCGAGAGTCAGTTCACTCGAAGCTGCAGTGGTGCTTAAGGCGAATGTCGTATAAACAGCGAGTTAACTATATGCAGTTGATATTCATAAGTAAAATTGTACTTTTCCTGCTCACTCGCACACACACTCGCACACACACATGCACATTATAAGTCTCTCTCTCTCTTTCTCTCTCTGGCCACAGCTGTTCAAATTGGTTCCAGAAGTAAAACTGAATGTTCCCGAAGCAAAATGAGAATATTTCACAGACGCTGTGCAGCTTTTTAACTAACTCTGGTGATCAGAAGACCAAACAACAAGTGGGAGCTGGCTGCCTTTCAATTAAAGTGTTGGTAAAGCAGATTAAATGATTCGAAAAAAATAAATGTATCATAAATTATATAGAATTATAGCAACAAATCATAATAATAAAATCCACAATCCAAGGGGCGTAATACCAACAGCATTACGGATATTAAAAAGTAAAACATCTTTAAATCTAATAGACTTTTAAAATACAATGTATATCCCAGATTACCTGGTGAATATCCTCCACTGTTATCTTTAGGAGTTTTGTACGAAGTGAATCGTGGTAAAAACCTAACAAATCCAGTTATAATCCTTTGTGTCACACATGTATTAATCTGGCGATATAATGAAACAATGATTTCATTTGATTACCACTGGATAAAGAAGTTACTGTGTAAACCCATCAGGTGAAATGGAGCGCCAGCCCTTCACCGCCGTGCTACTGTGGTTTGTGTTGCACTGGGCAGAAGACGTCATGGGAATTCAGTTTCAGGCCATGCAACAGAATGCCTCTTTTTCAACCGTGTGTCATTTCATCTGTGGTGTGGCCCCAGAGAGACATGCTGAAAGTTTGGGTCCTTTCAAAGCCAGGAAAAGAGGGGGGGGTAAAAAGGAGGGATGAGAGACTGAGCTGAAGAAAAGGAGGGAGAAAGAGAGTGATAGAAAAGGGATGAAACAAGGGCTGCTCTCCCCAGAGGGACTGAAGCAGAATAGGGAAACTGAAGGATTGTGTTTCCTGTTTCTGAATGGAGAGGGGAGGAAAGGTAGGTAGCAGAGAGGAGCGCTCACACTGACTAACTGCGGTTCCTATTTCTGGAATAGAGTCTTGCAGCCATTGTTTTAAAAAGCATTGAGGAGAAGCTGCAGAGTGAAAACTGTCCTTTGCAGGACTTTGAATCACTTCTATTGACAATACTGTCATATGAATTCAATAGTCATGTGAGTGTTCTTGTGAAAAGTAGAGGAGACCGTGGATGACCAAGTATCAGGTAGAAGAAGGCGACAGACTGTGACTTACCGCTCCGTATAGCAATCCCTTCTTGCTGATTGCCAGGTAGTGGTTACTGCTGAGGCCCCTGATGGCCACCACTCCCACATCAACTGACTTGATCTCCAAAATACCTGTTAAAGCAGGGGACAGAGAGAAAATACATCAGTAATGTTGTGAGGATCAGTTCCTCCAAAACATTTGCATTCATATGAGTTGTAGATTTCTTTCTGATCTGAGATTAGGGTCCAGTTTAGTGTTCAGAGAAATCATTTTCTTGTTCATCGTCTCATGACAATCCTGAAACAAACCCAAGGGAAGCACACAATCTTATCAAAAAGATTTCCTTAACCGTGCAGGAAAACCTTGGAATTTTATAATGTGCAAAGACTTATCATGGGATATGAAGTTTTTAATTTGCATGCATCACAAAAAATTGCATTTCATAATTTTGCTACATGGCTTCAAACCCCTTAAATCCTGCTGCAGAAAACTTCACTTTCTCCCTCACAAGTGAGCTCCAGTCCTGTCTACCCCTTTTCTTCACTGTGCGACTGTCAGACCTCAGACTGGCCTCTTGCCCCCTGTTCATTTGCTGGTTGGCTTGTGGGCTGCATGCCCTGGGACCGAGGTGTAAGCCAGGAAAAAAAAACTCTCCGCTCTGTTTGTTTTTTCTGACCAGGGGAGCTGCAGGCAGGCACACGGACAGGACGGAGAGAGGCTTTTTGGCTGCCAGACTGGCAAGAGGTCAAGGCATCCGTATCAGTTTTCAAGCCTGAACCAATTACTGGTTTAAGCTGTGGTCGCCGGCTCTTTCTTCTCTCATCCTAAAGTCAGTTACACCAAGCCATAAAACTATCAGGGGTTTTGAGAGGATTAGCTAAAGGGGCCAGAGGGAAGTGGGGCCTGGTGGCAGGAATAGTCAAAAGGATAAAGTGAGAAGAGGAGACCGTTTACACAAGAGTATCGCTTGAGCTTTTCTTAGACAGTTTCCTATTGGAGTAATGAGGAATGGACAACTTTAAAAACCACAAACCCATAGACATAGAGTGGAAGGTTTACCAAGAATAACTGCAGGTGGACACAGCTCAGACACATGGATAAGATGTTATGGAAGAAACAGTGGATCTGGAAGAGCTTGGGAATTATAGATAAACAAGTGAACTAAAAGACCAAGCAAATGACCCTCACTTTATTCTTTAAGCTTCAATGTTCATATAAATCATACTTGCTTTTAGACAAGATGCCGTTTCTCTGCCCTCACTCCAACTCCCTCATCCTCAGATTTGCAGCCTTCTACAGCCCTGGTGTTATTTTTATGATGGTCAGAAGGAGTAAAGCTGTGAATCTCCATCCTGAACCTCTTTGCGCAGACATTGTTTCCCACTGCATTTAGACGTATATTTCCACTTTTGTGTCCAAGTGCTTCTTCTCATTTCTTTGCATGCTCAGTGAGAAATAGTTTAGCATTTGATTAAAAACATATAAAAGCACTTGTAATTATCTTAATGTTTTGCAGTGACAAACAATGTTGCATCTTGAAAGTGTTGTGGTCTTTTTAAATTATCTTTTGCCTAGTTTCTTTTTGTTAATTGTAGTCATTGGCCGGAGACTACAGGCATTAATCATTCCCAACATTTCCCACATTTGGCTGATAAAAGCTGTCGCTGATCCTCCAAAATTCAAGGAGATTTCTGTAGCTCACAGTGCATCATGTTGGCTTGTTGTTGAGCGCATTACTCACAGAGGCATGTACCTCAGGGTAAAACTGATCAATCAGATTCCAAACGGTCCATCTCCCTGCACCACAGTCAACAGTTCTGAGCTGCGATTGGTCAAAATAAGATCGGTCTGTGCTGCGCTTGCGACCGGTCCACCTGTTCAAACCGTTTTCCCTCCTCCCGTTTGATGTGGTTTGTCAAAAACCAAAAGCGCAAGGCTCTTTTATGGCCCCTTTACCAGTTACAAGAAGCAGCCTGTCTGCCTGCCAGTTAAAAGGCCAGGCTGCAACAAAAGGCTTAGATTGCGGCAACAGAGTTTATGGCAAATGGGATGGAGAGAAACAGCAGCCTGCTTTGTGTCACTGCTGACACACACACGTCAGGACGCAGATGTAGACATGTACACACATACAAACAGTTGAGTCTCTGGTTCTTGGCCTTAATTGCAATTTTAACTTTTTAAAACTACTTTTAAATCCAACAATTCTCCTTGTCAACATTTGAGGTTACATATTTGTAGAATACTCTTTTTTTTTTTTTTTCTTCATGCGGCGCCCTGGATATGAATTTATGTTTGCACGTGCAAAGAAAAAACTTTTATGACGCAACACTGAAAGCACAGACGGCACACGGTCCATTTAATGTAAAAGGCATGGACATTTTCTGATATCAACATATTTTAGGAAACTACCAGGGACGAACACCTGCGTGTAACAACTCAGTAACTTTGGTGAAAACGAGCCAAAAGAGTATTTTTCCATTTAAACCCAAACCAGAGCACTGACAGAGTTCATATAAACACAGTCTGGCCTCCCAACTGTAAGAAACTGTTAATTAACCACTTCATAAAGACCACTATGTTGTTTACTGGGTTCGTTATGGAACTCCACTGGGACTCGTATCCGTAATGTACATGGAAATCTGCCATCAGAGTGCATTTCAACTCAGAAATACTACATTTTATGATCTACAGCTTTTATGGATCATAGTGATGGTTTTATTGGATGATAGTGTTGTGGTGGTTGATGTAGTTTATGCTCCTCATCTATTGTTTGTCTGATTATGTCAACCAAAATGAACCACTACAAACCACAGGAGACTATGTTCACTGTGATTATTGGTTTGAAGTATTTTAAACAGGAACAAGAACAGATATACAAGAAGGAAGGTCCTGGGCCTAGTGAGAAGGAAACCATGCTAGTTCACTATTTGTGTTTTTACTTTTTTTGGTATAAGCCGCCATTGTATGTCTCTCAAAGTGTAACAAACACAAGTTGATATTAAAACCAATGGTCAGTTTGGAGGCAAATGGAGACGATGAGAAATAGACGATGGCTTCGTTAACTAAATAATCTTCCCAACTACTTCACGCAGTGGTTCACACATTCACATGCATCTACGTTAAAATAAGTTCACAGACACGCACACACACAGAGGACGTAGACAGCCCCTCCCGTCATCCCCCAGCTAACCCCATTGGAAACACGGTCCGTGAGACTCCAGCTGAACCTAAAGGTTAAAAGAGGTTGTGAAAATGTTTCCACTGTTTATCCGGGGGCTTTTTTGAAGATTATACTGCGGTTGTTCACATCGTGACCTTGACGAGGTGACCAGCTGTGAGTGGGTCTACTGTTGGCCTGCAGAGCCGCTGAGGTCTTGCGCTGCATTGTGTAATATTGTCACTTGTGGACAAGCTTGTGTCATGAACTCCTGTTCCTCAGTGATATGGTTTATGGTTCTTTTATTCTTCGTCCCTAGCGAAAATATTTGGACGCGCCCTCGAATTTCCTGTGTTTTTTTTTGTGTGACCAATTCTCTTTCTTTTTAATGTGAAAAATGAATGCGACATTCAAGAGGTAAAATTCATAAAGCACAACTAGCCCCGTTATGTATTGTTTTAAAGATTTAAGGTCTGATTTGCATCGGTTGAGGTCTGAACATGAAGATCAGTTTTCTTTTTGAAACTGTAGCAACAGAGTGACTGACGACATGTTGAATTCACTGTGACATGAGAGTTTACGTGCACGCAACAGCCGAAATTCATTCCAGTAAACTTATCGATAAATATATAAAAGATACAAAAGAAGAATACAGGAATTCAATTAAATCAAACCAATATATTAAATCAGATATGAAGTGAAAATATTAAACTCTACTATTCGACCAAACAAAGCACAATGACCCAACGCATGGAAAAAGTCATTCAAGATCAAACAAGTGTTCTTGGCTGCTGCGTTTAAGACCACTTGTGGTTTTGAAATGATCAAGTTATTTCCTATACATTTGGTTTTGTATTTGAGTTTGGTTGAATATTTCCGGCCCCTTATTAAAACTGAGAGAGAACAAACACTTGTTGCTTGTCCAGTGGCCACTGCTGGTGAAGGTATTGGGTTGGAGTAGAAACTGCTGTATATCATGTGTTCTGAGGAGCGTTGAGGTATCGGTTCAGACTTGATGTGGTGGACAACAGTATCATCCTGTGTTAGGTTGCCACATCATAGCCGATGTGGACGACTGAAGCTGAGAAAACACAGGCCTGTTTCTGATTTTAACACAGTCAAAACATTTTCACAAAAGCAATTTATTGGTAAAGTAATTTATCTTTACAAAATTTATTTTGTATTTATTACATTTTGGGGTTTATAATTTATATCAAGTAGATAAAGGAGTGTTTTTGTTCGCTTCATTGACTGGTTTCCTTCTCAAGTTTATTTTCCATTTATATTTGACATGTACTCACAGTGATATTTAGCTTATTCTTGCCCCCATAATGGTTTTATTTCCTCTCCTGACAGGAGCACTCACATCACCGTCTCCCCTTAGAAATAGCCATAACCGCAGTGTTCAGGCTGTGTGCTATTTCGGAGCTGGCTGGAGGTTCCTTAAGAAAAACAAGCCCAGAATATTCTGGATTCAAACAAAACAGATCACCTGAGTGTTTTAAATACCGGAGGTCTAGCCGACAGATAGCGCTAAGTTTCGTCTGCGTGGCTCATCATTTCGGTCCGCATAATTTAAGCTCACTTTTCTTCGCGCAGCGAGACCGCAGCGGGTTATGTCACATGCTTTTCTGAGCAGCTGGGAGGAGGCCGACAGAAATTCAGTGATTTGACCGAAAGGAGAGAAAAAAGAGGAGAAACAAAACATAACCACCTGAGATATTGTGATTACACAGTTGACTTTGTAACAGGATAAAGTGGCAAAGCTGCCAGTTTCTGTCAAAACATTTCACAGGCCTGACACGGCGGGAGCTCTGTTTGCAGTCAAAGTGCTGTGACGGTTGTCTGCAGTTTACACATTTTTCATTTACTCCTCAGCTGCCAGTGCGATGTTTCCCAACTGTTGTGGTCTGCATTGTTGGCTCTGGACTTCCATCTTGTTATCTTACACCACAAATAGTATGCACAGACGAGCATAAATATTATTCAGATTGTCTCATCCAGCTTTCTGTGTAAAGCTATTTTCTCTTCTCACATGTGCATTATGTACGTACACACTCACACACACACACACACACACACACACACACACAGAGTGAGAGTAATTAGCTGGAATTCCTGCCTTCTCTGTTCAAATGGCCAGACTGGCCCATGTGCCTCTCTGAACTCTGCTCTGAGCTCTCAGCTTTACCTTTGATGACTCCATTAAGAGCCTCACTTTCGTGTGTGTGTGTGTAGCAGGGTTGGGGGTGAGTGAGAGAGTATAGGAGGGGAGCAGGAACATGAGGTGTGTGTGTGTGTGTGTGTGTGTGTGTGTGTCTATTTGGTAGGGGGCTTTTCTTGAAGCACATGGTGTCTATATGGCAGCAGCCCTGGATGTTATCTTTCACAGATGCTATTCTTCACCTCCTGCTGTTTTACTGGCCATGAATTCTGCCTGTTCACATGCACCAGGCTAACACCAAAATGACACTTTCAGTATTAGGCTTCCATTGCACTGCACAGCACAGTTACTGGTCAAGAAAAACTTCCTTCAGGGCTGGATGTTTTTAGTTTGAGAAAATAACTTTGCAGCTATGATTAATTGGTCTTATTAAAAAAATAAATAAGAAAAAATTGTGCGCAATGCTTGTTGCAGCAATACATCTTAATTTGTCATCACAAAGTTGTTTTCTTTTCTTCTGCAAGAGGTCACTGTCAAGCTCAATTTACAGTGTGAAGTTTGTGTGATGGCTTTACAAAGAGAAACGAGTAAAGTGAATAAACTTTAGAATATTTAAGTTCAACATATTACATTTTTTATTACAAATTTTCTAGATCATCCTCTGACATGATGCAGCTTCACATCAGAGGCCATCGAGATGAGTTTCATTCTTATGCGACAAATACCACTATTTCCACTTAACTTTTCTTTCACTTTTCCTTCAATGTTTACTCCAAAGTGAACATTGCTGTGATTCAGTTTTGCACTTCACTGTGGGATGTGATGACTTGTTATTTAGACAGCAACAAACGGCTGGATTACTGGGAGGACATCTCTGAGATGAGCCAGGGACTGAGCTGGATTTGTGCAACATGTTTGTATTAACAAAGATGATACTTCTCCATATTAAAGATATGAACTCTGCTTCCAGATATTTCATGGGAAAGATGATTTGCACTAAAGCTTGATAGTTGTTTGGAAAGCAGAGATATTAGACTGAGACGTATGTCAGAGTATCACTTGGGAGGTGTATGATTGTACTAAGGAAGAATTCTCCACATAACACAAACAATGAAAAAAGCTGTCCATCAAAGTAAAAATATCTGAGTTAAGATTGTGGACAGTAAGCGACTCTTTGTTTGGAGACATTTTCTCTTCAGAGAGCTGGAAAGCTCCAATGAAGCAGAGGACATTACAGAAACATGATTTGCTGCTGATAGACTTTTGTTTAAGGTGGTGCCGGACTGGTGGGGCTTTTGGCCACGCTACCTCCGTCTGCCTACAGAAATCTGGCTCCCATTTCAGTCATGTTGTAGCTGACACATTAATGGACAGGGGAGTGAATTGATGGGGAAAATATTGGACTGCAGTGTCAAGAAATATGTAAACAGCGAAGGAAAAATGAGATGGATCCCGTCATTGTCCTCAGTGACGCCTGGAAAACGCAAAGAGTTTTAAACAGCAATGAAAAAAATATCTTGATGGAAAACAGTGTTGTTCTGCTCTGCATGCGAGCACTTTCAAAACATTATTATACACTACTTTAAATGACCCTGTGTGGGAAGTGATGGGGTCAAAGGCACTTGTACATCTGAACCTCAAGACCTTCACACTCACTGCTGCATGTGAAACATGGAAAATGGTGCTGACGAGGGAGGACAGGGAAAGGAAGGAGTTTTATAATATGTTTTTGATAATCTACATGATGCAATGTCATGCTGTAACTGTAAAACATCTTGGCGACATTTAAAACGGCAACAAACTGAAGATTCACTAGAAAGTTTGGTTACGTCAATGCATTTTAGTGTCAAACAAATCCATGTGGAGACTTTTGACGACTATTTCAACTAGAAATGGATGTTGTGCAAAATGTGAGGGTTGTCTTTTTATTACTGAAGTTATTGAGTGATATGCCAGAGAATGTATTGCATAACAACTCAAGTCAGTGCCTTTGAAAATTTCAAGAGTTTTAGATTAGGTCTATTTTTATTGTTGTAAAATGGTTCAGAGTGTAACCAACACCTCATCAAATGAAGGTGCAGTCTGTTCTTTCTTGGCCTGATGTCTGGGACTCACATTAAGTGTTTAGTCCCAAATAAGTATTTCAGACTCAAGGCATCAAAGATTGTGTAATAACTTTTTGTAAAGTGCGATTAAACTAGTACCAGTAAATACCAAGAAATCGCTTGGTTAATCCATATTTCTTTAAAAGTTTGCTCTAAATTATCAATGTTCATAGTCAGTCTGTCTTACATACAGTAAAATCAGATTTCTCTTATGCAAGATAATCAATATTATGTAATTTTGTTTCTCCAGGTCACAGCCAGTATTTGCTCAGTAGATTCCAGTAAGAAGGAGTCATGAATGAGAACTGACATGATTTGATCCAGACTCCTGCTGCAGTTTATTAACAGAGCATCACTATGGGGAAGGGTTGTACGTAACCAAAGGTATTTGATCTGAATTCGTCAGTGTTGCTCATCCTTATAGTCAGATAACAACCTGGAAATCTGATACTACTTCCTGTTTCTTCAGCAATAAGCAAAATCGATGTTAGAGGGAAGCTCACAAGATATCAAATAGAGGCGGGAGCGTGTAGGCAGTGTATGTTTATCGTGTTTACTCTGCAGCTGAATGAGATTGTTGATGTGAAACTTGGCTCTGGCAGCTTAAGGAGCTCTCGATGAGGTGCTCAGTTTTTCCTGAACAAGCTTGTGCAGTGACATTTGCAGAGCACGTTTATTTACGGCCGTTGGAGAAGGGGGAGTCCATGAAGATGTCAGAGTAACTTTGAATGAAAAGCAATGCTGACACTAACCTCTGGTGCATCCAATACCTCCTCATAACTCTCTTTTATGGGCCACACTGTTACCTTTTCCCACGAGAACTCTAAACATGCTCATCAAGAAAGAAAAACACCGGAAGGTACCACAAGAGAGGGGGAAAAACGGTGTAGATGGGAATAATTCAAAGGAGATAAATTGAAGGAAAACTTTTTATTTTGTTTTAAACTTGCTGAGTCATTGGAGGATTATGGCTGCAGAGGAGAAAGATAAAGATTTACATGCATTTAAAACAACAGATGTAAGTATTTTTCCCCCCATTTTGTCATTTGGATTGTAACTAAATTACAAAGTAGAAGAATCTGCAAATGGAATTAAATAATAGTCTTCTAGCACAAATAAAAAAAAAATTCGTACATGTAGTAGAATCAATTGCATTTTATCGAAATATCTTATTTTGTCTTTTTTCAAGATGCTGAGTGACGCTATTTGATCCAGACAGATTAGTTTTAGAATGAGATTGAAACTGTCTCACTGAATTTGTAGATTTATTTCTTTTGTAGGAGAAAATAAAGACCTTCAGGAATCAATAACAGTTAGAAATTCTTGTTAAAATGGAGAATTTCTTCTGTAAAAGAACATGTTTCCTCCTCAGTGAAAATACAACTGTACTGTATTAGACTAGCACACTATGTTACTCTGAAGTAAACAGTAAAGAATTTTCCAAATTTGTATCCCCTGACCGACATTACATAGCTAACAGCGGCTGCTGAGTAACCAAGGAGCTAAAAGTGATGCACTGTGTAAGGTGTTGACCTTTCCATTAACAAAGCTTCCTGACTTGGGTCAATAGGTAGAGGTCAAACCAGAGGGGGTAGACATGTGTATTTAGCCCGGACATGAAAAAGCTGCCCTAAATCAAAATAACGTCCCCTGTATTAGACTATCCATAAATTCTGGAGCGTGAGATTCATTCATGTCAGTGGGTAATGTGTCCACTGTGATTCATGTCAACAATAAGTATGTGTGGCAGATTTTACAGTCTGGGTGGCCACAGTGAGAATCAAAGCTCCGACTTAAGTAAAGTTGGCACCATTTAATAATAAATGAACTGTGGTCCAACTGTAAACACATGAACATTTTATTTGTGTGTTTGTAGACGTAGTGTAACAGTCTGTGGACAACGTGGATGTAAGAAAACAAGGACAGATCTGGCAGCAACGATAAAACCACGTGAAGGTTCACGCAGCAGGGTTACGAAGGATGAGGTGACATGGACAGACGGGCACTGATCACATGAACTCTAATAGACAAACCCTGACGCACACCGTTGAGCTCGCACTCACACCACCTTAACCCTGAGTGACGTATTGCCCCCAGCTTTGACAAGATGATTAGAAAGGCTCGGCTGCGGAGGAGAGCCTCGACCCCGGAGCTGCACCTAAAACTTCTTCATCACCTCTGACACCATCTAATGACACTCATTTGCAATCTGACCTCCTGAACATTACCAGACTACTAGACCATGACAACTGCACTAACAACTGCTCCCACACTTTATTTTTCCAGTTTAATGCTTTCCTTAAAGTAGGGGTCCATTTCTGACAATGAGCTCCGGGGTCAAATTCCTGATATGCAACATGCTAGTTGACTTTGACACATTGGTGCAATTGTAGCATCCTGTGTTATGAGGGTTAATTATGTGACTAAGTATGTTGCAGGCATTATCTTAAACATTTGTCTCTGATAAGCACATAAAGGCCAGAAACCTGCATCAAATTCCCAATAAGTCTGTGCAGCTTTGAAACATTTGTTTTAATTCACTAATAATCCTACACATAATGAACTTTCATAGTGTGTAGCATGAAAAGTACAATAAAAATGTCGATGCACACATTATATTGCCAGGCTCCTGAGCAGGGGCATGTGTAAAAACACTTGTCTAGTATGTCAAATACCACATCGTCGTTCTCAGTTAGGGGAGGAGAATTTAATTATGTTCTGAAGGGTACAATTTGTTCTCTGCAGATTTTAAAGCACATGCAAAGTATCAGAAGGTGGCGCATTAGCTAAGTGTACAAACTCCTGTACATTCAAAGTCCCTGCACAGATGCAATCACTATAGTGTGGCAGTGTGCACTCGCACACCATTTAATCATTATTTCCTCACAGCCAAAGCAGCACGTTTCCACCCATCGTCTGTTAATCTGAAACATGTTTTACATCTGCACTTGCTATCAGGTAGATCCAGGGTAAAGTCCTCATATTTAAAGTTTCTTCCTCTAGAGAGTTTCTACCCATTTCCCACAACAATCAAGACAAGAGCTGTTGAAATTGATGGATTGTGCCTCTAATGCCATGACCTGATGCCATTATAGTTGGTGACTGGTTGCACTCTAATGGTTGAACTCTTAATTTGTATGTGTGTAAAAGTGTGTGTGCATGTTTCTGTGTGTGTTTGTGTCAGAGGACTGCAGGCAAGGGGAGGGAGGAAGAGACGCTAATTGAAATTCCTTCAGCCATGTCTGGCAGAGCCTTGGTGTCTGAGTGGCACATACGCACACATGCACACGCACACACATATTCACACTGGCCCTGGCCCTAATAAAAGTGTGCTTTGCCATATGGAGGCCATGTGCAAGACTGGCCTCTCTGTGCTCAAGCGTGTGTGCGCGAGTGTGTGAGCGCTCAGCAGGAGAGATTTGTACAGCACCACAGACCCACAGACACATGCATTCAAACCTACGACATGTGTATGAAGGTGTGCGAGTGATAAAGATCTTCATATGCGGTTTGACTCTCAGAGACGCATGCATGACATGCTGTTACAGATTCTCACACACGCAGTGGGCGTAATGCAGCGCTGGCCTGTTGTATTCATCTTAAAGAGATTAGTTTGTGTGCTGGATGTCACCCATTTGATTCTGTGAACTGGCAGGGAAACTCTGGGCAGGTAAATGTGGGAGTACTGTTCTGCTCTCCCTCAGCAACTACTGTCAATGTGGCCTCGGGGCGAAGCAACTATTCTGAGCTGCTTTGAGACCAGAAGACTGTGGTAGCCCTGGAGAACTTCCAGATGTGTTTAACTAGAAGATAAAGATGTGGACTTCAGAATGAACATCTGATTTTCTGTTCTGGATCAGTCATAAATGATTATAATGGCCCTTAAAAGTTCTTAAAACTATTTTAATTTGCTAGTGTACAGATGTGTTGAAGTTTGCATGCAATCATACAACCAGCATCGTGGTGCAGTTCAGTTTCAAACCAGCGCATATGTCACAATTATGTTCATTAAAAATGTAAGTTAGAAAATATTCTGCAAAATGCGTACATTCTGCATTCATCCAGTCATTTTCTTTTAAGAGTTAACATATTTCAAGAGCTGTGTGTGACTGTAACTGTGTGTGAATGTGAGGCTGAGTGATGCTGACATAAGAGCGTGTGTGCTAAGTGACCCTTCTCAGGTTAAATAGAAGTTAAAATCATACTTCAAAAGCCGCAAAATGCACAACCAGAAGAATGAGCAGGTTATTACTTTACATCTGAGTCAGTACAACCTCGTACTTAGCATATGCCCACTACTATTATAGCTGCGGCGTAATAGCAGCAATCAGTTAGTCTTCTTGTCATTCTCCCTGGGGGACTAGTGATAGTTGTGTTTCAGATATTTCCTCAAAGAGGAAGAACAGACTTTGGACAATTTCTAATTGGTTCCAGTGGATCATCTTTTATTTATCTGCTTGGCTTACTCATTCTGTTTTCTCTTCTCCTCTCTTTCCCAATCACCTACTGTCATGCTGTCTTTTCTTAAACTCTGTAGTCTGGCAAATATGCCTGCCTGTACACATGGTGAGGAGGCTGAGAAGCACGCAGCTCTGTTATTTGTTCTTTTGCCCAGTCACCTGTCTTCACATATAAACACAGTAGACCTAATGGGAGACAGCCAGTGCATCTTCTGCTGTATTGTTCTCATTGGCAGATTGTGGGCATAAGTGAAAGAATAGTTTCAAATCCTCAAAAGTTGCTGTTTAAAATTTAAAGTACAAATAAAGAACATTCAAGAGCAAGACAAATCTCACTTACTGTACGGATCGTCCTCGCTTTTGGTGCCATTAACCGTCCCTTTCCTGTCAATGCGAAGGAAGAATTTCTGGTAGGAGAACAGTTTCCTCTGCCGCACGTCTCCTTGTAGATGGTTGTAGCTGCTCCGCACGTGGCGTCCGACAACTGTCGCAGAGGACGATGATACATTGGTTGCCCGTGGCAACCTTGCAGAAGATGCATGCAGAGGAGCGGGTGATGAGGGAGGTGGCGGGTGAGGGATGAAGAGGTGAGGAGGAGTCCCTCCCGGTGCATTGTGGTTCCTGCCCGGGTTTGACCGTGATGATAAAGGAGACAGCGGTGAGGACGAGGAAGGTCCGAGCAGGAGCAGCAGGAGAAGGAAGGTAAGGGGGAGGAGGAGTGAAGGTCTGCAGCAGGGGCAGGAGGAGAACCAGGCGACCGGTGCACCTTGTGTCACTGTCCATCTACACATGGTAGTGGAGCTGGGAGAGCTGTGGAGGTGCACAGGGGCTGGGGCATGCTGAGCTGGGTGCAGGGAGAGGAAACAAGAGTGGGAGAAACTCCCCCGGCCCAGCGACTACACCTCCTCTGTCTGGGGACCCACAACCTCACCGACACTGTGGTGGAAAAGTGGTAGAACGTCTGGTTTGAAGATTGATCAGTGATTCACTTAAGCTGATGTAGAGTTGTCAGTAATGTTGGTCTTGGGTGCAGTTGGTGGTGGTGGGGAAGCCCTCAGTGTTGTGGCTGACTCTGCTGAAGTCCCCGGTGCTGTTTATTCCTCAGGATTGCGTCAACATCCATAACTCAGATCACCTCACAACAGAAACAACCGGGGCTTCTCTCCTTGTCCTCTTGCTGCTTCTGGCTCCTGGTCGCACAATCCCTCTTAAAATTCCCTTTTTTCTAAAGTTTCACTCTCACATCCAAAGACACTCAGAGTGAAAATATCAGTTCATTCATATATGCTATTAAAGATCTACTCCACACACATGTCCGTTCATCTACTTCAGTCCAGGGTGGATAACAAGAAGGCGGAGGAGGTCTGGGTATAAGATGCCAAAATGATGTCTAGTCAAAAAAAGAAAATAATTCTGCTTCTCATAAAAATGTTCAGAGAAATCCAGGCAAGAGGGGCCACAATAAAAAAAAAAGTCACAAAATCCAGATTTTCTTCTCTCTCTCTTCTGTCTCTTTGTGCCTCTTGTTTTGTCGGAGCTGGTTTGAAGTCACTTGAGTGTGTAACTGAGTCCGGGACCTCTCGTCTTTCTGCCCTCTCTTGTTGTGCGTCTGTCAGTGAGTGGAGCTCCCTGTCTCTCCTCTCTACCTCGGAGTTCTGAGCGCTGGAGCAGTGCGTTGCCTCTCTTCTTTCCTCCTGTGTGTGGCTTCCTCTCCTCTGGCCCCCCCTCTTTCCGTTGCCTCTCCCTCTCTCCTATCTCTATCAGCGGCGCTCTGCCTGGTTATCTGGAGTTTCTCTGAGGTTACTGAATCTTGTCTTTCCTTTCACCTTATTTATCTGCTGCAGTTCGCCAGATGTCATCTCTTAGTGTAATTGGATGTCTGTGAAAACCACTTGGCTTTGAAGAGTCGTGTGCGTGCATGTGTGTCTGCACATGTACGTATGTGTGTTTATGTGTGTGTGTGTGTGCAGGGAAGGGGGGGGGGTCTGTCCCACCCCCATTTTCTCTTTCCCTCCCTCTCCCTCGTTTCTCCGTCCCCTCCCCTTTCCAGACCAAGCCCCACCAGTTGAGCAGAGCAGGTCCAAAAGAAGGAAGAAAGTCTTTCCCTCTATCTCTCTTTTAGTTTGGTCCAGCCCTCTGACGTTTCGTGCTCTTGATTACAGCCGAGTGTTGTTTGAAATGATTTGAATTGGAGCCCAATGATTCTCCCAATCCACAACAGACCTCTTTTATTTTGGCGGGGGATTTTCAGAGTTCTACTCCATCTTGAGCTGATTAAAGTAGAAAAGTAGCCTAACTTTTACCGCAGGTGTGATCACTTAATGAGGATTGGGCCACAAAAGTCACATGACCCATGTAGACAATAAAATATGTGCAAGGTGTAAGAAATAGGCCTCTAGGCCCCAATTACAATAATACATTTGTGATTAACATGTATTTGTGTTATTTCTGAAATGAAAAATAGTTGTGTTCCATTAGTAAAGCAATGAGAGCACAGGAATGGCAGCAGGTTGTGGTTGGGTTTCGGTACTAGTTTCAACAGAAGAGCTTATGAGTTTTTCTACTTCTGGTACAAAAATAAGACTTTTTTTTATTTTTGTTTTTTTACCTGGAAATTTCTGAATGAGAGAATTAAATAGGGTCATTTCTGACTATCTATTCAATGACGACGTTCTTTATACCCCAGGACACATTATGATTAAACAATGTCTCTTCATATTGCATTCACTTGCTCACTTGCCTCTGTAGAGCTTAAAATGAGTAAAACTATTAACTCTTAGTCATCTTATCTACCCCATGATTCTTTTTTTGAGTGTGTGTGTGTCGGGGGGTTAAAGATGCACAGATCAGTTGAGAGCTGAGTCAAGTTCCTCTCAGCTGATGCGTTCCATGATATTTCTGTACCTGAATCATTAGACCTTAATCTTTAGATAAACATCTCTCTGTGTTTGGATGGAAGAGGTTGTACCTTTCGTGTTCTGCTGCGTCTCACCTCCCAAGAATCTCGGTCTACTGTCTGGTTTCAGCATTGTTTAATTTCCTTTTCACATTGTCAGACAACAGCCATATCTCCGCCTCTTCTCTCCGCTTCTGCTGAATCATGCTTAAGGTATGCTGCAAACTGATGATGTTCTTATATACTCCTCCTACATTTAGTTCCTCTGTGTGAATCCATCATGCTTTGCACATATGCATTGTCCTCTATCAAGGTGGTAAAGGAAGTGAGAATTTACAGATGTTTGATGCTGCCAATCAGTCCTTCACATAAACTTTATAGTGTTATATTTCCTTTATGGCTCTAGTGTCTATGTCATAGGTCATTTTCGATATACGTTAAATACCAAATATTCTGTCAATTAATTAATCATTAGTTTGGTCAATAAAATGTCAGAAACTAGTGAATAATTACTGTACAAACGTCCTATAGTGCAAGATAATGTCTTCATGTTCCACGTTTGTCCGACCAACCAAGTTCAAAGATGTTCAGTTTACATTTGGAATTTTGGCACAAGAAATTACTTTAAACCATTTATCAACTTCCACAGGTAACAGTTCATCTTTAAAACAGTTGATTTTCAAGCTGCACACCTTATGTTCATATATTCAGGTACCACAGGACCATTTATGTGTCGACACCTGCTGACAGCATTCAGCACCACGGACAGCACTTTACGATGTGCCTCTTCAACATGCCGCATGTTATTGAAGATCTTCGTTTTAGACCTCATAAATTGTTCTTAGTTAATAAATGTCAAATAACGTAACAAGACGCTGAGTGTGGTGTGAGGGAATACCTGAGGCGGACATGTTCAGACATGATCCTCTGAAGGGGAGACTAGCTCCTGACAGTGTTGAGACACGATGATGCATGAATGCATCAAGATGGAACAAATCCCAGCAATGTGACTATGATCATATCCTTTTATAATGTCTGGCAGATAATATAACTCTATTGCCATGAAATCCCAAACGTTGTTGTTTTTTATGTATTCTTGAAGATTAAAAGATAAGTTGACCGACAAAAATAAACAATTATTTTTGGTTCAGGTTAAAGTGCCAAACCTTCATTGTTTCATATAACATTTTAAGTCTGAATACTTGATGCTGTTTTTTTTTATGACATCTTTTGTAAATAATGATGGACATTTTTCTGTGGTCTGCCATTTCATTAACAAGATTGTACATTTTAATTGAAGATATTCATTACTCAAGAAAATATTAGATAGGGCTTATATTTGGACAGCTGTGAATGGCTCAGGAGGTAGATGAGGTTGTGCACTAACCAGAAGGTCTGTAGATTGATCCCCGGCACTGCCAGTCTGCATGCGGAAGTGTCCTTGGGCATGAGTCTGAACCCAACCGCTGAGCCTACAGTGTATGAATGGTGTGTAATAAAAAAAAAGTTCGGTGTATATTTGTGAGTGACTGATTACTAGAAGGCACTTTAAAGGGTTGATAAGAAAGAAAGAGCAAAGGCAGAACTCTGGCTTAACGGATGAATAAATGTGAACTTGAAAAGCAATAAAAATGGAAACTCTGCGGGAAAGAACAAAGGACTGAGAAGAAGAGACAGAAAATGCCAAGAGATAGAGGGAGAGGGACAAAGAGGAAGAAAATAACATCTGGTCAGTGGGTCTGTGGCTTGAATTTGGGTTGTAGGATAACAACACACGCACATTCAGAATACACAAAGTTCAAGCTGTCCCATATTTTGTTGCATCGACATTTTCAGACCTGTTGCTGTGTTGAACTCGTTAGCACGAATCAGTCGCTATTGAAGTAATAATCAGTTGCTGATCAATTACTGACTGATCTCTTCAGTGCCTCGCCCTGCAGCCTTGTTGTTGTGTGTAACCGTCCTAACAAGACTCAGATGTTGAAAGTCAGTTGTCCATGAGGGAAAATGTTTCGTCACACCAGAAAACAATTTGTTGGATGCAATGAAGCACCACATATTGGATCTTTAACTACTTAGGAATGCTGTAGGGGCTTCCCTTTCTGGGAAGGATTGTTATTTAAATGATGTTTGCTTTAAATTAAATAGCATCATAATTTGCTACAGGAAATTTTATAGGAGCTGAAAAAGTATTTAGAAAATGTTAAATTATAGATTTATTATTATTATATATCTTGGGGGGATGATACCACATTCCTCTTGTAGGAAAGAAATTTGTCAATCTGCTGATCCAGGGTCATCACCCAAAACTAATGAGTAAGAGCTACACAGATTTTACACTTGTTAATGTTAGTGGCTTTGCAGATGCCAGCATACACAGGTCGCCTCTGGCTCCGCTGGTCATGCCTTGGATAAGTCCTTGATATGCATATGTCGAGAAAGACAACGCCATTAGGGACCAGCAGTTTGGCCCAGGGATTCTAATTGTTTCATCACGGTTGAGCTGGTGGCTTTGAACACATTATGGTCTTCAAACCAGCTCTGCAGAAATGACCCTGGCAGTTAACTTTAATTAGAGACACATTAAAGCACTGTGAGACAGAAAAGGAGATCTTACTGTGCGCTAATCTAGAGATACCAGTGTTTCTCACAGAACTTGATTCATCTTTGGCGGTAGCTGCAGGGTGGTTGATTGCCCGGTAAACAAGCATTCAGTACGATATCATGTGCACCCAATGCAAAGTGAGGCCAGGTGTGCCTGCTGGCGGAAAATTTGTATGCTTGTCGCGCATAACAAAAGTGGTATCTACAAAATCCATCCATTCATTCCCACCGTCTCCGCTGGGGCCATTCCCAGCTAACACCGGGCGAGAGGTGGGGTACACCCTGGATCAGGATGCTAGCCCATCACAGAGCCGACTTACAGAGACAAACAACCATTCACACTCACAATAACACCTACGGTCAATTCAGAGCGACCACTAAATTTCGCCCGATCTACAGGTCTTTGAGTTGTGACAGGAAGCCGGAGTACAAAGAACCAGAACTTCCTGTATCTACAACAACGTTTGCCAAATTGTATATATGCTACCACAGTCTTGGCATTAAATGGTAAACACTGGATACACCATTCAAAAGTAGAATGTGTACTTCGGCCACTGTAGGTGTCTCTTAATCAAAACAAAAAGAAAATTAGTGGTTTTATGAAGTTGTGAGGTAGCGTGGAATTATGGGAGTTGTTGTGTTCTCCACCTATGAAAATCAAATTGCTGCACAAACCATGATCGAAAGGTAATGAATAATCATGATCAATCACGAGTGACCAATACAAACAGTGGAAGGAGAAAACAGGCAACTGGCAGATGGCCTGTTTGTCTTTCATCAAACTTCTTTTGCCTCTGAAGTTAAAGCCGAGATGGAAAAAGCCACAAGTGAAGCTCATATGATGCAATTAAATAAAAATCAAATTGGAACTTCCCACTACATTCAATAAAATTGTGGATTTCTCTAGGTTTGAACATTTTGTCAGATGTTTTGGATAAAGTAGGTATACAAGTCAACAGAATATAGAACATGGTTCCAGTCGTTCTGTTTTGGTGAATACTTATCACATATAACATCTTTTGAGGGCATGAATACATGTCAATGTGAACCATCAGTGAGAAGCCAGAGCAGTTTGAATTTGGAGCAGTATTGAGTCCTTTTAAAGCTCTGTTCTGTTCCCTTTCCCTCTGGGTGCATTATTTTTGTCATTCCATCTTAATCTACCACATGCACTCGAAATGGAAACAAACACAGATCAGCGTCAACTGCAGCAATAAGAGAAACATAAGTAAACACCTCTTTCTCTGGCCGCCTTAGAAGGTACGCCAAGACTCCTGAGCGGAGAGACACGACCTTCACATCACATAAACAAAGATGTTCTGAGACAGTGACATAGAACCATGAGACTGCTGCTGAGGCTTAAGGGAGTTTTATGATTCACATACAACAGTGTTTCCGACAGGTTTATAATCGTGAACAAGTCTCACAAAAGCCATAAAGTCGGCACTGTCTTCTCTTTCAGTCAACAGCAGTCTCATATTAGAACACTCCTGCTGATCTGTTTTCTGTCATTCAGGGCCATGTTTTATTGTTTAAAAATTAAATTGTGCAGCGTCATATGAGCCACGCATGAGGACTGTCCTCTGGGGTTAGCATTGGTGTCTTCGAGGAGTTGACGCACATGATCATTGGCGGAAGACATCACAATTAATCTTTCTTCATAAACGCAACCACGGAGGTCAGGAGACTTAAGGGTCATATCAAGTGAAAACAACAACAACACTAATCCTGAAACTGGTGCAGGGCTGCTGTTCTTCCTCATCCACGAAAATCCTCTGAAATTGACACTGAGAAGGAACCTTTACCGCCACGCAGAAAATGATGACTCAAGATGAAGTCATAACGGAGCTAATTATACATTTGAGGGAAAGTGCTGCCATATTTTGGTTTATAGACACCAAACCTTGCATCTGCGAACCAGACCATAACCCGCTGACATCTGCCTTACAGATATATCCTTACACCAAGAGCGCTGATGCCATAATGATCCGTAGAGTCAAACAAACAACCCGCCGAAACATAAACGTAACAGAGCACGAAGGATGTGTGTGCAGCGGGTGTTGATTTTATTAATGGCTGCGGACCTCCTTGATCGGAAGTATGTTTTGCTTCTTTTGTGTGTTGGCTCAGGGAGGTAAGTATAAACACCAGAATTAATGCTTGATGTGGGTTAGGATCAAAAATTAGAATCAGTGGAAGCACAGAGTACAGGCAGGCATAAAGAATATATACGGATGCAACTGACCCCTGTTTTTAGTTGTAAAACATTCACTGGTACAAGGGAAGGAGCAGTTACTCCTGAACTCAAAGATTAGTCCATGTTAGAGCCGGCGCAAGTTTTACATAACATCGGAAAACCTCATCTGATCCATCTGCAGCCAGTTTCATACTTAATTTGTCAACCACTGGTTTAAATTTCAAACCGTTTCTCCATATCAGATGGTGCCGGGTCCTTTGATTGAGTTTACATTTTGAGATGTAAACCCAAAGTTTTGAAAGTTTGCCCAACACTGCTGACAGCTTCTTCTAACGGTGCTTCCACAAGCTGAGATGGCTAACATATTAAAATAATGTTAACTACATGGAAGTAATTACTGCGTGGCCTAAGCAGGAGACTGAAAAGCAAGAATGTTAAACACAACTGCCACTGAAAGGCTAATTATCATGATACATTAGCAATGGTAACGAACTGCGTTTCACTGCAGTGATGCTCTTTCCCATCGCTTGACTGGCTGTTAACTTACTGGCAGCAAACTTGAGGGTTGGTGAATGAACTCTGTGACCTGCACAGCTTCTTTCAGTTTCACAAGTTGTAGCCATCGTCACTGTCTGCTGTAGAAAAAGTTGTTTAAACTGACGAGAAGTTTCAGCAGAGGTCATGTCGGCGCAACTTTATTTTACAACTTAAAATGTCATCATTTCGGAACAAAAATAATTTTCTGACACACAATATGAGGTATATCTCTTATTTGATATTAGTCATGTATCCACATCATATAATTAGATTTTGAGAATTTTAATCTATTCATTTATTCTGTTACCTTACCCTGACGGGCTGGATTTGCTCCAGCCTTCCACCACATTAGAGTGTGGCCGGGTTTGGACCAAACTTTTGAAATGATACTCTGGTTTGGCCACGTTGGCTGGACTACCTACTCGATTCTATACTGCATCTGCTTTTAATTGCAAAAAACATCAAGCTCGGGTCAGATTCGGACACAAAAAACTGAATGCCTGCCAGGTTCTTACATTAAAATATAGAGTTTGTAAGAAATTCGTAATATATTTATCAACAACTACAACTGTACCCATGGATAGTTAAACACAGATGTGATGATAATTAATGTTTCGAACTGATTTCATTTCATCATAGTATGTTATAAATCATTAAATGAGAGCTTTTCAAGGCGGTTTTAAATATTGAATAGTGGGACTTAAAATATGACCAAAGTTTGACATAAAAATATTTGCAAAGAAATATATATACCTGCTTCAAACAAAATCTAGAACAAAATCCACTGTAGACGGTAACTTATCAACTTCCACATCTCCCTCTGTTACTGTTTGAGCAAAGCCCAGCAGAGGTGAATGATCTTCACTGAAATATTGATGTCAGGACTGGGAGTGTTGGTTCCGGGTGAATAATGCAACAGGTGGATTAGGTCTGGTTTCAGAGAAAGCGAGCGGACGGATAAATTAATTATTATAGCTGCTTCCATGCAGCTTTATAAAATAATTAAAGAATAATTAAAGTAAAAAAATCTGTATTCATTTACTCACTCAAACTCTACATGAGAAATAAACACCAAATCTTCAAAAACTTGTAGTTTAGCTTTGTGATTTTAAATTAACATGAAACATTTAGTGCTCTGTTATTGATTTCATATGAAGTGGGTTCTAAAATTCCCATTCATGGAAATGGCAAAAATTAAGCCTGCATGCATAGTTACAAATCATACAATGTTTGTCAGTCTACATGAAAATGGATTTTAAGATGCACAAAAAGCAAAAGGTATTCAAGATGGGGTTAGAAGGAGAGGAAGAGGAGAGAGGGTAATTGTCTCTGGTGATTGATAATTCTCGTTTCTTGTTTATTTCCCAGGCGGGAAAGCAGAGCTAGGCCTGCGACCAATCAGTGGTTATCATTAAAAGGCGTGATGCCAGAACCAATCATACGCGGGTTCAATAAAGGGAAAGACGAGAGCAAAGCCGCCATGTTGTCTGAAGGCAGGAAAACACAGGAGAGGTATTTGTCAAGTCTGTAAAGCTTTCATTTCCTCGTGTTCCTTTACATTTTACTTTACTAATGTTTATTAGTCAAATACAACAGAGCAGTGCTGCCTGTAGAATGAAAACAGTTTATTTAAACATTTCACTGTGTTGTGTTTTTAGTCATAGTAGTGACACAGATCAGCGGTGGTCCTTCGGTCATTTTGTTTAATCAGTGGACAACTGGTTCCAACTGAAAGATCTCAAAGGTTATTGGATGGATTGCTGTTTTAATATTGTGTTTTTTATTATTGGATGGATTTCCATGATTAGCCTATTGTTGCCAACAGAAATATTGATGCTACACATTCTTTTAAATTTGTTTCATAAACACATTTAGTGCTGTGTTTGTGTCCTCTTGTTTGACCCGTGCCACAATGCGTCACAGAATTTTCTTGAAGCCCTCTGCAGGGGAAACTTGTAAGGAGTGACTGCCATGACGTGCAGGAGGTAAAATGGAGGCCAGGTGTGTGCGTGTGTGTGTGTGCGCGCGTGTGTGAGCTGAGGTTCGCTGGTTATTTGGCCAAAATGCTCCCAGACCTTTGCAGCACGAAAACTGTCCTACTTCCGACTACGGGGGGGGGGGGGGGCACCTTGTTTCATTTAAAATCCTCTCCCCTGATATGATGCTGCCACAACTTTACACACACACAGGTTTATGCAGCTATCATTACTAGGACTTTGCATTAACATCTATTCATTGACAGCCTAACCAAATCCTTATTTATAACCTTAACCATGATCAATTCAGGCCCTAACCAAATCACAATTCCCATCTCACCCCTAAACTAAACCATGACCTCAGAAAAAAAGTTTTGCCTCTTTGCACATTCTGGAAAAGGTCCTAAAGGTGCAACAAAAACATGTACACACACACACACACATATTATTTCTAAAAGGTCAGATGAGGGTTAGAGGGCAGAGGAAAGAGTGAGGCATGGGAAGTTCTGTAATCTCCTTCCTATTGTTATAGAGGATTTTGTCCCTCACACACCAGGCCCTACCACACACACACACACGCACCACTCCTGTCCATTACTTTGGCCATCTTTGGAACCAGACACCTACCATGTTCCATGCACTGCGGTTGGATTTCAGGTATCAGGTTGAAATGGGTCAGTGACCCCTCCTCTGTCCTTTTTCCTAACCCCTCTACATGCTCAGTGAGCATGTGACCAGTTCACCTGTAGCTGTGTCCTATACATATGCAGCTAAATGTAAGAGTATACCTCCCCCCGCACAACACATTAGTGAGGAGAAGAGAGGGCGACTGGAGTTGAAAGGCAATTATGTCTGGTCTCTGATGAGAGAGCAAACTGAGGCAGACAAAGCCGTGTAATGTGGTGAAGCCGTGCAGCCGTCCCCAGGTACACAGGTAGACAATAGACGGCCAACTCAAAGCCCTGCAAAACGCATTCTGTCTAGGCACGCAAGCAAGCCAAAGCCAAAAAAGTCCATACAGATGAGATAAAGGCGTTCAGTAGTCGATGATACAAGAGCAAAGGAAAAAAAGAAGTAGGAAATGTTTTGAAAGTACTTTGAAGCACTTGAAATGCTCTTGAATCTACCTGTTAAGCCCTTGTCTCAGTAAGAGGCACTTCAGCTCAAAGATCAATCTTTCCTTTTCATGTTTCTGGTATTTGAAGATATTTCAAACATGTCTATGTCTAAAGAAATAAATACTCAAGGTTCTCACGTGTTATGTGTTATGTTAGCCAATTACTAATTAGAATACGTGACCTCAATCATACTTGCTGCAAATATAATAACCTCCAACAAGGAGTTTACCTTTTCATTGCCGTTTGTTTATCAGCTAATATAGAATATTAATATAAGTTGTTCACACTACACCATTTTTAGTCAGGTTTTAAACTTTTGAATGTCACCAACAGAAGAACAGAGCCAAATCAGTGTTCGGCTGTTGCCAATTGCTGAATGTGAACTCTTCAAAGACCTGATTCAAGGGGCTGAATAGTTTTCTAGCTGGTGAAAAATCTGAACAGGTCCAAAGTTACGACAAAAAAATGTAAGCCACATTTCAAGTTTTTGAGATGTGGCTCAAATAACAATATGAGATTTTAGTGGACTATTTCCTTAAATCAAAATATGGCTTCATCCCAATTCCAACACTTGCTTTCTTAAAGGTCATTGTAAAACGAATATAAATGTACCGTTACAGATCATTGTGCTGCTGCTGCACAGAGCAATGTAGGCCCTTAGAAGGTTCACTCCAAGTCCTATTATGCTGACGTAGTGTGAAAGCCGCCAGTTGTGAAGTGAAATGTTTTGACATTCATGTAAACACCTGTACTCCAGTCTCCTTTCAGTCTTAATTTGTTAGTGATGCTTGATTGATGATGGAAGTTGTCATTTGTCTGTAATAAGTTTTTATGGGGCCTGCATGAACACCTGTGACATGTGCTCAAAGTCACTTTGATTCCCCACTGGAGCTCCCAACAGAAAACATTCTCAAATAGCATCAGAAGAGCTGCTTCCACTGATGGCGCACACTCGCACATAAAACACACAGATGAACCCGCGGTTTTGTAGACCACAACAAACATTTACTCCAGGATTAATCCCCCTGTCTGTTTGTAGTGTTTTCCTCCTGTTTACACTCTCCAGTAATTAGAGGGCCATTAGACATGAGACTTTGTCTCACATGAAAGGAGTCATTGCGCTTCATCATCACAACGGTTTGTTGCCTGTTATGAGGACGGTGCAGCAAGGCTTCCCCTCATCAAGCTGCTGATGCCTTGAGTCATGGATTCCCGCAGTGGTTGTCCTGACTCACGGCAAATCCCACTTTACTCCAGCTCAGCTTGTGGTTCGAGACCCACACGAGTTGCCTCAGGATAAAGTATCCCATTATGAAGTTAAATATTTTTCTGACTTTTTTGTCTATTAGCCTAAATAATTAAACGTTTTGAAAAAGCATCAAGTTTTTATTTATTATTTCAGGAAAGTCTGCTGGTGAAAGACAAATCTGTACTCCTTTACAAAAAATCCTATGGGGGAAAAAAAAATGCATCTGTATCTATCCTGAATTTAATAAAGTTGCACCAAATTTCACACACTCATCAAAATGTTAAAGAAATTATAAATATATATCCTGAATCTATCCCCAATGGTTCTCTCTTGGCTCATATTCAATCCTTTAAAGTTTGGTGGAAATCCTGAGACCAGACTCTGGTAACAAAGTATTGTTCCTGCTTAAGTATTGTTGGTGGAGCCAAAGCCTTTTAGATCTTACTCTGTACCATAGAGCTCCTTTGTTACGACCTACAGTTTATATGGACACTGTAGTTTATTTTGAATCAATCCCATATACACTCTCCTGTTACCACAAGTACAAATCCACAGCTGAAAATAGTTTCCAACAAGTGCACTGTTTATTTTTGTTTATCTTAAATCTACCGCTCTCAGTTGTTTTGGGAAATGAATCCGCTCTTTGAAAAAAATATTTGAGGTCTTTTCATTTTTAAAGTCGGAACAAATGAGATTGGGGTTGATAGCTATAGACGGAAATGAAAAAGGTAGCTTTGAATGATGGTCTTATGGACGTTAAGATTTTGTTGACTTTCACCATCGTTTTTCTTTAAATCAACATGTCACGATTTCTTTAAAAGAAAGGTCTGTTGTTTTCTCTGTCACTGAGCAGCAGCTTTAGTCAAAGTGGATTTGCTTCATGTTTCCATATGTTGACCTCTAGTCACAGCAAAGCATGAGCCTCGAAAGAAGACCGTTCCTTTATTATTAAGTTTTCCGAGCAATCAGGGCATAGTGAGAACTGTGGAAGTTTTCTAAAAGATAAGACGATTTGGAGTTCAGAGACTTCATTGTGATAAATCCTTTTAAGTGTTTTTCATATGGTGACCAGTGTATATTGACTTCTGTCATCACCATGAGCATGTGTCTTCTCTTTGGGGTTGGCTGTTTTCTCTCCGCCACACACACACACACACACACACTCACACACTCACAGTCTGTAGGGCTTTTTTACAGAGTGTAAAGCATCTGCTGAGGCCAACTCCCTCATATGGTGGCAACAACACGCAGAGATCTTTGATGTTTTGGATGCAGACCCAACTGAGTCCACATGTTTCCCAAAGAGATGATTCATGGCTAATAGAACAGAAAGGGATTAATGAGATTCACTGCAATACAGGTCATGAACTTTGTACACAACAAACACGTTGGGACACATTTGTTTGAATTGTGGTTTTAATTGTCTGAGATTGTGGAGTGATTGGAGCATCCAGAGGCTAAAACCTGCAGCTCTGGTACAGTAGAGCTTGCATATGTGTGTTTGTGTGTGTTACATCAGCAAAGTTGGACAACTCACAGCACTTCAGGGCTCAAAACAGCAATACCTTACACATGTAACAAATTTTAAGGCAACAAACGTTAATTATTACATAACCTTTTATTTGTACCCTTGTTCATCTTCCCAGAAACTGATTATTTAGATTGTTCTGCCCACCCATTTCCTTTCTCTTTGTTTTCCCACTGCACAGCAGACAAACAAACAGCGGCAACATGCAAGGGTAAGCACCTGCATTTTATTTTTACACTTGAAGCTTTTATTCTCTTGTTTTTAACTCCTGACTGCTTTAATCTTTTCCCTGTAAGGCGATATTCAGACTGAATCCTGCTTGATAAAAGGGATCCTATGCTTCAATTTGAATTGAGCCAGAGGGTCGGAAGAGGTAAAAGAAAAAGTCTAATGTTTTCTAGTGAAATGTTTGAGGCTCAGCTTTTGCCGCAGCTGAATGTTTTCCAGTTAAATCCTTCAGCGATCGTTCAAATACATGCAAACACTGCCTTTTTATCATCTAGTTTGTGATTGTTGAAGTAATTGCCACTGTGATGATTTTCAGTGGTAAAATCCTGTCTTCAAGTATCACAAACTCACAATTACTACTGCTGTAAACAGAAAGCCCCTGTGCTGTTTTAATACAGTGTGGTTTTCTGTCTGAATCCTCACTGAGTTTAATTAGATGTGATGATTTCAGCAGTTTTGATGTTATATCATCCCTCTTTAGCAACAAGGAGGTTATGTTTGGGATATTGTTTTTTTTATGCATTTGTTTGTTTGTAGCTAGCTTAAACAAAAACAGGTTAATAGATTTCCACAACTTGGTGGAAGGTTGTGTTATAAGTGAGGGAAGAAAAAAAATCTGACATATTTAGGAAACTGATATCTGTGAGGGTGTGAAATCAAGAGACTGTGAGGCCTCGGTGGAAGTGTGCCATTCAAGATGGTTTATTTTGCTAAATTATTATATTTCTTCTGAAAGAACTTCAGACAACGATGTTTGTTCGATAGAAGATTATGTTCTGTGTGCCATTCTGTTTAATTCTTGGTTTTAACTTTTCTCATGCTTTTGTCCTGTCTTTAATTTGATTGCCTCATGGTGTGACGTCTGTGTGCTCTATGGGTGGTGGTACACATGGTTAACATCAGCCATTCATTCATTCAAGTTCAGTTGACATTGTTACACTTATGTAGGAAAGTTTTTTTTTCCTAGTTTCTTTTTTGGGGTTATCATTATTCTGAGCCCATCCTCGTTGTGTCCCTGTCATTGTCAGAGCAACAACCTTCAATTCAAAGGAGAAATCATGACTGTACACAACGTTGTACAAGATACCAAATATCTGTGTCTTTTGGAGCCCACTAAAGCCACCTGTGACAAAGTGAATGTGTCAGATACATTGTCGTCTACATCAGCCCAACACATTCTGTTAAGATGTGGCAGAATCACAGTAAACAGCAGAGAGGTTGGCCACAGTCAGCAGTGTTTAGTCTATCTTTGATGTGATCTGGGGAGCATCTGGCGCATGTAAGGCATATTTTGGGCCGAGCAACAAGCCAGCTTTAACTGAGCATCTTTTTTAGCCATGTGGACTGACAGACTGGGACAGCTGAGCTGGCTGCACAGTTTTGTCATCGGAGACACATTAACCACCTGCTGTTGCCGTGGACAGGTCTTTTCTTCACCGTGCAGCAAAATCTGCAGAATGGTTCTGTAATTTTCCGGCAGCTCAGCTGACTCAACAGGAACCCTCATAATCCTGCCGCCCAGAGACGTAGAATTTTCTCGCCTTTCGCAGACCTCCTGTGAAGGCAGCATTTCCCACAAATGTGCGAGCAAGCTGTGGAGTCGTGGGAAAAGTACTATTTATTGAGGGCAGACGGGGGAAAAGTGACGTAACCGCAGGTTTACTAATGAGTGCATGATAAAGGGAGAAATGTTTTTTACGTCAATGGAAGAGGAGGGTCGGTGGAGCAGGAACAGACTTAGAAGAAAAGACTGACAGCTGTGCTTTTGAGTGAGACTGAATGACCTGACTCCCAATTACATTTTTCCTCGGTACAGTAGATGAATGTCAAATGTCTTGACATTTAATCACTAGTGTCATTCTTTCCTCATTTTCATCTGCAAGAAGTGATTCTTCTTTCTGAAGTAGCTCACTGAGAGAAATACTACAACTTCCTGCTCTCCTCTCCTCTGTCCCTGTATATCATTTCCTCTCTGTGTGAACTTCTTTTTTTTGTTTCACTGAGTTCGTCTGACTGATAAATCTCATCCAGTTTAAGAGACCACACACAATATGCTTGTATCTCATGGACTCGCACATTATTTTGGAACATAACAAGACATCTGAGGATTTGGTTTCACAAGAAACACTTGAACCTTTACTCTAAGAGTGAGTGTGCCTCTTATATTAACTGGTTTTATAGACCTTGAGTGTTTTAGATGTTTCATAGATTATTTATGAACCTTGTTGGGTAATGCTTGCTTGTCGAGAGACAATGAACTAATCTGAGAAAAAACATTATTGGAACCCTCAGCCATTTCTAGCTGAGCCTAAAACAAACGCATGATTTGATTACTACTCAAGCTTTCACTGGCCGGGGATTACTGTACCTTTTCCCAGTGGGTTGCTGGTTTGAAACCTCATTATATCAAGTCTTATTATTGATTTAATCCTGAACCTGACATTGACGAGGTCCAGTGGACCGAGACGAGACATCAGCTGAGTCAACAGGAGGGGCCTGGATCATGGCTCACTGAAGCTTCAGCTTGAAACAATTCGTCTACGTCGTTCACCTGTCCAGATGATAGACAACCATGATGGTTCATTAAATTAGCATGACATTTCAGCTGGAAGATATAAATATCTTTGTTATCATGATGGTGTTTTACCACATTTACAACAAACACAATTACAAAATAAGCCCAAACACAAATGCATGGAGGCTTTGCAGTGAAGCGGAGGGAAATATTGGTTAAAAGGGAATTTGTGTAAAAGCAGAGAGGCAGTGGGAGAGAGTATTGTAGCAGAAATCATTCAGTACCTTTCTTCAAGCATCATCCATACACAAGAAAGGATTCACTTCCAAACAACATATGTAGCAATCTCTCCTATCAGGTCTGCCCTTTGCAAAAATGCACACACAACTTTGATTTGGCATTGCATAATTAAAGTGTTGATGCACAATGTGATGTCTCATAGTAAAACAGTGATCATTTCTGCCTTAATGTTGGCCATGTGTGGAATAACTCTCTGACAGCAGGGGCTGAGAGCACCAGTCCTGAAAACTCTCCTGAGCCCTCATGCAATGACCATTGTGAGAGTTAGCTACCAAGAAAACCCACAACATTGGCAGTTTCAGAAACCCCCCAAAACAACATTTGTTAATATTCAAGCGACAAAACCATGTAGAGGTCGAATTAACTATGATTCTTGGGCATTTAGGAGAGAAGGATTGCAATCAGGTGATGTTGTTGTATAGCAACAATCTGCAGAGGGAAGAGATTGTGTTGGATTGGTCAACAAAATGTTGAACATTGAGTTATGGTTTTAGTCTGTAGTCATATTACAGCTGAATATCATTTTGGTTTTATGACCAACATTTCACAAAGTGTGTTTTTAATATTTTTACCAGCTGCAGTAGTTGTCAATCATTGTGAAATCTTTTTGCAGAATGTAAATGACATTACCGTCCTGGCGCCTCAGGCAACTCTTCATTCAGAGTTCGACCTCCATCACCAGACATGAAACACACTATAGATTCATGTTAACAGTAAAACCTTTTATTTATAAGAAAAGTATAATAAATAAGAACCACCAACATATATCAAACTGCACATTCTCATAGATTTCAGTCCCCTAGATATGATGCTGGTATTTTTCATCAAGATTCATGAATTATTACTTTGGAAATCTGTCACAATGCCAGAAAGTCTCGAAAGCGTTTAAACATCCCTGGATCTGCCTCCTTAATCAAATCTTAACACTCAGAAGTTAATGGGGTTATCCTTGGCCCACAGCCTTCCACCACGTTTCAGCTAAACTGGATCTGTAGCTTTTGCATAATCTTGGTATAAGTCGGACAAACAGCAATGAAAACAAAACCTCCCTGCCGGAGCTGTAATTGGTATTGAGATTGAAAATGGGAGACTACTGCTCCTTTTGAAAGAAACACCAGGAGCCCATTATGAGGACGAGTGAAATGCAGCTGCTCTCCACATATGTTAACATTAAAATGTATTTTATTTGTAAATGCAATGTGTTAGAAGATCCTTTCAAGTCATCTGCAAAATTAATCTTTGGATATGCATTGGAAAATAAGTTCCATTCATTTTTTTTTTTTTTTATCGGACTATTTGTTGGCCTGAGTGGAGTCCATTAAAGCCATCCAACAGTCGGTGTCAGCTCAGCATGCAGGGACCTCCAGCAGCAGATCATACCAGTTCAGTTAGCTCAGTTGGACTGGGTCCCCCACATTCTGTCTCTCCGTCTTTTTTCATTGCCCGCATGTCTGTTGTGTTTTTAGCCCCTCTCTCAGTCTTTATGGTCATTAATACACAAACATATGCACACACGCAACCACTCAATCAAACGTTTTTCTCATGCTCCAAGTAAATAATCGCCATTTCCTAAAGTTTTATTATCATCTTAAATCAATCCCCAAACTCAAACTATCCACAACATGCCCATCTGTTGGACTGTTAACCCAGCAGATGCAGTGATCCTTTGGGTGGTAAATCTGTCAATATGTCTTATGTTATATACGTCTGTCCCAACTCGTCCTGCATATCCAGCCACTAGCGTGAAATCAAGAGGAGTCGTCTTCTTGTTGGGAGGAGAAGTTCTCAGCTTATGAGAGAGGTCTTCTTTTAAGTTCTGTTGGAATATGTTATTGCAGAACCTCCAGAAACACACAATTTACCTAAATTAAGAAGTTTATCAAATAGCATTTTATGAATTGAGATTTTAAATGAATCTTAATTTTTTTTTTTACAAATTTCACTTGGATTTGACGCTAAAACATTCAACGGCGTTATTTAGAAGAGTGTGTGTGTGTGTGTGTGTGTGTGTGGGGGGGGGGGGGGTCTGTGATATATACAACAAGCAATGATGTCATGTGAACAATTTGTCCGAGAGATAAAAACGAGTGGGTGAAGTTTTTATCTCCGAGAGCTGGACAGAGAGGTTAAATAGATATATCATCACTGAGACCAAAGACTGAACTCCACCTCAGTGTTTGCACCTACATTCTGTCAGTTAAGACCAAAGTACTTAAATACAAGAAATATAATTTAAATTGTCAAAACAAATAGCAACTCCTACTACTTTTGAAGTGTCAACAAATCCCTGGTTATAATTTATCTCACTACTTTCGTCTGTGGGAAAAAACTATGGATTCATGTACCTACATTACAGTTTGTGAGATAACATGGTGTATCAAGGGTTATTTTCTACCAGGATACTTCACCTTATCTCCAAATATGGGGGAGTGTAAGTAATTCTAAGACACCAAGATCCCTTTACATGTATCATGCTTGAGACGGGTCTTAAATTTCATTTATTACGGTCTTAAAAAGGCTCTTAAAAAGTCTTAAATCTAATTTGTTGAAATCTTCAGATCACGATGCTTTTATCATTATAAAAGTTAGTTTCTGTGCGATGCTCTGCAAAGTTTGGAGGCGGAGGTTAAACGTCTCTGCATATACTATATTTCATCTTGTGCATACTTTCCAAGAAGTGACTGTTGCAACACTGCAGAGCTCCGCCACCACTTGCTTTGTCACTCGTTTGCAGAGAGATCTTGCAGAAGTCCAGCTGTGAAGATGAATTCCACAGCTTCCAGGAAAAATGCTATGAGACAGTAATAGCCCAAATAACATTGTTGATTAATCATTTACTAACAGGCTCTGACGTATGAGAGACATCCAAAGGCCAAGGCATTGCTCCCACCGCCCACACACACACACACACATACACACACACGCACAGTGGGAATATAGAACTCTAGCATTCATGCTCACATGCACAAGAACACTGTTTCAAGTGTGTGCATGCCGCTCTCAGGCTCCTTTGGCCTGTTACCTGACTGTAGCTCGCAGACAAAGTTTGGTTTGTAATTCAAGCCTCCTCTCCCTCCGAACGTTTGACAAGCAAAGCTGCAGCAGGTGACAGAGACGGAGAGCGAGACGTGGACGGAATCCTGATTGTTAGGCGTTTTTCTCTTTTTTTTTCTCCCAGTGAGAACTTAACCTCAGCCAGATAAACGGTGATTAATTTAACTGATCAGAACCACATGGTTAAACTGCTTGGAGGGCCTGATGAGAAGTGAGTGTAAGGGCCAGATACCCTCTGTCTAATTCATTACTTTAAGTACATGTAGATTCATTGCCTCAGTGACATTGATGGATCAAAGCAATTTCTACAGATTGGATTACCCAACTTACAGTAATGATGATTGCTTTGTACAGCGAGCGCAACGAAAGATAAAAACTGAGAACTGGATATCTCTCTCTCGCTCAGTAATCGGATGACAACATTATTTTTCATGCTGGTGTCTCCCTCATTACAGTAAACCAGAACACATGTACGCGGTGTCGTTTGTTTGTTCTTGTAATTAAAGATCTGTCACTTAGAGACACTTGGGTCTCCCCCGGGCCAAGACGCACACGAAGAGAGACGTCGGTTGTACAATAAAACCAAATGAATCATTGTAATTATTGTCAGAAGGATGCTGGGAGCAAATACCTCACAGGCAGCATTATAGTGTCAAGTAGGCACCAGCATCACTTCAGTGGAGACTGCACATGCAGGATATCTTGGATTCAATCGGACGCTAATTAGCCCCTATAGCTATGATATGAGCTCCAAGAAAATCTCTGGATATTTGATGGCATACCTGCAAGCACATTACACGGGACAAATAGTTTAACAGTGCTGAAATACTTTCTCAAAAATGGAATAAGACACAAAGGCGCCGTGGGCCAAGTTGATTCAGCTACAGATGATATTTTCTTTTTCATTTTTCGCCGCTGCGGTCGGGTAAAAATCCCTCAACGCCACTGCTGCAAAACCATCTGTCCAGGAGGAGAGTAATCAGTGTCAGGTGAAATAACATGGATGGACCATGAATCAATGGAAAACTTCTAATGTTGATTACAAATCTGTGTTGGAAATCTGAAGCAATGCCTTGGACAGCTCTCGTGAAAAAGGCCTTGAAGTCTGTTCATAGAAAGCACTCTGTTTTGCAGGACTTGTATTCAAGTGTGCAACTGTACTGCCGATGTGACCCAGGTTTTAATATTTCAGAAAATTCTTACGCATGACAGTTTAAATATCTGACACGTTGAGTTGTATGAGCCAAAGTATGTGCCCTCACTGTCAATTTATGTAGAGCACAATGTGGCTCGCATGAGTCTAAAAGTGTTTCACGTTTTCTTCATGGACATAAATTAAACCTGTTATTTTTCTACCATAAATTTCCAACTTAAGTTTTTTTTTTATTATTACACATGTGCATGACTCAAATTGTTGTGATTTGATTAGGTTGTAAATGCTGAGAGAAAAATTCACTTCACAGACCCTCACTGGATGAAGGGGAGCTGTCGATGTACCAATTGGTAGAATGATCACCCAATCATTTCATTTTGATCTATTTTCTTTATTAAATAAATAGTTGTGGTAAAGGAGCATTCAACTTTAGATTTTATGTCCCATGTTCTCACGGCTCTAATTGACTGTTTTCAGTGAAAAAGGTCTAAAAACAGTTTGTTCTTATGTTGATTTGAATCTGTTGGATATGTAATTTGGAAACTATTCTCTATGATTTTTTAATTAGGTGTTTATTTGTCAGTGTTGTTTTCAGCTTGTTTTTGCTGCCCCAAGTGGCTGAAATATATCAGTGCTGGCATAAATTGAGTAAAAAATAATTTTATAGTTGAGGCAGGTGGAGCTGGTGCTGATTGTAATACATGTTATTGGTTGATCTTTCATTTCGTGTGTAAGGGATTAAAAAGCTAAAAAAGTTAAACATGATATTGCATGTTATGGTGTAATCAGTAGTTTTTCTTTTCTATTTTGCATCTTTCTCTTTTGAGTATTTTATAACAAGTCATTGTTTTTCATCAGACTGCTTCTGACTTATACAATCATGGTCAACAGCGCTGAACATGAACGTCTGTACCTCTGATTTTTAAGACTGAAATTCACTCAGCATTTGATGTGGTCAGAGATATTTGTGACTTTTCCTAAACCTGTTTGATACGTTGAAAGGGAAACATGCCTTTGTGTCTTGCTGTAGTAAACGTGAGGTTTCCAGCCGACAGCAGTGAATATCGGAGAATGTGAATCTGTCTCCTCCGGCTCTGGAGTGTTTAGTCTGAGCTCTCGACTCCACCATCTGCTTTACAGCTGCCTGTTAGAGGGGCTAATTAGAACAATGGTAATGTCCAATCATCTATGCTACATTAAGCTAACATCTAATGCAGCCAATCAGGGGGCCAGGGAGCATGAGGGCTCAGGAGAAGAGCCGTTTATATCAAAGAGGTGAAGGTTTATAACAGTTTGGCCACTAATGTTTATCTTAACCAGTAGAACTAAAGCTGGGAGCAGGGGTCACACACAGACACACACACACACACACACTGACTCCAGCCACATCCGGAGTTAAAATGGGTCATGTATCCAGATTGTGTCTCGATATGATTTTATCCTGATTAAGTTTGCACTCTGGATTAATATGTGTCTCCAGGGTTGTGATCCGACTGAGATGTAATCGCTCTGCCCCGCTCATGTCACTCCTCATTTGAGTAGGTCTAAAAAAACACTATCAAGAGAGAAGATAGAAGAAGAAAACAGTTCCTTTCCATTGGTCTTGTCTTCACTCCATCCACAGGTCTTGAATGATGTGAGGAGAAATCAGCTTTGTGTCTCTACTGCCCAGCTACTGATGCATCACTGGTTTGGAACAGTTGCACCTAATTGTGAATTTCCACTTCTCTTCAGCGTCCCTGACCCTCTCTGATGGTGGTCTGCTGGTCCCCAATGAATCTTGGGTGCATTTAAACCTGTGCTTTCATGTGGTTGAGCAATTCAATTCCAATTCCTCAACTGAAGACACCCTATTCAGTGTGTTTATTGTGTGATACTCACATTTCACATGTCTGAGGTCGTTCAAATATCTCTAGTCTAATTAGATAACCAACTGAAAAAAAACGGAGCAGGTATCATTCCCTTTCGTGTTCATCATAACTTGCTCTGTTGTCATGCTAACATTCCATTCAGGAATGTCCCTATTTATACAGGTTTTCGGTCATAAACCAAGGTTTTGGACCAAGTAGATTCTTCCCCCGATGGTGGAACGGAAAAAAAAAGTTACTGGAAAGACCAAAGTTATTACTGTTCATCTCGTGGGGGACGTAAATGTCTGTCCCAAGTTTCATAGTTATCAATCCAACAGTCATGGTCATGGCGGTGTAAAATGAAAAGTTTGAGCATAACCACAGTCACTTCGATTCATCCTGTGATGTTTCGTCCAATGGCTTTTCCATCGAAATTCATCCAGTGTGAGATACAGTAAATTTCAGTCTGTGCTAAAGTGGTGGACTGACAGCTGGACGTTGCCATCTTCCGAGACACACTGCTACCGAGGCTGACACATGGTATATTCATACAGCTTGCACTATTGGTATTGGATTCCTGTCATCTATTTATCAAAATAGGAATCAGTTATATCAGTAGCAGCTTTTCAAAGTTACTGTCAATCTTACATTTTTTTCTTCTTAGTTTCAGTATTATTTCTGCTCCTGATTTAAATCATCTCTCAGTCGCTCATTGAAAACCTCAACTTCTCTCAACCAGTTTCTTTGACAACCTCTTTCTCTTCAGTCACACCTCAACACTATAGTTACTAGTTATTCTGCCCTTTCCCAGCTTTCCCCCTGACCTCCTGACATCAGTTACTGTATCGTTCCTTCCTCCTCCTCCTCCTCTCATGCCCCTCAGCCCTGACACCAGCCCCACTTTGAAGTCCTCTTTTAAGAGCACAATTAACCCCCTCCTCCAGACACTGCACTCACTTCTCACCTTTTTAATAAGGCGCTCATAGACAAGTGTCAGACCCTTTTTTTCCTCCGTCTTTCCCACTCACACAGTCTGACACACACATGCACACAGATCTACAGGTCCTTGCAGCATGCCTGTAAATTCTTTGTCACTGGGCTACAAACTCAGAGACCCCTTCCTGTATATGTTGTGGTACTGTACTGTGTGTGTGTGTGTGTGTGACTGTGTGTGTTTTGCGAGGGCAAATGAAAGAGAGACACAGAGGTGGTTTGTGGATGTTTGACTCACTGTAAATGTAGTTTCCGGTGCTTTGATACCAAGTGAATCAGTGGTGACTGGGGGTAAGAAGAAGCCATTAAGCAGTAGACCACCTAATTGTCGCTCAGCATGTGCCCTTGTGTGCGTAGTAAGTATTTAGTTACGGTTCAGGAGGAATAATGTTTTTTCTTTGCACTAAAATACACCCAAGTATGCAGAATCCCCAAACCTTGCAACCTCCCTCTGCAAAGTCTTTCCACCAGACTTGCTGCAGAGATTTGCTATTTCTCAAGCAGCGGCGTTCAACTTGAACTCTTGAAAGGAAAGAGGTCGCATCCATTGCCCGGTGACTCGTCTCCATACAGCCGCGAAATACACATGCTCGATGTTTCCTGCGCGGGTGGGATCCATATCCCCGGGAACCTAGAGTAATTCGGTGCAGGTGAATCTGGCCTTTGTGACTCAACCTGTAGCTTCAGGATGTTTTCCTCGTAATCCAGGAACAGAGGGGCTGATGAATATCTCCCGATAGTGGTCGACATAATGAAATAATAATGAAAAGGCTTCTCTGCTTTATCTTGTTTTTGTCTTTGGGCTTGTGTCTGCTGTTTGCCCGAGAGTGGAGGCGATCAAACCGCTGTAGTGGGATATAAACCCTGGCTCTTGGAAAAGAGCAGCTAAGAAACTCATTCTGTCAATGAATTCATCAATTGTTCTTTAAGCTTACCAGGATCAAGATTAAGTTATATTATGTGGAATTGTTATTTTTATATAGCTGCGAATAAAACTTATTTTAACTGATGTACTTAAAATCATAAATGAAATGAGTCAAGAGAGTTAAAGTTTCCGCAAAATTCTAAGCACATATATGAATTTCCCAAATAGACCTGAAAATCAACATTAGTGTTAAAAAATTCACAACAGGGGTGTCTATATATTTTTGTACATTTCATTCAGAAGTGTGCCACCGGCTCCGGAGCAGTGACACGGGGCTAAGCCCTGTGGCGTATTGAGTTAGATTGAGAGGACATTATGCAAACACAGATGTGCTGCCTTTCCTATAATAACTTCCTCAGAAGCGACAGCAGCTCAGTGTTGAGCTATTTAAGACCAGGATTCCTTTGAGGAGGGAGGATTTTCCTTCCCCACTTCTCTCTGTCCCTCCCTCTGTCTCTCTCTTTCTGTCATTAATAAGGCAATATTGTCCCATCTGTCAGGGGAGCCAGCGTGGACCACGTGTTTGCAGTTAGGCTCATCAGAACCTGATGTGGGGAGGCCGCGGTGAACGTGAGGGACTGAAACTTGGAAGCATGGCCTAGAGTGGGAACGGCGGCACTGGGGAAGGTAATTAAATCACTGGCTCTCCACAGTTTCAGAGCACAGGTATATGCACGAGTGATATATGAAAAGTCTGTTTGGACTGGGAGAGACTCGTGGGGGAGATGTGGAGCTGCGAAAAGTGATTCTCCAGACTGAACAATAAATAGTCAAATAATGTCTATTCCCATGATTTAAAATTGTTAAGCTGCACAAAACATCTCTTCCACACAGACCCTTCTGTTTCCTGGCTGCCCGCCAAACGTTCATAGACTCATAACTCTCATGACATGCAGGTGATCATACGTTTATACATCCCGTGTGATCTGCTCACCAAGCAAAGTGTAACTCCCCTGTGACAAGAGTAAGTTCACTTCACTATTAACATATTTGTAAGATGCCATAATGTGAAACACAAACAAGGAACTGGTTAAATCAAAGGCCTCGTTCTTCCCACTGCTATTACGCCACCTCCAGACAATATTGCTGCAATCACTCTTCACTTAATCAGATGCAGAAATAAACATCTCTGGGGTTTGGATCCGCAGCCCAGACTCTCTCACATCAATGATCACGTCCAAATATCCCACATCAAGAAAAACAGCCCTTCTGCTGTTGGATGCAGCCGTGTGATAATTTATCATTGATTCCAGGTTGAATATGATCAATACACTTATCAAAACTGATGTTCAATCAAACTATTTTTCTCCAAAGCTGCAGATTATTTGATTTAACTTCTCTCATTTCTTCTGTTGCTTCCGCCCAGTCACAATACAAGAATTTTACATTTTGTTCCTGGAGCCGTAGCTTTTACAGCCGTCTTAATCCGCTACTTGCAGTATTTTTGTGCGGGATCCCTGTGGTCTACTGTGTTGTGGTCTTCCACAGTCGTGAGTGTAACTGTATCTCACTGACCCGGGTTACTGCCGCAGTCAGCGCTATGATGTCAGGGGAATTCATCAGCGTGCCCATAGACGATGCACTGGCTGTCATGGGAATACCACTTAATTTACGAAAATCACATCTGCTATCATCACGGCGTAGCACCATCAAATCTCTCTCCCTTTCTTTAAATGGAGTTTATTTTCCCCCCCAAAGCAAGAAACCAGAGAGCGAAGGCTGTAATCTGTGATGTCATCCTGGTGCGGCGCCCGGAGTGACAATCAAAATGGGAGTAAATCAGTCAGTGATGTTAGATTTGAGTCATAAATGTACATTATCCGGCTGGAAATTTCCTGGCGTACTGTTACAGTCACCTTTTCCAATTTCTAAAATTGATTTTCTATGGACGTGTGTGATGGTCACAGACTCTTTATCATTTCAGATTTTGAGGGACTGCATTAAATGTTCCAATACATTAAATATAGAGTCAACAAACCTAGAAATATTATACTGTGATGGTGTAATTCAGAGGAGCTCATTGGCTACAGGAACAACCTTCATGTATGAGCTCAAATCTCCTGTCTCTCTGATCCTCCTCATCAACTCTGCTTAGCAAAGCTTCATGTGCCTGCACCTAGAGCCAAACGTAGATTACACAAAAGCATCTCTGCACTAATATCAGCTTTTATCCATTAGACTCTTGTTCAAAGAGCATCCTCGTAAGACGCCTCGAGGAAATGCAACCCGCGGATTTTGAGTCATTTCGAATTGGTTTGATTCCATTTGGTTTCCTTCAGAGAGAAGAACTTTTGAATGTTCCCCATCAAAGAACGACCTCGTAGTGGAATTAAAACCTTGTTTTTCACCCAAAAAACAAACAAATAATGTGTCTATGAAGTTTGGGCCCGTGCCTTGAACCCACCGTGTTGTAATGTAGTAACACACTTAGGGAAGTTTGTGTTTTTTTTTGTTGCATATACTACATGTTTGATTGTGTGTTTGCGTGCTTTTTAAGTGTGTGTGTGTGTTTGTAGGCCACAGTAGGCTGCAGGCGAGGTTACATCTTGCAGCAATTAAGCAGCATGCGTTTCTTACGCCCCTCCACTCGTGGATTGCAGGGTCCTATTTCAAGGCCAGCCTGCATTAGACAAACTGAGAACATTTGACGGGTTGGTGGCTGGGGCTAAACGGGCGAACGCAGCGGCAACATGTTGCACACATCAGTTAATTGCTTAACAATAAAATGTGGTTGTATGAGGAGGAACATGAGCATGTTAACAATGTTGACAAACCGTAGAGATGTGTAACAGAAGGAGTGAATGGAGAGGATGCAGAAGTTGAAAGAAGGGGGATGGAGAAGTGGGTGAAGTGTGAGATGAGCTGGTGACAGTTGGGAACCAGAAATTAGAATAAGATTTCAATTTGTAAATGAATCAAACATGTTCTATTTAATTACTCCGCCATTTTTTTAACGTCAAAATACATTTGTAAACACTCCTGTGGTCTCTTTGAGTGCCAAGAATCAGTGAGAATACGTTGTTCTTCCTTTTATTTACCAGATGACAACAAGGCTCAATGTGCTATTATTTATAATAATGAGGAGCCTGGATGCCAACAGATAATTGTCCCGAACATTGTTGTGAGGCTCTTAGCATGGTTGACTGTGACAATAAAATTCAACTCTTGATCAGAAGGTCAAACAACAAATAATCAGTTGTAGATGTAGTTACACATACATGTTTACGGAGATTATAAATGTATCATGGACGTCGGTTGGACATGGACAGAAAAATGCATCCCTAAGCTATGCGCTAATGCAGATATCAATAACGGCATTGAAAAATTTTAGGAGAAATAACTTTTTTATATCTCAAGCTCAATAGTCCCAGTCCAGTTGTGTTCATTACACATGCTACACAAATGCTAGCGGCTGATACAAGTACCAATACTTGTATCACACACAGCCTGCTCACCGAGAGCAAGCATACAGGCGATGACGCACTTTAGACACAAGCCTTTCAATAATATTTACTAAGCACACAAACTGTGAGTAGGAGAAAATATACTATATAAACAAGTAATTGAGTAAAGACACATATCGGACTTTTAAAAAAGGTTCTAAAAGTCGTGCGTTGGCAGCTGAAACTGAATTTATTGCTGCCATGCTTAATCAGTGGTGAGCTACAGTCGTCAAAAGACCAACCAGAGAAGTGACTTCTTAATCAGCAGCTTCCTCTCCTCCTCCTCATTTCCATCTTCATCCGGTTCCCCTCATACCTCTGGCAGCTGATACAGGTTTGTGCTACTTCACAAGAGTCTCTTAGTCGCAGATTAGTCATCGTCCCAGTGATTGAACATACACACTTCAGACTCTGGATCTGCTGCTCCTGCTTCAGCAGTTTTTTTTTTATTTGGTTACAACCTCCGCTCATTTCCTCGCTGCGCCACAGTCTTCCTCTCCTGATCTTTGACCTTTCTGTAATGACTTCTTCACGACGTCTAAACTCTGTCTTCACTGAACTCTGTTTCTCTATACTGAATTATATACAACTTTCCTTGGATATCTGTAAAATGTTAAAGCAGTTTGCCTAATGTTTTTTTTTATTGCATTAATGTTTTATGTCTTTCATTATTCTTTTTGATAGTCCTATTTCCCTCTCTGTGCCCTGGGGATCCTCAGGGTTCATAACTGGGTCCCCTACTCATGTCTTTTCACGTTTGATGGGTTTAATCTGTAAAATTCTTGAACATTATTGTTTCAAGGATGAATCATTATTACATCATTATTACATCAGCTCTAGTCCAGAACAGCCAGTGTTCAAACAACGAATATTTTGCGAGCTTACAAAGAAATGTAACATTATATAATGATGGTTTTGTAAAACAAATTAGGTAAAATTTTCTCCTGTTTCTCTGACTCAAAATTGGATCATCAAAAGTTCTAAAAACATGTTAAATTATAACCTGAAATAACCTGATAGAGATTATATTTGTGACATTGTGTAGAAATTAGGTTTTATCTTTATCTCGATTCTTTGTTAATTAGATAACGTGAAATTTTAAAAAAACGGGGGGGTTTCCCAGAAAAGTCCCAGAAAAGTCCCATGTTTAAACATCCACTTCGCATAATTTCAAATCGAGCATTTCAGTTTGGTCGAGCTCACACACAACAGACTTTAAGATTGTACTGCAGCCCGGGATGCTGGCCAAACAAGGGCCCTCCCTGGATTAGGATCACAGCATTAGATCTCGCTCCACTAACTCTCTAACCCTTGAGGCCCGAGGGCAGAACGTGTGGGGAAAGCTAGATTGACAGGAAGTTGTCATGTAAAGGCAGAGGTGTGTGCTTTTTTCTGTGCATATGGGCAATGTGTGTGTTTGCCCAGCAGGCAGAACACAGGGCCAGGGCAGGAAACAAAGTTGTTGTGCCACCGGTTAGAGGAAACAGAACGGCAGATAAATTACCCCGAGTCGGGCTGGCAGGACTTCTGAGAGCCGCCGCTGAGTGGACTCTGACGGAGGACAGAGTGTTGACACGGAGGAAGGTGTGCCGAACCCGACGAGAGAACAAACAATGCAGCTGATATTTTTTTCATTTGCCCAGTTCCTCAAGTTCGGAAGTGTTTTAAAGTGTTTTAATATGGCTCCGGGATGCATGTGTTTGAGGAGAAGATCAGAAACAGAACATGTATGTAATGTGTCATCTAGAATAAATAAATAGATAAAATAAATACAAACGTATCAGGACTTAGGAAAGGGCCGACACAAGCCTCAAGAACTACATCAGTACTCCTTTGGGTAAAACATGCCCTCATTTGGTGTTTTCATGTTCTACTGACCGTGAGGGAAACAGTAAATGATTCAGATACTCTATTTATTATCATAGTATTCAATTTGTTAAGTCTCTCTAGTCATTTATTCAGCTTTTTCCTTTAATTTGTCAGTGAGAGAGGATGTAACTTTTGGAGAGAGAAGAGCCCAAGTTTTGCTAAAGGTCTCCATCTAGTGGTCATTTATTGCCTGTTCAGTCTTATCCTGTTGGACTTCATTATCACTTTGCATTAAATAAATGTATGATTTAACATTTATATTCCCAAGTGGTCTGCCTGATCTAAAAAAGACCATTACAACACAAACTATGGTTTATACACAAATTAAGCATTGTAACTGAACCATTAGCTGTAACGTGTATGACAGTCACTGACTTTAAAACTTCCCTGAGCAATAATTGATATATGCACTATTTGGTGATAGAGGTTAACAAGTCAAAACATTCCTTTAACATACTAATTGTTTTAGATATATGGGATCAAAAACCTTTCAGCCTATATAATTATGTTGTTGTTAAGGTCATGCATGATTCTTTTTTTTCAATGTAATTATCTTTGGATAAATACAAAATAAAAAAAGTAAGACCACACAAATAAACCAAATATGTAGATATTGAATCAGGTTTACGTGTAATGAAAACATTTATCTTTTTATTTTCATATTAGGCCATTTCAGCATAAATATTGATACCAATATATCTGTGAAAGTTAAAATTGGTAGTGTTCCAGAAGTGAAATCACCTTCCTGACAATAATCAGGTAATTTCAAACAGTCACAACCATAACAGTCACACAACGGTGCAATATCTTGGAAATTTATTCATGTGGACCAAAAAAGCAATCGGCAAAAAACTAATTTTTTCACATCACTACAAAACTGTTAAAGTTAGAATTGTTCTTTCTTTTCCCTTTCTTTGTACAAAACAGTTCAGTCAAGGCCTTGAGAGAAAGAGAGAGAGAGGAAGTTGTTTGACATCTTACAACCGATGAAATAAAGACATGCAGAGGGCTTTACTCTACAAATCTTAGAATCTCAGTCAGGTGTGAATCATGTTCAGTAAAAAGAAAAACTATCCTGGGTGAGACGTGAGGGCCGGAGCATCCAAGCTTCATCTCACGTCAAGTTACACAGTGTTATTGGTTGTGTTTGAAGTGTAGTTGGCAGCTCAGGGTGTAAGTACAGTACTAAGGCAAAGGAGTGATGTGAAAACCATTCATAAACCCTGAATAAAGAAATGAGTCATTCTCAGACACTGGAAAAACATTGGTACCAGCAAGGAAATCCCAAACATAAAGACTTCGAAGTAATATAATGGCGAAAAACAGTGAGATTAGCCCCTGTAACAACTGAGTTAATGATATTAATGGTGACATATTCTGTATAAGGACTTTAGAGCTGCACAAAAACTGTGATTAGTAAGAACAGGCATGTGACACAAGATGGAAGAAAACAGAGTAGAAGAGAGAAGAACTTGCCTCCTAACTATCAACTTTTTGTTGTTGACACAGAAAACAGTTATATCTTTATGTGTTAGATGTGAATACTAACAGGAAAATAAACAAATTGAAGTGTCAATAGATCAAATAGTCCGGAGGAAAAAAAAGCTTCTCATTCACACAGACACAAAACGAGGCCATTACATTACAGCTATCAAACCTCTTCATTTTCAGTACAGTAACATAGAAAACATGACAAACAAATCCAATTCAGTAAAATACATGTTTATACATGTTTTGTGCTAATAGGAAAATAGTAATACAAACAGTTTCATGCTTTTCGTCGAAAAAAAACGACATCTGTGATTTTGGCAGAAGCAAAGTCACATGCATTGTTATCAGGGAACAAATAATTTAGATGTAACATGTGGACAACACATGAAACATTAAAACTAACACTGTTGTATCATAAAATAGATACTAAATAAACGGCAGCGTCAGCAGAGTCCTTTCTTTCCTCTAAGTGAACGTTGTAACAGAAGCAAACCCCATCAGGCACATCTGCTGTAATAGTGCATGTGTACAGATGTTTGCGTTGTGGCACTTGTGCATCTGCATGTCGAGTTAAGGTTGCTGCACATTTTCAGTGTAGTGTTTACATGCACGTACAATATACATTTGGCTGGTAACCATTCATTTGAATGGTCAGTTGGCTGATGTACGGTATCTGTATGCTGCTCTGGAGTTTCCTCAAAAACATTTTCCACCTTGAGATTAATGACTTTAAGAAACAGAAGGGTCAAAAAGGCGATGAACGAATGACTGTAAACATTTAGAAATACTGAAGGTTGACTCAGAGGCACCGTGCGTTGGCCGCGTTTGTGATTCGCCACGAGCAGCGTGGGGGTTCGGACGTGAGGAGGAGGCTGTGGTGACGGTCGCATCTGAGAGCAGCGGCTCACTTTGACTTCAGTCTCATTGTTCTGGAGCGAGCGGAGGCTCTGTGAGTCTCAGCACGTCTCCTTGGTTGGACTTGGCATCTTGCACATCATCAGAATCTGCTTCAAGGCTTTCTGGACGTCCTCGTCCATCTGACCCTGAAGGAAACACAACACTGGATCAGTCGGCTATCAGCATGATGAGATACCACAAATACTAAGTCAGAAATATTGTTATTTATAATGTGGGTGAAATGTTCCTAAAACCTTTGGTGTTGCAGCTTTTAGCTTTTTCCAAACTCCTGGTACTGCATATATGTTGTAAAAAATTGTTTTATTGTTTTTATAGTTTCAAAGATCTATTATATGGTATGTCATTTTACAAAATTGTATTTGTTAATTTTACTCTTGGTCACCACTCAATTGAGACACTTTGAACTGCACTCACCTGTATGAGAGGAACTACACAGATTAAGTTTGATTGATTTTTTTAAATATCAAGTTGGAAACTTGCAATGAATCATCACTGACTTTACCTGGACAGCGTAGAGGAGGTGCATCCTATAGACTGACACTATCTCATTGTGCTGCTTCTTCGACTCCTACAAAGAAAGCAAGAGTTAGACATGATGGTTTTTAAATGCGTGTTACAATGTGTGGTTCTTTGAAGTGGGTAGAAGAGGTCGTACAGCGAGCTGGTACTGCAGCTGTTTGATTTGTTGCTGCATTGTCTCCAGCTGCTGCTGGTTCTGCTGCAGCCTCTTGGAGGGGGAGCCGGCGCTGTAGGAGAGCTGTGACAGGCTGTTCAAGGCGTCTTTTAGCTTCCCCACCTCCCGTGACAGATCATCTATCTGAGGGAGAACAGGAAACAGAAACGTTCGAGGTTGACAGGGATTCAGGAGGTACTACAGTGATGAGCGTTCTGCAGTGGTGACCAGATTACTGACCCTCTTGTTTTTCTCCCTCTCCGAGGCGACGTGGTTCTCCACCAGCTGTTTGAGCTGACACACGGCATCCTGGGCCTCGGCCAGCCGTGACGACAGCGTCTGGTTCTCCTTCTCCCTGGAAATCCCCAGCTCCTGCAGGGCTTCCCACTCTGCACGACTCTCCCGCGCCTGATAGAAGGATAACATATTGTTCAGGTAAGTATTTGGAAATACATGCATTTTAGTTTCCACAGCTTTCTGTTCTTTTCTCTAACCTTCTGCCATGCTTCAGTAGCCTCCAGAGCCATCTCATCCTGCTTCCTGAGCGCCCCCTGGAGGAGCTGGGTCAAGTGGGTCACCTCGCCCCCCAACTTAGCTCGCATGGTGTCGTGGTCCAGACGGGACACTGACCCCTCTGGGCTGACATCTTTTTCTGCCGTCATTCTTTAAACGAAAGTGGAAACAGCAAGTGTAAGAGAACATTTATCTTTGTATCAACTCAACTCCCTTTAGTCAAGGACTGGATCAAAAACAAGATGCTTCTGCTGCTTCTGCACATATACAGTATTTTCACTGTCAATAAGAACAAAGTAGCATGGACAATTTATATATTAAGTTGTACATATATACAAACCTATAGTAAAAGTACTTAAGTTACATTATTCTACTACAATGTTAAATGTTATACTGCTGTATAAACCCATCTTACAGACTTTATCACATTTCTCTCCTCACTTGTTCTGAAGCTCCTCCACCTCCAAGCTCTTCTGGCGCAGCTGCTCAGTCAGGGCTTCTGATTGGCTCTCCAGCTCCTTGATGGCATTTCCCAGAGATGACATCACCTGTGTGTGATCGGCGAGGGCCACGCTGTTCTGCGCCTGAGCTTCTGCCTCCTGCTTCAGAGCTGAAATCTCCTCCTGAGCGGCCGCATGCTTCTTCTCTGCGCCGGCTAACAGAGTCTGCAGCTCCTCCACCCTGATGCTGAGCGCCTGGACGTGCTGCTGCTGTTCTTCCACAGTGGGAGACGATGGAGCGCTGCTCTCAGCTCGGGCCTCCTCCACCTGCTTCTGAGCGGCACTCAGTTTACTCTTGGTTTCACTGTAGGAGTGTGAGAGTTCCAGCAAGCGACGCTGCAGCCCGGCTGTCACCTCGTTCATCTCAGCCTTCATTTCTTCAAAGTCTTTGGCTGCGGCTTCAACAGGGACCGTTCCCCTCAGAGCCTCCTGAACAACAGGAGAGAACAAATGGAAATGTGGATAAATGTTGAAGTCATTGAATTAAAGAAGTGACTTAATTAGACTAAAATAATGATGAAGATGAAATGACTGAGCAATACGTTGAAAGAACAGGTTAAAAACAAGTTTAAATCACTGAATGAACAGAGATAGATCATTTTGAGTCAGAAGAGAAGTATAATATCTACCTGGAGCATCCTAATCTCCTTCTGTGCCTCCTTGTACAGCTCCTCAATCTTTGCACTCCTTTGTACTTTCTCCTTCCCGCTCCGTCTTTCTTCCTCTGTCCTTCTCAGCTCTTCTTCCAGCTCTCTGATTCGCTGAGCCGCCTTCTCCTGCTCACATCCTGATTGGATCAGCTGGGCCTTCAGCTGCTCGAGTGTGGACGATGAATGTCTCTGCACTTCTTCTTTCTCCATCATCTCCCTTCCTTCTTTTCCCATGCGAGCTCTCAGCTCCTCCACCTCCTCCACAGCTTGGTGGTATCTCTCCTGAGTGTCCGTCAGCTTCGCCTGCAGCTCTGCCAGACTCTCCATCAACTCGTCCTCCCGTCCCTTCTCCGTCACAATTTCCTCCTCCTCTTGTTCTTCCTCTCTCTCGGGCTTCAGCTGAGCGTGAAGCGAGCGGTTTTCCTTCCTGGTTTCGAGCAGTTTCACCTGGACGCTCTCCAGTGCCTGTCTCAACAGTCTGATCTCCTCTTTGCTTCCTCCTCTTCCTCCCTCACTCTCCTCTTCCTCTTGGCTGACATAAACAGGAGGGCTGGTGGAGGGGACCTGTGGTGGTGATTCAAACTCATCCTGGGTGGAGTGGAAGGAGGAGTTGGAGGCCATGCTGTTAGGACGACTGCTCTCATTCAGATCCTCATTTCCTTGGAGTGACGGATGTTTCTGAGGGTAAGAAAGTTCAAACTGATGTTAGAGAGATTATATTTCAAAATGTGTCTTCTGATTCTAATTTGAAATATTAAGCATTCGTTGACATATCATAAATTAAACTTCATATTGCACCCAATTTTCTGATAAATTAAATTTCATCATGGATTTTTAGAGATAAAGCATTTAATTGATAAGCAGAATGTCTGCACATTTAGCTTGACTGCATTATTAGGGGCCTGTTGGGCCTTGAGTTGTGTGCTCTACAGTCTTAGAATTTATCAGCTCCCAAGACGCTGAAAATAAAAGATGTCGATGTCCAATAACTCTTCCATTCTTTATAGGGACACTATGATGCAACTTATGTGCTGGCAACGTTGGTTTACTTTTTCACTTTAAATTTTACTTAACTTTTGTATTGTTATTATATAATAACTACATTATTTCTACATGACATGAATTTTCAGTCGTGGTTTAAGTTTTTCAGCTCTCTTTTAGATACACTGTACAATATACTTCCCTAAACTTGACTTTGTTCAAAGGTTTCACTTAAACACTAGTGAGGGGGTTACATACCTTTAGTTTACTTGCAAGTGTCTGGTTCTCCAGAGTAAGAGCAGTAATCTTGGCTTGCAGAACAGAAACAAGAGCTTCAGATGCTGTAATACTGTGTTCGACCTGTCAACACATACCAAACACACATATATATTACGTGCACGCACACACACACACACAGAGGCGTCAGAGCAGCGATCAGGACCACTCGCTACCTGCTGAAAAAACAAAACCAGTCGAGACACGTCGAAGGTTAGACCTCCTCCAAGAATGCTAAGGTGAAAAGGTTCAGCAGTCGTCTGTTGACAGACTTAAGTATTAAACTTAAAGAAACAGAGTTTAGTTAAGACACAGAAAAGAAGTTCTTAAAAGTTCGAGGAGCCCCCGATGTTAAACAGCTCATGTTGTTATATCGAATTTAAAGGTTCTGAAATACTTTTTTTATCTAGTTATGGTAAAAAAATAACATGTATGAGTAGCAGTGGATGATGATCCATTCACAGCCTGTTTATACACCAAGGAATACATTCACTGTATATGTGCTGTACTCAACACTGTGAGTACAATGTTGTGCTTTTCATACAAAAGTCTGACCTCATGTTCTTCCAAGGCCACGGTTCCTGTCCTCACATCTGTTCTAAGATCTGCTGATTCCCAACGTCAGCGTGTCACTAAAGTGTTTCTGAGTCATTATCACCTTAGTATCCAGCTCAGGACCCGTCACTGTCTGCTTCAGATCTTCAATTGTGTCCAGCAACATGTTTCTCTCCTCGTGGAGCTTCTCAACCTGCTCTCTCAGCGCCGTTCCTCGAATCTCATCCTCCTTACAAGTGAGAGGGGAGGGGAAAGAGGGACAAGAGGGTGAGGGGTGGCAGGAAGGACGAAGGGGAGGAGGAAAAGAAAGTAAAAGAGAGAGAAGAGGAAGAGGTAAATTGACCCACTTATAAATTGACACATTTTCATTGGTTTCTGTTGGTTTCAACAAGTTGAATTTCAGACATTTTAAGATCACATGGGGTGAAGATAAAGAGGAGTATGACCGATATGAGAGAATATCAGAGTCCCAGGTTTACTTCAACCTCTCCACGATTGAAGATAAGGTGAAGTTGCTGAGTAGAAAATAACCCTTGAAACAGCACTATCTCAAAAACTAGAGGCAGAGACAGTGGCTATCTCTTATCTTTTTTCCGCAGCCAGGCTGAGTGTAGAGTGATAAATTCTGACTGTTGTGTTAGTAGACGATCAATTATCAGGTCTTGATTGTAGTTTTTTTTTTTATAGCGTACTACTATCTCTATTGTGGAGAGAGGAACTACTCTGCTGGCTGTCAATATATTCCTTTTTGAAAAAAACAAAACAAATTTCAAAGCACAAAGAGTAGCGTTAAATGAATTTGATCAAAAATAAAAAACCCACCTGTATATATTCATGACCTAGAATTCAGTATTTTTAAGGTCACATTACAAAATGTGAGTCTTTTGAATCACCTGTGGAAACCCTGCCTGGGACATTGAAACGAGTTATATTTATTTCTTTGAGTCTCCTTATTCCCACTGTGCTGCCACCAATACAGTGCTGGAGGCATTTTACTTGATTATGTAATTACCTTGTAGCTGAACTTCTTGGGCGTGTCACTTTTGTCAGAACCAACAGTCCCAGTGGAGGTAACGATTGAAGGAGAGGAGGGTCCTGAGCTCTGAGGAAGAGGGATGAAGTTGTCGAGTTTTAGTTTTATGACTTGTTTAATTTTCCTCATAAACCTTTAAAAGCTCAGATAAAAACAGTAACATTTTAGTAATGAGTCATTACTGCTCTATACCTTTTGTTTTTAGTACATTTATATATCATAGTCTTGTAAGACATATCAAATTAACTTACATGTTGTTTTTTTTAAACCTATAACTAGTTTCTATATCGGACTGAGATTACAATAATATATCAGTTAACTTGCAAACAAGTAAGTAAGTGGGACTGTGTATTTACTGCAGACATGCGCAAATGTGAAGAGTGGAGAACTGACTCAAGCAGAAAGATGAACAGACTCATGCGTTTACCTGCAGTGGGCTAATGGGAGGTGGAGGAGGTGCTTTTCGTTTTTTGGGAGTTGTGATCCGTTCATCACTTAGTTTAGCTACTTGATCATGCTGAAGAGCCGGCAAAGAAGAGCGAGGTGAAGAGAGATGACGGACGGACGGACGGACGGACAGAGAGAGAGAGAAAGAAAGAAAGAAAAGTGTGGTGCTGGTTAGTAATAGGATTGTCAATCAATGAGTGCTACAGTAAGACAAAAATGGCAAAAAGTTTTTTTTTAAAGCTGAGAAATTGAATATTGACACTTTACAGAAGCTGATACAAAACTACTGCTCATGAGGAGAAGCTATCCGACTAAATTATAGACATCATTTGGCTTTTGTTGGTTATTATTAGCACATCAATCAGATTGCAACACTAAAATTATTCAGTTGTTTCTTCTAACTGATTGGTTTAATAAGCTCAAATATTTTTTGTTGCTGTTATAAACATTGATTGATTGTTAGTGGGGATCTGAAAAGTAAAGAGCAGTAAATGTCTTACCTGAGGACTTCTAGGAGACTTTGCGTCTGACAAACACAAAATGAGGAAGAACATAAAAAAAAGGAATAGAATAGAAACTTAAGTCTTTCTTGAAAATACTCAAACAGGTAGTAATTACTTCATAGAGAATGGCAGTACACTCTCCTGGAGAGATCTTACCTCAAGGTACAACAATGAAGACGTAAAGAAACTGTAATAACAATTGAACTCCTCCAGGTGTCAGTGTTGACTGCATTGAATTCAGAGCCGTATGAATCTTTGCCACAAAGAGGCGATACATGCATGTGAACGTGTTTGTATGTATTTATGAACTTGTACGCTAATGTGATGTCGAGGCAAAGAGATAGTAAAGACTTGTGGTTAGTTTTCATCATGTCACTGGTAAAAATGTACTAATAATAAGTTCCCTAATAACTCCAGGGAACAAACGTGAGTCAATACGTCCATGAGTGACTCTCACCTGAGACCTGCTGTCTGCTGAGTGCGGCACTGAGGGCAGTCGTCACCTCTGAGTTGCCTGACAGTTTGGCGTAGTGTGTGACATCATGACCTTGTGAATCGACCGCTGACAGGTTTGCTCCTCGGTGTACCAACACTTCAACAACAGACGCCGTGTTGGACTCACTGGCAAACATCAACGCTGTCCTGTGACACAAATGTGCATCATCAGTGCAACATCCAAATATCTTTACTCCGTCTTTACTGCTCTTGCATGTGATTCCTGAATTCCCTGTGTCTCAGCAGAAGACGTCATTCGGCTCGTACCTGCCGCTGTTGTCAGAAACGTTGATTTCAGCTCCACAGTCCAGCAAAGTGCAGCAAACCTCAGCAGGAGCATGTTTAGCCGCCAACAGCAAGGAGGTGAATCCATCCTTTGACACACAGACAGGATAATCATGAGTGAGATCATCCTAATGGAGCGACCATACACCCACATATCACAGATTAATATGAAAACATGCAGTAGTCTGCATAACTTGTCTGTGACATCAGGACCAGAGCGTAAACATAGAGTGAAGTAAGTGTCTGTGTGGTGAGAGAAGTCTCAGATTCATGTGAGAAAGGACTGAGTATCTGCTGCTGAAAGTGAATTTCCCAGCAGATGAACAGAAAAGCTAAAATTGTTCCACTACGTAGAGGCGTGTGTTTTAGAACGAGAGAGACGAGCAAACTCCAAAATGATATATTTACTATTTTAAATGAATGGCTTGAGAAAAGGTTATTTCCCTGAGCTGGGCAGCTGGGGAAGTATTGCAACGTAGACATCTAACCCTAACCCTTCTCCCCAGGATTGACGGATCCTAACCCCCAGAACGACCCTTGACCTAACCTTAACCTTCTATTACATACGTGCAAACTAAGCCAACTAAACATTGGCTGGGATTTTTTTAGGGCAGCGTGCGGCATGAGAGGAGCTGCTGCCTGTAAGTCTCAGTGCAGGGCAGGAACATTGACTTAACTCAGATTAAGTAGGGAAATAAAATGGATTTTAGTAAATTACTCAACAGTGAGATATGAAGCCAAAGTCTCCACAATTCAAACATAAACCGACCAGGACCTAGTTTTCACAGATCAATTGTTAATTGTATTGTTAAGAGGGAATCAAGAAGTTTGAAAACTTTTGAATTGCCCCTGTTAAGTTACATCTACAATCACGCACCATTATAATTTAATCATATTCATATTTTCTATGTAAAATATATAATATATATAACTATGTAACTAGTAATACATGTTGTGGAGGAAAAATACAATATAGCCCTGGAAGCATTAAGTGTCAAAGTGACAACTCAGTACATATTCATACTTAAGTTAAGTACTTGAGAAGTTTCCCACCCACTCAAACAAAGTCTGTTGAAGAAATCTCAGACCACGTCTGTGAATCATATCAAGGCCGAGCTTCTCCTCAGTAAATGAGAAATATATTTCTTTCCAATAGCAAACATAAGGAAGCTTTTATACTCCAACGTACCAACGTCTCTGAGCAGACTTCAGTTTACATTGGCTTGATTTTCTATAAACACTTTGTCTGACACATGTTTGGACCTGAAACATGTTTCCTCTGTTTCTTCCACTTTATCTCTGTGTGTTTACTGAAGTCAAATCCAGATCCAGTAGAGAGATAGAAGTGTGCTGTAGCCGGTAATGCAGACCTGAGGCTAACAAGCTGGCATCTTCTACCCAGCACAGACACAGCCATGTGTTCTTTACTGATTCAGGTTCTCAATAGATGTTGACTTAAGGCTGACACAACTGCTCACGTCTCCCCCTCCCTAAATTTAACCATAGTTACTACTTACCTAACCCTATCGCTTGCTCTAATCTGAATCTACACCGAACCTAAAGTTAAAACATGTTGTCACCTTTGAATTGAATGATTTACGTTGTGGGAACTTGCTTCTTGTCCCCATCAGGAAAACAAGTTCCCACAATGTGACTACAGATTAAGGTCCCAACAACATTTGTAATACATGGACCCGACCCACACACACGGATGATTATGACTAGAAAAGTAAATGTTATGAGTGAAACTGATATCGCACACTGTCTTAATAACTAAAGAAAACAATAGCAAAGGTTTGTTTGATGTTTTTGTATTTAACACTTAAAGCAACATTTTTAGTTATTTGTGTAATTTGCCCATGAAGCTTCTTAGTTGTTTAACAACACAGAGAAAATTGTTGGAAGTGAAAAACAAGCATTTAGTGGCTTATTGTACTGGGATTCAGAAGAAACCATTTACTTTACTTTTTATAATCCCACCAGCCTTTGGTTAAGTGAGAACATGAACTACTTTCAAAAGCCACAACATAGAATCTGTTACATGTATAAACATGTAACAAGGCTGCAATATTTTTAATAAGAAACAACATGTGTACATGTAGACTGATTATCTCCTCGCAGCAGCTGTGGCATGAAAGTAAAGGGAGGGAAATAACTGTGCAACACATTCTCTTTATTTCTTTTCTCTCGCTTGCTCACGCACTCTCACACACGCACACAATCAAGCTAACACACTGCAGTTGGGTAAAAACCACAGGCATGGCGCATCACTGCAATGGAGACCACATGTCTGAGGCTTGAGAACAGAGTTCCAAAAGTACAATGACCCTCTACCACACACGCACACATGCACACAATTTTAACCCATCTTAAAAAAGAGAGGGACATGGACAGGAAATGTCCGTTTATGAGGATGGTTCATATTGTCAGTTTACAGCTGTGAGAAACATCTGCTTTCTATTGGTTTTGAGACAACAATACTTTACTTCTACTTTCCTAATAAACCTCATAAAAGCTGTAATTTAGGAAACAAGAAGTCTGACAACAGCTAAAGAAAATCCAGAGTGTATAAAGTCCTGGAGTGGAGTCAGTGATCTGAATGAAACTCAAAAGAACATTTGTTTCTGTGTTCTTTTCTCTGTTACAGAGAGTTACAGCCCTGCCAGGAAAAATATGTCTGCTGAAGACTGAGTGGAAGTCGTAATGAAAGCACATACTGCATCTTTCAGGTTGATGGGACATTTGAGTTCACACAGCAGTTGGACGGTCTGGATGTTCCCACTGGCAGCTGAAGGCAAAACAAAACAACAGTCAGACAATGACAGAAAACACAGATCGCAGCTTGATCTTGTTGAATTTCGCATGAGGCTTTTATCTCCTCTGTCTCACCTGGCTGATTTCTAACTGGGCTGAGTTCACGTGTAATCACTTAGCTCCAGACACAGCGGATGATTTACTCCAAGTAAAATCGGAGCTTAAACTTAATCCCACCACATATTTCCCCACGTTCTTCTCTAAGCAGTCAATATTCAATGGAAGCTCTTCTGTTGTAATTAACTGGCAGTGACAAACGTACCAGCGTGATGCAGCGCCGTCTTTCCTGAGCTGTCCACAGCATCGGTTGGACTTTTACTCTGAAGAGAAAAGAAAAGGAATGTATTGGAAAAGCAAATCAATATCACACATGAGTGAATGTTTATCGAAGGAAAGTCGTGTCATGTAATATTCCCTTGATTGACTTTCAAAACCTTCCAGACAATAAACCTTGAGTTTGTCCGAATCAATCTGACAACTCAAAATGTCAGAATGGAGTTTATCCTCTGAGGTACTGAAACCAGCCATTTAAAGGGATATTAGACAATACTGTGAATTCACTGCACATGTTTGCAAACTATGTACAACTGCATACGCCTACAAAATAAGAGCATTCCATTTTGTCAATGAGTAACGACCAGATAATAGTTTGCAACTACTAAAATCCAGGCAACGAACTGGCACAACTTTACCTCAACTCCTGTGTTTTTAAGACCCTCAATGAACAAAAAAGGTTTAGGGGGGGGGGTGAAGGTGTTTAGGAATATTTAAAAGTTGTGTTTGAGCAGGTAGGTGTCGGTGAGATGCTGCAGTCTGATGGATTCAAAGCTGAGTGTGTGCGTGTGTTTAAAGTGTTGAGGGCCAAATTTGACTTAATAAGGACATTTTGGTCAGTCCTCACTAACTTTAAGGGCTGTTTTAAGAGTTAGCAGTTTTAGAATTTGGGTTGGAATACGTTTATTATTAGGATGGGTAAGAATAAGCTGTTTAGTTCTGATAGCTATGGTTAGAATAAGGCGCTTGGGAATGAGTTATGCCAATGAGTGTCCTCTCAGAAAGAGAAGAGCGTGTGTCATCGTAACAGAATATCGACACTATTCCGACCAAAGGTTCCACAAAGTTCATGCCACTGCTTTCACACACTCCCTTCTTCTCTACACCGAGTGAAGCTTCCAAGAGGAAATCGTCCTGCTGCATTTGTCGGCCATTTAATCATTCTTTGTTTCATATCTCTATTTCTCTAGACAAGAAACACTACACAATAATTACACAGAATCAAACACTGTTGGCTTTTGAAAGCCTCCTTCACTTTGTCTATCTTACCTGAATGAGCTTTTTACAGCACTCGGTGTGATTGTGTTTGGCAGCCAGGTGTAATGGATTCAAACCTGAACATAAAACAAAAAAGATTTAAATTAAGAAAAAACTAAAAAAGGCAATTTATCCCTTAGAAATTATCTAAGGGATAAATGTCCCTAGAAAATAATCCTACATTTGACCTCAAATGGTACCAGACTTGAATCAGGACCTAAAACCCAATAACCAGTAGAAGACATTCTAAACAGTTCACACTTGTTTAGCAGCAGTTCAGATCCGTACCTGCAGCATCAGTGAGTGACAGATCAGCTCCGTGAGACAGGATGACAGAGAGACACTCCGTCTGACCTCGAGCAGCTGCTGCATGAAGACTTTACATCAGCACAAAGCAAGAAGAAACAGATTAGTGATGAAGTACATAAACACAGATGTTTGTTAATCTCAATTATTGTTTCTTACTAGTTTTACATCAGTAATCATGTAGCGGTGAGCAGCTCCCCTGAACAAACAAATTTACCAGTTTTCAGAATCTAAACTTTCCTTTTGGTCAATGTGACTTTCAGGAGTTTATGAATTAAAGCGCTGGCTTGTGTGCAGGAATGTCACAAGTCAATATCAACCCTTTATGCAAAAAGCCCCCCCCCCTCTGAATGGTGTGTCTCTTTGTGTGCATGTGTGCAGCAGTAGGCAATCAATACAACCCCTTTCCAGCTCAGCGAGCAGAATTAGAAAAACACTACACATTCCCCAGCCTTCCCTTGGTGTGCTCAGGATGCACACACACACACACACACACACATACACATGCAAGGCTATGCCCACATGCCTTTCAATCAGGTTTTATCACCATAGAGATACTGTAGTCTCCTCCTTTGTGCGTCCTGAAAGGATCGGAGCATTGCGAACCCGAACCACCGCATTCATCTTGATTTACAAAAGCTGCAAATATGCATCTGTGTGTGTGTTTCTGTCTTCTGGCAGAAACACAAGCACACACACACACACACAAAAAGGTCAAGGATGCAAACTGCTGGTGGGATAAAAAAAAGGCTGTTTTTCAGCATGTGAATTTCTGCACATTCGCTGCGCTCGGGGTACTTGTTCCTGTGTGTTGATGTTCCTGTCTCTGCGTGAGCTGCTCAACACATTCAGGTCAGCGGGTATTGTGTTTCAGAAAAAGAAAGAGGTCAAATATTAACACTGAGCCTCTGTGTTATCAACAATCTCAACCCGGTGAGGCAACGAGCTGCACCGCCTCTGCCCCAAATGAACTGGCTCTCAAAAACACTGAATGTCCTAGGGGCTGAATGAACGGTTGCAAAACGTCCACCTTTCTGGAAATAAGAAAACCGGCTGTATTTTTAGATCAGCCATTCATTTTTAAACACTGTGCTGCAGCGCCTGAGAGTGATTTCTAAAGCTTAGGACTTGAGAATCTGAGCCTGCAGTGGAGGCACATGTAATGCTTCAGTTTAAAAGAAAAACACAAAAATCTCCAAGGCCGGATGATTATTTTGATTCAGTTACACCAAAGCCCCAGATTGTGCCTGAATAGCTCCAATTTTGGCAGTGGCTCCGGTGGTACAGCGGGTTGTCCACTAACCAGAAGGCCAGCTGTTCGATCCCAGTATCCCCCATCCTGTGTTCCAAAATGTCCTTGGGCAACATACCAGAACACCAAATTGCCCACAAGGCGGCTGTACCGGCAGTGTATGGGTGATGTTTAATAGAGAACGTGCTGCACATATAAAGATCTCATCCAAGTTATTTCTCTTTTGGATTAAAGCAGCTCATTTTAAATCACAATTAATCAAAATATGGTGCTGCTCTCTATTGTCTCGCGTCTCTGACAATTCTAACGCTCCTGGTCATTCTTTGTTTCTACTGTACTTGTACATGAGAAACTGAATTCACTGCTATGCACTACACGCAGTAAGTAAAATTACTAGATTGATAATATTTACCGAAGCCAGTTTTCATTTATTTACTGAAGAAATAATCAAAATGCTTACGCTGATCTGCCCTCATTGTCCAGCTTCACAGCGCTGGCACCTTTCTTGGCGAGAAGTGACGCGACCTTCTCCGCCTCGCCGTGCTCCACCGCAGCAAGCAGGCGCTCGTCATTCTTGTTCCACTCATTGACCTAGAGAGGATGAAGGTGGGAAATGGAGGAAACAAGAGAAATGAGGTGAGACAAAATGCTGATATCAAAATCATTGGGAAAACACTTTTACACATTAGGACATTACGTTTACAATCACTGGGATGATCAAGATGTACACATGTTTTTTTAATTCTAGGAAAGTATCTTGCATCAATGTTTTACCTTCTCTTTAATAACAGTGTGCAGCACATTCCTCACAATGAAGGGCTGTTGTCCGACATTAACAGAAACATTAGCAAATCCTACTCTGCAGCCAAAATGGCTGAGATGCCCCAAATCTGAGTAATGTTTCTCAGAGGGGGGGAATGTTTTCCTGGCTCTGCAACAGCCCACACAAAACATTTGTGTCCATATGCGAACTAACACACACACACACACACACACACACACAGACACTTAATCAAGATCGAGTGTGGATGTACACGTTGACACACACACACACACAAACCAAAAGGCCCCACATTTGTATCCCTGACAGGGTACTCAGTTAGTCAGTAATTGGAAAGCTTCGCACATGATCTCATACAGAGACCATCTTACAACATGGCACAAGATGCAGCGCAGCGAGCAAACAGCACTTTTGACTACATCTACAATAATAACCATATAAGACGAGTAAGGACTCGGACAACATCAAACTAAAATCCAGAATATGGAACCAGGGAAGAAGAAGCACATCCATAAACAACAATGTGGTTATTTGAACCAGAGCTTATACAAAGGCTGGATAACAATGTATTTCTGTGCTAAATATTACGGCTAGGCAGTGTAACTTTTTGTAACAGAGAAATGAGCTCTCGAACAATAATCAGTGAGATAAGTGACAGTTTGAGAGATCTAATTCACGTGTCCATTCACGATTTTGTTTGGTCCATGTCCCAAACCTTAACATGGAGGAGACAGGATTTATGACCTATATGGCAGCCAGCCACAAGGGGGCGGTTGAGATGCTTTGGCTTCTCTTTTGCAGAGCTGTCTGTGAGGTTGTAACTGGCGGCATGAGGTGTATGTTTTATTTTGTACAAAGTGAGTTAAGTTCAAACGATCATAGATTATATGGAGACACCTTGAGTCACTGAGTTGTGAATAAGTTTACAGTTCTGTTGTGATTCAGGATGGTTTGGTCGACTGGTTGTTTCCCTATGAGAGGTACAGACTGAAAAAAGCCTGCACACTGATCTGAGGACTGAACCCACGGACCCCAGACAGGTCAGCAGTGCCAGCTCTCCGTGCAGCCACCTGTGCATGTTAGGATGCACTGCAGTATTAAATTTGACCTGATAGCCTCCTGACCAACACACATGATAACACGCTGAGCTCTCACACTCTATAAATACTAGAAGTGAACTGTACACTATTTCAGGAGAGCAATGAGCCAGCACAGCTATACATAGTTTTAAGAGCCTCTGTGAAGACACTCACTGCAATAGATTTTGCAAAGCTGGTGGAAAATCTCTGCTGTCGCTGTAACGTCAAGGGTGATTATGTCAGAACCGTAGAGTCATTAATGTGGAGGGAATGAAACTCAAGGAATTGTTGCTATTTTTCGAATTAAAGTTGATGATGACAGAGTGAAGGAATTATGTATTCTCGCAAGGATGTCTGGAAAATTAAGTCTTGCCCAGTTGTAAACACTCCATACACACACACTCTATATCAGAGACTGATAGTGATCCAGGCTTCAAAGACTTAAAGCTAGAGGTGAGATAATATTCAGGAGGTGGTGTAAGATGAGAAAGTTCCCTGACAGACTGGAAATAACAGACGGGATATATAAGGACACACAGCTGAGACCTGAACCGTGAAAACGAAGAATCTATGTTGGGCTATGATGGACATATACCTCCAAGAGTATTCCAAAATATCAAAGTTCACTAAGAACATCCAGACTGCACGATTCCTTTATTCCTGTATACACTTTTATAAACCTACATCGACGAAACAAAAAAAACTGACTCAGAAATACATAAATATCCTACATTTGTTTGCAAACTGCAGTGCTTCTGTATTAATAGTGTGTCTCTGAATACTGCGTGTTAACAAAGGTGTGTAGATGTATTTACACAGTTTTTGTCAATGGGGAATGCACATATTGGCAGAACGCTGAAGACAGACTCTTCATTAGCTTGATTCTTCAATAGCTTGTTTTTTCAGATGCTTGGAAGGGAATTGTTGGACATCAGAAAGGTTCATTACATGTTTTTTCAATGAAACTAAGTTTAACGTTTCTTAAAGGAGGTCACTGAGGGGTTAGGGCATGAGTGGAAGTGGAACACATTCAACACTGAGATTAGTGTCCAATGAAACATGACACAGTGGAAGATAGCGAGTCTATAAAGGACACATCTCAAACAGCGCAGTGTTTTCTCAGAGGTGGACTCTGGATTTGCTTCCCAGTGTGATGGTATAAAAAGTCTCATGATTTTCATACAGACAGTCATGTGTTATTTAATCAGCGTGAAGAGCACTGAGGCAATCAACCCCTAAAAATAGGTGAACTTTAGAGATGGTGAAGGAACTGAAAAGAGAAAGAAGAACCTGCGTCTGTTGCCTCTAAGCAAACCATCAAAGAGAATGTAGAGCAACTATAATAGTGGACTGTTTACATTATACAACATTTAATTGAAACAGATGCTGCTTGTTTATCTTGTTATGAGAACATCAGGAAGGGTGGAACTTATCGCTGTAATTGAGCGCCTGCTTCTCTGTATGACAGTTTGAAAAACAGGAGCAGTCGGATCCAGCAGATGGTGAAGTGACACGTAATATGACCTCAGTCAGGCTTCTACAGTTATTATTTATCATTTATGACCAACTTGTCTATTGTAAACCTGAATAATTCAGTAACCGGAACGGATCTCAAAAAGAAAAAAGGATTAAGTTGTCTCTTAATGTGAAGATCATAGACTGTAAATTAAGATGAACAGAGCATCACCTCTAGCTACACAGAAATTAAGCAGAAATACCCAAGATAGAAGCACTGACATCTTGTGCATTTGGAACCAGAGTGTGCACAACAGCCAGCAGGGGATGGAGCTGCGGTAGTAAGGTTCATGCACTCAACCGATCCTGAGTCAGTGATATCTTAAATGACAAAACTGTAATTGAGTAAAACATTGTTTGATGTGTGCTTTGATTTTTAGTTGCTAACATGGAGGAGGTGAAATGTATGACCTATATTGCAGCCAGCCACCAGGTGGCGATCAGGATGCTTTGGAGCAGTCATGTTGTCCATCTTAATAAAGTCTGTGGTGAGGAACTGTGATTGAATTTTCACTTCCTCATTCCACAATCTAAAATAAAATAATGTGTAAAAAGTTTTTCTCCACTTAGACATGATGCAGAACATCAGTAAGTTTTCCACAGAGTAGAATAAAATATACAGATCTTCAATTTGCTGCCCTGTTTAGATGATGAGTAATGTCAGTTCCTGTTTACCACTCGAGCAGCGAATAGTATTAAACTGTGATCATGAGTTGTTCTGTTGAAAAAGTGTGTCACAAGTGTCAGACTGAAAATACTGCGAGTCATCACACTCATTCAGCTACAAGGGGCATATGTTGGGAAAATGTCTTGCAGAGAAAAAAAAAATACAGGTTTTTAAATGCACCATGCTAAAGGTTTATCTTCAAAATGTACCAACCTAAGATTTAGAGAACAGTCCAGGAGAGATGGGGCAGAGTTGCTTTCAAAGTCGGTGAACCACACAAACACATCTGACCAAACGAGAAGCCACGTTGCAAGAGATAGTTTGAGTGTGGTTTCAAAGTAGAGAGCTATAAAGAAGGTATGGGCTAAAGCAGCATTTTAAAACTGGAACTCCTTATTTAATTTCCTGGTTCAGAAATTGTCATTGTCATCTAGAAAACTACCAGACAACTGACAACTGAAACTACAGGAAGATTTGGGTCAAAGAGAAGAGGAGAAAGCCCAGTGTCCCGTGTCTCCTTATTACTGCCTTGTTGGCAAAAGTTTCATTCCAGAGATACACAACTCTCCAAAAGCTTTTACCTCATCTGAACCTCTGCTATGTCTACAGAGCAGAGGCAACACTCCCTTTCTCTATCAGTCTGAAATATGCACCGCTGCTGTTTATTACCATGTATTATTACACTAATGGGATGGTACGACAGAGAAACCAGTCTCGCAACATCTGCACAGCTGTTTCGTAGAAGTCAACGTGTCTGCAGAGTTCATGAGGACACGTGTAAAGTAGGATTTCCTCTTTGAGCACAAAGCATCACAATGGTCACTCTCAAAGATGAAATAAGAGACAATACTTGAATAATTAGGAAATCTAAAAACATCCATAATGTGACAAGGCAAACAGGTCGGGTTTTTAAAACACTATTAACGTGCAAGAAAAATCTAAAAACCAACACGTATACAGTTGAAATTGTCTCGTGACGAGAAAAACTGGAATGGACTTCTAACTTCTACCAACAGATAAACCCCTTACGAGCACCAACAGAAAGAATAACAGTGGGACCCTCGTGATGTACTGCATAGCATGATCTCGCCTAATGGTCTCTGTGATTTTAATAGGCTGAAGAAGAAAAAAACTAACGGGCCTTCACCACCGGGCAGCATGACACCGATAGAATTAGACTGCATAGTAATGGACAGGTTTAAGTGGAGCGGAATGCACTGCTCCAGTTTCGGCCCCACACACAAACACACATATACACACAGAGGAGGTTTATGAAATGATGGTGATGGCAGCCATTGTGCAAAGTCAGCATGGGCCTTGGGTCAAACTGAAAAAGTGTCAGTGGGTTCATGTTTCTTCAACAAACACAACTGTCAATTGGAGTAAAGTGGGAATTGTGAAAGGTATTGTTTAACTTTTTCCAATTTTAAGACATTTCAGCAGCCAAACGAATGAATCAGACAAAAGACTAAGTGCAGATTGATTATGACAATAATATAATAATGAATAATTAACAAAATAATAATTATTTGCAGTCCTACTCCTCGTCCACCTGATACTGTACAAACACAGTATGTGGGAAACTACAAGGGAGCTCAGAGTCTGCATACCTCCGCCAAGGCTAAAGGCATTTCTCACCATGTTCAAGAAAATGTAAAAAACATTCCTGGATCCGTCTTCTGAATCAAACGCGATCCAAACATTGATGAGTATTTCCTTGGCCCAGCTCTCCCCCCCACACACACATCCTTCCACCAAGTTTCTCTAAAAATCTGTTCAGCGGCTTTCTTGTAATCCTGGTAACAGACAGACAAACAGCAATGAAAACATAACCTCAGAGGTTACAAGCACACGACACATGAACTCTGAATGACTTTGGACAATATCAGCTTGTACTGAAAACTTTAGGCTTAGCCCACATTATTCTGTACCAGCTACAAGTCATAGGGTCACTAATCCTGAGATTATTAACCAATAAAGTCCTATGTCTTTGTGAAATGGATCTCACTTCCTGCCCTGCTTTCGTTTCTGTTTCCTCTTCTGTCCGGCTGCCTCTCCTCCAAGTTCTAGACAGAACCTGGAGGTGTTTGTGATAAGAGAGTTTACAATGGGATCAGGGTGTGGACTGTAATGTTTGTTCCCTCTGTCTTAAGCCTGACACTTACAATGACACATAAATGGTTCACTGATAACACTAAGTGTTTCCTGTTTGTGCAGGTTTGAGACTGGCTGCAAGGACAAGGAAGAGAGAGCAAGGAGCAATAAGACAAGCTGAGAGACAAAGAAACATTGGCGTGGTATATATGAGACCTTTTACTACCCATTATATCCTGTGCATTGGTTTAAGGTTATATTTTAACCTCTGTCTTTCCTTCGGCCACCTCCTCTCCTCCCAGGTGCTAAACTTGTCTTTATTTGTGAAGTATTGAAAACAAATTTGGAAATCACAGCTTCAAACGTGGAGTCGTTCCTTCCATCTCAGGCTAAATTGCAGAGAAAACAGATGTGCATCAAGTGTGTTAATCTAACGGTCACTGCATAAACATTTCTGCTCACACGGTTTTTTCTGTTTTCCTCTGAACTCTCTCAGTTCTCCGCAGGAAAAACAAACCAAGATCGGGAAACAGTCATTCCTGTATTAGGCTCTGTTTGTTTGTAGAGCTCGGTCACTCGTAGCAGACAGGGTTTAAGAGAAAAAAAACATTTGTTTAAGAAAACCTTATGTTTTCTCCCCCAAAATAAAGACAACAAAATAACATCATTGTTGATCTATAGATAAAAAAGGTGTTTGTCCTGGTAATCATCAGGATTGACTGTATACGCCAATGAAAACACTTATATTCTACATATAAAGTAGTCAAACTTAGTTAAGCTCGAACTCATTAAGCAAATAAACCAAGAGATCAAATCTGTGCATATATGTGAACTCAGGTGAAACAAAAAAACACATCACACACGTGAAGTAAATCCTTCAACAGGAAGTCTGAAGATTAGAAAAATGATCATGCATATCCATGGTGAATTTCATGGAAATCTGAGAATGACTTTTCCAGATGACTTGTTGTGGAATAAAGTCTTATTTCAAGGAAAACTTGATCTGGCTGCAGCACCAACATGACTTGTACTCATAATCTGGGAGTGAAAGATATCCGTCACAATTTTCATGATGGTCTCTCCAGTATTTGTCAGGAAATCTCACTCTGGACTGAAGCGTCTGACGGACAAGAGTGAGCAATGTGGTCCGGCTGCTCGCAGGGCAAGAAAAACAAAAAACAGCCAAGAAAGAACAGGGGGAAATAGATGTGAGGAAACATTAAAGCTAAAGATAACTCAGAGAGGGACTAACACAGGCTCCAACAAGCAGAGGAAAGGAAGTCAGGCTGTCGAGTATAGGAAAGGACAAAAAACTGGATTATTCAAATGAAAATACAGGTTTTCACACACTAAAGTAGATTTGTTTTTTGTGTCGTCCGTGTTGTTACATGCAGAGATTAGAGATAAAGCTGAATACATGCATACAGAAAAGTAGGTTAGATGGGGGGTAAAACACACAAACAACACAGATTGAACTCCAGAGGGAAATAACACTTTCATGCACACAGTGCATGAATATTCTTTGTTTGAGAGACATGGGGGGGCACCACAGACAGGAAGGAGGGGAGAGGTTGGAACGCTGAACATTGTACAGGACAAGAAAGAAGGAAAAGAAATGGTGAAGGAAAGGGAGTCTGACACATCTACAATATCAGAGCCTTTTGATCAGCAGTGGCTGTTAACTTCAAACCCCTTATCTGCAACAAAGCAGATGCTCAGTTGTCCTCAAACAATACATCCTTTCTCTGGGGCCACAGCTGAAACTGCTTACTGTCCTCCGGAGCACAAACACAGATCATACACACACACACACACACACACACACACACACACACACACACACACACACACACACGTTATACACGTACACACACACCCCAATGGTTTACTAGACTCTGAAACCCAGAATAAGAGAGTCAGTAGACACGACTGCTAAACAAAAGCCAGATGGTTGCTCTCATAATGAAACATGCTGTTATGTGTTTCACCAAACTGGACCACACGTTTATATAATGCAACATATTTACAACATTTCTCTTATTTGGCAACTTGGTTTGAGAATAACAGCATTTTTTACAATTTGCACTGTTGACTTTGATGCCGAAATTTCCCCTTGGGGATAAAAAAAGAATCCTATCTATCAAATAATTAGGAAACTTTGGTACAGTAAATATATAATCAATGTGCATGCATTAGTTTGTGGATACCTGACCCGAGCCCATTGGGACTGAGTCGGCCTGGATTAGGACAAAGGTTTTGAAATTATATTCTGGCTCAGTCGTCTGCTTGATTCTTTACAACGCATGTGCCTGAAATCTGGGAGTTTAAAGAATACACAACTGATAGATGACTGTAAAACAATAAATGTGAACATTTAAAGTTAAGGGTGTTATTTCAGTCATTTTTCCAATTGTGATTTGATATTTTTCTTCAAATTTGATAACTTTGCCCTAAAACTCTTCACACAGCAGTGGAACTCCATTGTATTTAACAGTTAACATAAGACATGGGGAGCCTTTCCACTTAAATTTCACAAAGAGGAAAAAGAAAAACACTAAACTGTCATCACGTCCTCCATCAGCCTGTCCTGCCCTCACTTCACTTCAGTATAAGCCTCTTGAAAAACTCACATTATTCTAACTCTACTCCAAACATTTCCCTTTGACCCCACTAATTACTTCTCATTTTAGAGCCTCTCTTGTGCTCCTCTCATAAACAACTTGTGCCGTTACAAAAATACTATGAGGCCACCATGACTCTAAGAAAACAAAGCCATTGTGTACTCATTCACAGAATATGTGAGCACAAGCTGAGTTTCAGGAATTTCGTATTCAGGTCTGCTGCTGTAACTCTTGAAATATGTGTGCGCTTACATTCTTCTTGTCATTGAAAAGTTGTTTTAAAGATAAAGGATTGATGCAGAAGTCCAGCATTGGGTCATTTATGGGTGTAAGATGACCTCCAGTAAAAAGCAGCCCTCATGCAACACTTCCTCCTGACACAAATAGCCTTTCCTGCCCTATAAATAAACACGGCTGGACTTGGAAAGCGACCAGCCTCATTACGCTAGAGGGCTAGTCATAAAGTCAGTGGAGTAAGGCAAAAATCTACTGTACAGTTCAGTTGAGAAAGGGCAGGCCGTTCAAAGATGCTCACACGAAGTCGGGGTAAGAAGGACTCAAAGAAGAGGGAAAAGGCCTCGTTGACCATTGTTGAGCTCCTTGGTCACATTTGACAATTTTGTACGACAAACCTAAAAAAAAGAGGAAACTGTGTTCATCGTGCTACTTGACTTTAAAGCTGTATCAATAAAGCTGTCTTTCACTTCCATCACTTAAATCAGACAGAAGTGAAAACACATGTAGGCCAACAAACGAACAGTTCTCGGAAGTGAACAGCAAATCACAGCAGTGCATCGCCAAAAGTGTCTCGTGAAGGAAAGTTCTCATCGTTTTTTCAGGTGAACTGAGTGTAACCCTCCCTCTATCCATCTCCTAGCGTGTATATTGTTCCAGTTGTTCTGAGAAGGCCAAACCAAACAACCAGTCTGAACCGGGGGGGTGCCGCCCGCCCTCCTTACACAAATGGGGTTTCTCTCTGGGTCGCTTACTTCCCATCATCCACAATCTCTCCTCCTTTATCTTGGTCTTTTAATCATCTCTTACTTTATTCAGCTCTTGTCCCTCATTACGTCTTCCTCTGTGTCTCTGCTCTCTCCTTAGTCTTTACCACTCCTCCCTTGTGGCTTAGAACTAACTGTTCCTCATTCATCTTATCTGCTTCTGTCCATCTTTCTGGTGCCGCCATCATTATCAGGGATTAGTTGTGTCTTACGTCATTGCGACGTCTACATGTAGGTCTCAGCGATGGACTGAATATAAAGATGGACGACGCATCTCCACTTCCACCCGTTGCATTAAAAAAAAGCAAAAATATTGCGGACACAATTAGCGCCATAAAATGACAGAGAACAACTTGGAGAAAATGTTTGAGTAATGTGTGGGTGGGGGGGTTGTGGGTGTTTATGACCTATTCTGAAGGCAGCCACCAGGGGGCGATGGAGAACTGTCATGTCGTCCATCTTTTTAGTCTATGGTTTGAACCACGTCAACGGACATGTCAGTGCAGTGAGTTTTCCCACACTGCAACCTGATAAGTAACTCTCCACAAATACATTTTCATAAACAAAAATCAGCAGACATCATCAACGGTGTCCTGACACACGCAGCAAACAAACAAGCCCATACACAAACACACACCCACACAAAAATGAGCATGCAAACACACGCACAGACACAAGGATTACACTTCAGCATGCTCACTGCTTAGTGTGTGAGCAGGTTCCAGGGCTGTATGTGTGCAGTTCATTACACAGATGATAAGGAATAGAGATACGACCAGCAGGTACTGCTCTAATTGGACCCATGGTTACACAGACTCTAAACCATTTTCCTTTTGCCAAGACGTGGATTTAATTTAACTATTTCACACACGCACAGACACACACCATGCTAGCATGTAGACTAGTACAAACACAGACAAGAGAGTCTTCATCAAAAGACTGATACTGAAACTAGAAAGATATCACAATACTCTGCTGTAAGAAAATGATAAAATAGCACATTTTACTAGTAGCTGTACTTGAAGATCGCCAGTGTTTTAATGAGTGCTGTATTTTCTGAGTTATGTCAATGAGCAGCGTTCAAATTCCACCAAGTCTATGATTGCAAACCCAACTACTCTTGCCAACTGAAATATGGAATATGGAATCATTACGTTTACATACCAGACAGCCAGGGGCAAACCCACAAACACCACAGGACCTTTTTGTAAGAAGTGCTTGAAACCAACACAGACTTAGGAAGGAAGCACATTGAACCTCTCACCAACAGACCTGAGGCAGGTTTGCAAATGTGATAATCAATATGTATTAAATCAGTACTAGTATTATGGTATGTAGCTTGTTATGTTTTTGAAAAGTGGAGAACGGTTTAAAGATGCAAATAATGGTGTAAAATGCTTTTTAATTTCTTAAATTTGATCAAACTTGTTTAGTCTGACCAACGAAACCCAAATATAATCAGTTTAAAATCTCCACATTTGCGAAGCTAAAACAAGACTATGTTTAAAATGAAAATGGGCTAAATAAGTGCACATTGATTTTCTGTCAATCGGCTAATCAATTAATCAACGCTCCGTTTCCATTCGTGTCATTGGATGACGGGAAGTCAACAGCTTGACTCTCTTTGACAGATTTTCCTTCTCTGTTCTAGTCTGGCCTTTACACTTTACATGTATTGACACTGAATTACATGTTTTCACCCTGGTTCTGGACACAATCTGAATTTAGTGTCTGTAGTGAGTGTGAACAGAGTCGTAGTAATCCCTCAAACTATCTCCTGCTGATGAGGGCCAACACAGACTGACACACACCCTTCCTCCACCTCCTCTCTCTAGCAGATTAATGCTACGGGCTGCCCGAGGTTTTACTGTCCCTCTCAGTACTAATATCCTTTTGCTACACCCAGCCAGAAGAAACCATTCCATGCCAAACCACGTCAGTCTGGGGCCAAATAAAGCAGAGCCAAGTGGAGATACTTCAGGCTGCGCCTCAGTTTAAAGGAAACCTATAATTGATGGACTGCTACATTATTAGGTTACTATATAATGATTTTTATATTGTGGCTGAGCTATGTTTCAACTGTTATGGAAAAAGTAGGGTGTAACATTTTTCTCTAATGGCTAAATATTCCCTGACGTACTCCGAAGCCAAGGGAGTATTGTAGCTTAATGTCAACCGAACTGTGCTCAGGGCATTTTTCAGAAATGCGTTCAGATGATCAGCATGTGATTCCCTCTGAGGAGACGCTCCAGCAGACACATTTTACAACGTTTGATAAGCAGGACTCTGTTCCTCCAATATTTACACAGCTCCATTCAGATCCTATAGGTGCCAAAGATGGAGACTAAACCCGCAGTTTAGTCTCCAGTGTCACATAGTTGGGATGAACTGGAGCCACGAAACAGCTGTCTGGAGTGAGAGGAGACAGCATAATCCACACATCAATTAGACACAGAGTGGATGATAAGGGGGGGAGCTTGTGTGTGTGTCTGTGTATGTGTGTGTGTGTGTGTGTACGCCTTCAGTAATCCTGCTTAGTCTAGCAGCTGCAGGAGGAGGTTTAATACAGCGACAGTATGAAGGGCTGGGTAGGGTTTAGTACCAGAACCGCTGTCAACAATAGAAAACAGAGATGATAACAAACAAAGACTGGGAACGTGTAACTGTGTGTGTGCACGTAGCGTGGCCACTAATGTGCCTGGGGGATGGTGGTAAAGGGCTGAGAGTAAGATAATAATGTAAGTAAATTAAGTAATTTAGAGCAGCTCCCCTCAAACAGCAGGGACCAAGCTGTGAACGTGGTCTCAAAGGGTCGACACGCAAGGCGAGATTTAATTAAGATTCCTCTAATTACACACGACTGTACTGAGATTAAGTTTGTTTCAAGACACCCTCAAGAAAAACAGTCAAATTGTTTCTATATGACAGAATGGTGTTTCCATTGCTTCACTGTAGGTTATGTATTATAGTAAGGTCTTTAGATCTGCTTAGTGAAATTCAATTATTCTTTTGTTAAACAATATTTACATATAGAAAAGTCCTGAAAGCTGGAACTGAATATAGTGTCATTGCAACTTAATCTAACAAAAACACAAATTCTTATTGTATTTCAAGGCAAAGCTGTTGTACAAATGCTGTGGGTTTAACAACATTTAACATTTAGAATCTTTAGCATCTATGGAAATCAGGGTATGTAGAAAAAAAATCTGTGTCAAAATAAATAAATAAGTGAAAGTGATTGAGCTGAATAGAAATTGCATCAATGAGGTGTAATTTGAGAATGATAAAAAAAAGAGCCATTCTTAATAACATCATCCATGCAGATGACAGCAGAAGCATTTATGACAGTTGACTGTTCAGAAACATCTGAAGCCTGTAAATCTGTCTGTGTCTGTTTGCCAAACCCGCTCCCAGAAACCAGATTACACCGTCTGCTCGTCTTTAACACTGCTCACACCCAAGCACCCACACACTGGACCTCCTCCATTATACTCACTGTTATAATTGCTGTTTGGCCGAATAGGATTATCTGAATTGATCCACAAAACGAAAATGTCAATAATCTATTCCGGAGAAATAATCCAGCAGAAAAAGACAGAAACGCTCGAAAAGAGTCGAGCAGACAGACCTGCAAGTATAACAGAGCACACACAAATACTTGGACACACACAAACACACACACACACACACACACTCTTGAAAGAATTCCGCAGATTTACTTTGACCTTGCATAACTACCTACACACCTGCTCACAAGTTCTGATAAAGCAGCACGTGTGTTTCTTCTGCAGTGCACGGATCTCTTTTATTACTCTATCACCACTGCTGTGTAATCTGTGAGAAAAATCACACAATTCAACAGTTCTGTGTGTTAATCCTTTGTGCGGCAATAATTCTCTTTAATATTGAGATTGAAAAGCACCTTTACTGTAGGCGTCCTTTTCACACTACTTAGCCTAACAGTGAATTCACAGTGCAGCGTTTGATTAAAGCCGATCTACTAAACCTGTCGACACTCTCCGTTGAGTCTGACTGGCTTTACAATTTTGCACGGTCAGACATATTTCAGACAATTAAACACACTGGTAGGTCAGTTTTTATCCAACCTGAATGTAGTGGACAACGTCAGGTTATTAAATCCATGATAGCATATATTGACTTAGTTAAGGGTAGGTCGTGTTAGTGCCTTAAGTACATTGACAGTTTCCTTTTATTAATCAGTGCATACAGTTGCTCATGTGACTATCAGCAGTCGTTTCATAGCTAATGGTATAAAGGCCGATCAGGAGTTGTGTATTTATATTCAGTATCTATTTGTTACTTTTATCCTACATGAGTTTATTGATTAAACCCAAAATGTCATTATACAACAGCATTAAATTGAAGTCTTGTACAGAAACTGTTACACCATGGCTGCAGTTCATCATGAATTATTTCTCAGGTTTGAAAAATTCATGAAGTACGAAATACAGTATAAAATTAATGAAGCCTGTGTGAGCCAGGTGATGTTGAACAGGTGAAGTGTTTGCATGGTGTGAACCTTGTAGCTGGGATTAAAGGTTTTACAAACATTAAGACATGTCTGAGCAGTTAAAGCATTAGACACATGTACAAGGACGCCAATATTCCAGTGTTAAAGACAATAGTCTGAATAAGGCTGCCACATAAACAATATATTTCCTTAATCCAAATAAGGTCATACATGGAATGAGCAACAATAACATGTCTACTTCTTAATTGCATCATAACATCCTATTGGATGAGACAATAACCAACTGCTTGATGATGCGTGCTCCATAGCGCGTAAACCGGAATATGGATGGGATGTTCTAATAGCAACTCATGTAAACAACATAATCAGAGTCTTATTCCGAGTAAGGTCAATAGTCAGACTTTTGGTCCATGTAAATATAGTCATTATTGGCTGCATTCTACATAGTTGGTTCCAGGGCTTTGGTATTGGTGGTTCACTGGGATGGATTTGCTGGAACCTTTAAATAAAAGAGTGCGTGTTTTTTTATTCTTAAACTATGTTGTGGTCTCTAGCTGAAATTTGAAAAATATACAGTGAGGGTTTTATTATTGTGCCTTATCAGTCAGCTCTACATTTAGCATCATATTTCAGTAAAAACACCTCCTATTCTGTTCTCAGTCTCAGTTTTCTCTCTTCTATTTTATTTAGGCCTCTTGCTTCAGAGGTGTTTGACTTAAGACCCCCGCTCCCTTATGCTTTCAGCATTTGAAGCACTTGGCAAATATTCGACAATAAAACATATAGTCCATTACACATTATCTGACAATGTCATGACTTCATTAAAACTATTTACAAGGGTATTAAGTTTCTGTTATTTTGTAAAAGGAAAGACTGAAGGGCTGTTTTTGGGGGGGGAAACATTCCTTGGTAATCTGTCACTGACACATTCGGCCTAAAATAGAACCTAAGAGATATTTTCTTTCTATTACGGTTGTTCAGGGTTTCTATAAAAAGCAATGGAATGACTCTTGGCTCAACAGATAAACATTCTGGCTTTTTCTTTGCTATGCTTGATCCTGAACATTATTTGAATCATTAGGTATGCAGAATAATAGTGGCATGGTTTTAGCCAGGCTCCCTCTGCAAACATAGTTGTGCGACTACTTTATCTGTAACATAGTTCTTTAGACACATGCAGCAGGAGAGAAACACACTGTCAATTAAAGGACACAATCAATGCAAACGCAGCATGACATACATACAGAGAGGCTATAGTATCGATTTGGGGGATGGACTTTTTGCATGGAACTAGATGTACAGGGAATTTCTTACAATTAATAGATAAAGTGAAAAATGATGAGCGATTCCAAGCCGTCCACATGCGACAATGTATGTGGGTGTGAACTCTGCAACGGCTTCAGTCGTGTTTCTAAGCAACATCCACATCCACCGCTCCTCTCTTTCTTCTCTCAGATCTGCCTACAGCCAGGCTCCTTTAGCGCAGAGGAGCATTTCACTCAGGGAGCATCAATCTCAAACTTCTTTTACTGTGACGATGCAGCTTTTGACTTGAAAGTAAAACGGTGGAACAGCCCTCAAACCGTTTTGCTCAGTGGGGAGGAATGATTTTGACCTTTGCGGCCCAATCCTGGACTCAACATTTTCCAGAACAATGGACGCTTTTGTGTTATGCTACATAGCTGACTGAACTTGCAATCATTTACTAATATCAGGACATAGGCGCACGCAAAATTGCAGTTTCGGTTTTCTGCTCCTTGTGAAAGAGTTTGAGTGCAGAAGTCTTGCTCTCTATAATAATCCATGCTCTGTTTATGACTTGCAGTGAAGTATGTTGAGGCTATAATTGAGTAAAAGCATGTATTCCACTTAATTATTCCTCTGTGGGACAGTCTCTCTCTCTCGCTCTTGTCTCAGCATGCTATTTAACCGGCGCTCACCATCCTGCCCCGGTACACACTCGCAGAAACTGTTGACATTAAACAATTGTCTTCTTTACTTTGGGCTATTCACTCCATTTCCCCCCTGAACTCTTGTGATACTCCCTCAATCCACTGAAACGTATCCCCTTCATCCGGCAAACCTCCAGACTTTTCCTGTCTGGCATTAAACTCTGTGTCATTATGGACACCGTGACAGCAGATGAGTCAGATGCTGCGGAGACGCCTCACTTCCTGTGAGTGCAGAGTATCTTAGGCTGTGACCGAGTGATTGACTGATCCAACACGGAGGAGCTCCTCCCTAAAGACTGAGTCATAATCGACTGGGTCCCATCCTCGTCCGGGACGGTGTCGAGTCAGAGTGCAAATGTATATTTGTGGTCTTTGTGGGATTGATAAAAACAAAAACGTTCAGAGTGACTCAACATGAGAGGTGTGCGGTTTCTGTGTTGCCTGTCTGTATGTATGAAAGTCTGTGTCATATCGATATCACCACAAATCCTTGCGACCCCGTTTTTCGGCTCATGACAGCCGACAAGTTGTCAAGTGAAATTAAGCATGGCATGATTTTAAAATATGGAAGCTCTGACTGGATTAGACACTATCATCAAACAACATTTGTTTTACTTTCCAGAACTGTTTTTCTTTTCTTAAACAAACAGCAAAACATCAACAAGCCACCGGGCGCTGCTGATCCCACGGTGGAGAAGCTCCATCATTAATCATCTGCCACTGCTCATGCCATACATACACAGACACTGACTCAGCCAATGTAGACGTGCACACGCACAGCAGACGCGTGTGCACACACACTTTGCATACAGCCATGAACATATGTTACAGTACTTACATCGGTTTTCCTAAACTTGGCTTTAAGGCTCTTCATGTTCAGTCCGGTCCATGCAGTCACTCACTCTATCACACAGTCAAGGCTGTGAAGGAAACAGAAATCCAGATGTTTAAACTCGGGCCCCAGCGACGTTTACTCCATGTTCACATGAGATTCAGAGTTTCTGAAGAGACCAAACTAACTGATTCTGCACCGTGTCGGGACACGGCACACCAGTTACAGTCGATATCAGTTAATGTGCACAGCAGCGGCAGGAAGTTAAAGTGACCATGGTGTGTTTTTTCTGATAAAACCTGAAATATGCTGCTCGTTAACAGTTTGAGTGTTTTCATAATGAGTTTGATCACAACACTCTAAACTCAAGCTGTAGGACTAATGGGGAACTTAGTTAAAGGTAATAACAGATACTTTTTAGGAATGCACTAAAACGCATGCATTTCTAATTTAAACCTGTTTCTGGAAATGGTATCCAACTTTGGATCGTTTCCTACAGGGATGTTTCAAATCACCCCCGAACCCTTGGGGATGTCTGGTGACTGTATATTTACACTGTAAGAGCCTTTTTAAAAAATTTTCAGTTTCATCATTCCTAGTCCCAGGCCAGAGTTCCAGCCAAAATTACCCTACTTACTTCATTATTGGTCCGACCTGTCTACTTGTATTTCAACTAAAAGTATAACATTTAGACTTATTACCCTGAGGGCTGGTAGTTTGGTCCTAAAGGGGAAATGCTTTTAAAAGGTTTTAAAACAGTAAGTTAGAATGATAATTGAGTTTGTGATTGTTTAAGGTAACAAGACAATGTCAATAACTATTGCTATATAACAGAAGTCCAATATGGACCAACACAGTGAGGAGGAATAACACAACTGATCTACCTCCCATTTGTGTTTTTGCTGTTGATCAAGTGTTTGTCATTCTCTGCTCATAAATAAGTTCACTTAGAAAAAAAATATTTGAGAAATGGAAATAAAAAACAATAACACAATAGTGATAATGATCGGTTATTAATTATCAATAAGACACCAAGGACACTCTTACCTCCTGTGGCAACACATGACTACAAGTCCTAGCACATTATTCAAATGTAACGGGAAATAGCAGCAGTCCATAAGTGACGAGGTTAGCATGCAAGTTTAAAACCATAAACAAGAAGAGGTAGAACATCTCTATACATATCAGAAGTTAACGGTAATAGTACAAATGTAAATGTAGCGGAAAGAAAGCAAACCAGTGAAGTGAGTGAGGCAGGAGCCACAACACTGGTTCCACAGCAGCGAACAGCCACTCGTTACCTGCATGTGTTAATCAGCTCCTCAGACAGTGGAAGTCGTGCGTGTACATGAAGTATGAAAGTGAATAAACCAGAGGAAAGGCTGCAGCTCGTTCAGCTCCGTAACTATGAAATGCGCGCGACCTGCATCGTTGTACACAAAACACTTGAATATCAGACTGAACCCTTTGTAACAGCGCCGCGGGACCGCGCACCAGCTACTTGTTAAATGTGCCGCTTGTGAAGCTTCTAGAAGATAAAACATGGAATCAATGCACGGAGCAGGACGTGGGACCGGAGGTCGGTCATCTTACCCGGGTTAGGACAGCGGGACAGCGGGACACACGCAGGTTTCACCGCCGCCTTCTGAGCTGAAAACACATGAGCTGCCGAACCGGGTTGAAACAGCGAGCCGCTGGGGAGAGCTACGCCGAGCAGGAGGTGCACAAAGCGGGGGAGCAAACACAGGGCGCCCGGTCCGGAGCTACACGCTGACCCGGCTCGACTCAGCTCGGCTCGCTCACATTCAAAAGTTGAGCTGTTCGTGGACTGACTCTCTCTCTCCCCCTCCCTCTAAATCTCTCTCTCTCTCTCTCCCTCCCTCTAACTCTCTCTCTCTCTCCCTCTAACTCTCTCTCTCCCTCCCTCTAACTCTCTATCTCTTTCTCCCTCTCTCCCTCTAAAACTCTCTCTCTCTCCCTTTCTAAGACTCTATCTCCCTCTTACTATCTTCTCTCTCACTCTCCCTCCCTCTAAATCTCTCTCTCTCTCCCTTCCTCTAACTTTTCCTCTAAAACTCTATCTCTTCCCCTCCCTTTCTCCCTTCCTCTATCTCTCCCTCTAAAACTCTCTCTCTCTCTCTCTCAGGGGCCGTTGCCCAGGTTTAGGAAAGTGACGTCACTCCCCCCAGAGCTCTCGTGACCTCCAGTGTTCCTCCATTCATGTTCTGGTTAAAGGGACATTTCCCTCAAACCCACACAGTCAGGACAGGGATCAAGTGTGGAAACATTTTAAAGGTGTTATCGTTAACTCACCACAATGTGCATGTCTGGATCAGGACCCCTCATATATTCCACTCTATCCAAAACTAATATAAATATATATATAAATGTTTATGCAACAAATTTTCATCTTATAGCAAGTTGTTCCTACATCATTGGTCGAAATGATGGGACAAAGGGATCAGACTTGTGTGAGTCTATTTGTAGTTTTTGCCAGTTTTGGTTGGTTTTCTCGAGTCAAGTATAGTTCTGTGTCACTAGTTGTTGTTTTGTGTCTATTTGCAGTTGTTTAGAGGTATTCTAGTTTAGGGCTTTTGTCGTTGTTTTGTTGTTTGGGGTCTATGAGGTTGTCCTTTTTTTGTGCCATTTCTTCACATCCTACATTTCCCATAATGCATCTCAGACATTCACAGGAGACATTAATTAGCAGTTTCTACAGCCTGTCCTGTTTCACCAGTAACACAATACCTGGACTTGGTGTGTATCAGTGTTTTTCTTCTGTTAAGTTGTGAAACTCTGCCCGTCAGACGGGTCTTGTGTATTTTATGAGCTGATGTCTCAACAGTGCTGCAATGAAACGTATTAATGCAGGTAAGAACGTGTCTGAGCTGTGATGTTGTAACACTGATGCTATTTGGGAAGATGAGATAATCAACTCAGGCTCCCTCCCTGTTTGTGAGTCAGAAAACACAAACTAAGTAAACAGTAAGTTGCCCAGGTTTAAGTCTATTTAGTGTATATAATTCATGTACAGCTTGTTGTGGTCTATTACAAACCGTAACATGGCAGATATCATAATATGCGTTAGTATTAATGAGTATATTAGCTTTGTCTCTCAAATGAGTTCCGTGTAATCAGCCGGATGAAAGGGGAATGACAGTGGAACATACACAAATATCACTGGTTAGTCATCTGAGGTAAGGAGTGGCCACTTTTATGTGGAATTATGACTCAACAAGTACAATGACTCCAGTTTATAAAGCAGCAAAGCGCGTAGGCGGTGGCATTATCTCCTCAATATGGAGACAGTGACATCTAGTGGAGAATACATGTTATTAAACTTTAAGATCATGGCTGGCATATTTACAATGACGTCAAGCAGATAGAAAATGATACAAAATAGGAGATTAAAGAGGAGGAATCAGATAAAAGGAATAAAAAGATGCATTTAATAATTCTCAAACATGAAATTAACTTCTCTATTTACTACATGATGGTGTTGAGGAGTTATTAATGTATGTAATAGATAATACAAAGTTTTAAAAGTAAATCCACACTTTTCAATTTGTAATAGAATAGAAACATAGGCTATTTGCATATGTTACAACATATTTCACTTATTTTTAATCCATAGATTTACGCTCAGTTATGTTGAAACCTATATAGAATGCAAACATTGCACACATACATTTCATGAGCGACAGAAAATAACATCTCATTAAATTAGCTTAGTTTCTGTGTTGATATAAACATTTACTAAAGGTGATAGTTCTATATTTTCTCGTAGATCCTGTCTAGACACTTTTGGGTCACATTTGCAAATGTTCAATTTATTGCATTAACTATTGAATTAAAGCCTGATGTTCATCTCATGTAATCATAATTTGTATTATATGTATATCAATGTTTTTCAGCCTTTATATGAAATAAAATAATCCAGAAAGGGGTCGACTGAGGTCTTATTACTGGGGTTACTGTCATGTGATCGAAAACAAAGATTATTTATGTGCAAGATAGATGTCCCCCTGCATGTTGTCCGAAACAAGCAGCTAATGTAGAAAATGACCATGTTTTCTAACTGCAGCTGTGTTTTAGAGCAGTGTTACATGTCAACATCATATAACTTACATGTTGTATTTAAAATACATCGTCTGACGCTGGTCGAGATTTACTTCGTGCTTCAGAGAGCAGGCGACTGTCGAGGAAACCGGAAGTGGTGCAGGGGGAGTGTTTCGTCCCGGAAGTCTGTCTTCGCTTCGTCGAGCAAGTTCCTGGGATGAAAACAAAAACAACACACTGACACACACACACACACACACACTCACACACTCTGACAGACACACACACACAGGAAGCTCTTACAGAAAGCTGTGTGTGTTTGTGTGTCACTGATCTTCCTGCTGTCTCATCATGCTCCTCAAATCATGTTGCATCTACAGCACCGGAGTCTTTTCTATGTTCATTTTAATCGCTGGAATCGCTTTGGTGCTTTCGAACGTGTTCCCACTTTTTGTGCAGTCGATGGTTAAAAAGGTGAGTGTCGCAGTTTCAGCCTCAGATTCAAACAACAGGCGTCATCGCTGGATCCCGACAGTAAAATGGGGTTGTTGTGTTGATAATGTTGCCTCTTGTATTACACAACAGAGATTTTATTTCCCTGACAGAGTTTCACTATTGGGAAAAATGTGGTCGAGCAGCTTCTGAATGTTTTACCTTTGACTCACATACAAATGAATTCCAGACTCATTGACCTAAACATGTGCGAGCAGCTGTATCTGTACTGTCAGAAACAACATGGAGGAGGATTCATTATGCCTCTAAACTCTAACATCTAATATTTGAACAGCAAAATCCCTATAACCGGTTGTATGAGCTAAACTGAAATAATATAAAATGATTTATCATATTTAAAAATGGATAATTGATGTGCTTTATACCCACCATCAATACCCTCTGTAAAGTATGAAACTATAGATACACATACACGTTACCTAAATCACATACGACTGAGTAATAACACATGACACTGGTTTGGTTTATTTTAAACCAGATAATGTTTATATCATGAATGGGTCTCGAAACCGAGGCCTGTAAAACATCCCAGTTCCAATCCTATGAGGTCATGTTTTTCTGCCCTGGATGATTCATGTTCTTAGCTTAAAAAAGGAATGAAAGTCATTAATGTTGTGGTATAACTGTTGTTCCCAGCCTCTTCAAACTTTATAGGATTGAAGACAAACTGTAATTCAAAGTCATTTAAAAGCATTTTCTAAGCAACATTTTTGCCCCCGTCTTTTATGATTCCATGACAAATGACCACAAAGGTATCAGGACAAAAAAAGTACTGGTATCATATTGTTACCTAAATAAATACTTTTCGAGATATCAAGGCCCAAACCATTGACTTTACCAAACATGACTTCGGAGATAAGGTAGTACTGAGAGTGAAATAGAGTCAAACATATCAAGGACATTCACTATAGCCTTAGTTTTGTGAGCCACCTCTCCTATAGATAAAGTCTGGACAAAGCTGATACAGAGCTGTGGTGACACCCATCATCATATGACAAATGTGTCCTATGATGTGAGTACACCTTAGTCAGCACAAAATAGTCTGTTCTGTTGCAAATTTTCACAGTAAAAATAACCCACTGACCTTTGTCCCCCATAGCAAGTAGTTTTGGAGAATGGCACAGAAACGTTTGAGGCCTGGGAGAATCCACCGGCGCCGATCTACATGCAGTTTTACTTCTTTAATGTGACCAATCCCCTGGAGGTGCTGGAAGGGGACAGACCTGCGGTGGTGGAGATTGGACCGTATACATACAGGTGAAAGTGGAAGAAGAGCAAAGCTTCAGTTTTTGTTCTCTATTCGTCTATTCAATGAAAGAGAAGTGCAGACGTTACAGTAGGAATAAAGACACTCAGCCCCTGAGGAGGGAAAACTAAAACTAGTGCACTCAAGATGTCGCCTCCTAACAGGAGTGAGCAGAGGAAGCTAAATTGTCACATCAGTTAAAAAAAAAGTGTTGATGTAAGTCGTCACTATTGCTCAACAATTGTTCAGGCAGTGAGGGAAATATCTAAAAGGAAACCTCGGCTCAGATGCATTACACCTATAGTTAAATCGAGATATTCAATATCATTTTCAGTAGAACGCATTCCTCCGCCAATGCCCGACAATCCTCTCACGAAACCAAAGTTAAATTCACTAGATCCCGATTTTTATTTGGATCTGAACTTTGAGCTGGTTGTCATTGCAAACCCATAATACTTAGAATCACCCAGTCGACTGTTCGGTTTCCCCACACAGGGAGTATCGACCTATGGAGCAAGTCAACTTCCTGGACAACGACACGAAAGTAGCAGCAGTCAACACTAAAACCTACATATTCCAGCCGAACATGTCCCGAGGTCCAGAGACTGAGCTCATTCGGACAGTCAACATCCCTGCCATGGTGAGCTGCAGAAACCAGTGTTTAACTAGATAATATGTGAGTACATCAAAGCATAATGTGGTTGTATTTAGTCATATTTTTCTAACTATACTCCTCTTCTTCCTCCCTCCTTGTAGACGGTGATGGAGATGGTCAAGGACAGCACTTTTGAAGCAAATTTGGTCTCCTCCTACATGAAGGCTACCGGTGAAGGACTGTTCACCACCCGCACAGTGGGGGAGCTGCTGTGGGGATATGAGGACCCCCTGCTCAAAGCCCTCCACGTTATAAAACCGGAACTGGATGGTGTTTTCGGACTCTTCTATAAGGTTTCAGGACATTGTTGTAAACAAAAGAAACAATAACAATAATAATTGTTAACAATGAGAACAGCTTTTCACTCTTGCCCTTACTCATTTTCTTTTCTTTCTAGAGCAATGCCTCCAACGATGGTGATTATGTTTTCTTCACTGGGCAGCAGAACTACAAGGACTTTTCCAGAGTGGACACGTGGAACGGGAAAAGGTAATCACTCAATCCACTCTTCTCCAGGAGAAAATGATAGTTACCTACCACTCTATACAAACAATAGGATTCATTGATTACCTGGAATTTAACCGTGGGGTGAGCACCTGATTGTATCAAACGTGAACGTGATCAAGGTTCGTTTCACTCTGGTTGATGAGATAAAGACAGCACAAGGTGAGGGTCCTGTTAGTTCTTCAATGCCTTTGAAACATCACAGTTGATGAAGTGGTTGTTTACGTTCATCAAGTCTTTCTCAGTCTCTCCTCAGTTTTTTTATCTAAAGAATTCACAGCAGTCTCCATCGTCTTTCTCTACCCTCGCAGATCTTTCTTTCTTCTCAGTCTATCACGCGTTTCAGATTCTTCTGTTGTCTGCGTCAGTAAAATGTAATGATCAATGCCACTCTCGTCCTCTATCTGTCATTTAAAAGCAGACCTACAGGTGGCTAGTGAAGCTCAGCACAAAGACCCAAATATTGAACGATTCCTTTAGCATACAAAGGACGACTGTTCAGCAAAAGCAGCAGAAGCAGCTTTGGCTTAGCTTCCCATCGCGTAATATCAACCTGACACAGTTCTAAGACCTATTTATTACAACACACTGGTGAGCAGCCATTCAATCAAACTGCACAACAAAAAGTGATGAACTGTTTGAGTGCTGGGGCCGATGTAATTCCTGCAACACCCAGGTTTTTAAATTCACAATAAATAAATGACACACTGATGCAATAAGAGAAGTTACATTAGAGTTTTATTGTGCACGTCTACAGCTCGTTGAACTGGTGGACGTCTGATGAATGCAACATGATCAATGGAACCAACGGAGCGTTTTTCCACCCAGTCGTCACCAAGAACGAGACTCTCTACATGTTCACCTCCGACCTGTGCAGGTGGGTGACGCTATGTGGATTCCTGACTTAGCTGAACATTTCTGAAATGATATCTGGGTTCTTGTTGGGTCACACATTAATGACTATTTTCCGGCAAAAACTAGCTACAAGCACACGTCTCAGAGACAGTGGGACACGAGCTCCGTGCAGCTCACATTACGATTTCCTGGACAAGCTCAGACAGAAAACTGCACAACTGCCTCACAGCCATGAGGCTCGGAGACTAAGTGCTGTGTGTTCACCAGTGTTACTCAGCACTCACCAAATCATCACATATATTCATCTGATGAGTATGTTCAGATGTCGATGTCATTGTTACATACAGTAGTATACGGGCTGCTTGATGGTTACTGAATGTCTCCTAAAGCAGAAGTGAGGCTAGTTTACTCTGAAAAGGATTTAGTTTTGGACGTTGTGTTAATTCTTCATGTTTGTTTTGTGTCTACTAAGCACCACTCAGCCTTACATGCTATTTTTTACAGTGGTCAATATGAAGGTGACTTCAGTTAGTTGTGGGGTTTTGCTTTGTCTATTGCTGATCATTGTTTATCTGGTTTTCCGTATCTACCTGACTTGAGTTGTACAGCGGCTTCACTCACAATCATTCTAAGACTGTCTCCCTAAGCCGTCCCCCTGTATTATTCAGGTCTGGATATTGGATTGAGGGCACCAGTTTAGCCTGGCTGGTCAGAATTAGCCTCTTTAATGAGGTCACTGTTACGATGACACCTGTTTAGAGCTGCTTAAAGAAACTAATATCAGCTCGCTGTCATACGCCAGAACTGAGTGAAGCAGGTGCACGTCAAGGAAGGGTGACAGTTTCTGAGGCAGTGGGGATGTAATCAGGATTTTAGTAAATCAGCTCTACGCAGATCTGTAGAAATCTACACACACTTTTGTTGGACTTTCATCCTCATGGAATGTATTTGTGCCTGCAAAGATTAACCAGCATCTGACTCTGTTCCCCAGGTCTCTTTACACCTTGTATGAGGGGGATGTGACCGTGAAGGGGATCAACGGGTATCGCTTTGTTCCCCCCAGCGATGTTTTTGCCAACATGAGTGTGAACCCAGCAAACGCCGGCTTTTGTGTCCCGGCTGGAAAGTGCCTGGGCTCTGGGCTGCTGAACGTCAGTGTGTGCAAACAAGGTACATGAAAAATACAAAAACGAACAAGGTTTTGTTGTGTCACTAAGGCAAATGTAGTCCAGGGGTTTTGCCAGTACTGTTGAATATCTGAATTTGTTTCCTTTGTTTAGGCGCTCCCATCATTATGTCTTCACCACACTTCTACCAGGCAGATGAGCAAATTGTAAACGATGTCTTTGGCATGGTGCCTAAGAAGGAGTACCACGAGACGTTCATCGATATCAATCCGGTAGGAAGCTCAACTGAAACACTCATTTGTTTAACCTCTAATCCAAGCCTTTTATTTTGAGAAACTAGTTTACAGTCAGAATGACTTGCATTGGAGTAGAGAGATGGTTTGAAATCTGTTTTTGTGACAGTTACTTTCATCTACCACTAGATGGTGAACACGTCTGTAAAAAGAGGTTAAAAATGATATCTGCTGCCATCAGAGATAAGCTTCAACAGCTCTGTAATAATCACTTAGTTTAGCCTGTGGTAAATCTGAGATACGGAAAATCATGAAATCTAGATATCTATTCACTGGTGTAGAATTATAATAATTTTATACCTGTGAATACACTACCAGTTGAAAAGAGAATCTTTCAATCAGTAAACTACCTTTTTAAATGTAGTAAATGTGTGAGAGAAGTTCAATCACATATTCTGTGAAGCAACACACACCTGCAAAATATAATTTCCCTTTGGTTTTGCAGTATTTTGTGTGTGTGGTGGTATGATGCGCCACCGGTCAGCATCCACAAACATGAATCAAGATATTGACCATTGTGACAAAATGTTCAACAATAAAAATGTCTGCTCCTGAATATGACACAACTTTGAATGTGGCATGAAACAGACCATAAACTCTCAAATGTTTGTGCAGTTATAAATAACTTGAGGTCTAAGACTTTAGCAGTGAGTCAGTGCTTGCTTTGTTTTATGATAATATTTTCTGCATTGACACCGGTATTGATCAGTAAATCACTAAACTTTAAGAAATGGATTGTGTTGCAGGAATATAAAAGAGGGTGAAATGTTTCAGGAATGGTTTATTTATTATTAAATCTTTTTAACACACGTGGAACAATTTCGAGAGTCTTTGAACCCAGTAAACAAGCCGCTGTTTTGTCTGTTTATGCTCCTTCCAATATTTTAATGATGCAACTATGTGATCAAAGTTCTTTCATGCATGTCATAAATCCAGGGTTGATCATATTCATGTGTATTTGCAAACTACATAAACCACCAACACCAGGGCTGTGATTTTCACACCACCTCCAATAAAGATGTACACAGGCACATTCCTGTTACAACAGTCACATTGAATATATGTTTGAAAACTCATATACTGATAAATATTTGCACTTTAATAACCTTGTACACAATACTGAGTGTCTCTGTATATATTGTAATTGAAGTACTGAATGCACTATGATGAGGAATGACTATTGATCCACCAGTCTTAGTTAGTTCTGCACACTTGTACACTGTTGAGTTCCCATTAGACCTTTTTGTTCCTGACAAGGTCACATTCTGTTTTGCAGCTGACAGGAATCATTCTGCAGGCGGCGAAGCGGCTCCAGATCAACGTGTACGTCGAGCAGCTTCCCGCCTTCAGGTAATCACCTCATGGGTTTCAACACCTTCCTCTTAGCAATTTAAATTCAGCTTCTCTTTTGAATAAGAAACCATCAACACTTTAACTCAGAAAGAAGCTGTAGTGGCTCGATGACGACCTACGTGTGGGGAGGTTTGCCAGTAAGATAAGTGTAAAGGAATTATGCCACCATCATCAGTGTGAATGGACTTTTGGACAGTGGAGACTTGTTATGCATCTGCCCGGAATCTGAAGGATCAAACAGCAGATGTCAAATATCATGTTGAAAAATTATAATGCTCACTATGATGTAATGGATAGAGCCACCATTTGTTTTCTGAATATCACTTTATTGCAATTTTTTATTTTTTACTTAAAATTACTCACAGGATTATCGTCAATGATTATTATAGGTAAACATTGTGAATTCTTTTATTTTTTCAGTCAAACCGGAAACGTGAGGACAGTGGTCTTTCCTGTGGTTTACCTAAATGAGGTAGGTGCACAAACAAACACACACACACACATACATATCAATTCCTTATTAGAGTTTAATTACTCTTGTTTTTCAATACATGATTTTGTCTTTTAAAATGTAAATGTCTGCTTCATCCACTCTGATGAGGTGTTTTTGATGTCGTCTGTTCTCATCTCAGAGCGTGGTCCTTGATGACACATCAATCTTGAAGTTGCGGGCGATCGCCTTGGAGCAGAATGTGGTGGTGAACATTCCATTCATGCTGATTGGTGTTGGCATCATTCTGGGTGGAATCTTCATGTTCTTGATGTGTCGACTCAAGGAAACTGAGGTGAGTAATTGACATGAGCGACTTGAAAGAAGTGAAAACTTCCCTTGAATATTCCATTTAAATGGATATAAAACAGAACAATATTTGAGCAGTAGTGGCAGATCTGGATCCTCCAGTTTTGGAGTCAGAGATACCTGCAGGATGATTACAGAGGGAAAAGCTCAAACTGTGGGAGAGAGAAAATGAAATTTTAATCCCGGTCGGATATAAATACCTCCAGAGGGAATAACCTTTAGTGCTGCAACCCTATCGGGTGGATGTGGACAAAACTCAGCAGAGAACAGTAATGAAAGAATCTGGTTTTATCTGCGTTAACCGTCTTCTTTTATTTATATATTTTTCAGAGCACTCCTGCTGAGCGACAGCCACTGCTCTCATCATAGCACCAAACTGCAAGTGAAAAAAAGACGGCTGCCTAATCTCAGTAGAATTCAACATTTCAACAGTTCAGCGGCTCTAAGGGCTTTAACCATTGACCCCCAAGTAACAGTTCACAGTCTCCATTGTAAACTAGGATTCCTGTATTATTCTAATCTAATGGTTTAATAAGTCTTTTGTGTCGTTTGTTGCTCGGTTGGAACTAATGTTTTAATTAGTGATGATGTTTAAATCCCTTTTTTATATATTAGGTTCTTTAATTGAGTGTTTTTGTTTTTATTTATAAGTATGGGATTTTAAACAGATAAAATCCTCAGGCAAATTCTAAATCAGATCCAGTGTCATGTTGATATCGAAGGAGTTTGATGTCTGGAGAAAGTTTAGTTGAATGTTTTTTGTTGAGACGAGTCTTCAGCTCTACCATGAACCAGATGAATTTCATTTTAAAACCAAGTTGTGGATCGTAGCTTTCAGTGAAAACACATTAATCAACATGTAAATACTCCGACAGCCAAATAGTATTGCTTCAACATTAGTGGTAAATAAAGGCTCAGTTTGTGTCATCCATAAAGGAATAAACTCGTAGTTTCACCCACTACTTCCAACACGTTGTTATGAGAGTGTGATTTTTCATTCTACTGATATTATGTTAAAGTCAGTGTATAAACCGCTTCCTGCTGATAAACGTTTGCCAAATAACATTATATAATGTTTTTTCAAAACCACTAGGCATGATGTATGGTTTGTGAGGTTCATGTCTGCACTTTCTAGCTAATGGATTTTCTATCCAGCACTATACAGGATGTCCCTATAAGGTACTGTTTTTAACCATTGTTCAACACGCACCTCTGTCAAGCTTGTCTCATGTTGTGACGTTTGTCTTGTACGTTAGAGATCATGTTTACACTTCTGCTTCTACATATTTAACTCAGTATGTAATAACAGGTTACTCCTAACAGGTCACATATCTATCACTTGTCACAATGTCTCGTCACTACTTCAATAAACTGTGTGTGATTCATTGAACCTGCGCGGGTGTGTTTCCTATTTCCCAGACGGGCGTTGATTAAAAAGTGACCAACTTGATAAGGTGTCATATCGTCAGCCCTTTACGCTTGGTCTGCAGCTTTATGACATGTTTGCAGATATTGGAAATTTGAGTTGAAACAATTATACCTGCAATTATAACATACACACACAGACACACACCCATTCACTTCAACAGACGAATCCTCTTATAAAGGAAAGACTTGTTTCCACTGCATGCCAGGCTAAGCTTATTGCCTCATGGCTATAGAACAAATCCATCCTCTCGTCTAACTCTCGGCAAGAAAGTAGAAAATCATGTTTCCAAACACTTCAACCTATTTAAATTATATATAAAAAATTGACAGAGTCAGACAGAAACTTAGCTTGAAAAAAAGGACTTCATCAAGTTGATCTCTGGATAAACCAGTGTCATGTCTGCTCGTCTGGTTTCCCTCCAACAGGCAGGTTATGTTTTCATCTACATTTGTTTGTATTTTTAGCTCAATCACACAAAAACTATCGCAAGAATTACCTCAAAACCTGGTGGAAATATGCGATAATGGGAAGAACCCGTCACATTTTGGGATCGATCGGTTCTTTTTCTTTCTTTAGTTTTTTGACAATATCCCTAATTTCTCTGGGAGTTATCATATCTACTTAACTTTAATTTTGACAAAATTCATTCAATTTCATTTGTAAGAAATTCTCGGCCTCCCCTGACTAAATGTGGTCAGAATCTGGACTTCATTCAATGTGGAGTTTTCATGTTACTTCTCCCATAGTCCAGATGTAACTCACATGAATCAGGCTACAGGCACGAGGTCAAAGCGTGAATGTTTACAGCTCATGATGTTAAGGTTTCAGTTCAACACCTCCAACGTGGAATTGCCCTCAATTACAAGGGTGAAGTGTACTTTGGCTCCCTGGAGATAAACTTCTGTTGACTTTATAAAACTGATAACTACCACCAGGCAGAGATATTTCCAGAGTTGGCTTTGACTTGGGGTTACTTCTTCTGCCAAACTTCAGCCCTCAGAACGAATCTATAAATTCTGTCAGAGGTTAACTCCTCCCCGAACCGATTAAAGACTTAAATACAAGTGGCATGGGGCAGAAAACCAGGCCAGCATCTCTCCAAGGTTTGACCTGCCCCAAGCATGAGGACTCTTCACGAGAAAATCCTTGTTCTTACAGCTCTCCTGTTGTTGATCTGTGCCGTCCAGGTAAGTTCACATTTGGAGCAGATTATTTTCCATGTCTGCAGTTTTTGATTTTAATATCACACTGTATCATGAGGGTCATCACTAGCTCCTAAAGGGTCTTGTGTTTGATCTCGAAGGTCACTTCCCTGCCTCTGCCTGAAGACTGGAATGGTTTGATCGTGCGGACAAAGCGATCTCTGCTGTGGCGTTGGAACAGCATGAAGGCCGTCGGTGAAAGCTGCAGAGATCAGCACGAGTGTGTCACACAATACTGCAGGTAGAGCCGAGCACACGTGTGACGCTTTCAGACTTTTTCCACTCACAGATAACTCTCCCAAGATTTTAATTTATAATTTGAAAGGCTTCTAACATCAGGAAATCTGTATCTTAAATGTATTGCAATCAAATGACACTATACAATATCAAACACACATAATATTCCTTTCCTTGACTTTCGTGCATCTATTTCTTTACTATATTTGTGCAGCGTGTGTAGTTGTGTCCACGTGCATTCCACATGGTGTCATAAAGTCACTGCCATAAAGCTGCTCCTTATCTCCACAGGAACAATATCTGTTCCTTCTGGATCTCCACCTGAAGACGGAGACGCACCAATACAACTCCATCAGGGAAACTGTCTGCAAAACAAACATCCGTCTCATGGACTGAAGGGACCTTCGTCAAAATGAATCCTGAAATGTTTGCTCCGATATTCTGGCCTGAACTGATGATCTGTTGGATCCTGTTCATCAGTCAGAGTCCTTTGATGTGGAGCCGCAGCAAAAACAAGCTGTAAAAGTTGGATCCACATGAACAGTAAAATGGCTCCATCTCCATTGATATTGATCTTTAGTGTTTCTCTGAAGTCCATAGACAGGTTGTTCACATCTGCAACTTGATTTTAATACAAAATATACATATTCATACAATGTTTGTGAGTTTATTGTTTTGTGGTGTTATTATATATTTATTTGTACATATTGTAAGAAATATAAATATGCAAATATACTTTACAAATACATATATATGCATCTAAAGAGTTTTCTTTGCCCCAAGCTTTGGTTGTCTTTAACTATAAAAAAAAGCTAATAAAATAATTATTAATAATTATTTGTATCCTTTCAGTGAGATGAAATAACTTGGGTATAAAGTATTGGTTAATAATAAAACACCAAGAATAATTAAATTAAATCAACATATTTTATATTGCATTTTGGAGATGCTGAAAGGAATAGATGACTGCTCATTTCACCACTGGAGGGCGCACTGAGCCAGGTTCACTGAGCTGAATAATGCATCAGCCGCATTTGTTGTTATAGCACTTTACACTGTGTTCACTTATAAACTGATATTGAATCAACAAATTAAAAAGGTTAAAGTGAAATTACAAAATTTTCATCAGTTATTAAGGAGAAAATATGAAGAGTAAAAAGTGTTATCGTGGTAGAATAAATCTTTAAGTTGATTTTGTTTTTAAGTTATGTTTCTTTAATCACACTATTGTGGCTTTTTGTCCCATTTCTGAAATATTTAATTTCTCCAAAAGACAAACAACAAAAGATAAATAAATACAATTCATTGATTTATTCCTAAGTCTTATTTTAAATATTAAGAACGTGAGGAACACTGCCAGATAAGGAAGAGTAATACGATTTTTTAAAATGTCACATTTGTTATATATTTGATATTCTTAGGCTGTTGGTTATATTTTACTATATATATATATTTATCTTTTTTATACAAAACATGGATATATGGTGTTTACAGCCTTTATTCTCCTGCCTGGTGTTTTTGATGCTCCGATTGGAAGAGACGTCTCTCTCGCTCTCTTCTCATTGGCTAAAGCTGTGATGACGCGTTACCTCCATCAGCCGGCGTGGGTATCGGGACCGCAGCTTCTCTCCGGACCTCAGAGTCCGAACCGGCTCCACGGTGCAGCTCCGCGGTGTGTCACTCTCACTAAGTACCGGGTCAGTGAATCTATTTCTCCAGCTGGAAGCATGGGTTCTCTGTGACGTCAAAGGTTCGTCGAGCTCGTGTATGTTTTTTTTTGTTTTATGTTTGGTTGCGTAATTTTGGACCGAACCGCACCTGCAGGTCAGAGTCAGCAGAGTGGAGCGGAGTGATATCACCTCAGACTGAGCACTGCTCCCAGGTACGTGTTTATATGAGTGAGGAGGATGAGGAGGGTGGGTATGTGTGTGATGATGATGATGATGATGATGATGATGAAGAAGAAGAAGAAGATGAAGATGTTGATGCTAGTATTATGGGCAAACTTGTCCTGCTTAACCACTTTTAATATTTTATTTGAAAATCATACTCTTTATGATATCCAAAACACACACACAGACACACACAGACACACACACACACACACACAAACACACACACAGTTTGCCCAGCTATCCTTATTAGCTATTACTTCTGTTCATTGTGGGTTAGGGTTAGGCCTTACTAGGACCAATACAGGCCTAACCTCAACTAGGACCAGGATCCAGTCATGCTAAACCAGGACCAATTAATGCCTGATCAGGCCCTATACTTGCCTAACCTTAACCTTAACCATGACTCTGACCATTTCATGCCTAGCCTTATCCATGACCAGGATCTTTTCATGCCTAGCCCTGACCTAACCACAATTCACATCTTAACACCTTAACCAGGACCTCAGAAATGGCTTGATTAGCACTGGGCCTTGGTCCCCATGAGGGCTCCACCCTGACAAGCTCAAAAAGGTACCAACGAGGAAACAAAAATGAGAAAATGAAATCACACACACACACACACACACACACACACACACACACTGTCACTTAGTTGTGAGTGAGAGTTGAGCTGTAGCGACGTATCAGCAGCATCACGGTCGGAGTCTGTCACGACAACAAGAACAGACACTCAGACACTCAGAAAGTCAGACGCCTCTTCACAGACACACAGTCTCCTCCTCCAAGACGACTGAGTCGACCTGACAGACTTTTCCACTGAAGTAGTTCCCTTCATCACAACCATCTCAGTGCGCTCCAGTATCCAGACGACAGAGTTCCGGGCCTTTGATTGTAATGCTGCGAGTTCAGGGGACTTCCAGCAGCGATGACACACAGGAGTCGTCTCCGCTTTGCAGTGAAACTGACGAGTCCTCTGCAGACGACTCATCAGTCACAGTGTCCTAGTTTCCTGTGGAGCTGAACTGTTGAACTGTGACAATACGCAACAAAATGGATGAATTCAATCATCATAACACATTACAGGAGGCATTAATTACATGTTTACATATTGATTTTATTATGATTTATTGAGAAAAACACTTTCCTTAAATTTGTTCCACGTACACATCAGGAGCTGTGTTGGATTCAGAGTGAGGCTGGAGGACAAGACACCAACTTGGTGATTAGGGACCAGTGCACAGGGAAGAATGGACCAACACACACACACACACACACACACACAGAGAGAGAGACACACAAATCCTCAAAGGTGCCTCAGTTTTCAGATGACAACACGACCGTGGTTTTCCTTAACATTATTTGATATATCCCCTTCATGAACTGGGTGGTCTGAGAAAAAGCATTTTACACAGCAAAAAGAATTGGATCAAAGTATTGAACTTTATGCTTTATAGTGCAGAATAAAACCCCTCTGGTGATGGAGGGATGCACTGATAATCTACCCTGCACCTCAAAGCAACATGAATATCATTATATGTATTTAAAATAAAACTAGAGACACATATTTTGGGATTTTCAGCTTAAGAGAATTCATTTAAATTAAATTCAACAAGGATTGTCTGTTCTGTTGTTTTTGTGTTAACATTGCTCCATAAACACTGATGAAACCGATTAATCATTGCTGGTGCTCATGATGAGAGGATTCTGTAAATTTGTGTTACTGCCTGTGAGCATGTTATTGACGTGTTGACTCTTTGTTGTCATGGTAAGGGTGTTGTTATTGTAGCGGCGTGGCGATAAAGAGGATTACATCCTCGTGGTCGTCTGAGCCAGATGTTTAGATTGTTTACACATCATGTGGCTGCCGACAGTAGCACAGAGGTTTAACAGCCATGAACTGAGGCCTGTGACACAAATGAAGGTTAAATTCCATCTAAACAAATTCATCTCAAACATGATTTTCCATCTACTCTAAATTCGTAACACAGCTTTAGGGTTATGTCTTACAGGGCAGGTATCAAAAGAGTGTATAATTGTATCCTTACAACAAGGATCATATTTAATGACTTGAATGATCTCTATTCACTTTGCCTTCGTCTTCTCTAACATTAAGTGTCATCAAATATTTCACATCCAGTTTCCTGAGGTTTTCTAATCACCTGTTTACCTGGAAATTATCTTTTTGTTGCTTTTCATGAAGAGATGACGCTTACTATGACGTTACTGAGCGTGGTGCGTCCTCAATCAGGAGCAGAATGTGTGACTACGACTCTTGGCTTTAACTAAACTCATGTGGAAAAGTATTTACTCTCAGCCGAGCCAGGAGCATCTCTGCAGTGCAGCTGCCCTAGTTACAGAGCAGCTGAGTAAGTGGGGGAGACGCTGGTTGGCTCAGGCAACGAGAGGAGGAGTTAGTAAATGGTTGACTGAATCGTGGAGGTTTGGCTGGGTTGGGGGCTGAGGGCCAGATGCAGAAAACACAGTTTAACTGGGGGACCAGTGGAGTGAAGTGATGGAGCAGACTCTGACAGCTGGAGTCTTCAGGTGTTCTCTAGATATTCATCTTTTTTCTGCTCTGTCTGCAGCTCCTACGCCAGAATGAAACACACATTTCTTTCTTCACTAACCACTTAAATAAAATAATTGGATCCCTGAGGCGCTGAGGTTGTTTCAGCTCTGCAGCTTGAAAAGCCACTGGATTATGTTTGACACCTACAGAAGCCGTGTTCACTCATGAATGTGTTTGTGATGAGACCTTAATCACAAAGATCACTGAGGCCAGAAAACCCAGCAGCCAACTCTCAGGGAGATAAAAATAAACACTTCATATGCAGCAAACAAATATAAGATTCATATAAATAACGTTTACATACAGCCTGTCACCATTGTTTGGACAAAATTCAAAATGTAGACATTTTAGGAAATGGAAATAATGTCACTTCCTCCCTCATAGAATCACTCAGTTCAACTTGATCATTGCATGAAGAATTCTGCACAGCTGATAATGTCTGATGAGCCTCAGGAAGTGTATTAAAGATCCATTAAACGTTTGACTTATATCCATTTTTAATTCTCATTATGTTCTCATGGATTTTGCATCAAATTTCGACAACCAGCCTGTGCTTGATCTGAGCAGATCTATTTTCTACTCGTCTATATTTACTATACTTGCAAATGATTCTGTTCTTGCAGGATTTAATCTTAGGAACATGGAGCCAGTTTTCCTGATCCAACCTCATCCAGCGTTATGATTGGAGCATCCAGTCTCTCAGGCGACACCCTGATAGCGTGCCACTTCCCTGTGGTCCAGCTTCCCACATGGCAGCTTCCCGTCCAGGCATTGTGCAGCTCGGCCAAGAGGTCCGGCCGTCTGTGCTCCGTAGGCCTGACCCGAGCTGTGTCGCTCCCAGAGCAGGACGCGCTCAACCGAGAGCAAGGCTTCGTCGGTGGCAGGAGACCTTTCTCCAGCAGCTACAGCAGACTCAATGAGGACCGGGCGGAGGAGGAGGAGGGGGGGGCCAGCGACAGCAGCGGGAGATACGACTCCACCTCGTCCCCAGAGGAGACGAGCTCCTACCTGGAGAAGGAAAGCTCCGAGGTGAGAGGCAGCGTGAGGTCGCACAACTCATTCCTCCCCTGCACACAGCTCGATGAGGACGAGGAAGATGAGGATAGCGATGGAGATAATCTGCACAAATATCACGAGGACTCCTCTTTTCTATTGCATGGAAATTCTAATTGGCCACTGAGAAATGGTGCCAGACATTACGCCGTACCCCTTGGAGACATGGAGGGTGTATGGAGCAAGGAAGGAGCCGTGCTGGGCATTGAGAGCGACCAAGAGTGTCTCTCTAACCAGCCCGACCCCCTGGACTCGCTGCAGACTGACCCCCAGTGCTCTCATGGGAACAGATCTGGTGTCACAAGGATGGGGCGTGGAGAGCAGCACTCCGACCGACACAAATGTTCCCCGGAGGTGATGTCTAACACAGAGTATGTCAGCGACTCTTCCTGCAACAGTTCAGATGGCGTCTTGGTTAACTTCTGCACGATGTACAACCGGAGCAACAACCCCGCCACGCCTCGTGACCTCAGCAGTCCTGCAATTCCCCCATCTCAGTCGCATGAGGGATCTGTGTTCCTCAACCTCCACCCTGTCCCCCAGACTCGGACCAGGGACCTCCAACAAGCTGACATGAAGGGTAACTCTCCCCTAAAAGACGAGGTCGACTTGACGCCCCCTGCTTGCCACTGGTCACCTCAGGGCCTCGACTCTAACTGTAACCTGTTCTCCCTGGAGCCGCTGCCCCCGGGCCTTTCCTCTCTGGAGGTATCAGACCTGACTGCCTGTCTACAGAGCCAGAGCACACTAGACACAGGGACCAATCAGAAGTACTACAAGCTTGTGACCTGCGACCTCTCCTCCCAGTCGCCCAGCCCGGCCTGGTCCAGCGTCAACAGCTGCACAGAGGGTCCCAGCCGAAGCAGCCCCCTCCCTCCCTCAGAGCACCTCTTCATCCATTATGTGAAAGAAGGACCGCACAAAGACGAGAAGAAGGTAATTAAGACACATCTGATTTGTACTGTGAGCAGTAGAGTGGATACATAGGCTAAGCAACAGTGTCCTTATAACACCACATTTAAATCCATTAGATACAGATTTCCCCTAAAGAGAAACAATGAGTGATTATTAATATTTTGCAGCCTAGTTTCTCATACATCTATACAGCATTAGTAAATGAATAGAGCTTTTAGTTACCTGACAGTATAGTCCTTTATAAATGCTTAAAAGTGGACTGTTGATTTGTTTCTTGCAACTAAAGCAGTTCTATATTTTCTCTTCTTCTCAGGACAAAGTTGATCAACAAAAAGAAAACATGTTCTCCTCCCACTTCCAGACCGATGATTACCAGGCTGCCTCCACCTCCACTGACAAAGGATTCTGCAGGAGGAAACAGACAGACAGCATCCAGGACCTCTGTTCACTGGGCCCCAGCCTGTGTAGCCCACATAGCAGGAAAGGCCACAACACAGGTGGTGCATCCATACAGCCATCTGTGATTCTGAACCGGGAGCACTGTTATACTGACGCTGCTGAGGGGGGTAAGCAGGGGAACACAATGCACGTACCCATGCAAAGATATCAGAAATGGATGAAGCTGTTTTTGTTCAGTGTAAAATCTTAAATCTGTTTCTCTTTCTCTTATCCTCTACTTCCTCCTAGGTGCGTGTTCATCGGAAAACGCACTGGTGCGCTACAGTAAAGCCCAGAGGCCGACCTCGCTGCCCATTCAGCCCTTCATTCTGATTCCCGCTGACAAACAGCAGAGTCAGGCGCAGCACCTGGGCTGTCTCCTGGAGCAATACATCAACCAAAAGAGCAGCAAGTCCAGCAGCTCCGAGCCCGGCCGCAGGGGCAAGGGCATAAGCAGTCGGTGCTTTTCTAATCTTCAGCCATCGCCCACTGGCAGCCGCCGCCCCATCTTCCTGGAAGGCCCGTCAAGCTCTGATACCTGCTCCACCTGCACACCGAGCCCGGAGTGCTTGGGCCGCAGACACACGTGGAGCCAGGCCAGCAGAGGCCAAGGACTTGGTAGTCCGTGCACATCAAAAAGCAGCCTGGATCCATATCACAGCAGCCCAAAGCCCAGGTGGAGTCAGGAGCTGAACAAAACAAGCCCCTGTTCAGGCACAACTCAGACTAACAGTTTTTTAAATCCGACCTCGGCTCCAAATCAGTTGACCCGAGTTCAAATTCCCACCTATGAGAACCTGATCGATCTCACCCCTGAGCAGAGCTACTTCGACCATCAGCCCCAGAACACCTCCTACCATTCAATATTCTCTCATACACCCCCCATTTTACCTCTAACCACTGACACACATCACCCAAACCTTCAGGTGTCCTCATCTACGCCCACATTCTCACAAACAGAAAAGAAACAGCGCAAAGCTACACCTTCAGCCGACTCCGGCTTTTTTCACGGGAGCTTCACAGCCGCCCTCTCCTCGGTCACTCCTCTCTCCTCTTTGGGTTCTCTGCTCTCTTCTGCTGCGTCCAGCCTCCATCCACAGCAACTGCAGGACTCTGCCGGGCACAGTGGGAGACAGACACAGAGTCAGCACAGTGAATCTCTGATCCTGAGCGACCGGCCTCCAGCAGAGTTCTGCCTCTCGCCTGATACATCGTATGAGTCCCTGTCCATCAGCCATCTTCAGAGGAGAGGTGAGGGTCAACTCGTGACTGACACACTGGTGTATGACACACATAAGAATCTGAATTGGGGCGAAAATTGACTCGGTTGCAGGAACGACTCAAGGATTCCACCGTAATTGGATTGGCTTCAGTGATGAGCCGCTGAGAACAGCAATAAAATCTCACTGTGCTGCAGCAGTGCCTTCAATACCCTGAAGGGGCTTTCTTTCAAACATGACCTATTTTTAACTCTCCCTGCTCGGGATTGGCTGAGCCTCCTGCTCTGCAGCCTATGTGAGTGAGGCTGCACGAGAGCGAGAGGGAGAATGATGCAGTAGAAACGGTGTTAATGATTTATCATGCACCTAATCATTTTGTCTCAGTGCTGCCATATGGAAGCTTGGTGCCAATGCAATTACATAAACGTGAACCCTGAGAATGGTCGATTGTCCGTGGAGGTATTTGCAGCAGCGGTGGAGAGGAAGTGTGGTGCAGCACTGCAGGCAGCGTCAACATGCATAAAGAATTCACCGTGACATTTGCAGAGGCTAGCCATGAGATGAAGAAAGGCAGACTGTGAGAGAGGCAATTCAATCAGGGTCACTGCTGAAATGGAAAACTGACTCCATTATCTTCTGCTCTCGTTCACATTTGCATTTCTGCAATAGGTTAAACTCTGAAAGCGCTCTCTCTCTCTCTCTCTCTCTCTTTTTCATCTTTCCACTGACCTAGTTAATAAGGAAAATATTTAAAAAATGTGAGTCTTTCAAGTAAAAAATAAATCTGCAGACATTGTTAAGATTGATATTAAATTGCTGCACTAAAATTAATATTGTGGGAGATTCTTGAAGCAAGTTGATTTGCACTGGAAACAGCCTATACTAGAAAAATAAGACTTCCAGCTCTCTCTACTTATGAAACCACATTTAAATCATTTAGATCCTGATTTTGATTTGGCTCTTCACCACAATGCACTCCTAAAAAGACAAGTATCCTGATCAGCACCAGAGTTTAGCGTGTTCTTCTTGCAATGATGTACGGAAATCATGGAAATGAGTTGAGTAGTTTTTGTGTTATCCTGCCAACGAACATAGAAGCAACCCACAAGCCAACGGGGGGAAAACATAACCTCCCTGACAGGGGTAATGCCATTGCTAGAGTTTTAATAGTGTTTCATATCAGCCAATAGAATGCATGAAGCATCAGTTATAATTTCAACCTGTCAAAACCTCTTTGTTGTGTATTGTCTGTAGGTTTGCTCAGATCTGTGAGCAGAGCGGTGGATTTGATGATGGCTCATTTTGGCAGCAGCAGAGATCCAGAAGAAAAGGTATGAACCGGCAGAGCTCAGCCCCTCGAGGGATGTGACTCAATGGAGAAGAGCCAAACTGCCATTACTTACATTATAGGATTGGAGTCAAATAACCTGAGTCAGCAGCAGAGGTGCTGTATCATATTTATATCTCTTTGGCACAGATGCGTCTGGGGAACAGCTCTTGGAGTCCCACCATTGCAGGTCTGGTTCTGGAGCATCTGTGTCCAGCGATCCAGAATATTTTAGAGGACGGCCTCAGGGATCACAAACTGGATCTCATCATCGGGCAGCGACGCAACCACTGCTGGACGCTGGTGGACATCTCTACCAGAATAGGTATTTGTGAGTAGCTTAATGGAGTGAATGGGATTCAAAGCGACTGTCATGAATGTAACAGCCCTTGTTGTGGACTCTTTGATGAACTCTCTTGGATGTTGACAGGTCCATCCACCAGAGTCCTCCACAGCCTGGCGTCCAAAATCAAACAATGTCCCCAGCTCTCCAGCCACTGTATGAGACTCAGGGCCTTCATAATGGGTTTGCTTAAGTAAGTACCAACTGTGACTGAGCGATACTAAATTATGCTAATACAAATTACTGTACATGAAAACCTCTTATATCTTTTGATTTTGATTTGCTCTTTTTTCAGCTTAAGAGCTCTGGAATTCTGGCTCAGTCACTTTCAGAGTCAAAGAAGTTAGTAAACCAACTTTAATGTTTTTTCTTTAAACTAGCAGCGTCACTTTTAATGTTGTGACCATGTCAGCATGCTGTGTTTAGCTGAAGTACACACATCTGTTAGCATCCGTTGAGACCCTTAAATGATTATATATAACAGTATTGACTTATAATTTAGACAAATTATTGTGTATCTTCTGAACTCCACAGATTTGATAACAACATACTACCACTCTTGGGGGTTCCTGTCAATGTCACTGGGCCAGTGTCAGCCCTTGTTTGAGGAACTGCTGCTTCTGCTGCAGCCGCTCTCCGTGTTGCCCTTCGACCTCAACCTGCTCCTGGAGCCCCGACTGTTGCGTAGCAGACAGCTGTGTCCCGAGGATCAGGGGGTCTCCCCCCCTCAGCCGTGCTCAGCCCTCCTAGCGACCAGCTGGCCACTTCTGCAAGCCGACAGAAAGGTGGAAAGCAGCCACAGCAGTCAGCAAACCAAGATGTCACAACACATAGGTGTGCATCACCAAGAGTCACCCAGTCGTCTCAAGTCAAGCTCAATCAAGCTGCAATGTGGAGGGACGCAGGCCAACAGGAGTCCATGGCTAGCTCCTATTCCAGAGTGGTGCCAGAAAGAGCCTGACCTCCTGGACGGTGTGGTTGAAGGGGAGGACTGCAGCCAGAATTATTCAGATACTTGGTCTCAGATAAGTATGGACAATTCTGGGCAAGAAGAGACGAGGAGAGATAAAGACACTGGGACCCTGAATGCGTCAGCTTGTGTCCAGGTGGAGAGCCCCTGTCAGGGGGGGATGCGCTGGGCCAAACTGTTTGGAGCGGCGGATTCTTCCACCAGAGCAGAGACAGTTTCTCAGAGTCACATCGGAGCACAAAGCAGAAGGTGAGAACCCTGTTCAATCAAAAGAAGCACAGACTCTGTTCTTTTTTTTTACACTACTTTAATCAGTTTTTCTTTCTTAGATCGGTGAAAGTTTGACAATGTTCTCATGACGTTTCTGTGTGATTGATTTCAGGCGACCATCCCAGTGGCTCCATTTGGACAGATCGCAGCTTGGACTGTTGGCTCAATCCATAAAGTCAATGAAGATAGTAGCAGCACAGACAAACAAGACCAAGGACTACTGAAGATTACGCCCCCTATGGGTGAAGGCATATTTACTGTAGTAACAAAAGTTTCAACCTCCTGAAGAACGAGAGCCAAAGCCTCAGTTTGCACCTGGAAGAACTGTAAGTAGTCACTTCTGTTACTCTAATCTGTTTTTCTTTAGGGCAAAAATCAATCATAAATTGTGAATAATGACCCAAAGTAGACTGTTAAACATTAACGTGGTACAAAATCATCACTTTCCCATATTACACCGTCAGTCTCTATCCTTCCTCTTATCGATCGTCTTAAAACAAAGAAAGAAAGCAATACACTGTTAAAGTGGCAAATGTGCCACACGTCAACCTCTTGTAGTGTCAGTGATTTTTATCAGCTTGTTTTTTTTTGCAAATTTCCAAGCATGGATTTACCGTAGGTGCATGACTGGAATAACATGCAGTCGACTGCTATAAGTGCTTCTGTGCTTTTCTTTTCTTATTCTCTTGTAAAAGTTTTTAAAGCTGTAGAATGAGCTTCTGGAAACATTTCTGGCACTAGAATTTCAAGTGTGTGCAATAGTTTGTTATAATGAGTGTGTTCATGTGAGGTTGGTTCAGTTACACAACCGTCCGGCTGTTTCAGGTACCTAAATGTGTGTAAGCTATATTTTGATAGACTGATAGTTGGATAAGAAGTAAGACAATATGTTCCCTGCATTGAGTAATGTGATATTATACCACAGTATTTTCTCCTCAGCCTCTGAATGCTTCCTCTAATGCCCAGTGACAATCAAAATCTGTTAATAAAGACCTAATATATTTACCTGTCTTCTTCTTGTGTGCAGTTTATTTATGTTTAATTGTATTAGTGTGTCGTATGACAGGGATGGCAAACCGAGGAATGTGCCCGGGGCCCCCTGAGCTCATAGTAACAACCACTCTCTGAGAAACCCCTTAGATAATTTTTGGCTCTCTGCCAAAATGCGTCGTCATCTAGAGGTTTGGTTGATGACGAGAATGTCTGTCATGTATAAAGTGTTTTGTTTTGCCTGGTTTGGTTTGATGTAGGGCCCCACAGGTCCCTTTTGCCTGGGGCCCCTGAGGTGCTCTTGTGTAAATGTGAATTTTAAGATTTCCATCACGCCAGTTATGATCATTAGAAATAAGTGTGTGACAGTTTCAGGACTTTTCTTGAAGGAGCCTCTCGATGCGGAACCTTTCCAGCGCTTCCCGGGAAATCTGACCAAATGTGTGTCCGAACATGAACTTGTTTCCTGTGGGATGATTTAACATTAGACGTAATTGATGCTTTTCTCTCAATGAGTGATTCATTTCAATTAACTTTAATAATATATCTTAAAACAAGGCTTTTGTGGTTTTAAATGTGTCGGCCGCTCTGATACAGACCTGGGATGTGTCCCGTGAATGATGGCACCACACCGCTTTTTGATTGGTAGATGGTTGGGATGGGAGGAGTTGTACTGTCCTTCCTGAGGGTCTCCGGGGACATGGAGTTACTGCGCTGCTCCTTTCCAAATTTGATCAATGCCTCTTTGGTGATGATGGGGTAACCTTTACCCATCAGGAAACGCGACTTTGGCACGTGCCCCGTAAAACCTAAAGACCAACATTAGTCATAAAGTCAGAGGAATAATTTAGTAGTTCTTTGTTTGTACGTATTTTGCTTTTAGAGCCTGCACAGCTTCAAATTATATCAGCTAACAATCTGAATATTTTTTTGGCTTTGATTGACATGTTGACTGCTATTGTTAATTAATTAGCCATACAAGTTTGGCAAGTCTAAAGCATTTTCGGACTATGCATCTGTCAACTTGTTTGTGACGTAAAGTCTGTCAGTATAATTATTAAATTAATCTATTTTTGTGAATAAACCCACTCTGAGCTATACCTGCCAACCACCAAGTGACATGCATAGCTGACTATCATTGAGATATTTCTTATGGGGTTGGTGGAGACCAAAACAGAGCTAAAACGGTATTTAAATATTGAAAATAAGACCACAGCATTGAACACTTTAATTTATGTCCAAGGAGTCAGATTTAAGGCCTGTTACAGCTGAAGCATGCAGTAAGAATCGTGCATATTTCATGCTTAGCAACTCAAACTCTGTCTTGTACCTGAAATAAAGTGCTTGTGCTGGTTATCATCGTCCATTGAATATGGTGAAATGATGACGGGGGTGTAGGACGGCTTGAAGGAGACCACCTTGTTGGCCGTCAGGGAGCGTTTTGGTCTCTGGGTCGAATGATGATGGAGAATAATAAAAACATGCTTGAATCTATGAGACTGTTTACAAACTGTAACATAATTCTTATGGATGCGAGATTCTGTATGATACCCTATAATGAATACAAACACTCTAATAAGAATAACATTGGCAACTTATATAGATGAGGTTTGGATATGCTGCTAAATACATATACACTATACACTACACTGTTACTTTTTTTACTACTGTATTATCCCCCCATAGTATATTCATATTTATATATTTTTATATATTTATCTTGCTCATAGTTCTTATATCATACAATATCTGTTAATACTGTACTATTCCATATATATTTATTACTGCTCATAGTTCTTATATCATACAGTACCTGTTAATACTGTACTATTCCATATATATTTCTTACTTTACATATCTTATTTATTTACATTCCACTTTAAACACACACACAATACCCTGCACTTTACTGCCTTTTTTTTGCACTTCTGGTTAGATGCTTAACAGCATTTTGTTGTATTTGTACTTGTACTTTGCAATGACAATAAAGTTGAATAGTTGGAAGTTAATCTACTAAATAAATCAAGAGATAAAATGGGTGAATCTGTCCGTGGTTGTTGTCGAGGCCATCTGTTCTGTTTGTGTTTTGTAGGATTACATCACATTGTGTGTCAGCAGAGCTCCACCATGGATAATTGAACCAGAGTGAACCTACTCTGAGGAGCAATGGTCATGTATGTGTAAGACAGAGGTGAGAGAGGGGTTACTTCAAACTGTCGGTTGGTGGAGGTGAAAACAAGCGGCAGCTCTGTTGACCTCTCTAGGTTCCTCGCTTCTCTTTCCTGGTGGAACTCGGCCTGAGCTTTAAAACAGACATCAGAGAAGCTGCGGGAAAAGTAGTTCTGACTCCTTGGGATGAAACCTGAAACGGCACCAAGCAACATTAAAGGGTTTGTTTTCACCTTAATCTGAAATAAAACATAAGGCTATCTACTGTACATGGCTTGTCAGGAGCAGTCATAGAATGGGTTGTTTTGTGTGTTGAGTGCGCAAACCCTTTAAAAATACAGAATAAAAAAATCAAACACATTTTGAAACAGCAATTATAAATAGATTAAAAAAAAACTACCAAAAAAACGTTATCTTTAACAACACCACTGCAAACACAACTTGGTCTTATAAACAGTCACACACTGCACTTTAAGTTCATTATATCACTGTGAGCTTCAGCCTGTGACCCCTTCATGCAACTGTGTGTGAGTGTGTTTGTGTGTGTGTGTGTGTGTGTGTGTGTGTGTGTGTGTGTGTGTGTGTGTGTGTGTGTGTGTGTGTGTGTGTGTGTGTGTGTGTTTGTGTGTGTGTTTAGTTTGTGTGGGTGTGATCCTGATTTTCAATACTTCTGCACTCGCCTGGTTGAGTTCACTTTATAATTTATCAGCTGCAAACAGTATATTTCTTCTCATGTTGCCTAATTGACATTATTTATAACTGATACCTGCAGCCACCAGCCATGCATCATCATCATCATCATCATAACTACATAATAAGAGTTAAAGAGAATTGAACTGTTATAAAACCTTGTTTGTCTCCAGTATGAAATAATTTTTCCACGAGGTGTTCGGTTACTTTGCTGACTCCCAGTGTGAGTGAGTGTGTGACACCTACCTGTGTATCCAGGTATCACCTTCTTCAGGTTACCGTTGGGGATGCCTCTCAGTGTCAGAGCAGCTGTGTCGGTGGAAGGAGACTGACCGGTGTTGAGGACCAGGCGACTGGAGTGTTTCACATCAGGACTGCTCAGCAGCTCGGCCGTGTGCTGGCTCTAAGTCTTCCCCATGTGAAACTTCAGCTGTGGGCAATACCCTGAATACCTGGGAAATAATAAGAATCTGTAGTAAAGGTGTCGCAGGTTTTTAAATGTTAAGGTTTTTTAATGTAAAGTATACTGTAGGTTATATTTTGTATACACAATGGATCAATTGGTTTATTTATTAGAATTATTGAAAAACAGACTTGGGGGTCTGAGCAAAAGGATCCAGGATTTGACTGTTTTGAGAAAAATATTTTGGTAATTAATTACCAGTCAACTCTGAATAAATAAATTATTATAATTGCGATAACTGACTGTATTATGTTTCATATATCATCTCATTGTGACGTAATTGAATCAATAATATATCATTAAACTATCATTAAATCATTTTGAAATTTAACATTTATTTATCATCAGGTTTGCACCTTGAAAATAATCGGGTTTGCACCTTGAAAATAATAATAAATAATCTATAATCTATATAATCTATAATCCATTCTTACCAATCTTATTGGTAAGAATAGGTGAACTATAGAAATGTTTTGTTTGAGTTGAACTTGAATTCAACTGATGATTTAACATTATAACATCATTTAAGCAATACAAATTCAGGTTATTTAACATTGTGTCTCTTTAGATTCATTTAGGGCTTCAAAAATGTAATGTAATTAATGTGTGCCCCCCTTAAATGAGAAGCAGAGCCTTTAGAAAGCCTAACCCCAAACAAATGTAACGTAGCACAATTAGCAGCGAGCGTACTCGTGATTTGTTTTAATCCTCAGAATATTTTACAGCGTTATTATATCTGCAGGCGTGAACTCACCCTGGAATATAATGTGGATCAGGTGTCAGCAGAGCTTTGCTGAGTTTGGGGGCAAACGTCTCCATGTTGCTCCTTCTAAAGGCTGCAGGCTGAGGACTGAGGTCCGGGGCCTTGTGCCTGTGGAGTGTGTTGGTTGCTACAGAGAATCAAACAGAGACGCACAGGGGCTCACAGCTCAGTGTCGACAATCTGAAACCGAAAACTTCCTGGACAACAATGATGTTCAACAACAAGTCATCAGAGGAGCTTTGCTGCTCTCCGCTGGTCTGTGGCCTGAACGCAGTTTCAGTTACAGTAACCCACTGACTGACCATAACAATAATTTACTTCAGCCAACAAGTGGCTCAGCCTTACAGATATTGTGTATGTATTTGATATATTAAAAAGTTAAATTTAAAAGGTAGATAGATAGATAGATAGATAGATAGATAGATAGATAGATAGATAGATAGATAGACAGATAGATAGATAGATAGATAGATATATACATACATACATACATACATACATACATACATACATACATACATACATACATACATACATACATACATAAATAGATGTTCAACAATGGCCCCTACAGACGTTCTGCAGCTCTCACTGATAGAAGAAATATATATATATATATATATATATATTGTATTTTCTGCAAATTTTATTTTACCATAGCAACAGATTAAGATATATGTAATTTCAAAAGTACTTTATTTTATAATTAGTCTGTAAAATAGCAACCATTTGTTATTTATTTTTCCATGTATTAATATATTTATTTTAAGAGTACAATGAAACTCTAAAGTCCACACAAAATACCAAGGCATGTGTGTGATGTATCAAGACAGTCAACACATTGACCCTTCTTGTAACGCTGGGAAAAATAAAGATAGGGAAACAAATAAATGGATAATTGTAGAATGACAGACCATATACCTATCTTATCTCCCATGTTATAGAATGTCCATACAACCAGATATGATGTGCAGACTTTGTTGTGATCACAGATTCATTAACAGGAAAAAAGAGTCCTCCCTATTTTTAAGTCGCATATGATTTGATGAGGGACAGTATATCAGGTATCTGTAGGAGTATATGGAAAACTGCAGTATTTTCCACTTGAGGAATAATCCTGTCAACAATCATTACCACATCAGTGGATATAAATGTCACCAGACAGTTGTGGTGACTCAGTATAAACCTGCTTTTGTTTTGTGTTTCCAGGATTGTGAATGGGTTTGTTTGTTTTATCAGCTAAGCTGCTCTCTCTCTATTCGCCTGGGGAATGGAGATCATATCAACGGTTGAGACATCCAACAAACACACATTCCTGCAGTCTCAGGTAAATCTCAGTTTGCAGTAATGACGAAACAGACGTGTTATCTGTTCCAGCTCATTGTTACACACTCCTTTCACACACATACCATTGTACTGTATGTCCACAAAGGAATTTGGACGTCTGTTGTCACACTAGGACGTGTGGCTCATAAGATGTGTTGGTTTCCGTGTTGTATTTAAAAACAGACCACAGACTTGTTGTTGTGTCTTTAATATTTACCGGCATTCCTCTGTAAATACTCCCTTTGCTGCAGGACTGTCAGGGTGTACACAGGTTAAATCTGTGCAGCCACGTCCTGACTTGCTCTTGTTGTTTTTCTGGGGTTTCTTACAGATGCTCGGACATATAAATCATGTCAAACGCTGTTGCAGGTGAGTCATAGCACCTCTCCCATATTCAGTGACAGGGAGGAGCAGGTGTGAACACGCAGCACGGCTCTGTGACAGGACGGATGATGGGCAGGGGCGTGGTGTAGCAAAGGAGGTGGATCTCTGGGAATGTCTTGAATGCTACATCACCACCTCACTTCGGCTAATTACGGCGTGGGTGAGTGCGTCTCTTTCTTGTTCCTGCTCAGGTGTGAGGGACAGAAACCGTCAGGGATGAATCTCTACAGGAGCTTTGGAAACCTCATGGAGGCCTGGGTGAATGAAGGAGGCACGTACCCAGGCTCTCCTACACCGTCCTCTGACACTGGACCAAACTTCCGCTCAGAATCGGTGGACTCTGGAGTGGAGACGGCCAGCACGGACACATCCTTTCCTGCTTCGCCCTCCACCACCTCAGCAGATAATGCAGAGATAGATGCCTTCATGCCAGAAAGGATGGGACTCACTCCGGCCTCCACTTCACTGTCTCCTGTGCTGTCCTGTCCTGTGCCCTCCTCCTTCTCCTCTTCGTCCCCGAGCCTCTGTCCCAGCAAATCTCTGAACGGCTCCAGTGCCTTGCATTCGAGAGTGGAGCAAGCGCTGCAGAGGACTGACTCCAAAAATCAGAAGGACAACTCAGAGCTCCTCACGGTGGAGGTGGTGCTCAGGAGACAGCCCAGAGCATCTTCCATGGACAAACTGCACTCAACAGGATTCGTGAGAGGTCAAAGGTCAGATAGCTTTGGGCCAGGGAGGACACTCAACCACTCTGCGTCCCTCCGACAGATGTCAGAGAATTGCAGACGGCCGATGTCTTTGAGGTGGGACAAGCTGAAACCAGAGGTGAGATGTCACAAACCAAACTGTGTTGTCATTCTTGGAAAAGCCGGAGACAAATCTACGCCGCGTCTTATTCCCGTCAATGAAAAGGGTTGTTCTCATTTGCTCTCCTAGTTTCACACTTACACCAGTTTCACCCAAACATGTTCGGTCCTGCCCAGCAGCACTGGCTTATAAATGTTAAAGGAAAGCATGAAAGAAAGTCAAACAAGTTTAACAAAGCTTCTATTTCTCACCTACATTTACCGGGTGTGTCATTACTTTAGCAGGATTACTTTAATGCACGCTACGTGACATCAGTCCATCTGGGGTGTGAGGGACCTTAAACCAGTCTGCCCAGCTGGGTCTACGCCCACAGGCATGAGAGGAATGGGAGTGGGGGACGTGGAGCAGTCTGGGAAGTTCCTTTGAAATAAAGTTGACATGTTGTTAACAAGGCACCGGGAAAAAAAGTTGGACTCAAGATTGGATTTTGATTTACAATGGTTGACACCTTGGCTCCTCTTCATATTAGTCACTGAGTGTCATCGTTAAACAATGGTTGTGTTTATTTCCTTGTATGAGGATCAGGGTTCGAGGAAAAATAGAAACTGTACCGACCAGCTGTAATTACTCAATTAAATGTATATAAATATATATTCCTGATCAACAAATAATTATATTTTATTACACTTCCATCGTCACCTCATTCTCGCAGTCATTAATCGAAAATGTGACACATCTGGACATTCTGACCGAACAGGTTGAGATTATCCTTTGTTGTTTACAAAGTTCATTTAAAGGTAAACAAGAGAATGAATTCAAAAAGGTAAAACAAAGCCTAAAATATTATATTCACTTTATTTAAATGATAAAAAGCTGTATCTTTGAAAAGAAAATGAAGAAAAAAGTCAAGCGAAGATTTGCCTTCACTTCTGGCTGAGCTGTTGTGTCGTCCTTCTTTATTTATACTGTATATAGTCGATGACTGGACATGAGATTGCTTTAATCTAAATGCTAAATCAACATGCTGACATCTCAGTTTACTCGGGTTACCACAGAGGTTGATGTTGTATAAACACAAGTATTGGACAAAACTTAGATTTGACCTGGTGATGGTTCTGTATGAGACATGAAGGAAACACAAAAGTTACCATAAATGTGTTAAATTTGTCAAATGGTTGTTTAACCCAAACCACATATGTAAACCTCATGGTGGCGCCATAGGAAAACCTAAGTCATCAACATTTGTCTACTGATAACCACAAATCAATACACATATATATGATAACACTTTCTCTCTCAATGCTCTGTGCAGGAGCTCGGTGAGGAGGACATGACGGGCCTGAGTCCTGGGCTCTGCTACCTGGAGCAGGTTTGCCAAATGCTGGAGAACATCGCCAGACAGAAGATTCAGAATCGAGCATTGCGGATGGAGATGGACGCCCTGCGGGAACTTAAAGACGTGCAGGTGAAACATTTAAGAAGCTGTCACAGTCATCACGCGGTGCTGGGTTTGGGAACATGACACAAGCTTATCGAAATGGGGGAGGACGAGATGTCTTCTTACCGCTGGAGGAAGTGAATTAAACCAAGAGGACATTGTCTTTCAGGCTCCTGACAGCTGTCAACCTGACTGTCAAGATGCTGAGGAGGATGGACATGTAGAAAGCGAAGAACCCAGTTTCAGTGAAGCCCAGCAGGTTAAGAGGAACTCTTATGGACATTTTCGACAGAGATCTGCTTCAGACACAATGCTTACAACGCTGCATTTAAGTAAGTCATGCTCTACCTGATATATTTTATAAAGTCAATATATTTCTAGAAATGGACCCCTTGTCTTAAGAGAGAAGAGAAGAATGCTGTGTAATACAATCGTGCATGTGTGTGTTCGGTGCAGGACAGATAAAATCTGACTGCAGGGGGCAGCATCTGAGCACAGATGTCCTGCAGGAGAGGCTAGAAGAAGAGCATCCACAGGAGGTAACATACACTCTGATGCAAAATATAATATTTTATCTCTGTAATGAATGCAATCAAACAAATACAGATATTATTTCACAGAAATATGTTATTTTTTACAAATGCTTGACAAACATTTCAATATCTCTTTTCAGGAGTCTACAAAAGAGGAGAGCAATAGAACTAACAAGAACTGGAGGACCAAATTCTCATCTTTCAGAAGAGAGGAGCCTTTTCTGAGAGAAATGAAGGGGTAAAATATTAATTAAGCATTTATAACCTCCACTGAGGAAGCAGCGCTATTCATCTCATGTGAAGCAAGCTGCTCTGGGGAAGCGTATGTGCTGCTCAAGCATGGCAGAGGCCCACAGTGATGGCAGAGGCCCACAGTGATGGCAGAGCCGCTGGTGGGAGTTCATTTTCAGTCCCTGGATTTGTTCCTCTCGAACAGTTTGTCCTTTCCTCATGTAACACAGCCCCCCCCCCCCCCCCCCCCCCCATGTTTTCCACAGTGCTTTCCCTCAGATACGTCTGATGAATTTTTTATCTCCACAGCCAGCAGATGCAGTCATCTGAGAAAAACTCGGCCCGAAGACGGCTCAGCATGTTGTTCAGGAAGAGGAGGAAGCCTCTGCCTGTTTTTAACGAAACACAGAGTCAGACGTGATGTTTGGACCTGTTGGTTCTGGTTCTGCCGTGGAACGAGATGCTTTGAGCACGATCACTCATTTCACCTACTTCCTGTTTGGCCCATGTGATGTAGCAATCTGCCATGTTAATTTATTGCCCACTAGGCATTTACGCTGTATACCTGCCTTCATTTTTACTCTGAAAAATTGTTATTTTGTGCAACTCAGAATAAAATAAATGTATACTTTTTGCATCATGTACATAAGATGTTAATAATCCATAAATATAAATTTAAATGTATAATAAATGTTATTTTTGTTAGAAAAATGTCTTTATTTGCGTCCTCGTTGGGTGTTGCTGGTAAATTATTGGATTAATTAATTGTTTCCAGTTTGGAGAAAATTTAGGGAGGAAATTAAAAGATGTTTAGCTGCTTTTGTCTGAAGGTAAACATGTGTGTTTATAACATGTATAACCCCTTCACGTTTAATATAAAACATGAAAATGTTAATTTGTGAAGAATTAAAACCAATTCAGAAAATACTTTTTGTGATTTGTATATAAATGGATTGTGTTTTAATTTGACAAATATTTAAGTCAGAAAATTCTACTACTAATAAATTAGAGAAAGAAAAGGCTTTAATCTTCAGCTGTAATCGCTCGTTTGAATTATAACAAGTCCAGGCCACACAGCGTTTCCTTTTATCATTATTTAATCTTTATTCACCGAGGTTGGGGGGGGACAGACCTCCCCTGGCATTCCCATGTAAAGAGATGTCAATGACAAACACGTCCAACCAAACAAGAGAGGGCGAATAGGATTCCAGTCCATACATAAAATACATGTATTTACTATTTATCGAACCACCAGCATCCATTAGTCCCACATAGCATCCATCTGTGCTATTAAATATATAGAGATAACATCTGTGGAGGGATTTATTTACTGTATGTGTGTGTGAGGGGGAAGGAATTGGCAGAAAGGGTCGAGCTTATAGACGATAAGAGTGGTGTTGGGGGGCCCACGTCGAGTCATACCTGCAGTGCCCCCCCTTGCCTACATGATGCCGCAGGAGGCCAAGGGGTTGGCGATCTGGCAGGTGCAGGCTGACTGGCAGTATTGGCGCACAGTCTGGTAGCAGCTGCGGTCGGCTTCCCCGCCCCACTGCACGGGCCCGTTGGGGTCAGAGGGCAAGCGGCTCAGGATGCTGGTGTTGATGGCCAGAGCAGCCAGGCCATAGTCAGTGAAAAGCACCGTCTCGCGCCTGCACGTGGGGCAGGAGATGAACTTGTACTTGGGACAGGACTCGTAGAGGATCTGCAGGCACTCCTCGCACACTGAGTGCAGGCAGGAGAGGATGCGCGGCCGCTTGCCGGTGAAGTTGTAGGTGTGGCCGCAGGTGGGGCAGTCCAGGGGCTCGCAGGGCATGACAGGTCCCGAGCAGGTGGACGAGGAGGAAGTGGAAGAGGAGGTGGAGGAGGAGCGTAGCACGTACTGGTTGACTATGACGTCCTCCATCTTGTACTGGAACTGGTGGTAGCAGATTTCGTTGGCACTGGTTTTGCGCTGCGCCAGGAAGCTCTGCTCCCTGCGCGTCACGGGGGCCGGGGTGGACACCGTTGGCCTGGGAGACACTGCTATGTCCAGGGTCAGGTCGCTGCAGGCCTGGTTGACGATTATCTGGCCCTCGCCTCCGCCGTCCCACGCCACTCTGGGGGGCGGGGCATAGCGGGGCTGCGTGACGGGCACGGGGCACTCTCTGGGGAACTTCTCCGACTGGATGATCTTGACGGTGTCCATAGGGATGGTGACGGTCTGACGCCTGAGGCAGGACATTCACACGTGCGTGGAGGTGGTCGTGAGAGAGAGATCAGCGCTTGACGCCCCTGCCTGGTTCTGCACAGGGGTTAACGGATTGGGCTCCTGGTCTGAAGTCAGCCATTTGAGGGGACATGGGGACGGATGGATTCCTCCATGTTTTCCCTCAGAAACCCCCCCTGGTGTACACTCCTGTCAGCCTGAGTCTTTATGAGGGGAAGACAGATAGTGGAGCTCCGCCAGAGCAGCACAACCCGCAGCTCTCACACTGTCACAGCTTATATGTGGATGATTTAACAATCCGGTTTACAGAACCGAACCAGTGTTGGCGACTTTAAGATTAAGTTTCTTGTGCTGTCTCTGACCAGTAACCACTAGGTACAGAAACAAATATTCACACACACGGACAGTTAGAACTTCAGCACAAAGATATGTTCTGACTCGGTGGACATCAATAAATAATCTCATATGCACACTGATGCTCTTATATACATACAGTACAGGGTGGAGGGTTTCTGTGTTCACAGAGAGGGGGAGGGGGTGAGGGAGTGTATACAGGCAGTTCAGATAAGTCCAAGAAGTCTGTTGTCTCTAGCTAGATCCTGTGGCCTGCCAAGGGAAACTCTTGCCTTTACATGTGTCTCACTTAAAACACTCGCTGAACTTCCTTGTGTTTGGCCGCGATTGTGTTTCTCTGAAAATGAGAACAACCTCTTTCTCCTTGCTCTTGGTCCAGTTTGGTCAGGCGACCCTGTGCGACCCCTCCCAGTGGCTCGTTGATAAGAGGGAGGGAGGTCTTCTCTTGGGAGGTTTCCTATAGTGCTCCAGAGAGCTGTTGGAATGAGCTTCAAGACTCCTGAATTCCTCAAAGGTGGGAGTGAAGGGTGTTTCTTCTTTCTGGTTTTCAAACAGTCCTCCCACCCGAGCAGCAGAAGTGGTAACGGTCAGCAAGGTGGCTCTGTGCTTGTCTCCCTTTTTCAGTGAGTCCGACTTGAAAACTGATTCCTTTGGTCGATCCTCCTGTGAAAAAAAGAAGATATAGTTAATATCAAATACAAACTTCTGCCCTTATAAACACATTTTTTATCCTTCCATCATCTATACTGTTGGGAGGGTCCTGGAGGGTATGAAGCCAATCCCAGCTGACATCAGACAAGAGGTGGTGGCTAACGTATCGCAGAGCCAACGTACACTCGTTCATACTCACATTCACACAGACACAGACAATTGAGAGTCTCCTAATCTCCTGACCATAATCTGCATGTGTTTGGACTGTGGGAGGAGGCCCAGTTGGAGACGTCCCATGCAGACACAGGGAGAACATGTAAACTCCACACAGAGAGTCCCTTTGGCAAACCGGGATTTGAACTGCGTGGCGACAGTGTTGGCCAGTTTTCTTGTTTTGCTGAATTTCAATGGCATTTAACATGGAATACAAATGAGATACAATCATGGAGGACTTGCTAAACATAGTAACGGCAGAACACAGGCTTTGAGATGTTAGTTTTCTATAATGAAAATATCACGCTTGGTCAGTAGGTTCTGGGTCAAAGGGGCAGCAAACATTTTGTCAAAAATATTATTTCTTATCTTTACCATTTTCCTTGACACAGTGTTAGAAACATTTCCTGTGTTTCTTACAATACAAATAAAAGGTGTGGTCATTTGAATGACATGTTGAGACCACAGACTGTTAATATTGACGACATAACAGTTCTCCAAAGGTGACGCCAAAGTGTCTCACCCCCTAGTGGCTGGCTGCAGTATATATCATAAATCTCCTCAATGTTAGTGGAAAGGGCATGGACCAAACTAAAAAGTCAAAGTATTGGCTACGTTAAATTATTTTAATGTTATTAGTTTTATAACGGTAGTTCTTATCACACTGATGTATATTTCAAAAACTACATGGATTGCTTGGGACTGAGTCAATCATACTCAAACTGCAGCGTCCTCCCTTCCCACTGCTGCACGTCTGAAAGGAGGTTTAAGATTAATCTGCTCCGTAGTTCTGTCGTTCTGCTGATGATATGAGGTGCTTGGTTTGGAAATCATCTTTTCCTGAGCACGAGCAAGACACACTAATATGTAAAAATCGAGCCTAAATGCAGGATTTAAGCTAAACTGAGCTATAAAGTGCTGATTAAGACTAAATTGACAAACAACCGGAGGCTAACGTCCACCACACACTGTGTTTTCCGAGCAGGTGATTGTGACACACGCTGCGGCCTTGCTCTCGTCACGGCTCCTGTTTCCTGACAACACTCAATGGCCTCGCGAGTTGCGTCAGTTCCTCTCTGGCCTGAGTGGGAACAGGTTTTTCAATTCTGCGTGCAGGGCCTGTGTCTAACTGTGTGTGGGTTTATGAGAGAGGACGAGTTTTTAGCATGACCGAAACAATAGCTGCCAAACAACACAAGAGGGAGGATGACACATCTCTCATTCAGCACGCGGTTGTCATGAGCGATGATTCTTTAGAGGGAGAAATAAAAGAACCGAGCAGAGGAGGTGACCTACATGGTGCGGAGAAGGAGAGAGAAAGAAAGAGGGCGCGAGCGCAGCACTGGTCCTGGTTTCTATTTATGGTCTCTTTATCTATGCACCTCTCAGTGGTTTCCTGCCCCCAACCTGCAAGATTGAATGAGAGAGATGTAACAGTCCCCGAGTGGTTTGGTCGATTATGTTCATGTGACGCACTGGGCACATATATGTGATGCTGATGAGCAGACGTTTGTTTGTCCTCCTTCATCTTTCTGTGTGAATCTGTAGACTTGTTTCCACACTCAAACACACAGAGTCACCAAATGGGTTTCTGCATCCCTGCAGTGCTGCAACTCTTAATACAGCTTCCTTTTTCTTTCTCATCCCGCTGCATGCACATGTTCACACACATTTGCAGAGGAATCAGCAGCAGAGATAAATATTACACTATTTTAACCGAGGTGCATCTCGTCTTGTTGCTGTCAGAGGATATTTACAGAAGACATTTTTGAGAAACCACCTTCAAGAATGTGTTTATAATTCCCTACCAGGCCCAAACTAGAAATGATACTGGAAAATATCTTTAGAATCAATTTTACAGTTATGGCTTCGACTGTGGCACCAAATATTTCCTGCATCACCAGAGAATAATCAAAGATGATTGTGAATTTTGCATCACTTCAAAATGCCGATTGACCTGGTGAGAGCAAAATATCCTGAAACTAATAATCACTTGTTTTAGAACAAATACCTTCAAAATAATAATAATACGTTTTTAACCTTTTAAATAAAGTCAATATTATGGTCTCTTTGGCATGGTGTATCTAGAGCTGTCTGATTTGTTGGTGTTTCATGCCTGAACAGGTTCTTAGTCTTATTTATTATTTCTATGATTAGATGTTTTAAGATAAACAATAGTAAAAGGTTTTGCTTGTGTTTGGATAATTCACATTTTGAGAGTTCTGGCTTCATCAAACTGTTTTGTATTTATACATTATTGTATTGATCGACATAAGGCATTGATGCATATGGTCCAAAAGTAAGAAATTATAATAACAAAAAAGTTACGATCTAAAAGTAATTTTTTTCATACTTATACTTATATTTAAATTAGAGTTTTTTTCAAACCCTAACCCTAACCCTTAGATATAGTGTCCGAAAATCCAATATGAGATTGACTGTTGTTTTCCCATGAAGGAAATTCACATCTCTCTCTCTCTCAGATGTTCTATGTTTAGCTCCTTTTTGTGGCTGTGAACAGCTTTGGTGAGAATACTTTAGTCTGGTTGTGGCCGATAGGTTTGATTTGATAAAGCAGCCAGACTGCATGAGAGGAGCCTTTGAGCCTGGGGGAGATGAAGCAGCTAAAATTACCCTCTAATTTGGTGACAGTGCTATGAAAAGGGCTGATAACTGAAGCAGACGACCTGCTGATGGGCCCACTTTGGCGCAGCCTCCTCCTCATCAACACGAGCCCTCTCTCCGGTTACGTAAGGAGCTCATCTCGGCCCATGCAGCCATCATATTACCACAGTTAAAACTGCCGCACCATGAGAGGGTGTGTGTGTGTGTCTATGTGTGTGTGAGTTTGTGTGTGTGTGTGTACATATCTCTGGTTCCTCTCCCTGCAGAGGAATTATCACACTAATGAAATCATGGCAGGCATTTGACCTCGTCATCACAAGCAAGAGGAGGAAGAGGAGAGCTGACCACAGAGATGTCAGAGGAGTCTGTCTGGGCAGCGAATTCCTCACGCCATTAAACACACACAAACACACACACACACGCAAACACACAAACACACACACATACACACACACACACACACACACACACACACACACACACATACACACACACACGTATCCCACCTAGAACGTTCTAATCCTCAGACATACTCCCATCACGTACATGGAACCACCCTTTACATTCCAGTGGACTCACAAACAAACTGATAACAAGCAGACAGGAGCCAAGAAGAGGAATATTTCTGAAAGTACACACCATAAGTCAGTCTAGATTCAACGCTGTCTGATTCAACACACACCTGACCTGCAGGAGAGGAAAATACAAACATGCTCCACATGCCAGGGACAGGCCCTGCACACACCCACTGTGTTCCCCTTCTCTCTCTCTCTCTCTCTCTCTCTCTCTCTCTCTATCTCTCTCTCTCTCTCTCTATCTATCTCTCTCTCTCTCTCTCTCTCTCTCTCCCTCAAAACAAACACACACACACACACACACATTGGATTGATCCCACCTGTGCAAATCGAAGAGCAAGGGAAGGGCACCATATTCTGAATGAGTCATACAGACCCTGAACATATCTCTCTCTCTCTCTCTCTCTCTCGCTCTCTCTCTCTCTCTCTCTCTTTCCTCTGAATGAAAATCTCCCTCTCGATCAGAGCAGCAGGGTCCGGGGTCTCTGTGCGCCCACACACCACATACCTGCAGTATGTCAGGTATGCCAGTTATGTCGAGATTTGTATCCACATTCGTGCCTCGGCTGGTAAAACACATCTGCCACCACAGAGCTGCTCGAGTCTTGTGGGCTTTTAATGCTCTATATTTTTGATTACATAATATGTATTTGCGTAATCTGGGAACAAATCCCCAGATTTTTTTGTAGGGTGGCCGGCCGCATCTCCTCTCTGTGGCAATCATGTTGCTTTTAGGGATTTAGTGAAATATTGTGAATTGTTTGCATGCACGCGGATGCTATTTGCACATGAGAGATGCAACTCTGTATCGTGTTGGTTTTTCTGTTAATATACAAAACTTAAAATTCAAAAACTTTTTGTACATAATCATTTTCTGCAGAATAAACCCCCTGCGCAGGTTACAGTAGGTTGGTTTAAGGCTGATGCACATACTGGCTCCTGAAGAATCCAGCTCCAGATATAGTGTTTGTCTCAGAGGGGTGATGCATATAGTCCGTCACACTGTCGTCCCCTGCAGCATGTGCTCTGTACACCTGCAGTCCAGTGTTTGTGTTTTTGCCTGGTGGGCGTGTGGGGAGGTTGCGTTCATTCATGGCAGACATCGGCCATTTTGCCTCACGATTCATTACAACTCAAGTGCTCTTTGTTCTCGACTGAGTTGCCCCCACAGCAACATGGCAGAGCTGCACACAGGCAGAAAAACCTGAGCGATAACCAGCGACTCTCCACCTACACAGACCTCGTGGAAGATTAATGAGGGAGAGGCTCAGCTCTGCAAAAGCACCGGTGACTTGACTGACTGAGGTGATTGATTTTCATATTCGAAGGAGGCCGTCTCAGCGCTGGGTTGTTGATGTTGCATGACTCGACAAGGGTGGGGGGGGGGTCATCAGGGGGATAGAGGTGAGTTGGCTAAAAAAATTTCGAAATGCTTTGAGATGGAGCAGCAGCTCGAGCCTGTGAAGGGGTGGGGGTGGGGGGGGAGCAGCAGTTATGCAATCGCAGCATGGTGTACCCAGCACTCTTACTGCAGCGCAAATGTATGGCCAACACAGAGACGCCTGCTGACAACCACAGAACAGGCCGTTCCTGCCCTGTCCCTGTCATCCCCACCTTCCCTTCCTCGTGCCCCCCCCCCCCCCCCCCCCCCCACACACACAGTGTGTGTGCAGAGTTCTTTCAAATGTCATAACCGCTGTGGAAGTGACACCTACGTGACACCATCCGCACCCACATTCGTGCATCATCACGGCCATGTGTGCACATTCAAACCATTCTATTTGTCTGTTCAGATAAGAGGGTGGTGCAGGTGTGTGTGGGCACGTATGCCTCCATTCATGCAGGCATGTGTATGTGTGTGTTTGTCTGCAAAATGGACGGCCATGATGCAACAACCATGTAAATCCCAGCTCAGAGCAACAAAGCCAACGGCCAAGATTGTCTAATGCGTCCTCCACAAAGAGGGATGAATAGGTGTCAGTATGCAACACAGTCAGAATCTGGAACGTACAGATGACACAGACACAGAATATGAAGATTGACACGCCTCTCCTCATCCTCACCTGTCTGCTTACACACTCGTCTTGTTCCAGTCCTTTCTCCAGCCCTCCTCTTCCAGTCCTTGTCGATGTTGCTGATGCTGCCCCGTGATGTTAAACCCAAGCCGCTCTGTCTCTTTGTTCAGGGTGATGTGTTGCCAGAGGGAGGATGCACTCCTCCACCCATTTGGCTCTAGCACGGTGAACGGCGAGCAGCAGCGAGGGCAGGAAAAGATGGAGGGGAGGTAAGATGGAGGAGTCTGTTGCAAGGTGGATGCGTCATGTCTCGGGCTGCTTTCGTCGAGCTCTGCATCTTCTCCTCTCCTCCCTGGTACCTTTGTCCTTCACTCTCCCGCCCTCACTCCTCCTCTGATGAGCTGTGGCTGTTCGTCTCCCTCTGGTATCTCTCCCTCCATCCCTCTATTCTCTCCCTCTCCTGCTGAGCCTATATTATTCTGCCTTTTTCTTGTGCAGTGACCTGAGGATCTGTGCTGCTTCTCTCTCTCTCTTTCGGTCTGCCCGTTTCTTTCCCCTGGTCTTCAGTGAAACACCTCCTCTCCTTGTGTCCCTCTCCTCTCGCCTCAGCTGCCGTTCATTACTCCTCTTCGTCCTCCTCTGTCTGCTTCAGTCAGTGCGCCTCACAGTCACACATGCGCAGTGTTTTCACACATACATGCACTCACTCACACACATGCACGCTCGCACACGCTCTCCCTCTCTGTCTCTGGGCTTCTGGCTCCCTCCTTATGCATGTGGCTTGTTTTTGCCTCCCCACCCCCTCTTCTCTCTCTCTCTCTCTCTCTCTCTCTCTCTCTCATACACACACACACACACTCCCTCTCTTTCTCCCTCTCATCCCCTCTCTCTCACTGCAGCACACACTGCAGTGGCTCTGCAGACAGGATCACTGTTATTGGTTGCCAGAGAAAAAATATTTCAGCCGATGAGGAACGTCAACTATGCTCCCCTGCCACCCCACCTCCCACCTAATGAACATATGCATCAACACACACACACACACACACACACACACACACACACACACACACAGACACACACACACACAACCACACTAACTCACACACACACACAAACACACCAGCCAGACAGACAGGAAGCTCAGGAGCAAATAGATCTAATCTACACTGTGCAGCTCATCTCAGAAAATGAAAACAAAACATAAATTCACTCTCAAATTCATTTTCTGTCAGGATGCTGACTGGAGGCTGCAGCAAAAAAAGAAAAACACCAGACCCATCGCATTCAGCACCGACGACATGCTTTGTGTATTCGAGGCCTGGAAATGGATTCCTGCAAGCTCGGCCTCAAAGCACAAATTGTGAACAGTACAGCAGAGAGGTGTCATTTGCATTCAGTCGTCCTTGACTTGACTGCTAAATCGGACACGGCCGAGTTTCTATAAATTCACTCGGTGACATGAAGGCAGCATCACAAGCTCTGACCACAGATCTGCACACGCAGCGATGCTGCATAATGAGGGTTTTTGTATCCACTGCATGGAGCCGCCATGCTGACCAATAAATAATCTTCAGATCAAATGCTGTTGTGATCAGTCAGTCATTGTAAGAGGGTTATGTTTACATAATGCCATGACATGCATAATGTAATGAGGGCAATAAGTTACCGGTTGAAACATCTGATCACCAAACAGCTGCATGTTGGATTAGTTTGAGAAGTAAGCTGTCTGTGTATTAGCTCACTTCTGTAGATCGCCAGACTTAGAGATGCTTGTGAAAGAGCCACAGAATCAGCTCAACACATCACTGATGTAATCCGAGTTCCTCCAACTGTGGTTATTTCAGTTTTCTGTCATGTTCTCATTTATTTCCCCCCGCAGCCTTTCTTGGGTAAATATATCATGTTCATCATCATTTTTATAAAAGACGATGATATTCAGATACCTGCAATGGTCTGGTGCAGGATGTGTTGAGCCTATTTTTAGGAACAGAAAAAAGAAACAAACCTCCAGGCAAAGTCCAAACTTGTTTTCTTCACATACAGTGAATCACCTGGTTTTGTCCAGAGTTAGGGGGGGTTTGATCCCCGTGGCCTCACAGTGAGGAGCCTACAACCGAATAAACCCCACCAACCACAACGTCTTGTTTAATGTTTCCACATGTCAAATAAAAGGTGTAGTGTGGGATTTTGGAGCCTCTGGAGTTGTGTGAGTCCTCTGTGCTCTCATGCCACTCATTACTTTTGCCGGTGACTGATTATTAAATTATTAGATTACATTTTTACTGAGTTATATGGTTGCGTGGATGCTTACAGTCAAATCTACTGAATTATTAAATAAGAATCAAAGTTTTTCAAAGGTTGAAAGAAAAAAACATCTTTCAGTTTGACACTCGTGATGAACTTAAGGATTCTGCTTCTGGCTCAAATCAGACTAGATTAAAATTCTGAAAAAATAACTTGAAAATAAACAGAAAATCCCTGTTTACTAAAAGTTGACAAATTATGTTCAAAGTTTTTACTCTTTTTGAATCAGCCAAATTAATCCAGATCAAAACAACAAAAACTACAAAATAAAACGTTTTCAAAACCATAGCATTGTTTATTTTTCAGTACACATGCATGGCTCCAAATCTTGAATGAGCAACTTCGTAACAAATCATTAAAAACATCTGAGAGCTTTGAACCCTGAACATTCCTGAAATGTGTCTGCAGGACAAAGTCACAGTTGCACAGTCACAAAGTTGCAGTGTGTTTTCTCCTTTAATAAAATTCCTACTGTTGTCTTCAAATAAAAGTGCAGTTCAGAGATTAAGCATTGAAGACTTCTATAATTGTAGCTGCTGGGACAATGAGACCTGTCACATGCACCAAGGTTCCAATTGGCCTCGGGCATATTTCTGTCAACACGTCCTGATTTCTACTTCAGCTGCAGAGCACAAAATACTCTGCACTTAACTCCTGCATTCTCAACCTTGCCAGAATAAAAGTGCACAAGCAGTGACATCAAAGCGTAAAAGTACCAAAAGTTATCATCATGCATATAATACACCATTTCAGAATATTTTAATGTTATTGTTGAATGCATTAATGTATACATCAGGAGAGGTGGTGGTCTAGTGGCAGAAACTTGGACTATGGGCAGAGAAGGTCTCTGGTTCGACTCCACGGAGAGACAACAAAAAGACGAACCTGGATTGATCTGTCCAAAAATCCAAGAGTCTCCCTACCCTGTATAGTGCTCCTGAGCAAGGCACCTTACTCCCCCAACATCTGCTCCCTGAGCGCCGTACATGGTCGCTCACTGCTCTGTGTGTCCTGCACCAGATGGGTCAAAAGCCGAGATTCAATTTCCCTACCTGCATGAGTGTGCCTTTGCATGTCTGTGCATGTGTTTGGGAATAATAAATGCATCTTAATCTTAAAATGCATCTGCATCTTAATGACTATAGCTGTTAGGCTGATGTTAGCACAGAGGCAAGGACCTGCATGTTGTAATGTTGCATCTTGTGCCAGCAGGAGGCGTCACACCATGTTTTTACCATATAGTTATTATCTTTACATACAGTCTATGGTTTTCATGTGTTTTTAAAGGTTCAGAATGGACATTTTTCAAAGGTGTTATTCATCAATCAAATGATGCACTCTCAATCTCATAACATCAGGGCTGCACAAAATATTGTACCTCCTGCAACGTTTCTGCATTTATTCATATAAACATTTGAAGGGAGAGAGTTGTTATTTTTTCTTATCTCTTTCTTACTGCATCATTATAATTGTTTTAATGTATAGCATATGCTCATTGCATGGGTTAACCCCTTTCCCTCTATCTATCATCTTTACCCCTCTTTGTTTGAGGATCACAAAGGAGTGGTAGCCAAATCTTAATAGAGATAGTGTGAATCTTATATTGAAAATGATCGCCCCTGTTGGGAGAGATTTAACCTCTGGATCAATTAGTCAAACCTCTTAGAAAAAAGTGAAAAAATAATATGGAAACTGACAGAAAAGGTGTATTTGAAAATAACCAATATTAAAGAAAAGGCATGAATACTGGTATTTTATCCTCTTCCACTCATCGTTCACAAACTATCCAGTTTTTGCTATTTTCAAGGAATTCAGATCCTGTCTGGTCTCCTCAGTCCTCATCACAGTGGGTTAATGTGGCTGCACCACAACCGATCGGTGTGTCCTGACTGTTGAGGGCGAGACAGTCGTCGATGTTGACCTTTAACCGCTGCTTGTTTCACTAATGAGTCAAACAGGTATTAGGTGATATATGGCTGGTGGGGAATTATGAAGGGTTAAAGGAGAAAAGCGATAAGAGATGGTATAAATATTTATGGAACCATCACGGAGGATGTCTCTTAAGATGTGCGGCATATCAAAAAGAGATCAAGTGTTATTCAGCATTTATTTAACTAGCACATAAAAGGAGGCGCATTTACCCTGAGTGAGAGCAGATTTAATCAGAGCAGCAGCCACCAGGGGGCAGTAAAGACAGTCAGACAGTGACAAAGTAATTCACAACCTCTGTTTCCTGAGACGTTTTTATTCATTAACACCTGAAATAACAAACCGTAGAGGTGCATAGATCTCAGAGCTGTCACCACGCACGGACTTTGAACACACATAATGGGGAAATAGGCATTCGTAGAATGAGGTAGCAAATTAGTCAGGAATTCAAAAACCCCATATTTTGTGTTACATGTCATTTACAGGCGTTTGATTTATCATGTGATGTGTTTTTCCATGATTTAGGGCAGCATGTCGAAATAAAACACAATAATATTAGAAAAAGGGAAGGGGGGATTATGTCACTTGTTTGTCACTCACATGTAAACTATAAAGAAGCATTTACACTCATTAGGACTAGAAACTGGATTTAATGCTGTGGCTGAGTGGTCACTGGGTTGAGTAAGAATACGTGTTGTCATTGTTGCTAATGCTAAAGCCTTTTGATTATTTAATCGAGTTCTTATATAAAAACATTTCTACTACAACGAGCAGAATTCCGGTGAAGACAGTTAGATCTTGCGTTAGAGTTTTGTGTCGACAGATACTTACTGTTTTGTTTAATCATACATTACAGTCATGCACAAATCCTGTCACTTAAATAGAAATTACCGTACAGCAAGTGGAGTGAGTTGAGTTTCTTTAACTGTAATACCCATGGAAGAAAACAGCCACGCACAGGAGGATGATGGCGTTGGCGTTGACGATGTTCCTCCATAGCGGCTTCTCCGAGGTGTCGGTGAGCGCTTTCTGCAGCTCCGCCTGCTCCTCCAGACTCAGCTTGGGGGCTTTTTTCTGCTCCAGGCCACAGAAGAGCAGCACTGCCCTCTTGCAGAAGCCGGGCTCCACCTCAGATTCTGGGACAGGGGGGAAAAATCAGTGAGGCAAACCAACCAGTGTGCAATTGTGTGCGCCTGTAATGTACGACTGCTGATTACCTTCTAATTCCAAAGAGTCCGAATCGTTGTCTTCAACCCATTGGTCCGCCTCCAGATCCACTCTCTTCTCCGTCGAGTTCCTCAGGGTCCAGCAGAGTCGATACAGCTAGAAAAACAACCAAGCGAAATATTTATAACATTTGTCATGGCAGTGTCTTTGTGTAAATGGCTGCGGGTAAATCAATGATTCATCTGGCCTTATCTCGCAGCAGCAGTCACGTACGTGCTCGTCTGCGATGGGTTTTGTCATGAGAGAGATGCCCAGGATGACGATACAGGACACCACAAACAGGATGATGGAGAAGTAGAGGTAGTGGACGCCGCATATGATGGTTGGACAGTTGCTGGGATTGACGCAGCTGCCTGTGCCGTACGCAAACTCGGCTATCATCCTGGACAGGCCGATGAGCAGGCCAATAGTGAGGCCGTAAAACGCACCCTGAGGAAAGAAAGAAACTTAGATACATGGATTCAAACTGACGATCATAGATGTAAAAATCAAACATTTAAAATGAAAAGGCTTTCCATGTTTTTACAACATATAACATATTATGTCCATGATGTTCATCTGTTTTACTGTGAGAAGACACTTGATTCCACAAGAAAAGCAGAAAAGCAGTAAAAAGTTCTTACAAATGAACTTTCTTGGTCATTCTTGCTGCAAGGCGACATGTCACACTAAACTAACATCTTTAACTTATTAAACACTCCAAATACTTAATCGGCCATAGCGTGTCACAGGGCCGTTGCCTTGGGTGTGGACTCTTACAAATAACCAGTGAATTGTGTAAATAAAGATGGGATAGGAATGGAAACTCACAGCCTCATTGACACGTTTGCAGAAGATAGCCAGCAGGAAAACGGCTGCAACGGGTGGTGTGAGGTAGCTGGTGATGGACTGGATGTAGTCAAAGAGCTGACCGCTCTGGGCCGACTGCACCACAGGGATCCACGCTATGCTCACACCAATCAGGGCCAAGATAAACACTCTACACACAGTCAAACACACACGCATGGGAATGGTAGCGGTTTTTAGCAGGAATTTGTACAATAATCAGAAATCTAATTGAACCCAACCCATGAGCGTGTTGTTTTACCTGCCGGCAATCATGAGTTCCTTTTCATTGGCGGTCTTGCGGATCTTAGTGTAGATGTCCATTGTAAAGAGGGTGCTGGCACTGTTGAAGATGGACGTAAGTGAGCTCATCAGTGAGGCCATCATCACAGACAGCATAAGACCTCGCAGACCTGAAACAGACAGAATAACAGATTGAAATGGAGAAGTAGATAACGTTTAGAAAAAGGAATCAGACAAATGCGACTGACCATTGGGCATGAGATCCACCACCAGTTTTGGATAAGCAATGTTGGTGCAGCCCACACTGGCCCCACAGTATTGCTCACATAGTTCTGGCTCCACACACGCAACCTCATCTAGAATACAATGAATAAGATCAGCAACCATTGATAACATTTAAATGCTTCATTCATTGGTTATTTAAAAAAGGAAAACACAACACACTTACTGGGGTAGAGGATCCTACTAATCATTCCAGGGAAAACCATGAGGAACATGGGCAGCAGCTTCAGGTAGCCACATAGGATGCAGCCGGCCTTCACGTGAGATAAGTTCTTAGCTGAGAGGCAGCGCTGGACGATGACCTACGGAAAGAAAGACAGAGCCATTATCCATCCAATCAGTTTTATTCTGCTTATCCGGCTAGTGTCGTGGAGGGTAGCCAGTTTGAATATGGTTTCCCAGACATCCCTCTCCTCAGGCACATTTTCCAGCTCTTCCTGGGGGATCCTGGGATTTTACAAAGCCAGATGGGATATGTAGTCCCTCAAGTTCTTGGTTTACACTGGGGTCTCCTCCTATGAAACGCTAATGGAAGGTGCCCAGGAAGTATCCTGATTAGATACCTTTACCACCTCACCTGTCTGTTTTTGATTCACTGCCCAGGGCTCGTGGCCATGAGGGTTGGAATCTAGATGGACCAGTAAATCAATAGCATTGCCTTACAGTACGAAGCTGATGTTTACCAAGTGCCCAGTCCATCTCCAGTTCCATCTTCCCCTCAAACAGAAACAAAGACCCTGCGATACCCAGACTAGTTTCACTAGGAGCAGCAAATCACCCCCAACCAAGTGAGAGCCATCCACTGTTTTCCGGCAGAGAGCCATGATACAGTCAATGGTAAATGGTTGTTGACTCCAAACTAGTGTCGACGTCTCAGGTTCAACTCAAAATATTTGCAGAGTAAATACAACCCTTGAAGCAAGGACGCCAATCGGACATGCTCACTGAACTGTTACTCTCCTTTGTTAACTGAACAGGAATAAAGGGAAACTGACCGTAAAGTGTTCATGTGTGTATCTTACGTCTTATCTTATCGCGCAACTAAAAGCCGGCCAACTAAGCCCACTTAAGCGCTGCCCAGCAAAAACAGGAGAGATAAAGACGTATTATGTGTTTACAAATGGGCTGTAATCAGCTGAATGAGTCGAGGTGTGTGTGGTTTTGATCGTGGATTGCTGGTAGTGTTTATAAATGGATTGGCTCCTGGAAGAAGGTTATGTTGTTGGTTGGTCGAACAGTTTTTCTCAAAACTTGGTGGAAGTACCAAGGAAGAACCCATTCAAATTTTGGATAGAGTTTTTTCTTTTAATTTCTTTAACCTATTAACCTTTGTTTAGCATAAGATATTTTCACCAAATTCCCAAGACAAGACAAAGGCCCTGACTGCTTGGCCGATTTGCTTGACTGACCTGATCAGTGCACCAGTACCAAGTGGCCTGAATGGTGAGTCCGAACACCAGGCCAGGCCACGGCAGGTCTCCCGTTATCGCGTTCCTGAAAATATGGAAGGAGTCCGCCCGAGGCTCATAGCAACTTGCGCTGATGTTAGCTGTCTGTGAAGGGACTGCCTCCATGTAGCGCACCTGGAACTGCTCATAGCCTCCCACTTCATTGAAAGCTGAAGATATGTGAATAAAGTACACTTTTACTCCTCTGTCACAGAATTGGTTTGTTCTGTTATCATAACTAATAAAAACCAAAATAACACAATATTACCAAAGCCCATGAGGATGAAGGATCCAACAACCATGATGATGGTCTGTAGGGTGTCTGTGTAGATCACTGCAGCCAATCCACCTAAAATACACAACAACAACTTTGTCAATTTTATTAATCAAAATGTTTATTTCCACTAATCCACATAGTCAAATCCCCATAGAGAATAAATCAACTAAAGTTCAGGCATTATCAAATTTTTCTCTCCAAATTAGGTATTACGTGTAAAGTGATGTTTCACTGCCTAACCTGTGAAACTAAAGTTCATGTGTGGTTTTATTGTCAGAGAACAGCAACAGAAGGCCGCTCTCTGCTTATCACAGTCCACGGGTAATTAGCCACAACAACACACCACAAATAAACGGCCCTGGAGAAGAGCTGTGCACATGTAACTACATGTCTATGGATGGCCTTACCTTTACCCCCAGCCATGGAGCCATTCAGAAAGTAAGATAAGACTCCTCTGGCTGCTGTTTACGAGTTTCATGTTGGTGTACTAAATGTTGGAGGAAGCGAGTGCATCCTGAGTGAACAGACCTGTGACGGTGTACAAGGCGGTGATCGATAGTAGCATGATAACAGCGAGGTAGATATTCAGGCCAAGTGCCTGGTTGATGAAGATTGCACCGGAGAACATGTCAGCCTGAGAGGAGAAGAGAAAAAATATAATTCATATCAATGATGAAATAGAAATATTGCATTTGAGTGGTGGTAGCTTATAGGGCATGGCCGAGGCTGACTTACTGAGATCTTGGTGAAGACATACAGGAAGAGGGAGAGCACAGAGAGATAGATGCGAATACGATGACCCCCAAACCTCCTCTTCAGGTACTCGGGCATGGTGACGATCTTAACACACCCACAGATCATAAGGTTTAAATTAATTCTCTAACTGTCAATACAAAAATCGGTTCACGACAGAGGTAAATGCACACGTGGATAGGGGAAACAGTTGTGTGTGCATAAAAAGTGAGTGTTTTTTGGTGTCTAAAATATTTCTTGTGTTTACCTCAGCTTTAATGTAGATGGGCACAAAGATCCATCCCAGAATGACGACCACGATGAGAGCCTGTAACACACACACACATACAGGCATACACAAACACACACACACACATACACAAGGATATAAGCAATAAGCAATTACCATTTATGGCAAAAATTGAATTCTGACGTTGTGAATCCTTCCGTCCTCTACTGAGTGACACTCACATAATAATGTACAGCTTTGTGTTTCAGATCAGAAATACATTTGTGTAGGAGGTGATAGATGGGAAATTGAAACATCTGTCGCAATTATACTCACATTCCATTCAAATCCACCAATGGCTATTCCTGAGGCTGCTGCAGTCCCAGCGATTCCCACAAAGTGGCCACTGCCGATGTTGCTGGCGAATAGCGACGCTCCGATCTGTGGAGCGCAGCGTTAAATATGAAAGTGATGTAGATGCACAGTTTTCTGAAATTTAAAACAACAACTACACCAGGTGGAACTTGTCAAGTGTAGCCTTATCCCCACCAAAGGTCTAACTTTAGTTAATTTTAACTTTCTAGACTTAATTCTTTTTTGTGTTGCCAATTGAAGCACTTTCTTCATAAATCCATAAACTAGTGAACTGCAGCTATTGATTAAATGTAAAACGATTCTTTGTAAAGTGAATTAGAAAGAACAGATATTTAAAATAATAATACCTGAAAGATTTACCCGAGCACAGTAACTATGTAAATGTATTTCGTTGCATCCAACACTGAGTCCACATAATGTTCTGAAGTGCATCAGCACTGACTGTGTTCTAAGCCTACTGTGTATTTCTGTCTTGGAATACCAACAAGTTGCCAATCACTCTTATATATTAATTAATATTAAGCTGTATAGAGTCATGAGATTATCTATTTGCATTTGTTAGCCCTAACACTGATTAATGATTAGTTACAGCTTTGTCTAATGATTATAAATGAATATCAGTGATGATGACGTCCCATCATCCCATTGTTCCTGCTATTGCACCACAGGTGTTACACCGTCCCATAGCGTGTGTTGTGCTGTGTCACGTAACCAGTGTAATTAATGAGTAGCCCACCAGATGATACGCACTCCTGATTAGTGCTTCATATTTTATACCAGCAATTAGCACAGTAAGCATGTGTCTCCGCAGCCGTTATTGCTGTGTCATGATTGTAAGAGATCGACCTCGACATCCATGGAAGTGGCTCTCTGATCAATGAGTTACCCACCGGCCACCACACCATGCTCCTCCCTGCGAGGAAGAAGCCACCAACAGTGGATCGGTTGGTGCGAAGCATCGCCTGCAACGTGAGACGGGGACATTTTAGAGGAACAATAAAATTGGCGAAAGCAACAACACATATTCCAACACTCCCTGCACATTTGTCAATGATTACATTTTATTCCACTACACAGCTGCTGTAAAAGTGATCAAGAGAAAAAAAGCAGTTATCACAATAAATTATGCCAAATTTAAAATTAAGTGTTAAAATCTGCTGTAAAACTATTATTAAAGGTTTTTATGTAAGATGATATATTTGCACAATATGAGTGAACTCTGTTCGGTTTCCAAGTTTCTGCTGTGAAGGTACTGAGACAACTTTGTTTTCAAAAGTGGGAAACGTCCCATAAATAATGATTTTATTGTGTTTTCCCACAGAGGATATTACACATATTATCAATACATTTATTTTCATAATCACTTTATAACTTCGTTTCTCTTTGTTTATAATTACATTTTCCATCGTGGGCCCAAACAGACAGTATCTCTCACAGCTATAAAGCCGAAGAGGAGTTAACTATTCACAGACAGGAAGGATTCAAAGAATGTTCGTCTGAATTACGGGACAACTCACCCATACTCCGACAGCCAGCACAACCAGAAAGTAAATTACAATGACGGAGATATCTGCTGCATTGTTCAGGGCCACAGTTGTGGTCGTGTTGCTCCTCACGTTGCTCCTCGTGAGGGACCATCCAAAGTAATCTTGAGACATCTTGGACGAGAGTGTGACCAGAGAACAGGAGAGTTTCTGGAGTCGCTCCTCTTTGACTGAAGCACCTGCTTCAGACTGACTTTATGAACCTGGGTCCTGCCTGATAGAGTGTGTTTGTAAATGAGTGTGGGAAGGAGGAGGGGGGGGGGGGGGTTGGGGGGGCTGTTGTTTATCTAATAAATGACCAGATATGGTGTTTGGTTGTATCTGGATGTACAAGTAAACCTGGTCGGTAAATATAAGTGTTCATGTGGAAATTTAATGTTTAAAAATGTTTAACCTTTGAGCAAATAATTCTGTTTAACATTAACCCACAAGGAAATGGCTCATGAAAAAAAGGACCTACAGATAAAATTCAATTCAATTCATTTCATTTCAATTTAAAATAAATTTCAAATCAATTAATTACATTTTGAATTTATTATAAATTAATACAGCTATAAATTTAGATAATTTGTATTAAATTGAAATATATTTCAATGATAATACACATAACAGAAATATAGATAAAACAAGAACACATTTACAAAAGTTTCCTTTAAATTGTAAAAATAAAAGTGTGTTCGTACACTATTTTGAAAACACAACTGAATAGATAGCTCACAATCTAAGTATAACCATTTCACTGTGTGTTATAAAAACATTAACTGTTCCCTCACACTGACTGTCAGTAAGAACAACAGAAATAAACCATAATTCCTGGTGATTAATAAATTAATAAATTAATAGTTTTATGTATTTACGTTTATAGGATCAAAGATCCCTTGGCTGTGTCGATTGGCTGTAAAATACCATGATTAATTACATGAGAAAGTTTTTGCCATGGAAGCAAGTCCTTTACCTTTGAGCACTACTAAAGCCCTGCCAACATGGAAATACGTCACATTTACTGTAATGCGATGACAATTAAAAGGCACTTGACCCTGACTGCTCCCGCCCATAGTGAAAAACATCAAACATCTTATTGCACTTGAGAGTATCTGTGTTAATTATTAGTTGCAAGGCCAAAGTTTGAGGGAAGCAATAAACAGAGATGATGACGGTCGTCTTGGGTTATAAAAAACATTTCATTTATCAGTTTTCATTGTTTAGACTCTGACTTTACCTCAATCAAAGCCGAGCAATCTATTCAGGTCTGTCTCGCACTTAAATAAAGAATAAGGATTAAATACAAGGGATTAATGAAGGATCTGTTTGAACTGTTTAAGTATTTCCAACATTATCTCCCGAAAAACAGTTTTTTAAATACATTCCTGGATCTACGTTCAAACCAAAGTTCTGTGTGTCCCCCCTGATCCAGGCCCAACCACTGCACCAAGTAAGCTGCAAATAGTTTCAGTGCTTTTTGTGTAATCCTGCTGACTCACAAATGCACCAGAACACATCTTTGCGCATGTAATGGAAACCCAAAGGTTAACCCTTGTCTATCTTCTGAGAGAAATGTTAGTAAAAGATTTCTCCAAATATATCATAGAAATAAGTTGTTGTTGTTGTACCCATCTTTGGACACAAGGTGGAATTGTTGTCCTCCATTGAAAATCTGGTTTTAAGACGGCTCGTTTCAGAAACAATATATAAGCATCTATCTCACAATCTCATCCCCTGAACTGCATCCATATCGAAATTGAATCAGTTCTTCAGACAGTAACCAGTAGTTTTTGCAAATCTTTTTTGCAATCAAACAAACTAATAAAAAACCGGGGTAAAAAATAAAACCTTCTTGCCAGAGGCAACAACAAATCTGCACTTTTTAAGAAAAGTGATGATCAATATTTAAGTTTTTATTTGTGCATAAGGACATTTGTGTCGTTCCTCAGCACCTATGCCCCCAGTGAGTCTGGACCGGTCTGACCTGCTAAACTGCTGCTTGCAGCTTGATCTGCCATTTTAATGATGACATCCAAGTCCAAGGTTATAGTCTCTTAACACACCCACAAATCGTAAGGCTTAAATGACAGTCTCTTCCCCAACCACTGAAGCAGTGGGGGAAGAGCAGAGGTGGAACCAGGCGAGGAACCAGAGGAAGCTATTTTTGTTCTGATGGATGATGTGGCAGAAACATAAAAGCATATTCATTGCAAAAACTGAAGATCTAAGAACCAAGTGCAATAATCCTACGGATTACCTAAGTAAGTTCACTTGCCTTGTCTTTCACTAAACACACAGGAAGTATGTGAAGCTTCTACTGTAGAAGCCTTGTCAAAGCACATGCCACAACATAAACATCTAATTTCAAGCATCGAGAATTTTCAGGTTAACGTGAGACAGCTAAATCTCTTTTATTGATTATCACACACAAAAATAAACACTTAAGGTATAACTGATCATTTACAATATTGTATATGCATTGACATTGACATTGACATTGACATTGACATATCATCAACTCTTGATTGCACTCACAATAATGATTTAATGCTGAAATTGATAATGGCTACATTCATGTATTTAAGCTTTCTATAATCAAACACACATAAATGTCAATTTTTCTTTTTTTATATTATAAATACAACTATATACAACTTATTCCAGTCAGTAAGAAAGTCATCAAAAAAACTGCCTGCTTTTCTAATTTAGCAAAGATATACAAAGTGAAAAGCTTAACAATGTTATTGGATTTGTGTTATCATTACATATCAACCAACAGAGGAACGAACAAAGCCATGAGAAATGACCACCTCAGCCTGGATGTTGTGGAGTGGAAGACATAACGGGAGTGAGATGAGGGAGTTATCGGACCAGTATTATTGCAAATGGCTGCTTGAAATCTCTAAATGGGGACAATCAATATTCACTTGAATGAGAATCAATCACTGGAATAAGGCCAGCGCTCAGTGGGGATTAAGCCTCGGTCACACCTGCTGGTTTCAGACCCAGAGAGGAGATCTGTGCCCTCCTCTAACACCTCCGCATGGGTCAATGTTTCCTCAGACGTGTTTGACTTCATGAGGCTCAGTTTAAATCTATTGTCCTCCAAGACGAGAAATCTGATCACAAAGCTGGCGAGTGCCTGAGTGGTGTTTAAAATGCCTCAGAGCCGATCAGATCAGCAAACAGCAGCGAGACAGCAAACAAACAGCGCTGAGTAGTGCGAGGAATTGATCTCTGGCAGGAGTCGGCTGCTCACACACACAGCAGCCTGTAGTCTATATGAAAGTGTGAGAAAATACTGTAGTCGTCCTGGCAAACGGAGCAGCGATGTGTGTGTGTTCTGTGGTGAGCGTCCTGTGGTCCAGACAGTCACAATTGTATCTTACATGAACTTCTCCATGTGTCTACATGTATGATTCAGGCGGAGGGGCCCCTGGACTGAAGTAGGGATACTACCCCCCCCAGGCCTGACCACAGACGGAAGGTGTATGGGAAGTATTTTATCTTGTGACTTCAAGTAACTGCTTCACATTGTGCTTTGTCCATGTTTCAGGTTCAAAAATCCCAAGTACAAACATCTATGAATGGAAGATTTTTCCTTATTTGAATGGAACTCTTTTACTGCAACAAGACCAGAGCCAAGTGGAGAGAAAACGTTTATCCAGGCCTTAAAATACACTACGGCACTTAGGATTTAAAAACGTATCTATGCTTTTACATTTAGCTTGACCTTTAATTGTCAGAGGCAGTTACTAACAATATACTAACAATGGCCTCTTTCAAGACCTACATTTTCGTTTTTAAATTCGAAAATACCAAATTTTCGAGTTTGTATTATTATTTTGCTGTGAATATAACATTAGTAATAATAATACTTGGTGGGATCATTTTTTTTAAATTATTTTCACACCATCAACGTTTGTTTCACTCAGGTTATGTCTTCTTGAACTCTCACATAAAGGCCTCACCCAGAGTTTGATAAAGCATCTCTCATAAACCTAAGAACCAGGTCAATGTCGGTCAATAGGAAACACTGTGGAGACTGGCCTGGAACTGAGTCACACACATTCTGATAACTCTTATACACTCAAGCGGGCTGAAGATGAAACTACTAAATCTTGTAGTTCACGTTCTGAATTAAGAAAGTTCTACAAATACTTTGAATATTGGACGTATCTACTGTGCAATGAATTAGCAGTAAAGAGAGACATGGCAGAGTTCACTTGAAGGCCAGCATAACTCGTATGCAGTAGTTCAAGAGTTGTAATCACAACACTATCCCTGGCATGGTTCCATGTTCTGTGATAGAGGGGCCTTGTAACCAAGAGCCATGACAACGACTGAGGGGCTTTTCACACAAGCAGCTGTTGATTTCGTGGGGGAAAGACAAGGGTGAGGGGAGCGCTTCCTGGTGATCAGCTGGAGCTTGCACACACAAGTCCCCCCCCCCCCCCCCCCCCCCCCGGAGGCGGTCGCTAGAAATGAGACTTCCCAGTGACGCCCCCCCTCCCACTGATCACACGGGGGTTCACGTGAGCAGGAAAAAAGTCTTAAACGAAGAAATGGGCTGATGGCTACAAGAATATTTCCTCAGTCATTATTTATTTTTTTCAGGCAAAACGCTTCAAAATGCATTTGCTCGGGCCAGTTCAGAGCTGCTTTACAGTCCTAGCAATTCTCAATTTTTTATTTAATTACTTTTTGGGGGGTTCGATTTACTGTACCTCTTGCGCAGAAGTGGACCGCTCATGTCCTGCGCAGAAATGGACTGCGTAGGATTCATTTCATTTCATTTCACTTTTTTTTTCTGAACCATACACAACATCTGCTTGATTAAAAGATCCTTATCATAATTAGTATTAGATGGATGTTTTTACATGACCCTGAATCATCCACATTAGCTAAGCATTGATTTTACTCCTTAAAAATCCAACCAAATTAAATGAAGTGTATCTGGTTAATTTGAAATCACTTAAAAGCTTTTATACACAATCAGATCGATATGCAGTTTCACTAATATGCAAGTATTTGAGTGGCTGTACTGTTTTATCCCTCTGGAGACACTCGGAGCTATTTGAACCAGGGGGATGCCCGATGGGTCAAACTCCCAGCCCTGAAATTGTAGAACTAGTAGGACATTTTACAGTCCACTTTTGTATTCATCATGAATGAATATCTAATAAATTTAACAGCAGCTTTGGGGGCAATTAAGTACAGCAAAGTTAATATAGTCAGCTGTAGTTGGCTGTGAGCAACAGAATAAGAGTCTTTAATAGGTGCCTCACAGTAATATAAAGCTGCATTTTGCACACATGCACACTACCTGCTATATGTTGACTACGAGGTTGAAACAACTAATTAAAAGTGGCATTAGAATGAACAAGCGAGAAATATATGTTTTGAAAAAATGTCTACCTTTTCCCACTAGCTTTTGACTCTTTATCTGGAAGTCTGCCTGAAAACGATTCCACCACAGTAATATGGAAATCTATTGTGCCTGCTGTGTACTAATATGCTATGTAATGTAAGGTTCGGCTGCCTTATTAGTCTGAGTTAGACAAAAGAAGCGTTGTTAACCCAAACAGTTCTCAGCCCAAAAAACAATGTCAGATGATGCCCAGCTAAACTCGAGACTGCTGAAGCTCCTCTTGTGTCCACCTATCTATCTATCTATCTATCTATCTATCTATCTATCTATCTATCTATCTATCTATCTATCTCTTCATTCTGTTATTATATTGGCCGCTAGGTGGCGCAGTCACACAGCTCTGCAGAAATGATGCATCACTGTGACGTGAGGGACAATAAACAGAAAGAGCTCTGGTTGTACTAAGAACACAAAAGCACAGTCAGAGATGGAGTCCATGTTTTCATTTCATTTCATCAACTGTACTGTGTTATTATTCTGCAGGTCGGAGGCTCAGCTCGGCTCCTGTTGTGTTTGGCTGCACATCAGCAACAGAAAAGAATAAATGACCCAACAGTGATCTTTCAATAATCTTTAAAATCTTCTCATAATGTTTTACTGCAGATCAAATCACTGAATGGACTCATTAATCCTGCATCAGCACTTTACTAACACAAAACAATAACTACTGTTGAATGTTAGTATATTTTGTATTTTAGCTTAATTTTAAGCAACAGATATCCTTTCATAATTGCAGTAGTTTTTACTCTACTTGATTTTATTCTGTATTTTACACCCACAGATATATGGGGAGGAGGTTATGTGTTTTTGTTGTAATCGTAAATATTGAATCTTGAATCTCGTGTTTATATTGTTACTTGTATGTACTGGGTGTGAAACACTGAACAGTCCATATAATACTGTTAAAATACAAATTACATTTTTGTCATTGAAACAAAACGAATATTTCCTCTAAAAAAAGTAGTGTTGTATTCAGCATGAGTCTCACAGGTCAGTCTTTAGTCCAGTTTAAACAACAAGGATCCTTTTCTGCTTCCTCCTGTTTTTTTTTTAAATATATATATATATATATATACTTTTTCGGTAAGTGGAAAGTGGTGGAAACGATTTTCATTGGAGAACCAGCTTCTCCAAGTTCAGGTGACGAAGCATGTCATATCCGTGGATGCTAATGCTAATGCTAACGCTAACCAGGACAGAGAGGACACAGAGGAACCCCAGGAAGACAGCAACCCGAAGCCTGACGTGAACCCGGTGGGAAATCTACCTGCTGTCAATCGGTCTGCGTGTGGACGAAGCTCCAGAGAGGTGAGCCTCATGGTTTAGTTATTAGAAGCACTCAACAATAACAACACAAACACATTAAGGCTAATCGTTGCTTGTTTTTGTTTATGAAAACCTCGTCACAACCTGGTTTAAGGAAATTGAATGTTATGTACAGGTTTTTTGTAATATGGAAATTTAAGGCACGTTAAAGTTTTACTACTTTTTCATGATGGAGCCAGACTGTCTTAAACTATTAGTGTAAACTATCTTACACCAATTTCAGTCCAATTTCCTGAGTTGGATATTTTATCTTCAACCCCTCTACTGTTTTTTGTTTTTTTTGTGTGGTAAATATCATTTACTTTGAGAATTATTTTCAGGGAAACATTTATGTATTGACTTAAAGTGAATGTAAAATGGAGTTTGTACCCAATATTGTTTATCACCTGTCATTTAAACTATTTTTCCCTTTTTCCATTTTTAAAATTGTCGGTTATTTTATACCAATTGAAAAAAAACTGCCTATTCATTCTGATTCCACATAAATGCTGACCTTTTCTTTATATGACACCTTGATTTGATTTTGCCCTGGTTGCTTTTTATATTATTTTTATACAAAGCGAAAGCACAGGTGTCCTAATGTACAATCTTCTCCTCCCCTCAACTGACCCCTTCCCACCTGCTGAACATGCAGTCTGAACATACAGTACCTGAACAATAAATCACCGAAGACATGTGCAAAGGTTTCCCGCTACAATGTGATGAATGCTGATGTCTGGATTCCATGACAGTTACAGCACGTGGTAGTGTTCCTTTGTGTAGCGGTATCTCAGACTTTCTGTTTTAAGGCCACACACGTGTTAAGATATTTAGAGAGAGTTTTAGTGCACTTTAACTTAAATGCATCTCATATAATGATATCATGCAAAAAGGAAAAGCAGTGAAAGAATATAATGTGAAACGTATTTAATACAACCTACAAAATGTTTGAATAAATGAGTAGCATCTAAACCTACTTTTGAAAAGAAAGTAATTCAAGGCAATTTTATTTATAAATTTAAAGTCATGACTCCAAACTTGACTTTCCCCTTGTCCTCCTACTGTCTGTGGATTTCATGTCAACCATCAGTGAAAACAACTCACTTTGCTTGTTAGCTTGATTATAATGTTTCCAGAGCCCAAGAACCCAGTCAGTATCTCCAACCAGTGCCTCTGCCTGAGCCTCTGTGAACTGCAATTAATATGTGGCAAGGTGATGAAACAGCTTTTTAGAAACATGCACAAAGCACAAACTAAGAGAAAGACATATCGTACAGGTCAGTTTTTAAACACAGTATTTGGCTTGGTTTCAAAATAAACAGATTTATAATGCAGGAGCCATTTTGAAGCCATTTCTGTTGCTGTCTTCGAGTGTGTTCTCAGACCAACAGGCCCTTTTCACAGCAGACATTATGACCTGCTTAAAACTGCGTACGTTGGTGGCTGAGGAGGAGTTGTATTTTGAATTGGGGGTTTTATCTACAAAAATATCTGTGTCGTATAAACAACAATTCAAACTTTCTCCTTGAACCTCCTTTTTATGTTATTCTAACAAGGAATATGTCAAAAGATAAGGTCTGGAATATCAAAACATCAAGGATATAAACAGCATATTTTGTTTTAAATGTGAAAGGTATGTATTTTTAGCTCTTACGCCTGTGAAATGTCCAATGAGAAAAGACCTTGATAAAAGCAACAATGCACAAAGTTAACAATATTTAGAGTGATAGTGGGTTTTAAGTAAAAAAAATATATTATTGGATGCACATACATCAAGACTAAAATGATCAAAAATGTCAGGTCATATGGTGATAGTGATAAAGCATAAGAGGCATTTTTAGAGTTGTGTAATAAAGTATGGCAGGAGGGCAGACTGCCAGGAATTTGGAAGCCAGTAAGCCTATTAATTATAGGTGGATTGCTCCTCTGAATTGGTATCTTTGTGATCTTTGTGAAGTAATGGAACAAATGGCAATGAAAGGATTTACAGAGGCTGGAAATGTATCATGTCTTTATGAGGGGTCATGGGATTGCGGGTCACGATGTAAAAGGAGATCATTTTAAGACAAATTGGGAAACGGGTTGCATCTGTGTTCTTGATGTGGATGGGAATGAGGATTTATATATTTGAGAGTTAGTCAGTAATCATACAGAAATCATTCATCTCGTCAGTGGTTGTATTTACCTGGAGTTTGAAGCATAATCTATTTTGCTCCTTAATGCAAAATATACATTAGTTGACCGGAAAAATGTTCACAACATTGTGCAACCAGCTTTTGTGCAACATGCCCTTGAACCAGTCAATTAGATTTTGTAAAAGCTGCATTTGAGAAACAGTAAATAGCATCATCCTCCTGTTTGTGTGACTAAAACCGACACTGCCCAGCAAATACTTAAAATGACTGAATCTTTTTAAAAGTGAAACTATATATTTTTAAGATGTGTTTCGGCTGGCCAGCAACGGTAAACCCAGCTGCGCAAACGCCAATGTTTGAGTGACAGAGTTCCGCCCATTCATCCGCTAAATTCCTACATGACTGAGTAATGACGGATAGTTTGAGTTTTCTCATTGGCCGTCTCAGTAACTGCTGCTTCTCTGCCTGAACTCCAAGCTCTGAGCTGCTATAACATGCATATGCACATTGATGTGTCAGTTAGTCACGAAAGTGAGCTAATCGAGGACCGTAGCCAATCAGGGTCATGCTCGTAGAAAAGTGGCACACCAGTTCACGCCCAGAGCAGCAGCTGCACAAAGCCTCGCAGGCAGTCAATAAGGGCAATGCAGTGTGTTTGTATACAGTAGGCAGAGCAGCAAATGAAGTGGGGCTAACCTATGACAGTATATTATTTTTCAACAGCCTAATGATGCCGACATGCTTTTCTTTCGAGATCCAAACAGTTGGGATAATGTACTAATCGATACAGATGAGCAACAAATTATGACATTCGCGGGAAGCTGGCATTTAGAAAATGTGAAAATTCTACCCTCTACATTTCTGAGTTGTGTTGCAAGTGAATACAGAGCAAGCTGTAAATATCACCAGAAAAGAAAGAGTGCCAAGATGAATAATTTTTGCCTTGCTGAAAAGAGTAGGCACAGGGAGGCTGAAGAGACACGGTGTCGTGGTGACAGGCGGGTGTTTTTCATCTGTAGAAAACTGAAAGCACGCGCCTCACATCCTGAACCCTGTGCCACCCGAACATGTCACCCTGTCCCGAACCAGTGATTGGCAGATGATACGTCTAATATATCACTGAATCCCCCATTATCTTTTAACAGGAACATATCACAGTATTATCTGTATGACATTGGATGCTGTTCAATTTCAGTAACTTTGCTTCAGCAGTCTTACTGTGATCCTTTGAAAGATACCTGAGAACATGAAGGCCTCATATTCAGACAATCAAGCATTCATTCATTGGGAGTGATGAGTGTTTAAATATTGAATACAAGAGGGAGAAATTCAGTTTTAATACTTTAGTTTTCAACTCATATTGCTTGCTTGCTTGTATCCAAATTTCTTCATCATGTGTTTTCATAAGCTGAGATGCATTTAGCTTTCCTGGCCACTGTATTTGTTAGGCTTGAGGATCATGATTGAATTGGTATTACATATAATCGCTGCCAACTCTGCACAGCGTGATTGATATCACTGGTTTCAAGCAGTTTTTTTGTTTGTCTGTTGGGCCTTTATATCCGTTCCACATAATGCCATAGTTTTGCATTGTTTTTTTTCTAATGTTGCTCATTTAATACTTTAAAACGAATAGAATTTGAACCCTCATCATTCAATGAAATTAATTGATTGATTGAACCCCCCAAATCTATCCTTTCCTGGTTTGTCATGTGCCACCACACACAACCTCTTGCGGCTGAGTTAAATATAAGTCCCATTGTATATCCTTTGAGTCAGCAGAAGAATGTTGGCACACATATTTAACTGATGCGGCAAAGCTTTGTAAGATGGACTCGATCAAAGTTTTTGGCTTCACCAGAGGTCAGGTAAGGTAGACCACTGTTTTCGCTGAGTTCCAAGCTTCAGCAGAGATTCCTGGTATTGTTTTGCACACAATAGCAGCACAACTTCAGCGAAGATTGTTCTGCTGTTAATGATATCAAGCGAGAGGTTTAGTCCTGGGCCAACTGTTCCGGCGTCACTTTCAGAGGGAGCACACAAGAGAACAAAAGCCATGTGTGATTGGCCTCGATAGAGAACTGCTCAAGACAGCGGTTACATTCAGTGTGGAAAGATTCAGAGGAAGACTGTTGATGGTTCACTGGCCAGACTGTCTGCAGGGCCTGCAGTCTCCTGGCATATCCGGCTGGCACAAGAGGAAGCCTAACAAAACAATAACTGAGCCTGCAGAGGTCTCAAAGTGGCTGTGTATAAAATGAATTATTTCAGTACACAATACTCTTTCAACATCTGAGACGTAATAAGATATACGATTTGAAATTGGTCTATAACTTCATTTGAGCAAATGTTACTCAAAAACTATTAACCGTCTGAATTTTGATATCTTGCATAAATCACTGATATAATATAGCCTACACTTCAAAGGCTTGTTAGGGCCCGAGCATTGACAGAGGGAGGCCCTATTGAAATTGTAATGATTATTATTATTATTCAGACAAATGAATTGGCTTTTTTAGGTCTTTAAAATGCTAAAATTATTAGCAAAATATGCAGAAAATTTGAAAGTGGTAAATTGTTTATTTTATTTTTTTCTTATTATGGTGTATTGTTGCCATGGATGCGGTTGATTCAGATCAAAGTCACAAATGTACATAAAGGAATTCTATGTGCAATTGTAAGGATCCTTTGATCCTTTTATAAAGGTAGGTATAAATTATATGAATCAATGTTCAATCCTCACTTGGTTTACTGGGTTCACTCAGTTCACCTGGTCATTACTTGGCGCTCTGCTACCGATTAGCTTGGTTTACTTTGCTTTCTGGATGCAATTTGCTTTTTAATTTCTCTGACATCTACAAAAGAATTACAGAGAAACATGCAATTTGAAATTGGGGGCGATTTCCTGCAGGGGGAGAAAAAGAGTGGAATCTCCTTGGGTTATGTTGGAAAGGAGCAGACCTGCTCAGACCAAGCCACGGGTAGATGGAGATCATTTTTGACAGTTTTCGAGATGAAGCTCAAAGAGATGGAGAATGGCAGACCTGCTGAAACTGAGCAGCCAATCAGCAACCAGACTGACCCAACTACCGATGTCCTGCAGTGGAAGCTAAAGATTGACATTTTCAAGGGTTATGGTTGGAAGGAGCCAGTCGTTATCAAGATCAAGCCCAAAAGGAAGATGACGCTGAGACCCATTCGCAGCTGCAGCCTCCTCTGTAGAGCAGCCACAGGTGGAAGATGATGTTGATGCTTCATCCACCAAGAACACAGAGGAGAAGACGCAGCCAAGATCCATTTTCTCAACCATGGCAGCTTGGAGAGCACTGTGGCAGGCTGTGCGCCAGGCTTTTGTCAGTTTGAAGATGGTCCTGACACAGAGCTGGAGGAGGATGGGCCAGTGCTGGAAGACGTCATAAATCCGACGATTGATGAAGAGGGGCCCAACATCTGTCTGTACCTCACTGAGCTGATCTGCCCGCTGCCTCTGGAGGCGTCTCCGTTGATCAGCTTATTCAAGTATCTTGTTAAAATATTCTATAAATAAAAGTTTTACATTCCTGATCCCTTATTTTCTTGGTCACATCATTAATCCAGCTATGAGGATAATAGAAGGAAACCAATGAAGAGTATATAGGATCTAGTTGTATTCTCTTTTCTCATAGCTCTCTGGCTTCTGTGTTAATATGCAGTTTTAGCACCGGCACACATCTCTTACTTTTTAAAAGGCCACTAATCTGTCCAGCACATTGATAAATTAACAATATTTAAATGTAAAGAATTCAATATTCAACAATATTTGATCTCTTAATCGTTCATGGTTCTAACAATGACACTGCCTTAGATAGGATCCAATGTGTGGATTGATTAAAACCACATGAAGCGGTAGCATAGCGTGTAAGAAAGGTTTGACAGGAGACTTTAATAGATGTCAAACGGGTCAAGAGAGGAGAACAGTGGCTTTAACTGCCTCAAAGACAGATGCTTCACAGCCAGATGTCGGGAGGGGTTGATGATATCAGTCAGGAAGTAGAGCAGATCAGCAGTGATGGTCCGCGAGGGAAGCGAAGGGAGTGGGTTCACAGAGGGCGGAAGATAAGTCCACTCATGGGAATTTTTTTAGGACTTCATTTAGGAAGGGATGAAGGAGACATTAAGCTCATGTTAGAGGGGTCAGTGGAGGAGACAGTGACCAGAGGGTAGCCTGCAGGATGATCCTCGGCTTTCATCGCTCTTCTTTCTGGAGCGAAGAGAGGAGGGGGGGAGTGGTGCCAAGTCGAGAGTATAATATCGAGACGAGCCTCTGTGGGTCACAGGCAAAGATGTGGATTTAAAGCAGTAAACAGCTAATCTGACAGCAGATAGAGGGTGAAGAAAAGAGGAGATGAGATTTTTAAAAGTCTTCCAGAAAAGCAGATTTGTGGAATTTGCTATCAGCAAAAGGCTGATGGCAAGGACCTTCGTCTTCTCTTTTTATCCTTTTATTTTTGTACAAATGTCTAAATGATTCACGAGTCCTAGAAATAGACAGGGCCACGGAACATGGCAGGGATTATAGATATTTATTGTTTCACAACTGTCTCCATCGGGCCAAGAATTTCTGTTTGTGCCCATGGTTGTTTGTGAACTACTTTTTAGAAAATGCCCTCAATCTCTTCTCCTTATTGGATATTGGAAGTCTCAATACTGATGATACATCTAGGTTTGGAACGTCTCCATCTTAAATCTGGCATCGACAGAGAAAAAGGTTTTAGCGTTTCCAAAATCTAAAAGGAAAGGCAGATCTAATTCTGATCAGGGCTTATTAGCATCATATCACTCTTTCTTTAATATGATGAGATAGCATTAGCCCTAGCAGGGACGCTCACTCTCTCTTGATCGACCTTCTAGTTAAATTCCTCCAAGGTTGTTGTTTTCTTCTCTATTTGTCTGTCTGTTATTTATCAGGATTATGCTAACATGTATTGACAGATTACTACAACCCCTGCTAGTAGAATGCGTTACGGGTCAGGGAAGAACCCACAGAATTTTGGTGTGGATCCAGATGAAGAGGCGGATCCAGGATTTTATTTCACTTACATTTATTTTGCAAGATGGGACGGCTTTTGACATTTTTCTTGATTTGTCAGAGAATAATCAATTGGTCTTGTATAAAAAAATCTGGCACGGAAAGAGGAAGGATATTTAAGAGTGTGTGCAATTTGGTGCAGATTAAAAAACAAGATCCAGATCTAGTGATTTTAAATGTGGTTTCATAAGGGATATCTTTTTCATAGCTGCAGGAATTTCACCCAATGGGAGATTAGCAGGAGCCACTAACATTTATTTGTACGCCTATATTGCTTATTATGTTGATTCTCAAACTAGACTGTTCATAAGCTACCTCTATGGAAAATTTTCCCTGCAGTAAATCAGTCAGTGGAATCAACATCAGCTGCCTAGCACCACCTTGTGACAAGCAGTCCTTAGACCGACCACTTTGCCATTTGGACCAAAAATTCCTCTTATTTACTCTCTGGTTCGTCTGGATGAATAAATAGAGAACGTTTCTATACCTCCTTTGATTTTTGTTTTTGTTGAGCACTTTTTCTTTGGCAGTTTATTCTCCCATTCTGTAACTCTGTATTTTTTTTATTGTTGGCTCCAACTGCAACCACATGATAGTCACAAGGCATGATTTCAGCGGAACTCTCCCTTCTTCTGTGTTGTATTTATGTTCATCTCACAAACAAATTCCCAGTGTTGCTTCAATCAATCCACATAGAGCAACCCCGTGACCCCAAAAGTTATCCATATTAGATTGGCGAAATATGTAGAAATTAAGTATGTTTAAAAAACCTCATTCCAGTGCTGTTCTGTTTTTCATCAATACTTAATAATGTTAAAAGATGAAAAACAATCAGTGGCATGAGAGCATCACAGCGAGATAGCAGGGTGGCCTGCTACTTTGAAAGAGTGTCGTGCTACAGATTTTTGATCATTGCCAAATGTGGTGTCATGTCTTGTCTGCATGTCTTTGTGAAGACACTTCTGAAAGCCTCTTTATGCAGAGCTTGGGAAGAGCCTAAGACATAACAGCATCTCAGTTATCATCTAATGGTTGACATTTCCCCTGAAAAGACATCAGATAAATGTCGGCATTGAATTAAATCGTGTTCGTGACAATTTGAGTGCTTTTAAAAGACAGAAAACGGGGACTCAAACCCGTCAGCTGACATGTCGGGTCAGCTGGGGTTTATAAACTAATTAGAGTGGAATCTGTACGGCACTGTGCGCTGTCGCCACGTCATACATAGGCCAAGTTCATTCAGGAGTAATTTAATTGCATACTCTATGTCGGAATTATACTTGCTCCAGCGGCCACATTGTACGGCGAGGACAAACACTTTTTATGTCATGAGGACAGAAGCAAGGATTTTGGACGAAACGTTCTCTTCCAAGTTGTGGATCATTGAAAGCAGCAAGTTTATGAAATAATAGGAAGGATAAGTGACGCAGGAGGCCGGAGAACACCCTGAAAACCCTTTGCACCACCCCCAAAAACACATTTACTACACCGTGAAAATTTGCATAAGTTGTTTTATTCATAGTTGTTGTTCTTTTTATATTTCTCTTTTAATTGTTTTGTCTTTTGTTGAACTGGACATCCCATAAAGTCAAGCCTGAAGCCCTTAGCTGGGTTGTTTGCACATCGCCCTCTGAAACTGAAAAGAAAGGGCAAGAGGAGGAGTGGAGAGGTTTTCTTTTTCTTTTTTTCTCCGTCTGTTTCTCTCACTCTCTCTCACTCTATCTCTCAAACGGCATCCCAACTCAACCTTTCTTTTCATTTGTTTGAACAAAGAGTGTACCTTACCGTATATTTACACATCATACTGACTGACTGTTTAACAATTCCCACTTAGGTAATGCAAGGAAGATTGAAGGTTTCTAGATTTGCAACTTCGTTTTCATGTTTTTCTACAGTCTTGTTCTCCTTTTGATCAACTTTCTCATCTCATGCTAACTTTGTAGTGAGATTTGGCTGTGTCGTCACTGTAATCATCAGCATCAGCATCATCATTATCATCATCATCATAATCATCATCTTTTTCATCCCCATCATCATAACATCACAATCAGTGTTATTTTATTCGTATAATTTTCTTTTCAATAGATTCCTCTCTGACAACTGTACACTCGTACACAGTGTTTGACTTTTATATATATTTTTGGGAATATATTATTTAAAACTAAGAAAAAAGGAACATAATCCCAAAGAAAATATATTAGTATCCCAAAGTAACAAAATCATGCATGTTTTAATGTATTTCTCCATAAAAATCATAAAATAATGTAATGTAAATGGATGGGATCTGGTTTATTTACAAAACTGATCTTGGCACTGTTTTTTGTTGTCTCTTGCTGGAAACTGGAATGATCATAAAGAATACTTTTGACTCTACCGAGCATAACACTCCTGGTAATATAAGTCAGTGACCCGCTGTAAAATGCAGGTTAGAGAGACATATTCTTTTTTTTTTTTTTAAAGCACAAAAAAGCATAAAAAGGAAGTGGGGAACAGAACAACATTAGAGAGTCAACCAGGGGGAAACAGAAATAGTGTGTAAAAAAAAAAAAAAGTGAAGAAAAGGAAAACATTATTTCACTTCAGCTTTAGACTGTGGCAGTTTCGTCTCTTAGGCAGAAACCCTGTGACATCATGTCGACTGACTTTTTTTTTTTTTTTTGCCCTCACAAATACAGCCTCTCTCTAAATCTCACCAGGTGCGCTCACTGGTCACCATTGATGGGGGTGAAAATCCAAAAGAGAACATTGTTTCTGTCAAAATTCAAATTGTGAAGCAGCATTAATTGACTCAGGCAAATAAATTGAAAGGAGACAAAAGAAACCAAAAACCACCGGTACTACGCAGTCTCAGGTTCGGCAGGCAGGTAGGGGTAGCTGTCTAAAAGTTCCAGTGTTGCCTTGTCAGACAAGTGCTTGACCGTCGATCTGAAGATCTTGTGTGTGAGCAAACATAAGGTTGTGTGTTTGTGTGTGTTTGTGTGTGTTTGGGTGTCTCTGCATACTCATATTCAGTGCAAACACATTGGGTTAAAAAAATCCCATCTTCACCACGGCCCATCATCTCTTTTGGTTCATTTGAACTCTACAGAATTGTCCATCCCTGACCATCTCACTACTTCTCTCCTTTGCAGTTCCCTCTTGCACATCTTCAAAGAGATAAACCGTCGGGCAGGCCGATGCTCCTGTTCTTTATCCAGCCCACTGGCGGGCTGACTGCTGCTAAGCAGCCCGCTGTACCCCCACCCACCCAACCCCCCAACCCCCAGCATCAGGTCCTAGCACAGCCCAATGTACTTGAGATTGTTCTGGATGATCACGTCCGTGACAGCATCGAACACAAACTGGATGTTGCTGGTGTCAGTGGCACAGGTGAAGTGCGAATAGATCTCCTTGGTCTCCTTGTTGCGGTTGAGGTCCTCAAACTGCCGCTGCACATAGACCGCTGCCTCCTCATAGGTGTTTTGACCTTTGTAGTCAGGGAAGCACACTGTCAGAGGAATGCGTTTGATCTTCTCAGCCAACAGGTCCTTCTTGTTGAGGAAGAGGATGAGCGACGTGTTGGTGAACCAGTTGTTGTTGCAGATGGAGTCAAACAGGCGCAAGCTCTCGGCCATACGGCTCTGAAAGAGAGAGAAAGAAGAAGATAAAAGAAAATCAGACTACAATCAAATGATCTCACAGCCAAATGCTGTATTTACTTTGAAGCAACTACCCAAATCTGCCAAATCTATCACACTATCAGATCTCATTCAGACAACTGAATTCACATGATTTAGCAAAACCCAAGAGGGAAAAGCAGAGCATGTAAGGTCACGGCACCATTTGAGGATGAAAATAAAGACAAGATACACGTCACAGATATACACTTGACCAGCCAATGGAACGGCTTCTGTTATGTCAACAGAGACTTCAGACTCAGACAGATGAAGACCTGCGTCTGAACTTTCCCATTCTCCTCTGAAACGGCACATTACTTCCTTTACCATCACTAAATCCAAAATTGTAAATTGGTCATAGTGTGAAAGACTTAATCCTATCTGTTACAGAAACCTCAATGGAGAAGAATAGCTGATAAACTGGAAATGTCTGTCTTGTATGAAAATGTGAATGGATCTTGTGGAGACGTGGACAAAGACTGTTGACCGACAGGCTGTTTACACTGAAGACAGACAGGTTTGACCTTATACAGTGTGTCATAACACAATCACCCTTCCTGCAGGACTTCTCAGAGCTTATGGTCAGATGAGAAGAAAAATACTGACTTCCTCCCCGTGCTAATGGGGATCATTTAAATGGTTAAAAGCTACTTTAGTCTTTCTCGGTAGTACGACCAGATGATGTGTCACAGATTTTTTTGTTCTCTAAAGTTAAATAGAATTCTAAGATTTATTTCACAAATGTATAATGGGAATCAGTAATGTCTGCTGTGTCCTTCAGACAGATTAGCTCATCGTGCGAGGCAGTAAATGGAGCATACGGACGAGTATCTGCAAGACTTTGCCATAAGAAAAGAAATATGGACCTCACCTTCGACACTTTGCCGTAATTAAAACGTTTTATGCCTCCATCCCAGCGACAGATGAGGCCAGACGCAATATATTAATGGTCATGTTGTCCGTCCATTCCATTGGACACAATATTTCAGAGGGAATCTTTTATACTCTGGTGTTCAAAGGTCCAATAACAAGGTCACTGCGACCTCATAAACCCCATTTGGAGCCATGACTCAGGATTCATAATTCGTTAATCTCACACAAACTTCTAATAGAGTGAAATGATGGAGAAATGACATTTTATACTCAAAAGCTTCACGGTGACATCGTCATATTTATTAAAAATACTTTTTGTTCGGTCTGATTAAACTCGAGAGCAGAAGGGGATATTGTGACCTTGTTTTCTTCATGCATTCTGACTGGGTGGTGGCATAGAACCATGAGGCGTTTTTTGGGGTTCATTATTCAATTCCACTATATGATGAAACAATTAGTTTGAATAGAAATGTTCAGGTTGTACTTGAATATCCTCATTTGAATTGCAGAAAACATTGCTGCTTCTGTTGCAGTAGAAAAAAGTCAGTGTGTGTGTATGTGACATGCATTTATGTGCTCCCTACCCTTTTTTTTTGCTCATGTGACATTCGAATGTATAAGAGAAAAGAAATAAAAAGAAAGTTGAGCTGTTCATGGCGGCTGCTGACATGTGGCGACTGGCCAGTAGCTTGTGACTGGGAGGTTGTCTGATAGAAGACTGCTGTTTAAAAGGTTACAGAAACAACATGATGCTCTGAGCAAATCACAAGATCTGCACAGCATGAAAAAAGATATTGAGGAAAATAGTGGAGGAATTAACAATCATTCAAAGCGATTCAAAGCAAACCCTGATTATTCAGTGGTGTAAGTCTTCTATTTTTGGATAATGATGAAAAGGCCCAGTTATGAGAAAGCTAAGGTGCGTGTAACCCAAAGATACAGCTTCCAAAATGATTTCAACTTGAGCTAATGTGGGTTAAAAAATGAAATATTAATCACATTTTCATTCAGTAATAATAGTAATACACTTTAGTTACAAGAAGCTCTTTGGATGTGTTGGTTGGTCCCCGTTAATAGAAGACCTTTTCTAAGCAGTCTGATAAATCTGAGTAATAGAACATTTCTCCCTAAAGGAAGTTGCTACACATAGTATACCAAAAACACAATAAACATAAATTGATGTTTGTTTGAACCACAATTGAAGAAAACTAGCTGCTGGATAGGAACTAGTAAAATGAGACACCACAGAGAGAAGGGGATTAATTGAGGTTTTGTTCAAAACAAATTGCATAAGAGTGTGTCTGCAAATTCTGTTCAGCTCCTGTTAAGACGACCCTTTCTTTATACATATGTTTTCTTTTAGCTCCCATTCTACCACAAGTGGTCACCCGATAAGATCGTAACATAAGCTCTCCTTTCTGTATGAGTCTGTGTCCCCGGGGACTGAGGCTGGGCCCTAAACATTGTACACTGCACAAAGTTATGTGAGGGTGTTTGACCTCACACCTCCTCTTTTCAGGGTGTCAAAACAAGAGCCCAGCTGTGGCGAGAAGATGGCAGGAGACAACCAGCTGAGCCCAGGGGGTCTCTCGTCTCTTTACCTGGCGGCCGCGTCGCTCGTACAGTAAGCGTTTCTTAATGGGGAGTGAAGGGAGGGGGAGGGGGAGGACGGCACCCAGGGGCGCCAAAGCAGGCAGACCCCCCTCCTTTGCTTCAGACATCCACAAATACAGATACCTGTGGCACAGACACACACACACACACACACACACACACACACACATACACACCCACAGACACCGCTTTCCCCCCTCGCCTCCTCCTGTCAGAGTACTCCAGAGGACAGGCCTTAATTAAACTTAAGTATTAATGAGGAAGTTCAACCCAGTGTAATTGCTTTGTTTCCCACAAATACAAATCACCTAAGTGTGCAGCTACTGCTTTGTAATTCATCAGGGCTCATTTGAAATGTCACCACCACAAGAAGGTGTGATTTGCACTTATCCGGCGAGATTATTTGTTTTTGTCACCATGTTATTTTCTGCTGCGCCTGAGAATTACATTGTTCAAGGTGCTGCGTTTCTGTTTAATTAATGTGTCTGTAAATGCAGGGGTTGGATATGAAACAAAGGCTCACATTTGCTCTATATTCATTCGTTTGTAAAATGAGCACGATGGAGATAATTTGATATCAAATTCAACAAGTTATGACTCAGTAGCTTTGTCCAGAAATCTGTCCGTCTGGTATGTGTATTGTTAAGGGCCCAAGGAAGTACAGGGAGCAATTTGGTGCAATTTGGGCACGTGATACATTCAATATAAATAAACCTAAAATAAATAGGCGACAAGCCCTTCTCTGTGGCGTTGGCAGCTGCAACGTTTACGACAACAGCAATAAAAAACGATTATGCAGTTCAGGGTTCTGCGTACTGAGTCAAGCTTCACTGAACTATGAATGAACAGGCAAAAAAATATCTTTGTGCAGCAGCGGTGGTGCAGCTTCAAGGTTCTGTGGACTGGGTCTAGCAGCCGGTCTCAACTTGCTGTGGCTCAATAACTGCAGGTCACTTTTGCAGTTTTAAGAAAGGAAGCTGAAGCCAGCATAACCACGGGCCAAGCAAACAGCTCATTCCTAGCAGGCAGGTTTGGAACAGGCACTGCACTAGTTAGAGATAAGTTCTGTATGTACAAGATTCAAGATTCAAGTTTTTATTATCAAATGCACAACAATAACATTAAGCAGTCGCTGGCAGTGAAATGCTTGAGTCACAGGCTCTCCTCTACAGTCGTTAGACTAGAGGTTTGCCATCTTTTTTTTACATGGCTTTTATCATTTATAATTGAAATATCCTGATGAGGAATTTATACCTGGCTGAAGATTTACAATCAGATAAGGAAATTATTGGCAAAAAGCATGACCTGTTCTTTTCACTCATTATGTCTTTGAGCTATTCTGAAAATCTCCATTATGCCATAGGGACTGATCGAATCACACGATTGTAATGCCTTAATACATTAGCCAGGGAAAAAGCTGTGTCGGAGTGAGGGGGAAGATTCCTGAATGCATTTGCTTGCAGACACACAACTGATAGTGATTCTGATGTTGTCTTTGCTTTAATTAAAAAGAAACATACAACAGACTCTGCTCTTAAAACACAAAATCACATTAAATAATGTTCGACTAACACAAGCTGAAACAATCGTCAACCTCAAATCCAGGTCTTTCATTTTCACGTCACATGCACACAGAATTCATTGCAGTCGCTCAGCCGCAGCTATAAACCTGCACTGCACATTCAGAAAAACGTGCCCACAAACACACGCACGCAAACACACACAGGCACACAATGCATGCACATATACAACTCGCATTGATTCTCTCCAGCGCTGTTGTTTGTTGTACAGCCCTCCCTCCTCCCTTTCCCTCGCCTCCCCTCCACTCCCCTTCTCATCCTCCCTTCCCTAGTCACAGCTCACTGTCAACAGCGCAGGATTAGGAGCATTTGACTGGCCTGTTGCTAAGCAGCGGTAACCATGGCAACTGATTCATTATGAAGACAGGGATGGGACGGGGAGAATGCATCAGGGAATGGCTTGATGGGCAAATGTTGTACTGTAATTTGTGTAGTTTCTTTTCAGTCTTGTGCGAGCTGGTGCACTTGGAACTGAACGGGGCGTCTGTCTGGTTCGACTGAGTGTGTTCTTTACGTGTGTGTCATTGTGTGAAGCTTTTAAGATCACAAAGATGACCACTGGACACAACAGGCTGTCATTATAAAATACAACCCGTTCCCTTTAAACGAGGATCCATCAAAGTATCTGAGACGTATTTGTGTCCACTGACAGTGCTTGTTTTCAGGAGCCACTGATCGACATCGGATTAATGTCTCCAAATCCCTCATGACGGTGGCGATTTGTCTGTGCCATCGGCTTCATGTTGTTTTATTTCCCATAAGAAAATGTATGGAGCCTCTGTATTCGCAGATCTTCAGTTCTGGAAACGTAGACTAAAAGAAAAAGATGAGTCACGTGTCGTCTGGAGAGTTGAATGAGTGACTTTGTTGCACTAAAGGATTTTACTCAGTTTTTCAGTCTGGAAGGTCTTTCAACCAGATGTCACAGTGTCATTGAGTTGAAAAGCAAATGTTACTGATGCAGGAACATTATTACCTCCACTGCTGAGGCAATCTAAAATAATTACAGCTCCATTGAAACAATCCAGGAATCCTAACTGTAGTTACCATCAATTTAATTGCAAAAGGAGGAATTTTAACACTATTTAATCTGCTATGAAGGACTCTGGAGCTGCTGAACATGCAATATGAAATAAAATGGTCTAGTTACTATCCTATTCAATCTCGACAAATTAGCCTGTTTGTAAATAGACAGCAGGGAGTCTGTATATTCTCCCCATGCAGTCTGCATCAGTTGGACCAGTTTGCACTTGCACTGTTGAAAAACTATTCTAACCCTTGGGCCACAGGGCTCAGGTTCGGTTCTGAGAAAGTACCTTGAACGCTGACCTGTTGCCTTTGATTGATTAGAAACGAGTTGAACCGTTTAGTAAAGAGATGATGGACATCATGATCATTCAGCTTCTTAGATACCAGATGAATCTTGTAAACAATGACATTTTCAAATACAATATGGATTTTTGAGGTAGGGTCCTCTAAATCCTTAGATATTAAATGTACTATGGCTATGTCCACATCCTACTGTTAATTTCTACATGTGAACTGAAAAGGATCAAAAGAGTAGCTGACCTCTGTTTTCACTATGTTGATCACAATTTTCTCAAAGCACTTTATAACTACTGAAGTCAATGTGACTGGACGGTAGTCACTGTTCTCCTCCTTGGCGTTTGGGAACAGATTTTTCCAGTCGGTAGGAACTGGATGCAAGTCCAGAGCTTTCTGGTAGATGAGGCACCAGGCCTCTTCACTGCATGATTTCAACAGAAGGCCAGAAGTAGTGACTAGTCCTGCCGCCTTCCTGGGAAAGACGTGTGAGAACAGTGTCTGTACCACACAAGTTTGATGGGCAGATTTTTGCAAACATTTAGCTATTTCAATGTACCATAAATTAAATTTAAGAAATGGGCCCTCTTCGAACACTGATACACCTTTTAACTGGAACCATGTTTGTACTGGATTTCCCCTTTTTTTGTGGTTAAATTAAATTCTTGCGTAACCATGACCTGGATGACTGAGAATCTGCACTAGCGAAACCAAACATCATGTAAGCCATGCAAAAATACATATACAGGTCACCCATACAAACACTTTCTCATATTGTTGAGCATGGAGAATCTATACTGTGTCTTTCCAAACAGCTGCTCAGCTGTGTTGTGTCAGCTGACTGTGGTTATGGAAGCGGCCGGTTCCAAAATGCAGACTATCACTTTTTCTGTAGAAATTTAAGTAACACCATCAACATGTTCTACCTGCAAAAGTAAAATTAAGATGAGGTGTGGACTGAATATTACTTTTAGTCTCACTGCACTGTGTGATGTGTGTGTGGCCAGATGTCCTACATAGCCTCTTTTTATATGCCAGTACAGAGTTCCTTTCATGAGTGAACACTATGTCACAAATGACTTCAACATTGCAGCCATGAAATGGGTTCAGAGTTTACATGTAATGTGTGTTTGTCACTTTGTACATCCAAGCCACACCCATGCAATAAAGTTTAAAGACGCCATATCATCACTTTTTATGGTATTCAATCAGCTACATGATTTCAACAGTAATTTGGATTTAATCTTTTAATTGGCTGGCCCTGTCACCTTAAGCAAATATAGTTACACAACAGGCCGGCAACGATTTCATGATGTCCTCCACCCATAACTAATGACATGCTGGGATTAGCTCCAGCTTCTCACCCTGGATAGATTAAGTGGTTACTAAATATGGGTAATCATTTAAGGAGTTTCCTTCGACCTTACGCAAGAAAAGCATATGACTGCATGTGAACAGCATCCATCTTGTCCTGGGGTTTAACACTGTGCATGTGTGCTCATCACAGAAACTCAGGCGATTGCACTAAGAAACAGACAATCATGGCATTCATAAAACACCTCAAAATCCATTGGAATCTCAAATGTACAAAATGCAGGGCTGATCAACCAAACCAAACGTCACAAGCAGAAATGCACTATAGATTAGAAATATTGAACTTGTGCTTCTTTGCTAATCAACTCTTCCTGAGACTCTGCAGCAGGATGGCTGCTCCAAATTCAGGATGGCTTTCTTTCTCCTTCTTATGATCCCTGATTCTTTTTTTTTTCTTGTACCTGTGAACTCCCAGTGCTACACATTGCCTCCGATCTGCTAATTCTCACAGGTACAGACTCACACTTTATTCTGTGAACTCAATTAACACCATACTGGATTTTTCCTCCTCAGAATTTATTTTTAACCTATAAAACTAATTGATTTCATGTTCCAGCCTGGCATAATGCACACCCTGTTTTATCCGGGAAACCCATGAATTATCAGGCCAGTTTAATTACAGGCATAACAAAGTTTCCTCTCTGCTCAAGCTATTTTTAGTCCACACTGTATAAAGACATCAAGGTGACCCTGGATACTGGAACCTCTTCAGGTTAAAAAATGTAATCATGACTGTGAGGAGAAGAGAATAGCTGACCCCTCATAGTTGTCCTAGTCAGAAAAAGGTAAAATATTATCTAATGTTGACCTTCCTTTATCATAAAAGCCCCTAAACAAACAATAACTGCCTGACTATTCCATAACACTCGGATAAGAAAATGGATATGCTAACATTTTTCAAATTCCATAACTATTAAACGGAGAGGGCACAGAATATACTCACTCGTGACCGCAGAAAAACAGCTTTCGACAAGGTTAAATTTGGATTAGACTTTCCCAGTTGTCTATTATCTGAGTCAAAGTTTGTATTTTTACTTTTTCCAGCAAATTAATACAATGAATCCAGTCAACAGTCTATGCTGTTATCAATCTTAACAAGAAATGATATAATTAGTTATTGTAGGTTTATGTATTATAACTGCTGACCTTGAAATTAGGATAAATTATTATTTTCAAATTGAACTACAGCTCTACATCTTCGCATCCTGCTGAAGACCTGTTCATCTCAGAATCCACTTAGTAGAGTGAACTCATACACATTTGTTGTCAGTTTCCTGCTTAAAATGATAAGAAAATGGAAATATCAGTGAGCTCTTTCTCAATTTTCAGAGAAAATGAAACTCCCCCTTTGTCAGACTACATCGTAAAAATTTAGAGAGTATATTATCAGTGTAACCACAACAGGTTGTATTGTTGACGGGAATGCACATAGAGGAAATGAAACAGTTCAGTATGAGTAACCAAAAGTGAAAGTTAGGCAGGGCGAGTATGGAGAACATAGACTACTTCTATTTAATAAACAACAAATAATCCTTCATGTTTGCACCTTTCTGAATTGTGGCAGCAGAACGACTGATGTTAAGGCTAGTTTAGCTGCAAATGAAGGACAAAACTCTGGTCCCTACACTCTGCCTGCATCATTTTGACCAGGATGATGACTGGAGGATGTCAAATTGTAGAAGAAATCCTACTCCTATTCATATAAATGCTTTTCGAAGAATGGAGAGACCGGCTGCAGGCACAGACAAAGTAATGTTATTTAAATGTTTTGGTTGACAAGGCATCAGTTCTTTGAGTTGACAAATGCCCCATGGGATTACATTGCAGCCTTGTCGCGGTTGGTGGCTATAGTGCTCGATATTGGACTCATTCCAAACAGTTTCAACCCCATTAATCATTTAGTCTCCTCGCCGAAAAAGGGGTAAAATAAGGTCCAGGTTTAAAAATACTGGAATTAACTTTTATAATAGATTTTTCTTACCGTCTGGTTGTCCTCGTAGAGTTTGAGGTCGTAGCCACTCAGCTCGACACAGAAAATGATTGCAGTCACGCCCTCGAAACAGTGGATCCACTTCTTTCTCTCTGAACGCTGTCCACCCACATCTACCATCTTGAAGGTGAGCTCCTTGAAGGTGAACTTGTTCTCCACAATCCCTGTGGTCATGTCGCGGGATCGCAGGATGTCCTCAACAGTAGGGATGAACTCAGTTGCAGAGATGCGGTCCAGGTCATTCAGATAGTAGGCAGTGTTGTCCTCTAAATGGTACTCATTGGATCGTTGAAAGCACTCCTGGACCCCTGAGTCAGCCCACAGACGCTTCATGACCCCCTGCAACTCTGAAGTAATCTCTCCTTTGCTCTCAGCTGGCCCTGTGAGGGCAAAGAGTTGCACGGCATCGTAGGCGCGATCAGCATTGTGAAAGTCGATCTTGAGGGTGGTGAGGGCCCGTATGATGCGGGTGAGAGAGTCTATAGCATTGTACAGAATGAGGGGCTTGTACTCCTTGCATGCATCCAAGTTGAAGCCTCCACTGTGGATGATCTTCATCTGTTTGACTATGGTGCTCTTGCCTGAGTTGCTGGTTCCCAGCAACAGTAGCTTGATCTCACGCCGCTGCCGTTGACTTTCTGAACGCAAGTGGCGGTCGATTCGCCGTGAGCGTCGCGCCGCTTCCTTCTCCTCCGAGCTCTGACGGCATCCCATGGTCCTCCACCACGTGGTGATCACAAAGGAACTCGTGCTGCTGCTTGATGTGAAAGCAAGTTATAACGAAGTCAGGTTTAAGTTTGTGGAAGAGTTGGAGAGGGGTTTTAATAAAGGTAGAAGCTTACTGGGGCGGAGGAAGTTACAAGTTCACAACAGTCCAATTTTAAAAAGAGACAGGAGAGTCAACACACAGAGGAGCAACTCAGCAGTATTTCATTATTTTTGTTCATGGGCAGTCTGTGAGTATTGTGTGGGTAGAACCCATGCGGACTTGTAGGATGCCAACACAGCGCCTGGCACCCCGGTTGGACTGCCTGCTCAATTCAAGGTAGCTGGGGTTCATAGCAGGGGCTCCCCCTGAGGAACAGCTCTGGAGGAGGGCTACTAAATGTTCAGCATATGTCAGTAGAGAAAGTGTTTGGACTTGATGAGCATGAATAGCAAAACCCCCTCACTCTCCTCCCACATGGCTATTGTGGTTGGTTGCCCTTGTTGGCTTCTGCAAACATCCACCCAGTCCGATTTTTCGCCAGTTACACTTAATCTTCCTGATGAAATCTTTTCTGGTTCTTCTCGGGTGTGATTTTGTCCCGACAGCTGAAGTCCTCGGAGTCTGCAAAACATAAGAAGACAGAGAGAAATCATTCACCTACATGTTTGTATGTAGTAGTATTGACTTCAAATAGCGAAATGATAATGTACCGTATGTGGCTGGAGCCAGAGGAAAGTAAACCGAGCTTAGCATATATCAGCGAGAAATAGCTCGCTTTTCTCTCTCCAAAATCCAAATTCACTCGGTTTAATAGACTTGACCTGCTGACCTAAAGTTGGAGTTGAACCAACCTGAGCCCGTCGGGACAAACATCTTGAAATAATATTGGGGCTCTGGTCGTGTTTTGTCTTGTTGTCTACTTGATTCTCTACACTGCACGTGTCTCTAATTGGTCAATTTTGGGCTTGGGTCAGGTTTGGATACAAAATACAGAATTCCTGAGGGGTGAAGTCGGGCTTGGTTAGTTTTATCCCAGGCTCGGTTGGGTTTGGACAGACAATTGCAGGCCGAGCTGCAATTTAACCTGAGCCTAGCCACCTGCTACACACCCTACAGAAGTGCTTGGTAGATGTATTAACCACATTTAGCAATTTTTCCAGTTCTGCTTGTAAACTAATTAAACGAACAAGAGAGGCTAATTGCCTCCCAAATTTAGCTCCACACTGAAGACGTGACATCAATCTTTTTAATCCACTCTTGGATATTAATCACATTTCTATTTGTGAACTACTAGTGTAATAACAACTTAAAAACCAAAATACCAATTATGATGTTTAGTTAAAGGCTGTTTGACATTGAAGGGATGTACATTCACATGGATTCCGACTGCACACTTCCCATTCAACCACTGCCATGCCTTTCCTGTTTCTGTTTTCACTACCTCTTCAGATTTCTGCTGCAAACAGTCACATCCCTTCTCGCTCCATCTGCAGTCTTGTGTTGCCATAGACTCTGAGCTAATGTAGTTGACCACGCCTATCCATTTAACACCAAAGTACGCACACACACACAGACACACACTCATGATATACACAAACAAGGTCAAACATATGCATAGAAGCAGGCAGAGGAAAACAAACTCCTCTGTCCAAGGAAAATTTTGTAGAGCATACAATATGAATGTGTTTCCTTGTAACTAAGAGAATCTCCTGCTGTTCAGACAACAGCCCACTGCCTCTGACGGTCCTCTCTCTGTTGTACATAGGATGAAATTGTTATTTACTACCACAGTGGAAAATAACAGGCTCAAACTGGCCTCTCATAGTTTCGTAGCGCTGTAAAGCCCCTTCTCCTTACCCAGACATCTGTGCTGTTATCCTTCAGATTTGTTCTGATTCACACTGTGATCAGAAAAATAATAAACCATGTTTCTGAGAATATTCCTGATCCTGTTTTCATATATTAGCTTTTCAGGAGGCAGCACTTTTACTTAAAAAAAAAAAAAATACTGAATGCTAATAAGTTTGGGGACATGCATTCTAATAAAATACTGTATTTTTCTATGTGACAAATTTAAAGCAGAAACAAATTTGGAGCAGTAGGTGCCTGTGGGATTCTGTGATACATAGATACACATTGAAACAGGCTGCATGCTACTGGCTAAGTAACAAATGTGAAATCATACAGTGGCCTAGTTTTGTTGGTGAAACTCTGCAGACCCCTCAGATAGAAAGATAGATAGATAGATAGATAGATAGATAGATGGAGAGAGAATTTCTCAGGGTTAAGGTCCACTCTTCAAAAGACTGAGAGGATAACCAGAGCAGAACAAAGACATAACAAAGCATCACAACACAAACAGAGTGCAGAGCATTGTTTCCTGGCTTCAGGCACCTGACTACCCTCTCAAAGTGGCATAGCCAGCCAAACCGGTTAATGCACATCACCGATTTCGGGAGCCAACCGAACACATGAAAGCTGCGTGTGAAGTGTTTTCCAATTTGCTTTTTCCCCCAAGAAATATGCAGCACTCGCATTTCTACACTTTTTGAAGTTTTACACCACTTATGATAATGGCTAAAGAAGTCGAGCGCGGGCAGTGCAATATCTGTAAATATTATTATCACATGAAATTCATATTAATTAATTTTCATGCTAGTATAGAGTATAGAAGAAATACCAGTCTTGTGGTTACCTCGCCCTAATAACTGGAGCATAACTCAGTGGGATAAAATGCCTGGAACTTTGAAATTTTACAGAATAAATAAAGAAACAAAATTAATTAATGAATACGCCTACAGGAGGAAAAAATACCTTACAAAGTCTAGTTTAAAGTTGCAATAGCCCTTAATCAGGATTTCACATGAGGCCTCCAGTGTCAAAATAAATATTCAGTCTTCCCTCCTCAGGCCTGACTTGTATTTAACCTCATCTACGTTAACCCATCTCTAAAAAAAAAAGTGGACACTCGTGCTTTCTTGCAGTTGACTCTGGTATAAAGAAGAATCGTGTCACTTTAAGAGTAAGTGAGAGGGGGCAGAGCCATGGGGGCCACAGAGAAAGAGGCGCAGCATCTCAATGTATCATGAGGGCTGAGGTAATATGAGAGCCGAAATGAGTCCACTCGCTCTCCTGCCTTTTCCTTTACAGCTTTTGCTGCACGCCGCTCTTCCGTCTGCGTAGCACCTGTTATTTAGTTACCAAGCTGCAAATAATAACGACCATGCCCTTTATTAGAGCTGAGTACGTGTCAGTGTTTGTGTTGTATAACGCTCTCACTGCGGTTGTTGAGTCCACAAAGATGCTATTAAAATTAGAGTCAATCACATACGATTGAGGGGTGATTTGAATCCATCAGTGGTTGGATGTTTTCGCTCAGACAGGAATCTAAATCTGCTTTTAAAAGTGTGTTTATAGCAAGTTGAAAAGACAAAGGACGTACTTGTGTTTAAATGTGTGGATTGTGTGGATTTTCCTATCCAACCCTAAGGGGATAAAGTGTAACTCACTTCAGGATGTCAGTTAACGAGTGTTTTAATCATTTAATCGAAATCATTAGTTTTAATAGTGGAAAGAATCTCCGTTTTCTGGTATACACTCATCTGTTTGAGACTGAGTGAACGCAAATATACCGGTTCCACTTCCGAGCAGTTATTGAAAGGCATACAGTCAAGTCAAGTGTACAGTTGTAAATTGAGTTGTATAGCAGTTATTTAAAGTGCTATACAAGCATGTTAATTTCACATGTTGGTGTGAAATCAGTCTTCTGAAACACATGAGTTAAATCAAATTAAAGCAGATCCGAAGCCAAGCCGAGGCCAGCTTGTACGCAGGTGTGTCAGAGATGAGGAGGCACAAACACAGAAGGTGTTTTATGTCCATGAATGAAAAGCAAAAGTGTGCAACGTTAAAAGGGAGGGAGAAAGGCGCAGATGTCCTTTTGGTCATCCTGTTATGGTTTATGAATGAGGGGTGCAGGTGTGTCTGTCGGCGCCGTGGTCAGCGGGCTTGCATTTCAAGAGGTATCGGATGAGGTGTTCCAGTGAGAATAAACCTGCAGTGGACAGGCGGCAGGGAGAACGGTGCTCTCCACAACATCTGCCAGTCAACAGTGGACCAGCTAGCAGTCCAATTTCCCATTTATGATGGGACCAGTAGCCATTCACATCAAAACTAACCAAAGCAAGAAAATGGCCCATTCATCACAATTAAGATTGACAAAGACTTTATAGCAGCGACCATGAATGCACATGTGCGGCCAATTTAAATGTGACCATTACCAAGAATATTGTGCTCGCAAAAATGTGAAACTCTACTGTAATTCATATCCATTTGACCAGTGGGTTAACAGGCCTGCTGAGCTCTGTGTGTCACCTTCATTCATCATGGCTAGATGAAAAGCTGCTGGGAGGTAGACGATTCCTCCACCCTTTTTAGTTCAAGAGTTCAGCATTAGTCCTTGAAGAAGCAGAAAGTGCAATTCTATCTCAATGATGGATGTCTGCATTGCATAAAGAAGCATCCCAGCAGCTCTGGTCCCTGCAGCAAGCATGTATACAGTACATGCACAGAGGAAATAAAACTGCTCACATGCCTTACGATCAGCTGCACTGTGAACTCTTTCTAATCCGAAGGCAGCAGTTTCAGTAGCTGGAGGGTGGTTTCCTGTTTCCCCTGGCTGACAAAAACAGGTTACTGAATTACTTAAAGCTGTCTGGTCAGTTCCCATATACAATGTCAGAGTCTTACTGGGATCTAGTAGACTGATTTCTTGCAATAATATCCGAAACCCCAGGAGTGAAACAGTAGCTAATCCCTAAATCTGTGCTAAATCCTGCGATTGTGCCAAGATTAAGCAGTTAATGAAACTTTGATCAAACCTCTGGGCTGTATCAGTTATTTATGAGCTCTAAGGCGGCCGTCAAGTCCAGCCATATGTTATTTTATTTAGCTGTGTATTCATACTGTTGTTTCCTAAAATGTAAAAATGTCTTTCTTTGAAAAAAATATTTTTAAGATAAACCAACTGATTAAAATATGCCGAACTAAATAAGAGAAATTGCTGTGACAGAATGTTTCCCTGCCGAGCAAAGACTCTATAAGCTCTATAATCGAGATGGCTATAGAGAGAGTTCCTATTCATTCACAAGGCATTAGTGAGAACGTCTGAGGTCATCAATTGGCGTGCTCTCTTCAGCTACTGTTTTCTCCAACTGCTTTTACTTGCCACACCAGTCATTGATAAGGTCACAGACTGTTTAGTGTAGACAGTAGCCAGAAAAGGCATTTGACCACAGCTTGACGGTTTAGTTACGAGGAAAAAAGGGATTCATGGAAAGCTTTGATTCTCAAATGACAGCTTCAATAACAGAAAATCTAGTAAACCGATGTTTTGGCCGACTAATCCTCTTTCGCGTAGACATGATTTTTGGCATTTTTTCCACACAGGGCAATGGTTTGAAATGTGCCAGCGAGGAAGAGAATAAGAGTGGAAACAGAATGACGGTGGATACATCTAGATCAGAGGAAGTGGATCTGGGCCTGTGTATGAGATTTTGGGCGGAGGGCAGGGTGACATTGAGAGGTATGTGAAGGTCACTTGGAGCTGTGGTGAGGCTACAGCTGAGCATTGGCGCTGCACACCTGCCAAAGGTTCCGTGAACGTATAGTAAAGAACATTACATGGTAGCAAATAACTTTATTGCATTGAAGGGGGTTGAGGAATAAAAATGGTGGTATTGACACTGGTGACACACTATCAGAACATAACTGGTTGCAACTGTAAACTGTACAACTCCTTTTAGAAAGAGCACACTTAAGTTTCGTTGTAAAAAAATCAAGATAATTTCTGTGGGAGGGTACATTTGTGCATAATGATATGAATGTTGGCAGTGTCTGGTTGGTCATTGACATAGCAGTAACAGTCTTGAGGTTGTAATCATTGGAGCTGTTTAAATATTTAATCAGGAGCAGACACGTTATAGCAGCTCCTGCCTTTTCAATAAAGCATTGCAAAGGTAAATATTCCCATGACTTGTAGCTTTCAGAGTGCACGTCTTGATAGAAATCAAGCCTACTTAAGTATTCTTGTATGCTTTGTGATTACTGAATCGACCAATTGAACTTCCATTAAATTAACCTTAAAAAAAAAACATGCATTTCATTTTTTCTAATATAAAGATTACTGACAAAATTGGAAGTAAAAATTATGGGAAATAAAGGGTTTTAGGCAAACAATTCACTTGGAGTCTGTTAACGTCGAGCGATTACTTTGATTAATGCAAAAGGACAAGCCTTTTATTAAGAGGAAATATTTGATTCTGTTTTTAAATTAAATAAGAATTCAATTTTGAGTTGAAGACATGAGGTTTCAATCATTGCAGCAGGATGCTTCACACTGTGGACCATGACATCTTTGTGTCTGATGGGCTACACATGAATCCAATCAAGTCTTTAAAGCTCAAACTCACTTTTAGCTGCGCTGCCTGGGGACATTGTATTTTCGAGGGAGGTTGGTATTAATTAAAGAAATTTTATTATACAAATACAACTAGAATTTGGACATTACTTGGACCTATAATATGTGGATGTGATGCATTTTGTATAAATAGCAACTCTTTAAAAATTCCTTCATTATTTATTTACAGTAAAGGGATTTTATTTAGAGATGTTGTCATATCAAGTGCGGCCTCTTAAATGACCAGTGTTGAATCGCACACAACTAGACATGACAAAGGAAGGATTTATTGCAGGTGTATTGTATTGTATTGGACAAAATATAAATCCTATATAGATGGATTCACTATATTTTAATTGGTTTTCAGTAATAATATTGACCTGTTTGAGGAATAATGAAGAATTTAATTATTAATTTGAAATTTATATGAGGGGCAATATTGTCATTAATATATTGGATGATTGTGTGTAATATATCTGCCTCATTCATATGCACTTAACCTGAGTTTTTAACATTTTGAAGATTAACCAGAGGGTTTCTTATCACCAAATAAAAATACAACTACACTGCTGTATTGATTAAAAAAACATTTACATTCAATCTCAAGGTGGAATCTTTAAATCTAAAATAAGAAGACAATATTGGAAAAGTCTCCGTGGACACCGATGACAAATTAGTTAGATGCGATGCAAGCTGTTATATAATCCAATCTAATAAGAGACTACACGGTTTAATCATACTTTCTGGTTAGTGTGGTGTGTCCTGCCTTAGAGGAAAAATCAGTTCAGGGAGAGCTATTGGAAAGAAGGAGTGGACATGTTAACAGTCTGGTTTGATTATATCTGGCAGCTGATACTCTACATGACTTGAGTTAAGATGGAAATGGCTTATTTGGCAATTATTCTGTTTAAAAGAATACAGGGAACCGACAGGGTTTTTAAATTGGTGTTTGTCATTCCTTAAAAACAAACAACTGAAGATATCTCTAGCTGATTGGTAAATGTCACAAACAGGATGAATATTTTGTTCCAGTTTCAAAGGCCAAAGACAAAAACTGAGATTGACCTCAATTGACAGTCGTCTCTCTTCACCGAATAAAGCCAGTATTGAGTTAGCAGAACAAGCAAGGCAGAAATCCGGCCGCACAAATCAGATCATGTTTATGGAGAGATTTCTGATTTGCCACAGCAAAAAAGGGGAATCTTTAAATTATAGGTTGGAGATCTGCAGGGCACGGCACTGAGTGGTTTTTGTGTTGAAGTCTTACAGAGGATGTGCTGCCACTATTATGCTGCGGAATCTGGGACAAACACCAGACAGTCAATGTCATGCTCACGGCGGCAGAACGATCAGTTCAAAATCCCCCCAATGAGAGTTAGTAACACAGATTCCGTAGATAACGGTGCATCATGTGATGCTTCTGAAAAACGTAATTTGTGTTTCGTTGCATGTAATGCATGCTCCGCTGTGCAAATCTCAGTGGAACACAGTGAAGTATTCCAACCTAGGAGGCCTGTTTTGATGAGTCAGAGCTTTGTGGTTGTTCTATCCTGTGTCAGAATCATATGAGATTTAGGTTGCAGACGGAGTGGTCTTCAGCACCACTCAACCATTTATACCACTTTGTGCAAGATTTGTCATATAATCATAAGAGAGCCATGAAAAATCATCACTCATTTTACTTTGATAAACCATTCTATCGTCTAACATAAAAACCTGTCTCCTTGAATGTCAGCTGCTCCTGAGGAAAAAGATTGGACTGTATAGTGAAAATTGAGAACAAGCAGCAGGCCTCGTCATCAAGGCCGAAGAAGAGATGCTTGTTAACCACATTTATGCAGTGAAGACGCATTTAAATGGGCTGTCAGAGTCTCAAGACTGAGCTTGTCAGCAACCGTGTGTCCTGGATTGAAGAAAACTCCTGGGGGAGGTGTCTGAGAGCCTCTGATGGCAGAGAGCACCTTCTCTTTGAAATTATGAGTCATTGTATGTAATGGATTACGCAGGATTCTTGTCACAATTTAAATTCATAGCGACAATATCAGGGGATTTTTGTTCTTCGAAATTAGCTGATACTCAGAATCCCCTTAACTCAGCAATGTGTATGATAAAGATAACTACTTAAACCTGCCTGAAAGAATACTTTTGATATGGATTCACTCTGTGGTCACTCTTAGAAAATTGTTGTTTTGCAGCCTCCGGGTTTAACGATAATTCAGTCTCTTCCGCTTATTAACACCACAATCAGCTTCTTCCCGTCTCTGAAAAAGCAGAGGAAATGCAAAGTGTAACATGACCAAATCAGATCTAGAGACCAGAATGGAGCTAAAAGGAAGTGGTTATTAGATTTATATTGATAAAGTGACCAGCAATATGACTCCAAGTAGCCATATCATTTTTCATTATATTATAGAAAATTGTGTGAAGCTCGCTGTGTAGCTAAGGTCCATTTTAGCTTTAACTCGCGATTTGCAACTTTGACCACTAGGGGTCTCTCAAAGCAATCATAAAATACCTAGTTTGACTATGTCACATGAAGAAATGTGGGATCTTGGAGGTTTTAGTCTTTATCACCACCATTAGGCCACGGATGAGATAATGTATTTAAGTTTTTTTCCTGTTTTGCAGAAAATGTTAATGAATAACCCTGATCCACTTTGTGTGATTAATGCCTTACTGGCTAGCATCCAATATGTAGCAATCAACAGGCGACCAAAATTAAATGTCCTGTTACCCTGAATAAAATTGTGGATTTTTTTAACATTGTTGAAATTTTTTTGGATAGCACAAGTCCAAAACATGATTATAGAGGTATAGTTGTTTAAGACATTTAAATGAAGTTTTTTTTATGTTATATCTTTAATTGTTCTTGTCTCTGGACATCTGTAACATGCAAAGACACATTTTAGACTCTTAGCTCTTAAAAGCTCTTAAATTCAAATCATGTTTGTTCAACATTTTGTACCAACATGCTGCACTGAATGCTGGCTTCTGAGAAAGATGCCTGTACACATGTGAGGACACTACTCATTCATTACGGAAAACAATGATGGGCAGTGTTCTCCTCTCCACTCCCCCAAAACAGTGGGCTGTTTAGAGGGTGGAGATGGGGTGGGGGCAGAGCCTCTGTACGCGAGATGCTTTTTGGCGATAATGCTCTGTTTAACGTTCCTGATCTCGATTGCTGTGTTCCTCCCGCTCCAATCCAGCGGGTCACACTGAGTCACAAGGCCAGCCAGTGATGACAATGGCATGTTTGTGCGCAGGCCGAGCTATGGGTCGGCTGTCTGATGTGAAGGAATAAGATGGCACAGGGTGGACATGCATGTGTCAGCCTCTGGCTATTTGTCTGATACATTTGCTGCTGATGAATGCAGACGTTTTTTCTGCTTTTAAAGAATGAACTTCTGTTGTGCATTGTATAATTTGTGAATTTCAAATATTCAGGTTAGTGCCATAATCATTCTATTCTACATTCAGAAATACTCCAGTGTGATCTTCACTTTGGTTGTGATAAGATCAACTCTTTATGCAACACAGGGTAATTGTGGGTAATGGACACTTTCAGGCTTCAATCCACAGACGTGATGTGCATTTGATTCGATAACTGGCACAGGAAAAGGAAAATATCTCATGCTCCAGCAGTGGTAATTAACCCACTTGATCCATTACCACTATTAACATACAACGAATGATGAAATCATAGTTCAAAATACTAAATTAATCTATCTTTTAATCCAAACATGTATAATCTTGCCGTTGCCAATACCCCAACAGACAACAATGGTAGCACTGTATTCTGTTTACATAAGGACTGTGTGAGGGTAGGGGACAGATATGAGGAAATTAGATATGAGAAAATGTCACCTGTTCAAACAGGAAAAGGCAATTTTACTTCTTGTGAAACACTGGAAATCAGAGTGGGCTCCTCTACAGAACGACAGTACCCCAGCCAATATCATATTCTATTATATATTGTAAATAAGGTAAAGCAGAAAGGAAGGACTGTAGAGGTCACTGACACACATGACCATCTTTCCAATGTTAAAAGCAGCGCTGCACACCTTCATCAGTACACAACTGTATTTTGGCTGTATTCCACAAAACCTGTATTATTATGACCGAAAGCAATACACACTGCATGTTGGCATCCATGCACACACACACATACACACACACACACACACACACACACACACACACACACACACACACACACACACACACACACACACATACATACACACACACACACACACCTTTTTTCTGTTGTTTATTTCGGTTCAGACCAGTATCCCTCAGTGGGTAGTAGGCCGTTGCACTCCCTCATCAGCCCTCCTCCTCCTCCCTTCCCACCCGGCTACTCCACCACCTCCTTGTTGTCATATGACCGCTGTTATGTGTGTGCAGTGGAACACAAAGTTGCTCTGTTAGTCCCCTCTGCTCTGCCCTCTCTGATTTGAGTGCTGGAAGTAAGGCTGTCTCACTCGCTGGCCTCAGGAAAACAGACAGGCCCCTGTATGTCACTAGCAGGAGAGATTGGAAAGGAGGCCAAAGAGGAAGGAGAGGGATGAATTGAGCTGATGCTGTTTTATGTAACACCGAAAAAAGAATAACTTAATCCTTACTCATTGACAGAGCCCCTCCCTAAGATTTGGTCTGTGCCTTCCTCGCTGTTGCTTTAAGTCAGCCTTTGTTAGCTAATTATTATTAGTCTCCACATCAGCGCGTGTCTAAAAGGGGAGCCTGCCAAAAAGTCTCCTGCAGTCGTTTGTGTGGAGATGACACTTTGCCCCGGTACCTGCTGAGGATTAGAGACCCACAACAAACACAAGTGCTGAGCCAGCTGAAAAAGAGCAATGCCTTGTCTTAACACACAGAGTGACAAAGCAGCTGATAGATGCAGACTCAAATGACACATACTTGCTTGAAAGGATATTTCATTGCCTTTGCATGACAATCAGGCTTGATGCTGATTCTCTCATCTGCTGAAGTAAATGTGTAAGAATTCTGTAATATTTCTGTGTCTCCTTTTCCAGGAAATAAATGACATCTCAGATTAATCATCTTATTAACTAGGCTGCCGTGGGATCCTCACTTGGCCCCCTTGGTACTGAGCTGTAATAGAGCTCTGTCTAATTGTCCAAATCAGCCGTGTGCTCACCTACAAGGTTATGGATGGCTAAAAGTGCACCGGATACATTGGCCTTCTGCCGTGCGGGAGCTGCTGCCTCGACAGCCGCTGTCACTTTAAAACCAAGTCTGTCCCTGCTGTCCCCTGCCATTATGTCACCCGGTGGAGTGGATGTAGCAAGTAACAAAAGAGGTGGAAGGAGGTCAACTCAGCGTAGGTTTCGCCACACTACTGCTCTCGTTTTTTTTACATGCATAAAGGTTACTTGAGCGGAAGCATACGGCATACTGCCATTTTAAAATCCAAGGGCGTCAGTCACCTCAGAAAAATTTGGATCACTTTTGATATTTTATAGCTTAAGCTGTTGTCTTGGCGCACGTGACCTTCGTTTGTTTTACTATGATAACCAACACACTGAATGAGCCTGTAGTATAGTTCATTTTGAGAAGAGAACAAGATCTCAAGTTGGCCACTGTTGGTTTTTCCCTCAGTAACTGACATGGCAGCAACTTGAAATGTATTGTCTCTCGAGATGGCATCATGAAAAATTGAGTGTTTGCAGATTTTGGATACCACTTTATCGCGACACAAGCTATAATTATAACAATATTACATTGACTGTACTAACACCAATACACACATAGAGTTTTTTCTGTTATTTCCCTCTTGACTTTAATGAATTTGATTCATCGATATTGGTCGTATAATCTGAGGAACTGATTTGGAAATAGAAATAAATGATAAAGAAATGATGAACAGCATCTTTGCTCATAGCTCGTTTCTTTAACATGGTTTGTGTTCTGTAAAGCTACTTCATCTGAATACCAGAATGTGAAGCAATGTCTTGAGTAAGAGGAGTAAACCCAAATTCAATCTACCCATAGAGGCTTATCCCGATCTGTCAGCATTTGGCCATGACAACGATCAATATTCCCGTCGGGCTTTAGCTTTCTTCTCACAAGCCCCAAAGGAGTAGCATTACACAAGATTCAGCAAAAGCATGACTCTAATATTCCTGATAGATTTTTTTTCCTCTAGTGCTCAAGAGGAATTTATCCACCATCTTTGCCTTGGTTCACAGATGTCTGAAGGCCTCGGTGTGAGCGGCTGCTGGTGGATCATAGACACATCCAGCATTCTTTCTATGCTTGGAAATGCACCGTCTTCCTACACCCATGAAATCATCACAGCCTTTCCCCTTTTCTCTTTCATACAATATGTTCCAAATCTTCTCTTCTCCTTCTTTCTCTCTCTTGCTCTCTGCTGCATCAACCTCCGCCCCTCTGCCCCATCTGCCTCCCTACTGTTAAACCCCCCAGCCCCTCGACCCCTCCCTGCAATGCTCCTCGCTCCCTCTCACAAGCATGTAACACAAACACACATACAGTACACACGAATACTCATGCCCTCCCGATGATACACAGCCAATCCCAACCCCCCACTGGGGAAAAAAATCGATAATGCCCCGTGGAAATATGTTATATTCTAGAGACAGAAAATGCCACAAATCGTCCTGTTCAGGCTGCTGAGTAATGACCGCGCTCTGCTCTCTTCCTCTTGCCCGCTCACACCGTCAAGACATGCATTCACAAGCAAACCCAAACAGCTGGACACAAATGAACCGAACAGAATCCCAGCTTTAGATTATTAATCATTGATAATATAAATTCCCTCCCATTGAACTGCCGACGACGAGCTCCGTTGGCAAAACCTACAACGTTCCTGTGCTGCTGTCGGGCCACAAATTTTGCCCGCTTATCCCAGTGCCTGCAGAGCCAGGCTCCGTGGGATTTGTGCACCTCCCACTGCACATTCACAGCCAGTGTCTCGTAAAGCCAGTTGTAAGTACTGAACACCTGATTGTGTGTGTGGTGGTGCTTTTTACGCTCTCATTTCCCCTTTCATAGATTATGGACACACACTCATGCATGCTCGCACACACACACACACACACACACATACATGTGATGCATCCCCTGCATGTCCTACATACAGTAATTACATTAACGCAGCACTGCATTCAGAATGAATAATCAAGGATGCTCTGGGGAGATGATGAGTCAAATTGCAAGATAGCAGGGTCCGTTGGCACAGAGCTAGGAGGGTGGAGGAGGGGACTGGATAGGCTGCCTTCCACGGTGCCATCTCTGAACATCACCTTCCCCATTTCATTAGGAAAACACACTCGCCCTCCACAGAGCTGCTGTAATGAAACATCTCCCTCTTCACAGGCAGACCAGCCTTGTGGTGATTACAGGAAAATAAAATGATAAATGAAAAATAAGCTGTGTGAGAGTAGTCAGGCTTACCGTGTTCACAAGCCAGCATCCATTTACAAAAGGATACTGCAGACAAGCCCTTGCAGGGAGAGAAAAGGCTGTTTGCAATCCACCTTTAGTCCTGCTGCTTCATCTTCATTTCTTCCTCATATTCAGAGGAGATCTCTCTCACACACACACAGACACACAGACACACGCATACATCTCTCTTCCAGCACCCCTCTTTCGCTGCCTTATTAACGTCTGTGTTCTATATCCTCTCTTGTTTGCTCCAAGGCAGTTGAGACACTGCAGCGATGGGGGTGGAGGGCGTGTATATATGTGTGCGTGTGTTCGAGTGTGCCAGAGACAGAGAGGCAGAGCTAGGGAGTGCAGGACAGAAATGGAGGGAGGAGTCAGCAGGGATAGCGAGCGAAGGGGAAAATGGTCAGGATTAAATCATGAGAGTAACAGAGAGAGAGGGAGAGAGGGAAAACAGGCTTTGATGGGTTGGCTACAGCATCCAGCGTATATTTATTTAATGCTGGAATGATAAAATATACATTGGCCATTAAGGAATCTGAGCCCTGCTGGCTAGAATGGAGGCGATACAGTGAAGGGATCTGTTTCTTTGGTTTTATATGCTTGCTGACAGGCCAGCAGCAGGATTGGTTGTGATTTCATTGATGACTGAAAAAACATACAAGATAGGGAGAGAGTGAAGAGGAGGAGGGGACCGGCGAGCAGAGGAGAGGAAAGGGAGGGGAGACATGACGACAAAGGAATGGGAGGGGGATTGGACGATGGTGTAATGTGCTGTTTCCGTGCCAACTGTTTCTGTGACAGTGGGACCACTTCCTTTATTGCTATTGGCTATAACCAAGAATTGATAGAGGCTGGGGCAAATGAGGCAGCGTGCCATGGGGTGTGAATGGGTGGTTCTCTTTATGTGTTTCTTCCACTTCTTGTTAATCTCTGGGAAAACAACAGAAAAAGAAGGCGAGGGAGGAAAACGGAGAATGTGTTTTGCTTGACTGCGGCTCCAGAGAACACATGCGTGAACACACGGAAAAACATAATGGGGCATGACGTGAATTACTGCATGGTCATTTTGGACGCCACCAGTGTGTAAAGAGACTCCTCCCTTTTCCTCCAAGCACAATCAAACATAAACACACACTGTCCAGCAGTAAAATCCCCCAGATCGGGTTGCTCAGGGTGTGTAGTGTTATGTAATTGCCTGGACACCGAGCCTGGTGTCGTGAACTGTGAGATAATTAATTGGCTATTGACCAGTGCAAGTGCACATCTGGTGGGGGTGAACAACTTCTCCTCTCCCTGACCTTTCATCTGGGCCTTCTAATCCGACAGGCAGGTGGTGTGCTTTCTCCCTGTGGCTTTCTCCCTCAGCCTTAATGTTTATGTTTAATTCCCTGTAACAGAAACTGAATCTCAACACACAGTTCCCTCCTCTTTCGCTGCCATTTAATACTGCAGATGAGTATCATCTCTCGATTCCGTTGTCTGAACTTCTCCAAAAAAAAAAGCAGGAACTAGATACAACAGTGCAGTAAACCACTGTATGTCAGGTGCAGAGAACTGATACCTGCCACCAAGAGCCCACAATGTTCCAGTTTCTATCCAGTTGAAAATCGATCAGACATTCAATAGAACTTTCGAAACCTAAGAAAACCTCACGTTCAGTCGTCTCAGCTCTAAATTAGGTCAGTGTTTCTACTCAGGCTCAATCGCTGTAGTTGATATTTAACATTCGGTGGTCAAATGTGTGACGTCGACCTGACAACGTCGCGAAGGAGATGAACGTCCAGGTGGGATCGAAACATGCAGATTGCTTTGATGTCAAAGTAGTGGTTAGCGCAGTCACCCGGTCCGAAGCTCAGTTCCGCCAGGAGTCTTTCTGTGTGGCGTTCAAATGTTCTTCCCGTATCTGTGTCTATTTATACAGGGATTTTCTCGTCTTAATGTCAAGTCAAAGCGATTTAACCACAGTTTTTCCATTCAGTGCACAGATTCATACAGTGCATCTGTGCAGAACTTTTTCACATCAAACAGCAGTTGTACTCTGTTGGAACAGTGGTCAAGGACACTTTGGCATGTGTAAAGGGAGACCGGTATCAAACCGCCGACCTCCTGGTTCGTTGACCTCGCGCTCTACCTGAGTCACAGCCGTTCATCTTTATACGTTGGCTCTGTGACACACTGGCACCTCTCACCTAGTGTCGCAGGGATTAGAGCTATAGATGACAGATGGATGTTTTGATGTATCTGAATAACAAATTTCAGTCTCCGTCTGCAAAGATCTGATCGGCTGAACACAAAGCAGCCAAATTCCTCATAATCATAAGGGATGATAATTTCATTTTAATATTTACCCACTAGATTTCCTCTGAAAGGTTTTCAAAAACTTCTAGAATAATGTGATTAGAATGTTTTTAATGATCTGTAACAACTGATGCCACAGTCAAGACGACTGGTAACATTTACTGCAGCATTACGCCCATACAATCATTTGGATGTGACCTGATACTTGCTTGCGTGATGAATTGTTTAAGGCTTTGCTTCTTTCAAGTCCAAATCTATTTCAAAAGTGTCAACCTACAATCGTGTTATCCATGCCTTCATGTGGTTACATTCAGACTATTATAATTCAAGTCAGATTCCCTTTCCCATTTGCAAAAACTAAAGCAGCAAGCCACCCCCGCCGCCTTTTTTTTTGTACTGTCACATGGTTGCCTGTTAGTATTACAATTGATTTCAAGATTTCACCACAAAGGCTGAGCATTGTCTCTCAGCTTCATATCAGACTTAACACTTCACGAGCTGCAGCACAAGCCTGGCCCTCTGGGATAACTGGGTTGGTAATGGAAGGTGACCGAACTCAAACGATAAAGCAAAATCTTCCAAATGATTTCCCTTTTAATGCACTCTATGTTGTTCTGTCCCTATTCTCTGTCTTTTCTCAATATGGTCTCTGCCATTGTCGTATGACTCTTCCGTCTCCTTCACCCTTTCTCCATCCCTTTCATTCTCCATAACCTTCACTATCCCTTTTTTTGTCTCACCCAGATTGTTTCTGTGCCTCTCCCAGCTTCCTGTCTCCCTAATCCTTAATCCTGTGGAAATCGGTCAGGCAGAATGAGCCAGCTTTGATCAGGCTCTCATATCAGGCGTGCTAACAGTGTCAGCACACCCGGATCCCACAGAACCCTGGAGCCCAGAGGGAGCGCTTCAAACAGGCGTTCAGCCCCCGACTCTGCTTGATAGGAAGGGGAACTGGAGGCAGCGGCAGAGTTCCTGTCTCAACTGGCAGCCACAGACTCTGACATCGGTCTCTCGCCTTTTAGCTTCAGCAAATCATGATTTGACACCATTTATCTGAGATAACACATTTGCTTCAGGAAAGGCTTTTTCCGCATGAAGTGAACCTGCTGTGGGAATACGGCTCAGCAGCCACTTGTGGTTAGGAGAGTGCACAGAACAGACATGTGAAAGCCAGTTCTGGTTTTGTCAGTGGTGGGTGTGACAGGAAGCATGGAATCAATCTTACTGGTGTTTAGGTGTTGCAATCCATAGTTGGGGGATATTAACTCCCTGACACCTGGTGATCCCATGGGACACATTCAATGCAGGACAGTTAGCATTCATTAAAGGTCAGCTTTGTACAGAGCATCTGAAACAAATACACAAACTGAATTGTGCCGAAGCAATTTCGGCTATGTGCCCACATTTTTGTCCAAGCATCCACCCCTGAGGATATGTTTTGAAGGGTCACTGCAATAGAGTAACTCAAACAAATCTGCTGCTCTAACTTCAGGTTCAGCGCAGGAAGAAAGAAACATTGGGATAATTGGGTAGTTTAAACCTGTTTTCTTTTAGTAATTCGTTGTTTATGCTTCCAGAGTCTGAGAGGAACGTTAATTATACATCGTTAGATTATTATTGTATATTATTGTAATTCACAAAGAATACGACTGTGCCGAACCACAAGAAATGGTACATTAAGTTTTTCTGCTTCTCACAACCACATGACCTGGAGGTTGGTTCTTTCTGCAGATCTACAACAATACTAACAGTGTACTCAGTCTCCCCCTGTTTGATCAGTTCAGAAGTGTAATCAGGTGCTTTAAATCAGCTAAAGAAATGAAAAATTTAGCAGGGCCGTGCTGCCCGATGTGCAACATCTGATTTGTGACCCCCTGGTGGGAGAAAAGTGGCGAGGGCATATAGATTCAAATGAATATAATTTTAAATCATCACATTTTATAATCATGTAATTAATACTGATGTTATGTCGTCATCGTCCAGCTTTTTAAATGTTAAAGTGGGGTGAAGTGATGTGGTATCTGCATTAGGTAATGGTAATAAGATTATGCAAAGATGACTGCATTTCTTAAAGTTTATATTCTGAATAAACGGTTATGCATCCTTTTTGTTGTTGTACAATTCACTCCCCGTGCATAACTGGTTTGCAACCTTTTGTCTGTCCTCCTTTCTTTGAGTAAACACTGACACCTACTGGACATAGTTAGGTTCTACACTATTTTGTAGGGGATTTGAACAAGGCCAACAAAGAAATGACATGATTTAACTTTAATTTTAAAACAAAAATATGACTGAAAGTGCAAATTCAAAATTCAAATGATTTTAAACATGAAAGGCTTTTGCTTGTTGGCATTTCTTTCATTTAAAAGGGACATTGCACTCAGTAATTTGTTCAGTCGATTTATGTGGCTGGCTGTTCTGATTCTCTACTTCTAATTTATGTGGTCACCAACTTTGGAATCTTAGTAAAGATGTGATTTTTTTAAATGTAAGTACAGACTTGTATCACATACTAACAGACCATTCTTCTCAGAGACTCTACTTCAGATATTTGTGGTTTCTGTGAGTCTCATGACGCTCGTTATATTACAGAACATTTAGCTGTTTAGGCGGCCTGAACGCTGACTAAGTGTGGCTGATGGCTCAGATTGATTGACACTCCAGTCTCAGGTGGCTAGTTTCAGTGGGTGTTATTTTGTCCTTTCTCGTCTCCTGACAGAAAAATAAATCTCCCCTCTTGATGCCTATGAAGGTTTGATGTTGCGTGAAGTGTTTTCAATCTGACCCTGAAGCGGAATAAACTAAATGTTCCATAAAGTACAGACCATCCTTTTCTCAAAAGCTGAGCTGTCTCTAATACCGTGGGTAGCTCTAGTTTTGTGTAGCTGAGGAGAGGCTGGTGGATGCTGCCCAAAAGAAAACTTGGCCTAGCTTGAATTTTTGGTAAACGCTGCTCCTGTGTCTTGTCAATATGAGACTCTGCCACTGACAACAGATTGTACATAATCTGTAAGAAAAGCAGCTCTTTACAGACTTTGGTAATCCCCACACCCTTTGGCAAGAGGGAATCCCAATGACCCCTTTCTAAACCCCCAAAGCCATCTTTATCTACAGAAAAGACACTGTCTCATCAGCCTTTGGCTAAGCTTTAATCTGAACGTTTTTTGTTGTTTTTTTATTGTGAAGCATGAAGTTAAATTTGTATAAAATCTGATAATACACAAATTTAACAGTTGTTATGCTGACATGGACGAAACAAGTATTTTCCTACACATTTCCTTTGTGATTTAGACTTAATCAGGATTGGGGAATTAAGAGCTTTTGCAACCAACAGCCACTTGTAAAGCATCTACATGGATTCATATACTGAACATAATTAGAGTCAATTTACAGTAGATATTGTACAGCATCTACAGTAGACGTTTGCAAAGGTGTGGAAAGATATCCAAGCTTATATGTAGATTTCAAGTTGACCACTGGGGCTTGTGTGCATATAACTTGAAATGCAAATGTGCTCAGACATTTATAATTAGGCTACGTGATCAGATTTTTAAATAGCAGCTTGAATTCCATATGAATCTTTTTTTCGATGCTGCATGTGCTTATCCAAAGGCAAAGGCTTGCTGCATTAATGTAAAATTATGCATTCTGAAATACACATCTTGTCTCTGTGCATTGCACATTCATGAATGTTTTGTCAGTTCAGGTCCTGACCTTGTTTATTGCTCAGCTATGCCTCTTTTGTTTGTAGTATAAGCTGTGTCATGTTGAACAACACCAGTCTTAACAACAGGTACAAGTTCACGCTCCGGTGCTGCCGAGCACAGACGACTCCAACAGACAACCTTGTCTCACACTTAAAAAAAAGACTTAAGTAGATTAGTCAAAATTATTTAGTCAGCATCTATGAGCTTTTGTCTGATTACACTGTTAATCAAAATGTCCCTCAACTGACCCATTCTTAAAATTAAAGTCTATTCTGATTTGCTGTGAGTATAGATGGTCCTCAGAGAGTGAATTTCTAGTGCCACAATCAAAGTCACATTTCTTCTTGACCTCGAGAAATCTAAGTCGGCAGATATCCATGAAATGCATTGACCACATCCTTGCTCCCCAAAGGGCACATTGTTTCTGTGTTAGCCACTCTGCATTCATCCCCACCCTAGGACCTTTTGACCTTTCCCCTCTCCACCCTCACAATATCCACTAAGCCTAATGGGCAGATAACAATTCAATTTACTGAGCACAAATAGAATACCAATTTGTGTGCACTTGTGGGTAAAATGTTAACATTGCACACAGTATCTCTTATAGTCTGATTAGCATACAGGCAGTTAAAGTCTTCTAAGGACCCTGAATAGCTGTTTAAAATTTGTATCAATTCATGTTGCAAAAGAAGAGATATAGATTATTTGGTATGTGATACATTTTACCAACTAAACGTAAAGGTCAGGGGACAAGTCACGGTAATCCATCCCATAGCTGTTGAGGCGTTTCACTACCAACCCAGATGACAACATTATGACAGCACTAAAGCAAACAGCAGGGGATTCCCAAAATCTGTGGACTTTATCACCTGAGGACCATGAATGGCTGCACATAAACGTTCACGTCAATCTATCCAGTTGTTGTTGAAATGTTTCCGGATACTGCCATCCTTAAAACCATCCTGCTAATGTGGCTCATAAAACTTGTATGCTCTTGCTCTGTCAACCACCTTTATTCTGCAGGTTGTATATTGTAGCCTGATGGAGATAATGGAGGCTGTGCTGCAGTTGGCCTAAATGGAGAATCACAATGTTTGTTGAATTATTTGTACACCTAAAAACTCTTGTAGTGCTGACAAGAGGTCAGAGTCATGACGGAGAAGGAAAAACTTAGATTTGTACAAAATGCAGACAATAAGGACCTCTTATTTTGCTTAAAGGGAGAGTTCACCCAAAAATGAGAAATTCACTCATTATTATATAATCGGTCACCATTTACTTCAATTGACTTGGATTTGGCTGCAACACTATTTACCCCTGAAACTCTTTTAGTATGTTGTGGACTCAAACACCCTCAAAACACTCACCCACCCCTCCATCGACATAATGGTGAGTAGATAACGAGTGAGTTGTCATTATACTGTGAACTGTATCTTTATGTTTTAGATGACTATGTAGATCAAGTAAATTTAACACCAGCACAGCTTCAGGGCAGTTGTTGGCATCAAAAGCCTATGTTAAAATGCTCAACCATCCTGTTACACACTCATAGGTAAAGACTCCCAAACTGGGAAAACTGAGAGGCGGTGGTCTAGTGGCAGAAACTTGGACTAGGGCAGAGAAGGTCTCTGGTTCGACTCCACGGAGAGACAACAAAAAGACAAACCTGGATTGATCTGTCCAAAAATCAAAGAGTCTCCCTACCCTGTCTAGTGCCCCTGAGCAAGGCACCTTATTCCCCCAACATCTGCTCCCAGAGCGCCGTACATGGTCGCTCACTGCTCTGTGTGTCCTGCACCAGATGGGTCAAAAGCAAAGATTAAATTTCCCTGTCTGCATGAGTGTACCTTTGCATGTCTGTGCATGTGTTTGGGACGAATAAATGCATCTTAATCTTAATCTTAAATATCATAAAAGTCCCACAACATTTAGTATAACAGGAGTCATTTTGACATATCACAGAGAGAATAGCTCAGGTGTTACTGGACACATTAACAACGGTTCTGTCTCACCTAAGACGTGTGTGATAGGGAACCAGCACGCACAACATCCAGACCTAGACATCAGACATCCCTCATTTTTTTTCTCACTTTTTTTTCTACAGTGACATGTCAATAAGTCTGCTGTGAATAGCATGACTCAAGAAACAGTGTGTCATCGCTCATTCTAGCAAGTTTAGCCACCAGTGCAAATGGCGATTACAAGACTAACGAGAGCTCGGCTCTTCCTGATGAATGGCGGCCTGGCAACGCTTATTTAGCTTCCGATACATCATCTGCAAAATCTTGCTTGCAGTGGAGTTGAGTTTTTTACCAAATGCAGGGGACTGATGGCCAACAATGGATCGTAATGAATGTTTGTAATTAAGCAATAAATGAATTTAATTCCCTCACACCTACAGCAATCATATGATCAATAGTGTAGGAATAAAACTAGGCCTTATATCTTTTCAGTGGATTTAACTGGATAGGCTTATTGCAACACAACTTGGTGTTTTAAGAGTGTGCTGTTGTTGAAGGATTGTTACTTTGTGTATTGCCCCTTTGTATTGCAGACTACGACTGAAATAACCTGTTACAGACGTAACACAATGTACAGTACAGACAACCCTGCAAACCATATTTTTGAGAGGCCCCTGAGCACAGGAGTGGAAAATATGGCTGAAAGGGAGATGAATATAAAAACGTTCATATCAGTCGATAAAGATAATCACCATAAATGTCATATTATAATTTTCGTTAAGTTTGAAAAGTGATTTTGCTCCTAGTTTCTTTATAAGATCAACATTGTTGATCAATTGTGTGTAATACCTCCTCACTGTGCTTACACAATGCATTTATCAATATTTACACCAGTATATTCACTCCTGTGATAATTATTGATATCATTTATTGCCCGGGGATTTTAGGGCACATCCATCTTTGTCTTTGCAAAAAAAAAGATATTGATACATTTTGGTCTTTTTTTATAAATCACTCCATTAATGTTCCATGAGTCACAAACTTGTATTTCTATAACCTGTCCCCAATAGTGAGGGGGTTGTCAAGTTTGTTTTTATTATTATCAGACAATTTTAAATGCAGTTTCACAATCTCACCACATGATTCAGCCATTAATTAAACGTCCTCCCTTCCAACAACCGACGACCTCATATAATGGACGTGATGGTTGCGTGCATGTGTGTGTGATTGGCTGCGATGCAATAACGAGCGCAGGGTGAAAAAGCATCGCGAGCCGTGCACGCAAAAAAAAACATTTCAGTGCACGTCCTGCTTGTAAACCTCTACAGCAGGGGCGATTTTGCGCGCTCCCGTGACTCTCGCCATAGAAAACAAAGCTGAGCGTCTTCCATAACAGCGAGGGCTGCAGACCGGAGGAATAACCCACTTCACCCCGGACACATCGCGCTGAGTATGGATCCACAGCGGCTGTAGCATCGTTAGAGACGGAGTCTTCCCAGGCAGGGGTGACGGCAGGACATCCGCAAAGACAGACGACCATAACACCAGCGTGTCTTTCTTCTTATTTTTTCTCGGGGTGCTTTGTCTTGTCCACCTAACCGAGAGAGAGAGCCATCATCCCCCGTTTCCCTTGCAAGATATTCAGCTAGTGATCGCTAGCTGCCGCCGGGATGTGTCATCATGTTGTCACCTAAACGGAACCGCTAAGGGACGTCGGACTGTGGAGGAGAAGCACAACGAGCTCGCCGAGGTCCCAACGGGTTGTCACCGGGACCTGAATCTGCGTTAGCCACTGTCGCAGAACCCACTGTTTTCGGCGATATGGCGGAGCAGGGCTACTCATCCTGGTGAGTGCGCACGGGCACAGCGCTGCCCGACTAGCGGCGTTGAGCTAACGCTTGCCGATGCTAACAAGCTTGGTCGATATAGGTCACAAAAACAATGGGTCGTGTCCCTGACAATTAGCGGGAACACGTGGCTCTTCACACGGACACATTTAGTTGATTTAACACTGTGAGGGACAATGTGTTTCCTCGGGTGTGTATCTGCCCCCCCCCCCTCCCCTGCAGCTCTGGTCCTGCTAACTGCTAGCCTCAGCTGGGTGTTCAGGCTAGCAAGCCTCACCAGCTGATGCTAATGCTAACGGCAGCGCTCGATTCCACTGGTGCTATTGTGAACGGATGCCCATTGGGGGTCGGTTGGCGAATTGGCTCCTTAGCTTGCTTTATGAGAATCGTGATATTGCACAGTGAACCCTGCGTTGCGTGATGGTGTGGGGGCAGATTAGTGGACGTTTGGCCGTGTCAGCAAATTAGCGTTAGCTGATTTACACGGCTAGCATTCGCCGTCGAGCCGCTTACACACAATAACAAAGGTTCTGCCGTAGAGGTAAGCTAGCTCCCTGGCATCGCAGTCCCAGAAATGCTAGCTTTCAGGTTGAGCCTGGCATCGTGACACACCGCCGGCTGTCGCGGTCCTTCTTGGCGGACTTGCGAGACACCGACTCCCGGAGCACAGGGTTAATGTTGTGGCTGCATTTTAATTCGTGTGGCGGAGAATCCATTGACACGATGTGATGGGTGAATGTCGTTATCCTCATGAATGAGAAGGACCTGACTCCGTCGAGGCCTTGCTCGTTTCTGAAGGCTGAACTGTACCTGTTTGATCCCAGTGACACGGGTTCCTGTTAAATATGATGGTTTTTAACCAACATCATCCTGTGTATGACGAATGCAAACCAATGTCTCTAAGGCCACACTAGATTGATTGACTGGCAGAGGGTCACATAAATCTAGATCTTGTACAACTGTCTTTATATATTTTTGATTGAGGTAAATACATTTTAGAATTAAAACCCCAACCCCAAAGTGTTCCACTTGAATGTTGGATTGCACCTCTTATTACATCCCATGTTTATTAATGTCTACAATGAACACAAGCACGTCACATTTATTAACAATTTAATAATAACAATTTAAATGTTAACAATTTAATAAATGTGACTTGCTTGTGTTCATTGTAGACCTCATTTAATTGGTGTCCTTATTTGTTAAATTATTTTATGTGTGAAGTTGCAATATTCAAAACCTATGTCAGAGCTGATTTATTATTTAAGTGGCATTCTAGGTTTGACAATATGAAAGTTGGTTTGGTACTCATGGACTTATTACTTACCATTAGAGGAGACAGTGTTCAGGGCGAGTCAGATGGACATGCTGATCTGATTGCATTCCAATTGTGGTTTATTACGTGTTCATCAACATAGTTTCTCGTCCGGAAATAGATGGGAAGTTGAACAGTAAATGCAAGTGGTAAGCCAAGAAGTACACAAACTGAGCCAAACAACAGAAATACACCGCCTGGCAGCTTCAGGATCATCTTGGATACACAACCTCTAGACTTAAGTCTTTGCTTCAAGCTGGGCTAAACGTGAAGTATGGAGCACATTGATATTACCATTGGGACGGCAAATAATGGATATTGTCATTATCGCCCTATCTGTTATTATTACTGTTTAGTTTTTTTGGACATCTTCAAATGGTCAAATTTGTCTGACTCAAAATCCAAAGATATTGAGTGTCACATGTGAGGAAGAAAAAGCCTTGAATCCTCATATTTCAGAAAGCAGAAATAGCAACTTCTTGCTAAAAAAACTAAAATTATCTTTGGATTAACAGTTGTCGTGTGATTTTTCAATGGACTCATTATTTGGCTGCTCATACTAGCCTCTTCATCTTACCAGTACCTGTTATAACAAATGGATGTAGAATAGTTTTTTAATAGTGTTTTCCTTTAAAACCACCCAACCTCACCATCAGAGAGAAATTCTGCCTGAATGAAGCATGAGTGTATATATGTTTGTGTTAATGTGCAAGCTAAGCAGTAAAATATTAAGGACTGTGGACAACCATTGTGTCAGAAAAAGCCTAAATGTCACCAAGGACCCTCACGGATAAATAATGAGCAATATAGGTGACACTAAATCGAAGCTGGTATTTTCCCCCTGGAAACATTTTTGCTTTTGCAACCATAAAAATATCAGTTTTTAACATTGGTTCTCAACATATAGTCGTCTGTGGTTTTACAACATTGGCACATCACAGGTTACTTTTTCACTTTTTTTTTCTGGAAAATATTTGCGGGCTGAAGAACAAAGCTGAAATTATGAAAACACAACTAAAACCGGCATTTCACTAAAGCAAGTCTTTGAAGATCTGTAATGAAAGTTTGTGGGTGTACAGACCCCTGGTTACAATACTGTACTCGGCAGCATTTGCAAGTTTCGTTGTGGTCGATTGGTTTTAAAGCCGCTATATGTACGCCTGGATAAATTGCTGCTTACTAGCTTATTTAATTAATTTTAATCAACCGATTTTAGTAACAAATGTGCTATTGTATGTAGTGTGATGCTGATTTGAATAGCTTTCCCTGTAGCAGGTGGCGTTGCAGCTTGGTTTGGTTTCTAACAATTGGTTTTATGTCACTGTCACCCTGGTACTCTTCTGCGGTTTCTGTAGAATGTCTTTTTTTCTAGTTTCATTTCCTATGTTTCAGAGCTTGTGCTTGTGGCTAGAACTTTTCAACCCCTCACATGTTCAGACTGTGAATGTGGTGCTTCCTGATGTCGACAAAGCAATGTAGAGTACAGTCCTATGGACATTTTAGGAAAGAGCTGACTAATGCAGTTGTCATATATTATTTCATCTTACTTCTCCGTCCAGGCAATTGTCAGACACTGTGTCACCTCTTTTGTGTTTTGGTTTGATAGAAGCTGATTATTCGCTGCACTTGTTGGTGCCATCTTGTGAAAGCTTTATATCTGTTCATTGTGAGATTAAAAAACAACTCCTTTAATCATAACCCATTACATTTTGCCAACACTTGGAGACCCACTATAAATGAAGAAAACTATTGGCCTCAGGTCTGTAATTTTCATTCATAAATTTAGCCCCATCCATTGTTTTATTTTTAACAAATTGTGCCTTTGCATCGAGCGATCCAGCCTCCCAGTTGAGCATATTATCAGACAGCCAAATGGATCAATCTGTGTTATCTGAGGGGAAGGTTGTACAAGTGTGATTATGTGGCAAGTGCCCTGCACAGAGCAGGTGTCTGGGTAAGATTAACACTATGAGTGAGGGAGGAGTTTTGTGATGTGGAGAGTAATCTGTAAGAATGATAGTCATCATGTCAACAATCAAAGGTTAATATGAGGACTTATTTGTTATTTTTGCGTTGTGTGCCGGATCTACCTAGAATTCATACACCTGACTTTTATTGAGAAATGTTTATAGACATGAAACTAAAGCGTGACATAAGACCACAAAATGAAACTGTCTCAAAACAATCATGAAGACTGTCAGGAGAAATTGAAACCAATAAAGGGGATATTTTGTCTCTTTGCTGTGAAGACTGTCTGTCTATACAAAGAGTTACACTGAAAACTATTTTACTGCAGCTACATCTGTTTCATTTCTAATGCTACAAACCGTTGCAGCCACTTCAGTGCAGACGGTATACACTTGGTTTGATGAGATGTGAGCTGGAAGCTTTAAGCAAAAGTATCAGGTAGAATCTCTTTGTGACACATGGGTGAACAGAGGCATCACCTGGCCTCATGAGCAAGCCAGCCGAATTTGTTTAATGTTGGTCTCACCCTCCTCAGCCCGGAGTAAAAGTAACTAATAGTAGTTCATATAGTTGAACCACGGTCTGCCTTGTGGATTTTCAAGTGGGTTAACTTCAGCAAGGTAGAGGACATGTGTAATCCCCACACTCAAATGCTGAGCCTGTTGCTATAGTTTAGTGTCTTGGCCATGTCTTGTTTAGGCTGAATCCATTATTGCAGCTCGTCTTAACTCAGTTAAATAAAAAAAAATTGGGAAATCATGGTTCTTAAAGTGAGGTTGTTGTGTATTGTGTTGTACGTTTGGTAAAGTTACCCTGGCATATATATAAAAGCAACGTTTATGAGCTAACATGGGCCAATAGTTTTTCTTTTTTGCATCCCTCAATTAACAAACCCTAGAGATAACTGGTCCTGCTCCATAACACCTTTAGTTGTTCTTTAGCCTTTTTATTCATGAATCTACAAAAAACCTCCTCAGGAAACATGCTTATTAAGATTTAATCCTATTATTCAGTCTGTCCACACTACGATCTAATTCAAGCTTGGCCTTTCTAGACACGGACAAATCAACTAATCATTCACTCAACTTATTAAGTAGGTAATGCTGAAACTGTTGACTTTACACATTTTTACAATCCGACTCAATGAATTGCAGTATCTACAGTTCAGTAGGCTTTATAATGAGCAAATTCATAGGTATTTTGTTATAGATGTTACAATTCCCCAAGCATCACTTAGTTTTCAATATCTCAGCTTAAAGCACACAGTGACCCGTTTAAACGTGATGGATTACTGAAACACCTGTTGCCTGCGTCCTGAACAGTAACAGCACTAACGATTATATTCTTTGGAACGTAAAGGACTAAGTGGTTTTAATTAGGAAACACACTGGACTAGCTCATCTCTAATTTTGAAGCTTATTCCACCAACCTGATTAGAACTGGGTGATGGGTATTACCAGCAGCTGGTAGAGACCTGCACTATCCCTAAAAAGATCTGTAGACATTATGCTGCAGGCGTTCCTTGTGACTCTTAGCTGAGGCATGCAGCCTACATCCCGGACAAACCCAACTCAAGACCTCATGTGCTCTCTCACATTCCAGCCCGTTTCCAAGTTGATCCCTTATCAACTCTCCGATCAATCCAACATAAATAAAATCCCACTGAAGAGTGTTAACATGCACCAGAGCAGCAATGCAGGGCAGGTGTACATATTTTCCTGAAGGCAAAAAGGTCACAGTTGGTCACAAACTGCATTTGTTCCTGGAGGTTGTAGCTCATTGCATTCACACTTCTGTGAGTATGCACGATCAGATAAATGTTAATCCTGAGCAAGATATCATTTTTGGACACTCCTCTTAAATACCCTTGCTTCACAGGGGAAAGTCTTCATTGTGGTCCGGTGACCTGGCCTTTAGTGGTCAAATCATGCATGCAACTGACTTGATGGAGGACGGTTTTGGAATTGTGTTATTGAAAACCTAGTCTGTCAGTGAACAAGGACGTCTTATGGCACTTTGGGCTGCCATCCAGCCTTCAACAGTCCGGGATTGTATTTTGTTTTTAAATGTTCCATTCATCTATCTCACCCATGTTCTACAGGCTTGTGTGCACAGAATTCAGACGAACCCGTTCGATGCTAGAATATGAATTAGGTCTGTGGTAGATGGAGGGGGGTGGCTAGCTGTCTATCTGCTTGTAGTGTTGACAGCAAGGCAGTGACATCATTAGTGTGTGTGTGTGTGGAACAAGGTCAGTTTCTTAATCGCCTTCTTAATGCTTGAAGCCAAACTGCTGTGTAAGGCATTTAACCACTTTAGGTTATAACTCACAAAGACGGAGCAATTTCCTGAATACGTGGTCGCATTTGCATCGGCCATATTGTTAGATGTTCATTAGAGCCTATGTCTTGGGTCAAGTATACAGGGCCCCATTGTAATTTGACATGTCGGCGAAGATGGGTGTTTTTCAGTCATTAAATCGAGGCCTGTATTGGACAAACAAGGCCAGGGCAAGGCTACACGATGCAGCATTGTCCTGGTGTCCTGTTTCTACACTGAACTACATGTAACCCTTCCCCTCCAAGACACATTGGAGTCATTCTACTAAATGAATGAATGAACGAGACCGGGGGTTCTTTTTTTCTTTTTTCCCTTTTCCCCAGCATCACATTGGAACCTGTAAATTCCTTTTTCACATGTTCACCAGAATGACCATGGTTTAAAGTCTTTTAAAGCTGTTTTCTCTATTAGGACTGCGTCAGAAAACTAGTAATGCAATTCAGTAGCAATCAAAGCTGAAACAGTATTCCACTTGCAGAGCTTCAACGTGAAATAACACTTTAGCAGCTTATGACCAGATATCCAAATTAATGATTTGACCCATGTATTATCTCATAAGGCCAATTTCATGACTGCATTCATTGTCTTCTGTTCATGCTCTTTAGTCAGGCTTTTTTATATGATTTATCAAATTCTCCTTGTGCAAATATATTGTTGATGAGCCACACGTTCAAACCTGTTCTTCTCAATGTAAGTCACAGAAGAGACTTGCACCTGTAACACTCGCGTTTTACTGGCATTGCCAACACAAGCTGAAACCAAGCCTGCATAATACAGTATGTTGCAGAGGAAACCCATTTATATTCTCTGTATGTTGCCTCACAATAACTGAGACAGGTTTGCGTGGCTGACTATGGCTAGAGTGGGAGGTTCTCGCCTCTTGAAAAGATGACCCACAGCCGCTTTAAATTAGAAGTGAAATAGCAGCAAAAATCAAGGAAACTGACACATTTGACTCCAACTCAAGAAGTTTTATTTTCAGATCTTGAGTTTGTTGTAACAAATATCCTGTTAAGTGTCATCCAGTGAGCGGTGGTGCTGGTCAGCTTGTGATTAATGTTCCTCTAAGCTAATGTGGTTTTTCTGTGTGGAGCATCTGTCATCTTGTTTTTGAATACTTCCTCTCTGTCACTGTGTCGCCCACCAACCCTTTGACCCTCTTCTTTTCATTTACTGTTCTCTGAATAATTAAAACTCAGTGTTTGACTCCACAGTGAGCAGTAAATTCAGCCACATTTAGTACTGTATATAGTGTCTTAGCGAATTTGATTCAAGTATAAGTATTAAAACAAACTATATTAAAGTAAATATATTAAAATATTTAGTATTGTGGACATTTTTTGCTGACATTTCTGTACTACAGTTTATTAGCTGATATATTCATTGATCCTGATGTATTGTATTCCAAATTTTCAGATTAAATCATTAATCATTAGTATCATCTTTCTGTGAACCGCTGTAGGGTTACAACACAACTGCTTCTCAAAAGTAAAGCTTAATCGCCCCCTGGTGGTTTGCTGCAGTATAGCTTAAAAACCCATTCTCCTCAATGTTGGTGGATGGGACATGGGCACATCAAATACATTTCGTTTTAGGTTGTTTTTTTATCATACTGGTGTTTGTTCAAGGGCCAATTTTAGATAAACTTTGGATTAAGGACAGCAAGATGGTGGAGGGTAAATGTGCGTTAAGTAACAAAAGACAAAGCCTATTATGTTTGTTTGTAAATTTACCCTAAAATGTTTGACCTGCCCCAGTAATGCTCAGGGGTTGACGAGTTGTCAACTTATTTTCTTCAGAATTTGACCTCAGTCTATGCAAAACTGAGGTTTAGAGAGAGTAAACTCTCTTTCTCTCTCTATATATATATATATATTGACACAGCGCTTTGTGAAGTGTGCAGATTATATATATATATATATATATATATAGTTTTCTTTAATGGACCAATGCTGATGACATTGATGGGCTAATAGGTTTTGTTTTTCCATGCCTAACCCATGAGCAGAGACTTTGACAGGAGACAGACTGGTCAAGATTAGGGTCAAATCTGCACATTTCACCTGAAGTCAGCACTTCACAAAGCCGGCCTTGTCCTCTGCCCCAGAAAGAAGGCCTGCATTATGAGGGTGCATGCCGAGACTGCGCTGTGTCAAGGCCCCAGATCATTGATATTGGAACAATTTGGTGCTTGGACACATCATCAGTATGCAAACTAGCAGTGTGTTTACATATCTGTGTGTAAAAACAGAGCGTTTACTTAATGTTGAAATTAAAACATTATTGTTTGATTAGAAGACTTAAAAGACGCAGGTTGAGTGAAGTCATATTTATCAAGACGGTGTTGCTCGTCTTTTCTAGAACGCAATGAAAATGCCATAATTATCAAACTGAAACATGTCGACCCTCTTTGAGCAGGTGACATGCTCAATATTGTCATTCATCAGGTTCTCCTTATTTTGTCAAGGCTGTCTCACATCACAATAGCATTTACAAAAATTTCTTGCCTATTTTTCCAACATAAAAATGGAATAGAAAACCTGACATAATTCCTTTTGTGAGGAAAGTACTTTGGAGCGAAGCCTCAAGTCTAGTATTTGTCAAAATGCTGTTGCAGTGGAGATCCACAAAACACTTTGCACAGATGGATAGAGCGTTTGAGAGTTCTCAATGGATGTACAGTTGTCAAATATGTGTGAAGATTTAGTTTGCTACTGACTAGAATTCACCTTAAATTTTACTACAGATGCCTGTTACATGGGTGAGGTTAAAGCTGTTTAGACTGTTTTTGTTTTTCATATATCAAGAATGCACCAGGAGACTATTCGATTAAGGCTCATTCTCAAAAACAGGACAATGTCTGGAACGTTCAGGCGAGTGCTGGCGTCTGGTTAAGCAGTAGGCAGGATCTACACGTATCGATTCTACTAAAAAAATCACATGTTTCGTTTGACAGCTTATCAGTGCTGACCCTTTTCATCAAAAGCTCTCAAATGTCGGCATCTGTATCTTGTACTCGTATGGAACCTCTTTCATTCTGAGATATTTATATTCTTTCTGTTATTCTCCTTTTGGCGTCCGTCGTCAACACAACCTATCTGAATTTTTCAACATTTTACTGGAGGGCTGGCAGGAAAGAATCCAGAAAGTGTCTGGAGTTAAGTGCAGGTCTGAAAGTTTACAGGGTTAATCAAATATAAATTTATATAAGATATTCATCGAGAGTAAGTAGCCAAACTTTTAAAAAACAAAACAATATAATAGAGATAAAACAGAAGGACAAACAAATATAGATATACTTCGATCCGATGAGTTTTACATATGCACACAAATTTAAATCCGTTGACCTATTGAAAATTTGGCGGAAACAAAGAAACCTTAACTTCCCGCTGCTGTGAGCAGAGACCCGCTTCACTGTAGACAGTTTCCAATGTGCCTGGTACTCAATGGATTCCATTTGCCTTATTGATTTTCATAATCAATAACCTGTTTTCCACCCGTTATTTTTTTGAAACTCAACAAAATTTGCAATTCTTATTTTGCTATCAAATCGTTTCACTCTCTTTCCCCTCTGATGCTGTGTCGTGTGTAATTACGAGGCCGAGCGGCCTCTGGGGAACAGAATATGTTAATATGGGCTCTGTGAGACAGTTTCATGTCGCTTGCATTCTCGCTGTGATACAACATGCATTCAATAAAATTTCACGTTGTGTTAGATGTGCTCATAGATTTTCCAACATCATAAACGATACTACTGTGACAATCAAACAGGAAAACTCAACTGACCTAGTTCCCTTTAAGCATCCAATGCACAGTAGAGACTGGCTTTGTATTAAATGGATGGATAGTTAAATATGAGTATCATCTTAATTTTTGTTGCAACATTTGCCCTGCACATACATTTTGGGGTGTGTGTGAGCTTTGTGTGATGGTGAGGAAATTGCCCCCGACCAGTGTGAGATTGACCGAGTGCAGAGTCTGACTCGATTGACTGAAATTTCAGTTGCATACTTGTCTCCATTTTTGTTATTCTCCACAGTATGGTGTAAAAAAAGCAGAATTGTGAAACCGCGGCGTATTCTGATGTCAGTCTGATGGTTGGTATGTGTGTATATGGGTGTGTTCTCTTAAGCTGAAATGATTATAGTGCTGAATCCAGTAGAAAAAAAAAACATTTTTATTCCCAGAGCAAAGGATGCGCCGCAGTAAAACACCTCAGAGAGGAAGAATCAAGTTCTCCGGTCCTGACATGTATAAGTCATATGTGACTCGAGTGGGCAGATTACATAAGATTCTTCTTCTTTCTGCTCCTTTTCATTCAAGCCTCGAGATTCTATGTTTGCATTTAAAGTGATTTGTTTGGTCAATTGACTGAAATACATGAATGTTATTGTGTCTGTCTTGAACTGACTTCATCATATAATGAATAAACAATATGGTGAAAAATTAAACCTTTGTAAAAGTCAACTTATTGGCTTTGGTACAGCTTGTGGTGTGTAAAAGATTTCAGTTCAGGCCAAGACAAAGATTATTTTGTGAACATTGTTTGTGTATGTTAAGGGTGTATGTTTTCCTTCACAATAAACACAATGTGATATGTATTAACTGTTTTATTAAATAGTTTTATATAGCATGGATTCTCACATTTGTATTTCTCTCTCCCTATTCAGGGCGTACTCCCTAGTTGACTCCAGCCAGGTTTCCACCTTCCTCATCTCCATCCTGCTCATCGTCTATGGCAGCTTTAGGTGAGTATCAATACATGGTCACTTCATCTGTCTAGAGGACATTGGAAATAGACTCTTACATCAAGTCTAGTTTCTAGTTTTATAGCATTCTGTTCCAGCATTTGTTTTAGTTAATAATTTATACCACAAGTTGTTTATTAACCGCGCAGTAGAGATATGGTCCTGGCTCACCGGGTTAAATCAGATCAAACATCATAATGTGAATAAAAAGCATTTTCCTGCAAACATGTGATCATCCTGGTGGTTGATGGCAGGTCAATGGTACAACCTCTTTCGTGACAGGGGAGGATATGATGTGCAGGTAGCTCCTGAACCATAAAACGACTAGACTTGGGAACATGCTTAACCAGTTCAATTCTTACCCCTTACAGTATGGTTAATATAACCTTAATTATGTTTGCTTAATGAGCAATAGAATTATTGCCCATAATTCAATGCAATTTAAGATGAAGTTGGCCTTGTTGCCTGATTTTCCTTCAGTTATCATTTCGATTTGGTTTTGATGTTTCAGTTCTTTTCTTAGTTGACATGTTTGCTGGGTTGTTGTTGCTGCCCTCCTGCAGCTCTCTTTCAGGCTAAGTGTGCCTGTGAATGGGGGGGTGTAATGATTTTGGTGCATTATGTGCACCGAAAAACCTCTACACGGATACACCTAATGGTGTTTTGATTGCTGTTGTTGCAATTTTCAACACGCTCTTCCAGTTTCTGCATTTCCCTCCACATGGTTTCAAATGCATTGTCTATTTGTACTTAAAAACCCTGAGTAGGGAAAAAACTCAAAATCATGGTTTTTTGCTTAAGCCAAAATTAAAAGAACAAATGTGACCCTAAATGTCATTGATTCTTCTGCTTCCCTGAAGAGACAGAAAATGGCAATAGATGAAAACTCTAGGGTTGTGTTGACCAATAGATAAATGTTACATTTGTTAATTAAATATATGACAGTTCTTTTTCTCATAAATACTTCCCGCTCTAAATACGTTTCTTTCCGAGCCATAAGCCTTTCTGACTGGCCATAATAACAACAGATGTTACTAATAAAATCAACAATGACTCCTCTACCAGTAAGCAATGAAAATGTGACCAACACTAACCTACATTAAACAAGGACTGAAATTATTTTACTTGTTATGTTTCCCACTAAAAGCCGATTATGTTTTTTAGAGACTCAGTTCTGTCTAAGTTCACAGACTTGAACACTTAGGAGAGGAAGGATGTTTATTATTTGATATCTTTGAAATACTTTGAATCCAATTTCCCCCAAATCAAAATTGACTCATCTTCCATTGACAGAGATACTAATATGCACTAAGAGCCACCGGGAGTCAGAGTCTCTGATTCATTCACTGTGAAAACAGGCTGTGTTGTTGTGGATGCTGTACAGCCTCTTCTTCCTGTTAACAGTCTCCTTACTTTTGGGGTTTATGATTACTGCCGCTTGTGTCAAACCACTCTCCTGCTCTCTCTCCTCTCCTCTGTCTCTGTCCCCCCTGACTGCAGGTCATTAAACATGGATTGTGAGAACCAGGAGAAGGATAAAGATGGTAACCCTATAACAACGGGTGCTTTTAATGGCGGTTCGAACAACAGTGAGTGTTAGTAACTGCCAAGACCTGAAAACAGCAACAACTTGTTTTCTTGTATTTTTCACACCTCACACTTTGATAGCTTCCTACACGGAACCAAATTTTTTTAAGTCATAGCATTTGTGTATGTTGTGTTTTTAACCCAGTTCTTTTTTTTGCAGGTATTCAGACTATAGACTCCACACAGGCCCTGTTTCTCCCCATAGGAGCCTCTGTGTCTCTGCTAGTTATGTTCTTCTTCTTTGACTCGGTACAGGTGGTCTTCACCATTTGCACTGCTGGTAAGTACCGCTCGTCAATACAACATAAGAGAGCCGCAGCTATATAATTAACTGGTGTTACACTCTGGGGAGGACTTTTTCTCCGTGCTGATTATAGAAACTGTAAAGACCATTAACTGGCCCATTAAGCCGACAGAATACGGCTGGAACAAGCTGACTAGGTGTGCAAGGCCTCTGGTCTCACTGCTGTGTTCTCTTCCTCTCCTCAGTTCTTGCAACAATTGCATTTGCATTCCTCTTGTTGCCAATGTGCCAGTATCTGACCAGACCCTGCTCCCCGCAGAACAAGTAAGAAAACACAAACTGCTCCGTGTGTTTGTGAATCTTTCACAAATACACAGAAAGCTCTTTTATTCTGTCTATTGATACATACGTGTCAATGCTGCAAAAGTAGTAACATCTCTGTAAAAGGCTATCTTTATAAAATAAAACTGAAAATATCCGCAAGGTTTAAATTTTGTAAGTCAGAAATGTATGTTTTGATCTGAGGGAACTTACCGTTTAACACTTGTCTTTTCACTTAATGCACACAAATAATTTGAATAGCTTTTGGACTTGGGTATCATAAAGTGAGACCTTTCAGTCTCAAGCATTAGTAAAGCATGAGGAATAGCCAGCAGCGCAACCCACCTACTCAATAGCCAGCATGACCAGCTGCTCTCTGGTTACTCATTCAGAGCCTCTGATCGAGTTTCACTAAACCTTTGTCTGCTCTACAGACCCTGTAATAACTGAACCTCTCAACCAAAACTATGTTCTGACATACGTAGTTTATTTGTGTATCTGGACACACTCCTAAAATGGCTGTATAGGCAAACATTTGCATTTTAATGAAATATGCATTTCATAACTTGTCATTGTCATATTGAGATAAAATCCACTGGAGATTACAGATATATTAATTGAGATGTAACCATGGGTTTATCTGTTAACAGCCAGTCTTTATTTATTAAGGCTATAGTAACAAAAGTGTCTGTCCCACAACAGTCCACAAGGTGGTACTAATATACCAGAAGTTAATGAATGAATCTTCAGTGGTCCTCACTTACTCAACCCACACACACACACACACACACACACACACACGTTCTTTCTCTCTCTCTCTCTCTCTAGCTAGTTGTTCTAAGTAACTAAAGTAAATAAATGCGACCAATTGGTCAAATATATCGGCCTGTAAACGTTTTCCAGTATTGCTGTTTTTCTCCTAATAGTCCTCTGTGATTTATGCTTTTTATATTTTTCTCTTCTTGATGCAGGATTTCGTTCGGCTGCTGTGGGCGTTTCACTCTGGCCGAGCTCCTGTCCTTTTCCCTCTCTGTTTTGTTGGTGCTCATCTGGGTGCTGACTGGACACTGGCTTCTCATGGATGGTGCGTTGCTCTGTCCTGACTCAAGACTTTGGTTTCTAGGTTCACAGGAAATGGTTGTGCTAGAAGTTGTTAACCATTGTCACATTTATCTGAACGGTTTAGTTCTCACTGATCCAGCGTTAAACAGTAGTGAGAGGTGTTTGCATCAGTTCAGACATTTTCAGGCTCTGGATACAATGTGCTACGTGCCAACACAGGGAGAATCTACTCCTGCTTGTCAGCTGTTTTGTAAAACACAACTGGCATTTAACTCTTAGTGTGTAGTTGTTTGTGCAGCTTTTGTTTGACTCGGGTCACTACAAGAATACAGCTTAATTTAATTTTAATGACACAAATATTCAGTGTTTGAAAACCTTGATATGTTTAATCTCAACACCATCTCACGTTGTATCAGATCAGTTCAGGCCTCATGAAAGTAAACCGGGACAAGTATGGAGAATTTATCAGATTAATCAAATTAATTAGTCCTACATCCAAAGTGATTAATGTGTCTTAAATAAACTTGATAGAATCTGCTCCCATGTTGCTCTATCACCCAATTTCCACTCAAATCTATGTGCTGTTAATGGTCATGTGTGTTTTTCTTCCTCCCCTTAGCGTTAGCCATGGGCTTGTGTGTCGCCATGATCGCCTTCGTGCGGCTACCCAGTCTGAAGGTGTCTTGCCTGCTGCTGTCAGGACTGCTCATTTATGATGTGTTCTGGGTAAGAAACACTGCTATCTGCAAACCTTACCTTTAGCTAACGTGCAAGCCCCTGTGTGAGTTACATAAAATAAATACCATAATATTCACAGGAAGGTGAGCTGTTCTTAAAACACTAGCATGGACTTCAATATTTCCTTTGGAGAAATTCCGCACTGGTTGTTGTGAATTCAGGTGTGATTTATTAGCCACTGTAGAATTGTCACCACATTGGAAGTCAAGAAGAACGTGCGTCTCATCAACAATCGTTTTATTGCAACGGTTGTTTCAGTCGTGTGTGTGATGAAAGATTTTATGACTATTTGATTTGTTGACAATTTGTGATAGGCATTGTCAACATGACTAGAGGCTAACCTGCCTTCTTCGGTTTCGTTGCAGGTGTTTTTCTCAGCCTACATCTTTAATAGTAATGTGATGGTCAAAGTTGCCACCCAACCTGCTGAAAACCCCATAGATGTTCTGTCCAGGAAGCTCCACTTGGGGCCAGGGATGGGCCGTGACGTCCCCCGCCTCTCACTACCGGGCAAACTCGTCTTTCCCAGGTAAGACTGAAGTAACCAGGGGAACAAAGTGGTCCTGTGTTATTTTTGTTATTTATTTTAACTGATAATAGGAATTTGGACTGATTAACACTATCAGTTAATCTGTTTAAACAAAATCATTGGATATCGGTACCATCAACAGACTGTAACAGGTAGCCTTTTATTGAGGGTTGGTTATTGTGATTGCCCACTTAACATGTTCACAGTTTACTCTTATGTGCATCGGAGTGACTGTATGTCCGTCACGGCCTCAGGAACACACACAGCTCAGGCAGAAAGTTATGCTGGTGTCGGTCTGCCCTACATGGTAAAAACTTAGAGCTGTGGTGTTTTGAGGAGCCACTGAAGTGTCTGATTTCCCCTGACTGTGACAGATGGGTGTGAATGAGAGAGAAGAGCATGACAGCGCTGCAAGTGTGTGATGATGAATGAATCCTCATTTTCTACTGTTTATGCAGCGTTTTGCTTCTGTAAAAAATTAATACTAGTTCAAATGTGCCAGACACTCATCCATTATAACATTTGAATGTAGTCTGGTGATTGTTATGGTTGGTTGTCCGTTAGAGGAAACATTTTGAATTGTTGATTAAAAACAAACATTCCTTAAATTTAAATTCTTAATTATAAGGATTTCCTCTCTTACTTAATAGTATATATATTATTTGTTTTTTCTTTAATTTCAACATAGCAAGACAAGCTGCAGCAGCACAGCTGGTCCTACAGTTCACATACATCTTTATTTACAGGACGTGTAGATACACTGTAGAACTATCACAAAATGGTCACTTTTCAGTTGCTAACCAGTATCTGTCATTAAGCGGTCTTTTCTTTGGCGCCACCCTGAGGCCAAACATTTTATGCCTGGCCACTGGTAAAAACATAAGAATCCCCAAATTGTCTGTAATTTTCCCGTTCATTCAAAAATGTAGTTTATATCTTCAACGTTATACAGCTACTGTGAGTGTCGCCTTCTGTCTGGTGCAAAGATGAATCTGAGATGGATTTCAGAAGGAAGTGATGACGCACTAATGATACACTTGGGATTTGGGGTTATAGCTATGATCCTGGGGCTTTTGCGTTCTAGTATTTACACTCTTCTCTAAAGCTCTTTACTTTCCATCCGTGCAGTTCCAGTGGAAGTCACTTCTCAATGCTGGGAATTGGAGACATCGTGATGCCCGGGCTGCTGTTATGTTTCGTCCTTCGGTACGACAACTACAAGAAGCAAGCGTCAGGGGAAGTCCCGGGGCCTGGTAACACACCCGGACGCATGCAGCGCGTCTCCTATTTCCACTGCACCCTCATCGGATACTTTGTGGGTAAGCAAGCTATCGAATACGGCTGAATGTAGAAGATCAAGAGATATTTTGTCAATCTTGTGGAGGTGATAGTTATTAATTGTTTGGCTTCTTTTTGAGAAATTCTTTCAGCGGGTTAAATCGGAGTCTTGTTTATAAAACATTTTTAATTGATGATGTGACTTATGTGCGACTCTGTGAATGTCCTCAGGTCTGCTGACTGCCACTGTGGCCTCCAGGATCCATCGTGCTGCTCAGCCCGCTCTGCTTTACCTGGTGCCCTTCACCCTGCTGCCTCTGCTCACTATGGCCTACCTGAAGGTACAATGATGGGACATAATCACTCTTTACTTCATACATATAATCCTGTGATTTGGAAGGAAGATTTGTACATTTACATCTACAAACTGCTTGTGCAGAACAATCCAGATTGAGTGGTTGAGTTTTTGTGGTAATATTCCACTCAGATATTTCTACCGTGTAGCTCAGTCTATTGAGGTTTATTTCTTTTAACCTATTAAGACCTAAAGCGCTGAATTAAAATGCACTTTAACACCTAAGCATGGTTTTAAGGTGGTTGTTATCAAACAGGGTTTTCTGAAGAGCTGACTGATTTGCCAAGGTTTCAAAATCTTTTTCTGCCTCTGAATCAGAAACATGAAATTAAAGGAGAAAAAAAACATTTCATAGCTGAAACATTTGTCTTTCATGGTAAATCATTTTATTTTGATTGTTAAAGTGGAATCATTGTTTTACTTGGCTGACCCGGTCGATACTCGTGTTTGAAGCAGTGTTTGTGGTCCACAGGGGGATTTGCGGCGCATGTGGTCCGAGCCCTTCCATACCAAGAACAGCGGCTCCCGCTTCCTGGAGGTATGATGCACCCTGGGATGAACCACCAGCGCGGGGAGGACTGCGGATCCTTTCCCTCCATTAGAGGGACGGAGAGAGAGGGTACACTCACAGTGAGGCCATGTTGTCATCACTTGTTCATGCTTTCCGCCAATCCTCTGTGAAAACCCTCAGAAGGACACCAGTGTGTGGATCACAACGCCCAAACACGACTCATCTCTGGTCCCCACATCCTCCCCGTTTCATCTCCGCTTCCTCTTTTCTGTTTATTTCCTCTTCATTATAGCACATCCTGCCTGTGCTGTTTTTTGTTCTGCCCCCCTTCCCCTCTCTCATTCCCGTTTTCCTCTTCTACAGTCGGTCTCATTCTCCACCTCCTTCCCATGGCCCGCTCCATTCAACAGGCCTCGTCTCTCCTTCTTCCCCTGCATCTTAAATTTCCTCTGCGTCTGTTCTTCGCCGACTCAGATGAACTCGAGGGCGAGACCTCTCCCCCCTTTTTGTGGACTTACGGATGTGAGACATGGCTGGGGTTTATATATATTTTTTTAGCATTGTCGTGGTCATTATTATTATTAATATTATTATTATTCTGGAATGATGAAAACAAACAGGGAAGAGGCAGAGTGTTGCAGTGGCACAGGACAGTGCTCGGGAGCAGCGACAGTGAAGGAGAAGAGTCTTCCCCCTCCATCCGTCTCCCCCGTCCCCCTCCCCCTGCTTCTCTTCGTCTGTTCTCGTCGTCACTCGTCAAACGATGGCTTCTCCCCGGCACTATTGCCCTCCTCAGACACTGCAAGCCCCACCCTCCTCCTCCTCTCTGTTCATCTGCTGTCCCCATTCCTCACCCCACCAGATAACTATGTATTTTATTTAGTAAAGTTTTATTCTTGGCATATACAGAAATTATGCATTATAAATTCTTAAGCTGCCCCACAGTGTTTGAGGGGCCGCTTCTATTTGTATATATGTGTACACATGTATTTGCAGTATCATGAGTTTGTATTTGTGATCGGGAGCATGACGTGAGGAGTGGGAAACTGACGCCAGCCGACAGCCCAGTTTTGGTAAAGGCTCGGCTGCCAGTTGTGTCGAGTCCAGCCTCCGTCAGTCGGAGACTGTTTTCTAAAGTTTGTTGGCTTGTGCGATCGAAACATAGCTGATGGATTTTTGAAAGAAAAACACACAAAAAAAAATCTTCATCAGTGGCTGGTTGATAAAAAGTTTTCTGCTCTAGTGTTAAAGTGTGTGAGCGCGTGTGTGTGTGTGTTTGAGTGAACGAAACAGATGAGTGTTTGTTTTACTCGGTTTTAATTTGAAATCATAAACGGTGGCAATAGTCAGGTTTCCAGTGAGCTGGGCACGTTGGATCAAATGGTCATAAACACATGACATCTCCGATGGAAGCAGTTTGTTTCATCTTGTAAAGATTTACTGAAAACTTCTTCTCAACAGGGGTCATTTTTATTTTTTATCAGTCTTTTTGCAGACAGGTGAAAATGTAAACAGTTTTTTTTTCTTCTTTTTTTCCAAATAAATGATTGTTGAATTCATTTTTAAGTATGTTTTCATCATGAAACCTCACCATGCATCATGCTGAGTTTTTTTGTACTGAGCTTCTTTTGTGCACATCCTAAATTTTCCACATTTATGGTCATGGAAACACTAAGCGTATCTCATGTCGGCTTATACGAGTCTTTAGACGTCTGAGCATAATTCTATCCGATCAATTTTTGATATGTTTTGACAAACGAGAAGCACATCGTATCTGAACTTTGTAAATGTCAGTGTTTCACCTCAGTCGATGAAGACCTGACTATTGTGAAAGTTCTGACTGGAGATGAGGGTCAGTGGGTGATGAAGACGTACTGTGGTTGGATATCTTATGTGGTTACAGATACATGTTTTTCTGGGTGGACAGTTAAATATGTGCGTGTGTGTGTGTGTGAGTGAGTGTGCCGGATATCATGAGGTCTGTTTGGACCTATAGGAAAGAGGGAAAATCAGTGGTGCCCTTCAGAAATCGGAAATAAAAATTAGAAATTAAATCTAACCCATAGGATGTTTTTTTTTAATTTCAACATTTTTGTACCAGAGAGTCTTACTTTTCGTTTGTTTGTTTTAATCCTTCCACTGTTGTGGTGCTTGTCAGTTAATATCTAATGTATACTGGAAAGAAAACGTGCAAGAAAGCACACGGAAGTAAGGACGATGCAGTGTGCTGGCTTTTTTCCATTCTTTTTCTTTTCTTTTTTTAAAAACTTTTCTAATGTATCTGGCCGTGCATGTGACGTGTACAGTGTATCAGTTATCAGACTGCGTTGACAGGGCTCCTGCAGTTTTGAGTCTCTCCTGGCCGACAAAACAAGGCACTGGACCTATGAGCGTGCCCGTCAGTGAGACGCAATGGCCACTGGGTCGGAAAGACAGCGACTGGTCAGCTCTGACTGACTCTCACAGGCAGAATATCAGGACCTGGATGCCATCAGGTCGGGACTCCCGGCCTGCCGCTCAATGCAGTTCTCAACTCGGACGCTATAGAACCACACACCCTCCCTTCACCTCCTCATAGACGTGGAAAGAAAATATATAGATTTATATACATATATATACATAAGTGTGTGTGTATATATACATATATAAATAACAGATGAATTTCTTTTTTATAGAGAATGGATTTTTTTTTTTTCTTTAATCCCCCCCTCTTATTTTTTTTCATTTTTTTTAGTGCTTTAGTTATTTTTTTATTTTATTTCCCACCTCTTCTCCCCTCCGGCAGAGGACTCCAGCTCTGTTGGTGCGTTGATATTTCGGCTGAATGGATTCTGTATAGAAAACTGGTGAATAAAATAAATTAAGAACTGTGTAGTGAAATATGAATCCTGAAGTGCTCGATCTAAAACACTTTGTCTCCTTTTAACCTCCCTCCCTCCCTCCGCCCTTCTCTCCCTCCCTGTTCAGGATTCTGCTGTAAATAAACATGACTCTAACTGTAACACTGTGTCTGCTTCTGAGTCTGTTATTCAAAGTCTTATTTGCATTCATTCAGGAGGTCCCTTTAAAAACAAGACCAGCATTATGCTGCAGTAGATGAAGACTCCTGAGGAACTTATACCTGCCTGAACTGTAGCTCACTGAAGAAAAGATTTTTCTTTTTGCAAATTTATTTTTCTCTCTCAAACAACACAACAGCTACACCTTCTCAAATTCATTAGTACATGTGCTGCACAAATTGCATGTTACAAAACAAAAACTCGTACTGTCACATTTTTCGCTACAGTTGCTGCAAAAAAACTGCAAAGCGCATGCACACACTTGTAACAAGGAAGCCATGACTAAAAAGTTGTGTACGTCACTTTTTTTTATATAATTTCAAATGGGATCAATGCATTTTTTATTTGTTTCACTGTTTTTAATCTGCAGCGTGTGGGTGGAGTCCATCAGCAGCTGCCACTGGGACATATTGTGGGTTTAAAGAAACTGATGGGAGTTTGTGAATTGTATTTTCTATTTTCTCCAGCAGATGGCGACACAGTCCAATAATATTTACAATGAGAAGTCAGAATTATGGGAGTTTGAACTCATCATGCTTAATTTGTTTTTTACTTACTGCATGGACAAGTATATATATACATTTATACATGTATATTTATGTATAGCTGTCTTCATGCAGTATAACAGAACATTCAGATGTGAATATACCAGAAACACCGACAAACCACAACTGTAAGGAGTTCACGTTTCCACAGTGAGTCCTCACTGAGAAACGAGAAGCAGCAGAATCGGAGCAATTGAAGGAATAAATCAAGGAGTGAAGTGAAATGAGGAGCTCGTCCTCATCAGGGTGAGATAATTGATTCCTGCAGGGCGCTGGGAACAGGTCCTGTGAGGCTTCATGGGAAAATGGCTGCTGCCTCAATGACAAACCAAAGACGCTGAGTCAAGAATTTGTAGAATGGCTGCAGCAGAATGAGAATAACTAATGATTTGTTTCTCTCAGACTATTTCCGTTCTTGTATCCACGTGGATATGAAACCATTTTTTTGGTCTGTCTGGTTCACTTCAGCTGCTTGGTGATTACACGTCTGTGGCGGATCGGTGTGTTGATATGACAAATGCAGGATAGATGGTTTACAGCAGAGTAGGAAGAGAAGAAAAGACAATTTTTCTGGAAAATGTAATTACACTCACTGAGCAAATCCATTTATCCTTGTGTGAACCTTCGGTTCAATGACATGAAAAGACGTAATTAATTGTGATCTTAATTCTGACGATGCTGAGGGGGAATGGGGCTGTGAATTTGAATATTCTGAGCAGAAATACATTTAAACCTGCAGACAGATGGACAGCCCGACCCGCTGGGTGGGTAGATGGATGGGGTGGGGGGATGAGGAGCAGGCCACTGGGTGGGTGGGTGGTTGGTTGGGGGAGGTTGGAGAAGGTCGGTGAGGTCAAGGCAGGCAGGGTCCACCCCTCTTCACCTATTGGCCAGGCCGCCCAGTGGGTCCTGTGCAGCTTTGAAGCCCTGAAGTGGACAGAATTCCACCACGGCCATGGGGATTGTAGCATGTCATTTGTACAGGTTTTGGCGAGATGGTCCTAAAAACGGAGAATGTTGGCCCAAGGCTGGAATGCAGGGTTTTGTATTTACAGGCACTCACAGGTTCCTCTCTCCGATTGATCCTGACATTTACAGAAAGGGCAGGTGATCAGGCAGCGACCAATCAGAGAACACCCAGTGCAGGAATCATCCAGTTTTCAATTGAAAAGTCTGCACATGTCTACTGATTTGCAGTTGATGTGTGTCAATTTAGAGAATGTTTCCCTGATGTTAAATGACTGAAACAAAAAAAATAAGCAACAAAATGTGCATTCAATCATTAAGTGCGGGTTCTTTTACTCTATAATGGATTTGTCATTCACACACGAGATCTCAGAGTTTTTAAAGATGCCAAACATTTGCTTTAAGGAAGGAAATGCATTTAAAACCGTGCAAAGACATAAGACAAGCTCCCATTCTATAGGTTTGTGTGGTTTCACAATAAAAACCTACAATATAAACCTTATGGCTTCCAGTCCAAGCTGCAAAAAGAGAACATACAGAATCTTTATCACAGAGTTGTATAGTGTGGAAAATTAGGATTTGTCAAACTTTGAAGCTTCATAAGGAGGAAAAGAGGAAAAAGTGTAAGTTTAGAAGTTGACTTCACTTCTTTGATCCTGCTCAACACATTTCACACATTTCCAGGGAGTTCACCTCAGCAGCGCACACCTTTTCCCCGTCTGACTGGAGAAATATATGACTGGGAAAAGCTCATAATAAATTTCAGAGTCAGTAGCACATGAAGTCAACCAGTGCCGGTGATTTAAAAAGCGCTGGTATTTATTGGTGGTGCCCCCCTGCTCATGTTAATGGCTGAGAGGTTCCTTCCCCTTCTCCTTCTTCTCTGCTCCGCAACCAGGCATTCCTGGCTTGTTTAAATAAGGCCTGCCTGCCTGGGCGCGGGTGGATTCCCCTCTGGCCCTTTGCCCTTTGACCTAAAGTGCATTCCATATGTAAAGTGAGGAATTCCTCTGAAGTTCAGTTAATGGGGTTGAGTTTTTTTCATCCTTTGGACTCTGCTCCCGCACTCGGGCGGTGGAAGAGGTGAAAAACAAGCTCAATGTACAGGTTTACCAGGGGCTGCTGGGAGTTTACATGAAGTTTGCTGATTGTCTGTGGTGGGGAAACAAAAATAGAAGTAAAACAGTATCTGGCAGCAGCAGATCCCAACACGGAGGCTTCAGCACACCTCCCTGATAATCCTGTGGGATCATGACCAATTGATTTAATGGGGGATGTTGTAGAGTTGAAGTGTGAAGGCTTGAGGAAGTGGAGCTTGATTAGCTCTTCCGCTGGCTGCTGCCTCGGTTGGTGCACGGAAATGGCTGCTTTAATATCAATTAAATGATCACTGAGACATATAAAGACAATAGGGTTTTTTTCTGCCCTATATAAACTACACATGAGGAAAGAGTGCGTTGTGTGTGCTGCAGGTTGTGATCTCATCCATTGATGCAAATGTGTGATCTTAAGCCTAACAATTAAAATGTTCTCGACTTTGAAACAGGACAAGATCTAAAACAAGTTTCAAACACGTTTGACTGATAAATAGTTAAGTGTCGAAAGCTATGTACTCGAAAGGTGGAGAATAAACGTATGTAAAACAGGTTCACTGTGAGGACACAGCCACACCTCAACAATCCACAGAAGTACAAAAATACATTACAGCTTAGCTTTAAAACTTAAACATTCATTTTGTTTGTCAAAAAAAGTTAAACAGAGATAACCACACTGTGATGTTCTTTACCAGAGGTTTAATTCCCTGTGTCACCTCGTGTGAACAAACAAAGAATCCAAATGTGCGTTCACCAATCAAACATTTGCAATAGAGGAAAATCCGTTGTATTTAATGTGTTTTATAGCAGAAGTAAAGTTTCTTTTCAATTTAAACATATTTAAGAGCATTAACTAAAGAACTTCTTTGTTCAATTTTGAGGAACTTGAAAATTAAAACATACACAACTCTCTACTTCACCGCATTTATTTGACAGTTGGAATAAGTAGTTTCATGGCAGATCCAAATAAAGAATGACGCACTTTTATAGGTTAACGACACAATAGCATATAAAGTCATTTAAAATGAGCCCAAGCTTGACCCCACACAACATTAGATGCAGTTTACATTGTAATGAATCAACGATAACATCCTGACCATAAAATATTCAGTGGTGGAAAGTGTCAAACTGGCCACTCTGAGTAAATCCTGCTTTACCTTTGATGAATGTAATAATTTTTTTGATGATAAAACTTGACTCTTAGTCAAATGAAAATCTGAATGAATGCAGAACTTTAATTGTGAGTGAGTATTTGTGCATTGGGGGGGATATTGCTTCCTTTCTACAGGACCCCAGTGTTTCCTTTGTTAGGAGACATGAAGTATGAAGGTATTAAAAAAGATCTGAATGTTTTTGAGCTGTTAACGAGGGGTCTGGGGTCTAAAAAAACAGATTGTTGGATGGTTTAAGACAAAAAGGGCAAAGACACGTTGTTTGAAACATCCTGCTCTACAGGAACCTCTGAGCCTTTTACTGGCAAACCGTCAACATTTCTCGTCGGACTCTCCCAGGTGAGATCAGGGAGACAGGCGAGGACACCCGAGCCCCGGAGCCAAGTGTATCTGGGGATGGATCATGGGTCGAGGCTCCTCCGCTGCTGTGCTTTAGGAGCCGTGTGTACTGTTGGAGACGCTGTAAAAGGCTGTGCCACCCACACAGCTGGAATGTCATGCATGCAGTCTATAGAGTCTGTTTCAAGAGGGAGGCAGAGGGGGGAGGACTGGTGGGGAAGGGGAACCCTCTTTGGAAGAGACTGGGTGCACAGGGGCTCGGAGCTCGAGGTGGGGTCTGCTACCTCTGCTGCCACGGCTTCATGAAAAAGATGAAGCAGGAAAGCCACTTCCCACCCTCCACCAAAATAACTTCCCCATTAACATTTTTCTTCTCTTTCTTCTCTTTACTCTTTTTTTTGGGGGGGGGAGGAGGTGGGAAATTATCAATGACGATCCATCAAAGTTGTTTGGTCCTGGGCCGATGAGAGGAGAGGGGAAATGTGGAGGGAGAGAGAGAGAAAGAGAGAGAGACGTGAGATGGAGGGATGGGGGTTGGGAGAGGTTAAAGGGCAGAGGAAGAAAGGAGGTACATTTTCAGAGGATGGGAGGTTGGAAAAAAAAGAGGGAACAATAACTCCCATGTTTAAAAGGCTTTTCTCAGCCCCCATGATACCTCACACAGGCAGCAGTTTGAAGTCAGGCCGTTCAGCAGGGAGTGGTGGATTCAGGCTCTTTCCCCTCAGGCCCATTTTCAGGAGAAACATTTTCCAACACACGAAGCTCGTTCTTTTGTCTCTGTTTGTTCTCTTTTCTTTTCTTTGTATTTTCTTTCATTCAAAATTCCCACCCTCTGCTTTTTCTTTTAAATAAAACCATTAAATTAAAGATAAGTTGCTGACTTTTCTTTTTTGTTAACAAGATCTTTCATAAAAGCTTTTTAAAATAAAACCAAACAAGACATTTATCGAATGAAGAAAAGATAAAAGTTAAATATCTTCCCTAAGTTTTTATACATTTATTCAAATTAATACATTTGGTGAGATCTCTTTGGCTCTTTAGGTTTTTGGAAAAAATACAAAATGTACTAAGTCAACATTTAGAGAACAACCACACAGGCTATGTAAAGAATTGTATAACAACTTAAATGAATTAGGCTCCTGACATTAGGCCTGTTGTCAGAGGAAGTTTTCAGCAACAGTCAAATATATTTACTGTATCTACTTTCACAGGACTGTTTTAATTAAATGTTAATTTTTAAATAGTTAAAGTTGTGAAGTATGTTTTCTATTCAGAAACCTTGTAAAAATAAACCAAATGTGATGTGAAAACCTGAACACACGCGTTTGAAACAAACGTTTGAAATTGTTTTAGCCTTCCCAAAAAAGGCACATTAAAAAAAGTCATAGTTATAAATTTCAATTGTTTTGCAATAAATTAATTTCTTGTTATTCAATAGCAGGATTTTCTTTATTATGAAAAACTTCAAAAAGGTTCAAGTTTGATTAAAATCAACTGATTGTCAAGGTTCAATGTAACAAGGTTCGACAAAAACTGCTTCGAGGATTTTCGTATATTTTGAAGAACAAAAAATTGGTAAATGAATAAATAACATTTAAGTAAATTGTATCTGTGTGAAGTTTGATTTAAATGGTAAAGAGATATATAGTTTATATAAATCTGGACTGAAATCTCACAGGATCCTTCTTTAGTTTGCTCATTTTTCTTTAACAAAGTTGACAAGCTAACGTCTGTGGATGAACTTTCACTGAGTTTCTTTTGCTTTAAAGCCACAAAAACATATGAACAAACAAAGGTTTCTACAAATCAATTGTTCACATTCAAAATTAGATATGTTGTCTAATGTGTTCTCTACAAAGTGGAATGATTTTACCAAACGTGTGATCGAGACAGGAAAAGTGATTATAGAAATACTAGACCTGTAAAACCTTTAAAATACTTTGAAATCTCCACCTAAACATTTAGTCAGCTAATCTCAGCAGATTGTGATGTTTTTACAACATGAAATCAGATTTCAGGTCTTTAAATAAATCCAACATCATCTCTGAGTCATTTCATTTGTTTTAAACTCTGTCTGAAATTGTTGTATCTCAGAAATTAATCTCATCCAATGTGGCAAACAGCTGCAGCTTTTTTAATTTTCACACAGTATTAACATCACATTCTACTTTTTAACACAGACAATCATGATCAGTGTCTGGAAATGTGTATGATTTGAATTTTAGACTAATTAAATGACTTCATCTTTTAGGCTATTAGACATGAGCAGCCTTTCTGTCTGTTTGTGGAATAGGAAAGTGAGTAGGAGTATCAGCAGCAAGTTATTAAATCATTACTTTAATTATAGGATTTGATCAATAACTAAATGTCTCTTGTTCCCTTTCAGGGGGTGAACTTTGATTCGGGTTGGTGAACTTCGACGGGACACTGTGAGCCCTGGGTTTGAGGAGAGTCCAGAGGCAGAGGGCACATCCCTGCTGCTGCAGACCTGCCCCGCCTTACATCAAACCTGTTTTGCCGACTGGCTGCACAATCAGATCCCTTCTGAGTGGGCTGGGGTCGGGTGGGTGTGTGGGGAGTGAAAAGTGGGCCCTCTCCCACTGGATAATGCCATTATTTCAGCTCCTCTGGCCAGGAATGCCAAATTTCACAGCCCGCTACTCCTCTCTGTGCGTCAATCAAAGCGTCGCAAGGGGCCGTGGCGCCCACACGGGTCCGCCTCCAGCGCGGTGTGAGTCGGATCCCTCCCAAACTATAACATACAATACAACATCTACTTCATATTCACTTGCACCGGCAGCTTTTTACAGCCGCTTATCATGAACTTTATTTGTTTTTTAAATTCGATTCGCATCGGATGCTACAATCGAAGTCAAATGTATGTCTTTGTGTCCATATTCACATCGAAATCCCTTATTTTTAATCGATCAATATTGTGGAGCTGATCCCTGCTGCCTGTGTGAGACGATAAGCCGGGCTTAGTCCATATTTGAACTAATGAACAGCATTACTCTCCCTCCAGAGGCCAATTAAAGGCTCATTATAACTTCCTTTGTTGCCGCACAAAGCCGTTTTTTTGCGCTCAAAAAGGTAAACACAATAATTAGTGATCAAGGATCCAGATACAGTGCGCGGACAGACTATGAGAAATTTGTGAATGGGGAGTCAAAGCATCAGGTATTCGTTGCGCGCTGTGACGCTCCCCAGTGCGCAGCCAATCCCGTGCGCGCTGGGAATGTCGAACACGCCGAACCCAAACCAATGGCTCATCATATAGCAAAGACTAGCGCAGGAAGAGGCCAATCAGTGGGAGGCATGCAAACGAGGAATTTGCTCCGGCAGGCTCTGAATGTCAAGTAGTCAAAGATGGAGTCCGGATCTGCGAGGCCGTGTGCTTGTGCGTGGAAGACCTGGCGATTTCCCCCCGACTCCGCGCACTCGCTCGCCCGCAGCTTCTTTCTCGGGGACGACGCCGCGACTCCTCGACGCAGCGGAGCGTGAAGTGCGGTTTGTGGAGAGGGTTGCTTTTCTTTGTTTTATGGACAACTTTTTTTTCCTCCTCTCTCTCTCTCTCTTGCTCTCCCTCTCTTTGCCTATAACGGATTGTCCCTCCCTTGGCCAGATACTATTCATGATTTTGGAGGAGGGGGTGGAGGAGAAAGAGGTGGTGGTGGATGAGCTGGAGAGGGAGGGCGGGGGTGTCCACTGTGAGTTGTGGCCGATTTCTTGTTTTTTCTCGTTTTCTCTACCATTTCTTCTTTTGCGCAAATTGTCAGGGAGCTCGGCGCAAACTTGAGAGTTGCAAAGGTCGAGGTGTGAGGCTCGTGCGCGAGTTTACGACACTTGAGGGGGGGAAGGAGAGGGAAACGAAAAAACCACGCAGCAGCGGCGGTGGAGGGGGGGGGGGGAGCTGATTGAATCCTGCGCATCTGGACGCTCGCTCCAAAAACTTAACCCAGGACGCGATTCGGACGCAAAAAAAACCTCGTCCTGCCTCCTCGTCGCGTCGCCGTCGTGTAGTGTATACGGGCTCTCCCGACATTTCACCCCCCCCCTCCCTCCCGTGCGTGTGCGTGCGTGTGTGTGTGTGTGTGTGTGTGTGTGCAGCCTATAGGCGGTTGTGCAATCTAACAAGTCGTCAGTGTTGTACCGAAGGGGGGCTCGTGAGCTGGCAGAGCGGATCCGCCGCCTCGGACGCGCAGGAGGCGTGTAGGCCGCTCTCCGAGATGTATGTGGCGGAGGAACCATGGAGCTTTCACACGACCAGGTAAAAACCGAACGACGAGGAAACCCCCTTCTTGTGCTTTAATGGTCGCTGTGGTGAGGCGTGAGGACGCTACACGGTGTCCTCGAGGCTCCCAGCGCCCTCTCGCCCTCATGCTATACTTTCTATACGTCGTGTAACCACGCGTTGTGTGTGCTAAGTTGCAGGGACCCACTCCGCGTGTTTGTATGCAGCTGCTGCACTTTATTCCTTCCGAATTTCAGCCTAAACCGTAATAGCAACTTTTCTCTGAAGTTTTTTTTATGGTTTTCCATGAAAGAAGAAGCCAGTTAATTTCTTATGTCGCGTTTATTCCCAGCGACCATCTGCACCCATGATGACAGAGTTTAAACCTGGAATTATTCAAAAGAACATTTATTTGCGTTATATCTAAAGAGGGGTGACGCCTGTAGTATAGTGGGAGCTTTAGGAGTGTGTCTCCCCCCCAACCTCCCATTTCTCCCCCAAAATTAGAATGCATGTCATTCACAGGAGAGAAAAGTATGGGCCCACATGCTGGGAAATTCCCCTTCTCCCAGGGTGAGAGAAACCAATGCTGTTTAATTTTGGGAAGCTCGTTTTGACTCGTTACACCGAAAAAAGCTGCATTGTTAAAACTGTTAACTCTGTAATTATACTGAACCAAAAGTATTTATCCTCATAATGTGTGATTTTTGTGCAGAGAAGAAACTCCACAGAAGACATGACAGCAGTTTGAAACCATTTTCCTGCTTTTTATTGTTTTGTTCTGCAGTTTAAAATCTGGTTGAAATGTATTGATGGTATAACAAAATGTAAGTGTTTTTTTTTCTAATGAGATAAAAGGTAGATAGTTGAGTCAGTATCTGCAGTGGATGCTGCTGGTGTCCATGTTGTTGTCCACTGCCCTTTTTCTGTTGCACTACTGGACATTGAAATGAGCAGTGCAATATTAAAAGGGCATTGGCTGATGAAACACAGACCCACACCTCCCTTTACTGCCTTAACTCTAAACCTACACATGCAGCTGTAAATGTGATTGTGTGTTTGAGAAACAAACATTTTTCATGTCCAAAAAAAGCACAATTATCCCCTGTGCTTTATTTTGAAGGTGTAAAGATGCAGAATTTATCACCATTTGTCCAACATTTAACAGCCATTATCACGTTTACACCAAACAAACTATCTAAATTTAAATTTCAGCACAATCTGAATATTTCAACATCATTCTTGTCTGTTTTATTTTCTTCTTTTTTAAAGAACACCCGTCCAGGCAAACAGCATTGTTGCTTATTTAAATGAAACTGGAGTTTGGCAGTGAAGAATGGCTGTCCCCATATCCACGTGCTGACACATGCTGAGGTCAGCTGCTTTGACAATGTTGCACTACTGTACCATCCATTCTAGCAGTGCAATAGTATTGTCATAGCATTTGGCCCCAGCTCACACTAAACTGGTGCTAAAGAGCTCGTTTCAAATCAATTTGTGTGAAAAGAAGGTGAGGAAGTGATGAACGTAGCAGGTGGTGGAGCAGGGAAACCTCTCTTCAGCTGCTTAAACCCAAGTGTAGAATGACAGAAGCACATGTGACGTAAAAAAATTAAAATGAACAAGCAGCAGTAAAGTGATTTATGTTGAAGAGTAAGTTATTATGAAGGAAATAAATTATATTGAGTGGTTTCCAAAGCTTTAATGATTTTTTTTTCTCATTATGAGATGGGATCTGGATTAGAAATTGCCATTTATCAGACTTTAAGATTACGTCACAGCTCGTATGTGATTACTATTAATCTATAAATAAAGAACTTAAGAGCCAATAGGTGAGATTTAAATGGTAAACACAATTATAATCCTGATGCCTCTAAATACCTTTTAATTTATCTCTGCTTTATTTAAATCTGACTTTTTAGTTTTTCCAAATTTCTCTTTCTCTGTTAAATCCACAGTTTTCCCCCTCATAATGTTGACTCTTGTGTGTTTGTCTTCACCTGTATGTTGTGTTGTTGTCACACCAAACACTGTGACCGTGTGTATCGGTGATGGTTAAATAAGCAGATGGGGGGAGGAAGGAGGGAGGTTGGGGGGGAGGTCGATGTGTGTTTTTGAGCATCCTCGGTGGTAGCAGGTCGATAGGGGGAGGGGAGGTTTGGGAGGGAGGAATGTAGGGAGCAAGGCCCTCTCTTTCTCTCTCTTCCTCCCCCCCACCCCTCGTTTTTTTTCTTCTCCTTCTCTTCCTTTCTTTCTGTGTTGAGATTAGGTGTCACTGCTCCTGTGTGTGTGTGCGCGCCTCGTGTTTGAACCCTGAAGTAAGAGAGTAAAGAGGTTTGTTTGTTTTGATGACTGTCGGCAGACCTCTCGGGGTGGAAATGTTTAACCACAGTCCAGTTGCTGTTACAAGCTGCTGCAGAAGGACACGAGTAATTATTAAAAAGCAGAGAGGAAGCACACGTCCGGGGCACAGATTCCACGCTGCAGTGTTTAAAAACAGATTGTCCAGCCCGTGTAGGAAAAAAAAAAACAGTTTGTAATGTCAAAGAGAAACGATGCTGGATTTTTGCATAAAAGGGACTCCGGTGTGAAAGTGTGTTTATTGGTTGCCCTGTGAAAGGAAATTAAAAGGAGACCTCAGTCACTTGACTGTGTGAAATTCTCTCGGAGTAAAGAACGTGACTTGTTTAGGCTTGCTTGCAATGCTTGCTGGGAAATCCTGGAATGTGTGGAATGGGGGACGGTGGTGCTTCTGCAGTTATCTGACTGCATAGAGGCAGCGAGTATCCTGCACAGAAACCCAACAAGTCAGAGCAGCTTTGAATGTAAATGAGAGAAGCCACAGTGCAGAATAAACTGCCCAGAATTAAAAGATAATGACATCTGCTCTTCACCACACACATAAAACACAACCTTGTCAAACCGCTTAGTGTAAAACTAAATGTTTATTTTCTTCTCCCCTCTTGTTTGAGTCTGCTGTTCAGGAGTGGTTTTCATCCCACTGCTGCCAATTCATTTATCAACATTTAAATCACTATTAAATATTTAGCAGGAAAGAAATGTGGATGTTTATCTTTTATTTGTTTTAGTCACTTGTGTTGTATTTGTCTCTGTCGCCTTCTCTCTGAATAAAGATGATTAAATTCAAGTTTTGATTTGTTGAATTTTTCTGTGAAAAAATTATTTAACAAAGCTAAATAAGATGTTTAGAATTAATCATCTGAGAGGTTATTAGATGTTGTGAAGACTTCAAATAGCCACTCTGACACCTTTAATTTCTGACTGACTGTATAAAAGAAAAAAATAATAAATACTCAATAAAAAAAACCTAAATGAAATGTTTATGAAACTCTTGTACTGAAATCTCAGACCTGGTAATGGTCCACATGTTTGCTTGCTAATGAAAAGACTGTAAAATAATTCAACAGTGTAATTATGACTTAGTGAGTTAATTTTACGTTAAGTTTTCACTCAGTAAAATGATTTATTTTTCTAACCATAATCAAGAAAACTATAACCCCATAATTTGAAGCAAAACCTTGTTCAAACAACCTCATTGTAAAATATGCTTAGATGGGCCAGTTTTTTTTAAGCTAACCTATAATAACAATAAAACAAATGTAGTGTTTGATGTTTAAATAACTGGTCAAATATGAAACATACAATGTATAGGGAAATTTGAGTAAAAAAAAGGGAAAGGGAACACTTTGAGTTGCTTAAAGTCTTGGGTGTGAAAAATGTATTGGTTTCAAATTTGAACAGCAAAATGTAAATAATATACACAAGGTGGAAAAATCCACATTTGGTGTTGAAGGCCTGAGCAAAGATATTTAACAAGATTTGAAACTGAGCAGAAAACCACTGATTTAAAGGTGTTGAACCTTTGATTGTGTTTCTCTCTGGTGTTCACAGGATTATTAAAGGTGTCATTAGCTCCCTGGTTGCTTTAAGGTCAACAGATAGTTGTGCAGTGTCACGAGGGTGAAACTGGAAACAACAGCACACAGACACTGATACTTTTCACACCTCGGCTGTACAGGTGCGTGGTGACGTTGAGGCGGCTCTAGTGTCACCGTGTGGTGTGCATTGGGTTGTGTGGGTGGAGGGTGTCACAGAGCAAGTGTGTGTATGTGTCCTGACAAGGTCGTGATCTAAGATGTCAATCCCACTGGAGACACAGACCAAGAAGAACAAATAAGGAAAATAACAGTTTTTATACTGAGGGCTAAAGTCCTGGTTGAGGCTTAATTTACATTCAGAGATTTTTTTAAGCTGGATTAACTGCACATGCATGTGAGATATGTATATAACATAATTTCATATAGTTTGTCTCAACCACTAATTCTGTTAATAAATAAGTACGGATAACGTTCATGCATCAGATGCATCACACTCAACAGTCAGTTTTTTAAATCAAGAGTGTTTATGTGCAGAGTCGATTGACGACAGGAGAATTAAAAATGAACGTATTGGTCTAAAAAAAAGTGGACTAAAAAGCAGCCGGGACAGATGAACTCTGAGGATTTGTTCAGGTGAGAAAATAAAACACAACTGATTGAGTAGAGAAGAAAAACAAGTAACAGATCAACAATGAATACAGGTGACAGGCAGACAATGACAAGGGAAATCCAAATAAACTGAAATAGCTCTCATTCAGGAAATGAAATCATCTGGGGAACGCATGTGTGTGAGTGTGTGTGTGTGTCTTTGTGTGGGTGTGTGTATAAGGAGGAGGAGGTGCCAATAAAATGCAGTGGGTGTTTCCTAATTTGGACTTCCTCTCAAGTTTTATTTGAAAGAGCAGAGCTGTGCAGAAGCAAGTGTCTTAAAATCCAAACTGAAAAAGAATAGTTAAGTTGGACCATGAATTAATTCTTTAACAGTTGCGTGAATCACATAAACACGTCATTGAATTATCTGAAATGTTATTTTTAAAAGCAGTTGTTGCAAACTTCTCAGTAAACACACAAATGTCACATTTCACATGAATAAAATGACACTTCTTCTTTCTTTAAGCTAAACTTAAACCTTGTTTTCAACTTCTTCCTGATCCCCGAAGTTTTCTTCTCCGTCTCCTCCTCCTCTTCTTCACCTGTGAAGATTTTCTACAGAGTTTAATACATGTGACGGAAAAGTGGGATTCTCGTCACACCTCAGCCCTGCAAGGACAATGTGTATTTCCTGTTCAAAGAAACAACACAACTTACAGATAAACGCAAGTGAGTGCTGATATCATAGTGTGTGTGGGTGTGTGTTTAGAGAGAGAGAGAAAGAGAGAGAGAGAGACAACACATTCCTCTGAGCTATCTCTTGATAAAGCCTCAGTCTTGTGGGAGTAGGATTGTCTGATCCACAGACAGAACAAGGGGCAAATACACAGTGTGTGAACTACAACAATTCACAGGTTTGTGTGTGTTTCCGTGTGTGTGTGCGAGTGCATACCAGGGTTCACGTGTTAGAAGCAGCACAAATATCACATCTGGGTTATTTCACTGCTTTTGTTGATGAGTGAAGACACTAGTTTAGTCCCCCGGTACCAGGAGATGCTTCAAGGAGCCAAATTAGATTTAGATAAATACAAAAACACACACTGGTGTAAGTCCTTTCAGAGAGGAGCTGCTGAATTCACAGTGTTTACTGTCCCCCTGGGGATTCATGGGAGATTTGATCTTTTTTTGTAGAGAATAAAAATAATCTTGACTCTTTCAGTCATTTCACACACTTGGATGCAGAGGTGATTCGCTGCCATCCAGTGGACAACCAATGTAATGGCAACGGAAACCTTAAAGGTATAGTTCACACAAAAGGGTGAAACAAAATTCTCCAACTTGCCTTTAGCACCTCCCAACTTTTGTTTCTTTGATTTTGTGAACCCAGGTTGGAGAGGTGTGGGTTTTTGTGTTTGGCACTCAGAGAGAACTTATAACAGCAACAGGTATATACAGTTTCCTGGTGACTCAGAGTAATCCACAAAACACATTCTTTTTCAGGAATTGGCTCCAGCTTGTCCCGACCCCTCAAAGGAGAAGCGATATAGAAAAAGGATAAAACATTGACATGTCTTTTAAAGGTTCAGTTTGTAGAATCTAGTGACATTTAGTGGTGAAGTTGCGTGTTGCAGCTGAATACCACCTCATCTCCCCCATCCCCTTGCAAACATGACAGAGAACCAGTGGCAGCCTTCAGTTGCCTTAAAACTCAAAAGGTGTTTAGTTTGTCCCGGTTGGGCCACTGTAAATAACATGGAGGCCTCCGTAGAATGGACCCACTCCTGATTTAAATATTAAGTATTTAATTATAAAGGCCCATTCTAGAGTTAAGAAAACAACAATTTGTACAATTTGGATGAAACACACAAAGGAAAACAGATTATTTTCTATTAAATTTCTGCCAAAAGATCCCTTTCATCTAAATCTTACCCACTGGACCTTCAACATCAGCTGAGATCCTCTAACAACAAATGCGCCTTGGTAAAAGTTATCGTCCTTCAAATACAATTTATTGGAATAATTTAACAGAAATTTAACAAATACATCACTTCTTAAACATCACATGAAAAGTTCACAAAAGTTGTCACTCTTATATAAAATAACCCTATAAAATAAAATCTCATCACAGCGTCGCTCGTGGATTTGTCTGGTAAGTGTTGCACAGGAATGTATTTCATGTCCAGTGGGGGGAGCAGTAGGTGAGTTGTGTGTTAAAGTAGACGAGTCATAGCTGCAACAAACTCCACCAGCAAAAGTCAAAATGAAGACTGTAACATGTAGGAGGTCGTTTGTTCTTCTGTCTCATCTCAGTCCTACAAGAGAGGAACATGTTAATAACAGATCCTTGTGATGCTAACAAAGATCAGTAAAGAAGAGGTCAAATGCTAAAATCAATACTAACCTCAGCCTTTGGTGACGGCAGAGAGCTCTGATGAAGCAAAGTCGGCCGAGTTTTGAGCTGCTACCTCATGGGGCATCTGAAACAGTGAGGGTGAGGCATGAAGAACGACCGCCATGACCACGATGAGCTGCAGATTTATTAACAGTGCAGAGAGGCGACTGACCAGGACAGGGGGAGCCATGAAGAGGTAATTGAAGGGGTAGTGCAGCAGGTTGATGAAGGAGGACGAGTACAGATCTGCGTAGCGAATCAGCTGGCTGGCGAACAGCGTCTGTCGGGAGCCGCTGCGCAGGAGGCTGCCCATCTGACCGTAGGACATGTCCATCCTGTAGGTCAACACCTGGGAGCACCAAGAAGACACATCAGAAACAGCAGAAACCTCTCGGCAACAGAAGTTAAAATAAAAACACTGCAGTACTTGTTATATCAAGTGTTAAGCCTTGTGTATGACTACAGCTTGATAAATGAAATGATGAAATGTGGAGCTCACCTTCATTCGTGTCTGAATATCACTGATGTCGGGACATTCTCGACTGCCGCTGTCCATGTGCCTTCGAAACCACAAACACAGCGAATTAGCAACATACTGGTGTGTGTCACGCAACAGTGTTCGAAATATAGAATGTTCAATTCCCGCCAGCAGTTGTTCGATTTCATTGAATGCTAAATCATATTTTTTCCATTCTAAAGGTTATATATCATGTAAAGATGTAAACATGGGTGGACGTGCTAATTTGAGTTGCTAAATTGACTTCATTTATCTGTGCCACGCTCATTGGGCCTTCACACACCTTGCTGAGAACAGGAGTGTGTTGCCTGAGTGGTGGTGCTAGTGCGGCATCTAGTGGCATAGAATATGTCGCAACCTTGAAATCAGGAGCTGCGGAATTATGAATAAATATTTGAGAGATTTTCACCATTCTCAAAAATATTGTAGAGGCCGAATAGATTGATTAATTGACAATGTAGATATGTACTACTTATTATGAATAGGTTATGTGTTAAACAAGCGTATATGATCCAAAATAGTTTACATGCAATAGCAGATAAAGAATGGAAACAATAAGATAAATTGTACATGAACCTGTTATCACCTCATCATTGATCAAACCAACTGTTTACTTAGGGCTTATAAAAAATGTACGATAAATAAAGAGGACATAAACTCACTTGTAGAATTCAGCTAAGAAGACGTCGAGCCGTTTCAGCTCCTCAAACAGATCTGAGAAACAAACAAACACAACCCCAGCAAACGTCACAACTCTGAAACCGGCCGAAAAAGATCACAATGACACAACGTCATGTTTATTCTCACTTTTCTTCTCCTCCCACACCTGCAGCTCCTTGGAGAGCTCTGGCACGACCAGGAAGGTTTTCCAGCCCTGACACTTCTTAGATTTCAGGATATCGCCAAAGATGTGATCTCCAACGTAGAGAATGTCTTTACCTTTGACGTCCAGCAGGTCACACACAATGTCCGAGGATCCTGCAGCCAAGAAAAACATGTGAGGCCTTTCTGTTCTTCCATGGATCACATTATTAATCTAGTCTTGTGAAGAGTAGACCTCATTAATAGGCCTGTAGGAGTCACACCCTCTGCCTGGTGATCAAAATAGCCCAAATTGAATTTGACAATAAGGTTTAAAATCTCAAAACTGCACAGAGCGAGCAAAGATGAAGTACGAGTTCTTTGTTGCTGCTTCTAATCCTCTGAAAACAAACGTCTAAACTCTGAATCTCACCTCCGGAGTAGACGGTGCCGTGCTGGAGGCCGCCTGTGTACGTCCCGATCCGAAGCTTTCCTGTGTTCTGCGTAAGAAATACAGCACATTATCAGAAGCTGCCGTCGGTCACTACTGTCATTAGTATGTAAATCTGCAGAGAGACTCTTTGGTACCGTGTCCACTTGTCTCAGCACCGTCCCCTCAGCGAAGAACAGAGGTTTTCTGGTGTCCACGACCACGAGGTCAAAGAAGGAGCGCCAGGACGTTTTCGGATTTCCAGTCTAGTTCGAAAAATGAGGTTAAATACACATAAACATTATATTTTCCGATGAATTAAAATCTAAATTAAGATTGCCTTACCTTGATATAATCCTCAAGCAGGTATTTCATAATGGTCTTGATGAAAAAAGAAGGAAAAAGAGGTCAGAATAACTTTGTTTACTTTTAATTTCCATTGTTTCATCAGTTTTGTATTCCTCACCTCAGTGTAGCCGTAGTCACTGTTGGTGGCAAGAAAAACCTTGGCTACCTCTTTAATCCGAGACAAGAGAACACGAATATTTGGCTGAAAAAAATGAATTTGAAACCTCAGCCGTTTGTTTTCAAAATAAAACGCATTTTGGTGCCTAATGTTGGCAGTTTACTCACATCTTTGATTACGTACTTCTCCAAATTCTTGATAGTTCGTTCTTTCAGGGTTCCCTATGCAGCACACGGAGGTTCACATTTAGAATATGGACAAATTAGGACTCACATCGGCTGTATGTCTTACGTGTTGCGTTGACTCACCGTCTCGTGAATGAAGTCCATGGTGTCTCGAACGTCCTGGAACATGCTCCTGTAGGACATGAACAAGTCTCCGTGCTGGTAACCTTTCAGGAGGCTGCAGGAGGTTTAACAGCAGAGATAGAGGGCTGGCAGGTTAAATAACAAATACATCACAAGCTTATTTATAATAGTCCAAATCTGCGAGGTAACCGAAGAAGAAAGAAACCTTACAAGCTCACGGGGGGGCGATAAAACTCACTTTGTGTATCTGGTGCATCTGGTGAAGAAGTCGGCAAGGCAGGCGTAGATATATGTCTCTGCAATGTACAAAAAAGAAAACACCAGCCAATCACATGATCGATTTTACCTACTTTAGTTTTTTCAGTTAGTTAAACATTCTAGCAAACTAAATACTTATTTAAGGGTGTAAAAATAATTCTGAGGAGCTAAGGAAAAAAAAGAAAAACAAAAACACTTCTGTTTCTATTAGAAATAATATAGAATAAATGAAAATTCCTAAAAAACAAACCTGACAGATTGAAGAGTGTGTTGAGGATGTAAAAGCGATCTGTGTCATCTCTCTGAATGAATTTGTTGGGGTAGTACTTGTGAATGTCTTCTCTGTGGAACACACACATTATACAATCTGACATTTGAACACACACAAAATCCAACACACTGAAATGGTAAATATCTTGTGATTATCTTAAAAAAACATAACTGAGAAACATGTGTATCTGCAGCTGATATCAGTAGGGTGTGTGCTTGTCTGCGTATCCATGTGCGTATGTGTCTGCGTATATGTGTGTGTGTGTGTGTGTGAGTGTGCGTGTGGGTAACCACCAGAAAACAAGTGTAATCACCCTAGTCAGCTCCTCGTTGAGCGTCACACTGGCTGTTTGTGTTTCCCTTCTCATTAAATAACTAACTCGCTGAATCAGATTTCAATTAAACTGAAGGTGGATCATTTTTTTTATCAAATTACATAATTACCACTCTTTACAGATAATTCTAAAGTACATTTACAGACTACTTTTTTGTTTCAGGAATAAAAGTCTGCAAACTGATTAATGTGTTCATATTTCAGTAAATATATTTGACTTTACTGAATCAAATTTGATTAAACATTTGAATTTATGTCGTGGAGGTTGAGGAATCCATAAGAATATATATCAACAATAAAAGTACTCAGTGTGTAGAATGCTACATTGTTATATTTTATTAAGCAAACAAAATAACTGCTTCATTAACTGTTGAGTAGAAAGAATGAATATAGATTTATACATGCACCTTAAATATATCTGATCTATTCCAACTGAAATAAAGACTTTTACTCTCTCACTCACAGGGCAGCTGTGAACATCTGGAGCAAATGCTGAGTCCGACGGATGTTGCATCTGAGAGCTTGAAGTTCTACTCAAGTAAAAGTACCAACACCATGTGGTAAAGATACTCCATTGCAACTAAAAGTAAAATTAATAATACATAAATATTATCAGCACGTTACACATTAACTATAAAAGTTAAAGTTCTCATGCAGAAAACTATTACTGCTTCATTAACACATACAAGCCTTGATGTCACATCTGTCTTTAATGGAGCTGATTGTAAGAGTTTTATAAACTGAAGGGAGTTTTTTTACAGTGTATTGATTCAACAGTATTTGTACTGTATTCTCAAAAAAAGTTTAACTTTACCCCTTAAGGAAGCAGAAGCCGTGACTGCAAACTAAAATGTTCCCGTTGGAGTCCACCTTCAGGAGGTTCCCATATGTGGTGTCGATCACTAAACCTCTAAAGATGGAGGAGAAAAGAGGGTGGAGGAGAATGAGTAATTCACAAATTCTTATTTTCGACTTATTTCTTTAGTAATTCTGGCTTTATCCTTGAATTTAGAAACAAGATCATTGTTGTATGGCTGATTACATCACTAGTAAGAAATAATAACATGCCTTTCACCAATTGTGTCCCCTTGGCAACAAATACAGGCAAAATGAAAGATAAATTATAAACACAAAACCTATCAAATATATTTTTACTCTTACTTTTATTTTGTATACCAATCGGCTTAATTGAGATTTTGAGCATCAGGTAAAGAGGAGGAGTTAAGAACTGACCGTATGGGGAAGCTGGGGTCGTATGTGTATCGTAGGAGCTCATGAGGATATCCAATGGACACCATTCTGTCTCTTATCAGCTCAAAGCCCAGGCTCTCGTAGTCAGGGGACTTGTAAACTGGAAATAAATACAAACCTGCTCATGAGAGAATCCAGAATAGATTCAGCACTTTTAAGGTGACCTTTGACTTCTCATACCCGCCAGCGTGTAGTCCATGTCGAAGCCGTAGCATTTGATGTTTTCCAGCGTCAGACTTCTGTTGACGAACACCCTGCGATCAAACAACACAAGAAACACAGCTGAAGTCTGCGGCCACATGACCAGGAGAACATGCCTGGCCTGAGGAGAAGTGGAGGAGACCTTGTGGATATGGGGTTCAGTGGACAATCCAACCCGGCCCGAGGTGGAATTGTGGTTTGTTGAGATGCACCCTGTTGCAGCGCCTCTGGGCTTATGAGCTTGTTTGCACTAATCCTCGACCAGAGGCTGTTTTCACATAGTATCTGAGTTTTTTAACGACCCAATTCTGTCACAGGAACTTGAAGGAACTTGCAGACTTCCAAATGAGTTACCTTGTTAAAGGGAATGGAGCAGGGTGGAGGCAGGAGATCTTATCATGGCCCTCAGCTATCTTTACCACCAATTACAGTCTGAGCATCATAAAAGCCCGAAAGATGAGTGATATGTTTTTTAACAACATGGTTTCCTGTGTCACCCACTCCCGTCATGCTCCTCTTTATCAGTGACACCCTGACTGAGACAGAGAGGTCTCTATCTTCAGCAGGTCCCGGGCCAGCCGGCCCCGTCTCAACACTCCCTGACAGCTCATCTATATAGGGTTGCTGTAAATAATTTACCTGCGAGCTCTTGTTTATGTCAGCGCGTTGCTGATGAGCAGATTTTCCTCCTGAGATCAATCCAGCAAATAAAAGCTGGCGAGCGGGGGGGGGGGTTCAGTATCTACTGGTTTAAATATTCATTCGATAGGGTTTAAACCTGCAGAGGATAGAAGCAGGTGAGGAGAGACTGATGGAGATTATTAACGTTGTGTAAATTGTAATTGTGGCATCAGATAAAATACTGCATGAGTAATATGTTTAATAATGTAGGACTAAGCCATTTATTCACCAGGAAGACATCAGGAGGATGGATTTCAATACAACCACACAAATTATTATCCCAGCTTTCACCTGACTGGATGTTCAGTTCCTCAGCTCCTCCGTTGCAAGTTTGATATTAGACCAGAAATAAATGAACTCACTTTTGGTCAAAGCCTCTCTTCACCCTGGCTTCATCCGGGGAGCTGCTGGCATAAGTCTTCAAGTCCATCGTGAAAAGTGAAGGAAGCATCCAGCCGCAGCGGAGGGATGTTCTCTTTAAACCCTACACTTCACTGGAGGAGGCATTTAAACGAAACAACATGTTTTCTGGAGGCGTAGTCCCGAGTGTTGTTAGCAGTGAGTTTCGTTTTTATGCTGGAACTCCACCCTGTGACTTTTAAACTCCTCGGTGATGTCAAAGCTTACGTGACAGCCACGTGCAGCCCTCTGACCCTGCACGTTTGTGACATAATCGCCAGCAAAACTTTCAGCTTTGCAGTGCAGATTGTGTTATCAGAGGCGCGCACATGTGCCGCGGCTACTCGCCTGCGCAATGGGAAGGAGTTTCCCCCGAGGTGCACCAGTCCTGCTGTGACCCGCAGCTCAGCCACGTTCACCAAAACAAGATCTCACACACCTGAAGGATTCATGACTCAGAACACAACCTCAGAGATTCACTTTCATTTCTCTAGTTTGTTACGGAGAAACAAACTGTGACATAACAATGACAGTGACATAACAATGAAATATTGTTATTGTAAAGTTGTGTTTGTTATTGTTGAGTATGTTGTGTCTGTGCTCTGGTTTTATTGTTGTGTTTGTGCTTATGAAATGTCTGATGTTTGTAATAAAATAAGAGCTTTTGTCTCATAAGACCTTTATTTGCATAATATACCCATACTATATATTAGTAACACAAAAGCAGAAACACTTGTGTCAGAGCTAAATTAATCACAGTATAGCATATCATTGATGCAGATGCTTTTTAATACTTCACTGTACTGTATGTACTTTAATTCATTATGTTTTATGAGATCAGGATACAGTACAAAAAGCCCAATATTCGTGTCAGAAGAAATATCAAGTCCCTCATAAAAAGTGAATGTTCACCACACAAGTTTCTTATAGATAAACACACACAATGCAAAAGTGCCCCCCCCACCCCCACCCTGTGCAGCATGTAACTGTTCAGTAGATGTTCTGATGCCTGACGTCAAACACACACCCACATACACACCCACCCACACACCCACCCACACACACACACAAACACACACACCACTGATAATGTCCAGGGCCAAAGCTGAAGCTGCTTTTAACTAAAAGGACAAAGATGAAAGGTCTCTACACCAATGACCACTTTTCAAAGTAGTACTAGAATAACAACACACATTCTCTTAAACACACATGTAAAAACTCAAGAATGCAATTTAAACTGTTATGCTTGGTGAATAGGATCAGAATTTGGTCTCGTGGGATTTGACCACGTTGAGGTCCTGCTCTGTGGATTGTTTCTTTGCTTCCCCAGATTTGCGATGCATCCTGTCGAAGTCTGCGGCGATTTCCAGCGCTGTCTTGTGCCTGGTCTCTGGGACATTGAACCACACAAACAGGCCACAGCCGGTGCAGCAGAACAGGAAGATGAGGAAGCAAAAGTAACCCATATAGTCCTGGAGAGGAAAGGTGTTGACAAGACACTTGTGAGTGAAGCATTTGATCTCAATTCACCTCTCCCAGTTTAAAGATATACAAATTTCTACCAGGAAAAGAAAGTGCCTACCACTAAGACAGGGAAGAGCATCCCCAGCAGAAACAGGCCTGTCCAGTTGAGAGTGCAGGCGAGGGTGTATGCAGCTGATTTAAATGGCTGGGTGAAGAGTTCCCCTGGAAGAGGAGCTATTATTCCAGCTGAAGGACAAGAGCATTAGAGAGATTTATGCAGCTCATTGTTGATTCAAAGAGGAAATGCTTAAAAGTGAAACCCTTGATAAATAGCTGAGAGCTCCTGTGGGAAACGCACATGGTCCACTGGCGAAACAAAAGATGAAGAGGAAAATGAGGAGCATGCTGCAGTACGGCATCCAGGAGATGTGAGTCTGAGGGAAAAAGAAGGACATTCATGAGTAATGTCAGTGGCTGTCAGTTGTCATCCACCTCTGCAGAGATGAGCTAAGATCAGCGGCTGATTTAGAGGCGACTCACTTGCAGGAACAGAGTGATGGTGAGGAGAACCAGCGTCACTGACATCGCCAGGTATCCTCTATACAGCAGCACTTTCTTCCCGGTGCTCTCAATAAACATGAACTGCAACATCAAACACAATTTCACCAGCCGACCACAGGAGGAAGCTATAACTGCACATTGGGACAGGTTGTCACAGAGGAGTCCCATTACACGAGAGCCCGGAGAGAGCACAGGAACGGGCCTTTTCTCAGACTTCAGTTCCCCTAAATCACCGAAGCATCCATGTCAGGACGTGAGGGGGATACTTCATAGACCATAAAACTGATGTGGGACATGATGTGAGATCAGAGAAGTGAGACTCACGCAGGCGATGGAGGTGCACACCTCACACAGCCCCGTTCCCAAAGCAGCGTAACGTAACTGCCCTTCTTGAATTCCTGCCGCACGAAACACATCAAAAGAATAAAAGTAGACCTGGAGAATAAAAGCAAGAAAGAAAAGATATTAAAGAGGTCAGATCTGCACACAGTCTCTGTTTGGTTTTAGCAAGAGATTCTCTAGTTTGGAAAGTTAATCAGTACGAAGCTCTGGACACTGAGGATGGTCATTTCAAAATATAAGAACATTTTCATTAAATCTGCTTTGTATTTTTTCACATATAAATCGTTTGTGAAGGTTTATTTTTTATGTTTTCTTGATTTCAAGTATTTTCCATGGTTCCTTGAACACATCACTTACCAACATCAATTGAACTAATGCTTACAAATGTAAATACTGTGAAAAAAACGTCGGTTGACATTTGTGATCAAACACGGATCAACAAGTTCTGTCTTTAGCTTCTTTCGACATGTCCCAACTAAATATATCAAATAACTTAATCAAATATCCTAACAATCAAAAGATACTGTATGTTCAGCCTCAACATTTGAACAAAATCAGAAGGAAAAAACATAAAAGTGAATATTAATTCTTCACCCCACATTTCCTTGAGCAAGAGGTCAAACGTCAGACAGGGCTGAAGGATGCTGTAAGTTCACTTTATCCTCCCCATCTGTATATTACATGTAACTCACTGCATTGATGCCACAGAGCTGAAGTCCAGTGAAGGTAATGAGGATGGTGATCAGCTGCCAGCGGACATTTTTGTTCTGAATCAGCTCCATCACTGAATGGTTGCGGACACCCTGGATGGCAGCTTTCTCCTTCATCATCTCATCCACCTCCCAGGTGTAGTCCTTATCGCCCCAAAGCCTCTTTAGAGCTGAGGGGGGAAAACAAAGATTTAGTTGGTGATAACACAAGTAACGTGAAAAAGCTTTTATTTGCAGAAAGGATCCCCCTGAGGTTAAAAAACAAGAAGCTTTCTCACACCTTTGTTGCAGGCCTCACGGTCGCCTCTGTTCAGGAGCAGGAAGCTGGGAGACTCCGGCAGGAAGGGCAGGGTGGCGAGCTGGAGTAACGCAGTGAAACCGTTGAAACCGAGCAGCCAGGGCCACCTCTTCTCTGTTCCAAGTAACTCGCTGCAAGAGAGACCTCAGCTCATGTCTTCTCCATTTATTGTTAATCAGCTAGAATATATGAACACCTTTTCAAAGCAATCTATGATATAGTTGACTGATCTGACCACGGCCCTATGAATTGGATGTCCTCCCCTAACCCACCCATTGAGTAGAACCCCTGAGCTGTGATCTAAACTGACCACCACCTGCGCCCATGGGGATCGACCTCACCTGATCCCCAGCAGCTGACCACTGAACTTGCCGAAGGAGACAAAGGTGCCGACGGTCACTCCCACCATCCCTCGCAGCTTCTTGGGGGCGCATTCAACAAGGTACATGGTGTGAGCCGAGAGACTCACTCCTGGAGGCGTCCACGAGAGGGAATCATACATTTTCAGGGGGAGTCAATACAGATCAATAACTGGGTGACAATTGGGTGAGAGAACTTCGAAGTATAAGAGTCGCAGGTTTAAATAGAAATGGATTGTTTGAGAGTGATGGAGAGAAAAAGAAAGAAAGAGAGAGGTGTAATGGCGTTCTCCACCGAGTAGATTTACCTGCATTAATGCCGTAGAGTAATCGTCCCACCATGATCATCTCAAAGGACATGAATTTCTGGCTGAGGATCATCAACAGAGCTCCGGAAATAGCCGTAAAATTGTTGAACAGGAGACATTGTTTTCTGATGGATGAGGAGAAAGAGACGTCTGCTTTTGAGCCAAAAAAATCAGGAAAACAAAGCTAAAAACGGAATTTTGTTAATTCTTGGATGTGACATTAGCAGAAGTTATGTATTTTCTACTTGTCTCCACTAACCTGCCATATTTCGACATCAACGGCCCGGCCACCAGTGCCCCCAGTAACCCCCCAATGCAGAAAATAGAGACAGTGAAGGACCAGATGAGAGACACCTGCCCCTTGTCCAGCGAGATGCCATATCTTTGCAGACAGGTCCTGTTCACCAGGTCCTTTATAAACTGCTCAAACCACAAGTGCATTAAATATCACTTTGCTTCAAAAGCAGCATTTATCAGGTTTTCATTCCAATGAGGTGCAATGCAGTTGTGTTTAATGGTCCAATGTGTGAGAAAATCAGATGAAAGGGATCTATTGATTGAAAGGCAGAAATTGAATATGAAATAATCCTAGTGATGTTTTCACTAGTGTGTTTCATCCCAATTGTACGAATTGTTGTAGAATAGTCCTCTCTATGGAGGCTGCCATGTTTTTTGCAATAGCCCACACTGGACAAACTAAACCCTTTTTGAGTTTTTAAGGCAACTGATGGCTCTCTCGCGTGTTTGAATTGGGAGGGGGAGGGGTATTCAGCTGCAACACACACCTTCAACACTAGAGGTCACCAGATTCCAAACACTGATTCTTTAAAACCTTTTCCAAAAGAACTTATTGTATGTCTCTTAATTTGTTGACATTAATTTGTGATTCTTGAAAATAATATTTCTACTTACCTCAGAGGGGGAGGTCAACACAGAAACACTGAATCCATACTGGAACGTTCCTCCAATGCCAGTGATAAAAATGGCAGCGATCACCACAGGGCAGTCCAGCTGCAGAGATGGAGCGTGCGTATGTTATATTCAGAAATGACAAAGCTTCGTACATTCTAGTTTGATGTAAAACAACAAGTTCTCCCTTTCTATTAACACATTGCCCAAAGCTTATTCACTCGTCAACGCTGGTGTTAAATTATTCAATGTTGATTCAGCAAGCTGCACTACAGCAATCACTCAGAGTATTTAATTTTAATTAGCTGTAGTTTTTGCTATTTGTCTGCATAATGAAGCGTTCTCAAAACGGTAAACAAATGCAAAGTTGAGACCCAAAATACGATTTTAAAGGCAACTTACCAGGAGCGATAAGTATTGTGACATAGCTGGATTCTGGTCGTTGTGATCTTTGGAGTGTTTTCAAATCATTCACATTTTAAACCACTGTGACAGACGAACAGGAATTATTAACTTTCTGCATAGACCACATGCAAACGAAGGGAAGAACGCAACCGCCTGGTCCTAGCTCGTGTCACCATGAGTGGACACTGCTTTTTTGAGAGTTAAGCTTTGATTTCAGGTTTAGAATTAGGGTTTGGTTAACATAAAGCATTATGTCATTGTACTTGTACTTCTATCTGTGTGAGGACCAGTTTGACAATTTGTTTGACTTGAGTTGAGGTTAGGGTCTGGGTTAGGCATTTAGTTGTATTGCTTAAGCTTAGATTGAGGGGCTAGTAAGTATATTACGTCACTTAGCAAAAGTATCTGCAGATCTGTGGATCTGGGATCTGTTTGCTCAGGGATTTTGCCAAAATATGATGAGAGACTTTGGACCGGCTGTACAAAAGAAAGTTATTTATTGTCATGCAATTTATTTAAAAGCTTGGGAAACCAACGAAACAGTAACTACATCCTGCTGGAAAACTCAAATTACTAAGACAATGTCTCTCCCTCCCCCCTTCCTTAAAATCAGCCTTTCACAAGTTAACTGATCTCTCGGTTTACAGATGAGAAGAATCAGGAGTTTGTCATTTAGCGTAGATCAGAACAGGAAGGAGTTGATGGATCCAATCGATCTACGTCTTCTAGTATAATCTACGCCTATTATACAAAATGTCAAACTGCTCCTTTAAGATGCAATTCCCCTGATAACCTTGCACTTGTCACCATTAGCTGGAAACCTTTGTTGGAGTTTGTCCTTACCAAGTTGATGCAACCCTGATTCTAATGAGGGTTTCACAAACTAAAACAGAAAGCTTCCTTGCTGAGGTTTATTTCTGCACCGAGCAGACTGCACCCTCATACAGAGCTGACCTCCAGGAAGGAGCTGGTGACGGCTGTCCTGCATCGTTCCGCGGGAGGTGGCGGCTTTAAATGACAACATGCCCCAGATACTGAGACACTGAGAAGCTGAAAGATCTAAAAAGCCAGCAGGGGGAACGATTCCTGCAGGAGATGAAAGTTCCTTGCAGGAGCCAGAGGGGCTCTATTTACATCTCTACGCGAGCAGGGACGACTGATGATGTAACAACTTAGGCATTTATTCTCTCATCTGTATCAGTGTTTCAAAAATATCCTCAAATCAAAGTGGCTGACGCTGCACAAACATAAGTGCCCTGTGTTACTGAATGAATCAGTTATCCGTAAACTGTATATAACGATGTCTCCACTTCTCATTATTTTCACCCCATGTAAAGAACTATTAAAAAGTTTAACTTACTTTCATATCGTCCATCTTCATATAAAGTCTACAGAGTAATCGCTGATGTATCCACAAAGGCATCAATGACAAGAAACCTAAATGATATCATTATGTGGCAAAATCATATTGCTATATTGTGAAAATATTGTTAAGTTAAGTTAAGGTAAAAGGTAACACAATAATCACCAGACAAACAATATTAATCATTGAGGATGAAAACATGAAGAAGCAAACAGCTAATTTCAATAGCTCTCTTCTATAAACACTTGAATAATTTATTGGGATTAAGAATCAGAGGAAGACCAATTGTGCATCGTCCTTTACTGAGGAGACAATCAATCTTTAATCTGACGGAGAACGAGTGTCACCCGGTTCCTGCAGATAAAACAAGAGGGGAGGAAGAGAGGAAACTGGGTCACTGCGACAGAGATGCACCTCATTGTGTTTGATGTAGGAAAAGTGGCCCCAGATAGTGCGTTATGAATTGGAGCTGGTGGGTATATTGAACCTGACAAAGGCAGAGGAGCAGGGTGACTGGTCAACAGCCATTGAGATCAGATAGGAGATAGAAGAGCCTGAAATTGTATCAGAAAAGAGACAAACTAAATCTCATGGCTGTAAAACTGAGATATAAAACTCCTATCATATCTTTGAATGACCAAAACAGATGAAGTACATCTGCTAACTGCAGGGTGACATCACAGCTCTGGTATCAAACTTATTACCCTGCACATGTTACGAAGGTCAGGGTCTCTTTAGCAACACCAATGCACACCAGTTGTTCGACTGCAAACCAGCTGAACGCTGTGGACTTTATTGCTGGATAGAAGTTATTTTGAGCAGCTGTGAGTCTCTTTGTCCGACCGCACACTGGGAGGCGGTTGTGCTCCCCTCTCGAACGCTCTGATTGCAGCTTCAGCCACAAAACAACAAACAACCCTGTGTGGAAGACACTGAGAGCTGTGATGATCACTGCTTTTAAAGCTAAAGTACACAACACAACCAATACTTTTCATGTAAAAAGATCGAAAGGCTTTGCTGCTACAGTCTTATTATATCTGATGGATTGCAGAGGAACGGGGGCTGTGTGTAACTTTGAGGATGAACCCTGCTCATACTTGGCCTTAATCTGCATTACCAGTATCATGTGAAGTATGAACAAGGCCTGACGTCACTGAGTCACTTATTAAGTTTAATACTGTACCTGTGCTACTGTTATACATTTACTACAGTAGAATACACGCTGAGTCATGAGCAGCTTATTATAGTAACTGTGGTGAACATTTAGCCTGCTAAGCTTAATATTGCCTTCCATTCCTTCATGACTTTGGCAACTTCTATGAAAGTTCATCACCCCTCACAAGAATATTATCCTTTCCTGTATTTTATTTTAACTTATCATTTGTAAATGTTAGTATGCTTATATGCTACTGAAAGATGGTGGATACAATTATGATAAACATGTCTAATAAGCAACAGTATGTTACATTATCATTTAGATTTTTTAGAATTAGTAAATAACAATCGTAACAAGAATACTAGTACTACCACTGCTACAGCTATTACTACAACTACACTACTACCACTAATATATATTATTATGATATTTACTACTAGTACCACCACTAACAATAACAGTTTTTATTCACATTAAAAGCTTTTCCTGAGCTTCACAACCCTGAAGTTTGTTGTTTTGACTAATCTGTTGCAAACTTGCAAAATACTGTGGGTGTGACTGTTAGAGGGGGTGGTCCACTGATTAGAAGGTCAGGGGTTTAACCTGTGTTAAGGGTCCGTGGAGTAGGATACTGTGTGATAGGGTGAATGTGACTTGTCCTGTAAAGACCTTTCAGTGATCAACAACAGTGGAAAAGCGTTGTATGTAAAATTCAGTCAGCTAAAGAATGAAATAAAACCGTTTCAATTAGTCTTTATCATTGTGGTATTTCAAAAATATTCTATCCACAGCAGTATTCATATCCAACACAGTTTAATAAGATTTGGTAAAGGTTAACAGCACCTGGGAAACTTGCCATTCAAACCATTCTATATATATGATATTTGAACAGATTACTTTGTTGTCTTGTCATTTGGCTTTTAAAGGTTCAGTGTGTAGAATTAAGTGCTGCCTAGTGGTGAAGTTGCAAGTTGCAGCTAAACACTCCTCACCTCCCCCTCCCCTTCCAAACATGGAAGAGAACCTGTGGAAACATTAAATTGTCATAAAAACTCAAAAGGTGTTTGGTTTGTCCAGTTTAGGCTACTTTAAAGAACATGGCAGCCTCCGTAGATGTATATATAAAGTATTTAAATATAAAGGGCTCATTCTAGGGTACAGGAAACAACAATTCGTACAACTTTAGATGAAACACATTAGTGAAAACATCTCTAGGATTATATTATGTTCACTTTCTGCTCATAGATCCCTTTCACCTTAATCTTACACACTGAACACTTAACTATTCTGTGAACTATGATGAAGTTCTGCATGAGGAACCCCCCAAAATGGAGCTTTGAGTAATGAGTGAATCAAATAATCGACCTTGGACATCGTCGCTCTGATGAATTAACGTTAAATTTGCCATGAAGCGGCAGTAGCAGTTGCATGTATCCTCTAACAAACGCTGCATGTATCTCTGAGTCTGGACTCTCCGTTACAGGCCATCAAACACTTGGCAGCAGAAACAGACACTTAAGGACCCGAGCCAAACTCCTAAGGTCCTCCCAAGCAGACAGAGAGTCATGGTAACGCTTTATCACCATGAATAATGAATGGCTCACAGGTTCACTTTACAAGGAGCTTTTCAGGCTCAGACACATACTCACTACATTCTCATTATCTGAGTGGGGGCTGCAGTCCGGTAGCAACGTTTACAACTTCTACTCTGATGAGTGTGTCCTGTAATACTATATAAGCTACCCTGCATGCTCAGGACATTAGAAATGCAGGTGAAGATAAATTTAGATAGAAATGAAGAAATTGTGTATTTTCCGAATCCAGAAAGGCCCATTGCAAGAATTATTTCTATTCATTTCAATTTTATTTTTATATAACCTCATGTAGGATATACATTATCTTACAGCTCTTTACATAGAAGGTCAAGACCTTAAAAATAATAGAGGAACCCAAAGTTTCCACAATGAGCAGCACTTTGTCGACTGTGGAGAGTACAAATTGGGAGAAACCTCAAGCAGAACCAGACTCAGTGACGGGGGCCATCTGCCTCCACTGGTTGGGGTGAGCAGAGAAAATGGGTATGAGAGCAGAGATCTGTGGAAAAGAGGGGAGAGATAGAGATGGGGGGGGGGGAGGGGGAGATGGAGGAGAGATAAATTACAGATCAAAACTATGTATTTTCTGTTTTTACTGAGCATTATCAACTGGACAGGCCAGACATAAAATGTGCACCTGCACTCAAACTGATCTACTTTTCTCTGGAGCAGCAGAAATGTTGGAAAGTTAGACTCTCTTCCTAAATACAAAGCTAGAGCCAGCTGGTCATTACCTTAGTTTAGCAATAAGAAACAAGAGGGGGAGAAACAGCTTGCCTATAAAACTGGAAACAAGCACAAAACCAGGGTTGTTGAGATGGGATGGGAAAGATGGATGTGGCGGGAAAGAGAACAGGAAGCTCAGGGAAAAGGGTGGAGTATATAAAGGGGGAAGGGGGGCTCACCTGGGCCTTACTTCCTGCAGTGAGTCCCAACTGAGAGATCAGGAGGCGAACTTTAGTTTGGTAGATGAATTGGTAGAACCCCTTTTTATTTGTTTAAAAGCATGGCTTCTATAACGAAACTGTGGAACGTGAAATATATTTTTATCTCATTGTATCAAATTAAAAAAAAATTGAAATATGATCTGTTAGATTCTCTCTGGTTTGAGTTTATTCTGTGTCTTGTGAATTGAGTATCGCCTGGGGTCACGGAGAGAAAACGAATGTTGATGTTGCCTGAGACAGCTTAGTGAGTAAAGAGATGAAATTTGATGCATAAACTCGAAACTTTATCACATTCAGGTTTCCCTTTGAAACTCGATGATCCCTTCACTTTTCATTTTGCACCATTCGGCCATTTCTGTCCTGTACTTCGGTTTATGATCAACTCGCGAAACTAACGACATTCCCAGCAGCTCTACATTTAGATAACTAACAAATGTGAGCAAACTAAAATGTTAAAATGAGATTGTCAACACTGCAAACATTACACAGTAAGTGTATGATCATATTTAAGTGCTTCTCCATTTCAGCCAAGCAGAGCAACAAGCAGTGTCTGTGCACCTGTTGTCTTGTTATCTTACTGTAAAGCTAAGTCACCTTGAAGAGCATAACTTAACATTCATTGTTGTATCTGACTCTTGTGACAGATGTAGGAGGACTTCTCTTATTTCACCCAAACTGCATCCGGCTGCAGGAGTCAAGAGATCAAACGGGAGCTGAGGTGAGTGATGCAGCTGGTGTCAGACGTGGGGATAAGCAGTCGTCAGTGTAGATTCACTCAAGGCAGCACAGTGCCAGACTCCTGGGTTCAAGTTGTTTTTGTTAGACGCACACACAACATTTGAGGATGAAACATGCAGAGCTCATAAAAGTGCCAGTCATTTTTATATAAGAAATGCTTGCAAAATGTTAGAAGGTTGCAAGCATTGAAGTCAGAGGTTTTTGTGAAATAACCAGGTATTCTTGACTTTGCAAAGTGACAACAGTTTGAAAACGCACTCCTGACTTCCTTCATCCAGAGTCTGAGACATATACGTATAAGGTAACAAGACGGAGGGACGGAGCGATTACGCTGTGAATTCCGTCCCGGGCACGCCAGCGTGTTGCACATGCTTCGTGTTACAAATGGCAGATTTACAAATGAACCAGCGAAACAGAAGTCTATCACTCCGCCTGTGGAAAATTGAAACCCGAGAGTCAAAATCCCACATTGTATATCGTGCCATCGTGCCCTTGAGCGTGGCACTTAAACCAGATTGCCAGTAAATCTCCAGCTCAACACAAATGGCTCCTCTGTCAGGTGAGACGCTGCTTAAAAGCCTCTTGGATTCAGGTGTCGGGGACATAAGAGGAGGAATTGGAGTAAAAAACGGGCGTGGAATACTGCCGGAGGGCGAGTTTCTAAGTGAAGTCAGGTGTCCACTGTCTGTATGACTCAGATAAATCATGTTCAGTGGATTTTCCAGCACAATGGACACGGGTGACCTTGAAGTTTTTGGTGAAACCTGTAGGAAATGATGGATCTCAAAATGCAATTTCACAGTTATACTGAACTTTTGATAGTATTTTCTATTTTGGGATATTTCATTTCTTTTGTACCATTTTAGCTATTGCTTTGCTTTGTTTTAAAGGTGAATTCATTTCTCAACCATCTGTCTGTGTCAAAGGACCAATGACGGATATTGATCTCAGCAGACTCATTAATGCATATTGTATGAAGTGCTGAAGCATTATGAATAACATGAAAACCTTTCACAGTAGTCATTCCAGGTCACTTAGCTTTTAGGTTCTTGATCTCAATCATTGTTTTGATCAGCTCATGCAGAGTCTCATCTGTGCCCTTGGTCACCTGAGGCTTTTAAGTTATTAAAAAGTACTTGAACAAAATGAGACCTCTGCGTATCACAATATAACAAAAGCAATTTCACAACTTCATGGGAAACATGGGAATTCACAAGCAATCAGTGTTCTTCAAACAACTCGGCATTGGTGCAGACAGATACTGATAATGTCCTCGGCTACAGTACATGTGGGTGTGGGACTGAGTTCAGTGACTGCAAAGGAACAGAGACAACCCTACTCAATACTGTGGACAACAAGTTCTTCTGTCTTGTGTCAGTATGATGAAAACGCTCCAGGAGGTGAACACATGGATCAGTGAAGAAAAGTGATGCTGCCTCTCTGATTGTGTTGAGGGTCTGTTGTGTTCTTCTTTCAAGGTACATCACAAGGGAAACTGGGCTGCATGGGCTCAACTCTTTTTTAAGGATAAAACCCTCTTTTAGTAATAATAGATTTTAAATTTCTATCTAGCTTCGGAAATGTAGTATCAACATAAAAAAGGCTAATCAGCAGTTTGCAGGAAAGAAAATGAAATCATCGTGTTTGCCTTTTATGCACAAAAACCTCAGTTAATTGTTTTTCAACTTCTCTTTCAGGTGCTCTGTGTTGTATCTTCATAACCGTTTCCACCACTAGGAGGAGCAATAACCAGGTCCATGCACATTAACAGGGTATAAATGAATATTATGACACATGCACTTGTACTAATTATAGTGCTTCGATCCTAAGTCTGCAGCTGAAATACATCTATTAAAACATAGTCCAATAACAGAAGCTCATCACCCATCCTCCTCATTCAGATTCTCCTTTTTGAAACAATTACCTAATATAATAATCACAATTACCTCTATCAGCATAATTGCATTGTGCAATATTGCAGGTCTTTCCCATGGGAGACTAATCCCAGATGTTGAATCCTCCTGAATATTCTGCTGTTTATATTGTTTTTAATTTCAGCTTTTTAGTGTAATGCATATAACTGTTCTCCAGTTTCCTATATTATTTTTACATATTATTCTAAACCCTTGAGGCCTTGTACCAGATATTACAGCCTACAAGCAGTGAAAATGATATCACATACTAAACAGACAAATAAGTAAATCTTATCCCAATGTGACAAGTTTGAAAAGTGCTCCACAGAGTATGAAACATCTTTTAATAAAGTTTCGTATTGCATGTTGGGAATGCTGTGAGCTTGTCACTGATAAATTGTCTTCATCTAAAAGAAAGAATCCATTCATTCCAATTCAAAAACTATGGATAAGATTACAAAGGTGGGGATTAACGAGCATCTGATTAAATTACCAGCACAATCACGACAAGGAACAGCTCAATAGATAAAGGGGGGGGCGGGGGGGGGGGGGTTGCAGAATTCAGACTTGTTTGTGCAGCTCCAGATTAACCAAGATCTGCACGAGAAGGGTCTCATGCTTGCGGCTGATACAATATAGTATGATCACCATTCAGTCTTAAGAGAACAGCTCTCCCGTGGTGTCTCCTCGGTTTCCCTCGGACCGGATTGGATACCGTGTCCATACTGTGGGCGATATGTGCCTTGAATTTATGAGACTGGCGTTCATTCACCAGACTCCACACTTACACGCAGAAAAAAAAAGAAAAGAGGAGAGGGCTTCCGACTGGAGACGGTGTGGGGGGGAGGTGTCACGTGGTCCTTGACTCCAGCCAATGAGGAGTAAGTGCGCATTGCGATCCTGTGCAGGAGGATCGTTTTATTAAAGGCTCGCTGGTGATCAATGGGAGAGTGGAGCTGTCCGCGGTGCTGAAAGTTACTCCATGACGGACTGCCCTTCAGCACCGGGGACAGCTCCGCTTTTGTCACCGGAAACAAAAACAAGTGATCCTGTTTGCATCCTGAAATACTGCATTTATACATTAACTCCAGTCAAAGGAGGGACACAACTTTACTACTTCAATGCGGCTGGAGCGAACTGCACCTCTTACTAGAACCCCACATGCACAACAAACACAAATACACAACCCAGATTTAGCCCCAACACTGAATTTGTTGCTGCTGTAACGCTGGGACGGGTGGGTGATTGGGTCCCAGCCTTTGGTTTATGCCCCCGAGGCTGCTCCATCCCGGGCAGTTGGCTGGATGTCCTCGGGGTGATATAACTCTTGTGCTCCGTTAATAACGCAGCCACCAGCGGTCACATCAATCTGCGGCTGCAGGGAGTCATATAGGTGCGTGAGACGGGGCCTGCATGCATGCGCGGTCACATGGTGAGCGGCCAATGGGCTGAATGGAAAGGTGCAACTCTGTAAATCAGTGGATGCAGCCGTGTACCGTGTGTGCGTTTCATGTGAAGTCAATACATGGGGAATCAGTCAGGGATGTATGAAATGGGTTTGGCTGATAAAGTTGATTTACATGGGGGAGAAGGGAGTGCACAGGTGGTGAAATGACAGAATACACATGTAGTGTGTTTTAACTCGTATAAGTTTTATTTGAGTGCATTTTGGCAGCAGCTTCTGAAAAGTGTTTTTATTGGACATGGCAGCTCAATCAGGTGTAGAAGTGCAGGTAGAGATCAATGTATACAAGAAGCAATGATTGTGTAGTTTTTGTTGATCCTGATTGAACGAGGCTGGGCTTCACGTCCCGTGGTTGCAACCTTTTCATGACGTCGAGCCAGTTGTTTTGGTCCTGCCTGCCCAATCGGAGGCTCCTCTCACATTATACCGGAGCCGGAATGGGTCTGTCGGTGCAGCAGCGGCTCCGTCCTCCCGTAAGCACCACAACGCCCTTCGTCGGGTGCCGTGTGGTGCCCGACTGCTGCTGCTTTGAACGGCAGCACTGACATGGAAACCCCCCTGCAGCTGCACAACGATTTCTTCCCTGAGCGGCAGCAGTTCCAGCACTGTAAGTACCAGCACTACTGCGGGCGGGAGGACCGTCTCGGCAAGCAGCCGCACGACCGATGCTGCACCTGCAGTAGCTGCACCTGTGACGCGCGGAAAAGCCTCATCTTTCGCGGGACGTCGCCGACCACTGTGGGAACTTTGAGGACACCTTCGGAGACGTCTTCCAAGCAAGGTTGCCAGTACAGCGTGTGCGAGTTCACACCTTCTAGTCATGGTAGTTCATCCAGACACCATCCTCCGCCTCCTCCTCCTCCTCCTCCTCCTCCTCCTCACCACCATCAGCAGCAGCAGCAGCAGTGCCGCGGTCGGGGCAGCCTGGGCAGCGGCCACAAAGACAGTAACTCCTACAATGAAATAGCCATGAGCAGCTGCAGATACAACGGCGGCGTCATGCGTCCGCTGAGCAACTTGAGCTCGTCCCGCAGAAACATACACGAGTTTGATTCCGAGTCCCAGCCACTGCAGCCCATCTCAGCCGCGGATGCGTCGGAACCTCTGTCGTCCAAGCCGGAGAACAATTCCACCACCCTGATGCCTTACGCATCGGGGGACGCGGGGGGAGGCTGCGGCCACAGCGGCGGCAAATCGGGGAAGAAGAAGAACCAGAACATTGGGGAGAAGCTCGGGCACCGGAGGGCCCTGTTCGAGAAGAGGAAGCGTCTCAGCGACTATGCTTTAATCTTTGGGATGTTTGGGATCGTTGTTATGGTTATAGAGACTGAACTCTCATGGGGAGCCTATGGAAAGGTGCGTATCTTCTCCGAGCTCATGCTGTGCAGTCCAGAGTTAATTTAGTGGCTTGTGACTGAGGGAGCACATAACAACTTCTGACTCCAAAGTGTTAAGGAAAAGCGGGCTGTCACTTTTGCAGCAGGAGTCGTTAGAAACTACATGTAGTCACATGTAGGCCAAAGGGCCCACTGCTGTCCAACCATGAATGGGAACCCCACAGTAGAAGATGTCATGTCAGGATTTGTTGCAGAAGCTAAATTTCTCAACCACCTTTGTGTATTCTTTCCATATTATTGCATATTTTGAAGAGTTGTCATGATGCTGTGTGTTGTTTGGCTATAGTGTTATTGCTCTTTTCCAGGAGTCCCTGTATTCATTAGCTCTAAAATGCCTGATAAGCCTTTCTACAATCATCCTCCTGGGGCTGATTATCATTTACCACGCCAGAGAGATACAGGTAATGAAGCACCACTCTCATCCTTTCTTCTCTTCACGACTCCTTACATTTAATAAACACTCATATTTCTACATAGCTATAAAAGTGCAACCAAAAAAAGATATTGATTTGCCAATGTAACAAAGTGAAGTGTTGAATTGCAGATTCTCCGCAGCATGGTACAGTGTAATTGTTCATGAATTTATCTTGACAGCAGGGACACAGTTTTATTCTCATTTCCATCGCTCTTAGATTGAATGTCTTGTGTTTTGTTCCAGTCTCTATCAAGAGGCGGTGGGGTTTGTGCTCCATGCCTTGATCACCTTTTGATTTATTGCCACATTAACGCTTTCTTATGCATTTTTGAAACAATTTAGAAACTCCTCACTGTGTTTGGAGGATGAATATGGATTGTGAGCCTCCCCTGAGATGCTCCAACTCTCGGACAATTTTATGATCCTGCCTCAGAGCAGTGTTGCAATACTTACAGTTCTTTCTGCTCAGCACTTATGTCTTTGTTGAGCAGTCACAATAGTAATTGCACCACATTCTGCAGGGTGGATGTATGTTACCCTCTCTTTTTCAAATCTTTTTTTAGCTTTTTTTAGCCATATCCAATGAGCGGTTTCATCTTTTTTTGATCTTAATTCTTCACTCTGGATGTGGAACGAGGTTTTTGTGAAGCAGAAAAAACATTCAATTTGGATAAAAAAAATTAAAAGGTGGCCTCAGCAACAGCATATGTTCATCAGCCTTGTTGGTATATTCAGGATTTGCACGTCTCGGGGGAGAATCAATCATGGAAATAGCCCAACAGTAAAATGTGTCGCCCCCTTCAGATGTCTCATTGTAAACCTTTCTTTTATGAGGAATGATAGAAAATGCACAGGCATCATTACCATATTTCAATGCATAACAAAAGTGTTTCCATTTTGCTCGCAGTCAGCTCCCAGTAGCCGTTTACAAATAAGAGAGCCTATACTGTAAGTTTGCATGAGAGTATCGTATTCTTTCTTGCCTCCCTCGGCCTCCGCACCTTTTCCTCTAATCCCGTGTAAATTATTCAGTTCATAAACCCAGTTTTTTTCACCTCTTGCTTGGACAAACTTTCCTTGACGCTAAATAATGGAAAGATTATAGTGACTTTTAGATAGAAAAAGATGCATTTTTCTCTTCAGTGTATTTTTTTATTTATTTAATGAGTTTTATAACAGATTGTGTTCAATTCAGACAAATATTTATGTCCACAATAAACCCCCTAAATACCTAATAGTGATACACACTAAAGGCCACCACGACAGTAATCTTATACTGGGACACTGAAACACAAAGGGGAATATAACCCCTTTTTAAAAAGCTCAGATCATCTCTTTTTACACAGTATAAATGTGTGTGAATCCGCCTCCTCTCCTTCATCACAGGTGAGGTGAAATGTTAATTTCAGTTCTAGAACAAGCTTATTTTCTTTCTGTTTCTTTCATTGTCAGTTGCTGCAGATTTAACTCACAGGAAGGCTGTTCAAACCTCTTTGATCCACACTCCTCTGACAGTCACGTCAATATCCAAAACATTTTTCATCCGAGATAGCTCCCTCCTCACAATAAAGGCATTTCCTCCTCTGCTGACCTAGAAAACTTAATTTAAAGCCATTGTTTGCCTCAGAGTTGATTACCGCAATAGACTTTTCATTCTCTTCACAATCATTTACATAGAATTCATTCAGATGTGGAAAGCCTGAGCACTTGAATGGATCAGAAAACGTTGTCGCGTCACCACAGCCTCGCTCACTTCCTGCTGCATCTCTCTAAAGTTGATTATGAGGGCCGTCTTCTAGTTCATTAAGTCGTTTGACACAAACTATCATCCAGATCCTGGAAACTGACTCTGTCTCACTATTTAACTTCACTTCATAGTGTTTATATTTCAACTTCCAGCACCAGCTGCTCCTTTGCTCTCCTGCCTCAGGGGCATCTGTGCCTGTAGTTGCTAATCTGTCATTACTTGGTTCTTACAGACTGACATATACACACAAACACACACACAGACACACACAAGCACACTGGCTAATGACCCACACATGCACACACAAAGGTGATAAAAGTGATGTCCCTAACAATTTCTGAGCTTATGCTTCTTGCTGCTGAACTCAGACTTTAAACTGATCCAGAATGTTTGAAAAATTTGATTTGACGTGACGTGAAAATGTGATTCGACACACATTTCATTTGACTTTGAAGACTGATGTGTCAAATTTAAAGACCAGAACATCGCCTCAAGGCCTAAAATACACTGTAACCTGAAGGTAATTTGATTTAGAACCTCAAATTCAAGTCACTGCGGTACAAAACAGAGAAAAGCAGCTTATTCAAACAGACCAAATCCTCAGAGAAGCTTAAAGAAGTGAGAGTTTTGTATTTTATATTAAGCAATCATAAGAATAGTTGTCAATTCATTTTCTGTTGATTGACTCATCACTTAATGGACTAATTGTTTAATCCTTTCTCTTTTATCTCCCTGCCTGGTAAACAGTGTCCTTCAAACTGCATGCCCCTCAGTTCATAACATCAGTCATTAGTCCGAGTGATGTCGGCTGAGGAGTAATTGAAGCCCCTTTTATCTAAAGAGCCTCAAACATCAATGTTTTTTCATTACGGATTCATCTACTGGTTATTTTCTAAAAGTACAGATTTTGTAAAACATAATTAAATGGTGAGATAACTGACTCCTCACAAGTCATGAAATAGAAATATCCAAATGGTTGTACGCTTCTTAAACATTGAAATACTTCTAGTAAGATTCTGTTTCTATCGCTGTTTAAAGGGGGTTTTGTACTTGTTCCTCACTCTGGTCGAGGGTTGAAGACAGAGGATGTCACACGTTGTAGCTCTATGAGGTAAATTGTGATCTGTGAATATGGGCAATGCAAATACATTCTGATTGATTGATTTATTCCGCCACTGAATATTTTTTTGTACATTGAATTCCTCTTAACCAAACACAAACCCAATGACTCCTTATTTCATCTCATCACCTGGATGCATTATTGCACCGTCCTCTGAGTTATTCAGTATAAAGTAGCTTGTTTGTGAACCCCCCACAAGGTTTAAAAAAAGAAATGCACTTTAGAGTTGTTCCCAAAGTGCTCTCCTCCATGAGGGAAATTTTGCCCCTGCAGTGAAATAGATTATGCATGCACATCCATGTGTACTCACAGATGCCTGTCAGACACACTGTCGAGGCATGAGTCGAGATGATGAAATATTTCCCCAGCACTCCGGGCCCCTTACAACTGATTTACTTGTCAAACTCAGTAAAGACTGCCCTCTCATTTTTTCTGGGCTATAACAACAGAACGTTTTTTCTCCTCAGAGTGACTGAAGACTCCAAAGGTCAGGTCAGACACGATAGAAGTCGGACACAAGCTGTCATTTGAATTGTTGAGGGATCTTCTGTGCTACGATTGCAGTGACGGGTGACCAAGAGACAAATGCGTTTACACACACAGGCGGCGCTTACACAATTCTTTAAAGTTTTGTATCAGCATCTACAATCGAGATACTAAATAAAGTGATAATTTATACTTAAATGTGATTTGGAGCTGTAATCTAAATCAGATATATTCTTTGATTACATTAACAATGGTTTTAAAATCACATTCAATACCAACTTTATCGGTTGATCATGGCTCATAATGCCACCTAGTGGCCAAAGCTTGCATAGAGTCGACCATGTTGGACGTCTCTACATCTTGACATTTATATTTTAAAAGTATGACACCCTCTTATCAAAGATAGGAGCTGCCCTAGCACCAGTGATCGCTCATGAGTTGTAATCTCAGATCTATGCTGGAACTAAACCCCAAAACCATCACATCGTCCACCATTCAGAGATGTCCCCCATCCTCCCCCTGCCCCCCGGCTGTCTTCACACACACACACACACACACAGACACTGAACCCCCATCCACCTGTGCCAGTGGTTTAAATACCTAATTTCTGTCGCAAAAGTGTGTGTGCTGCTACTGGAGTCGTTCCTCAAGATAAATTTGCTTTATTGAGCTAATGGTTTTGTTTGACGTGTGTGTTGAAGATGTCTTTGTGTTTTTTATGTGGGACCGATGGTGGTGTCTCAGCCCCGCCTCCCAGCATTGCGTTCTCAAGGTATTTTTTGAATTTCCAGGGACATTTCAGCCCCTTTAATGTTTAATCCTCCTTTGCATTGTTCGGGAGTCTGAAGCCCATTTCTCTTTATACGTCTTGAAATGTCATCGGCCTGTTTTAGTCGCAGTAATGTCGACTGTTGGCAGCTGGCGATCCGCCCAAGGAGGTTCCAGACTTTTGAGCTTTGGTAGAGGCGTGCGTTGACAGGCAGGAACTTCGGAGTGGAAATGGAGAGGTTAGAGTCCGAAGCTCCTTCCTGACTTTGTTTTGTCATTGTCAGAGTCCGACAGGAGCTTTGAGCTGGAAGCATCTTGCTGCTCTCACTGCTTAGATGGTTGATGAGTTCACCTTATTTCCCCCCCCGAGCAGACAGAAACTGACATTTTCAAAGTTTTCTCCTCTTCTCACATCAAAGGTTGTTTTGCTCGGGGGGAGGGTGGGGGGGCATTTGTGCTCAGGCCCTTTCTCTGCTGCTGTGCGTTGTGACGACAGTTCTGCAGAGATTCCTCAGACTAATGGGAAATGCTTTTGGGGCCACTCTGTCTTTGATGTGTACTTTTGTGATAAAAATCCTCGCTGATGTTTCACACTCGCACAGTATTACACTTGACAATCTGCGCAAAAGATAAAATAACAACACACTGCTCCGAAGTGTGCCAGTGGATCCTGCCAAAGCCAAACTTGGCCGTGCGCATCAGACCGCCCCTGGGTGGTGTGTTTGTGTCAGAGATATGGTGTAACTGCAGGAGACGCTCTGCATTCCTCACAGTGAAATCTGTCCTCTACCTGGGACTCCAGATCGGAGTCAGATAACCACCACTGGCTGGTGACCTCAGCGTTTTCACTGAACATGCAGGCGTTCAAGGACAGACACACTCCGCCTCCCCAAGAGCTGGGAATCTTAAAGAATATTTATTGATGGCATTTAGTAAATTGTGCCCGGCACGTGGTTTTAACATGAAGATGATTTTAGTTTATTACCTTGGCTGCAACAGCGATGGTCAAAAGAGAGATTTATACGAGGCCTTTCTTTGGCTCGGAGAGGTTTCACTCTGCCTGAGGAGATGAAACTATTCAAGCAAAGTGAAAACGCAATTTCACAAACAAAAGCAAAGAAAATCTGCAACAGCTTCAGATTTACTCAGCAAAGTGGCCTCTTACAGGCTCGCTTTGATATCATAAATAAAGCATTGCATTAATGTCTAATTGCATGGAACCTCTCAACCTATTTCACTAATGAGATTGAGCGATTTTATTCTCAGTGACAAGATATATGCTCCCATCTCCACATTACACAGATTAAATATTGAGCTGGACTCCATTAGTTATATTGAGCATGGTGAAACCAGTAACCAACCCAGCTGGCGTCGCAGGTGAGCTCCTCGGAGACCGGGCGGTTTAGACGCTGGACGGCGGCGGGCGGGGGAAGACCTCAGGAGAGACTCAGCTGCATTATCTCTCACCCTGACGTGAATGAAACTTTCACATGCTGAGCGAAGGCCCTGCACTCCGACTGATAAGACTGTATATACATCCAGAAATAAGCTGCATTTCAAAGCCTGTGACAAGTGGATCTGTCCTCATTTAGAAGTGATTACCAGGATGTTTGCTCTCTGAGATGTGTTGCACGCTGCAGCAGTTTATTGTGTGTGCCCTTGTTCTTATGTTGTCACTGTGAGGATACAGAGGAGGACTGTCTCTAGTTCGGGGGACCCTTTAAATGGTTAAGTTTTAGGGGTGAGGTGAGGACATGTCCCCGTGTGTGCTGAGTCACAAATGTGTCTGAGCATGGCCACGTAATAAATCATGTGTTCTAAAGGCCACATGGGAAACATAAATAGAAAAATAACCTCAAGGATAAAATAATATGCTATTAGTTCAACATTTCCTTTATTGGTACCTGATCAGGCAGATAAGTTTTGATTTATTAGGGCCCGAGCACCGAATGGTGAGAGGCCCTATTGAAATTGTTTTACCTGTGTTTGGTTTTAACCACCTTGGTGTTTGTTGGAACTTTTCCAGAGCACCATGTCTGGAAAGACACATTACCCCTGCAGCTGCACGTTTCAAATGAGGAATCTAGTTCTGTGGCTTTAGGATTTGGATAATAGGATTATTTAGGATAATAGTTATATCACAGCTCTCGGGTGATTTAGCATGAAATATAAAGAAATTCTTGTTCCCTAGAGGATGAAGCTCTGAGACTTTGCTGATCCCCTGATGTTTCCTCTGTAGCACCACTGTTAGGTTGACCCTGCAGACGAAACTCCATTCAGGCTCAGGTTAGGGAGGAAATATCAGAGACATATTTGTTTGTTACCTTCACCAAGGAGTTTGTTTTTCAATAATCTATTAGGGAGCAGAAATACTCAAACATTGTGAGATGGTGCATTTTGTTTGATTCCCAGGGAATAATTAATGGATCTTGATAAAAAAAAACATGCACATTTAGGGGACTGATACTAATCAGTGTGTTTAATTTGGTTTAGCTTGATTGAATTTACGGGCCTTAGTGGTGTGATGTGCTCTACTAAGTGCCATTATACATGTGAGTGGTGTTATTCACCTGTGTTATTGTTCTGTACGAACATGAGTTCTGTACAAGGAAATTTATGTCTGAAAATAACCCACAATACCTAATATTCTTGCTTCGTAGCTTCAGGAATATTACAGCTCTTCGATGAGTTGCCATGTAATGTCGTAAAGATATTCATGTTCCCCAGAGGATGAAGCTCAGATCCCCTTATTCTTTTGCTCCATATAGTGCTTGAGTTGACGCCACAGATATAACTCTTTATACAAATACTTCTTTTAAAATGTAATCGTTCTTTTCTTTCATAATTTGCTTGAAACTGATGTATTGATGCAGTGTTTTAGGTTTTGACAGATGGGATTTTCTCCTCTTTCTTGAACTGTTTTTCTTTTACCTGTCTTTATTATTTATTTATAGTTTCTAGGTTGTCTATATATTGTTTGGAAAACCTGCCTAGGATTAAGGTGGAAACTGAATGGGTTTCTGTGAACATCATTTATTGATTTACTAAATTTGAATAGAGCAGAATATCCACAGATTATCACATAGACCTGAATATGGTTATAATACTGTAGTTGTTCAAGTTGATTTAAAATCTCACATATCAGAGGGCTGGTTACAAGACTGCAGACCTCAATCATTGTAGACATGTTAAACTCTCATTAATTTGGCTCAATTAAAATAGAAAAGGCTTTTACTTGCGGTGTTCAAATGATTCGTCCTGTCCTGTGACTAATTTAAAAGTTTCCTGGCTCGTCAGCTGCCTGTTTTCATTTCCTGACTCAAGTGTCTGTTTCTGACACGGTCCAAACCGCACAGTTTAATGTTTTTCCACCGGAGACGCTCTCTCCGTCATAACTGCTGCTTCTGCTAGCATGGAATATTTGATGCTCTGAGGTAAAGGGCCCTTGAGTATTGTATTTCAGGTCAGCCATTACCATAATTGCTTTTACCCACCAAGTAGGCTTTCCTTATGCAACCCAGCCGCTTAAATGTTTAATTACATTGTTTTGAGGTAACAAACTTTGTAACTGCTTTTGACAGGACGCGTTTGTTGTTTAAAATGTCAGATAAACTGTGCGCTTGTGCTGTGTGCAAACAATAGCTCTAGCTTCAGAGGCCTGGCTCTGTAAGTAAGCAACCGCAGCAGAGTGCAGCCCCAGCTTGCATTTCCATGTCTACATTACACTCGCCTGGAAAGCTGAACAAGACGAGCTGTGGTTAGGGTTACACACTTCTCTGACAGATGTCAGTTTGTTAAAGGAGCTCGGTGTCGCTCATTTGATATGAACAACAGCCCCTGAAATTTTAATTCATGTGTCTTTCTGTGTTTGGGGGAAACTGATTGTGGCTTTTGAATAAATATAAATGAGTCTTTTGTGGGGCAGTGACGCTGTTTGTCCGGGGACATGTGTTCACTGCTGCTGCTGCTAAGTGCCAGCTTGTTGAGAGACGATGTTTCTCGTACAGTAGCTGTTGGACACATAATTGGCTCAGAGGCTCTAATGAGTGCGCAGTGTTTGCTGTTGTGTGTCCGGGGAAGTTTGTGCGGAGTCTTCAGAGCTGTCAGACTGAAGCATGTGGAGCGTTCATGTATGTCTGTGGGGAAAGTGGCAGCACAGCGCAGCGTTATTGATTATTCTCTACCGCTTTCTTTGTCCTTGAATAGGAAACGTTTCTCTTCAATGCAAGAAATGTGACTTTTCCATTTTTATGTAACATATCGGGGCTAAATTTACAATCTGGGTCACAGATCCCATTAGCCCTCCAGGATTGGGAGCTTTTTTTGTTTCACTGCTATAATGCGAAACCTCAAATTAAAGTAAACGGAGACTATTTGGCAAGAAGCCGAGTCATGTTCTGCGCCTCCAGCATTTTATGTCTCATTGAATCAAAACTGCCCTTTGACTGATGAATCAACATAAACAGCATATTTCAGACTTACATAGTTGAGGGGCTTTATTTGGGTGGAGAGGAGGTTTAAAGGCCCGCCTCACAGCAAGAAGGTTTCTAGTTCGAATCCCATATCCAAAGACATGCTCTTAATTGTTAGTGTGAATGCTAGTTTGTCTCCATATGTTTGCCCTGCAATACTCTGGCGACCTGTCCAGGGCCGTACCACGCTTCCTACCCAATACAGCGTGAGTCTCAAAGAAGGATGGATGACAGCTTTCTTAATTTAAACCTAAATTTAAACCCAATCTTAATGGAACAATCGTTTTTACGGGTCCAAATCCCAAGTTAGACGTTGAGTCCCAATTTACAAACTTAAAAAAACGTGTATAAAATAAATTGTTCATTTTGTTATCATGCATAATGGAACAGTAATTTTAAACAGACCCAAGTCGCGAGTTAGACATTGAAAAAACATAATAAATAAATGATGGGGGTTTTTTGCCATGTATTCCAGCTGCTCTCTATTTTTGAACCAGGAGCTACAAAAGCAGATATTGCTGCTGTCACTAAATAAGACAAAGGGGCAAAGGTGAGCAGCTTCAGGTCCGTAATATTCTTTGCTTCATCCATTAGTAAAGCAGGTCGGGTGGGGCTAAAACTGCATTATTATATCGCAGGTTAATTCTATGTAACTTCACCACATGGTGCAGATTATAGGGAAGGCAACTGCTGGTTAATGTTGTATTCTGCATGTGGCAGGTTTACTCCTACAGTAGATCCTGCAAGACAAGAAAGAAATAAAATATAAAAAGTGTAAAGAGGCCCTTTTGCTCTCAATACTTTCACCGAAAAGAGCTCGATCCCGTTTCCTTTCCACTTTTGCCCCTAGAAACTAGAAAACGCATATTAAATTCCCTCTCACGGAATGTAATGCGGTCAGGTATTTGTGCAGAGGACAAACTGCACACTCTAAAAATGAGCTGAGCTGACGGATGGACAAACCTGAGTAACAATGTTGTTCACAATGAGGCTTGGAAACATCATGCGTGCATATTTTCTTCACAGGACATCATACACTACCCAAGCGTGCGAGGGAGGTTGGTGACGAAATGTAATCATGTGCAGCGTTTCCTTCTTCTCTCCGTTTGAGAGACTTCTGCTCTCACGGCAGAAAAAAAAAGAAAAAAGCGCAGCCACCAGGAAACCTCGCATGAATTTGCTGACAGCAGCATTTTGTGAAATATCTACTGCCAGTCGTGACGGTCCGTACACAGGCAGAGGACCTCGAGGTGATTGAGTGGAGAGAACACGAGCAGCTGTGGAGGGAAATCAGTGGCGGGATGTCAGAGGGAGGAAATATTTGACAAATGCAGGGGGAAGCTATTACAGTTTGATAGCATATAATCTGCAACTGGTAAATATAGAGTGTAGGATTGAGAAGCAGCCATGAGTGTGATCAGGGGTCACTGCGAATGAGCGTGCTGATGGTGGTCCTGGCCTCAGCCCGTTAGTTCAGGGTGAATGCACCCAGCAGTGAATCTTCTGGCCCCAAGATGACTGTGTATTGGATTGAAAGTGATGAAGAGGAGGGAGGGGAAGAGCGAAAGGGAGCAGCAGCAGAGGTGACTATGTGAGGAGGCTACGGCGTATGACAGAGGACACGGTGCAGAAGAGTGATGAGGGGGGGTTGAAATCCATCCACGCTGAAATCCCCTGTGAGATGAGCTACCTTCTGGTCAGGGCGGCCAGGTGATTGGAAGCTAATGCAAATGTGGAGGCGGCAGATGTTCTGGTCTTTACGACACTTTGAAGTTAAAGATGCTTCTGAGGGCTGATAATACATGAGACTTTTTTAAATGCAGGAAGTGTGAACGTAAAGTGAAACAGAGTGAGGGCTAAATATGTGAATGTGAAATAAGACTATTGAGCTATTTATTCGATTATTTTTGAATTATTTTGAATTAGACTACTAGTGTTTTATCATTATCTATTAATAGACAGATTCATTATTTAGTCTATTTAGTGGTTTGAAAATAAATAGTGAAAATATGACTATATCAAAACTAATCATAGCCCAAGATGACATCTTCATAAGGGTTGTTTTGTTGACAAGAAGCAAATCCATCAGTTTTATTACCTGAAAACATTTTATTCTTGTTATGTTTAAAGCAACTAATCAATTGATTCAAATAACTGACTTTTTGCACCCCAGACATCTGTTGTGCCAATTATTAAAATAAAAATGCAGATTTAAGGCTTGAAATAATTAATACTTTAAAATACTTACAGGCATTAATAGTAGTAAATGGTCCCCGCTAGGTAGAAAAGGAACATGTGAATTTAATCGAAATGAATCACACAGTCAGTAATTGTATGATCTTTGGATTTGTTATTGTTTTAAATAACAAATTATTTCTATTATCCATAAATGTACTGATTCATTGTTTAATCTATCCAGTGACATATTTATTCAAATTATGACTTCCAAGAGCCGAGGATGTCATCCTTTTATGGCTGGTCCTGTTAAACCCAAAGATTCAAATTTTGCTCATTATCTTTTCATTGTTTTTACTTTAAAGAGTATTATTATTATGCTGATAAGAGAAATGAATCAATAAATCGATTAACCATCTAAAATGTTGAATTACTTTTTACTTTCAAGATTTTCTTAAAGACATATATATGAAAAACGGGTCCCCACTAGGAAGGAAAACCACATGAAAACTTGTAAAATACAGTGATATTCTTGGGAGAATTTATTCTATAAAAGCACTGGTGTGATATTTCAGTCTTATAACCTTCATCAGATAACCTTCAACACTATATATCATTGGCCATTTTTGGCCTTGAAAAAGCCTTTTGTCCTTCCCTTATCATAACAGTTATTTATTATATAGGTGGCGAAGGTCTTTATAAAAATGTGGCCCAAGAACGTGAGGTAATGACTCCGGGGCGATATGTGACTTATTGTTTAATGGGTTTAATGATTTCCTGTAGCGGCCTGTGTCACCGTGATGAAAGTGTTAGCCTGCTTCCTCCCTCCATCAGCCTCACCCTGCCCTTTCCTTGCAGTTATTTATGGTGGACAACGCCGCCGATGACTGGAGGATAGCCATGACGTATGAGCGCATCTTCTTCATCTGCCTGGAGATCCTGGTGTGCGCCATCCACCCTATCCCAGGGAACTACACCTTCACCTGGACCGCGCGCCTGGCCTACTCCTACGTGCCATCCAAGACTGATGCGGACGTGGACATCATCCTGTCCATACCCATGTTCCTGCGGCTGTACCTCATCGCCCGTGTCATGCTGCTGCACAGCAAGCTCTTCACGGACGCCTCCTCCCGCAGCATCGGGGCACTCAACAAGATTAACTTTAACACACGCTTCGTGATGAAGACCCTCATGACCATCTGTCCTGGCACTGTGCTGCTGGTCTTCACCATCTCGCTGTGGATCATTGCTGCATGGACTGTGAGAGCTTGCGAGAGGTGCCTGGATCCGTTTCTCACGTTATGCTGCGCTGCCCGGCATGAAACATAGATAAGGCATAAAAATAGATAATGTACACAGTCCTGAGCTCGTTCTATTCTGAGCGTTAAGATAGAAAGGTTTACACATGCTGCAGGAAAAGATTAGAGCCCCGCAGTTTTCATTTAGTCTTATGCACATTGGATTAAATCTTTATTCAAACATTTTAAAAGTAATAGGAGTGCATCAGTTTCTGCAGGTACATGAATGTTCGTCAACCTATTCCATTTATTATTTATTACAGGTACCATGACAACCAGGACATAACCAGCAACTTTCTAGGAGCCATGTGGTTGATCTCAATCACGTTTCTTACCATTGGATATGGGGATATGGTCCCAAACACATACTGTGGGAAAGGAGTCTGCCTGCTGACTGGCATCATGGTGAGAAACTCAGACTGAGTGCTTCAGGGTTTGAATTTTTCTTTTTGCTGACAGACTGACAGGATGCTTCATCACCTTTGTGTCTAAGATGTTGTTAATGTTTTATGACAAGCAAATGAAATGTGTGACAATCCACGTTGTACATTTGTGTGGGTCAATTCTTGTTACTCCACAGGGTGCTGGCTGCACTGCTCTGGTGGTCGCTGTGGTGGCAAAGAAACTGGAATTAACCAAAGCTGAAAAACACGTCCACAATTTTATGATGGACACCCAGCTATCAAAAAGAGTACGTGAGCAGTCCACGCTCGGTAAAGTGACTTCGCAGATCTTTCTCCTGTCTGCGTTCTTGACCTGTCTTCCTCTTCTGTCGCCTTAGGTGAAAAACACAGCTGCGAATGTTCTCAGGGAGACGTGGCTCATCTACAAGAACACTAAACTGGTGAGGAAGATGGACCACGCCAGAGTCAGGAAGCACCAGAGGAAATTCCTCCAAGCCATTCACCAGTAGGTACCCCCCCCCCCCCCCCCCCCTCTCCCCGGCTATTAACCGACCTCCGCTACTCACGTTGGTTACAAACCTTCTTCCCCTGCAGCGTGTTCGTATGACTCACCAATGCAGCACCAAGCTGAAATCTGAATTGTTTGACACCTGTAGCAAAAACATGTGCTTATACTGTTGAAAGATATTGTTGCCTCATGACCATGTTTCCAGCTGACGTGACTAACTTTGAATTTTGCAGATTTGGTAAAGAGTTGGCCTCTTTATTCAGCATCATAGGGAATGCTGAAAGTTGCCAGGAGCTAAATCCATGTTAATATTAATCCCTGAAACACAAGAAATTCTTGTGATTCCCTTTTTTTCTCAGTATGAAGGAGACATACTTAATCTGTGTAAAATGGTATTTTGGTATATGGTAATCTTTCTTTGAACGAAGGTTTCTGTCTCCCAGCAGCCTCAGTTTTACAGAAGTACTGAAAAGAAAAACCAATTCAATATATCTCAAGATACGGCATTCACAGAGCAGTATGATATTGATCTCTCTCCCTCTCTCTCTCTCTCTCTCTCTCTCTCTCTCTCTCTCTCTCACCTTTTGCTGTCAGATCGGCTCTTGCGTGTCTCTTTCGCTGTGAGTCAGATGTCAGGCTGCCCTCAGGGCCGATACATCTGGGTTCCTACTTTTCTAGCTGCTGGTCGGACACTTACCTGTCAGCCAGTCTTTGAGCGGGTCCCCGGTGACCCCCTGAGTCCTATCTAACTCCAAAACAGTATTGATTTTAGTCTCACCTCACGCTTGTTTTTCTTCAACCTACAGTGGTCCCATGCACGTCTAATCTGTGGCGTGTTTCCTGCAGTAAAGAACTCGATGAACAGTGACTCTGTTATTATACAAAAAGAAAATGTCCCCCTTTTTAAGTGTTTGGTTTTGTGGTTTTCTGTACGTATATGGGTCGAACATATATATATATATATATATGTGGTCTCCAGTGTACAGCTTCGATTTGCTCATGAATCTTGTGAACATTTATGTTTTACAGACATTAAGATTTTAGCTTAGAAGTTTGAGAAGCACACAAACCATCTGCTGATGCCCCCCGCATCCAAATTTGTGTCATTTAAAAAGCCTTTTGTCGTGGTTGCCTTGTCGCGTCATTTTGTCCTTGCTGCCTTGTTGTGGCGATTTGCAGCGGTGGTGACAGCGTGTCATGTCCACCTCCTGTTTTCTAGCACAGCCTGTAAATGGAAATCCCTCTGAGCTCCAGTTAAATCCATGAAGAACTAGATTCGATGAGAAAAAGTCACGTCCCACTCTTTGTGCAAGGACGACGACTCTGCATGGTGCCCACATGCTCCTGTCACAGCTTTATCTTATAAAGATTTATTTGGCTTGTGAGGAATTGTTCTTCGAAGCCTTTATCTGACAGAGATATACGTCTTGTGTGTAGCCTGGGTTATAAAACACTCTGGATTGAGATGAGCGCAGGACAGGAAGTTGCCTGACAGCGAGCAGGAAGTGGATGGTCGGATAAGGACTAGAGTTCGCCTTGACCGGTCATGAGGCGATAGCAGACATCAAATTAGATTTCATTACAGACTAGTTTCCTCTGGTCAAAGCGGGAAAAGAGTGAAGAACGTGAGGTGCTAAATGGGAGCGTAGGTGATGTGATCCGCCGTGTGTGTCGGCGGATATTTACAGATGTTTACAGGAATGTTGGACTGTGATAACCAGCATTTGTGTGGGGGAGAAAAAGGGATAAGACTTAGAGAGTGAGCTAAGCTGCAGCTTCGAGAAGCACAAACACAGGGAGATAAGGCAGCGGTCGCAGGAAGATGCGAGTCCAGGGATAATAGTTGCTGGCGTTCAGAGTTGAGGGGAAAGCGTTAGAGACGAGGGTCACAGCAGCCAGACTTGATCGTGAAGAGATTTCTACCATCTGAATATGTGATCTGATGTTGTAATAATTCATTTGTCTACTTCATGTTTCCTTTTTTTTTCCTGTTTGTGTCTACACAATGCAATAGAGCTCGAAAGTAAGTCTTCGCCTCACATGTATAGATATAGACCTGTTGTGTGCATGCCAACGAGAGCTTGTCCTCGAACCCAATAATGTGACCAAAAATTACACTCCCTCATTTGATAAGTGAAATTCATGCCCCTTTAAAAAAGGAGTAGTCTGCAATAATAAGTTCCAAAGATGTTTCCAGATTAATTCATTTAAAATGCAACAAAGTGTTTTTTTTTCCTATGAGACGACGAGTATCATGTTAATCTGATGAAAACACACTAGAATCTCACGTTCACTCTCGTACATGTTGCAACCAAACAACTTTAAATAACCAGCGCCAACACCTCTCACGCCTTTTCATTGAGTAGTCCAATGCCTCGCTTTTTAAACACGCCCACAGATGCATAATAAGTGAATTTCAATTATCAGTGATGGAGGGTGTTTTTCTTTCCATTTCTGCATGGATGTGATGAGAATTTGATCTTTAATCAGAAAGCCACTGATTAAACTCCAACCAACTGTGCTTTCACGTACCGAAGGATGACGACTAGAGCTCTACAGGAGACAGACCTGCAGTGTAGCTCAAGTACATGATTTGCAACTATCCCTCAAGTCATGTTACACACTCTTAGCGGTCATGCTCATGCAGATAAGGGCTCAGGGTCGTCTTTCGGCGTGTGGAACCATTGTTACGCCTGTTTACTACATTTGCAGCCGCATTTCCTCCATTTCTCTGCTGGATGACACAGAAGTGAAGACGCTGATCCGGTGTTATCACAGCTTGTAAACAGCATAATAATGAAGGACACGGAGCTGTCATGCATCTCTGCGCTAAGAGGACTTTTGCAGAATTAGTGACAGAAACACTCGAAGCACTCCTGAGGTTATCTGGATTGCGTGATTTACCACACCGCTGGCCAGACGTTGCAACGTGTTTTAGGCCACGACAGCTGCTAAGTCAAGCGTCTCAGTGAGTAGAGTTTAACTATCCCCTGCCCCGTGGGAGTGCTGTCCCTTCCCATCCACAAGGTTAAAGTGGGGGAATAACAGGGAGAGGCAGGAGGGTGAGTGCTTGTTAGCGCCGAGATCAGTGGATTGAAACAGGAAAGTGACCTGAGAGGAAGGTCAGCGGAAAGCCTCCGAGCAATCCTGTTGGTGCCCGAGAGGCTGCGGCTGTAACCGGCGGCGTGAAGCTGTCACAGCGGGGCAAGGTGGGGGCTGCAGCACGTTCACCCTGTCCATAACACTGAGGAGGAATTAGCATTTCCTTCCCCGGTGAGGTAAAAGGAGGTCACGACAAAGAAAGCAAGACGTGGGGGTAGTAAATATGGCATAGCACTAACTGAGATTGCCATAACAGATTTAGTGAGGTAGTGAAAAGCTTAGCGTTGCTGTTTTCCCCCCTGATGAATAGCGAGCAGATTAAGAGCGCCCATTCTAAAGCACAACTGCCCACGAGGAGTGATTGACCGAGGGAGGGAGACTCAAAGAACATAAAAGACACAGAGCATGGTGGGCCTTCCTCCACTTGACCTCCAGCTGCCCTCTGCTTTGACCCCATCCGACAGCTATTGGTCATCCAACTGTGAAATGTATAATTCTAACTAAGGTCTCACATCAACTCCAAAAACCATCTAACATTGAATATCTATTATCTCCCGTCATTTTAAATCGAGTACCACCTTCTTTTCTTTTTCTTGCATCCAACTGATGAATTGAGAAAAGTGATATTTTGCTCAAGCATTCTGCACTTGTCTTCAGAGTCTGCTCGGTGTGAAGCCTCTCTGTCCTCAGTTGTCAGGACATGTTCCCCTGCCTGTAGTTTTCCGTTAGCGCCTCCTGTGGCACCCTCTGTTGGTCTGACCTGTCATCTTCGCTCCACATCTGTCTGTCATCAGGAGACTGAGAAATTATCCTGCATTGCATGAGAATGGGTGAATCTCGGCGAATCAGCCGACTCACCCAGGGGTCCCTCAAATCCCCCGTCCCCCTGCTCATCATTACTGTAACCTACACGACCTAATGATCACGTCACACTGCATTATTGGCTCCGTTAGTCATCGAGTTGTATTGTAAGTAACCGTGTTTTCAAAAGATCTGAAATGTATGCAACCCTGCCTTCATGATGATATTTTGTTTTTGTGCCCAGTGTAATTAAGCATGTGTGGGCAAGTCTAGGAGCGGAAAAAACCCTCTGCTATTTTGAAACCATATGTGATCGCAATCTAAACAATATGCACAGTTGCTGTTTTTTAGCCCCCCTGAGAGAAAAAGTATAACAGGCTTTAGAAGCCTAATTAAACAGGAGATGTTAATTATTAAAGCCTGTTGTATGGATTATTTTATGTAGAAGTTAACAGCTACTTTACTTTAAATTACATTATTTTTAAAACAAGCTTTGATTAAAGGGATTAGTGAAACCCTTGTGATTTTTCTCACTGACGTCACATTTGTTTCATGTTTGTACTGGACACTCTCAGAGAGAAAATGGTTTATTTAAAAGTGTTTGATATCTGTTGATAAAATATTAATTAACTTTAGATAAAAGAGCCAAGTTGATTTAACCAGTAGGTTACAAAAGCCATTTTTGGTTGTTTTATAATCTGACATGTCATGCAGCTATTGTGCTTCATATATGCAATTTACATTACATAGGTAAGCTGATAGGACCTTTCCTCATTCCTTTAGGTTATGTATGGGTTGAGTAAGATGTAGAGCTGTTCTCATTCTCCCTCCAGTGGCAGCTCCCCCTGCTCCTCCTCCTCCTCCTCCTTCTCCGTGGTCTCCTTTCCACTTGCATGCAGCTCAACCAAACAGACCGACCCCTGCAATCCCTGCATTCTCTATACACACGTCTTGTGCATGTCCTGGGAGTGTCCTCCATGTGTATGCCTTTGTGTGTGCACACATTTTTCAAAAAATAAGCAAAGTGTAAAATAAAACCTCTGATAGCGTTAATTCATTGGGTTCTGAATGGTCTTGTGTTCAGATTGAGAAGTGTTAAAATGGAGCAACGCAAGCTGAATGACCAAGCAAACTCTCTAGTGGACCTTGCTAAGGTAAGCTAGACTAACTAACAGTCTACTGCTGCACTGTGCACGAGGACAGAGTAACTATCCTGACAAGCTTCTTTCCTGTGTGTGACTGAATTCAATGCATGCTGGTCCACCCGCTTAACTAGCCGTGCTTTCTACTATAATCAAAGTCTACAGGTGTCAAATAAACAGACAGGCTTTCCAAAGGGTGTCAGAGATACATCTGTGTGATGCTTCTGTGGTTGCACTGCACTCACCTCCACTTTGGATCCTGTGGGTGTGAAATAACATCATTTTTATTCTACAGTTAAAATGTCAATCCCCAGGACATGTTCCCCTCAAAATTACCAGATGAGGAAAAAATATTTTGTGTGTTTGCCAAAAAAATAAATAAAAGACCCAGTGCAGTTTTTCCCCTTTTAATACATTCTCTGATATTCGTCTCCAGATGCACCAAACAGAAGTTGACAAACCTTAGGGAAAGACCAGGCACTGCGCCAGCCTGACACAGCAGAAACAGTAACCTGGGAAGGGAGACACTCTGATGTGATGATTCAGCCAGAATTACAGGCAGAGAAAGAAGGGGAGAAAGGAGGAGAGGGGAGACGGGCAGGGGGCTTTGACATTCACAAGAACACCGCAGTCAAACTGGATTCAGGCCAGTATGTCACGATAAGTAGTAGTTAATATTGCCCAGTCGCCTCGTGCTGTAAAACAGTGGCGAGAGGCGGACGATGTGACATTAGATGAGGTGGCGTGCAGCCCAGTGCCACTCAGCTGGCTCTTTATCGCTGTTGTGAGAGCCTGAAGCCATGAGAGGGCAGTGTAGCTTCAGTCGCCTCCTGCTCGCACTGGGAAGATGGAGCTAAATGGGGTCCAGCGTATCACTGGCAGCTGCACCGCCACTGCAGTGCAATGTAAAAATTGTTCTGGCGTGGCCCCCGCCTTTCGGAGGCTGGAAGAAACCTCACGCCCCACCCCACACTATTTATCCGTTAGTAACAATGACAGGAGAAGCAGCGAATAAAATTTGATTCAAGTTAGATTTTAGTGAAATAAAGGAGAAATTCCGGTTATTTTCCCACCATATTTCTCCCGTGGTCAATGGTGTGAATGAAGAGATGCAGAATTTGGTTGAATGCTGTTTCTCTCCACAGATTTTTCTTCTCTTTCACCTTTCGGGATGAACTTCATGTCCTAAAATTGCACAAATGCCCACAAGCTGCTCATTGAAACGATCTCCTCCTCTCTCCTTTCCCCTCCTTCTTTATAGGTTGATAATGTCCATCATTGGTTTTATTGTAGGGCTGCAGTAGAACAATATAGATTCTTGCTCCAACAGCCGATCCTCTATGCATATTTGTTTCCTCAGTGTACAAGGTCTCTTTTCATGCTCTGTATTGTTTTGTTTCATGATTTACAGATGAGGCCTTTGCTTGATTTAACCCAGTGCTGCATGTAGACCTTTGCCTGGTTGCTGTAGAGCTCAAAAGAAGGGGAAAATAACATTTCTGAATAAAGATTTTGATTACCAGCCGTAATGTTGTTACCATCTGAGGTAGACCTGCTACAAGCTACGACATTGTTACACAATGTTATATGCTCCTGTAGTAGCAACAAGCCTGGATGATAACTGACAACTACAGTATATTGTAACATTAAGGCTACGTTTAAGACGAAGCACTGGAAGTCGTGGCAAAATGATCATTCGCAATGGATTATGGGATATGAAGTTCCTTCCTTCTTTTATGCTTTGCCCCTTTTATGGTCATGGTCATTTTATGGATTACACTCTTTCTTTATGGATCTTTTGACACCTCATTGGAGAAATGAATGGGAAATCTACTTCCAGAACCAGAGCTGCTCTAAAATTGGGCGATCACTGTTATACTGTATTGAGTTCCTAGTAATAAGAAGACATCCATACATCATGTATTATTTGTTCATACATGGCCACTGCGCGATCTTCACAGAAACAAAGGATTAGATTAACTGTCAGGTTGAGCTGCGTCGGTGCAACTTCAGCACTCGTGGATTCACATAAACAACCCATCCCATTATTCAAGCCTTAAATCAGAGCAGGACGAGGTAAGTGATGGATTACGGCGCCGCCTCCGCACCGTGAGAGATTATTAGTCCTGCACTGAATAATACCTAAGAGACCGCCCTCCGGAAGCAACACACCCACTCCTCATTCTCAGTGTGACATAGATTTTCAGTGTGCTGTTAAGTATTTTGGAAGGCTGTAATTTGGAAGTTACAAAACTGCAGTTACGGCATGTTTTTTCAAAAGTCTGTGAGCAGATGGTTGATGATTCAAAAGAGGAAAAAAAGGTGTTGTGCAACGTCAGCAGGCCCCTTTGCTGTCTGCTCCAGGCCTGCATCATAGAAACATGCACTCTTGAGACATGTTCAATTATTATCACACAGACAATGTGCTGGTTCTCATCCTAACATAAAAATGAACTTATTCCGATGTTCCTCCGGTCCTTTTAAATCATGTAACCAACTTCTTTGCTCAACTCAGTGGAGGAGAATGGAACAGCCACTGGGAAACAGTGACTCAATACAGTCTACAGTACAATAGACTCAATGACAGCACTATAGTAAAAGCCAATTTGGACGACTTTTTGCCGTTAACCTGAGGTTCACATTCTCGTCAGCTCTGTCTCCAATGAATACCTGCCCCATTGCCTGTTCTTACACTGTAAAGGCCCTTGTTTGCGGTCATTGTCTTTCCATGATGAGGACAAAATGAGATTTACAATATTACAGCAGCTGCAAGAGTCACAAATAGGCATCAGTACGTAATATTAAGTTTCTTAAGTGTAAATATAACACTTAAGTGTAAGGAAATATACAAAGTATAGGAAAATATGAATGGAATAAAATATATATATATGCAGTGTAAAAACAGGACAAATATGTGCAGTGTGAGAATATGTACAGTGGTGAGTGGATTGCACATGGACTTATTGCAAGGTCCTGCAACAATGCAATTAAAAGTTCCCTCAAAGTTGGTGTGAAGACTCAACAGTCTGGTGTAATCAAATATTGTGGATATCTTTAAAAGCAGTGGTTTTGTTGTTATGTTTTTTTTATGTGTTACCTCAGGTGAATTTCTTCAGAACTGGTACAAAACTTCAGTGGACTCAAAGATAAACTCATTAGAATGTTGAGGTCAAAGTTAAAAATCAAATCACTGTTCTCTTTTTCCCTTTTGTACCAGTTGTCACTTAGAGATTGATTTAATTGAGTTCAGTGGTGAGAGGTCAAAGGTCACAGTGACCTGATATGAGTGAATGAAATATCTTGCATTAAACTGGTTGGTGGCGGGAAACAACCATAGGGGAATGAACTCTAGTTGCCTTTAGTACATTCTGTCCTGGTGTAGAAAGCCAGTTCATATTAACTTATAAATGCATTTAACACAATATGAAGACTGTGGATTCTGTCCCCCATCACTATCTGAAATTGTTTCAGACATTGACCTCTGTAAGGCCTGAACATGTGAGTATTGTCTTGAGACAGAGCTGAAAAAAACATGAACGCATCTTGTAATATTCGTGTCAGTTGTTGTTGGTATCTCTAAACACATTTATCTTCATCTTTACATTTTTCTGAAGTCTGAACAGGACGTGTTTTAAATGCGAACCTTCTCTTTCCTCTTAGAATGATCTGATAATGCTGACCGCTATACACTGTCCATTTACTAAGGAATTGAAGAAGCTTGTGTTTTTAATGTTTATTCTTTTTGCTACTAATATACAAATTGGGAAATGCTGATGTTAAGTGTGTTTCCTCTCCCTCATTCCAGACTCAGAACATCATGTATGACATGATATCGGACTTGAACGAGCGAGGCGAGGACATGGAGAAGAGGATTGCCTTGCTGGAGACAAAGCTGGAGACTCTATTGAGTAACTTGCAGGCTCTGCCAGGACTCATCAGCCAGGTCATCAGCCAGCAGCACAGGGACTTCCTGGAGGTGCAGCTCCAGCCTTATGACAAACACAGCCCTGAGCGCTCACAGTCAGTGTCCCGACGGAGGTCGTCCTCCACTGCACCACCCACCTCCTCCGAGAGCAGCTAGAGTCCAAGAGGAATGCCTCCACGGAAGACTTTTGCCATCATATGGCAAAGTTGCATTTATCGTAAAGCCTTATGGTTTCAATACGTATTATCCAAAATTCTGATGACAGAATCCAAGATACTGGGGACAGATGGATTTTAATGGATAACTTCATGCTGTTATTTGTTTTTTATTACCTCAAAAGATGTTGTTATCCTTGCTCTGGTGACAAGACCTCAAATAATGGCGCTTCCCTCAGTAGAAAAGGCCTATCGATGGGGCTGCGATAAGGACTCTACTCCATCTCTATGCAGAGGTAGCCAGTTTAAGGTGGCAAGGTTTAACAAGTTTGAAACTATTGCACTAAAATAGTGCTTCTCACAGACTTTGTGCTTCAGCGGGCTTGATTCAGTTTCTGATCTCCTCAAAGCAAACCAGTGAGAAATCAGTCAGGGAGAATGATGATGTTGAGGAAAAGTGCTGTGTTTGACGGTCTGGAGTGAACTGATAGCAGGAGAAGATGAAAATCACTCCTGCACACAGTCACTCAGAGAAAGTTAAAAAGCTTGAAATGAGGGGGAAAAGAGCATATATCTTTTAGGTTAGAAACAGCATCAACTATAGCGGTTTTCTTTTTGCAGAGTGCCCCTGTAGAATGACTATTTTTGGGGCACAATTGCAAATAATTTAATCCTCTAGTCGAAATGAATGCATTAAAATCTGTACTTGCACTTACTTTTTAATCAATGCACTTCAATGCTGACTGACATATGATATAAAGATGCGTTGCTCATTAAAAAGAAGAACATTTGAGATGTTTGGGCATGGGTTTATTACTGTCAGTTCTCAAGTCGTGGCTATAACGTTGATGAATCAAGTCAAAGCCCTTTTCTGTTGTTTGTTTTTTTTACTAAGAAGCATCAACTTAGACCTGCAGAAGTCAACAGAAATTTATTGAGTGATCACATAATCTGTAATTACCCCTTGTCTTGCCGTGTCTCACCTCCTTTTCCTCCCTCCTGTGCTATTTATGCTTGCTGTCATCCCAGCCGGGTGACAACAAATGCTGAACAACAACCCGCAGAGACCGTATCTACCTTTTAAAAAGAAAATGCCTATTTTTATATATTTTGATGAGGACAAGCACACCTCCTACAACTAAGCAGACAACAGAGATGTGAGAAGTGACAGATTCAGCATATCCAGCATTTGGTTTCATATTTCCTGGGCTGGAGATAAGATACATACATTAAATTGCTGATTTGGTCTTCCCTGAATTATACATATCTTTAATTCGATTATTAAGTTTGCATTCATTTTAACATAAGCTTTAGAAGGGCTGAGCTGTATGAGCAGTATTTAAAGGCAGAACAGGTAAATCTACCTATAGTGGCTGGCGTGTTTTAGGTTGAAAGGTTTTACTGTCATAAAATACATCTATCTTCATATCAACTGAGTGGCCAATAAAGCCCCTGGACATCATGGACATGTAGTTATAACGTAACCTCTTCACAGAGCATATAGAAGATGTGGTGGTCACTCACCAAATCAGCAGCACTGATCCAGTTCAACCAGCCCACCCACCATCCCACCAATAAGCCAATTAGATGGTCCAGAAATTGTCCGATGTTCAGTCCACAAACTTCTGCAAATATAGAAACCAATGAGAGATTACACTGTATGCGACTTAAACAATAAAAATATACAATTTGACAGGCCTGTATCCTTTCTTTAAAACTTGGTGACAATTTGTACCAAGTAGGAAAAAGTGTTTTCGGGGGCAAGAAACTAATGTTATTTACATCAAACTATAATATGTATAATGTGTGGTCCAAATCCAGTTTGACCTGGTGTAGCATAATGTAATTTTAGAGATGTTAAAGAGGTGCAGCAATTTTTTTATCTCATATGCAATTCGGTAGAGTAGCTTGGACACTTGTCTATTTTATTGAACACCTTGCAATATTTATTACAGAGTTTATTAAACGTGTGATTATTCATGATTCTGTTTCATAAAGGTTCACTGTCCTCTTATTATATTAAATGTAAGCTTGTATTATTATGGCTCTGTTTTGTGTTAGGTGGAATTGTTGCTGTTAAGAAATATGAACAGCAGGTGGCAGCCGTCTCTCTGATGAGATCTTATAAATGTTATTTCATTATTTAAATAGAGGTAAAATCAGCTGATTATTTTTGCTGAATTTATTTGAGCTGTCACACATCATGAACAAACATCTGACTGGGAAATATCATCTTGCGGAATGCAAACCAACCAAAACCATTGTACCTGTTTAATTGTATGTACAGATACAGCTATTAGCACAGTTGAGTAAAATCCATTCGAACAAAAAAAAAGTTTTATCTAATTTATAGATTTCAGGCAGATCTTTTACCTTATTTCTTGTCTTACAGTCATCTTTCCGCCTGTGAGTCCACGCACTGGGCACAGCGTGACGTATACAAGCCGTATTCTCGCGAGTTTTCCCGCGAACCGGCACTCGGCGGGTCAACGTGTGCTCGGCGGACGCAACCTAGCCTTTGCTAACTCTTCATGTAAAGAAACCTCCCCAGATTCCCTCGGCAGCGTTGGTCGTCGACACGAATCACCGCCACCATGACTATCCTCGACAAAATAGCGGAGATTGAGAGCGAGGTGAGTTTTAAAAGCAGAGAGAGAAGAAGAAGAAGAAGAAGAGGCCCGGTGAATCAGTCACGTTTTAGCTAACCGCTAGCTGCTAGCATACGATGCTCCCACAGCTGGGCCTCACACACATATATCTGTATTCAGTTCACTAACACGTCACAGCGTTCATCTGTATGTGCTCATTTAACTTGTAGCTGTATTATAAAAAGAATAAAACTGATTGAATGTTGGGGCTAATCCTCGTGTTGCTGGCTTAGATCGGGTCTAACCTTTCTCAGGGCTAAACTAATGTTAGTAACTGCACATTAATATGTATCTTGTGGCTATTAAATCGTGTTACCCATGATCAAATCAGCGGAATATGAATTTCACCCAGTAGCCTGCGTTTTAAATGAGTTTCTGGATGTTTCCTTTCAAGGGTGGTTTCCATATAGGGACATTAGAATGAGATGAGATCAGACTTGATATTTCCATCATGTGTTTCAGCAGCAGTGGATAGAAATCAGTAAAAGTAATAAACGAGTGAACGTGCAATGGAATACAGAAATGAATAGAATAGAAATAACATACGTTGTTAATAGATTATAGTGTGAGCAGAATATGTAATTATTTATATATATATATATATATAGTGTGAAAGCTTTTAGCCATTTAACTGCACAGATAGAGATTAGTGTATCAGAGTTAAATGATCTGAACCTGTATCAGTTTACAGTAATGTATAGGGTTTGAAAGTGGCACTTAACAAAAGTCTTCTCCAAATAGAAATACGTTGTTAATGTTAAATATGGTAAGATAAGAACCTCCTTTAGAGGAAATTAATAAAAATGACAAAACCGCATCAACAAGTAGCAGCACAGGGAGAAAATATTGTAAGAGTTAAAGTATTAATTAAACTAGAAATATTAAAGATGTAGAGGAGTATTATTACTTTGAGTAGCTTGATCATTTGAGCTGAAATAGAACAGGATAGTATATGAGTCAGTCATAAAAGGTTATAACAAGATAACTTAAGTTCATCTACAATTAGCTGTTATGAAAACCAACAGATCCTTGGACCAGCTTTCATTGTTATACAACACTCATCTGCTCTGTTATTGTCAAATGCAGTTTAATGGCCAGTCATGTCTCTGAGACATTTCAGAGCAACCCAGTCATTGATTAATTGTCAACATAATTGACAAATTAAAAAGAATCATTACTCTCAGCCATCTCTTACCGTATCGGTCGCAATTAGCTTTATTATTCAGAAAAAGTATATATTTTTTGCTAATCACTGGTTTTTACAAATCCGTCATGCAAAGAACAGGGTTGAAACCTCATGTTGTTGGTTGTAGATGGCCAGGACGCAGAGGAACAAGGCCACAGCTCACCACTTGGGTCTGCTCAAGGCACGTCTCGCCAAACTGAGGAGGGAACTCATCACCCCAAAAGGAGGCAGCGGTGGTGGAACAGGAGAAGGTAAGACCATTTTTAAATGTTCCGTCTACCTACAGTGGAAAGACAAGTAAGTGATCCATTAAGGATTAGCTGTATTTGTGTATATGGTCAGGTGTTCATCCAAGTTACAACAATCTTTGGAGCTGGTTGACCAAGTTAAGCAGGGTATCTTAGAGTTGGGTGAATTAGGTCCTTTTTAAATGGTTTGTATACATTATGAGCACTGTGCGAGTCCGTTTGTTTTATTCTAAATATATCTTAAACCCTTTTCTGTTCCGTAATACATCACAGCGGGTATTTGATTATAGTATGATTTATTTTTTGTGTTTTAGGTTTCGATGTAGCAAAAACCGGGGATGCTCGTGTTGGCTTCGTTGGATTTCCTTCCGTAGGAAAGTCTACGCTGCTTAGTAACCTTGCAGGCGTGTATTCTGAGGTTGCCGCCTATGAGTTCACCACTCTCACCACAGTACCTGGAGTCATTCGCTACAAAGGCGCCAAAATTCAGGTACAAGGATTTGTTTGTTTGATACCTGCAACCTTTTTTGTTTAGGATGTTTTAAGTTGCTTATTTTATGTTCTTGCCTTCTTCCTTTTCAGCTTCTCGATCTCCCAGGAATCATTGAGGGAGCCAAGGATGGCAAGGGCAGAGGCCGACAGGTCATCGCAGGTAAAGATTTGAGACTAATGAAGGTTTTTATTCACCAAATACAAACGGGTGACAAAGTGTCCTAGTAAGTTGTTGTGCCTCCATGGGCCTCTCGACGACTTAAATACACCATGTCATTTATACTATTGGAGCGATGAAACGACTTTCTTGCTAATTAAATTCCCTCATTTGGTGTTCTAATGATAGTTGAGGTGAGTGCTGTCTTTACATGTCATTCCTTTCTTTTTCAGTTGCTCGAACCTGCAACCTGATCCTCATCGTGCTCGATGTGTTGAAGCCTCTTCTCCATAAGAGACTCATAGAGCATGAGCTGGAGGGCTTTGGCATCCGACTGAACAAGCAACCACCCAACATTGGTTTCAAGAGGAAGGACAAAGGAGGCATCAACTTCACAGCCACAGTAATTCTCAAAAAGCACAACAGCAATTTAAAGTTTCATGTCTTCATATGTCACTGAAATTAAAAAGTACTGCAGGTCTGAGTTCCCACTAGATTTCAGTGATGAGATTTGTGAGTTTTTACTTGTCCTTATAACCAACTGAAAAGTGAGACTACTACAGCGTGGGGGGATGCTGCCACTATTTCCGCCTGCAGATGTCTGAAGTCATTTGTCAGTGTAATTTGAGGATGGGATCTTTTCTGGCCTCCAATTAATTAAAATAAATGTATGGAATCCATTTGGATCAAATAAGTTGTTTAAAGTTTGTTCCGATCTGCAGAAATAAATTGGGTAAATGTTATTTCACTCTGGTAAAATCAAGCTGAAAACTGTCCGATGCTGTCGCCCACTGGCCATGCATGAGATTACACTTATTTCTGTAACGTGCCAACATTTGGTTTGTAACTGATTAACAGTTATCATTGACTTAACATGTTTTTAGGTATAGATTTTCACGAGAGTACTAGAAGCGTGATGTTCGATGTACGACGTGAAAACATTAATACTGTCTGTACCTAATATTAGAGCCCATCCCGCAATGGAGTATTGGATCAGATGCCTAAACCAATTTTAGATTCAATATATAGGCATTTATATATGTATGTTTGTCTGTGTATGTGTAGCCAAAGAAAATTAATGAATATGCATTCCTCCCAAAAAAGTGTTCTTAGCAAACACTGCCTCTGCCTGATTTGCGCAGGCAATTCTTTACATTATGTGATATATATATATATATATATATATATCACATATTATCTGTGTACATATTCTGCCTCTTTGATGGGTTAATATATATACTTCTATATCAGTTTGGTTTTATTCAACATATTGAACATATGTCCTCTACCGCTCGTGTTAACAGACATCATACCCTCCCTCTTCCTCCTTAGTGTGTACAAACTGAGCTGGATTCTGAAACGGTGAAGTCTATCCTGTCCGAGTACAAGATCCACAACGCCGACATCACTCTGCGCAGCGACTCCACAGCCGATGACCTCATTGATGTGGTGGAGGGAAATCGGTAAGCTGCTGAAGTGCCAGAATGGGCCCGCCTTAGTCATCTCCAGTGGGTGCGGCCTGCTGGAGCCTTAAAAATCTCATCTGTTCCTACTACACCAATGCAGATACATTAGTAAATGTGGTAAATGTCCTATGCAGTGCAGTGTTTCCACTTGTATTATATCTTTAGTTAATCATTATCATCACTAACCTAGAAACCTTAAATGCAAGAATACAACAATTGCTTTAAAATTTAGTATGTGGATGATGTGAATGTATGTAAAACCAAGAGTTCGGAATTCCTTTCCCACTGCTGAACACTGATAGTTGTGGATTGTGCAGTAATTGAATGGTCAGCAGCCACTTACAGTCTCTTGTCACGACAGGGTCTACGTCCCGTGCATATATGTGCTCAACAAAATCGATCAAATCTCCATTGAGGAGTTGGACGTCATCTACAAGGTGCCCCACACTGTCCCCATCTCAGCCCACCACCACTGGAACTTCGATGACCTGCTGGAGAGGATGTGGGATTACCTAAGACTTGTGCGCATGTAAGAGATTATAATCCAGTCTTAACAGGGGGGTTTGAATGGAGGGGAAAGACGGTAGCTGCAGAATTTGGATATTTTAATTTGTTCAGATTCATTTTAAAATTTGATGAGTTAGATACAAGTGCTGTAATGCATTTGCAAAAATTTGACAGAGATGATTTTTTTAATTTGCAGCTACACCAAACCCAAAGGCCAGCTTCCTGACTACACGTCTCCTGTTGTCCTCCCTGACGGCCGAACTACAGTCGAGGATTTCTGCTTGAAGATTCACAAAAGCCTCATGAAAGAGTTGAAATAGTGAGTATCATTCTCCGTCTCTGAGCACCAGCATAGATTTGATAATTTCTCCATTTCTCTTAAACGCAGCTCCAAGAGTGGTAACTGTTTTCTTTTTTTTCCATAATTTTCTTTTTCAGTTTTAATATAAAATGCAGCTCAAGGTTAACATGATTAAGATGGTTAAAGAATCTATAAAGATTGTTTTATATTATAATTTATAATGTATTTTTGAAAAGTGTTAAAGCAATGTCACATTTAAAATAAAAACTACACGTAGTTGAATTAACTCGAAGCAAGACTAAGATTAATTTAAGAGCAGTTTTAGAACATATTGGTGAGTTGTGTGCTTTGTCCTGCATTTCACATCATTCATTTGCTTTTTTCTTTAAGGTTTTTTTAAGAACAGTCATTATTAGAACCAGTGTACAACAAAATGACTCGTTGTTATTGAAACAATACAGTCGCTTTAATCACAGCCATTGCCTTTTTAGTGGTGAGATACGCCATGTAAGCTTTAATTGGAGAGTTTGGATTAGGATCTCAGATGATGTGTGGCTCCACCATCTTCAAATGGGGGGGAGCTAAGATCGTCAATCAGTCAATACGTTAGTGCTACTAAGCATTAGCCGTCCTCCAGGGAATGAACAGGTCACATATGCGATTAGAGAGCCGCGGTAACTAAAGGATGTCATTGTACCCTCTAGGTTCCTTTATAGCTGCAGATCCAGTGTTTCTGCTGCAGAGAAAGAATAAAATCTCTTACCTATTTTATTTGTTTATTAAATAGGACGCTCGCCGGACGAGCTTGCTCATTTTTTACTTCTCTTCAAAATGGTGTAAAATTAATTCATCCTTCACGTACTATAATTTTTTTTCAAATCTTCCTCTTTCAGTGCTCTTGTGTGGGGAGCTTCGGTGAAACATAACCCTCAAAAGGTGGGCAAGGACCACCTTATGGATGACGAAGACGTAATCCAGCTGGTGAAGAAGTAAAAAAGGAGTCTCCAGTTCCCTGCATGGCCGGCGTATCACAAAGTGTTTTGTACAGTTGCTGGGTAAATCGACGAACATATCCATCAGACCAACTGTGTTGTGTGGTTCCCAGATTCTTTGCTGTAAGTTAAACCAATGAAATGAATGCGAGTGTCACCTTTAAAATAACCTACATTACTTACCACCATGATTAGTTCATATTGAATATTGGTTTAAGACTTGCATTAAAATCTGTACAATAAAAACTTAAAGGAACGTTGCCTCTGACTTTTTATCAACCCATCTTAAATTAGGGTTTATTAATCGCATATGAATGCTAGCATGTATTTAAGAAGTATAACTAGGCACACTTCTTAACTTAAATTTATGTGATTTAATGTGCTACATGCAAACTGCTGCTTCGGTACCACAGGAACGTATCATTGAATCTGCTCTCAGTTCGACAGCCCTCTCAGAATCACAGCAGTTCTAAGCAGCAGTTTTACCACGACCACTCGAGTCCGCCTCCGACAGGAAAGGAAAAAAGGTCTCCTTTGAAAGCCCTGTCCAGAGAAGTGATTTATGTGACATTGATGATGAAGGCAGTTATTCAGGCTGTTGGCCCACCCCCTCTCGTAAGGACGGCCACTCAGGTTAATCAGTTCATTCACTCAGACGCAGTCTGGGGACATCGTCCGCCAGCTGTTCACAACTAACAAGACTCCACAGAGTAAGAATCCAGAGCATTTCATCAGACCCAGGAGCACTGCTTGAGGCGAGCATTATCTAATGTCAATATGTTGCAACCTGTAAGAAGTGGAGCAGCCATTTTGTGTCTGAGCAACTGATAGAAGCCGGTGACTGCAGAGGATGGCGCAAGTGCAAAGCAGAGTAAATAGTACGATATTGTCCGAGTGGAAATGTGAAGAATAAAGACCAATGAACCGAGCAAAGACTGTTGAGCTGAGCTTTTCCAAACGTGTGTGTGATTGTAGTACAGCATATTTGATACACTGCAAAGATGTGGTAGCAGATTTGTCAGGTGAAATAAACTCACCTATAATTTAAAAATTATACACAAAATATATAAAACTTGTTAGGGTATGTTTCTTCTTGGAACAATACAGAATATTTTGTATATAAAAATGCAACTCTACCGATCTTGCATGTCAATTATTAAAAAAGACATTATGGCAAAGAAAAGAAATATCTCAAATCCTGATCCCCAATTAACCTAATCCACAAAATTCAGTAAAATTTGTAGTTGTCGAGAAAAACCACAAAACTTTTTACACTTATACAAAAGCAACCATCGATACACTCGGTTATTCTGTGGTTACAAAGGGTCTGAGTCTGAACAACGTGGATAACAAACAAGACATTTGTTTTAATATTATTAATGTTATATGTGCAACAGGGTTTCTTTTCCAATGACTGTATGAATAAAAAGTGCAACTCTCTGTTGTAGCTCAATAGCAGCTGTACCTCACTTTAGTCTTCAGTGAGGCTGCTTTTGAGAGTGTATCTGATGTTGTAGACGACAGTTCTTACTGAGAGAAAAGACACTTCTTTTTTTTTTTTAGGGAAAGCTGCAGTGGTGGAGGGTAATGCATGGCTGTCCAGCAGCAGCAGGATCAACCCTCCTCAGACACCGCCTCTTCCCCACCCTCTTTTACCCTGTAAATTACAGCAGCACTTTAGCTAATGAAAGAGTTGAAGACCGGGCACTAATAAAAGCCATTAAGTGAATAAAGCACTTCCCCCTCTAACAAAATTAAAGAATCTACCCATTTGGAGAGGGAGGACTTTGTATTAATATTTATGAAATGCGGAACCCAGCGGCCCCCCCAAACTCCCCAACCCACATCCAATCCTAGCCTGACCAAGTCCTCCTTGCCATTGCACCTATCCCAAGAGAACATCACCAACCCCTCCTAGCTGGAAGGAGGGGCAGGAGACGGGGACTTGAAGGGTGCTGAGGACGCAGTCTGGACAGTCTGTCTCAAGTAGAGCAAGCTGGAGGACCCCTCCAAAGACTGCTCAGCACCCGACCGCCTTCAACTCTCCTCAGCCGGCAGCATCGACTTTGGGTCCAGCGGATGGAAAGGTGGGTTTCAAGGGAAGACCTTCCAATGACAGCAGCTTGAGGTTGTCAGTAAAGCACAGTAAGGTATGACTTAAGTCTCAAATTTTTATAATTTGTTGGTGTGTAATTTTATGTTTTAAATAATTTGTTTCCAAAGATCATTTATTTAAACTTTTTTTCAGTCAAATTTAAAATCTGATTCTGAGATTTATACAAAACTTTGAAACTCAAAAGAATTGTGCATTTTTGACGAAGGAAAAAAACCACCAGACTCAAGGTAAGAGATCATCCTAATGTGTCACAATCATCCACGCATTAAAAACCATCTCACCATCCCATCAGCCATCACTTTAAAACATCCCCATTGTTGTGAAAAACAAAAAAATCTCTTCCCATGCCACCTTCCACCATCCCACCCAACACTCTCCCATTTTCACGCCATTTGGTCGCCACCACAGGCGCCAGCTTTTTTTTTTTCTCCAAGACACATACATATGCATCAGGGTGTAATTTCATCACACAAAGTGGCTCAGTTGCCTACGCGGTATAAGTTGATTATGGCACCATGCTTTCTCATTCTAGTAAGACGTCCCTGGGGAGCTGAAACAAAACAGGCAGGAGAAGGTAACGAGATTGTCAAAGCCTTTGGAGAAACCGCTCTCAGCTTGACCTGACTCTTAAGCATTGCGCCCAGTGACCGTTAACGCAGTTAGGGATAAAACGTCAGGAGTGGCCGCGGCTTTAGTCCAAGGAGACGGTGAATGTCCTCAGATGGACAACGGCAATAAAGCTGTTTACTGTCATCCTGGAGTTCATTGTGTCACTGGCCGCCAAGACTCTTCTTTATTTTAGTCGATTACAAGTAAAATTTCAGTGACTGGACTCTGCTGCAGCGCTTAACAAGATCGCTGATGAATTACCCAAACTTAGTTTCCATCGATCCGTTGAAGAACACCCAACAGACTGATGGAGAACTGATTTTATTAAGCCACCCGTCGTGGGCCTTCTGTAAATCTTTCCTTGAAAAATCTTTTTTTAAATAATCGTTTGTATCAAAGGATTTCATTTTTGGGGAATTTTTTTTCTTCGTGTCTAGTAGCGTTGGGCGCGAAGACCCGGAGGGAGGGGTTTGACGCAGTTTGTGCGCAGGAAGGGAGTAGCCCTTTTTTCCGCATTGAGTGTGACCTATGACTAATCGCTTTTTTTTTTATTCTGCAGATGTTCTTAACTGCGACTGTGTTCATTTGCTTCTGTATTCACTGTGTAAACCAGCGTTGCCATTTTTATTTTTTGACAGTAAGTCTTTGAGTGCGGATCCCCGCCCTCACACCTTTAGACTTTTTGGTCTCTTGTCCTGCAGACGCCACCGAACCACTGGACCTTCTTTCAACTGTTAGAACCCAGAAAATACTTCCATGTTTTGACCCTGTACCACATTTACTAAGGATGACGAGCAAGTATAAAAGATTTTTTGGTGTTTTACTGTTTATTTTCCTCTAACTTTAAATCTTCAAACGTAGCCTTCCAGTCTCTCGGATACCTCACACTAAGCTGGATCCTGTGTTGGGTTTTTTCTTCTTTGCCCAGGGCTCCATTGTGCTTGATCTAACCATGCAGTGTATCTTCTGTCCATGGTTGTGCCAAGCACCTTGGAGGCTTCGGAGCACAAGCTGCCGTCTGTCGTCAACTTAAAAGCTCTTAATAAAATTCAGATTTCTATTTTTAAGTCACTGACTGACTTCTGCATTTTTTTCTATATTTTTTTTATATTAAAGCAATAAACTATCACTACGATAATGTTATAGTGCAAAATAAAGACTGAAGAGAAGACACCAACCATGGACCAATAACCATGAGATCTTTATGTGTATTTGATGTTCTTTATTCTTTATTCTTTGTTCTTTCTTTTTTATTCCTTGTTCTTTGTGCTTTATTCTTTATTCTTTATTCTTTATTCTTTATGCTTTAAGCTTTATGCTTTATTCTTTTAACATCTCATGATGTCATAAGATGTAGGAGTATGACCAATAAATATTATCGCAATATCCTGTGTGTTTTACTGGCGCCAATTTCTTTTTTTTCAAGAGTGTGTGTGTTGTGTGCGTGTGTGTGTCGCTGGGTTTATAGCGTTCACACAGATAAACCTGTCATTTCCTACAAGCAGGTTGGTTCCAAAATGGTCGATTTGCGGAAACGATCAATTACATTAAGTGCACAGTGGCTTTTAACTAAGGCTGATAATTCCAGCTGGTGGAGGTCATATATTAAAGCAACGAGCTCTCAGTTCAGACCACGGGACACACCACACATCTATAAATCAAACTTTGAGACATTGCGCAATTCCTGAGACAGACAAGCCGACCGGGTTCAGACAGCGAGTTCTGGAAAAGAGGACAAAATGATATTGCTCCTGTTTCCATAAAGTGCTTGGATACTTATTTTGAATTCAGTGTGTGGTGTTTCAAAACGTCGATCCCAACAAGTGCATTCAACCAATACATTTGAGATGATTAAACCAGACTTGTTTCTTTACGACACAACTTTGTACTTAACTTTATACAACAATATATAAGATGTTGCCGCGGCAGTTTTTGGTTTGAATCATGAAGACCATTGCTGTCATCAAGTGCATCAAGAGACTTGTTTTGTATTGTTGTATGAGTCAATAAGTTTCCTCCTGGAAAATATTATATTCATACATGCATTCATCATATTTCCTGGAAAAGACGACCTGCCTTGTTTGGGAAATACAGTCTGACCAACACCAGAGTTAAAAAGATGGATAGTGTTGTTGTTGGTTTCACCTTCATTTTGTCAAACCGCACTCTGACTACAAATAAGGTTGTTTGCTATACTTCAGCTGCAATTGTTATTATATTTTTGACAAGGACAGTCGTGTCTAATTACATGAATGTGTTCTATTCTGGTGTCTCAATAAACTGTGACAGTGTGACAGTGAGTCTTCAGGACCTTGAAACTGAAGCAGCTAAATGGAATTCAACCTTTAATAACCTTAGACCGAGCACAAACTTAACCTGGACATAAAAATAGAACACATAAACTACATTTAGACAAACCTTCACATTGTCAAAACAAAACCTGTGCATTTATCTACAATAAAGAAAATACTGTAACTAAGTGAAAGCCTTGTCAAGCTTTAGAAGGTCAGAGCGGACATCATATGATATACTTGTATGTTTACAAAAAATTTGATCATAATAGGTTTATTCTAAGGATTTTGTCCTACATCCTGAAATCATAAATATAAGCAGGTCTTTTAGTGTGTAGAAAATAAACTATATTGGCAGTAACTATGATGATTTCATGTTAATATATTCCATGTTAATTATTTCATAGGTTTTTAGGTAGCTTTTTATTCTCAAATATAACAGTAACTTTGACAACCAACATTGCCCTTCATGCATATAAACATAAATATTAAAATAATTTGGTATTTCTGCTGTATGGAGAGACCTTCAGAGGACAACTCATACTGTATAGAATAAGTATGTAGTGATGCAGCTGCAGTTTTATGTCGCTATTTCATCTTGTAATATCGAGCTGATCAGTTGAGCAGACAGAGCTTCCAGTAAAACCATTCAGCCTGTCACTGACCTCAGGCCCAGACAGGGAATCTAAGGTTTACAGATTATCCCATTAGACTGCTCAACGGCGGCTGCTGTGCACAAACACACGGTTAATCACCTTTTTTCTCTACCCTGACACGTTGACAACCTAGAAAGCTCTGCAGACAGTAGGACACACATGAAGGTCAGTTTATTTGATCTGATTAGTAGCACTTCCATTTCAGTAAATCTTTTGAAATCACAGGGTTACAAGTGCTCCAGCACAAACTAATTATCCAAACGGTTTCTTAATTAATCCACAAACAGAGTAAGAAAAACAGCAAAGAAAGGAGGAAACACACAAAAACATTGGACTGATGAAGGTGGCACGCAGGTGTCGACGTTTGACAGATCATCAAAATTCTACATTCTCAAGCTGAACATAGTCAGTGAGATCTCATTAGTGAGTTAGCTTTTTGACAACACACAATTTGAACATCCAAAATCATTTCATTTCCTCCCTCACGTGTTCGAGCACATCAAGCACACGATTAACTGCAAATTAATAAAAATCGAACAGCGGTAAAATACTTCACTACAGAACAGAATTGAACATTGTTTTGACAGTGGCGATATATTAATACTTTATGTGGGACTCAAAGTGGAACCCTACATGCTGCTGACACATGCAAGATGTATTAAACAGATGTATTTCAAGATATTTGCACTTGATTGTCATGCTGTAAACCCAGTTCTTTATCAGGCCTTTTTTTCAACAGCATGTGGTGCTTTTTGTACATTCAAAAAAAACACGCCCTGCTAACAGACGACGGTGAGTGATAATGGACTAAATGAAGGAAGAATTTACTGGAGTTTGAGATGGACCAACACATAAAAACAATACAACACAATGCAGGAGGAGAAAGTTTCAGAGCTTGTTCTCTAAATAAGGACAGGGAGTTTCAGTGGAAGGGTTACCGTTTTATGAATTTTCAAGGCCTATTGTAACACATAGAAAACAAAAACATATTTATGTGACTGTTGATGTCGACACTGAAATAACACATTTTTTCTGAGCTGAATAAATGGTGTGAAATGCAAGCGAATCATTATGTGGCACAAGTGCTCGATGTTTCTTTAAGGAGGAGCTGGTTTATTAGAGTGTGTCTGTGAAGGTTTGCCTTGTTGGAAGTGCATTAGTACCATTGCATCTGAGGATTTATTTGGTTGTAATAAGACACTATGCCCCCAATGCTAAAGGACAGGTTTACCTTCAGAAGGCTGTTTTGTCAACACTGGCAGTTTCTGAACAGTTGCGCTGACACGGCGAGGTGGATAGAGTGAAACCTCAACTGTGCCGACACCAAAACAATGCAAACCCCACAGGAGTACTACAGTTGACGTTTTTCACTTCGTGGACATGCGTTCCAATAACACCTTCATTTGGATAAAGAGTTTTTTCCAGTCGTGTGAAAAATCAAAACGCTCATGCTGTAAGCAAACAGGAAAGCACCTGCTTTAAATCCATGAAAAGCAGAAACATTTTAGAAAGGATATCCTCTCGAGGTCTCAGTGCAGGACTTCATCTTGGCCATGGTTTTATGTTGTTGTGAAAATGTCAACCAGAAGCTGGTTGTAGTAACCATTCTACTGTATGTCCACTACTGTGCAACCATTTCCTTGATATCTAGCTGAAATCCCACCACAGAGGCTGATAAAGAGATGTGGCTGCCGCCGGTATGAACAACCTAAAGTAAAGCCTTGTTGAACAACGGAAGACAAGAACAAGAACATTAAATTGAGAGAAACAGTGCTTTTGCAAACCGAATCTCTACAATTGGCAATTTTGGCTCGACCTTACCAATGGTAGCAGGATACACAGCATTACTAAAGGAGGCAAAAATGTCCCGTAGCATTGGTTGGCCAAGGGCAGCAGTCTGGTTGACAATTTCCATGGCAACATTTGCGCCAAAGGACTGTGACAACTCATCTACAACCATGTCTATGGATGGACTTCCAGTGTACTTTCACTGTTGGTTGCGACTTCCATTTGAGTTTCACAGTTTACACCATGTACCAAAGTAGTTGTTGTTGGAGGGTTTGATTTGGCTTCACCACCCACACACCCCCTTGATCTACAAACTATCCATCTCAGGCGTAGATCTGACCAGGGCGTGCGTTTTCTCCACCGTGGCGCTCCTGGCTCGGCTGGCGGTTGGTGTCGCCGGATTTAATGACACCTACGTAGTCCTGGATCCCAACCTCCAAGTTTCTGGCCTTCAAGGCAGCAGTGTGCAGCTTCTGTAGGAAATCTGGCATACCTGTCAGAGGCAAAGATAAGACCTCATTATCAGAGAGAATACACACACACACACACTGTAGGCAAACATGAAATATGTGTGAGGAAAGAAGTATATTCTAAGCGTAAAAAGATGTTTACAGGTAAAATGCAACTAATGAAAGGAGCTCACCACTTGACACCATCCAGCTCACACAGTAACGGGGGAAGACGGTCTGGGGGTCGTCGCTGTAGGTCAGCAGGTAATCAAAGCCATTCTTGGAGAAAAAACAAAGTCAGACTCAGTGACGAGAAAACCAGCTGCAACCTAAACAAATTTTTATGTCGACACATTCATTACAAACCTCATCAAATGACTTGTGAGGACGGATGACCATCTTTGACTGGTATGAATGGACTCGCACAAAGTCCTGAGTCTCTGGGACTCTGGGATGCTGCACAGCTCTGTACAACAGAATAATACAACATTTAAATCCACAACAAAAAAATCGAAATTGTTCTTTTAATAATGTATCAAACTCTAAAAAAGTCTGTAATTTATAAAGTCCCACCTGGACACTAAGATCATCAGGTTGTTGTCAACATCAACGTCATAGCGGCGTACGTAGACATAGTCCCTTGAGTACATGGGATACTTTGAGGGGAGATTAAAAAAAGATTAACAAGTGACTATCTGAAACACAATTTACTCTTGACCAAAACTCCTTCACACTGAACTTGAGTGTTGTGTGTACACTTATTTGGTAAAACAAACACACTAATCCCTTAATGCATGATAGCAATCAACGCAAACTCACAGGAAACTGTGTTGCCCAGTGCACAATTTCAGAGCCTGTGCTGAGGTCTCTGTCCACCACTTCAAGCTTGATAACCAGAGAATCCCACTTCTTCCTGTACTCTGTATCCAACTGGGGCAAAGGGGAAAGCATAAGTCAAGGGCAAGGTGCTTAATATAGCACATACTGTGTTGCAGTTGCTTTTGCACAGCATGTGTACCATGCAAACATGCAAGTTGTGCAAGAGCAGCTAGGTAATGGAATTGCAAAACAAGCCGCCCTATTGTACGATAAAATAAAATCGATAGAAATAAAATAATCATGCGTGAAAGTTCCACTGCTATGAATATGAAACATTCAACCATTTGTTAGCAGTTACATATACTTGCATTGCTACAATTGCATACAATTAATACAAATATTTCAAACGTTTCCTAAGTTTAAGAGTGAATTGCGATCTGGTCAATCTGTACCTGTACATTGAAGAACTGTCTCGGTGTGACATCGTTGTAGGAGCCGAACACTGCAAATGAAACACAAGGGAAGCTGACTCTCTGTAAGGAAAACCTTAAAAACAAATGGCAAATGTGTGGGGAATGTGTGTTGGCTGACCTCTGTATTCAAAGAGGTGACTGTTAGGAATGGGCCGCTTCCACACTCTAAAGTCTGTCTTCTCAATCACAACTTCCCAGCATGATTCCTGCTGTCCAGTCACAGTTCCCAAAGATGCATTGTAGTGTTTTGCATCCTCCAGCTCCAGTATCTCCAGCCCACACCTTCAGAAGGGACAAATGCCAGGAGAGGAGGTTTAGAATACTGAGTAGTTTTAGATACAAGTCAAATCAATATGACCTAGGTGGACTGCACACACAGATGAGTGACCAATTCCAACTTCGGCAAAGTGTCTAGATAGCTGCAGCAGCCTTCTTGCGAATGTATGTAAAGCATGTAAATCCCAGCATTATCATACCTAAAGCATTTAATGATCCCTGCATGTGTCACCCAGCTGTAAGTCAGAAACATTACCAACCTGCGAATTTCCTCTTCTTGAATCTTCTCGCTGTCCCACATGAAGACACCGGCCAGGGCGGCGAAGAGTCTCCCAGTGGGCGCATTCTTGTTCTGAAGTCTGCGCCATATCGACCCCACCAGGCTCCACCTGGTGCGCTCGGAGTACAGGTTGGAGTACAGCTCGCCGATCTGACAGGCACGTCGGAGCCTCTGCCCGGTCACGAAGCTGCAGTGGTCCGCGAATATGGAGAGCAGGCCCTTCCTCTTCTGGCCTGACCTGGTGGCGGCGACGGCCTCGTCCGCACCTGCCCTCTGGAGCCAGGACAGCAGCTGGGCAACGTTCCTGCCCAGCCACGGCACCTTCTCCAGCTGCCTTCCGCCCTCCGCGACGCTCCGTCGAAACGAGCTGCTGCTGCTCCGGAGCCTCATGGCGCTCACGCCGATCTCACAGATCGGCCGACGGGGCACGGAGTGGAACATGACGGCTTTGACCGTGACACAATCTTGAAAGGCAAAATAAGACAGCAGCTAGATGACGCTCGTAGCACCTACAGTTAGTTCACAGGCTCAAACCCCGGCTGATGCATGCATTGCCCGCGAACAAGTCTGAAACCCCTTATGTCAGTTTCAATCCGTTCCTGACTTTATCACCAGGCTTCAGTGCTAGCTAATGCTAATGTTATCTCCGGCTAAGTGCCTTCTAGCCCGATCTGGGCAAACACCCCCCACACACCGCAGCACTGGTGGGCTGCTGCCAATGTTCTGACCCAAATCTGACCCTCGGACACAGCGATCTACCTGAGAACCCGAGCTGGAGACGACCACACGCTTTCAAACTCAACCCGCAGGACGTTTGACCTCCTTTTCCTGCTGCCTCTCACACACCCACTCTTGGCAGCCCGCCTCGCTGCTTCCGGAGCGGCCGCTCATTGGACGACCGTCGCCTCGAGCTACGTGGGATTGGTCGCGGTGGCAGTCTGTCTTAAAACGCAGCAGCATGTGCGCCTGTCTCGCTGCTAAAGCTCCCCTGTGCCCGTGTTTCTCCGCTGATTTGAGATCAGATTTCGGGTCTGAGCTGCTGCTGCGGCTCCGGGGGACACGGAGGGTTTAAAATCTTATCCCGGATCAGTGTGTGGAGCCACACCATAGACAGGAAGTCGTCCTCGGCTGCAGATGTACGTGCACGCCGAGTCGGTGCACCACAACAACATGTGTTCGAGGTTGTTTCACAAGACAGTGGCTTCACTGTTGAGTCCAAACAAACCTATATAATTGTGTGCTGTTGACTGATTTGACAAAAACAATCTTTATGAATCAATACCTATTTGTTGTCATTGGGAGAGAAGTAGAATTGCGTTTTTTCAGTCTTACAATTGAAACAAAACATTTGGAGGCAGAGGCTAATATATTAAGAACAAATTACAACCCGTATATATAAGTCGACACAGGCAGAAAAAAAGTACTATTAAAAGTTAAAATAAAAAAAAAAGTAATATACACCAGGTGGCGCCATTCAACCGTGTGGAGAATAGGAGCGTTCTCATCGACCACGCTGCAAAACTGCAATGGGCGTACAAGCTAGAAAATATCAAGTTTAAGACAACACAAAATTAACTCTGCAAAAATAATGACATGAGGAATTTGGGATCAATGGTTCTCAACATTGGAGGCAGCATTTTATATCCAATACACTCAGCATAGAAAGTTTAACTTTTTTAACTGAGCAATGTTAATGTACACTGCATATATTAGCTTTTATTCCAGTCATATTTTTCTATATTTTTTACATTTACTTACACTTAAGTATTATTACCCTTACACTTTAGTATTGCATGCTACTTATTATTTATTATAGATGCCTATTTTTTATTCTTGCTGCTGTAATATTGCAAATTTCCCTATTGTGGGACTGTACGACAGTATTTTCGTATTTTATTCATGGTATCATGACACTCCACAGGAATCAAGGAAGACAGAGGCCTATAGAGGTATCACATTTCCCTTTGTCCAACCCTGTCCCTTATTCAGACACTCATTCAGTTATCTAATATAGCATTGCTTGTCAAACAACTTTACTCGCTAAAACAGGTCTTGAGTAATGAAATAACTACTGACACATTTTATTCTTACATCCAACTGCAGAAAATGGTTCATCGAACCCTCCAGCTCTTGTGCTTCCACATGAGATCATATGTGTGCTGCAGGTTTCAGGATCGCAAGATCATGGGACGAAGATGTTTTTAAAGACACTCGTGCCTCTGAATTATTTAGCTCTAAAGCAAATATCCTAACACAATCATATTTTGATTGAGCAGAAGATTTGGATACAGGATATTGACAATATTACACTGAGAGAAAGTGCTGAGCCCAAAATTAAGACTCTGAATTGGGTTTTGTGATTGCCTATTGAATCATGTTAGAGTGGAAGCTATTAATGCAAACATCAGCAATAGATTCTGAGTCCTTCTTTGACATTGACAGTCCCACCATAATCTAATCTGTGATTAAGTTGAGGTCACGTTTCTGTAACTGACCTCCAGTTCCTGACAAGGGAGTAAACAAAGAGTCTGGCTGTTAGCGTGAGACAGTTAGAGTAGACACAGATGTTTTGGTGTTAGTGGTCTTTCTGGAAACTGCTGGTGTAAAACTCTGTTCTGGAAGAGCCATCAGACTGTTTAAAAAAACAGAGACAATGAGGAGACAGGCCACAAGCAGCCACTCCTTTGTGGAATGCTGCCTTCAGGTGCAAGGATAAAAGTCGTTATTACACGCATCACGGCCTACACCCTGAACATTTCGCCACCGATAGAGGGGAAGAGGAAATTTTCCATGATGTCCATGAAACGTGACGTCAAGTAGTGGGAGACAAGTGAGCTCGTGATAGAATAATAACAATACAGGCTGCTATTACAGCAATGTCCCATGTGACTGAAAAACTGAAGTTTGTCTGGTCTGTTGAAAACTTTTTTTCCTCTCGACACATTTTGGCATTTTAAGCGCCCCCGTTCATTCAGTACAACACGTCTCTCTCGCTGAACGCCACAAAAGAACAATCCCCCAAGAGAAAACGACTTTTGTTGGATAGTGAATGTTGTTTTCATTTCCGTCTGAATGCACTTGAATGAATGGCAATCTTGTAACGCAGTCAACATCATCATCGCCGCCGGCGGCTGTTATTCTGTTTTGATGTGGCATTGTTTCCCTGTAAGCAGCCACTGGTTACTATGGGTAACTGTGACTGTCTGCAGCTTATGTCTATTTACCCACGAGTCTACGTTTGAAATGTGGTTGCAGGACAGTTTAAACAGCGCGTACAGACAATAACACTGGCCTGGATAGATGCCCTAAAGTGACACTGCGCGTTGTCCTGCACTGGTGTCGGTGAAAGTGTAAATATGTGTGTTGAATAATCTATATATATAAATAACATTTAACCTCCTCCTCCTACTACTACTGCTTCTCCTACTAATAATAATATTAGTGATAATGATACATTAAAGATACTTACGAAAAAGTTGGCATGCCAAACTTAAAAGTAGAAAATTGGTTCTGACAGTATAGTTATCTACATAATTATTACACAGGTATGTACAGATATAGTTAGATGATATACAGTTAAGTCTCTTTATTTTTCTCTTTAAGTGTGCGAGTAAAGTGTATTTATACGTTATTTATATCGCACTAAAAAATTTTTACAATGTGCGTCACAAATGTAAAAAACTGAAAAAGTTAATGCTTCTTAGACATAAACAGAAAATTACACACAGACAGGAAAAATTACAAGGTTTTTATATAATTTTGTTGTCGTGACAGTGTATTTGATCGGCTTTAGAGATATCGAGAAAAGGAATCCTGTTACAAAAAAAAAAAAAGACACCCCTCACTTAGCGCGTGATGAGTAAAAAAGGAGATAGAGAGGGGGAGAGAAAGAGAGAGAGAGAGAGAAAGGGAAGGAGAGAGACATACAGAGAGAGGGAGTGAGGTAGAGATAGAGAGAAAGAGTGAGACAGAGAGGGAGAAAGGGGGGGATGATGACAGCTGTATAGGGGGCGTGGCTTCCGGAAGGGTGTATCCAATAAAGTAGAACCTCCCCGCTCAGACCGGCACGAGCGAGTTCTACACATGCGGCAGCGCGAGGCTCCCATTCAAACTGAGACGCTCCTGAAAACGCGGATCTATTTCACATCGACGCTGACAACACCATTTTTATTTTAGTCTTTTAACTCGAGGCAGCTTTTGGTTTTCTGAGGGGATCAATCTCATTATCAGTTTAGGTCATTATCCCGCGCGCGCTAACGCCGTAACTGTGCGTGCCGCGCTCTCTCTAGCTTCCTGATTAGCACTCGCTCTTCATCCCGGGACCGACAACTGCAACGTGTGGTGAGTTTTTCATCTCTCGACATTTTTCCCGTTACTATCAGAATTAAACTTCGCCTCCAGCTTCACCCGCCGAAGTTACTCAGGGGAACGTCGCCCCCCCTTCGAAGCTAATGCCACCGCTAGCAAGAACAACAAACTGCTGCGTCTTCAGAGGTAACAAGCTGGTTATGTTACATTGAAGCGGACACTTTAAGGTCAGACATCTTGCGTTGTCGATGATAGATAAAAGTGGTTTATCTGTAACTTCCCGCTAACGCGAAGGTCTCCGCAGCATTTGGTTCGTCCCAAGGTTAATTGCGCAGTGAAACCCTTTTATTTAATGTGAGCAGTATCGCTTGTGTGTCCACATTTGGCTTGACAACACGACGGAGGCTGCTCACCCGGTCAGTCCGTCCGTGGGAGCCTGGTGCTGCCTAAACCGAGTCACTTCCGGTCAGAAGTTACGGCCCCCTTTTCACGAAAGACCTCGGACAACCGGCACAATAAGAGTTGTAAAGTGTGTCATTATCGCCTCGGTAGAGAAAGACGCTAAATCTAACCCGGGACAGTTGTTTTATTTTCTGTTCAGTCGCGTGAGAGCGTGCGAAACGATGGGGCTCGTGCTCGAGGTTGTGTTCTTGAAAGTGATGACGACACGTGCGTGTCGTCAGCAATGCTCATCCAACTGATGAAACCCCCTAGTAGACGAGACACGCCTTCGCTCTTATAACGCGTTATGTTGTCAACGGTGATCCGGGAGATGACAGCAGGAGTAGAAGCGAAGCGTCCGAGATAGAACACAGGACTTTTGGTGTCCCGCGAGAAGCTGGTTGCTTCCTGCGACACACACAAAAGATGGCCACCAATTGCATTTCGAAACAAGGCATCTAATAAAAATCGTCCTTCCGGTACAGACGTTTACTATCTGTAACGTTGTTTTCTTACGTTAAAAAGGCAGAGCCCCCCCCTCTGTATATTCTCCCTTACTCCTGAAGGAGGAATGAGGAGGAAGTTGTTATTAAAGCAAGTCTTCTCTGTCTTTTGTCTCCCCAGGATGCACCCCTGCTCATCTGCAGCTACAGTTGCACAATGGCTGTCATGTCACTCTGCTTGATAGCCCAGCGCTCAAAGAACAGCAACAGATCCAATTTAATTTTAGGATAACAATACGCCCTAATCACAACTGTTTACCTTAGTTGTTGTCTGGCCAGTCCCAGATATACTGTTTACAAGTTTGCACTGCTAAATCTCAGAAATACCCTGTGCAAGACGGGGAACTTGAAGAGAAGCAAATAATTTATTTTGACCGAGTACCTCTTTATTTTATTTATTTTTCATTCCCTTTAAGATTTTGAATCAATTCTTTATAAGCCTGCAATCATGGTTTCAACAACTGCAATGTCAATATTAATGGCCACCACTGCAGCCGTGGTAGTTCACACTCCTCTGACTGAGTACATGTGGCTGCTGATTGTTGGCTTCATCATCGCCTTCGTCTTAGCCTTTTCTGTTGGAGCAAATGATGTCGCCAACTCCTTTGGCACAGCTGTCGGCTCTGGAGTGGTCACCTTGCGACAGGCTTGCATTCTGGCCACAGTGTTCGAGACCCTGGGCTCTGTGCTCCTTGGGGCCAAAGTGAGCGAAACCATTCGGAAGGGCATCATCGACGTGAACATGTACAATGGCTCCGAGCATGTGTTAATGGCTGGATCCGTCAGTGCCATGGTTGGTGAGTATCTTCAGCTGAACGTCAATGATCCCTGCAAGCATAGGCACCTTTGGTGTAGCAGAATGTAGAGAATTGATCTTAAACAAAAATACCAAAAGTATTCTGCTTACAATAACAGATTCCAGCTGAAGTTAATGTTTTTGGAAATTGCGCTTTAGTTGTATTATATTTATAGTTTATATTATGTTGCTGTGAGCCTTTTATTAATGTGTCTTTTTTTAAGCCTATGAAAGTGAATGAAGTGGCGAGATCATGCCAGCCTGTCAAGTCTAATGTGATCAAATTATTCATTCTCATTAGGTTCTGCTGTGTGGCAGCTGGCCGCCTCCTTCCTTAAGCTACCCATCTCTGGAACACACTGTATTGTAGGTGCTACTATTGGCTATTCACTGGTCGCCAAAGGCCAGCAGGGAGTCAAGTGGATGGAACTTGTCCGTATCGGTAAGTGTGACAAGGAAACCACATGACCTAGAAATTCAAAACTAGTTCTTAGGTTGAATCTGCATCATAGGCTTTATTAAAATATAGACAGTGCTTAATCACCAGTCTTATTGTTAAACATAAACACGTGTTATTTTGTGTGCAAGAAGTTTATATCTAGGCCAACAATTCAATGATTTTATGAATAGGAGTTGTTTGCTCAGCGCTAAATCGTTAGAGGTAAAGGCATCTATCATTGTACATGCAATAATTTTACAGTGCACTATACCTTGCACATTTAAAGTTGAAACTTAATTCTTGGTGTGCAGTATTTTTCATTTTCCAATTCGTAAACCAGGACTGTTAGAAAGATTACAAAATAATGCTGACATTCTTTTTAGTTTCATTTTACATTCTGGTCACAAGCAAAACACGTATTGATTGTTTGAATGAAGTGTTGATGATTCCCTTTGACTCACCTGGGTCAAGAAGCGGAATTGCCAAAATAGCCAAAGTATTTCGAAATGGCATAGTTGAGTTAGGATATCCTGTTTAGACCCCTACTGAAATAACTGCTCCCTTACAGGTATTGGATTTCCCCAAAAAGATATGATATTGCAGTTCCCAGGAGATAATTTTCAAACAACATAATTTAAGTTTACAGTTAGATTACAACTAATGAGAGGGGATTTATAAGGGGATCTTACTGACTTGCTGTACTTTCTTTTAATTTGCAGTTGCTTCATGGTTCCTGAGTCCCCTTTTGTCTGGAATAATGTCAGGGATCGTTTTCTACTTTGTGCGTGTATTCATCCTACACAAGGTAAGCACAGCTCCTTCTAGATAGTACGTGTATTAGATTGAGTAAAACGAGAACCCTCCAGGGCGACGTGTCAGTTTCAACACTTTACTTTTATCCTACACTCAAAATGAAATTTGGAAATGTTTGTAACCAGGCAAAAATACTGTTCTGTGATGCTATTCCTTATCCTCATCTTAGGTTACAGAGAATAGCATCACAAGGGCACAGTAGTAAATAAAACTCCTAACAAAATTTGGCGTTTTTGTTGATACAGCTTTTATATCTGACATTGGGCTTGGCTTTGTTTCTGTAGAAAGACCCTGTACCTAATGGACTGAAGGCCCTGCCTGTCTTCTATGGCGTGACTCTGGGAATCAACGTGTTCTCCATCATGTACACTGGAGCTCCGAGTGAGTATCATTGTTTCAGTCATTTTGCTCTGCATGCCTGCCCGCAGTCACGGCTTAAAATAAACTGCTCCCTCAGACAGCCGGAGGCCCACACGATTCCAGACCGAACCAGGCTGTGTTTACCATTTTCACCGAAGCTCTGTTTATTTTAACATGTTTTTTCGGACTGTCTTGCTTGTGGTTGTATGTGGGTCATAGCTGCAATAAAGTTTTAAGAGCAAAGCACAACAGGGAGCTGGAAATAAGATTTCACTTTACTTCTTTTCCTCCTCCATCTCTGAAGGGCACAGACAGTGATGTCAAGAGTTAACAGGGTATTTGAAATGTTCTTAGTTATCTGCTGCCAGTAGGTGTACTGCTACTCAGAATAAGCATAGTAATCCTCTGAATATTTGTCATCCTCCTTACACAATTTTTTTCTAAACGAGCAACTTTTGCTCCTTTGTTTGTTTTTCTCTCTACAGGACCTAACAGTTCAAGATGTTAGCTGGCCTGGGTCAGTAAATGGCTGCTACAGGCCAGAGTTTGACCAGATATGGTGCGCTGATGTGTGCACGCACATCAGCGCACTCAAAAAGGAGATCACTTGCTGTTCCAGCATAGCCCATAACCTGGCTTAGCGAGGCACATTCTGTACAGTTGTGTGAAGTCCCTGACACCTCAACGTACTGTTCTCGAGGATCACATTTAGACCCATTAACAAACCACTGTCTGCTACATCAAAGCATGCATACATTCTATATCCTGTCGATGAGGACAAGTTGTCACCATGTAAATACTTAAAGCCTCAATCAGTGAAGACAATTTAACCCATTCCCAACAATTACTGCACCATCAGCCTCTTAATGATTCTTCATCATGAAGTAACAAAGCAAAAAATGTTTAGTACATTTTTGTTTCAAAATACTTTTTCAAAGAATATTCTTCAAAATCAGACAGCCCTCATTTATTTCATTGCCTGGTTTTTATACTCAGGACAACAACAGTTCATTGTTGCTCTGTATTGCTGATATATACACTCTTATGCAGTACCTCTAACCCACTGAGAACAGTATGTTTGACTTCCTCTGATTGGACTCCGTGTTCTCCCTGGTCAGCATCCTATCATAGTGGTGCGATTGGACACCAGGCATCCCACAGCACATTCCAATACTCAATATATATATACAGCAGTGCCAGAGACGTCATCCAGCATTGGGCCAAAGAATTTGAGGGTCAGCTGTTGACCCTATGCGAATGAGGTTTAGTGTGACCTGGGTTCTTCACACCTTATAAAACACTCAGCTGCTGTCAGTCCACTGCAGCTCCAGTCATTGTAAAGGGAAAATCAACCATGAATTAGAATTATGATGTTATTGTGAGCCCCTTCAAAATGTCCATCACCTGAATATGAAGATCTACAGCTTCCTAAATCAGAATGAAATCACACTTCTAGACATCTCAGAGATAAAACATCTGCCTTCACAGAGATGTGTCATAGAGGCAAATGAACAGCATGCCCCTGTTTGTTTCATAGAGTTGAATGTCATGGTGACTCTACAGTTTGACCCATTCACACCATTGACAAACTTCAATGTGTTAAGCTGGATGCCCATTTTCTGCCTGGGTAACTGGGACATCAAACAATCAGCAATGTAACTAATACTCACATGACAGTCTCTGTTTAACCCGAGACATGGTCCTGAAACAGAATCCTGGATGCCCTCAGAGGCTGCTTTTGTCACCTGGTATCCTGAGAAAATACTTATACCTACAGCTTACAGATCCTTTCAGATCCCTTTCATTTACTGCAGCTGACACTTAATCTTAATACCCAAGGTAAATGCTTATCTAGGTTCAAGACAAATAGTTAGAGGCTCCCTGCCAAGTGAGTCATAAATAGTCACTTTAACTGTCATTGTAATTGAGGTTAGACGAAAGTTGTACACATTAGAATAGGGGGGAAAAAAACAACAAACATGTTATTGTGTAATGTAGGCATGGGATACAGAGGTTTCAGGGAGGGGTGCGGAACGTGGTTAAATTCCATTTCCTGTGCAGACCAATTCATCCCACTGCATGGCTGTGGTATAAATCAACCCCTCTATGTGGGAGTGTTTATCAGACCTAGCCTAGGTTCTGGATTTAGTTTTTATTTTGTAAGACGTTCCCCACAAACAAGCCACAGTGTCAAAGAGTGGCAGACGGGTTTATTTGTCATTTTCAGTCCTTTGTTCCCTTTACATATAGTGTTCAACCAAACTACACCTGTCTTTGGCCATCTCCCTACATGTGTGCTGATGCACTCCAGTGAAGGCCCGGAGCCTCAGCTCTTAGGTCACCTTCCAGTTTTTCCTCCTATGCCTATCCTCTCCTGAAGGGAGTGAGCTCTTGCATAACTAAATAAACATCAGTCAGATGCTCTGCAGTCTCGTGCTGCAGCGTGACTCAGTGGAGAGAATGCACTGTGGACTCTGCCCTCAACTGAACATGGCAGATGAGACACTTATCTCTTAAGCCATGGCCCTCATTTCCTTTTTCTTTATCTTAAGCTTTTCAAACAGTCCAATTCTAGTAGTTTTTTCGGTTATGCATGGCCATGGTCAGCTCAGCAGAGGTCTTGCTGGAATTTTCAGCAGCTCCTCTTTTGTTTTCTCCTAACCACGCTTCTGTATGTTATACTCTGTATGACAAAGAAGACTGTGTCCCCAGGGGAATTTAAGTAGTTGCTTACTTTGCTGCATTGCTTCTACCTCTGCTACACTAGCTTTGCTGCAGTCTTGGCAAGAAGGTGCCGTTATTGCTATAGAAAAAGGCTCCGGTTTATGACTGCCCCTGTTCTCTTCCCCCTTTCTCCCTGATGTTACCTTTTTAGGAACGCATTGTCCATGTGCAGTTGTTACTGGGGCAGCCGGAGGTCATTGTGACTTTTTTTGCTCTTTCACCTATCAGGTGTTGCATAACTGTTCAAATCTAGGGGTACTCATGCTTTCTGTATTTAACTAGGACGTGGCACAAAGAGTCAATGCTGGCAGCCAATCATGTAATAGCAAAAAAAAGATGTCACTGGTTCAGTGTCATTATACTGCATTTTATAATCTTTAAGTACTTCATTTCCATTCAGTTGTGCCACTATGTTTATACGAATAAGGCTTCAGATTGACCTGTAAATATCAGCCCTACATTTTATAGATTTATTAAACTGCACATTTAATAACTTTAGTTTCTTAGGTCTGTAAGGTAGCACCTGCTGCCTTGTTTTTTAAATTTGCTTTTCTCTCTGCGTGTGTGTGTGTGTCTGATTCTATCCATGGCTCATGGCGGTCCTTCAGTGCTGGGATTGGAAAAAATCCCTTGGTGGGTCGTCCTGCTCATCTCATTGGCCTGCTCCGTGCTCACTGGCCTTGTGGTCTGGTTCATTGTGTGCCCTCAGCTCAAGAAGAAGATTGAACGTAAGTCACACATAACATTTTACATTTTAGGGCAACCGCATACCTCTGTTTTCAAATCCTAGTGGTCACCAGTTTCTGTTGACCACTGAAATGATGGGTTTCCTGTCTTAAACCACTAGACAATTGTGGGATTTATCCCTGCACATGTAACCTGAAGCTATTCACACAGAGGGATCATATTAATCCAGCAAATGGAGCTCAGGGATACTTTGTCATTATGGAGTTTTGCTAATGGAAATCATCTGAAAATATTGTCACTGGTTTTGTCGTATAATCCTGGATTAAAGTCAAAAGTACAGAGTTTTCATTTGAATTTTTTCGCCACTGGTGTCGAGGGGAAGCACTTTGCAGTTTAGACCTGCAGGAATGTGTTTTACTTCCCTCTATTGTTAATGGGGTATTTTTTTTTAATGAATACAAATGCAGAGGAAAGATAGATTACCTTAAATGGTCATTACTTAATGGCTGACCAGTCATAGTCCCACAAATGTAGTTTTCTTTTTAATGTTACAGAACTGTATATATTAAAACAACTGTTCAGAGTAGGCTTTCCAGTTTTCTCCGGGCAATGTGGATGTCCGGGCTTGGTTTACCAAGAGTCAGAATCCTTAACATATTCTTTGATAAATATTGACTTTACCGGTCACGTGTTCTTATACTAACAGAGAAACAGCAGGGTTATCTGTAAAGCATGGTCCATTTAGATCACTACGTCCGGTAGACAAGCAGCCTAATTGGGTCATAGTGATCCTCTAATTGGTCTTTACCTCCTTGACTAAAATAACCATAGGTGGACTTAAGGCAGTGACTCGCTGTGCATTTAATGGGAGATGGCCCAGGCTGAAGACGCCTCAGGCTCTGACCACTTAACATGACACAGTGATCGGCTGAGTAAGACTCTTTAAACCCCTAAACGAATGTCATGTGAGCCGTATCATCATCCTTCATAGGGCAAGTTGCTGGCGGTTGTGTAAATATGTTCCTTGTAAGGTTGTGATCAATTTATCTGATCCTTTGAACACAGGCGCTCACCAAACCTGGCTAACGTTGCAATTTTAGGACAAAAGGTTTTTGACTGGTTATGCAATTCTCACAACTCACCTCAGCTTTAGGTTGAAAGGAAACACATGTGCTATGCTTGTATTTCTCGTGTATGTATGTGTTTGGACACAAGCCAACAATATCTCATTCCCTACTCCTCCCCTATTAGGAGACATGAAGACCTCTAGCCCCTCTGAGAGCCCCCTGATGGAGAAGAGAGATGTGAGAGAGGCCCAGTGTCCAATCCTGAAACAGACTGCCATGGAGACATCGACACCTCTCACCCCGGCTGCTAATCAAATCGCCTCTGATCAACCCCAAGCGCCTCCTGAGGAACGCAGGGTGGCTTTTGACATCGGAGATTCTGACGATGTCGACAATAATAAGGAGCGCAGGGTGGCATTTGACATCGGAGATTCTGATGACACCGACGACAGCATTTCCAATGGGGGTATGTTTGCCAAGACACATTGTTGGTACATTCATATGTAATTTAAAACCTTAACCAATAAAACTTATATGGAAGTTACACACACTGAACAAGCTTTAATTAATCTTTAACTCTTTTATTAAGTCCTTAAACAGGTTCAGGAAAACACTCAAGTCCAGGTCCACAACCAGCAAACTCAGCTCAGCAATGGTTCATCAAACGCTGAACGCAATCAGGCCCAGTTCAACAGACCAGCGCAGTTGCCAAATAACGGTTACAGCCAGTACCACACGGTCCACAAGGACTCTGGCCTCTACAAGGACCTCCTGCACAAGCTCCACCTGGCCAAAGTCGGTGACTGCATGGGCGAGGGGAATGACCGACCAATCCGGCGCAACAACAGCTACACCTCCTACACTATGGCCATCATCGGCATGCACAGTGACTTCAAGCATAAAGAAGCTGACTTCCGTGCCACTGAGGATGGCGACAAGGGCCCAGGGTCGGGCGGTCAGGAGAGGAAGCGGATACGTATGGACAGTTACACCAGCTACTGCAATGCTGTGGCAGAGCACACAACACCTGAGGGCCTGGGAGAGGGAGAGGTGACGGTAGAAATTGGGAAGGAGGATGCAGGTAGTAGCCAAAGTTCTCTGGATGACGACGGCCTGGAGGCCGACAAGCCAGAAGTCTCGACTCTCTTCCAGTTCCTGCAAATTCTCACTGCCTGCTTCGGATCCTTCGCCCATGGAGGAAATGACGTTAGGTATGCTGACTTCTTTTTTTTTTTTAAATGTCTTACTATCGGTAATCTGGATTATGCATGTTTCTCAAGAATGCCGTTATCAAGAATTTGACTTATCAATGTTCATCTCAAAGTCAGAATCCTGTAATGACAGTCTTTCCTTTGCAGTAATGCCATTGGACCACTTGTAGCTCTGTGGCTGGTTTACCAAACAAGCAGCGTGAATACAGATTTAGACACACCCATTTGGATCCTGCTGTATGGAGGCGTGGGCATCTGCGCTGGACTCTGGGTGTGGGGTCGCCGAGTGATTCAGACCATGGGCAAGGACCTCACCCCCATCACCCCCTCAAGGTTAAAACCCTCAGACAGTGCAGATTCTGTTTTCTCTTCTTAGTCATAAGACCACTTCCTCCACAGACATTACCAGTCTTTGAATTTAGCAGCCATGCTCAGAGTGTTGTTTTAATTCCCCCACAGTGGTTTCAGCATTGAACTGGCCTCAGCTGTGACTGTCGTAGTGGCCTCTAACATTGGCCTGCCTGTCTCCACCACCCACTGCAAGGTAAGCTGGTCAAACACTGTGGTCTGGCAGGTTCACTGAGACTGTTGGTGTAGGAGAGGCTACAATCTGTTTGGTAGACGGTCCAAATGTGGAATGACTTTGTCCTCGTAACATTTTAAATATGTAGTGGAGGTTGTCTGATGGTGGCTGTGTTTCCAGGTGGGCTCCGTGGTTGCAGTAGGATGGCTGCGTTCGAGAAAGGCAGTGGACTGGCGACTGTTCAGAAACATCTTCGTGGCATGGTTCGTGACTGTGCCAATATCTGGCCTGATCAGTGCTGCCATTATGGCCATCTTCATCTACGGGATCCTGTGAAACATTCTGCTGCGCCCCAAGCAGGGGAGGAGAAACAGAATGACGTTGGAAGGTCACAATACATTGCTTACCTCAAGCCAACAACTTTGGAAGAAAAAGGAGGAGAAAAAAGCGCGTTGAAAGGACTCGTGATATGGGCTTGTGGTTCTCGGCTGCATCATTTTCAACCTAGAATTTGCCTTTGTTCCAATTGGCCCAAATTACTTCCAGTGGGAATCTTGCTTTTTTTTTTTGTTTGTTCTCACTTGCTTTTGATATCATCATTCTGTAGAGAATATTCTCAAAGCATCTTCCTTTTTTTTCTGTTTCTAATACTCATTCTTCCATTCTTTTTTTACATTGAATTTATGTATATACAATCATGCTGTTTTAATTTGTGTTTCACGTTAGAAACAAATGAACAACTAAAATGCAGTATTAGCTTTTTGCTGATGTAATTCCCATCCTAACACATGTTGAAAGTAATGTAGATGCAAAAGGGTGTGTAGGTGGGAGAGAAAAAAAAAAAAACGAGGTTACTGGTGTGTATGTGTGTTTTACCAAATTCAAAGTGTTTGTTGTTAAATAATTCATATTTTGAATCTATCCCCCAAAAAGGGCATTGTTTCTCTGCTGTTGTAGAACTAAATTGATTTTACACAATTTCTGAGCTGAAGATATTTTCTACCACACTCGGCCTGTATGATAGTTATTCAAGTAATTTGCTGTGGTAGAAGCACTATCTGTAAACACTGGATACCCGGCTGCAGAATGCTATCAAAGATCCTGCGTCAGTAGCGTGAAACAGTCGACACGCTTCTGTCAGGAAATGACGAGGCACTAATTGTTCCAGTGAATGGATGATCTGCTCTCCACTTCTGAAATTAGAATCTCCTGAGGCTCTTCATTCTTGACCGGTGCAGAAATATCTTGGTTACTTGAATTTGAGAAATGTAACCTCAGAATGACGACTAAAGCAACAACGTGCCGTCACCACGACCTCAAGTCTCCTGTGAAAACTTGATTGCGTTGATGGTTTAATGCTTTAGACCTGCTTCAGCCTAGTTTGGTTTTTCTCTGCGGATGCTGTACCTGCCCAAGACAAACTGGGTTGCTCTCGGCCTTCCTCTTTCTCCACCGGCTTCTTGAAACGCTGAATAAAAAATGTTTCAAGTGGAGGAAGAACAGGAACCTGAAACTGGAAGTAAACTGAGTGAGTGGTGCGGTGTGGAGCTGATCTGGTCCCTGTTTGAATAAGGGCAGACATGTTGCAGGCCACCAGTGTGGTGTCATCTGGCTGCAGAACTAAATGCATTTCAGACCTATAGATGCTGTAGTTGCCTTAATTGTTTTATTTTCCCTTAGATACCAAAGATGTTATTTTTTTGTTTTCTTTTTTTTAATACACATCAACATACTTTGGTCCATATTGTTGGATTAAAAAAAACAAATGAAAAATAAAAATGGGAAAATTGATGTTGAACTTTTCTTTGATACTGAATTAAAATGTATGAAAGCTTCGGTATATATTGACAAATGTATTGGAACCTATGCTCAAACAGTTCATCTGCTCAGGAAAAGACAAACCCAAACCAGTCCTGAAAGACTAATCCTGTACAACAAATATGTCCCTGTGATCCACACACAAAAGACTACACACAGCTTAAACAGATAGGTGGGATATTTCCCTTTTTATTGACAGTTGGTCCAGTGCTGCTCAGGCACGGGGTGACAAGTGCGTGCCAGTATCCACACGTTCCAGCGCTTTCTCACTCCAGCACATCTGACGCAGAGGACAGACAGAAGATTCCTTAACGCCAGCTTTACATCACAAACACCACAACTCAGTAGTTTTCCAGGGCGCTCAAAGCAAGTGTATGAATCACTTCTCTCCCAGTCTTTTCTGGTATGACTCACTTCCCCTACATTCATTCATGCAGCTGAATGGCGACTGCACCGTTGTGTGATTTTTTTTTTGTACAGCTGTGAGGCTCAAAGTGAGGCCTCATCTCCCCAAAGGATTAGGATTTTCTACTAAAGGTTGAATTCATCTTCTTTTTAGTTCTTTTAAACTCCATTTTATGAAGGCTTCTCCTCTTAGGGGAATGTGGCTTGAATGATAAGGATGCCTTCTACGCGGCCTCCACAACCTTGGATCGAAAGAATGCGATCAATTTTAAGACAATCCTTTCAGAGTCTGGACAGGGAGAGTGCATCCATGCTCCTAAAATAACTAGAAGTCGATGATACCTCATAAATCAGGCACCATAAGCACCTTGGGACATGTCAGGGTGCCCTGGATTCTTGTCCCAGATTATCTCGCATACAAAGAAGACTTTGTACAAATCATTCTTTAAAAAAAAGAAAAAATCCCTCCTTGCCCTTTTAAAAGCTGCCGGGTTGTAAATGTGTTATTGCTCTTTAGTCAACTCAGAGTATTTTATGATTTAGGAAGCAGACTATAAAGGTTTTGACACTATTTAAAGCCGGCCGTGCCTGGCTGTGACTGGATCCTCTCACCAGCTGATTGCATAACCTACAATTTACACTTTGACTGGGTCGCTTGAAAAACACTTTCACCACATCTTGCCTCAGCAGGTACTTTTGAGTCGGCCGCAAAAAATGTTAACCACCGTCTGGATGATCCCAAGTAAACAGACACACTCACACTCAGCCCTGTAAGTGGATCTGTTTTTTGCAGCTGGGTGTGTATAAAGTGTTCACCTTGTTCCTTGGTTGAATCCTGACTGACTTCATCTGCAGAGGAGACACGAGAAACTTTACAGTGGGTAGTTAAAGTGTGGGAGTTGTAAGATGTGGCCTGATTTAAATTGATCTTACCCAAACTGCTCACAGGCTCTGTAACTGCTTCCTGATGCCCTGGGAGCACAAATAAAATGTATCTTTAGACAGTTGTGTTCCTCCAGACTTTATTTAACTTGTTAATTCGTTTTAAGAGTCAACGAAGAAGCCTAAATATGATTTGAAGTTCCTGAATATGTGGGAAACTACATTTTCTTAGTGTTCTACATATGGTGGTTTTGTACATTTACTCACCCCTCCTCTGTCTCCCTGTCAAAAACAACAAAGACAGAAGTTATTTTAGAAAGACTGAAGTTTAAATTCAAACTTTAATGTGCCGATAAAAAGTTTCACAATGTCTCACCATCTGCTTCCTCAGAGGACTTAGACTCTGACTCTGTGGTTAACAGAAGAGGGACATCAGTAAAAACAAAAAGCCTATACTCTAAATGTACACAATGTACTTTGAGGTATAGTCCTGGGCCCCAGTTCCTTTCTCATCTCAACTGTCCTCTGTTGCCCCCTACAGGCTGATATCTGAACATCTTACCCTCCTGAGCTGCTGCGTCAGAGTTGCCGCCTCCCTCTGCTGGAGGAGGATTTCTCAGTTATGAAATGTTGGATATCAGATTTAACAAAAGAGAGATCATACGATGTCTGTTGACGCCAGATGTGTTTACACACCTGTGTTGTCCTCGTCCGCAAACTCCACACGCTCCTCCTCTGTAGGGAAACATCTCGACAGCTGACTCTGACTTTTAACACACTGGTTTCAGATTTTCACGTGATCGCTAACTCACCAGATTCGTCCTGAGCAGCCTCTGTAAGTTAAAGGTGTGAAAGGTTTGATTACCAACTGAACCCAGATCTGCGTCAGTGGAGGTCAAAGGTCATATAGTGCATCCCTCTCACCAAGGTAGTGGACGTCCTGACTCTGGTCCTCGGTCACTTGACAGGAAAAGGTCAAAAAATGATTCTACATATTGTTATATATCTAACACAGTGGATTTAAATTTTTCAATTTCATTGAGATGTTTGATATTTTTCAAGGGATACCTGGGAACAGCAAAAAAAAGTTTAAACTGCAAATAAATATAAATACAACGCAACAAGGAGTTTAAACAATGACAAGAATCATGAGAGACATAAGTAACAACGATTTAAAATCACCCTGGGGAATGTTAAACATCAGTTTGCAGCTCGTTCCATTTGAAAGGTGTGTCATACCTGAACCCTGAATTGTTGATGTAGGGGACATGTAGTGTGATGTAGTATCTGGATAGGGCACTGCAGTGTACTGTGTATTCGTCACAGTGTTGCAGACTCACCATTCATCTCAGCCGCCTCGTTCTTCTGAGCTGCCTCAAACTCCATCTGATCTGGAAAGACAAAGAGGTAAAGTGTCACATCGACAGTGTGTGTTATAATGAAAGAGATGATTGAGTCAGATAATTCACAGATAAAGTTCAAAGTTGAGACTTTAACAATATATTCATGATTCAGTCCGTCTCCCTCTTTGTTATTAACTCAAAAATCACACAGTCCTTAATGTAAAATATATTAAACATTAATTGAAATGGCGCCACCGCCCTTTACCTATTTTCAGCAGCTCAGTTAGTCCATCTGCATGAAAGAAAACACGACATTTTAATTTAATTACATCAGTTCTGACCCATGCAATTATCATCACTCCTAAATATCTCCTCTTATATTTGGTTCTCACCGTTATGAGTGGCTGTTTCCTCCTTCACTGCAGATTCCAAAGACGCTGAAAGAGCTAAAATCCATCGTAAACACATCAGTCAGGTTCATTCAAATCGAATTGGGTTTCTTGTATTTGTAAATGTGTTTTAAATTATAGCAAGGTTGTGATTCCCTTGGAAATAATGAACATATTGATGATTTCTTCTTCTTACCGCTGTGAAATGCTGCCGCAGTGAGGAAAACAATCACCGGCCCTAGAGATCTCATCTTGGCTGCTGGTCTGTTGGTTGTGGAAAGTTTCGGGTGATGATCCAGACTCTGGGTTGTGTTGTTGTCACTTCACCAGCTCCTTTATATCTCCAGCCCCATCACATGTTCTGCATGGACAGGCGGCTCTGGTACCATTGTCCCTCCCTACCTGAGAGGACAGCTGGGTGGCACATCAGCACACAGACGTGTCCTTATTCAGGCCGTCAATGGCGCCCATTGTCGGCCCCTCAGTCACACTGGCTTTTATTTGGGATGCTTCTGTTTGATTAAAAGAGAAGGAGAAATAAATGAAAGCAATGTTTACTTCCTTTTCGGGAGTGGAAACGGTGATTTCACCACACACAATACAAATGCATCACACACTCCATCTATGAATTATATCAATACAATTCGAGTAGAACCCCTGCCAAGGCCCGACAGCTCCCTTAAATTCAATCAAGCTGCACTAAAATTACCACACTATAGTAAATATCAGTCCCCTGAATGCGTCTGATTGTTTTCATCCAGATCCAATGAATTACTCACTTAGTAAACAGTGAAATGGTAGAAAAACCACACATTTCTCCCATCTAATGGGTTCTTCTCTGACGCCCCCCCCCCCCCCACATCCTTTAACTTAGTTTAGTGATACTCTGTACAGTAGTATTTGTGTTTTCTTGCTTACAAATATACAAACCTACAAACAAAGGGATGGGTGTGAAAAATCTGTCATGAGGCAGAATAACAAATAAAGAGAACAAATAAGAGGAGGTCTCATCCCTTTATTGTGATTGTAAACACTTTTAAAAGCATACAGTAGGATCAGGGAGGTTTCAATTAATGTTTGAAATTAGATTCATTCAAAATTATAAAGTATAATTTTATTTGTGCAGCAGAATTTGGGTTTTATTTGGCATTTGCAGATGGCTCTGAAGATTTCAGGTTCAAATAAAGTGCACGATTAATAATCTTGCAATAGCATGACACATAAACACCCAAGAGCTTCTTTAAAAAACATCTAGAAAAATACCCGTTGAAAAGTCCTTAAGAAAGAATCAGAAAACAGTAGCGGCCTTTCCGAAGAAGCTCAACAACACATAGGTAGTTTTTTTAAGTGACATCATTCAAATCTCAGGTACAGAACACGTTTCCATTCATTACAGCAAAAATACAAAAAGGCATCGGCCTCAGTTTTAAACTCTGACGGCAGTTTGGACAATTATTTCTAAAATCAGAGGCGACTTTTTTAAGAAACACGAGCCGATTGCTTTAATGAATTTAAGGCACCACAGTAAGGTTGAAGTGGTCTGTGCGATTAGGCTGTCTCCAATAGATAGGAATTTAAGAAAATAGATAAATTTCAACATCATCCAGTTTGCAGAGAAAACATCTTAGTAGTAAACCTCTCTCGCTGGCAGCTGCCTGAACTATAACAACTTTTACAGTAGTGTGCTGCGGACTCAGGAAATCCTCTGAATCCATCAATAAAGGGACAGCATCATGTTAGTCAGCTGTTGGTTTGTGTGATGTTAGCTTTGCCGTGTTTATAACAAAAGGAAAATACATGAAAAACTGTATTTAAAAAAAATCGACAAATTTGTTCAAGACACTCATATACAGACTGAGGAACGCAGTGCAGTGTAGTTCACAGTGATTACTCATTTCAGCACAGTACAAACGTAGTTCCACCTTTTACTGTGACGTGAGCTCCTGGTGCTGGTGATGCCTTCAGGTCTCAACCCTGACAGTGAGGATGTGGCTGCTGATTAGAGCTATTAACAGACGATTCCCCTTTATTACAACGTCGTTAAAGTAGCATTGCACTAAGTTCACTGCTTTGAATGGAGAGTCATCAATAAAGATGATTTCAGATAGGAAAAGAAATGTTAGAACTCTTAACATAAGGTCATGTTACAGTATGGTTCAGGTTTAAACTAAACCATCCTATTTGAAGCAGTTTGCCTGCGGACTAAGGATTATTATCAACTCACTTATTGATTTACACAAAACAACCGTTTCAATTGTTAAAGATTCAATTGTTAAAAACTTTTCTGATCACTTCCCGGTTTGTTGCCTTGTAGCAATGTCACCTGACAATTATATAATTATATAAAACTATTAATATATTATTTATTCATGTGAAGAATATTTTCTTGATCAATTGATTGGTCCATAACAGAAAGAGAGAAAAACTGTCTAATTAGTGTAAACAACAGTTTTCTCTTTCTACAGACCAAACATAAAAGACGAAAACATGACTGAATCCCAAAATGTTCTTATCACACTGATGTTTGTCCCTGTGCTTAGGTTTCTGGTAAGTCTGGTTTTAATTCAAATAGGACGAATTGACTGAGAGCTGAGTATTAATCACGATTGGTTGAGTGTGTTCATATCAGGGATATTTTTGCTTCATTTCCGGTTAATGGAAGGGAGTGGAGACGCGTTGTCCATTTTAATTAACCGTCTACAGCTGAAACCATTGAATATTAACAAATGTTAACATAAACAATGTATTTTACCTGTTTTTTTTTGACTGACTACTCCTTAAATCGAGTATTGTTGTTGTAAATCTCAGCAACAGTACTTTACTTTCTAGAAATTAAGTTTTAACAAATCAGGATCTAAGTTTAAGGAGGCCAGAGCACCACTGACACCTGAAGGAGCGTTGGGATTCACCCTGACTGGAGTGATTACAGTGCAGCAGACATGCCCTTGAGCATCTCTACATCCTCTACTCTATTGCTTTCTGTTCTCATCTCAAGTAGTGGTCCCGTCTCAGAGTTCCCCTCTAAGTCGGGTGTGCAGGTCCTCCTGGTCGATTTTGTCGACCTGGCTGTGCCAGCGGTGGTGTGCCAGCAGGGCCGCGTTCCTGCCGGAGATGGCGCTCATCTCCATGGTGCTCGCCGCCCACTCCACAGCACTGAGGTAGTACAGCCGGTTGTGCAGGATGAAGGGAGGGGTCCTCCGATGCGCTGGGCGGTACGCAGGATAAGCCATCCGGGTCTCGGACACCGAATCCCATGAGAGGAACATGTTCTGCAGGTGCTCCTGAGACAGCGGCTGTAGCGAGGACACCCTCCACACTTTGGCCTGGCTGGCGGGGGGGCGTTTGTAGCCAGCAGGGATGTGCACGGGGTCGAGGGAGGTCAGGCGGTGGATGAGCGAGCCCTTTGAGTCAGTGGTGAGGACGTCAGACACGGTGAAGCCAGACGGCGGCCCCGTGGTGCCGAGGTAGGACATGTTAAGCAGACCGTGGACCAGAGTGGAAACCGTCTGGTGGTAGCGCCCAGGGTAGTGAGACGGGATTGGAGGAGAGAAGCCAGAGAAGGTGATGTCAGACTTTCCCTGGTGAAGCGGCGTTGCTATCACCACGATGTCATACAGAGAGTGGGCGGAGCCTGACTCCCCGACATAACTGACCTCATAGTAACTGTTTGTGGGGCCTGAAAATACACGAGAGGCAAAACACACACGTTACAGATCCATCAACAAGAGAAAATGTGATCTGTATGGACAAATGAGGTCGTTACCTGACTTGGAAGGTCGAACTTTGACTGAGATGGACGTCACTCTGGCCGGGATGAGAACACTTTTACTGTTGTACAACAGTCCTGAGCAAACTTTCTTGTTGCCTCCTTCCACGGCCCACTGACCCGAATCTGCTCCTGCTAACGACGAGGCCCCTGGAAGACGAGACGCACAAGTTCAAACTCTTATTTACAACTATTACAACTATTTTTATAAATGTGATAAATCAACACAAACTCTAAAACATACCCGCAAACCCGTGGATGCGGACACTTTGACCATAGTTGACACGAGTCATGGGTGCAACGACATCATTGAGGAAGATCTGTGAGAATCCTTCACTCCTCATGGTTTCCTCCAGCGTCTGATTCATCAGGGTGAGAAAACTGTCGCCGCCCATGGCGTGCAGGAGTTTCTCCACGCTGGAGAATGAGTAGCCATACTGCTGGTACTGGTAGATCCTGAGGAGGACAGGGTTTCCACGATCAATGAGGACATGGAACAAAACAAGGAAGAGAACATCTGAGGCGATATTCATGGATGTCCCTCCGGAAGAACCTGATTTAAGTGCTGTGTCAATTTCTCACCTCATAAATTTGTCCAATATACTCTCCACCCACATCTGCATCCGAAGCATGTTGAAGCCGTATCGCCAGAGCATGCGGAGGAAATTAATTATGAACCAGTCGCTCTCTTCAAACGTCAGCTCCTTCCCGTCAAAGATCGCCATTTTAGACGAGACCTCTTTCCTTGGAGGGATACCTGAAATAATACAGGAAACACAGTGAAATATGATGGACTACATTCTGATGAGAGTTTTCATTTTCGACTTGGTGTATGATGACATTACCTAATTTTTCAACAAAGTGCTTCATGTGTAGGTTTAAAGGATGGATCATTAAACCTCCCGTCTCGTACTCGTGATCCCAGATCCTCACTGTCGACAGCGGGCCACCGACATCCCCGGATTCAAACACATCGATCTTCACCGCGGCTCCGAACTCCTGCCTCAGGTAAAACGCTGCTGCAGTGCCACCGATGCCCGCTCCGACCACAGCTGTATGGAAGAAGGCAACGACAACAGTTTCAGAAAACGTGCTCCAAGATGTCCACTTACAATAAAATGGCAGCTAAAGACCATGGAGCCACAGATTGTTTCAGTTTACCTTGAAAATAACTCTGATATTTTGAAAAACCTGAAACCTGAAACATTTTCCCAGCTCGTAAATTGATATAAATTATGAGTTTATTACTTGAATAATTTAAGTGTTAGTTTCTGGGTTGAACCTCACCTATCTTTTTGGGCTGCTCCTGCAGATCTGGGGCTGAAGCTGAACTCCGGCCACAGCTGGGACAGAGCCACAGGAAGCACAGAGCTGTCAGTGTCAAGGTGTGAGGACTCATAGTAAACATCTAGAGCTCTGCACCGAGGAACATCTGTGCGGGAGGGAAACAAACACAAGTTCAGCTGATTAGTTCCCATCAGTCTCGGTCAAAGGTCACAGGAGTTCAGGCTCGAGCAGCGAATAACAAGGGGAAATATTACACTATCGAAGAGATCATTTCCAGCAGTGATCACGTCTTGTTACTGGTTTTTAACTTTAAATCAAATCCAAACCTTCAATGACACAGAGTGAACTCACTATTTTCAAAGTGACTGTGGTTGATCCAGAAGTGAAATTCACACACGTCTCTTCACAGCGACTGATGAGTTAAAGTTTAAAGCTCAATAAAAACTATTCCTCTCTTTTATTAAAGTCCGGACGAACAGAGCAGAAGAAGAATTAACTCACTGAACTGGTTTCAAGCTTGATTCATGCCGGAGGACCGTGAACAGCCACAAATATTGAGACACACTTCCTGCTACAATGAAGTGTACATTTCACAATAAAAGCATCAAAATCCATTTGATATTATAATTGAATAATTTCTTGAACACTCGTTATCCTCAGATTGCAGTTTACCATTAAAAGTCACAAAATATGCCCCAGATTTATTGTCCTTATAATGATAACATATCACTAGGGCTACGTTTTAGCACTAACGGGACTAATGTTACAACAATTTAATTATCACGCCAAATTGACCACTCAATCCAAAATGGTCGACTTCCTGTTGCCTTTTTCATTTGTACATCTGGTTATGATACACAACTGTCCTCATTTTCGTGAGGATCGGCGAAAGCCATCTGAGGAGCTTTTCCGTAGGTGGCAGTGTTGAGCAATTTTGCCACGCCCATTTCAAATTATTCCAGAATACAGTTACTTTTAGAGGGTTTGAATTTCCCTCACAAGCTTTGGTCGGAATTTGAACAAGTCTAGGCCCTGAAAAACCACTGTAGGTGCTCGGGCCCTAATTATTAACATTAACAGTCTGGTACTATTTAAAGACTCCTTTAACTTAAATATTTTAGCAACAATTTACTGTTCATACTTTGGCCAGTTTTGATTAATTTAAGACTATGGTGTTTCCATTTTACAGGGTCTGAATTTTAAATCAAGATCTCCTGGGACTTATTTTGAAGCCCGACTAACCAAACCGGAAAAAGTCTATTTCCTCCTTAAAACCGGTTGCGGAAGTAAAGCGGAAATGACGCAATCATCTCTCATCTTGAAGCATGCTTGAATGGAGGTGACCTTAGTTATGATCAGACAGTAACGTGGAGTGTTGACGGCTTCCGGCGGGTAGATCTCGGTAGTTTGGTGTCGATGCTGCAAGAGCTGACGTTTCCCTGAAGCAGGACGAGCAAACATGGCGGAGGGGCATCAGACACGCGTGCAGAATGTGGTGGAGGAGATGGTGCAAAGCCTGGAGAGAGACAACATCCGGAAAATGCAGGTCGGTGTATCTCAAGCATGAAGAAGTGTGTGATTGTGTGTTTTTTGGGTGTGTGAGTGTGTCCTCCGTGTCCCTCACCTGTCACCTCCCTCTCTCCCTCCCCCCTGCAGGGTCGCATGTTCCTGTGCAGCGCAGACTGCTGTGACCGCCCCACCGACTCCATGTCCCAGGTGCATCAGTGCATCGACAAGTGTCACACGCCGCTGGCCAGAGCTCAGGGTCTGGTCACCTCAGAGCTGGAGAAGTTCCAGGTGAGAAGTCTCTTCCCCCCCCCCCTTTGAGACAAAACACTGCACGGCCAGGTCACAAGTGAGAGAGACCAGGAACAGTCTCTGACTAGTTGTTATAATGAAAACACTAGTAACTATAGACGTAAAGATGTTATTAATGATGGCAGCAACAATTCATATGATTGGTTTTGAAACCTTTCTTTATTTATTATTCTTACATATTGTAGTCATAGAGAAAAATGAGGGGGTGTGTTTTCTAGGAGACCAAGAGAGAAAAGGAAAGAAACCAACGCAACAATAAGGTTTTTTTTCTAAACTATACAAATGTAAAACTCCCACATAAAATTCATATCATCACCTCGTCCTTTTTCATTATGCATTTATAAAAATAAATAAATATACAGGCCTTACTTGGAGAAATCATTTTCTATCATGTCATGTCAGGTTATGGATTGAATAATAATTTGTTTTAGCCTCTTAAACTGGCTCACTAGCAGTTTAAACTCATTCTAAACCATGTTTTATCTGGTCTTTGCCGCGCCCCCCCCCCCCCCCCTCCTCAGGATCGACTGACCAGATGCACGATGCACTGTAACGATAAGGCCAAAGATCTGTTCGACTCCGGCGCCAAGGACACGGCGGTTCGATCCCTGATGGACCGCTGCGTGGGCAGTTGTGTGGACGACCATCTTAGCCTGATCCCCAGCATGACCCGAAGAATCAAAGAGAATCTGGACTCTTTAGAGCAGTGATGAGGGGGAAGGATGGCGGAGGTCACATCCTGGAGACACACACACTGTCGTCCCAGCCAGTTCGAGTTGTCTGAGTTTTGGTCATGTGCAGATTTAAAGCAGAGGTTTATAATTGTGCTCTCTGGGGTATAACAACAGAAGCCCCCCTGGAGACTGGTCATGTTAGAACTTGAAGGTGAAATAAATCCTGTGATAAATGTGTGTGATATCACAGATATCAAGAATTCAGCTCGCAGATGCTTGAATTGTGTTCTTTTAAGAATTGTTTAACAGCCATATTTAACCTCTGAAGTTACGACCATGAGCCTCCTCATCCTCTGCTCATTCTGTTTGATTTTGTTTTACTGTGACATGTTCTGTGATTGTTTCATCTCCTCTGGTGAGATGTGTTCATTAAAAGTTCTGTAGATGTCCCTGTTTTATGATTGCATTACTTCCATAGCAACAACACCAGCTCTAGCAATGATTAACACCAGTTTTATGTTTGTTTTGTGTATTTTAATAACATGTTCAAAGTGAGAAATGATATCACATGAAAGGCTGGACTGAGGCAACTGCAGGAGGAAGCTGAGAGCACTACCTGTCGAGTTAATACAAATCCAAACCACTGCCAATGTTCATTTAGAAAAAGGTTTTACTTCACATTAAGTGATGCAGGGTGTCAGCTGAATTGAACAGGACATCAGCAGCACACAACATAATACATCAAGCCTGTCAGTGAGAGTCAGCAGATGATAGAAATTAAATTCTACACTTCAGTAATGAGGGAATGATGGCATAGTTTTATTACCAGTTAAAAAGAACAGGTAACGTGATAGAAAATTGATATTATAGACCCCAGATTAATAAGGGAGAGACGTCAGAGGCTCAAGTCTTAGATAACAACAGTCCTCTGGAATACCACATAGAAAGTTATAAATTCTTTAGCAACCAGGAACTGTTTAATGTAACATTTAGTGAAGGAAATGACAGGAGCTCTGACTTCTTGAGAGGAGCCAACTAAAAACCACATTGGTGCCACCTACACACTGATCTTTGAGCCTAGCTGACGGGAGGGTGCTGTAAAACAGAGTCTAATCAAATTCTTTTATCGGTTCTTATCAAAAACTAAAAAAAAATAAATAAATATATCTTTGGGCTTCTTGCATAACTGACAGGAAAACAGATTTGATTGCTAATCATCAAATCTAAACTTTAAAATTAAGAGAATTAACTTTTGTTGCTGATGAGAAAGGTCAAGTTCATCAGCTAAAACAAAATCATAAATGCAAACTAAACTCTATAAAAAGACGTGATAGCACCACAGCCCATGTCAACGGGCAGTTTTATTGGAAGATCGATATTGTGTACATGTTTTACTTTGAAAAAAAAAAGGCCATACAAATGAAGTAAAAAATAAATAAATGCCAAATAAAAACAATTTAACCTGACGACAGTTGGAGCTATACAGGTGAGTTACATGAAAATGTATTGGCTGTACATAATTTACAGGTCTGAAAAATCCCCACATGTATTTGTTCTCAAAGCAACATGAGGTAAAAGCTTTCCAAAATCGCCAACAGTGAAGTTAGTCATTTTATTAACAACTTAACTGCACAGATTCTTAGTGTGGTGAGGGCAGCTGCCGAAAAAGTCTGCTCACACGTTCCTGTACAAGACGATACAGAGTTTATCCCATGAAGTGAAGAGCTGAGCCCTGCAGAGGTTTGATACTGCAGAACGTCTGAAGTGAATAACTAAGCAGCAGGACATCAGGGAGCTGGTGTTCTAACTGTAAACTGTGACAACGATCCATGAAGACTCCGGAAGCCTCTTGTCTCACGATGAAAGATTATTGAAATCTGGACTCTCAGAAGCTTAACTGTAAAGACAGCTCCTTAAGAGGTCAGCGATGCCACTTCCTCCACTTTACTGAGGAGGTAGTGAACTTTCTGACCTGAAAGAGCTTGAACAGAAGTTGTTGTTGTTGGTGAAGAATAATAACATTAGCAGACAAACCCACATTAAGACTAGCAGCGGGCTCACATCGGGTAGATCCGTCCAGAGAGATCCAATCACAAGTGGACATCTCTGGGTTTGTCTGTCCACATCTGACATTAGAATGTGACCTGGATGTGTCTCAATCCTGTGACCACTTGTGATTGGATCTCTCTGGAGGGATGTGAATACCAGACCTTAACAAATGAAAACAGTAGAGTTAACAAGTTGAAACAGGCTGATCCTGTGCTTCTTCCGCATAAAGGAGTTGGATATCGGTTTTTCGTCATCAGCTGCTGGTGTGAAACGTTAATCTATTAGCAAAGGTGCTTAAATAGAGGTCAGCAATGTGTGGGGCTGCAGGTCTGACGGATGTTGTCTTGCTGCACTGAGCCAAAAAAATTCAGGTCAATACAATAATCAAATTAGGAAAAGAATTGTACAACGTGTCGACCCACCTCAAAACAGTGCTGGTGGAGCTGCCAACACACCCATAAGTGGACCACACCTCTGTGCACACCCCGAGTTAAATGTACATACGGTCAGAGGAACCATAAACTGAAAAATTCCCGTATAAGTGATTGCAGCAACTGCTCTTCTAAATCAATTATACATTTTTAAAGCTCATATTGACCTTACTGATGCAGTTATCAGGTTTTCTGAGGTATTGACCTCTGAGCGAGGGACAATTTATGACAACCTGTTGTGTTTCTTTCCCCGTGTGTTTACATTAGGACATTTTGTATTTCCCATTAGTGGACCTGAATTCCAGTTGACCTCATGCAAGTCCCTAAGTCTGAGGTTTGCTCTGCAGCGTGATGAGGCTTTTATTAATGATCATTCTCAGCCTCTGGTGATGTTCATATATCCGAGACTGATAATTTCCCCACAATTATCGATAAAAAAACTATTCCACACTGGTTTCAATAATACTGTGAGGTGAGACTCTTCCAGGGTCTTCACAAACACCAGATCTAAACAACCTGAAGTCCAAAAGCCTCTCATGATAAATGGAGGTTTTCCTTTCTGATGAAAGGCCTGACATCTAAATTCAGACAGTTCGTGAAAAACATTCGAGGAGAAGTGAAGCTGCCCTGAAGGCGGAGCGTGGCCTGATCCCTTCCTGGCCACTGTGATGTGTCTCTGTCACACAGTAAACTCAGAATGTGCCAAAAAACACAAAATACATAGACACAACACATTTTCCAATCACACCTCACTGAGGTACAGAGCATGCAGACGATATGTCCCATGTAGAAAACGGTGTTGGTGTCGGAAGATGGTGGTGGATTGTACATACAAGCTTTTGTCAGTGTCTCGGCTTCACCGGGAAGAGTGGCAGTGGGAGGGGTGGCATCACGACACACAGCGAGCAGTGCTGTCTTGCTCTGAGGACTCTAGACGGTTGTCCAGGTATGGCGACGTATACAGGAAGTTGCAGCATACATAGAGGGGGAATGATAACAAGCGGCTGTCCAGGTTCATCACCACATATTCCTAAAGGGATCGAAGGGAACAGGGGAATTTTAAGAATGCCCTCAACATAATGCTGTGACAGCTGAGCCATGTACATTGGCAGCCGTGTATTCACTGACCTGGTCTTTCTCCAGGGTGAGGAGCTGGTAACCCGTCGAGCGACTGCAGACCAGCTTTCCTCGGCTGTCAAAGGAGGCGAGACGCAACCTGCACACATAGAAATTATATTGTATAAATCGTTGGACATTTTAGTTTGAAATCAGTTTTGAAAGGATTTGGATTCAGAGACTGTTTGAAGTTTGACTGCACAGCTGACCTGTATGCCAAATGCCTCCGAAGTTGCAGGCTCACAGCCCCCCCACATGGCTGACTCAGGGTATTTCTTTTGAAGACTATGAAGCGGTTCGTGTAGGTCACCAACAAGTCAAAGCCAAAGTTAAAACCTGTCCACCGCCAGCAGTACTGAGGAAAAGGAAATAACATCTCAGTAAACCTGTGACTGTAAAGGAGCTTCTGTTAGTCTGACAGTGAGAAGACTCACATCTCCATCTTTGGTCAGCTTCCTTCCACACCTCATACTGCTCAGCTCAAACTCCTCTCTATTGGCTTCCTGGGGACTAGAGACAGATGGATTCTGCTATCATCACAACTTTAACACAATATTCTATATGCCTACAGTTACTGGGGTCATGTTATGATAACACTCAGTATTAGGCACTCACCCGTTGTCGTTGTCGAACTCTGTCCGGAGCATTGCAAACCACTGGTTTTTGTAAACCGATGTTAGCCAATCTACAATATAAAATATGACAAGAAAAAAATGTCAGTGCCTCTACAAAAATATAGTTTAAAGTGTTTACTGCTGTTGCTTTATATCTAGTCTTTATATCTAGTAGTTACATGTCAATTTGTATAATTCTTAATGCTGCTGATTGAGACAACTAAATCAAACATGGAAACAGAATATTGGCATGAGTAACAAGAGAGTCCATGAAAACTAAATGTAACCATTAAAAAACTTAAATAAAATATTTCGCTGTATTCAAAATTGCTTCACTGCTTTTAAACCATGTAATGAAATTAAAGATCTAAAGAAAGCAATGTCAGAAAGAACCAAATCTTACCAGGAGGCAAGATATTATCTCTCTCCAGGATTCGTGCAGATGCCAGATCGTTGATGATGTACTGGAGACGAACGTATTTGAACACCGAACAAAAAGGTGCACCGTCGTCTGTGTTCAAGAAGGGCTCTCTCTCACACAGGTCTGTAGAACAAGGTTAAATGAAAACAGAGACAAACATCAGGGTGTGGTTCGTTAACAGCAAAAAGAAGATTTTAAATAGAGTAATATTTCATAAGATGGAGGTTTTAAAGTACCAGTCCTGCGCTTGCATAACCAGGCATCAGCATCAGCCAGAAGCTGCTTGATGGGACCGTCCCACGATGGATTGAGTTGCAGAAACATCCACTTCAGAGAGAGAAAATGATTAAAACACGGTTCTAACAAAATGAAATAAAAATACGTTGAGTGAAAAGTATATAACATTTCCTCGTACCTTTTTCAGAGCAGTGTAAACATCCATTTCCACCTGCATTACAAACAGATCTGAGGACTGAATGAGCTGATCCATCACCTCAGCTCTGAAATCACAGAGCAGACACAAATGTTATTATCGTCGTAGACAAAGATTTTTGGACTGTGGTTTGAAATATTATTACTCAACCCATGACATTTTATTTTGATATAATTTAGAGGAGAAACCAAATCAGAACAGTCACAATTATATCATTTAAGAAAGGTTAGAGACTAAACAAGGATGTAAAAGTTAAAGAATCGTGAGCTGAGGACACAAACCCAAGTTCTTTCATCAGCTCCACATTTTGGTGGGTCATCAGGTTGTTCAGAAGCCACTCAAGACACCTACAGCAAGAGATATAAAAACAAATATATCATGAAATTGAAAAACACACCTATTAATTATTAATCTGACTATCATTAGATGAAATCAAATCTGACTTTTTCATGACGGAATCCAAGCCGTAGATACTGGCACAAGCATAGTAGCCACACACAGTCTTTGCACTGATGTTTTCCTTCATGGTCTCTCCACACTGCTGGATCAGACCGTCCTGGGGACAACAACAAACCATGAGATTTGATTAAGATTCATTTCATATGACTCCATTTATGGAAAAGCAAAACTGTGACTTTGCATTTGCGACAATAACTGATTTCTTTCAATTCACTGACCAGTTGTAGCATGCAAGCAGCAGCAAGAATACTGACGACTCTGCTGGGCTTGATCAGAACATCGTCCCTGTACAGGGATCCAAACACGACCTGTAGAGCTACAGGCATGCAACAGTACAGCTATCAGTAAACAATAGAGATGTTTGACTGTTTACTCTCTGTGACTTATGTGCTCTTACCTTCTGTGTCGATGTTCTGGTCCGGGATCTCCAAGCCGATTTCCATCATGTTTGACTCCTTCCAAGAGCCGCTGAACATACTGGAAAAATATCCAGACTGCAAAAAAACAAGAAAGACAAAGAGCTAGTACAAAAAGAAAAGGATGACTCACAAGAATGAAAACATCCCTGACACTCTCTCAGGTGTTTCGTGTCATTATATTTTACCTGACACAGGTAGACTTTGTGCAAGTTCCACTCCTGCCCCAGAGCACAGATGCGGATGTCGCTGTTTTCCCCGTTCAGGAACAGGGTTTGATAAATGTACCTCGATGTGCATTTAAGTTTCTTTCTGCTCAAGTTCAGAAAAAAACCCAACAAACAACAGAGGAGAGACAGAAGAGACAGTGAGACAAAACCATGATTGTGAAAGACATTTCACACCGAGCTGATCATTGGACTTGCCTGCGAGGTGTATCCAGTATGGCATCATCCTCCTCTTGTTCACTGTCACAGTCACACGGGGCATTTCTTTTCCTCTTCTTGCACTCACAGCTGCGCTTGCGGCTGGTGCTTGAGCCCTCTACAGCCTCCTCTGGTCCCCGAGAGGGCGACTGGAACCTGCTGCCCAGACTTCCCATCTCTACCCTTTCCACAAGACACGAAACAAACAAAACAACAGCTCAGCTGCATTGTATCATCATCACGTGACAATATGTCTGTGTTTATCAATATGGAATCAATATCAAGAGAGTGTCAGGGACTTTGGCTTTTGGAGGATTGCAATAGCTTGTGTTGGAGATTTCTGTTGCCCCCACTGACAATGGATTTAATTCCTGATTCTTGTTGATTGATTTATTGATAAAACAAAAGTAAAACATATCAATAATTGTTGCAGCATAATAAAGAACTAAATAAAAATCTATTGTTTGTTCTTCTGTGCTCATAAAGAAGAGTTTAAACACACAACCTTAATTTAGAAGAAGAAAAAATATCCATCTTTAATAAAGAAACTTTTGGTATTTCGTGAATGTCATTTATGAATGGACTTATTGATAAATCATTTCAGCGTGTTGTTCTTTCTTAACACTGCATTAAAATGTGGAGATTTACTTATATTGACTTATTTCACTGTCTTGTGAAATTTAGAGATGTACAAGGCAGCATATTGTTCTTTAGATATGTTCTAAACGTAAATATTTACTTGAGTTATTAAAGGCTTTGCCACCACTAAATAACTCCTTTTCAATAATAACACTGTGTAGTAGAATACTGAAGAAAAGAAGTCGAAGGATCAGAACTTGTTTTTGTTGTATCATCTGTCTTCTTGAGTGAAAGACACGTCACATGTGCTCACACGAGACTCGACAGTTGTATTTACCTGACTGTGCGAGTTTGGGGAATGAAAAACAAAACAAAATGGACTTTGATTAGCTTCCCTTGACAATAACAAGAGTCTGATGTATGAGCTCCATCCTTCAGGCTCTTCCAAACACATGGACAGAGTGTCACACCAACACAGAACCCACCTGGCGATCAGCTCCGTGCAGACGGAGGCAGAGGAACCAGGTTAATTCAACGGTAAACACCAGCTGATGATCCCCCGGTCGCACCGCCTGTCAGACACCGACGAGCCAGCTGAGGAGGAGCTAACCTCAGTTAGCCCCAGAGCTAGCCTCAGAGCTAAGCGCAGAGCTAGCTTAGCCTCCCCAGAGGAAGACGTCAGAGAAGAGGAGCAGTGTTTCTCCTGACGATCAGCTCCTCCACACGGAAACCCCTCCTCGGTTCAGTCACATGTTTCTGAGTCGGAGGTGAAGTAAACACAGAGAGAACAGATGATGTGTGGCTGCCTGTCTGTGCTTTTGTTGTTCTTCTTCTTCTCGAGATATGGTTGTGAGTAGCGTGTCTACGTCAAGGGCTGCTCTGCCTCCCAGCGGTAGGGAATTATCAATGCAGTTTATGCCACCAGTTTAAATCTTGCGATAGCATTTTGTTAATTCAAAACAAATCTTATGTTCCTTCATCACACCTCAAACATCCCTTAGGACAATTTGAATTTTTTGATATTTTGGACAGTAAAATTAATAATATCGAAATTGAATTAAATTAAATTAAATATAAAAACAATTAAATTAAATATTCGTGTCGGCAATATACTGAACTCTTATAGGACCTAATTTATCCATTAATTTCTAAATTAATACACTACACAAATTAAAATTTTTTTTTTTATTAAATGTTCTTTTCTGCTTTTATAGTTAATTTAAATTTGCATAGTGTATTAATTTAGAAATTAATAGATAATTTAGGTCCTACCTATTATAAGAGTTCAGTATATTGCCGACACGAAGAAGGGAAAGAGTGGGAATTGAACCCGGGACCTCCTTGTTGGAGGGCGGCGACATTGCCGACTAGTCAGGTATTATTTCAAATTGAATATCTGTGTCTTTTGAATTTCACCTTCTTAGGTTCTGCTACAAATTCTTAAATCCCTGAACGAACAGCAAAAGCAATATTTATTGCTAAAGAATGCTTCTACTTTTAGTTCTATGTTCAGCTGCTCACGCAACTGCAGTCCTCCTCTGTTAACAGCAGGGGGCAGTCATGCACTTGATAAAAGATAGAGGGCCTCTCGCTTTTGTATGAAATTCAGGACCATGAGAGCAGCTTGCTAACTTTGCTGAGAGGAACATAAGCAGATAAAGAACATATTGTAGGAAGATTGTTGAAGGCTACATTGTGATCATATGGAGGTTGTAGGTGAATGTTATAAATATTGTCTTTGAATTTTAAAATGTATGGTGTGTTGACGTTTTTAAAAGGCACTGATGATAATTATTAAAAAAAGTCTTCTCAGTTAAATCATATGCTGATAATACTTGCGCCTTGAGCCTGAGAGTGAAATGCTCCTTCCTAATACCCACATGAAAGTGAGATTCAGAGCTGGATGGCTGCTTTCATGTTAGCTCAGATGGTGGCTCTGTGTGATGAATTATACTTATTATTTGGTTCAGTATTTATAAACAGCTGCAGCCGGATGTGACGTATGAGGTGCTCCCTGTGGTGGGTGGGACTATAGTAGGAACCAGCCAATAAACCGCGAGCACTTCTTTCACAACATTCCAATCCCTCCCAGTCTATCTTCCTCCTCCTCCTCTTCCTCCTCTTCCTCCTCCTCCTCTGCAGTGACCAGTGTGTTTATGCGTGTACGTGCGTGTGCGTGACAGTGACACGTACCTGGGTCTCACTGTTACGAGACCTGGCAGGAGACCTCCACCTCGGGAAGGCTGAGCAGAGAGATCGCCCCTCTGCGTCCTGAGTTCCGGAGCATTTGGCAGCATGGAGACGAGAGAAGCAGCCGCAGGTGAGGCTGGAGTCTGTGAACAGATCCAGTGTGAGTCTGTGTTGTAGTTCAGTCAATATAATAACCAGTTAGACCTGCATTCAAACCTGGAGAAGCTGCTGAGTAAATGGTAGCAGTGTGTGGTGTACAAACATGGCTGCATGTTGCAGTTTTCAGACCCTTCTGCATAAATCACATTGACTTTAGAAAACAGCTGACTATTTGACCTTTTACTGTCTTATTCAAACTCCAGGTGCTCTTGTGAGCAGTGATGGGGAGGAACAGGCTGCAAAGAATGAGGCAGCTCCTCAAAAAGACCCCAAACCACCCACCAAAAGCAAGATGGAGCAGATCTTTGGGTTCAAGAAGGAGGACCTGAGCTCCTGGCAGAGCCTGGTGACCCTGCTGAGCCGACCCACTGACCCAGCATCCCTCGGCATCTTCCGCTGCTTGTTTGGTGAGTTCATATCAAATCAAATTATGGCCCATATTCCCAAAATTTTAATACAATTATATATGTGCATATATAAAAACAAGGCCTTGTTATTTCAGTCTGCAAATAAACAATAAGTGTTAACATGATGGTCATGTGTCTTTCATGCAGGTTTGCTGATGCTCATCGACATCACTCAGGAACGTGGCCTCAGTCACCTGGACTATAAATACCTGGACGGGGCCCCTGTGTGCCGCTTCCCCCTCTTCAACTTTCTACAACCCCTCCCACTGGACTTGATGTACCTGGTGTACGTGGTGATGTTCCTCGGTGGGTCACACACACACTCCTCCATCTTGTTTCAAATCACAAGTCCAACAGTCTGAAAGTTTGTTTACGGAGGTGTGGTGAAGGAAGCTGTCCCCCCTTCTCTTTGGAGTTTTTGCTGATGCAGTCGTTTCAAAGGAGACAGTCTCTGTGGGGCGGCTGTCTATGGGGAGGATTAAAGTGCAGACTCCAGATGGGAAATTATCCACTTTTATTTCCCCCCCCAAGGCAACAATGGTACTGCAAGATTGTGACAACAAATTGAGTAGTTTATGCAAGAAGGAAAAACAGGGAAAAAGGAACAAAATGACAATCAAAGTAAATCAATGCTGATGAAGAAATCCATAAACTTTTGACAGATTTCTCACATTCCTGACATACTACAACTTCCAATAAAACCTAGTGACTGGTACTTTAACATAACATCAAATATTATTTATTAGATAATCTTTTCAGTGTATCTCCATAAAACATAAATAAACATTTTTATAATAAACAAACAATCCTCTCTGAACCTCCTGATATTCAGATTTCCATCGGAGACAAAGACGACCTTATATTTCAGTTTTCACCAACTCACCGGGACTCCTCATGGACTAGTTAACAGGCATTACTATGTAAAAATCGATGAATCAATATAAATATCTGTTGCTATTTGTATAGTAACCCTAGTTGTGTGTCTATGTTTCTAAACGAAGGCGCCCTGGGCATCATGCTCGGCTGTCTCTACCGTCTCTCCTGCCTGATGTTCATCTCAACCTACTGGTACGTCTTCTTCCTGGACAAAACCACCTGGAACAATCACTCGTACCTCTACGGCCTCATCGGGTTTCAGCTCACGCTCATGGACGCCAACAGATACTGGTGAGATGACGTCTGTTGCGTTGCTGCGTTTCTGTCCCCGTGTCTGGTGATCCGAACAGAGGGAGATGTTTAAAAACCTGTGTGTATTTGTAGGTCGCTCGATGGATTGCTGAGACCTTCTATAAGAAACAGACACGTGCCTCTGTGGAATTACACTTTGTTGAGGACACAGGTTTGTACATCAGTGCATTTTTCTAAATGTTTAACTTGAATTGTTCATGAAAACAGTACAGGCATTAAATGTTTTTTTTTCTTTTTTTGAAGATATTCTTTGTTTACTTCATCGCTGGAATCAAGAAATTGGATGCTGATTGGGTGGAGGGATACTCCATGTCCTACCTGGCACATCACTGGCTTTTTGATCCGTTCAAGTAGGTTTCATGAAGCAGCTCAGTCTGAAGTCTACTTCAGCTTTTAATTGTCTTACGTTGGAAGCTCAGTGCACCCACTCTGATCTCGCTGTACCAAACATTATCTCCCCAGAGTGATTCTTCCTGTGGAGTTAGTGAGTCTGCTGGTGGTGCACGGAGGCGGCCTCTTTCTGGATCTGACTGCCGGCTACCTGTTGTTCTTTGACGCCACAAGACCTTATGCCATTATCTTTGTCTCCTACTTCCACTGTATGAACTCTCAGCTCTTCAGCATCGGTAAGTCTGAGGCCTCACTGCGGCCAAAACATGTTGAGTATTTAAAATTCTGCCTTTTTTCAACGTATTGTTTTGTATCATCGTCCTCAGGGATGTTTCCCTTCACCATGCTGGCCACCAGTCCTCTCTTCTGCTATGCCGACTGGCCCAGAAGATTCTTCTCCCACTTCCCGGCGTTCCTCAGGGGGGTGTTGCCGCTCACCTCGCCGGACCCTCAGCCCAGCGCCTCCTGTGTTTACCATGAGATCCAGAGCACCAGTGCTGAACGCCAGGAGACCCCACCTGTTGCCAAATCTTCCAAACTGAGATTCAAGCACAAGCTGGGAGCCATTTTTACAATCATCTACATCATTGAACAGTTGTTCCTGCCTTACTCCCACTTCATCACAAAGGTATATCAGCCTCTTGTGATGTTGTCTTTAGCCTAATGGAGCCTGTTATTGTTTCATGAATTGCATTACAAAACATCTAGCTATTGCCTAACTTACCTTCTGCCTAAAAGGACCGAACTTTCTTATCAGCTAAAGCCTCCTGAACACTCTGTGAGTCACCAGACTGAGAGTTGCTCAATCAGAGTAAATAGTCTTTGGTCTACAGCAAACAGCAGCTCAGCTGATGTGCTCAGTAGAAAAGGGAAAGCATTTACTGGTTATTGTTATCAGTTATTTTAAAATCTTGGTCAGATTTTATTAAAAAACAGGTGAAACTGCTCAATATCTTTCTTTATCTTTCGAACCATTCATTCTTCCAGGGTTACAACAACTGGACCAATGGCTTGTACGGCTACTCGTGGGACATGATGGTTCACTCCCGCAGTCACCAGCACGTTAAGATCACATACAGAGATGCAAAGACTGGAGATGTTGGATATCTGAACCCAGGGGTAAGTTTCAGGGGACAACACTGGCCGAGAATATGTTATAGAGGACTCTTTTAACTCATTCATCTTCTCTAGACAAGATCAATCTGTCATTAACGTCTAAAAACATTATCAGTTGGTAATGACTTAGCAGCCGAACACTTAAAGTGCTTTACAGTACAAGTCACTTTAACCCATTCACACATGTTCACACAGCACTTCCATATAACAGTGCTTTTACTATTGCACACCATTCATACACTCTCGGCAAAGGGGCAATTTGGAGTTCAGAATCTTCACCTCAGAATGTAGGATTGAGGAGCCGGGGATTGAACCACCAACCTTCTGTGAAGCGGGCCCAGTAACGGTCACATTGTCTGTGTTCTCCAGGTTTTCACACAAAGCCGGCGGTGGAAAGACCATGGAGACATGCTGAAGCAGTACGCCACCTGCCTCAAGCACAATCTGCCTCGCTACAATATCTCTGATCCAGAAATCTACTTTGACATCTGGGTGTCCATCAACGAACGCTTCCAGCAAAGGTAGAGGAGCTTTTCTGCTGGAGAGAAAAATATGAGTAATGAGGAATAACTACTTGTGTGTGTGATACCAACCAGCTCTGGACTCTTCTCTCAGGATCTTTGATCCCCGTGTGGACATTGTGAAGGCTGATTGGTCTCCTTTCCAGCCAAACCCGTGGCTGATGCCTCTGCTGGTGGATCTGTCTCCCTGGAGGACCAAGTTCCAGGAGATCGAGGGCAGTCTGGACAATCAGACTGAGATCGTCTTCATAGCCGATTTCCCAGGTCAGAAACTTGCCTCCTTGTTCTTTTCTGTTCTGAAAATTGGAATTTGGCTTTTGGCTTGGTTTGAGTACATGTATTCATTCTTGTTTGTGCTCACTGACATTACGTTATCGTGCAGGTCTCCACTTGGAAAACTTTGTGAGTGAAGATCTGGGAAACACCAGCATCCACGTGTTGCAGGGCACGGTGAACGTTGAGATGGTGGAGGAGAAAAGGAACGTCACTCTGCAGCCTGGCGAGCAGACAAAGGTACATCCACACAAACGCCATCATAGCCAATAACATTACAGAACTTTAAAGGTTTTACAGTCATGTGAATGCCTTTAGGTTCCTGCTGGAGCGTATCATAAGGTGCACACAGTGTCTGAAGACCCTTCCTGCTACATGTACGTCTACGTCAACACTACAGAGGCGGCGCTGCAGGAAAACTTCACCAAGCTGTTTGAGCTGCAGGAGCGTATCCGCAACGGGACAGGTGAAAACATTCGCAGGCAGTCATAACCATGGGGGGGGACGGTCTTATAAAAAATAAGGATCACTTAAAAATGTTTCTATTTTTCTACTTAAACTTTATAAAATAATCCAAAAGATCACGTTCAAGTCTGTCAACTTGCTCAAGAGCTCTAAAATCATCAGATACTCACTGGATCTTCATTCCACAGAAACCGAGCCGATTCCTCCCGAGCTGCAGCCTCTTATCGCTGCAGACGACCTCGATATGGCGGAGGTCAACGCCACCGACCCGATCGTGCGGCTGTTCCTGAAAAGGCAGCGTCGCATGAAGGAGGTGAAGAAGCGCAGGGAAGCCGGCATGCTGGAGCGGCTGGAACGTTTTGCTGTGAAAAAGTACTACACCATACGAAGGGGGTGAGTGAGACGACGTCCAACCGCATAATGATTCCCTGAATGAACTGCATCTCATTAACTGGGTCCTCTGCTCTTTAAGATTCTTGATGACGGCCATTGCTATGAGGAACCTGGCGGTGGGCCTGCCTCCTCTGGAACAGCTGACGAGGGAAGTGGCTTACGCCAACATGAAAGAACCTCAGGCCGACTCCAACCAGGACGAACGACTCAAGGACGAAGTTGGTCACGGAGAACTTTAAAGCTGCCGCTGGCTCCACGGCTCCTCTGATGGGTTGCGTGCAGGTGATCACACATTCCTAGGAAATGTGTGTGATATAACTACTGGACTGTTACTGTTTTGAGACTCTGCTGCCCAGGACTCAAAAGATTTTCAAATTTTCTGGAATATTTGGAATTCCAGATCGTTTCCATTATTTTTTTAAAAAGCATTCGTTTATGAATCTGTAGTTTTGCTTAGGACCCAGTTTTTTTTAAAGCTGCCATAAAACCAGTTCACTATACATGGTGACAGATGTGCACCGCTTTGCCTTGCAGGTTTACATTTCGTTTTCTTTTTTTGTTTTACATGAATGCATAATGGCTGAATGATATGACCAAAAAGATATTTGACAGTCTGTTGAATTATTTAAAATCCAAACACAATGTCGGTTACAGACTTACGTTACATGATCTGCAGGGAGATCATCTCATGACTACACTTATGCCGTTTGCTTGGAATGAAGATGAAGAGAACCTGAAGGATGAATGGCTGTACACTTAAAAATGAACGGATTTTAAAGAACACAAATATGAACAGGAATCCAGTTGTTCGGCTCCTTGGTACGAATTTACCTTTCAGATCTAATTAAAAAAATTCAGGCCAAATTATTTTACACACTACATGTAAAGGTTCCACTTCTCGGCACCTTTCACCCTAGAATGTGATTAAAAACTGAAACTAATGTAAGCTGGCCGCCTTTTTATTCCCTTTTATAATTAAAATCTTATCCTGATTTTATTTTCAATAAAAAAAAAAGTCAGCTGACAAATGGTGTTTTGTGGAAATAATGAATTTTATTGATGTCAGTCTTTTTAACATGTCGCCCATTTTAAAGTGCTACAGCTCAGTGTTCACTGTGCGTCGTCACTATGGCACATTAATAATACTTTTCACAGAATCAGAGCAAACTTTACACAATATAAATACATATATCAGTCCACAACATGGATGTCTAGGAAACTGTTAGATCTGCTTAAAACATAAAATCATGATCGGTTTAGTTGAGGTTAATAGTTCAAGATTCATTTCAGTTAAATATGCAGCTATCACTGTGCTGTAGTGGAGGTCCAGTCACATAAGAAAACACTGAAGGCTGGTCGGACAAGTGCTCGGTCTGTGAAGTGACAACATGCGACAATGCTTCACCACACGCGTGTACACAACAGGAGATGATCTGTAGGTTCATCATTTACAGGGAACAACATCAACTCTCAAGTGTATTGTTAGATCATATTGCACAGTTTCTACTGGTTTTTAAATCACACAAATCCCTTTACACAACGGGTGACTTATCACCACACCGAAAAACTGACCTTATATATATATTATGTATAAATTCAACATTCAATGCAAAATCACTGGTATTAGTGTTGGACACTGGCCTTTAGGAACTGTTTTCAGGACACTTTTCCCTAATTGAAGCTGGTTTTCATGAAAATGTTCACATCTGCCAAATGTTTCATCGCCATTTTTGATCTTTCTGCCACTCTACTAAACTACTGACTCGATTCCCCCCCCCCCCACACTGTCTTTAACATGGCGAGATAGGTATGAACTCACAGAGCGCCCGTCCAGTTCTTCATAGTCCAACTAGGAGAGAGGTTGTGTGCGGTGTACAGCAGCAGTTCAAACCCTGTGATTAGTTCTTAATGGCTGTTCTTAAAGGCTCATATCTCACTCCTTCTCTTCCTCGTGTTTCATATACGTGGGCAGAGCCACAGCGGGAGAAAGATAAGCAAGCGAAGGAAGCGCGGAGGCGTAAAAAAGACATGGACGCCACCCTAATCCTCAAATTAGTGTTTTGTCAACATCCACTTTCTGCAACTCCAAAGACGCCCGTCTGGAGCTCAACGTGTCGTTCCTCGCTCGCAGGTTGTGCCACATACTTCTGATACATTTCACAGAGACTGGCTCTGAGCCCTGAACCTGGAGATGGTCCCCAGATCAAAGTGAGCAACATCGTCCAGTAGCTCCACAGAGTTCACCACCACCAGCTCTGTCAACACAGGCAATCTGATGGTACTTAAAGGACGCCCAGATCTCTGCCACAGCCTCCGACTAAAGCTTGAATCATTCCCACACTGCTGCCTCCCTGCACGACCTCGGATGGCCTCGTTTGGCAGCTAAAAACAGATCCAAAGGTGACATCACTGGCAGAGATGATGGGGAACCTCCCTGTGTGCAGGCCATGATCCAGCTCCACTCTCCGGCCCGGTGCTTTAAACTGACCGGACAAAAAAAAACACTCCTCTGTCTGTGGTAAAGCTTCAGTTCGTCTGGTTCCCCAGAGACGGAGCTTAGTAACTTAACTTAAAAAAAAAAACAATTCTCCCTTACTTCAATCAACCTTTGAGTTATATTTCCATTTGTATCCTACATTTTTATTAAACTCATTGCTTCCTTAAGAAAAAGATGATCAATTATAATGTATTAGTCTTAATCATTTCCTCTACTAATCTTCTTGATTATACCTTATGCAAGCTTTTCCTGGTTATTTTGATTGTTAAGTCTCAAAATAGACAAACGAATCTGCCTTACTGATTAACACTTATTTTTATAGCTGAAATAAATTGTTAACTTAAACAGTTTTTCTAGGAAGAATCAGTCAAATTCATTGAAATACAGGTCAGTACTAGGATAACATAATTTGTCTGTGTTGAAATGTGGTGCCTGTGATTTATTGAGAGGTTAGGCCCCTTTTTAACATCTGGATTTTTTGTGACATGCTTGTGGAAATACAGATGAGGCTCAGTGCACCTTCCCATGTTTCGTCCTCGATGATACACACCGAAAATGGTGTGATAATGTGGAGCACCCGTTTGTGGGGATGCGTCGTCAGATTCGGCTCTGCGACTCTACCTCGGCTGGAGATCTGGGTAGAAGACTCCATGGATCACACCTTCGATCACAACGTTCGCAAATGCATCTGAGAGTGAAGAGGAAAAGAACGCTTTTAGATTTGTAGTTAATTTAGGATAAGATAATTTGAATTACTGTGTTTTTAAAGAACCAATTTTATGGTTTTACAGTGCACAGACTAAGCTTGATCTCACCGTGTGCAGATGGTAGCAGGTAGGGGTCTCTCAGAAACAACATGACCGGCTGATGGGACAGTTTACTGAAAAGAGTCAGAAAATGGGACGTGACCCAGTTGGTGAGCAGTTTCATGCAGCGTATAAATAAACAGTATGAAAACACAGAGGCCGTCACTGTCATGTAGGCTGAAGGCCATGTGCAGAGCAAATAATGACTGAGGTTTGCACCTGGTCAAAGTGCAAAACGAGAACCTCTCATACAATAGTTCAGTTGATTAAAGAGTAAAACAAAGTGACTCACCTTGATTCCTCTGATTCGGTATCGAATGACCTTAAAGAAGGATAATAAAGGTTTAGACGTTCCGCCTTTCAGCAGCCTGGGAACAAATCAGTCCTTTACTTTACAGAAAAGCTACAGTTTCAACTCACCCACAGCTCTCTGTTTTTGGCACTGAGGGATAGTGGCGGATATTCAGGAAATCCAGGAATATCTTTGGAATAACCTCATTTTCCATGATTATAGTCTGAAAAAAGAGAGAAAACAAAAGCAAATTGCAGCGTTTGGTGCATAACTGCACGTCTGTTCCTTGTTGGTTTGAACTCTTCGACAAGATGTTTATACAGTTACTCTGGTTCAGACATAACTTGTATTTGGAAAGACTGCATGCATGACTATTTGTTCTTCCTGTGCGGGAACAGTCCCAGCAGGCGGAGTGAAGGTATCACTGTACCTGCAGGTAGAGCTCCAGACCATGTCTCCTCTGCTCCACCACTTTGGGAACCCAGTTTCTAACGTGTTTCGAAGGAATCTCAGGGGGTTTGATGCTCTTCTTCAGCTGGAGGAATAGCAAACCATCATAAAAACATGTAAATGACACAGCAGATAGTATGTTAGCGGCTCCACGAAGCAGCACGTAGTTACTGAATAATTTTTCATAATAGGCTTTGCAAATAGTAGATTTAATAGATAAAAGTCAAACTGATGATGCTAGAACCCAAACAGCGAAATGACGTTCCACTGTGATTCATCTTATTATCCACCATTGTGCCCTTTTTCTACTGTGATATGTCAAACTCTGAAAATCACTCACATGAAAAGGTGGGCACGCGGGCGACTGAGCAGTTAGAGGAAGAGGAACTCCTCTCTGAAGCTGCACAACTACCGACTCATTTAAATGGTTCACATGGTTAACCACCGCCACCACTTCTGCTATTTATTGGTTGATGAATTTTATTGTGCAGTCATTTATATAACTAGTGCTTCGATGAATTAATGTTTTAACTACTAATTAATGAATGTGTTTTAGATTTTTACTACTAAATCAATTGTTTAGTCTCTGAAATATCCAACATTGAGGAGGAAACTCAAAGAGCCAAAGGTTTCATCTTCAAGGTTGTTAATAATATAAGAAAAAGCATCATATTGAAGATGATGGAATCTGCAAGTAATGGACATTTTCATTTGATAAATTTTATATTATAAATTAACTTTAACATTTCTAGTGGTTTGACCTGTTAGTATTTTCCCCTATTTAAAGGCTACAGACTTGAACTACTGAACAAAAGGAGCGCTGCACCACGTCACGATGGCTGGACCAAATCTCACCAGTTTATGCAAAGCGTGGAATTCGCTGTAGCGTTTCTCCACAGAGTGTTGTCTGCCGTTCATCAGCACGTCAATTCTAAAGACCTGAAAGACAGAAGCAAACGAGTGAGTGCTACGTTCAGCGTCAGTTGGATTTATCTCCTGAGTTCCCCCAGCCAGAAGCGTCCCTCCCTGTCCACACAGCCAGTGTGTGAGTGACTGACTGTCAGCTGACTGTGGAGCCGTCAGTTACTGTTGGTGTCAGCTAGTTACAGAGAGGAAGCATCTGGCTGCTGCATTGGAAAAAAAAAAGAAAGATCTGTGCGAGTTCCTGCTGCCATCCCGAAACAGATCGTCTCCCACTTCCCTCGCTTTACTGGACTGTTCCGTGAAAACGTTGTTTCCTACTTCACTCACGTCGCTGTGTTTGCCTGCGTTGTGTAAAAAGGGAAATCGACTCATAAATGACGGCAGTGATGTTCATGTAACTCTGTGCTGGTAAGGTAAACTCAGAGGACTGCGCCATCGGAGACAGACAACCAGTCATAGTTATTGACAAATCCGGAAACGGCTCAAGAGCTGGAAATGAGATGACAGCACGTCAATAAGATGACCACGAATGGGATGTGACAAATGTCCAAAAGAGAACAAATAATGAAAATATGTTGTTTGTTCATAATGTTTACTTCTTATCATCTATGTATTTTATGAGCTTTTATATTATATTATAGAAATTCTTTCCCCAAACTGAGCCACACTAAAACACTGGTTTCTAATCTGCGGGTCCCATGCTAATTCTGAGGGTCACACGCTAAATAAAATGCTAAAAATAAGTCGGTTCAACTATTCGTCCTTTTCTTTCTTGTCGGGCCTAAATCTGATACACAGACAAATCTTTTTTATCCTTAAAAACACCATATTGTCAGTTCCAGTAGGCCATAGAATCTGTTCTTAGGAAGACAATGACATACAGGAAATGTATTTATGATCATAGATGTTACTGTCGTGTCTGTATGGAAAATATGAAGCTAAGACTAGCAGCTGGTTAGCTTATGAAGGGGAAAAGAGCTGGCTCGAATTAAAAAAACTAAATTAGGCCACTGGGATGGAGTCAGTGCTCAGTATCAGCAGGTTTCAAGAGTGGAAGTATAACAAACTGGGACTGGTTGATGACAGAAATGGGTGTTAAAAGCATTAAAGCAAATGACACTGACCTGATTTCTACTTTTTATGCGTCTTTAACAGTTTTATAGAATCTCATTCTAAAATGAATGGTTTAAACCTATACGGTGACATTAAAAGGTTCACTAACAGCTAAAGGAGAAGTTTTCGAAGTTTCACAGTCATTCAATATAAACACTGACACACTGGAAACCTTCCTCCATGTTGGATCTTAGTTTATTTCCCCTAGTAAAGTAATAGAGGATAACTGCTCTTATTTTGTGGAAATAAATGTTATGAAGTTTACAAGTTATGAGGTTATGAGCTGCAGTGATGGAGGTAAAAACACAGAAATGTTCTCATATCAAACTGCTGCAGCTTCACATACACTACTGCTGCACTGCTGCCACCAACACGTACTATTAAAAACCATAGGGAACCTTTTAGTAACGGAGGAAATGATCACAGCAAGAAAAGCCTGTTCCAATGATCATGAACAGTGCGACAGCCTTTCTTTAGATAGGTGTTTAAAAAGTGTGAACCTCTGTTTTAATACGAGCTGACTCCTTCAAAGTTCCTCAAGCAGGTTGTGTTCATGTCAGACAAGTGGAATCCTCTCATCTAGATTCATAGAAAACAATGTAAACACAACTTCACGGTCAAGAATCTCTCGTATTTGAATGTTTGACCAATACATCTGAACAGTGTCATGTTTAAGAAGACGAATTCAGATGATCTGAAGCTTTAAATCCCCAGACACATGTTGTTGTTATATCACACACACACACACCCACATACACGTAGACAGACAACAGACAGACAGACAGACAGACACAGACACACGCTGAGCTTATTGTGATGATCGCAGCTCACCGTGTATCCTCTCTCGATCGAGTTGTTTTCTGATCGAAACGACGGGATCGATACGTTGACCGGATGCATCTCGACTTGAAGACGCGTTTAATCTACCGAATAATGTTTAATCCTGTGTCACACACTCTCTCTCTCACACACACACACGGATACAGACACACACCAACACACACACACACACTCGCTGCTGCTGTTGCTGGTGGGCTTCTCCAGTTTCTCTGACAGCCCGATAAAAATCACTGGATTTAAATAGGATGAGAAAGTGACAGTGCTGCCCCCTGGTGCGGAGGAGGACACAGTTGCAGACAGGGTGTTGACACTGCGGTTTATTTTAATCTTGTGGAGAAAAAGAGAAGTCTCCAAGTGTCTGTTTGGAGCAAAAATGTTTAATGTTCAGTTGTTATTTAATTGAAATAAAGCAAAAGTCATGAATATCAATAATTTTCTCATTATTATTTCTCTTTTTTCTTTATAATTTAAGTGCCATTAGTGCTAAAATGAAACATATCTCCTAAACATTGATGATCCATTATATAATCAATTATTAATCTGTTAAAACTAAAGGTGGTAACAAATTAAATCCACCCATTTTGATTTATAAACCACATATCAACATTATAAACTTATTATAAAGTATTTATTAGCGTATAAGAGTTTACATTGAAGTATAGTTCTTGGCAATAATTATAATTTCTTCTATGATATATTTCTCTCTATATATATATATTTATTATTACATATTATTACAACTTTAATTTAATATATTCTGAGCCATTTACGTTTATACACCTGCTTCCATAACATTCGAGAAATTAAGTTGCTAAAATACATGATTCAACAGTTATATCTACATACAACTACATTATAATGTTTTTAGTACCATTTATTAATTGTTTATAAATGGCTAAAGATGAAAAATATGGGACTTAAAAAGTAAGGGATTCAAACTAAGTTCCTGTCTTAAGGTATTTTTCAAAATGAAGATCAGTTTATAGATGGCACTGAGTTTGCCTGTGAAAACACTATCAGGAGTATTATTAATCAAATGTCAGGAAATCACGGCCACATCAGTCTCACAAGTGGTACATCTTCATCTCAGTGAACTGCTCAATTACTGGAGAACTTCTTCAGCCAAAAAGGAAGAAAAGGAGAAAAACATCTGGCTCAAGGGTTTTCTACTCTGACGATTTGCTTTTCGCTTATTCTCTGTTTTAAATCATCGTCAGATGAATATTTTGGGTTTCGGTAAAGCAGCCAACATGAATATTTTACTTTGGGATTCGGGGCCTTAATGAAAATAATCACCAATTCGCACTTTCAGCCTTTTACATTAGAATCTTTCAAAGGTCACCAATCCCTATCAGTTACTCTACAGTCTCCAATTATAATAATCTAATTGTGACGTGCCCTCACAATGTCAATCGAACTGAAAAGGTTAAGAACCAAATGAGAGAGAGGTCACTGCAAACTGATCAGCCCATCAAAAATGATACAATATCACAAAGTTTTATTCAAGTTTCATCAAAAGCTTTGGATTAAAGAGAAAGAGTTTCTTCCATTGCATATAAATACAACACATACATTAAGCTTTAAACAAGTGGTTCATTCAAAAAGTGTGATATAAACTGGCTTATGTGTGTGTGTCTATTGCGGCCTCTAAATTTCATGGATTTTATTCTAGAGGGGATACGAGAAGCAAGCATAATGTAAAACGCACTACAGGTAAGAAAAATTAAAAAATAATAAAGGTGAGAAATCAATATATCTTTCAGTAGCAGGAAAAAAAAACTACACAAGCAGAAAGGGATTTAACATAATGCCACTACGACGTCAGAAGACTTACTTTTTTCTAAACTGAGATTATTTAAATTATAAAACGAATGTAAATATTTTTGTTTTTTTATATGCAGTCCTCTTCGTTTTCATTTCTGTCTCAGCTGAGGTGCTGTGAATGACTGTCGACTTTTAATACCTGAAAGATATAAAAAAAAATTCAACAATAAGAATAAAAAACACGATAAGGACATTTATAATAATATTTGAGACGTGATACTTACCCTGACATCTGACAACCGGACACGTAGGCGTAGTTGCCAGTGTAGCGGACATCACAGCGCACAATGTTGTTGCTGTAGTCTGATTCTGGGACGTGATAGGAGGGATTTACACTGACCTGTGGAGAAGAACCACAAAATACATAACATTTAATAATCAGTAACACAATGGAGATTAAATCAAATGAGCATGACTGCAACCTGGCACCAGAAAAGGTTTAACGGCAGAGTTTTATGGAGGACGCTAAATTCATCTGGTATTTCTGACAAACCTTGAGGATGTAGTTCCCAGGTTTCGCATCTGTGATGTCGATCCACTGGCAGTCGATGTCTGCGTTGTAGGTGTCATAACATCCTGGGCTCAGGCCCTGCACATTAGACAGCATCAATATTAAACATTATACAAACTGGTTCATATAGAAAAGTTCAATGTTATTGTCGCAGGATTGAAAAATTCAAATAAAAAGGCAAATCGTCATTGTGTTTTGGGTGTAAATAAAAAAATAAAAAAGTAAAGGAACATTTTTGCCGATCAAAACAGTGAAAAAAAAGAGCGGGATGGAAAAGAGAACATGTGTAACACATTTGATCTCAGACGTTCAGGCAGGTGGGGCCATCTTGCTCCAGAAACAGGAAATCATTAAATCACCATCACTACTGGCTCATGCAGAAAAGGAAATACTTGAACTGTGCGCTGAAAGACAGCTGCCTCAGGAAAAGAACACATATTTATTGTAGGTTCTTTTTTTTGGCTGAAATTTATGAACCACAAATCCTATGACAAAGCCATTAAGTGAAAAACAAGTCAAGTGAAACAAAATTTACAGGTCTCTTTATGGTCGCAAGTGAACTCGACTTTGTTTTGCAACAGTTGTGATTCAATCTGGATTTTTATATAAGAGATTTCGACATGTCACAGTAGGAAAAGCACAGATGTGAAGATAAAAATGAATAATGACTGAATTCTGTTCAGTCGCTTAAGTTGTCAAGCTGCTCAACATTGAATAGTTGAACATATATGTGCAGATTTCTTGTCCCTTTATGGTCATTTTCAAAACAGAAGCCTGTTCTGTTTTGAAAATAAACATGCAGGCCTAAAATGCAGGAATACAATCTGTGCTGCGGGAGTTATCTTGGACACCTGGGTATGTGCAGTGCAGGCATATCGCCTGTAGTATCCGTAGTCGCAGGACGTGTCCTCCAAGCAGAAGCTGGCCTTGTGGCCCTCAGCCACCGAGTGATGAGTGCTGGCGTCCAGCAGCTCGTAGTGGCTGAACTCGTCCATGCTGTGGAAGTGCCTGTGGATCAGCAGCACAGTGTTTAACTCTACTATAAGATGGACAACGCTTCTTGACTTCTTTGCGCTGTCAGGAAAGGAAGGCAAAATATCTGGGGTTCGGACGCTGCCATCTTTTGCATTTGGAGTCAGGGTCTGCACAGTAACAATCAGAGGAAGGAGCCGTGGTACTTTTTTGTTTGGTCCATGCCCCATACACTAACATGGAGGAAGCAGGATTTATGACCTTTAGCCACCAGGGGGCGACTGAGATTCTTTGAGGTTCACTTTTGGGGAGCTGACAGGCCCTCCAGCTGTATATACAGTCAATGGACTAGAGACATCACAGGCTTCTATTTGATTTATCATTTACTTGACTGCATATGGACCTAAATCTGGTTTCACTACATTATCTAAAAGAAAGTGTTTTTTTAAATGAGACTTAACAGTCTGGTTTATAACTTCAGTTGACTTTCAATACACTGACACATCTATACCGCCTACATCAACAGTTCACGGGACTGCTGCCAAACACGATCCATCATGGGGATAAGAACAGTCGGCCGCTTGTTTCACAACATAACTATGGACTGAGGTCGTCTCTGTGGAACCAAAGAAGAACTGGAGGCTTTTCCAGAAACTGTGAAAATATCTCCGGTTTCTATTTTCGACTCTTTCTCCTCGTCAACCGTTTTGTTTTACAACGTCTGGTATTCCAGTTGTTAAAGAGCTGAATCCAAAGGTCCTTTGAAGGTCAGTGGAAACCCAAAGTGGGCTTTACTGCGTTTGTGAAAGTTGAAAATGTCATCTTTCAAAGTTTAAAGACACAAATAAAACTTGTTGTTTATATGTCAGCTCTGATATCAAAGATCTCCACAGTACAATATAAACAACAAAAGGTAACACAGCTGTGGCTCAACAGGGGGTGCCATTCCACAACTATACTGGAAGAGACCAATAGTGAAGATGATGATCAAATAACCATTCAGGTATTTATATTTGTAACGAACTGAGCTGATTAAAACAACTTCAAGTGCTTCAATCACTAATCCATACTCTTATTAAAGATGTTAATTTAAATACGCATTTATAGAGCTATCCAATTGAGGACTGGTTTATATATTCATTCAGCTTTTTTAACAATCATGTAGTCGAAAGCTAAGAAAACACAATCTATAACCTACTATCTAATTTTTGTCTGTAGAGCAGTAAAAGACAAATTAAAGTTATCAAGATTTGCTGTGGTTGACAGACATACATAGATCTTCTGTTAGAACGACCCAAAAATAAATTAACTTTGAATTTAAATAGTCTGAATCGTAGTTTTGTTTAATATTTTTTCACTGTAGTTTTGTATTTAAACAATGAAATAATATGTTTTATAACCTCATACCTGTTTTTTGATATTATTGTGAGTGATTAGCACTAAAGGTACCATTCTATAGGCACCATGTGTCACTCTCTTGTGTTTGATATCCTGGCGGCATCGATCAATCTGAAATCAGACTTATGGATGAGTTGGTGCTAAAAAAGGAAACATGTGCATTGACAGTTAAGTGGTGTAAAAAAACAGACAGACACAGACAGGTGAGTGACGGGACTTCACACTCACTGGTGACAACTGTGCCACTCCCAGGAGTAGCGAGGCCTGCTGGGGAGGAAGTCGGCCGTGCCCTGGTTCTTGACTCTCTGAGGGAACCTCAGCAGCATACGGGTGTCGTAGTCTCTGACATCGCCTCTGTAGGCCGAGCTGCAGGAACAGACCAGAGAAAGATCACATTTGGACCCAATGACATCACAAGATTTTTTTTTTCATGCTTAATCTCCTCCCCTGCAGTGGAGCAGAGTCCTGTCTGCGTGTAAATAAATGATGAGTGGAAAAAAAAAAAGTTTGGGTGCAGATGGTTGTTTGGGTTTAGATTTCAATGTGTTTACTGTTCAGGCTTTCTCTTCTCCGGCAGGCTATCATTAAGCTTTTACACAAATCCACCACTCCGCCCCTCTGCACCATCAGTGGCAGGATTCGGTTAATTCCACCTCTTCTCCTGCTTCCACATGGGCAGCCCTCACCCACAGACACTTGAGGTGGTTGTTATGGCTCAAACCTTTCTGAATCACACTCACACTTGGCTGCACACCCAACTTTTTTCTTTCTTTGTTCCTCCCCGCGGATTAAACCTGACAGCACGACGAGTGTATACCTTGACAAGCAGTTCTCCTCAGCAGCACATCTCAGGTTATACATGGGGACTCTCTGGACATAGGCAGAGGCTTGGATATAGTACGGGTCAGGTACGAGATCAGGGAGACCTACAGCAACACAACAGGGATATGAGCATATAAGAGAATTAATCATCAATCAGCGAATGACCTAACAAGCAGAACACAAAGGGTAAATAGGTTATTCACATGCAGAAGTTTCAAGGAGACAGACCATGAGCAACTGATTAGTTATTGAGCAAGTAAATAATTGATTTATCAATCGATTAAAGTCACTTTAGCATCATAACCATCACTTGAATGCAGATTGCTCCACTCTTACCGTACTGATTGTAACTTGTGCCATATCCAGGTCTCGATCTGGGCCTCGGTCTCTCGTACACGTCATAATGATTATAATATGGATTATCACTATCAGTGGACTTGTATGGGTCGTAGGGATCGTCACCGGCCATCATGTCTTCTCTCCTGGGCAGAGGTGGACTCACAGTGACCTTCTCCTGGGTCTCGTTCGCCCTGTTGCTCCCCTGCGTCCCCGTGCGCTCACCGGTCCGGTCATGATGATGCTGGCGGTGCTCTCGCCCTCTCACCAGCGCAGTCACAAGGCTCTGCTGGATGGACGCTGGCTGGGGGGGAGGCTGCTGCTCCTGCTGCTGCTGAGCCGCCTGCTGGCTCGGGGTGTCCGGATGTCTCACGTCCCCATCACGGATGATGGTGACAGTTCTCTCCTGCACTTGCTCCTGAGGTGCGCCCCTCCGCCTCGGTGGCTGATACTCCGAGCCCTGGCTCAAAATGCTAAAAACCTGCCCGTTGTGGGACCACTGCAGCGTGTTCCGCCGAGCCGGTCTTTGGTTATTTCTTACTTGCGTCCCGGGATTTCTCTGAGACTGGGTAGCTTGCAGGATGAACACAAATAAATAGACGCACACATATGCGTAAAATGGCGCGCCAAGTATGCGTAATCCCATTCTGAACGCAGTTCAAGGAGGCTGGAGGTGAGAAAGCGGATATTTCTAATGAGCAGGGGGTTTCCACTTGAATTGCACTTAAATATCCCTCATGTCTATTTGAAGGATTTCCAGTGAGCAGAGAGGAGAAGCTAAGTTTCAGTGTATCCGTGTGAACTCATAACGCTCTGCTCCTGCAGATGCGCACAGAGAGATGATGATGGTTGTGAGGAGGAGGAGGAGGAGTTCAGCATTTGGAGTTTCTGAATCTGCTATATAAGTCTGCTGCTGCTCATGTAACCACTGGAAACGTGCTGTCTGGGTGAGCTCAGCCAAATGTGTGTTTGATAACTGCTCTCTCTGACCCTACAGAGTTTTTACTGTGCAACTCCTCTTCTTCATCCATTGCACATTTCACTCACAGTTTTATGAAGAACAGTCAGACACAGGCAAACTTTCTTGTGAAATCTTTCCTACTTAGTTATGAAAGCAAATAAATATTAGGACCACTTCACAGAAGTTTTTTTTTTCTTTCTCTGCCAGGTCAGCAAAGTGAAATGATAAATAGCCTCTTCCTCTGACTGTTGGATGATCTCCCGACCAAATTGCAGCACAGTCTGCCAGAGTTCTCTGTGCTCTCCCACTTTCTCATAGGAGGATCTCAGAGAAACCTAAACATGACTCTATGATGGCTTTGCAACATTTTCTCCCTTCTCTTTTCTTCTGGTAAACCAGCTCCCACATCACCTCCCTTTAACCCAGCCGCGCCTCAGTCCTGTCTGCATTGAGAGACACTGCAAACGTGAAAGGCTCATCACATGCATCTCACAGTCTGAGGTCACACTTACTCTGTTCTGAGTTAGGAATAAAATGAGGCAGGGGTGATACTTGACATCTGTATTACTGCGTCTGGTGGCACACTGGTGACCCCAAGCTCCTCTCCTGATTAATCTAAATCGTTTGCTGAAGTCCAGTCAAATCACTGCCCTGCTGTTCACACCAGGGGGATAATGCATAGCTTGGGAAACTTCAGCCCAAGCCACTCATTTTGCTCTTTCTTTACACCAAACCAGTTTTTTCTAGCATGCACACAATTCACCGCAGGCCGGCTGCTGCCAAACCACAGCAAACAGACACAAGGACTTTTTACAGTTTCCCAAATCACAGTTTTATGAGAGTGTAGACGTAAAAGAAGCAGTGTGGATTATATGAGATGGATTTCCTCCAACGTGTATTATTTAAGAGATGTTGTGAGACACATTCATTCAAGCACATGGATTCTGATTAAGAAATCGAAAATTATTCAGCAGCAGAAGCTTTTCTCCACACAAGACCATAACTCCACATCCTAGATACTTCACTGTTCCATCTCCTTACACTAGGGGGCAGATATCTGCAAATATATAGTCTGTTGCAAGTTGTAAGGCATTTTCTTATCAGCACCTGAGGGAGTCAGTCAGGAGGTGATAAATTATTGAGTTTCTCGCACAAACTCTTTGTCATTTCTTCAGAATTATGAGTAAAAATACTGGAGAACCGCAAATAGTGTGGAAGCCAGAAATGGTTACAGGAAGCACCCACAGTCACACTGATCTCCTGAACTCTCAGAGTAACAGTGTGAGGACCACTGCTTTCTTTTCTAGCAATGTTTTGTTCAATGTCACACGACTGGGACTGAGTAATGGTCTAAATGGTTAATTGTCTATATTTACATTGTGCTTTTCTAGTGTTGTGGATCACTCACCATTCACACGCGTTCACACGGTGCATCCATGTGCAGCACTTTCTCTATCATACATCACTCGTACACTGTGGGCACAGCCATCAGGGGCAACTTGAGGTTCAGTATCTTACCCAAAGAAACTTCGGCTTGCGGAACCGGGGAGATGGGGATCAAACCGGCGACCTACTGGCCGATGGACGACCCGCTCCACTTCCTTGACAGCTATTTTTCTATTTTACTTTGACATCTAAACTTGTTCCATTCAGTCCAACATTTGATTTGTCCATTCACAAGCCTGCTACTCTAACCTTCAGAGGAACATTGACATTTTGAGGGAAAGACTCATCGCATGCCCACGACAACGTCTGATCCACAGCATTGACTATTTTGTGAGAACCCCTTGAAGTCTTTTACTGTATGTACAAGAGGCTGCATCGACACCATAGTTGGAACCCCCCCCCCCCCCCCCCAATTAGGCTTCATGCCACTAAAAGCTTAATATTTTTAGTGGTTTGGTAACAAGTATAGTATGTTTCATTGGGGGTTGGTTTGGTTCGATGTAGCACCCCCACAGGTCCCTTTTTGCATGGGGTCCCCAGAAATACTCCTGCAGTCTGAGATTCATACTCACCATGATTGGCCATGTGGGGGTGAGAGAGAAGGCACGATCGGAACATCTCTCTCTCTCTCTGAAGCTTTTTTATTTTCTTTCGTCATAATACTACTCCTGTGACTTTTTGTCAAAACACACACGTTTTAAACATCCATACCATGACGCCAGCTCTCATTATCTTCCCTTCAATACCAATTTCTGTGTTTGTTTACACTGCATTAACACCTGTCAATTATTTAAGTGAAAGTGTTGCTAGCCACATGCTCAGGTGCTGCAGATATTGGTGCTAGTAGTCAAAAATTCCACAGGGCATTGCTAACTTTTATTTTTGCATCTGTTCTTATAATGAAATAGAGAAATACTCAAGCTTTAAAAACACAGTGTGAGGGTGTTTAGTGAACTGACCTGATGTTTACTTCCAGGCAAAATTTGAGGAAAAAACATCAAAACAAAGAAGGACGGACAAAAAAATACTTTGTCACCTGAGAAAGGGTTTCTATTCTCAACTGATCAAATCCTGCTGTGAGTCCCAGTTAAGTTAGTTGTGTTGTTCTTTGGCAATGGGAGAGAGAGAGAAAAATCTCGTGCCACATGAGGTTTCTGTTTCAGCTTGTATAAACTGTCGGGGGCAAATCACAGAGCACAGATTCATGACCTCATGAAAATGTGTCCGTATTGGTTGTTATAAGAGTTGTTTTCAGGAGCTAATGAAACAATATTTAACACCAGAGACCAGTGGTTCAATGATACAGACGAACTACAAGATGTGTTTGTGATATAAAGAAGGATTTTTTGAAAGTACACTTTTGTGATTCTGCATACCAATATTTCCCAAGGGAGTGAAAACTACGTGTCTGTTCCTGGCTTCGCTCCTCTCTCTTCTCTGGAACAGCAGACAGTCAGAACCAGCTGGACTCGGTCACCGATGTTTTTCACTCATAATTCGTTCATCCCGCTGCCGAGCAGAGCCCTTTCTCTCCTCGGCGAGGGCAGCACAGTGTTCCCTCCGAGACGGCTCGGAGACACATCTGCAAGGAATTAGCCAAATTCTTTTGTCCACGTTGCTGGAACTCACCGTCGTCCCTGATTTTTTTCGGGCATTTCGAATGAGCTGGAAGAATTTGAAAACATCCACGTCTGGGTTGCAGAGTGGGGAGGTAAAGCAGTGACACGGCCTCCTGCATTAGTCATGTCAGAAAGAGGAGAAAAAAAGTGCTCCATCCTTTCATGATGCTAAATTCACCATAAAACCAACACCAATTCTTTTGCGCCATCACTGAGTCAACATCTGGTAGACATGGTTGAGATTTAAAGCCTATATTTAGGCAGCCATTAAGGTAAATATAGATATTTTATTAAACTTACTTTATTCGCATTAAAGCACTTATTGACATGGTATCAAAGCTTTTATGCTACATTGGTTGCTCTGTTTTTCTTAAATGAGTTTTAGATGTATCAGTTTAAAATATTTTTTCTTTTTAGCCATACTTGTATTGTTTTGCATATTGGCTCAACCAATGTTGTTTGTAAATTGCTAAACAAATAAATCTGACCTAACTTATTTTCTCCAGTTCTTCTTTTGTGGCCATTTGCATTTAATTATTCCTTTATATGAGCTCATCACAGTGAAACAGAACCACAAACAAAACACCCTTCTCTCATCTGTTCCCAGAACTCCCACATAAAATCCCTATTCTTAAATACCACAAGCTTTAATGATTATATCTCCGCTTCTGTTAATCTCTTTTACATTCTTACATTTCCCTCAGATACTACATTTCCCCTCAGCCTCCTTAAATAAGTTCAGCTCAGCTCACGACTCAATGACAGAAACAGACAATTCAAATATTTTCTCCTCTTTCATAAATACTGGGTTTCCATTACTCTTGGATCACCAAGTTGGGGCTTGCACCACACACACACACACATACACGCACACACACTTTCACTCCTCTTACAAACACACACACACATAGTCTGGTGGACTACGTGGCACTCTGCACATGCACTGTAGCCTCGACAACCAGCAGGAGGAGGAGGAGCACTTTATCTGGACACAATCCACTCAGCTTTACGTTGTGCTGTGTACTTTTTTATTTTTCAATTCTCCACAAATCCAGTGATAAAAGAGAATTCTGAATTATGTTACTGTGGTTCTGTATGTTACAGTGGTGATACACAGAGTCTAAATATCCCTCTGTTTACCAAGACGACAATAGAATGAGCTGTGTCTGCGTTGACAAAACACATAAATCAGGGTTGTTTGGTTAAAGCCTTGAAACTCGACCTGACTGCTTCAATGTTTGAATGGAAATGAGAGGTGGACACGGTGCCTGTGTAAAATACTCAAGTCACAGTGTACAATTATGGGATTTTGAATCTGCAATATCTCTTGCGTCACTTGGAGGCAGCAGAAACAAGCTGTAAACACCCAAGCACATCATCACTGTGTAAATTGTAAAGTTTTTATCATATTTCTTGGCATCCTGGAAAATGTAGGTTCATTATGGGTGTCCTTTTTTTGGTCTCCTCCACCTCTTGAGGGAAATAGCTGGCCTGTCATGCTGCACTTTGTTCACCAGCTATAAAACGCTCCCTGTTGAAGATAATGTTTTAGTCCGGAAAACCAAAACAATGTGCTGAAAGAATCGATAAAGACCGCCAGAATCGATAATTCTATGCTAGTGGTAACTCAATTAGTGATCATCTGTATCCTAAGATTTATTGATTTTTGGAGGATTTTGGACAAACTTGACACTGTGCAGGTTGACTTATTCCAAATCTTTGCATTTAAGTGAATCACTAAAGTTTTAGTATCAGACAAATAAGAAATCGTACCCTTATCACGTCCCAGCAAAAAGTGAATTAAAAAAAAAACTGCTGTCAGCGCTCTGCATGATTTTGAAATTCACTCTTTTCCTGTTGGCACGTTTCATCCCACGTTCCCCTTTGCTTCCTGTGGACACTCCGCCTCTGCAGAGTGAACACATGCAGCCCAGGTGGGCCACGCAACAGACACTCAGTCGACCACAGGTGTAAATGTTAGCGTGTTCGTTTCTCTGTCCTTCCAGCCCACATCCAGTTCACGGAGTGTAACCTCCCAACAACTTTTACTGTTAACACTGATGATGGCAATGCATGAAGGAATTCATATTCATCAACAATTTCATTATGAATACAATTTGACATTTTAAAGATGCACAGTAGTTACAGGAGAGAGAAAACAAACAGATTTGTTTTTTGTTGATGTAGTTCGTAACGTTCATTTAGCATGAAGCTGGGGGACAGAGACAGAACGTCAGTGAAACAAACTGAGATCAGTGTTTGATTCTGATGACAAATGCATCAAATGCACCAAAGAATATTGGTTAGAATGAACCAGTTATGTCACTTCTTCATCTGTCTCCAAAAAGAAGAGTGGCTCCATCTACAGGTGACATCCAGTACATCCTGTTTTTATTGTTTGCTTAAGGCTCCAAATCACAGCAAACCAAGTGTGTCTTTTTAGACTAATATACATTTGATGAAAAAAATATAGTTTTGTATTTGTTGCACTAATGGAGCTGAGGCCATTATACTGTGTATGTTTGACCTGTACTTTTCATACTGTCCTATATACAATTTAAAGCAATGGATTTATTTTAAGATTAAGATCCATTTATTCATCCCAAACACATGCACAGTCATGCAAAGGCACACTCATGCAGGTAGGGAAATGTAATCTCTGCTTTTGACCCATCTGGTGCAGGGCACACAGAGCAGTGAGCGACCATGTACGGCGCTGGGGAGCAGATGTTGGGGGAGTAAGGTGCCTTGCTCAGGGGCACTAGACAGGGTAGGGAGACTCTTGGATTTTTGGACAGATCAATCCAGGTTCGTCTTTTGTTGTCTCTCCGTGGAGTCGAACCAGTGACGAACCAGAGGCCTTCTCTGCCAATAGTCCAAGTTTCTGCCATGAGACCACCGCCTTCTTCTCTCTGGGATCTCTGTGAAGTTCATGAAGTCACTCCTGATCCTGTCTTGTTAATAAGAACATGTCGACACACTGGTTGCTGAAGCTTCACTTCAAGGTTTTGTTTATTGAATGCTAAATACAACAGATAAGAAAGTGACCGTGAAACAAACCTTGCAGACAAAGCCCCACCTCGATTGCACCTGAGCATAAAATATTCATAATAATACTGGAAATTCCCACCTTCAAAATTGTCTACAGATGAATATCTTGTTCCAAAAGACTGCATGCAACAAAGTATAGCATTTTAAGTTCTTTAAGCTGCTTGCTCATATGTAATCTTTCAGTTACGTGTATAAAGTTGTAAGGTTTGCCCGTGACTAGAGGATTAAATATTATAAGAGTGCAAAAAATAACAAAAGTTCAGTGCATAGAGGCAGAGTAATAAAACAGATCCCACAGCAGACAGACCACAGGTGTGTTGAAGGCGTTTCAGTCAGGAGAAGAAGTGTTTGTGTCACTTGGTGAAGAGCAGGTGTCCTGAGAAGAAGCTTTTGTTGCTCAGGCCGATGGTCCTGTTTCTAGTCTCCAGCCACACTGTGTCTCCATTCACCAGCTTGAGCACCGTTTCCCCGGAAGACAAGTATTGCCCCCCGTGATGGAACTTGAAACTGTGCAGCACCGGCTTACTGTTGCGCATAAGGTCCACATCTCCAGCGCCGTAGGCCGTGCAGAGAAAGCTGAACTGATAGACACCAGGAATAGCACATGTGAACAGGCCTGTCAGCGTGCTGTAGTGGTGCTGGTCATTGTAGATGATCTGACGGAAATGAATTATTTTCTCAACAGATGGGTTGTTCACCCCCAGGATGACAGAGAAGGCAGATTGTGGGAGTGTGGCATTTTGGTAGAGTGATGGTGCACCAGGGGGGCCTGGAGGACCAGGGGGGCCTGGATGTCCTATCAGGCCTCTCCGGCCCCTTGGGCCTCTACGTCCTACTCCACCTGAAGACAAACACAATTTTATAAAAATTGAAAACTTCTGCCAAAACATACAGTTTATCATAGATTTTTCATTTTCATCTTTACATTTAAGTCAGTTATTATAATTTTTGAAATTATGCATTACAGCTCATGAGCTGAGTCAAGATATAAAGCAATCTACAGTTCTAAGAAGCAAAGCATAGATTATGCCTTTAGTCAATATTTAAAGTAGGGATCCTGTGGTGTTTCAACTTTAGACAACATTTTCAGACTAGAATATCATCAGAGTGTATCATAGTATTTGCTTTACAGACAAGTTGTTTCAGTGTGTTTACATCTCATAAATAAAAATATATAAATATAAAAAGAGATTACCTCGTTGTCCAGGAGGCCCTGCTGGTCCAGGCTGGCCTGTGTGGCCAGGGGCCCCTGTTGGTCCAGGCTCTGAGTGTCCGACTGATTGGAGGGGATCACAGCCTGTGGATCAAGAAGATGTAGAAGTTAAAACATGTTCAGTGTCATAATTGAATTAATGATTTCTTTTTTATTAAGTTTGGTGAGTACAACATGAATGGATAAGTTTGGAGTGAGAACCCCCTTGACCAAGAAGTCAAAAAGTTAAGTTAAGTTAAATGCTTGATTGGATTGTGCAGTGGTAGTACTTTTTAGTGTTTAAACCGACCTCTTTTTCACTGACTGGATTACAGCTCACAACCGAGCCTGTAACATCAAACACCACAAATGAAGAAGGATTTTCATTCAAGTTTTTAGAGAAGAAACAAATACACCAGGTTAAAGTCAGAACAAGAATATTCCCCAGGTTAAAAAAGTCGGCAACCATGTTGTTTCACCTGAGGCGTCGGTGCAGGGTCTGTCCCTCCACGCCGTCAGGTCCACGCCTCGGATGTTGTTGCAGCGGACGAGCCGGTTCTGGTTTGAGACGACGTTGAAGGCGTTTGCCGGGACGGTTGTGATGCCAGTGTTGTCGCAGATGATCTTGGACAAGGTGACGGAGGACAGGGCGACTCTCTGTCTCGCGGTGAAGACGCCTGGGTTCTCGTGCCACAGCCTGACAATTTCAAAAGAGACAAGAAACGAGAAGGTGTAGTACCCTGGTTAATTAACCGGGTACCAGGCTACATCTGTTGAAATGAAGAGCATCGAGTACATGCATTCCATTATTTATCCACAAACCTGTCACCCTGGCGGATAGCCCTGAACTGTCTTGCAATGAGACAGGTGAACAGAGGCCCCACGCGGCCACCCTGTACGAACGGCTCTGCCACACCTCCCATCCAGACGTCGATGTTGTTGGGCGAGCCGTAGAGCTCCAGCAGCCTCCGGGCCAGATTGTTGTTGTTCAGAACACGCCCGAGCTCCGCCTGGTTCCTGGGCTGAGACAGGCCACAGAGCCTGCGATAGGCGTTGTAGCCTGGAGGAGTAAACAACAGAGCAAACAAATGAGTGGAATTAAGGCATGGATGAAAGGTTAGAGTGGGAATGGGAGGAGGAGAAACAGTGTGAGTGGTGTACCAGGCAAGCCGTGGTCACGTCCTCTCTGCATGTTGAGAGCGCCCAGGTCCAAAGCCAGATGCTGCACAAACTGGAACAGCCGCTCCCTCAGAGCATCCACCAACATGTGATCCTGAGTGTTCAGCTTGGCGGGACGGCCGATCAAACCACGCAGCAGAGGGTCAACACCACCTGGGCAGATCAAATAAATGTTAGGTTTGTTATTTAAGACCGAATCCTAGAAGGTGTTGCTTGAGTTTCCCTCTGTGCAGCTCACCCTCAAAGACGATTCTCCAGGGGGTGAAGAAGGCCCTGTACAGGGACACACTGGGGAACTGACTGTTCTCCCTGTAGTTACCATCCAGACGGGCTAACATTGGCTGGATGGCCAAGTGGGCAAAGCGATAAGCTGCTGTTGCAAAGACGTTGGATATGCTGGGGTCCACGTTGGGATTGTAGCCGGGGTAACGGCCGATCTGTGTCCGAACTGCATCGTCGCCCAAAATGTGTGTCAGGTAGTCCCTGAACACAAATATCTGAGAGAGACAGAGAGAGGGGATTTCAGACACAGACAATAGAGATGCTAAATTAAAATTAAAATAATAATAATAACTACAATAATAAAAGTAATTATAATCATGATAATAATAATAAGCTCAATATAAAGCACTTTTCAAAACACAGAACCAAAGTGCTTCACAATAAGAAAAACACAAATCAAATAAAAGGACGGAAATGAAATAGCAACAACAAAAAAGGTCTTTTCTAGTAAAAAACCCTAACCCTAACCCTAACCCTTCTGAAATAAATAAAACTCAAATTTGGTAGAAGTCAATTTTTAAGAAGGAACTTAAACGAAAACACCGGTCCACCCACCTGCGTGTAAGCACCCGTGATCTTGCGCGCCTCCTGGTAGAGCGTCTCACTGTCCCAGTGGGGGTTCAGTCTTTTCAGCGCGCGGGCCAGTCGGTTGTGCTCACGCATAAACAGCGTGTGAAGCGATGTCAGCGCGATGTTCTCGTCCACACGCACGTCACCTTCACGGCAGCAATGAAGCAAACATGAGGTGTCAGGTCCAAACGTTCTCTTAATGTTTGATAGATCAGGAATATCACATTATTGATTTGATGTAGCATAACATGCTTCCTCTTTTGAACCAGTTTGATCACTTTACTCTGAATTTCCTGACTGTTTTAAAAAGCAAAATAGGACGGGCATTTTGACATTATTCCCAAAAAGTTACAAATTAACAGTTTTTCTTTCCTAACCCTGAAATCAGATCAATTGAACAACTATTTATCCTACAAACTAACTTAGAAACAAACTCGCAGCTTGACTCACCTGCAATGAAACAGGGCACCTCCCTGGCGTTTGTGTCGTTGGTGATTCTTTTGCGCGTGGCACACATGTTCGCCTCCATGCGATCGAAGGGCAGCAGCTCACGTCTGTTGTCTCTGAACTCCGTGTTCACGCGCAATAGGCCGCCATCGTTAGTGAGGTCCCGAAGAGAGAGGGCGCGCTTGTCGTCAGAGCCGTACACCTGGCTGAGGTCCAGGAAGGCCGTCAGCGCGTTGATCTGCTCCCTCTTGTTGGGCTCCCCGCCGAAATTGTAGGCCGAGAATCCTGTTCCGCAAGCAGGGGCGGACCTGAACGCAGGGATGCAGGTGTCGGGGCGGGACGGAATCCGAGGGTCACCCCGAGGAATCTGTGTGATTGCAAAGGGAGGTCAAAGGTCAAGAAGCGAATCTTTTAGAGAGAACAACATCTGGATCGGTTCAGGTTGGAAACCCACTGGGATGGGGATGCACGGCTCGCTCTTCTCACAGCTCTCGTCACAGTTCAGCCCGTTGCTGAAGGAGCGGATGCTGGGGGAGAAGGGCGTGAAGGTGAGATCATGGTCGTTCCACTGGCCAAACATGGTGACCATGTGAGTGAACTCTCTGTCGTTGACCACGGCTGCATCTGTTGTGCTCAGGATGTTGTTGGACACCTGTCGTACCTGAAGGCGGAGGAGGGGGTCATTCATTTAAGAAGTGTTTTCAAATCAATGTTTTGAGAGCAGCGATGGATGTTGAGCGAGTGACGGTCGTACCAGTGGGAGCAGGAAGTTGTTGAACGTGCGGTTGTTCCAGCCTTTGGGTTGGGAGATGCCGTCGTCGTATTCAGCCGGCAGCAAGCGGGAGAAGGGGGTGTTGGAGGCTCCGAGGCGAGGGTTTTTTCTAGAGGCAAACAAGAATCAGAATCAGAATCGGCTTTTTTGGCCATGTGTGCGGACACATTCAAGGAATTCAACTCTGGTTTTTCCGTTCCGAAACGTCCCTGTTTGGAAACGCCGCTTGAGACATCCCACGGAAGTGTACACATCCTCTGTGGTGAGTGGCCCAAGATGTTTAGGTGCTTTTCACAAGCATGTAAGCAGCAGTGTATTTTCTAACCTGTCACAATAATCATCTGATTCCTGCCAAGTTCCTATTCACCCAACACAAACTGCCTTTTGGAAAGAAGCTGTTGTTTCCTTTCATTTTATTTAGCAAAATGCTGAACCAGTCAAAACCAAAGATGATGCTGCAGAAACTTTTATGTGAAAATCCTTTTAAAATGAGTGTTAATAGTCAATTAAGAAAAATCAGCAGGTAAGAGTTTAACATGATCACGGAAAAGGAGGAAGGAAACTTTCTCTTAATAACTCACGGGTTGTTGCACACGCTGGTGATTGTGCGATACTTGTTGATGTTTGGTGTGCTGCGGCATTCTGGGAGGCGGATCTGAGACTCACATCCAGTTATCTTGGCGAGCTCTTTCAGGTCGTCTCTACTGAGCAAGTCTGGAAAAATGTGAAAGAGACGTTTCATGAATCCCCGGCGTTGATGTGCACGTGTCTGCCAACATCACATATCTGGTTTTCAGTTACATCTTTGAAGTGCTGGACTGTGACCATGTTATGAAACTTGAGCCTGTCAGAAAAACCCAGCTGTGTCGTCTTTGTGTCTGTGTGTAGCTGCTGCCTGTCTGACCTGTTGCGTTGAGCGAGCGCTTGTGCACACGATGCACCCTGTCGTGCAGCAGACGGAGGGTTTGGGCCATGTAGTCTGCAGACCTCACAGCCGAGCGCGTTTCCCCCCGAGGCTGCTTCAGGAGACGGAGGGTGTCGTGAGGTCTCACCACGTCCTTGCGGACTCGCCTCAGACTCCTGGAGGAGGAAAAGGTCACAGGGTTAAACCATCAAGTCAAACCTGTGGTCTCCATTAGAGGTCCTGTAACTTTTTCCTACATTTGAGGGTTTAAGAAAACAATGTAATGAATTGGCTTGAGAGTCCTCCAACTTAAAAATGATGCTTAGGAAGAGAAGTCAGTATTTTAAAATGAACTCACTCTTGTCTGGAGTACAAATACGCATCATCCACAAGTTTCTTAGCCTCCTCAAAACAGTGCTGGAGGAAAGGACTGCCCAGATGTTCTCCTGCAAAACACCAACACATTTCACGAAAGAATTAGATATTTAATTGAAAATATTTTAAGGTTGCGAATTGAAAAACATTTTTGTAGAGTGACTGAAGCAGCGTGTACCTGTGGGTTTGGGTTGACCAGGCACCAGGCAGAGGCCCAGCACAACAAGGACAGGGAGAAACATCTCTGAAACAAAAGAGCCAAACAAAATCTGAATACAAACTCAAATAACCTGTCCAAATGCACATCGGTTTTTTTTCTTAACGACAGTGTTAATTAATTTTTAATTATGTCTGCAAAAAAAATTTGAAATAGTAATCTCGTTACCTGTTTCTGTGATGGTTCCTATGAAGGTCGGTGTGAAGCTTGTGAAGCTCTGTGGTTTGTTGTGTTTGGTGTTGACATGCTCAGTCCTTATATATAGAGTGGCCTTGCCCCTGGGACATCCAGGTGAGGCTACTGTCGGTAAAGAGCAGTTCCTTCTTCCTGCTCTCTCCACCAGGGGAAATTCTCAACGCACATTGGTCGGCGTCTCTGGCTGACTGATATTTTATAACAGTCAACAATAGCATTTGTTAAAGGGAGTTTACAGGATTGTGGTTAGGTTATCTTTACTTTTTTACTAGATCTTCCATTTGACTTGTTTTTCTTTGTCATGAAATTAATAATAAGTTAAATGTATTATTCATTATTAATTAAATTCAAATATCACTGTGTTTAAGCAGATTTCAGACTTTAATTTACATTTTAAAGTTGCATTCTTCTTGAAGCCTCATATTTGTCTCTTTTCATGACTAAAAGATATTATAGTATAAATATACTGCTTACTATATTTCATTTTCTTTCTAAATATTTTGGTGAACCTTTTATCACATTAGATATCCAACAATACAGAGATAGAAGTTAAATGAGGGAAATAGCGATGGTGGGAATATGTTATGGTTCGTGTTTGCTGACCCGAGACCCCCTTTCTTATATTTGTGTTTTTTATCATGAGATGTTTACGACGCCGCGCTCATTCATTTTTTAAAAGCGGAATTTCACAGATGTTGTCATGTTGTGGCTGACGACCGACAGTGATGTAACATAGCCGCTGGTAAACTTATGAAATTCTTTAAAAAAAAAAGCATTTCTCGCTCTCTTCTAAGGTCAAGGAAACAAAGCATTTTTCAACCTCTGAGAGGTTTTTGCAAGAAATCCCTAATCATAGGTTCAAAGTGAAGTGATTGAGGTCAAAGTTCAACCATTGCAGGGAAATTTGCTGCAGGTAAATAGGTTAATCGATTGTGAATTGTGCTACATCCTCGTGCAATGAGGAAAAAGAAAGATCGATGTACGGTCAAACATTACATTTAAAGGAAACCTAATGTGTGTTTGGGATCGGAGCCTGGTGGAGAGAGGCTAAGAGCGGCTTGGAAAACGACCAAACTACCTGTAAAAGAAGTGACACACAATAACCTACTTACTGTTACTGATAACAAATAAGTTTTATCTATGAAAAACCAGCATCACACACTGAGTGGCAATGATGGTTATTGATTAACACATTTAATCACAATCTCCTGGCAGGATGATCCGTTATCCCACTGAACAAGAGGCTAAATCACTCACACATTATTTTAACCAGCTGAAGCGTGAACATTATTTAAAGTGGAAATGAGAGGTTGTTGATTAATAAATACATTTGTTCCCAATCTATTTATATCAAATGTTACTTTGCAGACTGGTGTCACATTTGTTTGCTTGAAAGCAAAAGTTACAGTTGGACAACTTACCGGATTTCCACAAAACCTGTTGGAAGGATGGTTGGTTCACTTTCTTAAACATTGCAAGATGATGAGGACATTTTCTTTGACATTTAACAGGCACATTTAGGGAACTTAAAAATATGTGTGTGTGAAATTTGGTGCAGCTTGACTGTATGTATATATAAGTTTATATTTTTTTTCAAGTTTGAGGGGGCTGGTCTTGGTGGAGGTATGCACTCTACTGAGCCCAACGTAGGGTTAGATATTACATGCACTCTACCTCTTTTTTAATTTGACATTTATTAAAAAAAAAAAAGTTGAAGTGAATGCAACTTCAAGCACACAAATGAAAACTGAGTGGTAGATTGTTATAAATTACTTGCATTTCCTTTACATCTACAGTAGGTGTTGTCTCTAGAAACCCCCCAACCCTCACGCTAACTTAACCCTGTGTGGACATAGATGTTTCTTCTGCAATCAGTCTCTGTACGGGTGACTGAGTGTGTGTTACTTCACATGCAAAGATACTTTAAATTGAACAATAGGTGTCATGCAGAAGAAAGACACGGTTGAATCCCTCGTTCCATAGTTCAGTTTGTACGTCAGATTTAATAGATCATTTTTCTGTCAGCACATGCTCATCATGCTTGCAACATCAACAGAGAGTTGCATGATATTCCTCTAGCTGCCTCTTTTACAGGAAATAAAGAAGTAGAGGTAAACAGCAGTGGCTGAAATTGTATTGGTCAATCTCAGGCTTTGGCAACAAATCACATTTCCCCAGTGGGTTAGTTATAGAACTTATTGAATTTGCTGAAAGCGCGTTGTGGGGAAATTCTGCTGTTACAATCAGTTAATGATCCTGCATCGTCCTCAGCATTAAAATGTAATCATTAATAACTGATGATAACTCAAATGTCGGAGGTTATGTAGCTCACTCAGTGGGCTCTGGTGTTTACAACCCCTCCTTCCTGTGTTGCTAGATATTGTAATTCCCCAGGAAGCAGAGCTATTTTGTAGAAAGGGTCTGAGTCATTTATGACTTTTATGATAACAATGACTTAGTATTGAAAGTTGAGGGGCAAAGACCTTTCTGCTTTATAAACACAATAAGGAAACAGAGGACTGCAGACAATAGGACATCATTCCAGATCCTGTCAATGGGTACAGTAGTTTAAGGGAAACTCTGTCCTATTGCTCTTCAGAGAATTGTATATATGATAGTTGATCAGATATGAAGATACTGAGGTTCACAAAGTTTTGGGATGTGTGGGGTAAATTTGTTTTATTGCCATTCGTTTTGTCATCTTATTTTGAATAACTACATTAACTAATAACAACAACCTGGTAAGGATTTTTGTACATGGAAATACAGATTGCTTTTGTCGAGCATTTGTGTGTTTGAAGCCAAGATCAGCAGAGCAACACAAAGCATTATTCGATTTTTGTTTACAAACAATTGGTGAATATGAAGGTGACTCTAAACACCATTAAACATTAAAGCCTGATTAGAGACATTCTACACTTTGCTATAATGTGTATATTCACATTTTGGAGCAAATCCCAGCTGACATTGTGTTGGAACCTGGACGGGGGGGCCAGCGTACCACAGGGCCAACATGGAGACAAACAACTATTCGGTCTCTAAACAATCTACGCAGCATGTTTTTGGACATAATAATACTAATAATAATGCTGATGCTGATGGTATCACAGATGTAAAAACAAAATTGTTTGCACGTTTGTCATTAGTGGGTCCTGGCATCAGATTTAGTTTCCGTTGGTGGTATTTTGGGGCTGGATTGTTTCTTATTTTTGTATGGATTTTTTAATTCATGTTTGAAAAGCAGTGGAATTATTACAGAAACCTCACATTCGCCTGGAATTATGGGAAACACTTCATCTCGCATGACTTCCACTCTGTTATGACCTACTCTATACAGATACACTAATCTATGCTCTGTGTTTCACTGTAAGAAGGGAACACCAATCAATTCTACAAATTACAAACAGTTATATGCTTAATTTACAGTAGATGATGACCATGTTATATAGAAATCTATATAACATACAACGGAACCCTGTGCATGATCACTTAAAGTTCTCTCCGGTAAGCAACAACTCAAACTGAAATTGATGTAATCATGGTTTCGAGAGGTTATATTTGAGCTCCATCCCTTTCAACATGTGGACATCTGCTTTTCAACATCCGTTCAAACGCAACACCAACCCGGAGCAGATGCTTTGGCCAATTCTCAAACATGTTTGTCAGATAAACACGTGAAGCCCTACAGAAGTGTATTGCATTCACTTGAAGAAAAAAAATATATGTAGACAAAATTATCCCTTCTTGTTTTCCAAGTAAGGCAATAGGCTTCCGTAAAGCACAGATTAGATCTCACAGAGAATGTTTCCTTGGCAGCAAATGTTTGTTAGGTTTTCGTGTAATAATCAGTGTCGTTCCCGGTACAGCGTAACTTCATGATCGTTACTGTTATGGGTGAATTAAATTATGCAAAAAAATGATGAACCTGCAAGGAACTGGTTTTGTGGAGGAAGCGGCCCCTAGGCAGATTACCACAGCTGATTTCACAAGTTGAACACATGGAGAGAAAAAGCACCAACTTGACAAATGAGCGTAAAGGTAACTCACAGCGGAGCAAACAGTTTCGCCGTGTCATGGAATCTCACCTTCAATTACTGTGATGACAGGTATTTTGTTCACTCAACTGCAAAAAGTACATCACGCTAATGATTACGATCATTAGCGTCTGTCAACGCCTCTTTAGTTTTCTTTTTGCTTCCCCTTATGTGCTGTGGGCCATTGTCCTCGCGATACACAAGGAAGTTCTTTTCCGTAAAATTCAGCCCTCTTCAAATTGTTTACGATCAGTTCACACGGAGGCGTTAATATCTAGCTGCTGCAGATTTTAATTCCTTGAAGGAACCACACTTACTTACAGTCATAAAGATAAGTTGAGAGTCAGGTATGGGAAATAATAAAATACACAGTGGCCAGCATTGTAAGAAGATCGCGTCGTTTTCCGCTTGATAGTTCTGGGATAAACGTTAAGACAGTAAACTCTCGACTTATAAAACTAGAGCTGGACTGAACCCCCCACAAAGATAAGACACTATTTTCACTTTGTGGAAGATAAATCGAGCTTAAACCCGAGAGGCCGGCAGTTAAATGCATACACGCTAAACATACAATTTTTAGCATGGACACTGTGGACACAAGGCCACAGTGGAAAAAATAAAAATGTTTTCCAATTTAAAAAAAAGACCTCAATTAGTATTCAACAACTTCAATTACTTCAACTCTCAAATTAGGTTTTGTTCCATATTAAAGTTAGCAACTGTGTCAACTTCTTAACTTAAATTTGAACGGTATTCACTTGTGAGCGAGCAATTTAAGTTAATTAATGTATTTGAACTTTATTTTGAAGAATCTTGAACTGCAATTCTGAATACTTTAAACATTGATATACTTCTCCATTTATATTTAACACTGTCTCTTCTCATGAATGTTGTAAATGTAGCTATTTTGTTGATGGTTTGGATGAAGGTTTTTCCTCACTCTTGTTTAGGGTCAAGGACAGATACAGATACACCTTATTAGGCCCTATGACACAAATCGTGACTTGGAAATATGGGCTCTACAAACAAAATTTGATTGATTGATTAATATTATTTAAAAGCAACAAGTCACAAGAAAAATCAGCATTTCCCAAAGTACAAAGGAGACAGCCTCTGGGTTCTTCACAAAATCCAGCCACAGTAATTTCACCAGAAAACCTCATCTTATTACAATTAGGAACTTGACACTGGGGGAGAAGTTCTCAGCTTTAGAAAACAGACAGAGGTCAATGCTGAAGAGGCCATGATGATTATGAAATAACCAGTTTCTACAGGTCAGCGGTCATGACAGTTGCATAACTACGCTGTGGAACAATGTGGTAACTTGACAGATGAAAGCCACAGGAGGAGCAAACACATGATGACAGAGAGTCAAGTCAGTAAAATGATGAAGCAGTTTCTCAGGCTGGACGAGCACAAAGTCGGACATTTCATATGATAAAATTCAAATGTGCTAAATTCCTTGACAGCCAGGAGGAGTTTTCCTAGATTATGAAGGATGGAAACACCCAATTAACATCATCATTCCTTCTTCTGTATAGAGTAGCTTATGTTCCACCAGCTACTCTATACAGATACACTAATCTATGTTCTGTGTTTCACTGTCAGACAGAACACCAATCAATTCTACAAATTACCAACAGTTATATGCTTAATTTACAGTAGATGATGACCATGTTATATAGAAATATATAACATACATTGGAACCCTGTGCATGATCACTTAAAGTTTAAACCACAAAAACTTCTCATCTTGCAATATTTTTATTATTTCAGGCTGAAGTGCTGGGTATTTGAACTGATGTAAAATTGTCTAATATGTGTATAATATACGTAGAACGTATGGGAAATATAACACAACTAGGTTAGCCCGACTATCAAAAGTGATTAAAACTGTTATTTGTTATAAAGCACAAGTGCAGGAACTTCCAGCTTCCTCAATTCTGTCTTAGTTGTTTTGTAAAGCAACAGGGTTTTACAAAGTGAGGAAGTGCACAAGTAAGAAAGCAGATCCAGAGACTACAGATGCTGTGTGTGTTTGTGTGTGTGTTTGTGTGTGTGTGTGTGTGTGTGTGTGTGTGTGTGTGTGTGGCCCGATCACACTCACTCAGATCACTTTAAAAATGATTTACATGAAGTAGTGAAAAACGAGCCTCACAATTATCAGACATGGTCGTGTCTTTGAAATTAAACTATTTTGTCATAAAACCAAAGTTATTCAGTGCACATAATAATGATGTGAACAAGAAGAAGCAGCAAATCCTCACATTTTCACACAAGAAGCTAAATTCAGTGAGTGTTGGATATTTTTGACTCACTTAATAATCTTTTTTTTTAAACTGTTGTGATATTAAAAGCAGCCAAATAATCAGCAAAAGGAAGCGCTCAAATGCCCTTTATGATAATGTGTCTGCCCAGGTAGTTACTGCATGACAAATTAAACAGAAAGAAACATCAAATTAAATGTCTCCATATTGAATATTGATTAAAACTCCACAAGAGACAAACAGCATTTCATTCGAGGGCAATGACACAATAGGCAGTGACACAATAGGCAGCCATAGGCCCTGCTGGTCACTGAGCCAAATCTCGGTGGAACAAAGCAAATGTGTTTGGAAACTTCAAAAGAAAAGAAAGCAGTGTGTCGAACAAAGACACCTTAACCTCTGAGAGATAATTCGCAATGTCAGGGCCGTTTCTCAAGCTGACAGGTACAAAGAAGGAAGCAGGGTTGTTTCATGGAACAACCCTACTGACGCAGATCTGTACACCTGATTGTAAAAGGCAATGATAGGATCATGTGGTCCAGGCAAAGATTGTGATCATTGCTGATTTCCTTGAAGTTTTTTCTGTGGCAGTTTGGTTGAACGAGCAGGAAGACCTTAGATAACAAGAAGAAAACTTCCAGGCGTGGTTGTGAACCATTACGGATTAAACAAACAACGATAGCTAAGAGTTTGACAAAGGACACAATCAGCGGTCTTCGAAAGAAAAGGGAGGGAAATTCATCTGTATCGCCGTTACTTATTTGTTGTTAACACACAGAGACTAATATGACCACTTCAATAGAGACGGTTAAATCACATTAAACACTTCCTCTCCTCCGTGTTGTTTGACTAGTTGCTAAGACAGTTCTATAAAGTTGAGAGAGCTGTTCCAAAGCAGCAGAGTAATTTTGTCCCACTCACAGACGATATATAAAGACGGAAGATGCGTCTCTACTTCTTCCCACAATCCAGAAATTAAGCCACAATATCCCAGATTCAAACGCTGCCAGATGACGCATTCGGAGCCAGAGTCTGCTTAGTAGCAATTAGGGGCTGGAGCTGCATTGGCCAGAACTTGCATAAAAATACCCCTGATCAATGGTATCTCAGTCTCAGCTGTCAATCCAAATGTTTCACCCCCAACTTTAGACCTTAAATTTAACTTACTGTAAAAATGTACATTTGAACATTTAGCAATTTGTTAAGAAATACCTAAAATACTGGAGCCACGTTTGAACATTTTCTTGGACATTTTTGTTTGGTCCATGTCCAATCTGCTGACATGGAGGAGGTTAGATTTATGACTTATACAGCAGCCAGCCACTAGGGGGCAATTGGGGACGCTTTGTCATGTCGTCAATATGTATTAATGGTTCATTGTAGTAATCAGTCTGTGATGCGAAAGTTATTAGCTTCATTGTGGGAAAAGGAAGATGATTATACATTACACTGACATTAAAAACATTAGGGTTAATGTTATTATTAATAAAAGATTCAAATATCAGTTCTCAGGGTTAATAAACCAAACTAAACTGTGTGTCTGTGTATCTACAGAGCACAAGGGAACATGTCTGAGGTTTTCAAATAAGGCTCCTCAAGTGGTCGCACCTTGATTTTGAGGAACTGAATGTGAAACTTGACTAATATAAGCATATTAAGAGTGAAAGGAAACAATGTTCTGCTTTGCTCATAACAACTCTAATCAAAGCAGTACGACTGGCAAGTGGGTCACGTCAAACACAAACTGCACTCAGAGGACGTTCAAGTAAAAAGCCTGAAATTAGCCGAGGATGGCCGCGCTGCAGTTCATGCTGTTTCTCTTCATCGGACTCCAGAGCTTTGGTAAGACAATGCAAAGTTTATCAGTTGCAATAAGAAGATGAATTAATACCGAGAGTGTAGAGTGAAAAACTGAAGGGATGAAATAAATAAGAGTGAACATTCATCTCCACAGATCTGAATGCAGGGGCCTTGCAACGTGTTCCAGACGCCACAAGAGCCGTAAGTTGTGATTCCTCATTTCGGGTAACAAAATCCAAAAGTTATTCACCTACATAACACCTGTCTTGAAGGTAGACAGATGCTAACAGGCCACTATGAATCAAACGCTATTATTCTGAAATACCTGCAGCTACTGACACATAAATAAATCTATAGCAAAAGAAGAACTGTAAAGAAACATAGTTCATCTACTTCAAAAGGAATAGAAATTTGCATTTGTTCAAAATCAGGAAGTTTCTTCATGTACTTTCTTCAAAATTACGGAACAAAAGTTAGTTTTTCTAATATTTCAGTTTCGCATCATGAGACACTGACAAAGCCGCCATTTCACTTCTTGAAAAACTCAATATATGAATATCGAACCAATTTCTGACTACATTAAGTGCCATTGACAACTGAACAAGCCCTAATCAGTTGAAGTTTTAATGATATGTTCATTATCTGATTTTGATTTTATACTAAGACCGGGGACGTCTGCAAGGACTGCACTCAAATGTTCGAACTCCTTGAGGACCTGCTCTCCAGTGCAGACCTGCAGGTGAGAGCAACAGTGGAGCACAAGCTGGACAATTCATATTCGCTAACTGATCATGTTGTGTCCAAATTCAGATCTCAAGAATCTGTGGTTGAATAGTTTTTTCATTAGGTAAAAAATAAACATTCAGTCATGCGCACAAACACATGATAAAGGAAAGGTTGCCCCAAAATGTATAAATTAAACAGATTTACTTATTGACCACTTATGAAAACTGGGATTTAAGTAATCAGATGAAAACAATTATGTTACATTTTATCAATTACACAAAGTTTCAACGGGTGGTGTTTAAAAATACATGCACGAAACAGGATCCTGTCCGTTTCATTGCACCTCATGCTCACAGATGACCAGGTATCTTCTGACCACTGTGATGGAAATCTGGAAATACAAGAGGCTGGAAACACCAAAGTTATCGACGTGTATTTAATAAGGGGCTTTCTGCAGAAAGGATCAACACAGCAAGAGTCCTAAGGATCTCAGAGTCAAGATAGAGAAGAGTCAAATACAAGGGTATAGGAGGACTGAGGGCTGTCTCTCTGAACCAATCCAGACTGGTTCAGTAGGCGCGGGAAGGAGAGGAATCTAAACACAAACAGTTGTTTCCCATGTGTAACACGTCTTTAGACAAGGCTGTCACAGCTTACATTCCAAATACAAAATAGTTTCAACCACACTTAGTACATTTTCCCAAAACACCTCTCTCACTGATTGGTTCCTGTTTCTCAGCCTCTTTTTGTCCTGCACGTTTAAAAATCCAGATTAAAGAATCCAGAAAACAATTTAGTCTACATTGCTTAAAATGTCTGATCTGTGCCTGTCGTTGGCAGAGGGGGATAATGTTGCAATTCTCCTAAAATAAGTTTTTTTTGTCTTCACTTAGAAAAAGATGATAGATGGCATTGAGACTCTGTGTGACCACCTGCCCGGCCCACCCAGCATGGCCACTCTCTGCAGGAAAGAGGTGGAGAAGATGCTTCCACTGGCCTTCGCCTTCATAACTGGATTGGTAGTAAGTTCAGGGAAAGTACCAGGACTGAATCACTAACAGTTTGCAGTCAGAGGTCTGCACTACCGTCACGTCTCTATCTCTGTAGAAACCAGCGGAGGTCTGCAAACTGATTGGACTCTGCGGCTCGTCTTGTGACAGACGGGAGAAGATACTCGGCTATTTTGCCGAGCAGGCCCTGCAGGCTGCTGTGACGAGCCAAAATGTCAGTAAAGTACATATTTGAAAGGAACAAATACTTTACTGAGAGGAAACCTGAGCTCCTTGTGCTTTTATGCTCTTTGTGTCTGTGTCTCAGGGGCGGCCCACGTCAGCCTGCTCCTTCTGCCTGTTCCTCCTCAAAACGCTGGAGGACCTGCTGCCTATAGAAAGGACGGAGGTGAGTCACTCTGCTGCAGGGAAGGGACACGTGTGTCACAGTGTCTCTTTGTGCTGCACGGAGACGTTCAAATGCCACCAGACGCCATGTGTCCGCCATCAAGGAGCCCACTCATATTTTTACATCCTGCTCATGTACCCGGTGACGCAGTGAGAGGTTTGTCACGTCCCCCCTAAGGAATGTGTCACAGATATTAAAGCAGTATATTAGAAGTATAGTTTATACACATTATGTTATTGCTTTTTTAATATAAGATTGCATTTATTTTTTTTAATGTATTTTATTGTTTTTCATTGTCAGCTATTTTTTTGGTTTTGATTATTCTCGACTGAGCTGTCAAATGAACTTAACTGCCTGATGTCCGTCCCGCCCCTCTAACAGGCAGAAGTGGTCAAGTTGCTGGACGAGATTTGTCACATTTTGCCCTCGGTCTACCACGACGAGTGCATGACCTTCATAGACCGGTTTGGCAAGACGGTGCTGGACGAAATCACAAGATTCGCGACGCCCCGGGCCATCTGCTCCCTCCTCCACCAGTGCGACTGGCAGGACGCTGCCGTGGCAGGTCAGTCAGTTTGGTGTCAGCACGACTGAGCTTAGAAACTTTTAAATTGTGGGTATCTTTTGCGAGTGAATGATTCACAGCTCAGCCAGTAATTTGGAGAAAATACTCAACCAAACATCACCAAGTAATAAATACTTTTGACCAGGGCCAGTCCTGGAGATGTTGTAGCCCTAGGTGAGATTTCATATTGGCCAAGTTGCCTTGAAATATGTTTGAAAAGTTGCTATTGCACTAAATAAAACCGTGTGCTCTCTAATGTATCATCTTTGATCAGTGTGTGGGTATTAGGAGGTTAAAGTGAAGCCTCAAGACTTTTTAACAGGGCATCAGATACTGGTAAAAAAGTCATATTTTTTAACAATAACTTTACAACATCTAAAAGGAACAGGTAGTTTGACTGAAGGCGCTAACATGGATCCATGCAAAGCCTCTATCAACCTCCATCAACAAACCAGGGAATAATAATTAATCAAATGCACCAAATCAGTTCCTATGGGATTTAATTTATTTTTAGATGAATAATGTAACAGTAAAAAATAGTCTACACATGAGAGAAAACAAACATATGTATGGGTTAACTGCATGTGTACATGTATGAGACATCACTATGAGACATCACTATGAACAAGTGTCATGGTTATTTTTATAACTCTTCCTCATTTTTTATTAATTAATGAAATTATTTATTACCATTTCCTTGACACGTGTGCTCCACCCTTAGCTGCCTTCAGGGCTGCATGGAACAAATCCATTGAGTGTCTCAGACAAAACAGCTTTCAGTTCCTGGACTATTTTTAGAGCTGTTTTTTATTGAAAGCTAATAGTCAGGTTCCTTGAAAGAAACTTGTTTCTCGTAAGAGGTGTCTGCTTATTAATTAATTAAAGCGATTATTCAGAAACACATCGAGCCACAGCAGCAGGATCCCAGCCAGTGTCTCACGAGTGAAAGTGAAAGAGCCCCTGCAGTGTGCCCCAGTCCCTACAGTTACTGCAGTGAATGACCCTGTTGCCTGTGGCTCCTCACCCACCCTTGGCGCCCTCTCTGCATTTTGTGCCCTAGACAACCGCCTATGTCGCCTATGCCAGGAGCCGCCCCCTGCTTTTGACAGTCAGAAGCCCGATAGAGATCATTCTCACAGAAAATGTTAACTAGCATTCTGTACGGCAGAGGAGTCGTCCCTCAAACACACACACCTCCGACTGATCAGCTACAAAAAGTTCCTCTGGAGAAACACTCTGAATTAATTTACTGACCAAGTTTGGACCATCCTCCTAATACAGACTGACCATTAATGTTGATGACATTTATGCATCCCAGTAATAAACCAAATTAGGTGCAGAAGCTGAAATGCTGAAGCTATCCAAAATCCTAAAAAGGGATTATTAATCAATAATCAGTAATAAATGATTTCCGTTGTCTATTAACATCACTAAATGAATCATTCATTGTCTCTTTATCTAGTCTCAGACCCGTGCACTGTGACGACATACAGGTGCAGAGACGTCTCGACTGCCCTCAGATGTGGAGTAAGTGGACAGCGATTCTTGTTCAGTTGATTAACTTGTGAATTCTCAGTGATGACCACATTCTTTACCCGGTTCACACAGACTCTGTTCTACTGCCAGAGATTTGCCTGGAAGCCGCTCGACAGCAACACGCTCTAAAATGTGAGGTAGGTAGTTTGCTGGTGAATTTAATAAACATACAATTGAGGGTTTGAGAAAAGGGGATGTCGCACCTTGTTCAGCTCTGTGAGACACAATGTGATTTTTGAATATAGGCGGTACAGATAATATTTGATTGCTGAAATGATTGACAGCAACATTAATGATCTCTCAATACTGCTCTTTTCAGGACGGGACTGAAAATATGAGCCATCGCCTCTGTGACGATCTTTCAACATCAGACTGTAACCACCTGTCACAGTCTGTACTTTCACATACTGATTTAGGACCTTACTGTAGATTTAGAGATTTAAGAAGAAGACATTGTATCAAAATGTTAAATGCTTACATTTAAACAATGAAGCTGTAAACTTTTCACTGTTTTCCATTTTAATTAGGGTTTCTGGTTAGATTTTTGTACTTAGTAAAATTAATTTTTCATCTGCTTTTATTAAAGATATCAGGCAAATGATCTCAATGGATTTTGTTAAAGGAGGTGTGTTTATTATGGGCTATGATAGACCACTTGACCACAGACTGCACTCATTAATAAAAAAAAAAAGGATGTCAACAGTTTTCAGATTAATCCACACTGAGGTCCAAAAAGCCTGAGAACTTGCTGCGAGAGTTTGGAGTAAAACATGTTGCAAAAACCTTCACTTACTAATTATTAAGAGTTATATATATTTATAATACAATAAAATGATACATAGCCAGAAGCCCAGCCCATGAGCACAAGCAAGTGTGCACTTTATTTGAGTGATTTAAAAGAGAAACACCAAATCAGACTCTGCAGTATTTAGAGAGGAAAGTTGCTGCCTCAGGGGAGAAACTGGGGGGTGGGGGGTAAGTAGGTAAGAAGTCAGATATTTGGGGACATCGCAGAAAAGGCACTTTCACACATTCAGCAACGGATCACTTTCAATAATTAAAACAGTTATTAACAGTGAAAAAAAATGTGTTCCTCTAAGCCACCATCAACTTGTAAACAGGTTGGTTTCTCTGTACAACACCAACCAGGCATTAGGTTGAGGAGTAGGTTGAGGATCTCACAGACACATGAATCTGAAAAGCTCCTACAGCGCCACCCTGTGGCTCATACGGGAGCTTTCTTTGGAGTACAGTCGAGGAGCCACAAAGTGGTGCCAAAAGAAATGAGATCAGTGTTGAGTGAGTAGAAAACAATCCTTAAATTCAGTTTTATTAAAGAAGACAGTGCAATCTTTCTATAATAAAGATAAAGAGCTTTTAGACAAAGACTCAGACCAGTGAATAGTAACTTCACTTAGGTTTACAGCTGTTTTAGCCTTGATCCTGTTACTATGCTGTGTTGACCACTGGTGAGAGGATAGAGTTACAATTACTCACATTACTGTAATAAAGTAGTTTTAGTGAACATGTACTTTTCAGAGCAACTTTAATCGTCAGTATTTTAACTCTTAGGCCCATTTCCATTTTTTGCCTCAATAGAAATAAGTGAGATGATGGAATTATTCAAATTTTGAGAATGTAACACATATAACGAGCCACATTAAATTGGCTGCTGCTGATTCGCATCCAGAAGAGCGAATCAAACACCTGGAAGGTGCATGCTGGGTCGAGCTAAACAGTAAATGCTCCCTTGGGCTGGAAGTAGAGCAACTTATGGACGACATCACGGTGCACAGGTGGCACAGAGCGCTTCACGACGGGTGCGTGCGACAGATGACTAATGGTCGTCAGTCACTGCGCATGAGAGCATCAACTACTGCGTTACCAAGCAACCCTAACCTGAACTATCAGAGCACATTTTTCTATTTACTTTAATCAAATAACAGTTCTTTTACATCAGTGTAATTTTCCAGTGACCTTTAACCGTTTTTGTTGCCACACATCGAGGAGTAAGTCAAAGAACATCTGGGGAAGCAAAGGCATGTACTGTTTGCACCACATCCTGGCTTTAAAGTAACAGGTAGGAAAAGGTTGGACTTTTGGACTACTGCCATTCATGACCCTCAGAGTTAATATGTCTAAAAACAAATAAATAAATGTATAAAATAAACGTGAGTTCTAGGCTCAACACTACTGCACACTTAACATTGAAAACAGAAGTATTTTCCATTTTGGGTGTACTTGAGCTAATGTGCAATTCCAGTGGAAGATTCAAACTCCACGAGCAAACAGTTACAAATCTGATGCCAGGTTTTTTTAACTCGAAAGACCAGATCAGTCACGTCTTACATTCACTGAGCTGATGTGCGCAGCCCCTCATCTCTATGTCTGCTCATGTGCTTCTATATCAGTTCTGTTTTGAATATCATGTGCAGACGGTAAATCGTTTGTTCATCAACCATTATATAAATTATTTCAAGTACAATGTTGCCATGGGATATAGGCAGCCCCCGTCCAAAGGCAACTGAGCCTGGGTTTCTCTGTAGCTACACCCAGATTCAGTCTTAAGGAAGGGTGAGGACTGTGCCATGCCTTTAGTTTTGTTTTTGGTCGGTAGAGCATTTACACATTTATCATCTGAAACACTCGCATGACATTTAAACCAAGAAAACGTACAAATATAGAGTGATTTCACGGTGCAGCCCAACAAGACCACAAGGTCATTAGCAGCTTCTGACTTCTCTGTAAAACGTCAGAAAAAACGTGGCCTGAAGGGACTGCACAGAGAAGACAAACAAGCAGGTTTTTAGATCACTCCGCCCCAATTGTGCCTTTAAATTTTCGAAACCAGACAGGATGTGTGCTGTACGGGAAACAGAGCTGATGCGACACTAAATGGCTCTTAACCCAACGCAGTTAGGGGACACTGGAAATGACATTTAAAGAGAAAGCAGCAGTGGACGACAAGCTCTGATTGTTTCTGCAGCTAAACTGCAATTTGACTCAATTTTTAAACTGAGTGATACTGGAAATGTTTCCATTACTGGCATTTATGCACACGGTCCTGTTGGAAATCAACAATAAATATGGTTTTAATGTAAATTGTCAATGTAAGGACACTAAATAACTTCACCCTGCAAAAAGTTTGAGTACGCCAAAAGATTAATAAAAGATGGCAGCACTGCTCAAATCTAAATGTACCATTTCTCCAACACTGCTCAGTTGAATATTTTGACAACCGAAATACTTCTGTTGTCTCTTCAAGGATGTGTAAATGTCTAACAGGTGGGAAAAGGGCATGTTTTTGTGTTGTAGAGGTTGTGATTATGTGGCTATAAGTGCAAGGAGGACGGGGTCAGAGGAGGAGGAGGGAGGAGGAGGAGGAAGGAGGGAAGAAGACGAACACAGGTTTATCTGTAATACACCTAAGGCCTGCTGGGATATCAGAGGAGGGGTTCAGTATTTCAGCTTCTTGGGCACCTCCCAGGAGAAGACGTCCCGACCAAAGTGGCCATAGGCTGCAGTGCCCTGGTAGATTGGCTTCTTCAGGTCAAGCTCCCTGCGACGGAACAAAATAAATACATTGTATAAAAACTGGACATTTTTAAAATGTATACAGAGGGAACTTTAATTCAAAATCAACAACTCAGAAATAAGACATTACACCATACCTCACGATAACCCCTGGACGGAGGTCAAAGTTTTTATTCACGATGTCCAGCAGGTCCCTCTCACTCTTCTGGGACGTCCCATAATGGAAGATGGAGACAGAGAGGGGATAGGCAATTCCAATAGCATAGGAGACCTGAAAGAGATGACAATAATGCAAACAAAATTAATTTATCTGCAACAAGAGAGCGGTTGGAGAGAATAGAAAGCATTGAGTATAAACTGTGTTTTTTTATATTGAAAATAATGGGAAATTGGGAAAAAGGAATGTAAAAAAGCCCATAGATACATCCGCCTAATCAATATATAATTATACAAATTTAGCACTATACACAACTGTGCACTCACCTGGACCAGCACACGCCTGCAGAGCCTAGCTTTTACCAGAGATTTGGCCACCCAGCGGGCTGCATAGGCGGCGGAGCGGTCTACCTTTGTGTAGTCTTTCCCAGAGAAGGCTCCGCCTCCGTGAGCTCCCCAGCCCCCGTAGGTATCGACAATGATCTTACGACCAGTAAGACCAGCATCACCCTGTTGGGAAGGAACAGGCACATTATATAACAGGGGACAATTTCAGAGAAGCCTCTTAAAGGAGCTTCTTTTTACTTTTACTTTCTACTATTAAGTTAAAATAGATGTGGAAATCAGGCCCATTACAATATTTTTCCAAATTCCTACTATGTATCTGTTGAATAAAAAAAACTGCAGTCATTGTTTTTGGTGTGGCTTAAAATACGTTAAAGAAGTTTAAGTCTCACCTGAGGTCCCCCAATGACAAAGCGGCCGCTGGGCTGCAGGTGGTATATGGTGTTATCATCGAGGTACCCACTGGGAATCACGTCTCTCACCACCTGCTCCTTCAGACAATGGCGCATCTGGTCCAAACCTATAAACTCGTCGTGCTGCACAGACACCACGACGGTGTGGACACGCAACGGCACCATGGCACCTCGGTCCTGTCGGTACTGAACGGTCACCTGATGGAGGCCAATCATGATTAAATAAATATAAATATTTATAAAGTGAAAAAGTATTGTTAACTGTTCTTCTTCAGATCAGTGTCAGTTTCAATCACAAAATCACGAAACCCTAACCCTAAGACATAACTTTGGTTTGTGGTCTATATATTGGGGGAAAAAAAGCTGCCTGAAGAAATCATGGTTGGCTCACAGTAGATGAAGCTCTGGAAGGGAAGTCATAGCAAAATGTATCTAGGTGCAATCTTTAAAATGCATGAATGGAGATTAACATTAAAACAAAGTATTACAAAGACAGACTTTCAAAGATGTGCAGATGGACCTTCTGGAAGTTGAGGTAATGTTTCCAGGTCTTACCTGAGTTTTGGAATCAGGTCGGAGCCACGGCAGCGTTCCATTTCGGCGCAATTCAGCCATCTTTGCATTGAGCTTGTGGGCCAGGACGATAGTGAGGGGCATGCACTCCTCAGTTTCATCAGTAGCATATCCAAACATCAGACCCTATCAGAGGTGTAGCCACAACCACCAGCATGAGAACGGGAAGACAAGACCACAAACTTTAAATCACCACCACATCTCTGGATCCATTTACCAGTCGTCTGTGGATCAAACCCAAAACTTAAATGTAAGAACAGTCCGACCTGGTCACCGGCACCTACGTCCTCTTCATTTCGGTCCAGGTGAACCCCCTGAGCGATGTCCGGGGACTGCTGCTCCAGAGCCACCAGCACATTACAGGTCTTATAGTCGAAGCCTGTAAAACAAAACGTTTCACAACTTTTACCATCTCAGTCCTCACCACTGAGCTTCCTTTAAATGGGGTTGGATGATGTTCTGCTGGGGGGTTGTACAGATTCACCAAGCTCGGAATGTAATAAATTAAAATATAGGATCAGCAGATACCAGATATTAGAAAACTCTGATGGAAATTAAAAAAAAAAAAAACTCATAAATAATAAGCAATAATTATACTTTCCATGTAATAGAAGATACTGGAATTGTACTGTTTGTGTCTGTGTATTTGTGTAAGAGTGCATGTGGGAAGGGCAGGGTGTGGATCACAGTGGCGACAGTATGCACCTTAATGTAAAAAACACTCCCCTTTATGACTTAATTTGTCTCATGACTTGTGAACAAACTGTACCGAGCAGGTGTCGCTGTGTTAACGTCATGTTGAGGGATGGGTACTAAACCAGGTATTAAACTGCCCTGTAGATAATGTATTGATTGACTCAAAGTATTGTAGTGGATGCGTTAATAAACATATTCTGAAATGGTCAGAGCAACATACAGACATCTGCATTCATGTTTTAAATATGTGTCTTTAGTCTTTATTCTAAACAACTTTAACCTTAAATACTTGATGAATGAGCAGAATCATTAAGAGAAGTGTTCAAATCTTGACGACACACATCCGTTAGAAATGTGGCGTCAGCCAAGGCGGCTTCATTAAAGCAGTTTAAGCTGATGGGTAAGACACTGCAAATCTGCAGGAGAGGACATCACCTGGGAAAAAACATAAAGCTTCTGAACATGGAGCCCAACTGAGTTAATCTCAACCTGATCTAAACTCACAACCAGCTACTTTCATCACTGTACCTTTGGAGGAGTCATCGTAGCCAATGTTCTTGATTGTCTCTCTGACAATCTTCTGATAATCGACGGTGGCTCTGGAGGTGATCTCCCCGGCAAGCAGTATCATCCCCGTCTTAGCAACAGTCTCTGAGGACACAAAGACGTGTGGTGTGAGGGGTGAGGGGGGGTTTGTATATAATAGATCATTGAAAATACAAAGGGGAAGATAAAACACAGACTGGCCTACTGAAGCAGTCTTACCAACGTACATAATGACATTTATTTTCAAGATTAATTATTTCTCGCTTTTGAGAACCAGTTACTGCAAAGCATTTGTAATTTTAAGTGTTGCAGCTTTATTGTCATCATCTAAAGGCTTTAAATCTTGGTGCAGGGCATGAACTCTTAGTCCAGCCCCCCTTGTGAATGATGCATCAGATGAATCGGTGGCAGATGGCCTTTTGTCCGGCAGATTCAAGTACGTGTTGTAAGCCGTCAGTGGTTGCATGTTGTCAAACACGGCATAAACGGCTCAACTTGGGTGGAGACGTGACTGACCCGGCCCTTCAACGCTCGTCTTCCCCTTTCACACTTCACAGTTTAACCGATATAGGCTTATTGCCAAGAAATTGCTAAGAAAAGAACAGATCAACACTTATAACTGGTTGGACTGGATAGATAACCCCATTCTGAGGATAACAAGTGGATCAACTATCTGCACCACCCCCTGTTTCACATGTCTATGCATGTATACGGAGGTTAAGATAAAGCTTTACCCGAGATGCAGTATCTAATATGCATGCAAATATTCGCAACCTCACCTTGATTTTGCAAAAGGCTTCCTCTTGCATATGCACACTTCAACAACAAATACTTGGTAATTGACAGACTAACCACATGCTACTTTGGCATCGGGGTCTTGTGAGAGGTGTGCATCCAACACAGCATCACTGATCTGGTCACAAATCTTATCTGTGGAGTTAACATGAGAGAATGTTTTAGAAACCTTGAAACCACATTTCAAATCTTTTGTACGTTTCAATGCATTGTTAAATCTACACAGTAGTAGAGCACAAGTTCACCCCAATCAAAGTCATTTATGCAAAACAGGTTAGCACACTTTGAAAATGAGATGCAAGTTGGTTGAAATTAAACACAGCTTTACTAGATCAACAAAAATCCTGATTATAATATCCTGGTTATAATTTATTTGAAGCGAAAAAAACCACAGTTACCATTGTTATACTGAACGTGCTCCTGTATTTTAAGTTCCCACTTCGTCTCATGGGCACTGATGATTATCTGATGATTTTCTGATAATCTCAACCTCAATGAATATTCCTGATTACTTCTAACATCTCCCGGTTTACGGCCTCACAACTTGAAAACAGTATTACCTCGCTCATCCCTTAGGGACTGGAGACTTCCCTTTGGTATTCTCTGAATGAGCTCCAACACTGACCTGTTTGGCAGCGTTCTAAGGATGGCTCGAGCCGTTCACACAAGTTCCAAATGTTTTACATGCCTCACAAAATGGGACCTTTAAAGAGCGTTACTACTCGGGATCTCTTCAGGTGCTTCTGCTGTCCTGAACCTGTAGAGTGTGTGGTTGTGACGACTTTATACCCACAGCGGAGCAGCAGCCCCTGCAGATCCTATATTTAGGTAGAAGTAATCCTATTATCCGTTTCATTAGAGCTGCCCCCACTGCCTTAGTGCAATTCTGAAAACTGCAGTGCGCTCTATGACAACCGGCTGAATAGCTTTTAAATTATTATTTATTGTTACAAATATCAAACTAAAACTAACAGCTTAATGCAACAGCCCTGCAATAAGTCCTACCTTCATGGGTGGGTTTATGGGGGTTCCACTGTTTAGTTTTAGTCTAGAAAGCTCTTAATGGTCAGTGTTGGGGATGGAACATATAGTTTATTACCCACGCTTTTAAACAGCAACCTTCAAAACACAGATAAACTAAACAGCTGCTGCTTAGATGAACAGTGACAGCTTTGGGAAAGTGGGATTTATTGCAGGGCTCTTGCATTAGACTGCATTAGTATAAGTAATATGTACTTTATTAGAATGGCCATTCAATGACAATTAAAGTTGTTTTGAATTATGCCCTATCAACAGAGTATGTTAGAAATCATTAGAAATCAATATATGTATCACGTTGCTTTCTAATGACTTCAGTGTATTTTTATGCATTTTAATATAATGTGCTTGCTTTTTTCTGTTTAATTTAATTAACATTTTTATTGCTTATTCTTTTCTTGTATATACAATATCTTCATACTTTAAATATTTCAACTCATATTTAGTCAGGTCATGTATCTGTGGTGCAGCTGTGTGTTTTAGTCTATGCTTGTCATCTCAAATGTGACATAAATAAACTTGATTTGACTGATTATTCACTTATAAACCCCTTTCTGCTGTTAATGTGTGATCATGATGTGATTTTATATTTTCTTATAACTATGCTCCACTGTTTAGACCCGTTAAGAACTTTCCCAGCTGAGGACCATGGCTGACGCAGCCTTTTCGGTCAGGGCTCTCACAGAAGAAACCTCTCAGGGACAATTATCCTCTTTCAAATCTCTCTTAGAGAAAATTTAATAAGCGTGCTCCCTCCCAGTTCTGACTGTACCATCTGTTTTTGTTTTTCATTAAATAATGTATTATTTCATTATGTTTTTACTCTTTACTCATCAGTAACATTTCTTACTTCTGTGCTGCAATGTTATGTGATCTTTACATTTATTTTTCTGATTGTATTAGAACTGTTTCCTATTGTTTGCCTTCAAATTAAAATGTTTAACTTGCAAAACACAGGGTGGCATCTAAACTAAATGTATTAATATTATCATTATCACCATCATAGTGCCTTTGAGCATTGTTAAAAGTAAATAATAACATATTAGCATGTATTGTTAAAACGTATGCAACACTTTAATGTGACCCTGGGAACTTCACAATATTCCACATTAACACAATAAAATATTTAAAAGAAGGCTTGCCAGGAGACCTCGATCATGTTTCTAACTGAGAAGACAAATGTCTGATTTAAAATTAAGGAATTAAAGTCTTATATTAGCGATGTTTGTGGTACTCTGGCTACTGAGGTGTAAACATGCTGTAAATCCATGTCGCTAGCTTACTTGTGGAGCTACATGACTGGCAGGCTCTAACGGGATGTTAGCTTGAACAGCTAGCCGCCGTGTTGTCAACTCTGAAAATAAACTAAACCCCGGAGTTTTCCTCGGTGTGTCGCCGCCCCGTGCTTCTCCGGGATGTGGAGCACCGGTTGTGTTACTTCACACGGTGTGTGGAGGCTGAATAAAGTGTGTTAACGGAGATGAACGGAGGATGCACGGGCTCCTCAGTGACCGGGCTGACTGACAACAACACGCTAACAGCATCATGCCGCCGGCACGACCTTGTGTGAAGCTAGCAGGATGCTACCAGGCTAACCACAGCGCAGAGGCAGGCCACTCACCCGGGTGTCCTTCTCCCACCGACTCGGAGGTGAAGAGGAAGCAGTCTTCATCAATGTACGAGTCGCCGTGGAAGCCGTTCAGGTGGTCGTTCATTTTAGTGGGTGAACACACTGTCAGCTAACCAGCTAGCAGCTCTCTCTCACGCTCACACTCACACACACAAACTCACACAGACCTCCTGCTTCAGCTCAGGTCGTACAGATCTCCTCCTCACACACACAAACACACAATGATCAGCTTCAGCTCCCTGCATGAAATATAAAGAACTGAACTCCTCTTCCTCTTCTTCCTCAGCTTCTTCTGGGACTTTATGGAGCCTTCAACTCATCTCTACGCAGCCAATGTTGATGTTGAGCTGAGACCATGTGGTGCGAGAGGGCGTGTCTGTGTGTGGAGAGAAACTGCACGAGGGGAAGGAGGAGTGTCAAGTGCAAATGTTGACAATAAAGTTTAACAATATCAAGTGTATTCTTTAGATTTAGCACTTCGAGAAGGACATGTTGAGAATTAAGCCAAAGCCAATCTAAGTTTTTTCTTTTAAATAAAATATAAAAATTCAACAATATATGTATTTTAATTTTACATATCAACAATACATTCAAAATGCTTAGATTAAAGTCAGTAAATGAAAGAGTATCGCATTTCGAGAATTAAGTCAAAAAGTTCAGAATAAAGTCAAACTATAATAGATAATTTTCTTTTTTTTGTAAATTTCAAGCATAAAGTCGAAATGTGGACGATAGAGTCAAACTACATCCTTTAAAAAATATATTTACCATTTGAAATTTCAAGATGTTAGTAAAGCTTTTAAGAATACATGAAAACACTTATATATAAGAGCATATAACTTCCTTTACAATAATTAACTGATTAACTGATGAAAATGTTCTTCAGAATCGGTTAAACGTTTTTTTCTCTCTTAATTCAAAAACACAGTGTGGTATTCAATATTCAGACTTTGAAGGGATTTTGCTGAAAACTGCATCGGTCCTGAAGGAAAAAACTCAGAAGCTTGAAAGAGGTGTTTGCATTGGGCCTTATTGAAACAGTGGGTTTATTCAAGGAGATTTATCGACCTTAAAGGTGATGGAATCTCGTATTTAACATGATGTATTGAGCCTGAGAAGACTGAAACTGTGCAAATATCAAATATTTGTAATATTTAATCATTGTTTCGTGTATTTAAGTTTTGTCAGAGCCAGAGTTGTCCACACTATTTTCTGTCACCTGAACAGGTTTAAGTATGACCACATCAGTTATCTTGAGGATTATCTTTTTGAACTGATGGGGAATAGTAGCTAGAACTGACTTATGGAAATATATGGCATGAAGGAATGGAAAGTATGAAGCATATGACACAAAAAATAAAAATGAAAAAACAAACGATAAGAAAATTCCCACTGGAATAACCTTCTCCAAACAAAACTTAATATATATAAATATCATCATATCCACAATAACTGTAGCATAGAAATGAAGCCGTCCAATGGAAAGTGTTTGGAGTAAGTGGAGGTTGTGGATCTGCAATGATGGTTTGGGCTTGACTTCAACTTTCTGCAGCCAACGTGCGATTTTAAAATCATTTCTAGAAATAGTGAACACAAAAAAGGAGCTACTTTACTTTTGTGCTGGCATCAGGTGCCTCACTCGTCTGCCCATCTGATTAAACCTAATGCTCACTGGAATGTGCAGCCTGTTTCACCCTCGCCAGCGTCTCTCTCTGGTTTTAGATGTGCTTGCTAATCCAAAAGAGATTAACTTGATCACAAACATCAGGACGAACCTTAAGCTGTGTACACTCGTCTCTGCGAAAACCTCAAGAGTTTCTTTGTCTATATTGAATGGATTTTGTTTTGTTGACTGTATTTAATACTTGATACTGGATCTTTTTCTTGGTCTTGACACTAATAACCTTTATCAGTATATGACTGATTTTCATCTTTTGTCGTCCTGTCTCTAATCTGGATTTTGACAACACTGACCTTTTCAGTGCAATACGTTGGTTGTACACACGTGCAGTGGTTTGACATTATCAGTGTTTAGTCACAATTCACAAGCACAGTAGTTTTTTGTTTTTTTTTGCTATGATGTCCTCAGGTGCCATTATAAAAAACAGTTCTCAGTAAAATTGAGTTAAAGTTGAAATTTGATTTGCTGCACACAAAGAGGCTGAGAGTTAGGGTGAAGTTTGTATCTGATGTTAAAATTAAATTACTTTTGTTTTTCATTTGATCAAGTCCAGTCAAAACTCGTCCAAACCGTGACTCCACCATGTGCCCCTCCCCCTCCTCTGCACACATGCACAAAAAACAGATAGAACTTTTTGTTTACATTTCACAACTTGTTCTGTTTTTTTTTTTATTATTATTTGCACACTCGCACAGATAAATAACAGTTTTCCTTGAAGCAAACAAACCACATTGGTCTAAAGATCCACTCACTGAGCTCTATAGAACAGGGGCTGTATCCACAAAGCTGCTAAGAATAAGAGCATTGAAGCAGGATTATTGTTGAAGTCACTTAGTCACATGAACACTTCAGGTTGATTGCGTTGGTAAAATGCTCTACCACTATTCACGAGAGGTTCATTTCATGAATACAGACCGAAAACTATAGAGGTAAAATGTTTAAACCACCATTTGGTCCAAAATGCATATTTCACAAATTTATGTTTTAACACAACCCACAGACACACAAACACACACACACTCTCCCTCCACGGTGAACCATGATACCGTCAGTGTTTCTGGTCCGGAGTCATTATGGTAGGAGACAGTTTACAAAGATCCGTATTGCTGTCGATAATAACCGCTCACATCAATCACAGGTCTACTCTGGTTTCACATTCAACATGTTGTTTACGTATGATTTAGCTTATGAGTCTATAAAAGCACTTGTTGTCCTTGGGGGCGTCTGGGCTCAGCTTCCAGTCCGAGATACACACAGTGTAAGAGATGATGGTCGATTCAGAGACAGAGCTGCAGGGCTACAATGTGGAATGTTTGCAAACTACGTTAGGAGTCATTGCTTGTGCTGCTTCTACGAGCACAGAGACAGTGTGGAATCACATCAGACTGTACCTGCTTTCAGTAACTGATCTTTATGTCCGTTTCCCCGGCCTTCCCTATGTGTCTGTCCCCTGTGGGGCTAACCTGAGCTGGTCTGTGTTCACCTAAGATGGCAGCGATGAGGGCCTCCGGTGCAGTCACTCCACTACCTGGAGACACAGGACTGCGAGGACTGAGCGGGCTGATGGACGGAGACTGCACAGTGTTGGGGGACACCAGCCGTTCCTTCTTAGCAGTGGAGCAGGGTGAGCGGCTTGGCGTCTGTCCGTCTTTGGAGCGAGGGCAGAGGCTGAGGCCCTGTAAGGAGGGGAGGGGGTTGGAGGAGAGTGTCGGGACCGCCGGGCTGCGGCTGCGCCGGTGGCGATGATGGGCTTTTCCTGTTTTAGGACTCGGGCTACGGGAGCTTGGGACCAGCAGGACGAGGGTGCTGTCGTCTTCTGAGCTGACTTCAGAGCTGTCGGAGCGATGCATGGTGGGACTGTGGACTGGTATCCTGATCTGCAAAGGATGGAGGATTCAAAGGGAATAAAATTCATAAGCAGGGCTGCTAACAGAAGACGTCACACAATGCAGAAAAGTTACAAGCCGAAGTCATCTTTCAAAATATCACATAAGTATAAGTACAAATGAATTATCACCTGAACGGGTGTTGACAATCCAACGATACTGTTCATATTATTGCTGTAGTAGCCCATGAGGTATTCACAATCGTCTTTGGGCAAATCTTCCTCTGAAAACGTCACCTGGAGAGAAACAGAGTGGTAAAGAACTCAGCGTGAGTTCCTCTGTGGCAAAAAATCCATCAGAGAGGTTCAGTATGTGACCAACCTGTGATATGTGCTCTCCCTTGGCCCACACGTACGCCTGGTAGTCTTTGTGATGCCTGAATCTGACCTGTGCAGAGAGAACAGAAGAACCTAACTGTAACATAACAAAGATCTTTGCAGGGGTGAATGTGGATTTGAGTGAATGAAAGATCACCTTATATATTGCCACCCAGTCCCACGAGCTGCGCTGATAAGTAGATGCATATGTGAATTTGACTGTGGCATCGGAGACTTTACACCACTCCTTATTGACCTGCAGCTCCACCAGGGGCACAGCCACCTTGAATGGGAACTAGAGGAAAACGGGATAAATAGGAGAAAAAAACGTGAAGAAGAATCAAACTGTGCAAAGTGAAGAAGTAACTGAGACAGTTGATTGAGAAAATGTGTAAAACAGTGTCTCACATGCAGGGAGAACAGGGCAGAAACAGGCTTGTGGTCGCTGATGGTGTAGCTCACGTGACTTCGGTACGTGTGCTGCGTCACTTTGGTTGCCCCACCGAGCCACGAGGTCAGACCCCGCTGTAGTGCTGCATTGTGGGAAGGGGCCGGGGAGCCGGTGCGTCGGAGGCGCCAGAGGATGCGATCCGTCCAGGCAGGTTTCCTCTTCTTTGTACTGACACACACGGAAACAAGAGAGACAGAATCTCTATAAGGCCTCACTTTTAATAAGAAAACCTACTAATTACATCTTGTGATGGAGGTGGCTGAACAAACCTGGTGTCGTACGTATGAGTGCCCACATCAAACTTGTAGGTCGGGGCAAAATTGAGTGGCCCCTCTATGAAGCCCTCCAGGATGGGCTCTGTGTTTTTAGCCATGTTGAGCTGTGGAGGTTGAGGACAGCAGGGTTAAAATATGCACTACAGCAGCGCCCTCTGTTGGTGGAGGTGTGCGGGACAAACAGGTCTTCCAGAAGAGCCCCCCTCCGTGAACAAGGGGGATGTTTCCTCACCTGATCCCGCTCCCACAGAAGAGGCAGCTTGTTGCTGTCGATGGCACATTTCACCACATGGATGTCGTAGTCTTCGATGCGGAAATTTAGATCTCCAAACCAAAACACCACACTGGAGGCAGGAAAAACACACAAAGAGACGTTTTACTAACTCGAGATGCATAAAAAACACATAGGGAGACCCATAACCTTTATTACATAACATAACCTCCTAAGATTCGTAAATAATTGGTGAATGCAAATTCAAAGAATAAAACGTAAATAAAACAATGCAGCCTTCAATTAAATGCCAATCTGTGTCAAGTTATTTTAAAGGCTTGTTACTTTATTGAGCGACTCAGATTTCTCAAACCTTAAAAAGCATGAATACTTTAATGCAATAGAGTCGCAGTTAAAAAAAAAAAATCTTGCAAAGTTAAAGATAGTGAAAAGAAAGACCGGGCTCTGCCCCAATTTTAATGAGTTCTTCCCTGACTCACAACAAATCACATGACTAAGTTTTGTGGTAATCCATCCATTAGTTTTTGCAAGTTCCCTAACACACAATGAATGACTGCCGGGCATGTATTTGTCAATGAAAAGCTGACTAATGGTTTGCACTTTCTATGGGTGGTAAAAAGATTGTGTAACATTGTCGTCACCCACTCGTGGTCCAGCACACCAGTGGCATTGCCGCCTTCAAACTGCTGCTGCTGCAGGATGCTCTCAAAGTCCTCCATCCGCTGCTCCAGGTTCCTCATGTGAGCCGGCAGGTGACAGTTGAGGAAGCACAACGGGTGTCCGAACACCGTCATCCTCGCACTGACACCCCCTTTATTCCCCTGAGAGCGAGAGGAGAGACACAAACACATCCTGTCCTTATTCACATTTAAATAAACACTGAGCGCATGTATCAACCAGATCTGTGTGCGGGGTACAAGGTCGTGTTTTCATGTTTTGCTGCCGTGTGGAGTCAAAGAACCGGAGCGCGAGACAGCCCGCTGCTGCACTGCCCTCAAAGAGAAGGAGACTGCACCAGCAGCAGCCAGGGGTGATGCTGACATCAACACGCACAGGAAGGTCACAGGCTGACATATGCACCCACACGTGCGTGCGCCTGCCGGCAGGAGGGGGCACGCACGCCACCTTTCAACACCCCATCCCTCCCAAAGCCCTCTTACTGAACCCGCCACACATGTACCGACGCAATAAATCTCTGAGCGGCTCTCTTCGATGTGCAGCACGTACCCAGTATCCCCCAAGTCCTGTGCGTGTGCTCTCCGTCTGCACGCCTCGGAGGAACGGAAGATGGCAGAATTTAGAGAAAACCAGCAGCAGCACTCCCTGCATTCGCTGGGACGCCACCTAACAGATGGGAGGGATGAGAATAACAAACGAATGAGCAATCCATGGCACAAAAAGGGGTCAGGGTGAAAAGAGATCTCAGGTATGGGAGATATGAGTAGCAACATCTTTAACCGACCAGAACGTATCCGAAAGGGCTGAGTGTGTCCATGCACAGCTCGCTCCACTGGTCCGAGAACAGAGCATCCTTCAGCCTCTTGTTGATCATGGAGTTCACCTCCTGGAGTCTGGACGGTGCCAGGAAAGCAGAGTCACGTCGTGAAACAAGTGAGGATGAAACTTTTTTAGGACAGGACAGTGATGTGTAACGGGAGCACAGATGACTGAGTGGGCACCGTGTCCCTGGCACCGCTGAGTCTGCTGGGAATACTTGCTTACCCGATGATAAACACGTCGACGCTCCCATCTGAAACATTTGGTCCGAACAGGGAGGTGATGTCATCCGGCGGGACAGCTGAGCCCACGTTCCATGTGACGATGTACACCCTGTCAGGAGAGGAGATGGTGGAAATGGCTGCATTAGATTTAATTTGTGTAGAGGCTGAGAGAGAGAGGACGTAATCCTCAGGGATGAAGCTTTCATCAGCCTCTCTGTGTATGGAAAAAAAAAAGATAAGCACAATTAAGCACCTCTCTGTACCTCGATGATGACTAAGTATTTCACGTGTGTGTGTGTGTGTGTGTGTATGGGTGAGAGACAGAGATGGCTCTAATTGCTCTCCTACAAAACTGACCAATCAGCTACTCTGTAATAACACATATCAGGCCTGTAGCTTTATATTTTTATTCGTGATTAATCCGTCCATCTTCTTAACTAATTGTTTTGTATTTAAAGTGTAAGAAATTGTGATGAGGTGACATTGAATAATAAATTCACTAGTAATCAAGTTAAGACCTGTTTGATTTGTTATTGTCCTTTATCAATGTTATTGTATACTTGTGTCTAGTTTTTGCTGTTTTCAGTTTTGATTATTACAGTTTCAGCTTCTCGATGACTTGTGTGTATTAATCTAACACAGTTTGACATTTGTACTGTACTATCCGCTTGTCAATCATCTGTAGAGAACTTCACTTGCATGTGGTGCGGTGCTACACTAATAAAGTTTGAGTGTATTAAATTAAACCCATTGTTACTGGTCTACAACTTTCTATATAAACCCGAGACATACAGTATGTGAAGAGAATGTGTAACAGTCGGACGTGCAGAAGGCTTCTGCCGTCCCGACACCTTACTCGAACATTTTCACCTTCGTATAAACACAGGTCTATGAATTCAAAAGGTTTTTACAAGCTGACATTGTTTATAGTTGAGGAACAACAGAAGTATAAGCCTCTGGGACGGCTGCCAACAAAATGTGGCCGTGTTGCCCTGTCAGATTCACAAAGCTCTTATTGAACTGTGCCGCCTTGATTCATGTGTCATGGTCTGGCTCACGTCAACATCCTACCCACCGACTGCAGGGCGGCTTCTGTAGCTTCTGTGCAAAACAGGGATCGGCCCAGTCTCAGGGGTAAAAGCACAGAATCGTTTAATCTGACAGAAGCTCCAGTAGGTCTGATAAAGTGCTTTAATCAACGTGTTAATATTAGTCTCACCTGAAGTCATTGTTCTCTCCTGCCGGCTTCTCTGGCTGCACTTGGCTCTGTGTTGGACACACGGGTGAGGGGCTCCTCTGTGACTGACCACCGGGGCCTGGTTTGGGGCTGAGGCAGGCGGGTGGGAGAGGGCTGGGTGAGGGACTCAGGTAAGGCTGGCTGGTGTAAGACTGAGGACTCTGAGGACTGTGGAGCGGGAGGGAGGACTCAGTCTGCGGCAGGACGTTGGCACTCTGAGGTCCTGGGATGTAAACGGGGATCAAATCTATTTCCTTGGAGGGGTCCGCTGAGATCCTGTTCGGCTTCGGAGCAGGTTTAGTCCCGAGGGCGGTCGGTCTCGGCCGGCTTATGCTCGTCAGCGTCGGAGCGGACCCAGTGCTTGTGTGGCCGGCCTGTGACGGTTCTGTCACTCTCACGGGTGGAACCGGGGACTGGACGGGGCTCAGTCCAGACTTTGGTTTGCTGATGAGAGCTGGCTCCTGGATTGCAAGCTGTGGAGGTAAACCTGGACTGGCTGCGAGTACCAGACAGGGTCCAGGCTGCACTTCGACCCCACATGGGTCAGTGCTGATTTGTTTGTGCCGCATGCGATCCATCGACCTGAAACATGAAATAAGTTTAAAAAAAACAAAAACAAGACAGGATTCGTTTGCAGCCAAAAGGACAGGCATGACTTTTGTGTAATTTTTTTTCTTCTGCTGTCACAAAACCTCTACTTTTATCAGTGCAACAGTGAAGGATGCAGTCTCTTTCTCTGATGTTCCGATGAGCAGGCAACAGGGCTGAGGACCTAACGTGAAGTCTTCCTAACCTGGGTTACATCATTGTGGCTCAGAAGCCTTATTTACCCCCCTGACCCTTTATACCAAGCAGGAGAAAGGTTTGGTCCTTTTGGGATGATATGAGCTTGACTGTGGTTTGATCTCTCTCTCTCACTTCAGAGAAGGGGGGGGGGATGCATGCGATTGGACGATGAGAGCTGAAGATAGACAGAGGACATCAGACAATGTCAACAGATCCTGGATAGGTCACAAGATAGAGGATATGCCTCACATGACAGGAGGACATGGAGCATCCCACCATTTTGTTACCCCCCCACAGAGAAATTAAACACCGCTTTTAAAGTATTCATGACATGCAAATGAAAAAAGCTCTTTGTGTCTGGTAAATCCACCTGACCACAGTTCTGAAATAATCTGCAAATCAAAAGCAGGGAATGGTAACGGTTCGAGTTTGGTGTTAGATCTACTTTTTTTTTAAGTGGGAACTTTCAGAGCTTGAATACCTGAGGACTTGTGGGCCTGATTCATATTTTAGAACCCAGTGCATGAGCCTGCGAGTCTGAATGACAGCTCCGTTATCCACAGCCTGGACTGAGCGGCACCACAGTGAAAACACCAAGTCCGGGACAGGAGCTGCGGTGTCTTCGCAGGTCTCCTGAAAACACGTCTTACCTTTCATGCGTTTTTCTTATTTCCAAGGTGAACCGCAAAGGTGATCTCACAAGCGCACCGAGGGGCGAAGCATCAGTCTCCCCCCCAGTCAACGCGACAGCACGGGGGAGAGAGCGAGCGAAAGAGAGGGGCAGGCGAGGGCAGGGTCGGTTGTTTTCCGGTCCGGGGACACACCGGATCCGGGGACGGATGGATGGGACCCGTCGGTGCCGTGGACAGCGGTCGACTCCGTCACGGTGCACGGACCCGCTCCTCCTCGCCGCTCCGCCGGGCTGTCAGGACAGGAGGAGGCGCTCGCTGGTGCTGGACTCGTGCATGTTGATGTGTGTGCCACGACACGGCAGCTGATTATTCCTCATCCCACTAATCATGTGCGTCTACGGCAGATGGACGGCGATGCGGTGCGCTTTTCTGCCAGAAGCATCCCGCCCGCACTTCCTGCACACCGGCACCGTACCCACAACCCACCGGGCGCGCTCACGGTGCACCCCATCCCCCCTCTCTCTCTCTATCTCTCTCTCGCCTTCACATCACACACTCTCACACACACACACACACACGCACACACACACACACACACACACACACACACATGCACGTCTCTCGATAGTTGTGAGGACACACGTTGGCATGATGCTTTCCTAGCCCCTTACCCTTACATCACAATTAAATGCCTAAACTTAACCCTAAACCTGAACCGTATTCTAAACCTAACCATCACAACTAAATGCCTAATCTTAATCTTAACCTTTACCCTAACCCTAATCTAAAGCAAATTCTAAGCTTAACCCCAAAACCAAGGACCTGCCAAAATGTCCTCACAATGACAGTATTGAACAAAAATTGGCCCTAACAACTATGGATAGACACGTATGTACTTCTATCTTAACGAGGACACTCATTGGCATAATGCATTCCCTTGCCCCTTACCCTAACCTTAACAATCCAAACTACATGCCTAGCCCTAACCCTAATTCTAACTCTGACCCTTAATCCAAGTCTGAACCCTCAACCAGTCCAATGAAAAAGTAAGGACCAGTCAAAATGTCCTCACTCTGCAGGGTCTCTATGCCTAAAATGGTCCTCACAAATATATTAGTACAGTAACACACACACACACACACACACACCTATTATTAGAATGAACTGATCATCTGTCCCATATCAGTGACACATCAATCTGGTATCGGTGCGTCACTGATGGGGAGAATTGATCAGCATGAGTATAAATGAAGCTTCACTCTGGCGAGGCGCTCACGGGGCGCAACAACACAGACACCATAAACGATCTAATGCGATCAATAAAACAACACAATAAAACCATCAGATGTTATTTGCATTTGTGCTAGTACGTTGTAAAGTTACCTTTTGCAGAGATTGTTTTGAAAGTATGTTCATTAAATATACATTTTGAAGCATCATGTTAATATGGTGAGTTGTTTCCTGATTCCTCAAGTCCCCTTGTGCTGCAATGCATGGTTTTCAGCCTCAACATTTATTAGGCTACTATTTAATGCAGTGGCTCTACTCAATATATGCAAGTGTTTTTTAAGATTCGCTTATTTATAATTAAAAGTTTTAAAATAATAAGTTATTGAGCAGGATTTCATTGTAAGCTATGCATATGTCCATGAGTCTGTGTCGAGAGAAGCTGGTGCAGTAATTCCATGAAGCCGCCCTATTAAAGGGACATTCCAGATGATACAGTTGTGGGCCCCAGAAAGGTTTGCAAGACAGGATTTGGGTTAAAAATCTCAAAATCCCTGATGACATCACAAGGGTCATTATCAGTACCTCAACAACAACAGACACAGAAAACATCATACAAAGGACAAAACTAGAAAGTGGAATTATGAAAGCAAGTTTTTTCAGGCTGTGTTTATTCACTTTGTTAGTGGAGTGCCCATTAATTTATCCCATAATCATTCACCACACATTTATACCACTCACACAAGGTGTTGGTGGATATGTTCAAAATAAATCTATTCCCTCCAATGTACTTTTCTGACTATATTATGAATTATGAATTTATCAATGAACATAACATCTGATATCTCAAGAGAAACTGCGTAATAATGAAATGGATACGTAGTAAATCTGTCTTGGCCCTAGGGCATCATCATAACATTTGTTCCCAGATTCTCCATGGCCCTGACTGGGATTAATGCAGATGTGTAATCTCAGTGGAATGTACTGATCCTAAGCACCATCTGTCCACTGAGAGCACACAGCCAACCATAAGTCCCTGCTAACACACACACACACACACACACACACACACACACACACACAGTACAAATACGTTAGGCACTTTACATTCATGTTCGTATGGGGCATCAGAGCTGAACACTTAACCTTTTACCCCTTGGCAAACTGACAAGAGTGCATGATATAATCTTTTGACCTCATCTTGTGCTATAATCTGTGTTTCGATTGAAATTCCATCGAGTCATGCATGGCTGTGTCTGAGTGTCCCCGGAGTCTACGGCTTCTTTTTGGTTTTCACCAGGCCTTTCTCCACCAGGCAGCGGTAAAACTCCTGGATGTATGTGTACACACACTTCCAGTCGGGCTCTTTCATCCGGACTAAATCATCAGGGTCCAGCAGAGGGGGGCAGCCTGCCAGCCTCCTGCAGGCAGAGAGCGAGAGTCACTGACAAACGACTCAAGGCAAACAATGACACCAAACTGTAACGCCACTTTGTCCTTATTTGCGATTTACTACCGGAGCTCATTCCAGACAAGATACTTCTCAATGGTCATATAAGGAGTGAGCGCTCACTCTGCAGTGTCGAAAGCCAGCTGGAAGTTTTCCCTGGGCTTGTTGGGGTTGAGGATGGAGTACTCGAACGCATCGGGGAAGAACCGGTGCACTAAGGCGCAAAAGGCTATACCGTCTTTCCAGCTTGAGGAGAAGTTCTGGATTTTCACCCCCTGTTTCATACACCAGAGTCAGTTTAGGAGAAATGGTGGAAAAGAGTGAGCCATAAGGGACAGAGCTATGTATAGCTCCACAGGGCAATAAGAGAGTCTGGGCATATTTACCTCATATGGCTCTGTTTTGGCCCTGCACCAATCCAGAAGCATCTGTTTGACATTTTTAGCGTTGGGTACTGCAGCAGCAGCAGGACATGTCTGGACCGGGGCTGCAGCAGGACTGGTCTTGCTGAGGAGAGGACACGGAGATGTATCACAGATATTCAGGATTTAGCAAATGTTACTTTAAGCAGAGTAAATGTCCCCCCCAACCTTTTGGGTGAATGAGGTCACTAAATAAATATACAAGACGACTGCGATGGATTACATTTGCAATGTAGTAAACAAACAGCTAAGGCAACAACTTCCATTTTAAAAGTTGCCAAACAATAAAATTCATGACATGGAAGAATAAATTTCCCCTCTAAGACTGAGAAATGATGGAGAAATGGTCAGAATGAGAAGGTTTAGTTTTCTGAGCTGGTAACAAATCAGGCATTGCTGTATATAACCCATTGATCAGATTCCATGATGCCTATGTCAGTTGGATGGAAGTTGGATTACATAGCAATTGGTAATTATTGTTGTGTGTCTACACGATTCCTTTCTCTGTGCACATATGATTTTATAATCATCCTTTTTACAGTTAATGCAAAACTGACCACGCAAAAATGTTCATGTGCCGATATGTGACTCACCTGCCTCCTGTCCTGTTGAAGGGAGCGGAGGCTGATGGAGAGGACTGACCTGTCGGTTCTAAAAAGAGAATATCAGCAACAGTTAAACATTAAGTATAACAAATTCATAGGCAACAGCGGTGTGAGAGATTATCTGTATTAATCTGACTCACTGTTTGTTGATGGCTGCTGGTTCATGGACGCTCTGCCTGTGCTAACTGCTGAGCCGGTCTTTGCTCCTTTGCCGAGGCCCTGCTGCCTCAGGTCCTGCTGCCTCGACCCTCGCTCCTGCTCCCGTTTATCTGATCACAGACGGTTGGAGAGTTTAGAAAGCAGGCAAAGCCTCAGAGGAGAATGTGGTTAGACGTCCTCAGCGTTTACCTCTCTTTTTCTTCAGCAGGTCTCTTAATGCAGCACGAATCATTCGTCTCTGGTCGAAATCTGCTGCGTCGTCCAGCTAGAATAGTAAAAAAAAAAAAGGAAACCTCTAGAGTGCCAAGCTATTAATTCTCACCGAGCCCTTCAAACACTTTGGTCAAATGATCACCACGTTTCCATGACACTCTGGTGAGAGATCAATCGCTGGCTCACCATCTTGTTGAGAACCTCTTCATCTTCTACAGCAGCCAGTTCCTCACTCGTCACTGCAGCCGATCCACCGTCTGTTTTTTCCTCCATGTCTGAGAGGCAACACACATATACACGCTTGACATTTTAAAAGTTGACTCTGACTTTTCTGACATTCAAATGGAACAACTTGGATTCAGAAATCAAAACATTCATCAGGACTGGATGTGTCTGAATCACTTAAACAGACCAGATAGTGCTCCGGTGTTTACACTGAATAACCCAACAGCATAAAAGCCTGCATCTGTTCTAGTCGCAGTCTTCAAATATAAACAGTTGTGTGAGTCTTGACAGAAACATACTGAGCGTCCATGCAAAACGAAATGTGTTTGTATTAGTGAAGTAGCGCTCAGTGTATCTCAGCAACAGGCTGAGTGCAGCAGAGACGGAGCAAAAGCACGTACAAATATAGTAATGTAGTGGAACGAGAGCAAAACGACAAGCATCTGATAACAGCGTGAAACTATGTGCTCAGACACAGAGGAGAACGAGATGATTCAAACCTTAAAAACACAAGATTTGGGACAATAATGCAAAATAAAATGTGGATTTAATGGTTGTGGTTTTGGTTGTGTGCTGAGGTGCAGTGTCACTCACCTGTTGATGGGGTCTAGTGAGTCTCTGGGCTCCTCAGACGTCTTCAGCGCACTTGTCTTGCAGGGCTGTGAGAGCTGAGGTCTGACATCAGACCTCTCACCACAGCGCGGGATTCCTGTTTGGAGAGCGAGAGGAGGTCGCGCACGAGAACCACCCAAGATGGGAAGAAGGTGCAGGAGGAGGAGGAGGAGAAGGAGGAGGAGGAAGAGGAAGGAACACATCAGGTCCAGGTCCATCAGTCTCGCCTCCTCTGGCCACTGCATCCTGGATGGATGATGTAATGTGAAACTTAATCGGGCCTTCCCTCAGCCACACTCTGTGTTTTTTTTTAGTTGTTCACACATTTGGCTTGGTCACAGTTCGTTTGAAGGAGTCGGCTGCGGGAGAATAATTTAGTGAGAAATGAAGGATTTAACAAAGGGGAAAAACTCTGAGCGCTGCCTTATTCAGGCAGAAATACTGACCAGTGAACTTTGTTTAGAGACAAAGGAATTTGTAAAAGTGAGCACACACACACACACACACACACACACACACACACACACTCACACACACATCCATAGACACACACAAACACACACACACACAAGCACACTAGCTATAAGTCACAGAGTGTCCTCAGGACAACCCCCCTCAGTCTGTCTATGCAGGTGGTGAAACAGAACATTTTGTCTCCAGAGATCTCGGGACATTGGGTCTGTCCTGTCTGTCTTTTGCCGCCTTTGTAGATGTTAGTATTTTCTCTTGTTGTATCATCTGTCCTCATCTCAAACCACAGTGGCTATGGCCCTCGGTGTCTTGACCTTAATGACACTGTGACATTTTCTTAAGTGATGCTTGAATAAGCCAGAACTCTTCTCTCTTCATGAGGGAGACGTATGAAAGTATATGATCCATTCCAAGAACTAAAAGTTTTCTGAAGTGCAGGGATCCCCCACACATCATCAGTCCTGTCTCTAAAGCAGAGGAGCAGATAAATCAGAAATCAGATAAACAGTGCCACTCAGTGGGGAAAATGCATAACCACTTCAAAATAAACAATTGAGCTTCAATGGGCTTTTTTCTCAACATTTCACTTGTCATATTAAGAAAGAGCGAATTACTCGATTATAACCAACATAAACAATTCCAGGATCTTAATACTGAGAAGCTCAACTGGATTCAGTCAATTTTTTTTTTTTTTCATAATTTTCTACATGTTCTGATAGGATAAAAAGTATTCTTTTTCAAGATATGATTAATTATATCATTTATGAATTAAATATGAACAAAGATGAAATCCTGCTTTTCTGTGATGATTGTTTTTTTCTTTTGTACTGTTGGTCAGACACAACTGCTATTTAAAAGATGTCATCATTTCACCCATACCATACTATTTTCTATTATTTTAGACATTTTATATAAAAAACAGTTAATAATTTGATAAACTCGCAGTCAATTTTGATGACAATAATTGTAACTTGCAGCCTTGAAGGGAACTTTAATTTGTAATAAATGTCATCGAAGCGTAATTGATGCTTTATGTACAAATTCGAAATTGCTTTGAAATGTCAAGATTTATAAACATTGGTGTAAGTCATTAACAGTAATATGGTGTGAGACAGTGGTGGTAATTCATGTAAACAGCAACTCTGACTCAGTTATGAGGTGTTTGTTATTGTTTATTGTACCAGTCAGTTTATTTGTATTCAAGCAATTGGGGATCATGTGAATCGTCCATATGTCTAATCAGAAGCATACTCTCGCCTGCTGTTGGCATTCAAAGTATTCCCAAACAATTCAACAAAAAAGAAAAAAAGAGAGATTGTTTCACTCCTTCCTCTTCTACAGTGTGTCCAAATAAGGCATGAGGCAAACAATTCGTTCTTGAACCAGTGTAGCTTAAACCAACCATATATTACTATAAAATACATAAATATCATAAAATAACTATTTACATCCAACTAGCTTTGCAAACAATCAAAAACCAATATATATATATACACAAGAACCGTAGGCTCTGAAGACACAGGCGTCTTCTCACCATGTCAGTGCAACTGTTGCTTCGCCCCACACTCATTATTTCCTCAACATGAAATCCTTGAGACTTGCCCGACACCAGACTGAGAGTGTAAAACTGAAAATGAATTTAAAATCTGTTTTAAAATATGCTGATATCTGTGCTCAAGTGACTCTGTTGACACATTATAACCAAACATCCACAGGCTGGTTTAGAGTGGTGGTTGAAAACCTGCTTGCTCTCCATCCAATAATTAATAATAAACAAACACAGGGGCATGAGGTCGTATTTAACAGATGAGGTATTCAATAATGTTAAACCCACAAAACCAATCATCAAACAGCAGAATAAAAGCACTTCATATCTTTCTTACATTTTCCACTGACTGGGGATTAATTAAAGATTAGGTTCAAATATTAATTCTCAATTACTAACAATGCTCAGGAAAATGAAATTTGAAGAATGGCACTATTGAAATACATTTTAAGTCTGCGATAAGTCTGCGATATATATTTATATATATCAACTAAAGATCTTTCACTATACAATCCTAAATAAAGTTATTCTTATGGCAAAGTATACAGAGGGTATGAAAAGTGTCAAAAACAAAAACACACTTAGAAGTATGGCTTCGTTGTTGTTGTCGAAATGAACTAGAGATGACTGACGACCATGTTCCCTCACTGAAGGAACCAGTTATTCAAAGTAAACATTTGGCATACCATATATGTTGGAGGGAGTATGAGGGACGTCATGCTTATCATACCTGACTTTTTTCTCTAGAGAGGTATAGAAGAGGCCAGAGCAATCGATAAATTCACGAATGCATGTAAAAGACACTTGAGAACAAAAATGTACAGCATTATTAAGCCAATGATTGTTATAGTCACTCAAAAATAAATATTCTCTCCTACAGAAATATTTAAAAGGGGTTTCAAATGAAAGCACTTACAGAGAGAAAACATAACACTGTCCAGCAGGAGTCAGCCTTTTGTCAAGATGTGCTGTATAACCAACTTTGTGTCACTTGCTAAATCTACACTCAACAGAAGACAGTGGCGGGGATGGAAGAAGCTACCTGAAAGGTCGGCTCGGTCTTCTCTTTTCTCGTCACCCCCAGGGGAACGAGTGACAGCTAAAGTGGAGTGACACTCCTTAGAGAACTCGTGGAGCTAATTATCGAGCTGCGGCGAAAGACTGGAGTAATTGGACTAATTCTACTGGGAGAGACCTTCCTCTCAAGCTGGGAGGAGCAGAAGATCTCGGCCTTAATTGGGCAGCGACAGGCGAGGTTCAGAGGGGGAGAACAAAACACAGAGCTCGGGCCTCTTCTTAAAAATGTGCTTCAGTGGAGGAGAAGAGGCGTCTCATTGCACAGGTATGTTGGCTTTGACAGTTGTAACAGCCACAACTGCAGTGTCCTTATTTGACAAGCTTCCTGCATCTCATATCAACAAAAACATGAAATCAAATGTTTTAAAAAAAGCTGCCAAACAACCCTGGTCCCCTACCATGACAGGGCCAGGTGAATGTCAGATAAAAGTACCATATATATACTTTTTTCTTTCTTACTAAAAATAGTGCCCACTCTGAGGCTAACAATGTCCACGTCAGCCACTGAAGATCCTTGATTAGAGCCCTCTATTAATGAGACTATTTCACAGTGTAGTGTGAGTAATGGTGTGGATACCCCGTGAGGTACTGACCAGTTTAGTGTGCTCTTGCATGCATATACCGACACAGGTTAGGTACAGATGAAGGAGGGAAGTTAACCATCACCGTGAGAAATAAAAGGCAAACTTCTCTTCTCTGAGGCCTGGAGTTCTGTGTGACCAGAGGAGAGATAAATTGGAACAGTGTGGAAGTAAAAAATAATAAACTTGAAATAAAAGATTCGTAACATCATTAGTTTTAATGGCCTTATAAGGTCACACTCCCTCCAGCCAGGGTTTTTAGCTATTTTTTCCCCTTCAGCATATTACTCTCTCCTTCATCTTTTCACCTTAGTCTATCTTGTCTTCATCTTTGCCGTCGGATCTCTGCTGATGATACGTTGGTTCAGACGCACAAGATTCCTCTCCACATGCACCGTGACCGTCCACCTGTCCGGACACTTTCGCTTTGGCCTTGTGTGCGTCAAAACAGCTGACGATGAACTCAGAGTTCTGATAGATGAGCATGCCGGACAGCGTCAACACCACTCCCGCGCAGCTGAGGGCGGACAGTTCGCTGCCGAAGAGCAGCTGGGACAACAGCAGGTTCCCCACCACGCTCAGGTTGCCCAGGATGTGCAGGGTGACGGCCGAGGTGAGCGTGATGACGCAGGAGCTGGCCAGGTTGTACATGACTGAGCCCAGGCAGCTGAGCAGGATGAAGACCCACAGGTGGCGGTCGTAATGCATGGGCGATTCCATCAGAGTCCAGTTCTCTAAGGCCAGAGCCGCCACGGTCAAGATGCAGAAGCTAGGAATGGACATCAGGTAGAGCAGGAACACAGAGTTGATTTTCTCTTCCTGAAGTAGGATGCCTGATTTAACAAAGACACATACAAAGAAGTTATAAACATGACTGGAATGGAATTTTTGAGACTTACAGAAAACAAACACACTCTTCTGGGTTGAGGTGATGTAACAGAAAGTTATTGTGTTTTTCTAGTCAAAATAACAGCAGCAGAGTTCAAAAAGGCGAGAGTGAACCCCGAAGTGGACAGATAGCAAGAAATGGACTTATGCAAAACTCCTGTTTGAAAACTATAAAATGCCTTCATGTCTGGACACACTTCTTTATATGAAGGTCATATATATATATATATAAGGTAAAGTGGTGAAGCAGCTCTAATGCTGTTCACAGATAGTAAACACAGACCGAGGCATTGACTCCTTTAACCTTTAAACTAAACACATCTGAAGTGTGTCAGAAAAATAGCCTGAGGGGAAACTGTTAACAACAACAAGCGAGAGAGGGTTAAAATAGCTCTTTGAAACTTGAGACAACATCTCAGAGCCAGATTGGATCCTCAGGATTGATTTTAAGTGTTGGATTAAAAATAAAAGAAATGTGTAGCAACTTTCCTTCGCTGGACCTTGTTTTTAAATTCTGCTCGAAAGGAGGTCATAATCTTCCCTCCATGTTCTTTCTCATTAAGGCATTGCATTAAATAAAGCAGGTAACCTTCTGAACAAATTTGCTAGTAGCTATAGTAAAGTATTTGAGGATTTAAAAAGATAAACCTATGGAAACAAGCTCTGTACCTCGAGGTCCGGAGTCTGCTCCTGTATAATCTAACTAATTAAAGAGTGGGCCTCATTATATTTTTAGAAACTCATATCTCATCTTTCTTCTCTGACAACTACAGTGTTATTAAGCCTCATGACATTAAAGTGACTAATCCACTGCACAGACGCACATATTAAAGCAACTACGACAACAAATGCTTCCCTGAGAGCGGAGGACATTTGAATAATTGAGAAGTGATGGCAAACCATGTGATGTCAATTCAAGAGTCTCTTTCCAAGAAAGGTTCACTTCAGCTGTGGCCACATCTTAATTCTCGCCATGTTTTCAACCTCTGCCTTGGAGGTCATGTTTTCCTCCCTGTCTGCTTGTTTGTCTGACAAAGGGATTTCCATGAAACTTGGTAAAAGGATGAGACATGGGCCAAGAATTAACTAATTCAGTTTTGGGATGGATTCAGACAAATGGCTGGATCCAGGAGATTTTTACTTTCTCGAACTTTGCGAGAATTTTCATGGATTCTCAAGTGAATAATTCATGAATCTTGATGGGAAAAAGTTAGCTTGAATGAATTTAAGGGTGTTTTTGCGGAAGCTTTGGCAGAGGTAAGCACTCTACTAACAATACTGCACACCATGGAGTCCTGGGTACATATAATAAACAACAGATAACTGTCAATGAATTTCAAGATGAGGTCTCTGGGCCACCTCGTTTGTTTATTTTGAAAACCGGAAATTAATTCCGGTTAATTACCGAATAATTAGTTGGTAACAAAGAGAAACTTGAAAAATATGCTTGCTTCATGACGATTGCTTCATGGAAGCAGCTGTAACAAGAAGTTTAGGCGTTCTAAAGACTCCTGTCCCTCAACAAACAAGAGAAGCATTCATGCTCAACTGATCAGCATGTCATTTGGATATACGGAACCTCTGGCAGTTATACCTCATGAACACATACACATTTTTTATTATGTTTCCCTGGTAACCAGAAAATGTGCAACTGTGACATTCCAGCGTAATGTGTGGGTGTTACTGGACCCAAGAGTGATTCACCGAAACACTAAAAAGTTCCAGGACCACAGACCGCTGTGGCGTCCGGGGGAAAACACTAAAATATCCTCTGATGTCATGAGGAATTTTTCCAGTTTAAAAATAATTTGAACTACCTCGGAGGATTAGCTTCCACAGCCTGGTGTTGACCTACAGGACAGAAAACAGGGAGCTGGCCCAGTAAAGAGGTACTCACTCTGCTGAATGGACTTGACACCCCTCAACATGGTCGCAGCAAACACAAAGAAGCAGCCGGTCTGGTCGTACTGGACCTCCCCCATGATGCTGAAGGAGGCTCCCAGGCAGATGGGCATCATGGCTGTGTATTTGAGGATGTGATGGTGCTTGCCCAGTATCAGGGCGGAGATGGCGAGAGTGAAGAGCGGAGTGGTCGTGTAGATCATCTGTGCAAACGACAGCTGGACCTGGTTCAGGCCCATGTTCCCGAAGGCGATACTAGCGCAAAATGTCAGACTCAACAGGAACACCTTGCACTTGGCGTTGGTGGTCAGTTCCTTCTCTGCAGCACCTTTCTGGTGGATCACCCGCAGCTTGATGAGCCCGTAGTCCACCACTATGGCTGTGAGCATGTGCAGGGCGGACAGCAGCAGCGGGTACCTGAAGTTGTACACGGCAAAAATCCATTTGTTGAGGCTGGAGATGGTGGTGCCCGTCACCAGCCACACGATCACAGCTGTCAGCAGATGGAGCATCTCCGCAGGGGGCCGCCTCCTGCCTCCCTCCCGCAGAGTCGCCTCGCATTTGGAGAAGCCATCGGCGCTGATCATGTTCGCATCATGGTCCTCCCTGAAAGGCAAACACATGTTGAATCCTCGGCTCTCGCCCCAGACTGTGAGGTAAACATCGCAGCCGGTTTCCTCCTCCTCGAGGCTGCGCCGCTTTGTTGCTCAGCAAACCTGCATCAACTCGGCGCCGCCCACAGACACGTGTTACCAGTTTGCATGACAGACTGGTTGTGTAACTTAGCCCAGGTCGTGCTGGAACAGGAAGAGAGCAACGGCGGAGGGGAGGGAACCGTTCGGGGCGGGTTGGACAAATAGAACCAAAACGCGCCTTCCTCTCCACAGATATATATAACAGGTTATTACCCTGGTCCGCTGCGATGGACTGACTGTGACGGGACGATGCACCTAACACCACCCAGAGCAGGGTAGTAAACACCAGGGGGCAACTCCTCCACTGTAACCAAATACCACACACACGACTGGGTGCAGTTCAATGGAGTTGTGGTTTGAACCTCCCCTTTAAATAGCAGCTTACTTCAGGTCCGGAGATTCTGAGATTCCCATTTCCCAGAAACGACACAACAACACGAACACGGTGCAGCAGAAGAGGCAGCGGTGGCTCAGACGCGATGTGTTCATTCGATCACACTTGCTGTCTAACGGCGGAGAACCGGCATTTTGTTTGTTTGCTTAAAAGAAGTGGTGAGGCGCGTAAAGCTCGCCTGACCTCTGCGACGGACTGCCAGCGAACACCGGGCAGCCAAACCCGCGTTCCTGCTTCACGCTAACGTTAGCAGCTAGCTCCCGTCCGGTTGCTAACGATCAAAAACAAAGCTGGCCATAGGCGGCCGTTACTCCCGGTCTGACCCGGTGTTGGCTCCCGTTCAACGGGCGACACGTTAGCAGTCTCCCCGCTGAGCTGCGTCATCTTTACCTTGTTCTCTGACGAGTCCATTGACCGCATTGACTGCAGCATCAGCCCTCCAAAGGAACAAGTCTCCGCCGCTTGGTCAGCCGAGCCGAGCCGGAGCGATCGCGCTTCGCTGTCATTGGCTGGTGCGTTTAAAGAGCCACGACCCTTCAGAGACCTGCAGCGGAGTTTGGAGCCTCCAGCAGGTCTGGAAACATCATCATCCAGCGACACAATGTGACCCGGTCATCACTCAGGTCGAGGAACGAGCAGGATGTAGCACGATAATAATGGTTCCCTATTAAAAAAATGCGAGACTTAGAGGGATAGTTCAACCCAAAATGAAACAAATCCCTCATTATCTGCTCACCACTGTGCCCATGGGGGGTGGGTGAAGTGGTACGGTCCACAAAACAAAGTTCAGGGGTAAAAAGTGTTGCAGCCAACCCAAATCCAATACAATTGAATTAAATGGCGACCACTTCTTTAAACGTAATAAAACATGTCATATTGTATTGCATGTATTTCGCCTAAATGTCCTCTAGTATTCTCAGCGAGAGTAGATGAGTGAATTTTCCTTTTTTAAGTGAACTTACCCTTTAAAGTTACACTTCAATAAAGCACCAGCTAACCATCCAATTGGAGACTTTCAATTTTTAAGGCTAAAGTTCCCAAAATAACTGTCAGAGACATGTGACCCCCAAAAGAACATTTATATGAGCCAGTTCACGAAAACAATCACCCACGTGCACATGAATGCAAACTAAGTGTAAACCAACCTGTTAAAACTGAAGCTGTCTCAATCAAACTCTAGAGGCGTGGAGACAAGGACAATCAGAAGGTTGAAGATTCTTTGCATGGTTTATTTTAAATTACCTACTTTTTAAAAATCTTTTGGAACATTTAAGGATCAAACAACAATTGTTTTTATTGTTGTTTTTATTATGGAAATAATCTTGCGACCCTCTGGGTCCCGACCCTGGTTTGGAAAACATTGCTTCAGTGCACCGGCTTTACTTACTAGACATTTTCGAGACTCATTTCCACTTCCTTTTTAAGTATAAATCATCGTAACAACTCATTGTCGAACTGGCTGATCTAAGTCAGTCTCATCCATTGCATCGTCCATAAAAATCTATTTAACCTGCAGTTTTTCTTTAGTGAATTATAAAGTGAGTTGACAGCAGTTTGGAGAAGAAAGAGACAGTTATTGGTCTTAAGGACTCATGACAGACACTGACACTCGTAACGTCTTATGCATCATCTGTCCGTGGGGACTTGAAAGATTTGACAGTAAACAACCACACAGTGACAAGTTAATGTTTTTATTTGAGCTCAAAAAGTTTTCTCGGCCTTTGGGCCCAAAATGTTGAGTTCACATCATGTAGTCCACGTTACAGTTAGCTAGGTGAAGAGGCTTCTCACTACAGAGGCGCTAGAGCCCTCTCATACCATGCATAGCTATATATTGTCATGGAAACCTTGGAATTTATGTAGCATTTGCTGACGTCTGCATGTAAACATGATGTTGTGCTTATTTTTATCATCAATATTTTATATTCACTGTATCTTATAAACTCAAGTTCCTCATTTAATTCCCCAACATCACAGGAACTTGTATATGATATTGACAAATAGTTAAAATAGTGACCAGTGATGTGAAATAATACTTTCTTACAGTAATTTTAATGAGGTGATTCTATTTCTATTATATTCTTGCTATATATAGACCAAATGAACCCAGGTAGTACATGTGCATCATGCCCTATTATACACAACAAGCTGAAAAGGATGAATAAACAGCTTATTATTGTTTATTAAGAGAATGCATATTGACTACTTATGTACAGTGTTTATCAGCACACAAAATCTGAGCTAATGTTCTGCTAAGCTTTCTCTTAATAGTTTTCGGGCTCTGGACTGATTTAGAACTATGATTCAGCTAAATGACACTTCTACTATATGACATGTGTTGCATAAAACACCTTTCTGACTTGGGAGTATTTTCTTCTCATGTGTGGTTTTACTATTACAAAAGTTGTAATAGTAAAACCAGCAAATTCTAAGTGTTTTAATGAGGGAGAATATGTTTGTTGTCACTTGCTATATGATAAACCCTGATATTCTGAGTAAAAATAAAATGAAATTCACCCTGAAAAATACACGTAAGTGCCTTCAAAGGAAATAGTCTGTCCGACTGCCTATAATCTGCTCCAAATCTCAGAGAACATGTTTACAGGGTTTTGCTACTTTATTATATAATTAAGGCTAAAATTACCAACAAGCACCAAACAGCAGTATAATCCCTGGCTTGAGAAAATCCCCCTGGTTTAGCAGATTATACTTCAGCGGAACTCCTATGGTAGAGTCTCTGAGATATTTGAAGTGGTTTAGTGCTGCAGAAAAAGTCGTGGAAACTGCTGCAGCAGAGGTGCAGGACTTTATGTCAATAATATGAATCAAGCTCCAATAAATGATGTGCAACTCAGCCTGAGTGTCCAAACCCTGGTAAAATGTCCCCTTTAATCCAACCAGAAACAGGTTTGAAATGATGTGCAGCCGTACCTGTAAAACAACATGGTCTTGTCATCCGTTGTCCATCCAAAGACAAAGATGTCTACTTTGGGTTTCATGACAAAGAAGCTGCTCTCCAGCCTGTCACAGCCGACTGTAACTGTAAATCCTTGAAAATACAGTTTGTGCAATTTTAAGAAATAGAATAGTAAAAAAAAAATCTCCAAGTATCAGCTGGATCAGTGAATGAAGTTCTGCTGTGAAAAAATCCTTCTCTGCCCATAACAATGCTTCATCCTGCAACGGTCCTTTCAAAGTTTTATGTCTCTGGCGCAGCCCAGCGTGAGGATCGTGTTCCAGCTTCGAGGAGAACAAGACATTCAGTGCTTGTACCAAAACATTTGCAGCACTCCTTGCCCCCTAGGTTATTCCCTTACACATACTCTCACCCCAGGAAATGGAAGTTTTCTTTACAGCCTCACACGCACATTCACACACACATAAAGAACTCTCTGCTGAAGTGAGGCCCTGCATTATGTAAACACAAGCTATAACAGAAGGGATAAAGTAGATCAGTCACTTGGAGTTGGAGCCTTGTGCAGGAAATTCTGCAACTGCGCACACGCACACACGGGCACACACACACACACACACACCCACACACACATAACTCACAGAGATTCCTCACATCAGAAGGAACCACTCAGCAGATTTGATGCTCTGGTGAATGGGAACATTTTGTCTTTTAGAAAATCTCGGGGCATTGGGTCCAGTCCTGGCTGTCTTTGGCTTCCCAGTAGCCGCCCCTGTAGGTGTAAGTATTTTCTCCCGTTGTGTCGTCAGTCCTCTTTTGAAACCACAGTGGCTCGTAGCCCTCGATGTCTTGTTGCCCTAAGGACACAGAATCACATTGTTTTAAGACCTAGCATGAATGTGCACAATGTCCTACTTTCTCCACACTATGTAAATACTGCACTCTTCGTGAGAAAGTACGCTGTCTGGATAAGGAGAGTAAATACTGTCTGTGTTCCACCCCAACATATATAAGTTAGGTTCTAAAGTCCAGGATTTCTCCACTCTTCTTAATCAACCCTTTCTCCTGTAGATTCATGACCATACAACTAAACTGCAAACATACATTGTGCAGTAACAATCTGGTTAAGTTTGTTATTATCATAATGAGAATATGCTGCAGATTTATGGATTTGTCAAGTTGCAAATATGCTGAATATAAAAGGTTTATTCTCTATCTTGTCCTATGATCAAATATTACACATCTTTCTGGTTATGTATAGTTGGCTAGTGAAAGATTGTGTTCTGGTTTAAAACGGAAAAAGTTCTTTAAGCCTAAACCTAAAAAAGCAAAACAGGGATTATGTTTTCTTGCACAATGTATGCTTTTAAAATGTATTATTTGTACAGAACCAAAATGATCAGCAGCCTCCATTTTTGAAAATCATTTCAAAATGCTATCTTATAATGTAATGCAGACAAACAAACTCCAGCCACCGTTTACATAAATTGATCCAACCATCATCTGTCTGGTAATGTAAACTGTATATTAGGTAAAGGCAAAATCTCTCTCTCTCTCTCTCTCTCTCTCTCTCTCTCTGTGTCTGGTTCTGGTTTCCTTGTGCTTACCCTCCTCAAGTGCCTGATTGGCTTGCGCGCCACGTTTTTTCCTCTCCACCCTCTGACGTTCCTCCAGTCGCTGCTTCTGGCCGTTGGCTTCATCCCACAGACCGGCCTCCATTAGCCGCTGGTCCTGCCGCAGACGACTGTCAGTGGGTGCAACCCCCTCCTCCTGTTCATTCAAAGTCAAAGCCAGGGAGGAGAAAAAGTGCATGTTCTCTGCATTGTCTCTGGAAGGTGACCGATAGAGGAGAGAACACATGAAGACAAAAGGTCAGATGCAGGTCACAGAGGGGGGGATGGGTTGAAATGCTGCTCTAATCATGGAAACGTACGGGAGAGGGTATTTCTTCCAGAGGAGTTTGGGCTGAAGCGTCTGATAAACCGTCTTCTGTTTGCCTTCAGAGCCACCACATCCTTTGCTGCTGTCCACTATTTTGGCACTCTCCATCTTGTCGTCCCAGGTCCCTGAAAGGATGTAATGAGCCGTGCCCTCCCTGTCCTCGACCACGCCTGTCACCTGGAGACACCAGAGAAGAAGACGAGGAAGGACAAGACCAGTTACATGCATGGCCTGACCTCCATGCAGTTTCACAGCATTACTATTTCTCTAATTTCACTCTTCCAAATGGTGTGTCCACTTGAAATATTCAGGCTACTGCTCCTTATTAGCTGATAACTCAATAACTAACAAAGACGTCTGTCAGAGGGAAAAGGTAGAAGGAACGTACTTTCCGTGGGACATCTCTGGAGAAGTAGCTGTAGGGGGAGAATTTGAGACGGCAGGTGTCCTTGGTGGTGGTGTTCACAATGTCAATGTCCCCCGACTGCCAACAGCAACAGACAGGAAGACGGTAAGAAAAACAGAGGAGGACATAGATGATTTTTTGTAAGATCAATATAATGCGTTTTTATTTTCACTGTTTTTCCTGCTCTGAAATAAACTCAAAGTCAGAAACTGTCTGTGTGTTTTTTTGGCCAATTAAAGTCAGGAATTATTCAAGGGCAACAAACCTGATCAATCCAAAGTTTTCCCACAATAATGTTGTGCACCGTTGAGGTCACTTTGCTCCACACATAGCGGTTTCCACTGGAGTGGAACTGCAGGTGTATGTTTCCTACAGGGAACAGAATGAAGACACACATTAATAGATTGTGGCAAATTATTCATAAGCCTACAAATGTTTTGGGTGTGGTTACAGATCAAATCTAGTTTGTAGTTGTGCTATGTATTCACTGAATAACAGCACTAATGGTTTAATGGTAAGTGTGCTGAGCAGTAGAGAAGAGAAAGGTTAACCTGTCCTACAGGATCATAAAGTTAGGGGAGTTTCCTAGCAACCGTTACAGTGATGACTCACCAATATTGTAGAACTAGACCAGACAGACCATTTCCTGTGTAGCTGCACCAATCAATAACATTGCATGAGTCTAGCAGGAGCATGGAGTGAGGGGGTCAAAGTAACATGTCAGGAGAGGAGATTCTGGCTCTGCAGACTCTCCAAGCATGTCTGATTTGTTCTGTGTTCACTGCGTGTCTTTGATTTGTTTCCTACACACCTAGAAGTGAATGTTTGATGGAATAGAAGGAGACTGTTCAATGACCGTCAAAGTGAACTACCTCAGTGGTACGGTGTGTTTGAAGTTCTTACCTAATGGCACGACAGAAATATATTTCCCACGGAACTTGCTGTCGATAGTGATGTGCTGCCACAGCGTCCATCCCTTCTGTGACATCACGTGGTGGGCGGCGGCTGGTGGGTGGTGACTCACCTGAGAGTAAATGGCATCAGCTGGTGTCAGCAGAGGCAATCGACACATCCTATCGTATTCATGTTCCTGTTTGTAGTTTATTTCCCAACCTGTTCACAAATGGAGCGGTAGCCGTACTCCTCCAGTCGGTCCAGCTCGTAGGTCTCCCCCAGCAGAGGGTTGAAGGGCTTGGCTGTGCGGTGGACTGTGGTGGAGTACGAGGAGACAGAGAAGGCCGCCACCAGGCACATCTGCTCCAGGGTGGAGTCGCAGCGAGCTGCTCGGTCCAGGAGATCGCTGTACTCCAGATCCTCAGTCAGACGCTGCAGCATCGACAGCGGCTCGTTGAAGTTTACCTGCAAGCGAACAGACACAAAAGGTTTCTTGTATATAATCCCAAAGATTCCATATGAAAACCTGTTAACTCAAATCCACATGTAATAACTAGAATTACACCTGTGTTTTGGGTTACAACCAGTTTTAAAGGGGACATGACATGCCCATTTTACCACAAGTTGATATGGTTCCTTTGGGTCTTAATGAAATGCCTGTATCATATTTTGTTCAAAATACCACAAGGATCATTTAAAACAGCACCCTTCTTACCCTGTCTAAAACAGCCCTCCTAAGATTGACCTGTTTTAAGTGCCTGTTCCTTTAAAAGCTAATGAGCCCGTGTAATAATCTCCCCTGTGTCTCCGCCGCGGAAAGACACAGGGGTCTCCGACCAAAGACACTGGGGTCTCCACGGCGGAGACATGGCGGAGACACGGGGGTCTCCGAGTGATGGAAAAGCGAACCTCAGACAGGCGTAGCTCCGAGAGGAACCCGGGGCCTACCGGGGCGCACACCAACAGACCTTCGCCATTGCCTTCAAATGTGAATTCCATCCATTTCGCCCTTGTGTCCTCTGAGGCTGGGATGTAACGTACAGATCTGTACCACCTACCACGACGCATCTTGCATGCTTCATTTGCCTAATTTGCTGCTAGCTATCTATTCCAGGTGTATCCGAGGTTTGCAAAATTTCCCATTTCGCTTGTGACGAGAGAAGGATCCGGAAGCTCATTCGCAGTCACTCAAGCATGGTGTTTCTGACTTAGAGGAACCATAACAAATCGCGGGAGTTGTTTTTTTCCAGAGTTTTTGCATCGGTAGACAAACCAGATACCCAAATTAACGTGTAGCAGCACTACAAAGGTGTAATTTTCATAACATGTCCCTTTTATTGTTTTTTCTTTACAGGCATTGGTATCTTGGACAGGTCTTTGCCAATACAGTTCTTCATGATGCTCCAGAGATTGAGGGAGTAATTTGGTTTGTCAGGAATACGGCTGCGTCTTGTTTTTCGAAGCTGCACCTGGTTTGTGCCGGATGTCTCCTGAAAAGAAAAAAGACTGAAGTCGATTTGTTGTTTGCAAAAGACAAAAGAGAAGAAGTTTAATCTACAACAGTGAACCGGGGACCTACATTCTCATTGTGAGTCCAGTCATTGGGCACTCCTCCACTCATCATACTCTGATTACTCCCCGAGCGCCTGAGAGAAAGCATCAAACCTTAAATACAGTGCTGCGGAATTGATCACAGCTCTGGTATTATGAGGCACAGACATGATGTCTCACTTGTGCTGTATGTTGTCACTGGCTGTCACGGTTATGAATCCAGTGGAGTCCTCCATGGCATCGAAGAACTCTGCGTCATCATTCTCATCACTTGCATCCCCCTCCTGAGACCTAGCCACACCTGCAGCCAACACAGGACGAGGACAATGCTTAGCCGCTCCTCCACCATTAATATACAGTACATACATCATAGATAATGTAGTGCTGATATTCAAGAGGTGATCAAATAACAGAGGCACGGTAACATAACTCACAATGGTTAAAAGGAAAACATATTGTGATAAATAACTCTTCAGTACAGACTGCAGAAGCTCAACAGTTTAATTTAGACTTGATTATCTTTACCTCCTTCAAGGTTCATTTGTATTGCTTGTTTGTCAGCAGGATAACATAAAAACTACTGTCCTATTATTTATTTTTTAACTTGGTGGATATTTTGTAATTACTTTAAGGTTATTCAGTTACTCTACGGTAACAAATAGTCCTTTCAAGTCAATCCGGGAATGGATTATTTTGCCTGTGCACATTTTGCCGAAAAACCTCATGCTGTATTGTGATTAAGTGGCTAATTTGCCTTGGCGGGGGTATGAGCTCTCTGTGTGCTCTTCTAGTTTAAAGTGATGTAACAGCAGTTTAAGCAGCAAATATTTAGCCTATTTATAGCTTTGTAACGTGAACTCTGTAAGATGCTTAATGTCGTCATGAAAACGCATTCATGAGAAATGGGAACTTAGTATACTGAGCTGGTCATTTCTGTTTGAGCCTCTGTAAATGTACTACACAGTTGTTGCTGTCTTGCGTATTAAAGAAAAAAGAAAGACCTTTACACTCAGTTTTGTGGTAATCCGTCTGGAAGGGTAAAAAAAACAGTTTAGGGGGATTATTTTGGTTTCAGGTGGTTTTAATTTTACTTCCCATGATAATGCATTTAAAAGGACAGAATTGAGATAGGATAAGAAAGGATAGACTGAATAAGCTTCATATCTGTGACAAAAATGCATCACTGCTCCTTTCTAGAAGATGCAGAGTATGTTTATTCTGTGAGACCAACCCTACACTGAGGAGGACGTCTTCGGGGACAGAGTGTGATGTTGTCTCACCTGTGTACGAGGTGGGATTCTCTCTCCAGGCTCTCTCCAGGCTGTTGTGCTGTTTGGCTAACTGCTCGATGGTCTCCTCCAGATGGTGGCGCTGTTCTCTCTCATGCTGCAGGGCCTTCTGCCACCTCCGGCTCTGAGATTCTGCTACGTCCAGAAAATCCCGACAAGCCTGACAAGTGTGAACATAACACATGTGAAAAGACACAGGCGGGGCCCTCATGCCGAGTCCCCCCCCCCCCCCCCCCGTTAAAATACTCGTTTGCGACGGAGTAGCAGTGGTGACATGCTGCCTGAGGCGTTGCACTGTGGGAACTCACATTGATCATAGCATTGGAGGTGATGCGGAACAGGGTGGCTCGCTCGTTCACAGCTTTCACTCGGTCGGGGCTGTCTACGGATCCACGCAGCTCCTCGAGCTCGCTGAGGGAACGCTGGAGAGCGGCGCCGTGCTTTCCGATCAGATCGTTGCAGGTGCTCAGGTCGTCCAGCTTGCCGGCCAGAGTCTTGAGCACCCCTTGGGTTAGGGCACGGTCCTCCTGAGGTACGGGGCCTTCATCTCCTGAGTCATCTTCACGCAGAGAGAAGAGAAAAAGGCAAAGGAAGGAAGGATACAACAGGGATTATTAGACATTACTAATGTATAAATCATTTGGATATTTGTGGTGGTGAAATCATGTCTCATCTCATTACACTGATTGATAGAGGTAGTTCAAATACTCTACATTTGATTGAGTTGAGAGACTGCTACTGAGTAATGGATGGGGGACGATAATAACACTTCACTCCCCGATCCCCCTCGACCCCCCTTCCTCTATAAGATCTGAAAACTGTGAATGAACACGGTTGTCCTGGTAACGTAGTCCTGTGCAATCAGGAGGCAAGGCTATTTTTAGAGGAAGAAAAAAGGATGACGCACTATCCTTTTCCTCCTGTCTTTCTCTTTCCCTCCTTCTCTCTGCCCCTCATTGACTGAGCGATCATTCTCAGGGATATGAAAGGAGACGAGGGAGACTGGACTCAGAAGCAGGACCCAGAAAATAAAAACGAGGACAAGGAAATGTCCAAACCTACATTTAAATCTACAGAATTATTTTTTGTATGTGGCTGCATCCGACATCGAATGTAAACATTTTACCACTTCATATTCTTATATATTTATATATATATTTTGTTGTTTTTATATTTATATATAGTTATCTGTTTGTAATACTCCACTCCAGCAGCATACGGACACTTTTCTACTAGACACTGACACAATCACATCATTGCATTCTGTAGCATAGGGTCAGTCCCAGTCATGCACCTGTATCTGCAATGTTCTACCTATGTATACGTGTTTTACATACGTGTATGTATGTCGGTTAAGTGTATAAGCTACTGGATGACCTACATTTCCCACGGGATTAATAAAGTATCCATCTATCTATCTATCTAAACCTCAGTTATTTTGAGCAAAACCTTTCTGACACATTTTCTTGTGACTCAGCCACACAGCCCAGTCGTGTTAATCCTGAGGATCTGAAATAGATATTCACTTTGTTGTTATTCACACCACACACAAGACAAGCGCACAGTAAAACCAAATTACATCGCATCCAGAATGTTTAATGCTTGGGTTTCCAGAGTTTCTGAAGTAGGTATAAAAGCGTTCTAGTAAGTAAAATAATAAATAGGTAAACTAGATGCAAACAAACATGAGATATTATATCAAAGAAAACATACTAAATATAATAAATATGAGACTGATAGAAATAATCTCTGAGGCTCAAAATAGTGCTTGTATGCATTATATGTGTTTGTAACAATACACCTGGCAAACAGTCTGTGGCCGGTGGAAAGACCCTGTAAAAGGAAAAACATTAGTTTATAAAGAACCTATAGTTGTAAGTCACAATAAAAAGCCAGAACAATTTGATCATGTCTGGCTTCATGCTTTAGACAGTTATCGACCCAAAGAATCCAGCAAATAACTGCCTCCATCATATGTAATTGAATTATTCTAGGTCAACATATCGCTACAGGAAATGGATTTTGTGTATGTTTGTTCACTCTGCAAACTCCTGAGCTTGTTGACAGAATCTAGGCCAGTGTCTGCTTCGCTCGTGTGAACCAAGCAGGGAGACACGATACGACACTCTATTCGAGGGGGAAAGAAATTAAAAACAACTAGAGAGCGAACTGGATTAACAAAGTCTCAGGAGGAGGAGATTGTAAATTAGAGGATGAAAAATCTTTCAAGCATCTGAAATGATTTCATGACCCATATACAGCAGAGAGAGAGAGAAGGAGAAATGATCTGTGCTATGGATGGAGATTATAAATAAGAGACGCGGGTCCATTTGCCACCTAACCATGCTTACGCTTATGGATGTGCACTTCTCCGTTCACCCGCTTTCATGGAATAACAATGTGCTTCTACCAGAAAGGAGCACTCGGGTGGTTTCTGTGCACTAATTGGCTGGTTTTCACACAGGACACAGGCAGAGCGGTGACTCATTGTTGAATCACGGGAACACACCCACAGGTGATAGAGGCAGCACCAATGTGGACTCACAGTGTGGGAAGAGAGGACAGGACTGTGAGCTGATGAAGTGATAAAAGACCAGAGCTAATATCCAGCTGGAAGATTTGCCGAAGCAGAAACTGAGCTGTTCTCTCTTTGTAAACATTTCATCAGATTCACCCTCACACCCACAGATACTGAACTTTTGACTGCATATTTAAGGAATGTTAGAATTCTGTCAATTTTACACATCATTAATTGAAAGGGAAAAGCCTGTAGTGGTCAATTATGCCTGTTACAACATGGTGAAACATCAATTTAATGAATGAAGTTCTAGTTCTGTTTACGTAATTCAATTGGCTTTGCTATTAGTGCCACTATGCCATGGACCATCCATCCATCCATCCATCCATTTTCTGCACAGTTTATCCTTCCTGGAGCTGGAGCCAATCCCAGCTGACACTGCGCGAGGGGCGGGGCACACACAGGGCCAATATACAGAGACATATAACCATTCAAGCTACGGTCAAATTAGCGTCTCCAATCAACCTCTGTGTGCCTGTCTTTAGACAGTGGGAGGAAGCCAGAGAAAACCCACAGAGACACTGGAGAACCTGCCAACTGGAACAAAGGCTCATGCAATAATAAATTGTGTACATACATTAGCCTCTGTGCTTGCACATATATAAAAGCACATTAGTTGTCATGCTCAAACTTGTGTGTAACAGACAGCTTAATACTAATGTTTGTTCAAGAACAGCACATTAGATTAGTAGGATATTAAGATACAAAAGTAAATGACTGCAAAAGAGAAAATATAGCCAAAACATATGGGGGCAGCACTTTCAACAACATTTCAGGGAAACCCTGGGAAACCTCAGAGAGCAAATACCAATCTTCTAAATGGGCTCAGCTCTTTAAATCCTGTTTAATATGATAAGTGTAATCACTACCAGCTCGTGGCTGTACAGTGGCAGATGCAGCACAAACAAATCCCACATCCATCCTGGGCTTGTTACGCCAAATGGTGCCACAGCAGCAGAAAAAACTGATTTGCATCTTGCGGGGGGGCAAACCTTTAACACCGCATTAATGGGAGCTCAAAGACACTCCCCTCTCAGAAACGATTCCTCTGGCCGCAAACAAATGAGATAAATATGTAGCACACGATCGAGACCCACTGTTAAATAAGGTTCTGCTGTTCGGTCGTCACTTCATGATGCCATACTGTGGAGTTTCCATTGCCACATTAAGAAAGATAGTTGCACAGAATACAGTATTTTCATTAATTGCAACCTCACTGAACTCCAAAAACACCATTACAATCCCACACGTGCATGCATACAAGCACAAACACACACACAGCAATTAGTATGCTTCTTATTTTGTTGTCAGTAAATTATCAACAAGGATCTCACTTACAAGGTGTCGCTCACCGGGAAGGCTGCACTCATGTCTCCCTATAGTCCAGTGAGAGTGTAGTGAAAAATATTTTCAATGAAAATATTCCCATCCTTCTGCTCTCTCCTCCTCCCTCTCTCTCTTTCTTTTTTTTTACTCCTCCTGCTACCAGATCGGAAGGAGGAGTCTAAAGGAAGGTCATTTAATTCAACCCTTGCTGTCGTCATACCGAAGGAGACAGGGAGAAAGAGAGGAGACAGAGTGGGAGGGAGGAGGTAGCTCTGTGTGTGTGTGTGCTTGTGCACATTTGTGCAGAAAGAGGGAGAGGCAGAGAGAGCGAGAGAGAGAGAGAGAGAGAGAGAGAGCGGAAAAACGTCACCAAGCATCTTTGCTCCTGGTTTGTTCTTATAAACGGCCACAAAGAGGCAGCAAACAGACAACGTCCCTCAGAATCGTATAATAGAAAACAAATTATATTATATTATATTACATTATACTGTGGTGGATGACATGATTGAATTCATGGATTTTAAATTGAATAGCTCAACCATTCCTTCAACACGTCTTGAACAACACTGCCCTCTTGTGATTTTTTCTTTCAATAACACAAGGACACACCGAACTAAAAAAAGCATTGAGGTAAGTGGGTCTTGGTTGCAGCAGCCTTCAGGCAGGATGCAGCTGTTTTGTCTCCATCAGACTGGCATAGATGAACCATGTTGTTCCCTTTCATTACATATTCCGGAATGTTATATCTTGAGAGAAACAATGAATAATAATCTACAGCTCTGAAAGAATCACGCTCACCAGTGTTCCTGCTTATAAAGACTGCCTGTTTTAAGAACTTGCATTGTATCTTGGCAGAAGGGCTAAAAAACACTATTGTTCCTCACTGAAACACAGAGGACACACAAGTATAAACTGTCCTTCTCACCTGAGTGAGGCATCAGGAGCGTGGCGTTGGCCTTTGCTTCCTGCATAGCTGACACCCAGCGCTGACACTCTGCCTCAGACGTGGCCTTCAGGTGGTAGCTTCGGCCTCCGCTGGTCAACACCATGTGGCAGGTGTCACCCACCTCGATGTGCGCTGTGGCCAAGGGGATGGTGCCCCGGCAAGTGTGTCCCATCTCTGCCTTAGTCCTGAGGGAAAGCAGCAAACACAGGGTACATGTCAGTGTATGACAGCAGAGCAGAAAGATAAGGTGTTCATGAGATGCATTTATGAAATGGGCCAAAAGTAGTTTATTGTTAAAATAGCACCTTTTAGATATAACATACAACATCACACTGTACTGAAAGGTTTTTCCAGTGTAGTTTACTGATTTCACACGAATCAGAGAGGAGATACACACTTTAATACACTGCATGACTTGTTTGTAACTAACATTAGATATATTCAATTTTTGTAATTTTTCCATTTTGATATGGACCCATGACTCTGTAATAAATCTAAGCTAACAATGGTTATATGATATCGTATTTAAGATGAACAAGTCTTTGAACTTGTGACCTTTAGCGTGATGATTATTGATATGGCTGATTTGCAAAACACCTCAGTCACGATGCAGGCAGCAAATGTTACCAAACAGTTTTCGTGTCGTGTGAATATGGATGTAAACCGGATGAGGTGGAGTCGCAGCGCCAATTAGTGACGTTTAGTTCTCGTTCGGGACGTTTAATTATCCTAAGTGCAGTTAGTTCCGGTTAGTGACGTTTAGTTCTCATTCGGGACGTTTAGTCACCATTAGTGTCGTTGAGTTACAATTAGTTCCTGTAAGTGACCGTTAGTTCCTGTTAGTGACCATTCATTCTGGTCAGTTCAAGCTAATGACAATTAGTTCCCGCTAGTTCCGGTCAGTTCCCGTGTGTGAGCGTCGGTCGCCGTCGGTTACCTGTAGTAGGACACGAGGCCGTTGCTGAGGACGAACCAGCGCCTCTGGTAGCCCTTCAGGTAGTTGGTCCATTTAAAGAGCCAGCCCTTGTAGGTGCCCGCGCACGGCAGGTGGAGCCCCGGGAGGCTCGGGGACGGCAAGTTCCGCACCAGCTCGTTCATTAGCTCCGCTCGGCCGCGCACGTTAGTCCGGTCAGGATGGAGGGATCCAGAGAACAGCTGTTAGCTAGCTGCGTGAGAGAGAGAGGGTGAGGGAGCGAGAGAGAGAGAGAGAGGGAAGGAGAGCTGCAGTGCACTGAGTCCGGAGCTAAAGCTGCTGTTAGCCTGCAGCTGTGTGATGGTGAGGAGGATGCTCCGGTAGTTTCTAAAAACACCTGCGACCAACCACATCAGTGCAGGAAGCTGCTCTGGCTGCACCCTCACTGCGTCCAGGAATAACACAAAACATCATAACATCATCACAATATGAATACAGCCTGTGGATATGAGAGAGAGGGGGGGGGGGGTCCTATGATGACGTCCACATCACAGGAGTGTAGCATATGGGTGCAGCTCTCTCTCTCTCTCTCTCTCTCTCTCTGTGTGTCACATGGCATTTACTGCAATTTCTGCATCATTGCAAGAGGAATTTTTTTTATTTAAATGCATAACATCAATATCTATTACAGGGCCATGAGCAGTGGTGGTGTGTTACTAAGTGCATTAAGTACTGTGCTGCAGTCGTGCACTTGTATCTCAGTATTTTCTTTTTCATACCAGTTTCAACTTGTATCCCGCTAGATTTCCCGAGGAAAACATCAAAGCTTTATTTAGGTAAAGTAATTTCTAATATGTTCAATTTTCTTACTTAAAGTTGTATATATTCGGTTGTATGCGTACATGAGCAGTGGTGGTATGTAACAAAATAAATTAACTTGAGTACTGTGATGTAGTTGCCCACTTGTACTATGTACGTTACTTACCCTAATTTTCACTTATAATGTTTATGCTCATATCCGGGATAAATAAAATAGTCATTTTCTGAAAGCTTGAGTGACAAGAATTTGACAACAAATGATTGGAAATCAGTGTTACAATTTTTAAATGAGTGCAAATTCTCTAAAAAGCTGAAATTGATCCCTGACATGTTTTCTCACAAGTGATGTTGTTCAGATTACACAACAGGAAAGATTAAACCCTGAACCTCTCACTCAGGAGCAGTGGCTGAAAAGTAATTTCTTATTGTTTTTAATCAATAAACAACTTTCCTCTGAAATAAAAGAATGAGAAAGCTAATAAAATGGCATTGAACACGAATGCTTTTATTTGCTTTGCATTTCTCAAAACAACACATCAAAATGGTAAAATATTTGACTCTTGTACAGACGATAATTTAAATAAATACAGTGAATAATAATCATTATTAAAGGTTATATATACAACATTCACTGCCAGTAGATGTCGCACTCCCTTTGTGTTCTAATGATGCAGTGGCCCGTGAAACCAGCAGATTAACACACAAGCAGAAGCACAAATGAGTAACTTAACCCTGTATACAAGAGAGCCAGCAAACAAACAATCCAGCTCAGGTTGGTGTTCCTGTCAGTGTCTGAGCCTTTGGGTGAAAGATTTCATTCTCTGCTCAGGAAGCCATTACTCCCTTATGTCTTTACTGCTATTTTCATATTAAAAACCTTGTATATATAACCTTCAACAAGTATAATAAGCCATATCACCAAAGAAAGACCAAAGGCTTCTTGACTTGAATCTGGAGTATCTGGTATCGGTTACAGGGGAGGCTCCATTTAAATAAAAGCATTAATAAGTAAAGAAGCAGATTATTTTCATTTGGCATCATCACAGTCATTAGTGAAAACTTGAAATTTTACAATCATTTCTGCAAAGTGCTTTGTGACAATATGCCTCAAAAAGGGTTGTAATGGTTTTTAGTGTTTTTTGTATGTTGATGCCCGCAGCTTTTCCTTCACCACATCCCCATATCTTCATCTTCATCAGAAATATATCTATGGCACTACATGAGGATGCTCGATATGGTTTCCAGTAACATACTTGAACTTAGCATCTCACCGTCTAACCCTTCATTTTAAATACCATGTTGCAAATAATACAGAACCAGTTTTACACAGCACGATGCAAATGAAATATTACAAATTGAAACCCAACTGGTGTGAGACGTGATGCTGAGCGATGCCTCACCTCGAACTCAAAGGACAGAACAAACTTTTTGAACCTCTGTATACTCAGAGGTCTGCTGGGTACAGTAGTAAGGCAGTCAGCACAGCCGATACGATTTTTAAAAATTGTCGTGGTGAAAAATGTTGCTACAAGAGTGAGTTTCAATTCCATCGTCTCCCAGGTTGGTTGTCACAGTGTGAATTGTTCCAGCTTCCAGCGTCTGTCCCGTGGATATTGTCTGCTCCTGACTCGTATCCAGCACTTTGGAGTCCTCTCTTTCTTAAAGTAAGCCATCTTGCTCAAACACAGACGGCAGGAGGGAGAAGTCGAAGGGAATGAACTTGACGCCGGTTCCGTGGTAGAATTTGTTCTGAAACTCCACCCTGGGTTACGGAAGCAAGCAGGTACGATTTAATGGAGGCCCAGTAAATGATGGGGAATGTGAATGCAAACAGGAACAGTGAATAAAGTGGGTGACAATGGGAAATGAGCAAAATCTAACCTTCTTAACTCAATATGTTAAAACTGAATAACAGAATTAGGAATCACTGAGGCTCACATTCAATACCATACACTATAGACATCAGTTTAGATATAAACACAGCTACAAGGTCAATAGCTGTGTCCCAATTCAGGGGCCGGCTCGAAGGACGCAGTCTACGTGGCCCACAAAGGAGTGTGGTTCCGAAGGACACAGCTTATACCTAGTCTCATATCACTGTATTCATATTATATCACTGAACTAAAAATGTATTGCAAACATCCAGATCAGTTGTAACCACAGAGACTCACCAGTGGAGGCGGAGAGCATGGAGGAACGCCGACAAGCCTTCCATGACGAGCAGGATGGACACGGTGAGCACGGCAAAGAGGCCAAACACAGGCACCAGGAACAGGACCCCGAGTCTTGTGGTGACCCTCAGACCCAGACGCATCACCATGGACCACAACACCTCTGACAGCTCTGTGGAAACCAACAGAAACAAAATCCATTAAGACACACAACAAACACATACGAGCATGTTTTAGGCAAAGAAATGCAAGTCAGTAGAAACAAAGGCTACACCCATACTATGTATTTGTTTTTAAATGGTGTACACATACTGGGCGCCAGAGGTAACAGGAAGCAGATTGTCTTCGCTGCTGTTGGTTGCTTGTATACAGAAAACACTTACGGGCGTGAGCCAAGCTGAGGGCCCAGAGACGCAGGTAGGATGCAGTGTTGGAAATGCAGCCCAGGCAGTACTCTATGGTGTGAATGGCCTGGTGCAGGAGCACATCTGCGAAGTCAAACTGTGAAAAGATATTTCAACAACACATAAGACACCACACTTGAATAACAATGAACTGTTTGGTGATTCAGAGACTGTATATAAAGATGGGCGACAAGACTGCCACTAGGTCATAAACCCCACCTCCTCCATGTTAGCAGATGGGACATCGAACATACTAAAATGCAAAAAGTACAAATCAATGTTTGTTCAAGGGCTTTTCTAGTAAGTTTGATTTTAATTTGCTATAATTTATTCTGATAGGTCAAGGGCAAGTATCTGTGGAACTTAAATAATGAGGCTCCATCCCCAGATCGATACTGCCCAGACTCTTGATCCAAAGGATGTCATCGGTGGATGATGGTTGTGTTTGTAATTAATATAATATATTTTGGCTTTATTTCTCAATAATGGGAGGAAGTGGAGACGTGTCGTCCATCTTTATATACAGTCTTTGGGTTTCCTCTCTTCTACGACCACTAACCTCATCTTCATAACCACAGCACATCGCCCCATTAGCCGTTCAAATACCCCACATACAGCACACACTCCTCATAACGTCACATGCAGAGTTCCATTCACAACACAACAGCTTGAAATGTAACATCCAACCGGAGAGGACAGGAGGATGCTGGATCTCTGACCTCTTTGGGGAGAGCTTCTCTGCCGGTGATTTCGTCAAATCCCTCCTCTTCATCATCGTCATAGGCTGGCGCTGTGGAATTATCATCCTCACTGACACGCCTCACCCTCTCATAACCCTGAGGTGTGACAACCGATTTTCATTAAAACCACAAACGGCTCGAGTAGGAGGAAGACGTATGACACTGCGACGTTGATTTAGTTAGCTGGACTCACTCTGCGTCTGCGCAGGCCTTTGCCTCCTCGATACAGCCAGTACAAGTAGAGAGGCTTTCCTAACAGCAGCACAGGAACCGACAGCATCGCTACTACAACCAAGAAGATCTGCAGCCCGATCTGTGGAGGCGTGTTAACAAGCAATAAACATTAAGAAGGATTAAAATAGTGATAAACACAATCATTTAAGAGGAAACAGTAAACACACACTCACCTGTCCTGGGAAGAGAGGAGCGATATCATTCCCCTGCATGACGAACATGTTGATGAAGTGGATGAGGATGCTGGGAGCCTGGCTGGAGTCCCGGGCGCCGAACGCCAACCACTTGTAGATGATCATGAAGACCAGGTAGCCAAAGAGACAGAGCAGGAAGAGCATCTCCGGCAGGAACAGCAGATATATGTTGAATTTCTGTCGGAAGTGCCTGGAGGGAGAGAACATAGGAAAGTGGTCAGTGTATTGATTGGACCTTTCAAAATAAAATACATTGTACAGACGTAGTAAGTATTAATATATGAACAGAAATGGATGAGGATGATGATGATGATAATATTGTCATGGACATGTGTTGCATCAAGGCCAAAATTACACTGTAAAGCCTGATCTTTAGTGTATGATTGTTAGTATACCACATTCGCTGCTGAGACACAGAACTTCCAAAGGACAAAGCTCAGCACTGCAGCTCTTAACAGTTTGTACTTTTTATACTCCTCAAATCAGAGAATATTAACAGCGCTGTGGCCAGAGACTATTTTCGGCCGTGGATTTGGTGCACTGCACTTGTGAGTATTTCTGGCTGCAGGACGGTGCACGAGGGAATGATTCAAAATGAATTATTGTGGCCTGTGTTCGCGGCGATAAAGGAGCGTTACCTCCAGTGCAACCGAGAGGCTCATTGATGTGTTTGTTTTTCTTTCCTCTAGTGTGTTGGTTTTCTTTCCTCTAGTGTGTATTTTTAAAAGTTCTGCAATGTTAAAAAGCCCCAGAAATCTAAGGCAAAGCAAGCTCCTCTCTGCCAGAGAAAACACAGAAACTCCTTGTCAGTAGAAGTCTACATTTGCAATATGAACGTCAAGCAGCTAGTCTGATAAAACAAGGTTATATGAGAGGGGAGGCCGATAAGAGGAGCTGCAGCAACGGACATAAGAGGAAAGTGATGCGCATTTTCTGTACATTAGAGCATGCACACCTTTTAAAGTAATAACACAAATTTTAATCTTGAACCTGAATATGCGGAATGGTTCCTGGGAACTAACAGGCTGTAGCAACACAAAATGCTTAGCAAGCTCTATTTATTGCCCCTTGTGTTCTCTTAATTTTACAGAAACCCCTGTTGAATTTAATATATTTCTGATTTGAGGTAAAAACACAAATCAACAATCATTATAATAGCCGTGGAGAGAATTTCAGTGACAGCCACATCAAATTACTGTTTGTTTTCCGTCACTCTTTCAAAATAAAACCCATCCTTTCCTTTGTGGTGTGACTAAAGGGGACAGAGTTTGTTGAATGAAGACTCTGGAACGATCTACCTGAGGAAATGAGGTCAGCTGAGTCTGTGACCTCTTTTAAATCCCTTCTTAAAATAAACTGCTATCAGAGAGCCTTTCCTGATTATACCGGAATTTAATTATATTTATTGAATTTTACTTACAAAATTTTATTTAAAAGAATTTATATGTCTTCTAGAGTTCTTTTAAATGAATATTGTCTTTAAATATTGTGTTTCCTGCTATTTTTTTGGTTAGCACATGGTTTTAGGACCTGTCTTTTATTTTGCTGGCCTTGTAAAGCACTTTGTAATTTAGATTTTGAAAAGTGCTCCGTAAATAAATATATAAGTTAGTTGTGAAGGTGATGGAAAAATGACTGACACAGATTCTGGAGGCACTCACAAGTGATTGAAGACACTCAGCACCACTCCAAAGCTCATGTGGATGACCCCGATGACAACGGACATCTTCATCTTGTACGAGTTGAGGAAGGACAGTCGGTTCACCGCCATGTTCCATATCTGATTAAACATTCAAAATAAAACATTGCAGTGATAATGATACGACAGTGAGGTCAGTTATATTCTGTCTTTTCTGTTTAAGTGAATTTACTCACAGGATCAATTCCAAATGGATACGGTCCAACGAACACACCACTGACGTTTGGGTCCAACGTGAGCAAGGCGTTTGTTCGGAGCGTCTTGTTTCTGTAAGGGAAGACATTTTGTGTCACTTGTAATGAATTGAAATAAAGCACCAAAGAATCATGATTGTGATTGTTTGTATTCGTATATTGACAACTTACGTCCACTGCTGATTTGTGAACATAGCCTTCACACTCCAGCCGGAGCCGAATATGTTGAGAGACTTGGAGAAGCAGTCGTTGTAAATGAGCCCGGTGTAGATGGAGAAAAGCCCCATCATCAGGATGATGTAACGCCCGTTGAAGAACGTCGTCCAGATCTGGCAGCGACAAACACATGTATCAGCCAAAGACGATTCACAATAACACCACCTCTGCATTATGGATGAGAGGAAGACTCGCCCTCCCCCCCCACCCACCTCGTTGTTGGAGCGTTTCTTCTTCTGCTTTTTCTCCGTCAGCACCATCCACAAGGCAAAGAGGCTCATTACCATCCCGTGTCCAAGGTCACCGAACATCACGGCGAACAGGAAGGGGAACGTGATGATGGTGAAGGGAGCTGCGGATAAAGAGACACACGCTCAGTGCACCGACTCAGAGCTTCTCATATGAAGAGAAACTTCCCTGTTCTTTTAAAAGACCTAGCAGGAGCTCTTACCTGGGCTTACCTCGCGATAGTCCCCCACCCCATAAGCCTCCACAATGCTCTGAAACCCAGTTGTGAACTTGTTGGTTCTTAACATGGTCGGTGGAGGGTCGCTGCTCGGGATGCGGTTCACAAAGGATGGTACGGTGGCATCACCTTTTCTCTGATGAGGAAAAACACAGATACAGTACGTGTGTGAGAATGGAAGTGTGTGAGTAAGCTCTGCTAGCACCATTACTTCTGCTAGCATCACTACATCAGCTAGTATCGATACTCAGGGTCGAAACCCCAAAAGTGGACTCACCCACCTCTCCATCGACACAATGGTGAGTAGATAATGAGTGAATTTTCATTTTCGGATGAACTATCACTTTAAGGAGGCTGTGTGCCATATGTTTCACTCACCGCTCCCTCTTCTAGCGCCCCCCGCAGGTTCGCCAGGTCACTGACGGGACACCACACTTCAGCGATCAGACACTTGTTGGTGACGTCGAAGCTGCAGATGTTAAGGATGTGGTAGATGGCCTTCATCTTTTTCACCTGCACCACCCAGGTGTAGACCGACTCTGACGCCTTCTGCAGAACCTGCCTCAAGTAGTCCTCAGTGCGGTGCAGCACCTGGAGGAAGCACCACGTATTAACTCTCTGTGTGTGGACATGACACATATTCCTGTTTGGATCTGAGGCTTTGATGCTGCTGTGTGTTTGTGTGTATCCTACATTGTTAAGGTCCTGGATGCGTGTCTTTAAACTGTCCAGCACATCTGCCCGCTCCTCATCGTTCTCAGGGTGTGGATAGAGGTGGCAGTGGTAACTGAGGACAACAAAGACGGAGGTGAGTGGTAATAATGAAGCCGAAGACATCAGGTATTTAAACATTCAACAGTGTGATGATGGCGTTCTTACCAGTCGCAGATCTTTTGAACTTTCTGTCCGATCTGGTCTCCCCAGAAAGAGATGAGAAACACGACACTTTTGCTTATCTCACCCTGAAACAACACAGAAAAGACAAGATATTATTAAACTATTGAAAAAGCTATGAAGAGATGAAAATTAATTATTTTATGCTGACAAATTTGGTTGTATATCACTTATTTAAATCACTAGATTTTCATATACATTTTGATAAATAAACTCCTAATAATGAGCCTTGAAAACTTGGTTTCAACTCTTCATTACTTAAGTTACATTTTGGATAAACAGGAAAGCTGCGCCCCGATTCAGGGGCTGCATCCTTCGGAGGCTGCATTTGTGGACCGATTGCATCACAGCGGCACAACTAGGCTGTCACGTTTTGAAAGGCACCTTCAAATGTGTCCTTCCCTTCCCGAAGAACAAAGGGAATCTAACGGATGGATCCCTCTTGGGCCCAACCTATCCCAGGATTCATTACGTGCCAATGACACAGCTAATGAACAAACTACGCTGTATGCAGTAGGTGCGGCTGCTCTAAAGAGCTGACGATGCACTGGTAAGAGCTGCGATGCAAATAGGAAATCCCACATAGAGACCAGCCTTTCAGAGACTACTCGGTCTACGGGGGCCATGTCCTCGTAGATCGAGTAAAAGACAGAGTCCTCTGAAGGATGCTTCCTCTGATTTGGGACACAGGTTGTAAGGTTGACCCCTTTCAGCCTTGGTATTAACATCCATCCTCCATACCTGGTGTGAACCTTTACACCTGTGAACAGATCTCTCAGGACGGATGTTAGTACCAGGTCTGAACGGGGACGTTAGTGCGCAACTCACCGTGTCAAGATCGGTGAGGTTCTCATCCAACTCTGCGTAGCTGAGGATGGTGTAACCTTTACACACTCTCCACAACATGCGCTCGAAGGCCTCGACCTTCACCCGCTGGATGAGACCCGACACAAACCTGCGGACAGGAAGAGAGTCAGATTAGGATCGAGGCTCGTTTCTCTCCGATAACGGCAGCGTTCAGACGATGACGTGCTGCAGCTCACCCCAGCTTGGCTCCGAGTCTTTGCATACCGGTGCATCCACCCACCGAGTCGGTCTCCATAGTGGGGAATTCTTCATACTGGGGACCAATAGCCTCGTGCTGATTATGAGAAGGAACATGTTTCGTTGATGACAGCTTACAGTAACAGCTTTTATGTTTATTTACTCAAACCCCTCTCGTCACTGATGCTCTTTTATTCGCTGCAGCCTGGGTGAGTCAGGTGCTGCTCCTAACGGCTGCAGAGCGGCCGCGTCATCAATTAAAGTCAACGCTACCTCTACCTCCGTCACCAAGGGAAACAAGACACGTCAGCAACGAGAGAGCAGGATGCTGCTGTCGCGGTGAAGGGAGGCCCTTGGAATGAGACACAAGCACAAAGACACTCACTCTGGAGCGGCTGTGGACGAAGGTCCGCGTGATCTTCAGCATGTGCGTGTACTCGGTGAGCTCCAGGAGGTTCCGCTGCAGCTTCTCCTTGTTCTTCGCCACCTCGCTGAGCTCCATCTCCAGCCGCTGGAGCTGCTCCTGAACATCCCATAAATCAAGACTGTGTCAAATCTGGTGAGCAGCGGCCACCGGGGTCATGACAATCACGGAAACAACTGTTTACCAATGTCGCTAAAGTGCAAAGTGGTTGTAGATATTGGCAGAAGAGAGAATGAGTCATGACAGCAGATACATGTCTCAGTAATGTCTTTGTACACAAACACTTACCCAGGTTTGTTAACATTAGTTACAATTAGCAGTTATATTCCACTGGTCACAAGAGATTGAGTAATTCTGCAGCTGCAGCAACACTTTAAATTCATATAAGGAATTGTCTCTTTATATGTGTGTTGTCTCTTTATATGTGTGTAAGCACATGTATTTGTGTACTGTGTAGTGTGTGATTACATGTGTGTGAGTGCGTGTTAATATATTTTGGTAAATGCAATACAATATAAAGGTCAAAATAAATAACTGAATAATGATAACTTAAGCCCAACCGATGTATGAGCCTTTCAGAGACATCTGCGTTTATGTTTGCCTATATGAATCCTTTAATTTTACAGAATAACCAATGCAGATAACATGCAAACTTACGATTATATTTTACTTTATTTTTGTAAAGTGTAATACCGGAGCATCAGTACATTTAAAGTCACACTATTGGCCTTATTATATAATATACTGTATTTGAATCGGTTTTGGGGAGCATCCAACTTTTCAGAAACCTGGATAAGCCCTCAAGTGAAATGTAAAAACTCATCTTAAGTTTCAGGTCATTCTCAGACAGAAAGATTCTAAACTTGTGTTATGTAGCCGTTCATCATCATCACCATAAAGCATTAAAAAGAAGATGATAAAGGTGAAAGTCTGCCAACGCAGTGATGCAGATGATCACTTTTATTGTCTGTCGTCATCTTCCATTACTGATGATTACATGGAGAAGCTGAAAGCAGCAGAGTCAGGCAGCCAAAAACTAAAGTGGGCTTTCAGCTGCTGAGGTGAATCCGTCTGTACAGAGATCACAAACACGCTGGGTGACCTCCTGATCCCACTGGGAATTAGATGAGATTTCCAGCCAGGATTCATTAAGAATGTGTACAGACATTGAAGAACCTGGTGTGTGTATAAACGTACTCAACTATATGTAATGTGACGTGGGTGCTCGAATGGGGAAATCAGGTATAAAGGAAACTTACCATGATCTCCAGGACTTGTCTGGGAGGGGGAGCCAGTGGACCCTCATCCTCCTCTGGAACGGCTATATGAGCCTTCTGGATTTCCCTCAGCAGATAACCTGTCGACAGAAACACGCTGATGTGATGGTTTGTTTTCGTGGTAATTACTCGATCGCCGAAGTGTCAGAGCTGGCTGTGAAATCTTAATTCTCCGGGGGAGCGTTCTGCAGCACACAAAGGGCCTCGAGCTGCCTGCTATATATGATCAGCTGTGGGGGTGGATTTATACGCTCAGGCTGCATGCAGAGGAACCAGCCCAGGTGCTCCGCTCTCTTACCCAGAATCCTCTCCATCTCATCGCATCTCTTGATTTCGCTGACGAAGCGCCGCTGGAACGAGCTGACACTCGGGTTGAGCTGAAACCAGAGGAGCATCACAGGTCAGGTGGTGGCGCATCAGTCGATTGACGTGCATCGATAAATAGTCTTCTACTGGTTACATACAATATGAAAATGTTGCTTAAATACTTTAAAAAAACTGTTTTCATGTACAAATACCTCATCACACAATAAGTACAAATTTAAACCAGTTATCTGCACAGATGTTATAGATATATACATTTATAGATTTATAGACAGACAGACAGATAGATAGATAGATAGATAGATAGATAGATAGATAGATGCATACAGACATAGATAGATAGATAGATAGATAGATAGATGGATAGATGCATACAGACATAGATAGATAGATAGATAGATAGATAGATAGATAGATAGATAGATAGATAGACAAATGTTTTCAGACATAGATAGATAGATAGATAGATAGACAAATGCATAGAGACATAAATAGATAGGTAGATAGATAGATAGTAAAATGTTTTCAGACATAGATAGATAGATAGATAGATAGATAGATAGTCAGTGGGAAGATAAATGGTGGGGTAAAATTAATTTATAATGTTGTCAACATGTAATTAATCAAATTGTTCGAGCTGTCAGGGATTAGAGTGTGTCTGCATCCGCCTCTTCATCCTCCTCCTCCTCGTGTATCTATACTCACATCTCGGAACTCGACCAGTCCCAGTTCTCCCAGCTCACTGATGCAGTTATATTCAGAGCCGGACTGCAGGAACAGTTGCGCCAGACACATCTCCTCACTCCGGAACACCATCTTTATTCTGAGCCAGACGGTCCGCTCCGCTCCTTAGAATAAAACCAGACAACCCGCAGCCGCTCACTGCGAAGCGATGTAGGGCATCACGAATTCAACGAGTCTGCGCTTAGTCGCGTAAAACCCCCTTAACCAATTAACCTGGCCCCCGAGGGATTAATTATTATTCTCCATCGTTATTGACGCTTCTCGGGAGGGAACGTGTCCTCGCTCTGTGTTTGTTTGGTTCTTCTTCTGCGCCTCTCGGTGTCTACGGCCAAAACAATACGAAAACAAAGGCAGAAACCTCCCTGATGCACCTTCTGCGTCGAGCGACCGCAGCGACAGGCGTCATCCCGCGCGCTCCTCTTCCCCGGGAACACCTGTCATCAGGGCGCAGAAACACGCACAAGCACGCACACACACACACACGCGACGACGACGACGACACAGAGAGACGAGCCGCAGGCAACAGGCTTCACTCCGACTCAAAGCGTCCACCGGACCAAAGAGGCCGGACGCGTTCAGGGAGAGAAGCGGCGGACACACTCAGGCTCCGGCCTCTGCTCGGAGCTGCGTCGCCCGGCAATTGACACGGATTGCGTCTCCGGGGTTGCCAGGTCTGGTCGCATCCCGCGAAATAACCCGAGAGTGGACGTGGCATTCACAGACAACCATTGTAATCATACTTCTACAAATAATAACTGTTATTATACTACTACCAATAACAATTATAGCAATAATAATGATACTATACAAGCACTAGTAATAACAATAATCTGTACAAAAAACATGCTATTTGTTGTAATTCAGTATGGCACGGTTTATTTAATCTCTTGATGTTTTGCAGCTCAAACCAAAGTCTGTGTGAGACAGAGACAGTTGAAGATACAATATCAACAATCACAAATAACGACACATCTTAACATGTATAATAAATATAATTTATACATTATATTCATTTTAAAGACTGACTCCTAAATCAGTATTATAACGCAAATTTAAAAAGAATTGTTTTGGCATTCTTTGAAAATTATAATATTACCCTATATGTATATATATAAAACGTCTTAAATAAATAAATAAAACACTACATGATATGTTTTACTTCAAAATCAATGAAATCGCTCTACTGTGTGTTAAGTGGTAATATTTTGTATTCATCTTCCCAGTAAACAAGTTGGTTCAGTCCCTTTGTCTCCACAATGTGTTGTTTCTGTTTAAAAGGGGGTTTTGTACCCAAACCTGGCAACCCGCGCATCTTTTTATTCTGTTCCATCATTGAAAGCAGCCCGACCATCTGCCCCTCTTTGTGTGAGAAATCCTTTATTTAAGCTGCTGGTGGTGATTTGATCATTTTAGCAGTTTAACACTAAATATTCTCCTAAATAATTATTACTAGATGTTTTCATAAAGACGTATTTCACATGAATGAGCGTCTTCTTGGTGAGACGGACAACACACTTGTGTGCTTTGAGAGCAAAAATATACGACTCGACACAAATTACTCGAGAAATTTGAATATTATTGATTGAGCTGCATTTAAAAACCCATGCCCCTGATCAGTGTTCGATTCAGTGTTTCACTCTGTTTTATAAGTGCAACAATCAGTTCTCTTTACATTGGTTTAACAGATGCTTTTAACCAAAGCAACCCTCAGCTAGGATTTGCTCCAGCCCCCCCTCCCCACAGGCCCACACACACACAATGCTCATAGTACAGGCGGTATAAATAATGGACGGATGGCGTTTAATAGGTCAACATAGAACGATGTGTAAAATGGGACCAGATACACAGAAATACTGACACTGGTGAGACCAGCTGATGTGGTCACCACATGTGCAGCAGACAAACTGCTGTGGAGACTGTATGCAAATCATTGCCATTCGTTCGTAACTTTGAATATAGTTTGTTTGTAGGTTTTACATTCACACATTTCCATTTGTGTGAATTCTACAGTGGGTTTAAGCCCTCAGACTCTGAGCCAGTCTGTTGAGCTCCTGTGACAGAGCTGTGACTGTGTCCAGGATCCTCTTCTTGTCCTTCTCCTCTAACCGCGCCTCACATCTCTGAGCAAATCTGTCCGGATGCCACAGCGTCTGCTGCTTCTTGAGCATTTTACGAAACACCGGCACGTCCTTGCGGTCCACACCGTGCAGCATGAGGTCCACCATCTCCTGCACTGTACCTTTGGGAGCTGGCCAGGGGATGTCACTGTAGCTCAGCTTTGTGCTGCTCTCTGAGGAGCCGGTCTGGAAAGTAGCTGCACACTTCTCGTCGTACCTGCGCTTCTTGCCCTGACGAGTCTCTTCCTCTTTACGTGCTGCTCGAGCCAGATACTCTTCATGTTCCCTCTGCAGCTTCTCATGCAGCTCCTTGTAGCTTCGCTCCTCCTGCTCTTTATCTTCTTTACTCTTCTTTCTTTTCCATCCTGAAGACAACGCTGCCAGTCTTTGAGCTTCGGCATTCTTTTTATCGAAATATTCTCTCCTAATACGACTGGCCCAGTCCCCAAAATCTTCCTCGTCTTCATCAACAGGAAGAAAATCATCAGCTGTGAAAGAAATACAGCAGCACTGTTATCATCAAGTGGAGAAAGTTGATGTATAGGATGAAACATCGAAGAAGGAGACTGAGCTTTACCGTCGTATACTCCAAACATTTCAGAGAACTCATCTTCACATTCACCAAACAGCTTCTCCTGCCACTCCTTCTCAGGGTCTGCTTCAGGTGGACGACTCGGGTTCACTGCCCTCTGTGAAGAACATAAAGACAAGAGGTAAAAAATATGATCCAACACGCACAACCACCACAGACCTAACTGTGTTCTGCTAACTAAGTATGCTTAAGAAAAATGCACAAAGTTTACCAATGATTCAATAATCGCCATTTGCTGAGTTTCTCTGTGTTAAATACTGTTGAGTTTGTTAAACCTAAACATTTGAAGACCTCTTCGATGAACGATGGCAGACAGACATCGTCCATCAGCCCGGACCCTATCAGACAATGATAATTTGTCAAAATAAAGCCAAACAGAAAGTATCATTGGCACTTCTGCTGCTGACAAAACTCCATTTCAAACAGTCAGGCCTCTCCAGTGTGATGATGTGCTATGTTAAACCAACTGTGACTTTAAGTGTTGTAGTATCTTTGTGGGGGGAAAGCTAGTAGTTGGTATTTTACATCATATTCTTATATATCTGATTGTTAGTAGCAGCCCTACAGTTTATAGCGAGAGCTTGAATCTCCTTTTTACCTCTGGGTGTCTCATGAAACCCAGCAGGTCCTCGGGTGTGACTCCAGCCCGGTTCGGGACAGTCATGGCCTCAGGACAGCTCTGCTTCAGGGGCACAACCAGGTCATCGTACGCTGAGAGAAAAAAATCACAGAATAAATATGAATACAACAACCAATAAAATGTAAATTCTACACCAGCCTCCCCCTGTCACGCTCACCTGTCTTCCCGTGTTTGAGGGCCATGTTGGCCGCGGTGTGCAGCGTCGTGTCTCCTTTATGGTCCTTCTGGAGGACATCGGCTCCGTGCTCCAGCAGCAGCCGCAGCACGGCGTCGTCTCGCCGGCAGCAGGCGAGGTGCAGCGGGCTCCTCTGCCTCTTGCCTTGGGAGAAGTTCACCTCCAGGTCCCGGTGCTTCCTCAGGTACGACTTCAGCTTGGGTAGACTTCCCTCCTCCACGTACCTCCACACCCGCTTCTGCTGGCTGGACACCATGCTGCAGAAAACCGATTGTTGTTATTGTTATTTTTATGATTGAGCTTGAATATGCTAGCTTCAAATGGCCGTTTAACTTCCGGGTTGTCTGTGAAATAACTCCGACGCCAGCAACGGCTCGGTCGCAAAGGTTCCGGGGACGACAAGGTTCCGGTGCGGGCACTAGATGTCAGTATTGACCTATTTCTAAAGCAGAAATACATTGATAAAATAAACGTGTGTTTCATGGCAGTTAGCAGAGTGAAAAACAAACAGAAGCTGGTCAGGATGCTGTGAGATCAAACTTTTACTCTCTCCCCCTCTGTAATATAGGAAAACAAAGCCCTTCTGTTCTGCCTCTGAGTTCTTGGTATGCTGAAAACTGAAGCGTTTGGCACCACACAGAGGTTTTTCCTACTTTAATGACCGCGTTGACACATTCTTCATGACTAATAGCTCAGTATTCATCAGCCCTCCATGCTCGCTGTGGTTTTCTGGGCCTCGGCCTCATGTCAACACCCCTCCTGTCAAGTAAAGCTACGTCTGTTTATCTCTAAATCATCCAAACCGCTTTTTTGTAATGTCCTCTATTTGATCATACATTTTAAAGTTCCAGTTATAATATTTCTTCACAAACTACTTTATGATTTGTAATGATTGTTGCAATATTTGTTCTGTCTGTGCAATACAATGGTTCATGTGCAATCTATCCACTGCAAATGTTTTTCTTGTTTTTACAGTGTATATTAGGTTTCATACCGTTCATATTTTTCTACATTTACTATATTTACTAACACTTAATGTCACTTGCTGCTCTAAAATTGCAGATCCCCCCCCCCCCCCGTCTTAAAATAAGACAAGATGAAGGATCATCTTGTCTTATCTTAAAAGTGTGTCTGCACAGGGACACATCTGTTAATCTGCCTGCAGGAGGAATGAAGAAAAACATTAATGCAGATGCACATTTGGACTTTGAATAAACTTATAACCCACCGGGATACGTTTCCTTATTTGAAACAAGTACTTTTATATCGTTCACTTACTTCTATTTTCTTTCACAATTGAAAATAGTGAACTTACACAGATACTTCTCTGATGTTGCATGGCCAATTTCAACTCTCCAGAAAATTGATTTCATATGCACAGTCCGTCTTTTAATAATCCCGAGATTGAACCAGCGACCTTCTTGTTAGACCAAGACAACTCTACCAACTAGGTCACACCGCCTGCTCATTCCCGTAAGGAACTAAGCATCTTAAGAAGATGGAAATTATTGTGTGTGTGTGTCTGTGTCATTCTCTGCTGCTTTTTATACACGCTTCAGAGTAAATCATTGTATTTTCTACTTTACTACATATATTTGACAGCCTTACTTAAAAGTTACTTTGTGATTTTTGGATTTTAGCTACATGATGATTTTACATACTTTAACATGTTAGAGAATAACCATGTAGTTTCCAACCTTGGCTTCTGACGCCTTACAAGAATCACAGTTTGGGACACATTTAATCTAATATAATTCAGGGAATTCATGCAAAACCTTGTGGTTTATATTCAGTGATCAATAAATAAATTACATATTGTTCCCATCAACTAAGGAGTAACTACTGTCTACAACAACAACAAGCAGTCTGATGCTCTTTGTATCGATGTGATGTCCTGAGGCTGCCCCCTGCTGGCTGCTGGGTTCTTCTGCTGCTCTTGCTTGGTTTGTGCAGCTTGTGATTAACTAAAGTTGTCCATAAAAGAAAATCTGTATTATCCTTCAAGGGCAATTTGATATACAACCAACAATCAGTGCAGGACGAAAATACACCAATATATACAATGTAAATAAAACACAATATAAAAACCTTATAGACTAAGTAGCAGGGGGAAATTAGCTTTTATTAAATTAATTGATAAGTCGACCAACAGAAAATTACCCGTCAACTATTTAGATATTCTAGAAACATGTCATTCAAAATTTAAAGCAACAATTCCAAATGTTTGTGGCACCCATTTTTCAAATAGAATTTTAAGAATTTATTTAACATTTTTAGGGAATAGAATAATGTCCGATACAAATTATTATAAGATCTTTGAAAGATTAAAGAATTCAAGATTTGATTTGATACACTTCGCTTCAATTGAGCCCCAATCCTCAGAGCAGACATTTTAATATGAGACATACATGTTTAGATGAACTGACTCACACACACATACACATACTAACACACACACAGCGCAATTGCAGAAGACAGTTGGAACATGACTTAGATACAACATACTCCTCTGTGCTGTGCTTTCCAGTGAAAACTGTACCTCAGAGCATTTCTTGGTGATGTCCTTAAGAAGGATGCACACAGTGATTTCTTGCTTGCTTGTGTCGGCAGCGTTCTTTACCTGTGATGCCTACATCAGTGCAGCTGAGCCTCTGAACTGGCTCGGTCCTGCTGCAGTGGACAGGGCGCCCATTTAGGCCTGAGCGAGCGAAGGGATGCACAATAGAGAGGATAGAGGAGGGAATGAAGGGATGCACTGTGCACTGTGAAGAGGATGATCAAGTCCGAGTCTCACATAAACCAAGATCCGGAGTCTCCCAAAGCTGGGGCACATCCGCTCTTTTTTTTTTGCTTTCGGAAACGACGTGTCTCTACTAACGATGTCCGTCTTCTGTGAAACGACAGATAAAGAGAACAGAGGGATGAGGGAAAGAGAGAGAGATGTCTCATTTGTCATTTCAGGTGATTTGCATGAGTTGCATGTCTGCCACTGTTTTTCCACTTTTTTGTCTTATTTATGGAATCTCTTCAGCTCAAACATGATTCTGACTGATTCCTCACCGACTCAATGCAGAAGAGTTTCTAAAGCAAGTAGCCATGTCCTCCAAGACCTCACGTGGAGCATGCATCTCTTGCAGAGGGCCCTAAAAGGAGGGAGATGCCTCTGAAAGACAGGATTTCCCCGACCAGGAACCTCTACCTTGCCCACCCTCCCTTTGTCTTTCCTGCCTGGCCTGCAGACTTCTTTCCTGTCTGTGAGGTCTTGTCGTCCTCCTGGGACTCTGCAGGGAGGAGCGCAGAAGGACCAGGCAGCAGGAAGCCTGGGGTCCTCCAAGACGCTCCAGGGGTCAGCATCTCATCCTACCACGCTGCGGTCAGACCAGGCTCAAGCTCCGGTCTGCTGGCTGCGTTTATCCAGCCTCCATTGTTAGGAAAGGGGAGAAACGTGTTCCGACTTCCTCTGTCTATTTTCTGCTTGACCTGGTTTATTGGGTTTTCAATTTATTACATGTCGACTGGTGCTTCTAACAGAAGCAACGCCTGGCTGCAAGCGGGGATTTACAATAACACAAAGACACGAGCTATTTGTCAACCATTGATATGACAATGAATGGGTTAAGGTGGGCCCCTCCTATAGAAACTCTCCCTTCTTACGTCTATCTGTCGTTTAATTGAGTTACATCATGTCCCTGTCCAGTGGAGAGTTGGGGTTTCACCTTTTTCATTGTCTCCTTGTTGACTGAATGTCTGGAGGCACAGAGTGTTTCAAGTTCATCCAAACCTGAAGGGTCAGTTGGAAAATGGAAAATGGAAAAAGAAAACAAAATAATAATTTTATCTGGTTCTGTAAAATTACTAATTAAGTTATACTAGTATGATTTGTACATCTTTAAATACCCTAATGGACTAAAATGGATAAAGGCAAAAAAAGTGTGGGCAGTGCTGGGGAAATTCCATATATCCTTAAAATGGAGGTGAAAAGGAAGAAATAATGTAAGCTAACGCATCAAAACAGGCATCATAACAAGCCTTTCTTTAGATGTTAATGCACTAGTACTTTTTATTTCATTAATTTTAAAAGTAAAAAAAAAGTGCAGTATGTTTAACCCACAGCTGTTACTTGTGCATAAATGCTCAACTGTCGGCCTCCTCACATTTTATTTCTTAATCCTCCAGATCTTTCCTTTAACTGCCATTGAAAACCATTTAATCACAGTTTGGAAAGTGGTGATTTCGAGCTTGAAGAGCTCTCATCTTTCACAGCCTTCAGTGCATCTGTCGGCTTTATTTTAAAACCTCTGTCAGTTGCTTCGATGAAGATTTTCCCATAAAGGCTTAAATAAATAACTAAATGTGAAATATTCCTGAACTTGCACACACATTTTTTAAAATCAAATTAACATGACTATTTATTTAAACCTGTAATGATCTTTTTAATGCTGTGCTGGTTGTTTTATTTTTTATAGGTTGTGATAAGACAGAATCAAATAAATGTAGTACAATTAAAAGTGCAGTATTTCCCTCTGTAATAGAATCAAGGTATTTAGTAGTTGTAAATGAAAGTCTGTAGGCAAAGTGCTTAGTGAAGTATACAAATGTAAAAACAACAGTAAAAGTTCACAGCGACTTGTATTTGCAGGAACTATATACAGCCTATCTTGTGACGTAGGATTATCTACACACATTTACAGTTTTACATAACTTCTGTTTGATAAGGATAATTTCCTTAGAAAGGTTAGAAGCTTCCAGAGGTTTCCTTTCACACATGAGCAACGCAGAGAGAGGTTCTCCACTCAGGGTCGGTGCAGCCGACAGAGACAGAATGTTACAAATGAATTCTACTGCAGGGATCGTGTGTTTGTGTTTACAGCACATCAACACCAACATCGGCCCTCATCACTAAAGGCTATCTGGAAATCTTCATCAGTGTGTTTTACGTGTTTGGCTCCGCTTTTTCATGCAGTTATTCGGCTTTTCCGGACATTATAGCCGGGAGGCTCTCACTGGGGCATTTGCAGTTCCACATACACCTCCTCCAGAGAAGATCCAGAGGAGATCAGTGCATGTCGGAGAACAGCTTGTATCAGATGTTAACCGTTGTCAACAAGATACTATAATGGACGTCATTAGTGGTTTGAGTCGATTCATTTCATGGAGCCTTAATTCCCCCCCCCAGGTGTGTTTTCATTCAACAACAACAGTTGTCTTTGTACAGACAGTGTCCAACAATCCCAACCACCACATTACCAATACAGATATCATTGTTATTAACTAAATATTTCTAAAAGAAAGGGACACGTCATGTTTTGTGTTTGTGATTGTTTCTTGGAGATGTTCTTGTTGTTTGTCGCTTCTTGGAAATGGAGCCAGGACTGTTTATACCCCGCGGCAACAGGGCTGCCAGTGTATACACACTTCATTTTCACACTCTGTTATTACAGAGGAATGAAACATATTTGTGAAATCATTTCTGAACATCCAGTGCTCTCTGCAGACAGGCACCCGGCCTGACGAGGACCAGAGGGTATAAATCTTTTCCCCTCTCTCTCTCTCGGGACAGCTTTGGCTTGGCAAAGTTAGTGCCATGAAATCTTTGGTAACACGATCACATCGGCGTCATAAAACTTGAAAACCATGAAAATAATCTATCCAGATTGTCTTACCGAGCGGGCTTTGACTTTGATGCCGACAGGTGGAAGATAATGTGACATGTCATCTTGTAGAAAAGAAAAAAAACTAGCCGCTGCATGGTATTTTAAAATGTACTGTATGTTGTTTCACCAATAAAACATGTGCAGACTCCAGATGGCTGGACCGAGCTTATTCCCTTCCCTTCTGCCTATTTTTAATGCTTTATGTTAAAGTGTTACATGAAAAATTTCTAGACTCAGCTTCGGAAGTTCTATTTTTTTGCTTTGCATGTCTGTGTTTGCGCCTCCCGGCTGGGATCAGATTAAGGCGAGCTGAGACCGTGGTGATGAAGGAGGAGCTGAGGCCGAAGGGAATGTCACAGCAGCTGTTGCATTTCTCTCCCTTTCACGTGACGTGAGAACCTTCAGACGTCACCTGTCCCAGCGTTAAAGACGCAGATGCACTTCTTCTCTCCAGCAGGAGTTCAGCGTTGGTCATATTTGGGCCCCTGGGGAAAAAAAAAAATGTCCCTCTGTAATTGTACTTCAGGAATTGTGACTGATTTAAACTAAGCCCCTCTCATCAACAGGTATTACACAGGCCCAGTGAGTCGACTCCCACTACAAATCAGTGAGCGAGGATTTATCCAATCCCCCCTGTCTCCCTGCTGTTGCTGAGTATATCCTGTAGAAAGCTCATTACTGTCCGAATTGGTTAATCACTGAATTCTAATTTAAAGCTCAACAACCTGCTGTGGTTTCTGTTTGTTGAAAACAATACATTTGATTGTAACACAGCAAAGTGTGATGTTTAAAAGGTGGGTCGGGACTCTTTCTATAGGCTGTGGTAATTAACCCTAAGACTTCTGGGACAAAGCCAAACGACCCGTGCTTGATCCAATTTAGGAACTTTTGTGCTCGCTGATTGTTTGTGCTCGCTGATTGTCGGGAGAGCAGAAGAAACAAATACATCAGGAGGAGGAAATAGAAGTCCAACGTGCATTTCCTGCAGAGACGCATGCTTTGATTCTCGGGCCCTGCAGAACACAATGGTTGTCGGACCGCCTCCCCCCCTCCCCAACACCAACAGGAAGAAGTACATTCACTGAGTGGGAGAAAATGCATTCCAGCGACCAGACTAAACCATCACAAGGAACAGAGTGACACCAGAGAGAGGAGTTTTTTGTAAAGCACATTTTTTTCTGTTTTATTACAAAATCATAGACATTGGATTCAAAGTACTGTGTATTCACAAAAATTCTTTCATGTATTTGTCAGGAGCAAATTCATTGTCATTCTGACTATCAACACACACACACACACACAAGCAAACTCATTCCTTCACACACACAGAGACACACAAACACCAACAGACCGTCAAAGCAGTCACCTTCTAATTGGGCCCTGCACCAGCCTGAAAACATTTGTCAGCTGCCATCTGTCTGTCTGTCCGTCTGGGGACTCCCACCCCTTCCCCGTCTCTCCTTACAACACCCTTATCACACTCGAACACCTCTCACCGACTGGCACATCCTTCCTACACACACACACACACACACACACACACACACACACACACACACACACACACACACACACACACACACACACACACACACACACACACACACACACACACACACACACACACACACACACACACACACACACACTCTCTAAACTGCTGGCTGTGATGCAGATACTACAGACTGGAGCTGGAGAGCGGGACGGTCTGGTGGGTTTCACACCTCAAGTGCTTACAAATGAAAACAAGAACAGCAGGGGTGGGGGGGGGCACATGTATGAGTATTGACGGCAGGGTTTTCATAGTTCAAAGCTCAGCACTTGGCATCAAGTCCACATGGGAGAGCCAAGAGGAACTCATGAGTGTGTTGTCCTTTTTTTTTTTCAAAATACATTCCACTTTTTCAAAAAAAAAAAATATATAAATCATTTCATCTCTTGGTCCCCTGGTAAAGTTTTGCCTCCCTGCAGCTGAAAGTGGGAGTTTGAGTGTGGCGAGACCCAGACTCCACAAGCCTGAGGGTCACCTTGTAGTCCACAGAGGGGGGGTCGGAGGATGACTCCCTGGACGACCTGGGAGGAAGCACACATCAGCTGCACAGTTCTGATTCACCTGCATTGTCCTGCATCTTTCACCTCTTCCCCAGCATGCCCCTGGGCCCCCAGCAGACGTCACACCTTGGTGGCCAGGGACTGGGCCTCTGTCTTCTGGGAGGACAGGGAGCTGGCCGGGCTGGCGTGCAGGGACTTCTTCAGGTTGAGGAGGCACAGGCACTGGGACCTGAAGCGCAGGTCGAAGAAGGCGTAGAGGAAGGGGTTGAGGCAGCTGTTGATGTAGGCCAGGCAGGTGGCGTACGGGTGGGCCAGCAGCAGGAAGCGCAGGAACGCACAGGTGGCGGGGAACAGGTCCAGGTAGGAGAGGGCGTCCGCGCTCTTCACCAGGTGGAAGGGCGTCCAGCAGGCGGCGAACACCACCACCAGCGTGGTGATGATCTTCAGCAGCCTCCTCTTGCGCTGGTCCTCCTTGCGCAGGGTGTTGAAGTGGCGGGTGACGGTGCAGCCGATGAAGCCGTAGCACACCATCATGGCCAGGAAGGGCAGGAGGAAGCCCAGCGCCGAGGAGGAGATGCTGAGGCCGGCGATCCACAGGCCCTCCTCCTCCTTGCTGGTCAGCACCAGGCTGAAGTCCATGGCGCAGGAGGTGCGGTTGCTGCTGGGGTCGTCCTTGGTGGTGCGGAACACCAGGGTGGGCGCGGCGAGGAGCCCGGACAGCAGCCAGATGCCGATGAGGCAGCCGCGCGTGTGGCCGCGGGAGCGCAGCTGGGTGCTGGACAGCGAGTGCACGATGGCCAGGTAGCGGTCGAAGCTCATGCAGGTGAGGCAGAAGACGCTGGCGTACATGTTGAGCAGCACCACGTAGCTGCTGATCTTGCACAGGGCCACCCCGAAGGGCCAGTGGTAGCCCATGGCGGTGTACACGGCCCACAGGGGCAGCGTGACCACGAAGGTGAGGTCAGCCAGGGCCAGGTTCCCGATGTAGACGTCCGCCGCGCGCCGCTTGCCCTGCGCCCTCCACACGGTGAAGATGACCACCCCGTTCCCGGAGAGGCCGAGGATGAAGATGAGCATGTAGAGCACCGGGATGACGGAGTACGAGGGGGTCCACTCCGAGTAGTCACACATGGTGGAGTTCTCCGACTCATCGTATTCATAGTAATCATAGTTACCTTCAGTTGGCTTCATGTCCATTGTCTGCTTTTAAAAGTCTGGTACGTCCACAGTGGTTGACAGCTCGGAGCTCTGTGGCTTCATGTGTGATGTGTGGACCTTTATATACCCTCTCCCCTTCACTTGTACCGTCCCAGGATGCCCCCCTCCTCCCCTCCCACTGCCCTCCTCCTCTGAGCAACATGCTCTGTCACTACACACACACCCCCACCCTCCTCTTATCATTAATATTCACTACCTCCTGCAAAGTGAAGCCACTTTAACATTAAAGTTAAAAACAGCAGAAGTTATTTTTCAGAAATAATTTTCAAGCATGATTTATGGCTTTCAAAAGAAATACAAAACCAAACCTATAATTGCCAAACTTTTTTCCCCTCTCCTCAATGGAATGAAAGTTAATTATTAGACATGTTTGGACGGTGGCCCAGGAGTCAAGTCCGGGCATGACAGGTTTCATGAGGTGCAGTCAATAGTCATGACAATCGAGAGTCGTTCTGGCACCGGATCACTGTGCTGGGACGGACGAGCACACGGCATTTACATCTCTATGTGTTTTGTTGTCATGTCCCCACATGTCCAAACAATGTGTAACCACCCACTGCAGACAAGAGTTTGTGTTCAGCTCTGAGGAACTGGAGGTTAGCCAAAGACAACTTTGACCTCACACACAAACACTAAAATATACAAGCTTTAACAAGAAGAGGAGACAGATGTGTTAGAGCCTTAATTTAAATACTTAATATGATTTCCAATCCATTCAGTAGTTTTAAGACATACTAGCAGGATTTAAAATTAAAGACATGTAGGCAAGGATGTTTTTTTTAAAGAAATGTTACTATATTTTCATAATGTGGAGATAATCATTAAGATACATTTTGGTATAACTGTTCAAAACAATGTTTAAACATGCCGCATAAAGTTCAACAGTCTATTTCATATGCAAAATGAGACATTAATTAAGGGCGGGGGTAAAATATGATATAATCACGGAGATATAACAGTAAACTACTACAAATTAAAGATCTATCATATGTTTATGTGATTATGTTCTGGCTTTGGCGTTATTATCAAATCCTTACAAAACCGACCACACAAGTACAACAATTTGCACTAATGTAGTTTAGCACATCTTCCTCATTTTTATCAGTAATTTTATCCTTTGTGGTCAGAGCATTTTTATCAGTACTGCCATTTCTGCTTTTTATATTGATTTACACAGAAAACAAACGCTAGGCTATAAACTGCTTTGCAGAACAATGCATCTACCGATTTAACCTCACTCTAGCAGCTTTCAGACATGTGAGAAAGCAAAATGTATGTTTGATTTGCTCTGGACATTCTGTGGAGTTTTTCCCGGAGAGAGTAAGTCTGCGAAAACTGTAGAAGTTGTGCTAGTTAATTGTGTTCCTAACAAGCACAAAAAGAAAACAAACACAGTATCTCGGTATTAGAAAAAGAAAGGTGGAAGCCAACTTGTAAAGACAAAAAGATTGTGCCAAGGAGCTCTGAACAAAAACACATGAATTCTGAAGCTGAATTTTAGTTTTTCATATTAGAAAGAAAAGTAAGGAAAGTTTCTGAAAACAGCAAAAAAACTCAGAATAAACTCACAAAAGTTTATTCCCTAATTGTTGGTAGAGATGCAAAAGTTAAGAAAACGTAGCATCAGTAATATCTTTGAATGAGTGGATGGTGGCACCATAAAAAGCATGGAGTCTTGTGTTTGAACCTTCAGCCGTTTTAGCATTATGCTTCACGAACGAGCTGTTAGAAGGCACGATACCGACTGTGTGGCATAAGATGACTTTTCCAACTGTAGAGCTACTTAAGGGCAACTCAGTGCTGAATGGTTAAACGAGTCACGCTCCTCTTTTTCCTTCTGTTCTTTCCCGTCTCTCGGGCAGGATTTGTCGGCCCAGGTGGGAAGGCTCACTCTCCAGCCTGCTCCGTCTCTCAGCAGAGCGGCAGCAGTGGCGCCGGGGCACCAACCAATAGACAAAACGTCTGCATCACTCAACAATCTTTTCCTTCTCCACCCCCCCCCCCCCATCTCTGCCTCCTCCGTCCTCCCCTCCCCGCTCATCTCCGTCTTCCTCCGTTTACCAAGATGAGGATTGATTCCCGTCCCGTCTGCTCCTGCCAGCGTCATCGACTCTCAGAGAGCGGTTTGTTGTTGCCAGTTATTGTGATGCGCTCGGCTGGTGTTTGATAATCAAACTGATGTGTTTGTGTTTGTGCCTCCACCCAAAGCTCTGCCCACACGCGCTCCGCCTGATTGTCCGTTCCAGCTCTTTGTCCGTCCGGCTCCGTGCCGCAGAACAGGAAAAAGGCAAAGTGAAGTGAATCAGGCGAGCTTCCTATCTTCAGCCTGGTGGGACCCAGGTCTGTTTTTAGCTGCGTTCGTTGACAGGGGATGTGAAAATACAGCTAAATAAAACAGAAGGCCTTGATGAAATGTCCGCCCACACACTGAGTCCAAAATCCCCTCATCAGGGGAGATGGGGAAACAACATTATATCTCTGTTTTATATCTGAAGGGGACTTTTTTCATGCTCAACACTGTCATGACAGTAAGCATTTCTTTTTCTCACTTCTCCCTTAGAGTCGCATGTTCCAATAGGACTGACCTGGAACCTCTTTGCCCTCCGGTTCCAACCTGTGTCTCAGGCCAATTGTTGTTTGTGTTGTTGTTGTCCTCTCATGTGTGGTCCTGCGCTGTAAACCACACACCGGGACGTGCCTTGTGCTTTGCGCAACATTCAACCACAGCGAGGTGTCGTCTATCAGCGATGAGTGAGCTCCAAACTCATCTGGAGAAAGACGAATATTTTCTTCTCCAAGTATACACAACAGCAGAAAAGACACACAATCCCCCCAAAACAGACACACAAACTACAGTGACAGTCTGTCTGCAGGGATGCATAGCCTCCTTTTGATCTTTCATCGTGACCTTGTGTGTTTATTGGCCTGTTTTGGGTGATACTTGCAGGGCCAAAAGAGCTGTGAGGTGTGTGTTCTTGTTGTTTAGGTGTGTGTGTGTGAGGGCCTGTGGGGGTCTGACAGTCATTTGATGTGTGTGTTAAGCTGTTGCAGACCACATGCAGGAGGGGAGCCCCTCTGTGACGAGACAGCTGGTTCCTCGAGGCGTTTTACTTACCGACTCTGACTCCCACCCCAGTTCTTCGATGACACTGCACGTCAGAATGCATCAACTCAGAGCAGCTCGACAGCCGCGATGATAGACGGACCCTCGGGCCGACACACACCGAGTCATCAGCGTTACCAAACCAATCGTATCAACCCTCTGATCTGAACTTTTAACTATCTGGATGCGCTGTCAAAGCTAACACTCCGAGCACAGCTGGAGAGCCGGAACAGTTGTTGTTGCCGCCTGCTCCTCTCCATTTACCTCCCTCGGCTCCTTTCAGCAGGGACCACGAGGTGATTGACACCTGGTTGTCAGACACAAAGGCCACCGGGACGGAGGACGTTCACGCCTGCTCTCACCGCTCCAATGAGGACTAGACTCCATCTGAAAACTGAGTTGAACAGATGGGTTTTTTTGTTTTTCTTTTAGAGTTTTTAGATATATCACAACTGCAGAAACTGATTCACAGGCCAGGAACTACATTTTTGATTGGATGATTGATTTGTGTGTTCCTGTGGTTTTAGATCTTGATCAGTTCATTGTTCGTTGAAGGAGATTCAAGCTTTTTACTGTCACACCAGTTATATCACCACAGTCGAATGGAAAAAACTACTTTTGCAGGGAAACACCAAGGCCCTAAAGTCCCCTTGACTTCAGGCAAGCTGCACCAAAGTTAACACTGTGAAAATGTTGAGAAAGCTCTATCTTGCAATGTTAAAGATCGGCTAAAAACTTTGAGGAGTTCCTATTATCCCTCATCCTTTCACCAGGTTTCAGGGAAATTCTGTTTTTGTGGAATTGTGCAAACGGCATTACAAAACAAGCAACAAACAAACCGACAGGGGTGACAACTATCAAATAAACAGTAATTTGATAAACATTTGTATTTATCTGCACAAAGAGAACAAATAAATAAGAAAAACAGAAAATAAGTTGAAAAGGGTATTTGGGATGTAGTGCATCATTGCATCACCGTCACTCTAATTTAATTAGCATTTTGGTCTCTGCATTGGATTTATTGACAAACTGAAAAATTAGCAGATAAATCCTCAAAACCACATTAAAAACAAAAATCGGTACACCACGATTTCAACGTGTGATGAAATGTGAAAACCTGATAAATCTGCTGCTTTGCCTCCTCATAGATTATCAATTCTAATTATTTTTACCAGAAAAAAAGTCCTATAACTTTATCACACATCTGAACAATCCGGAAGCAGCCACGGTTCAGACTTCGCTGAGTTTGTGTCTCTATTATAACGGTTCCCTTGTTATCAGCTCACATGCACTGAGTTTCAAGATATTACCCTGAACTTAAAGTCACAGATGACCTTACAGCCCAGCGGCATATTCCTCAGTCAGAATATCAGCAGCTACGGACACAGGCACGTCTAATTTGAGGTCTGTGTTTGTGGGTCAGTTGACCGGGGGGCTCTGTTGATAAGACTCTTCCTGCTTTCAGCGTGTTGTTATCTTCCGAGTCCGGAGCGGCAGAGCAGAAATATTTATCAAATATGAACTTAAGGACAGGAGAGGGAAAGCCAAAAATGTTTTCACCGAAACGGTCACAAATAGGTCGGACCTGCACTCCGAGGTCGACAGAGGAAGTATGAGTACGAGGAGAGAAAGGCAGGAGGAAGGGGGGGGGGGGCTCCTCCTTGTCTTTTACGTAGGGCAGCTGAGAAAAGGGAACAAAAGAGAGAGGATCATTTTTCATTTATAGAAGCAGTGAGGTAACACTGCTGCTGCGAGTCCTGACAACCGTCTTCTGTTTACACCGACAATGACTTTGGTGTTGGGAGTTTTTTCAGGGTTAGTCAGCTGATGAGTTAATCATGAGGTTTAAAGCTAAGAGACGATGTAAAACACTGACAGTGACAGTGAGCTGCACCAACCTTCTTCACAAAGATGGTGGGATAATTTATGTTGGTGTTGTTCCCGTCTTCAGGTCTTAATAGGCAAATGTTCATAGGTCTCTCCACTGTATTTATTATCTATAGAACTCATTAAATTCTAAAATATATAATGAGGAATCTTGGGAACTTCTTAAGCACCAGAATTAGTGACTTTTTTTAATATAATGAATGTGTAGCTTTGCAATTTGTTGTTTGCCGCAAGCCAGCACCTCACGAAATGCAGGCATGCAAGAAATTAAAATAGTTAACATGTGATACCTTCTAAACATCTGTATAATAGCATTGTCATTGTGATCATTAGCATGCTGATGTTAGCAACCAGCTCAAAGCACTGTCGTACTTAAAGATGCATGACGTGACAGCTCCCCCAGAAGTGAAGCCGAATTGTCTTGATCGCCACCTGGTGGCTGGCTGCAGTAAAGGTCATGAATCCCGGCTCCTCCGTGTTGAGAAATTGTACTTGGACTAAACTAATAGGTGAATTTCTTAAAGATTGTTTCTGTTATTTAAGGTAGTTCTCACCACAATGATGAATTCAATTAGTTTGTTTAGAAATCCTGATGCATTTTCATAAAAATGTGCAGTCAGTAAAGGGGGTAAAGTGTGTATTTGATATTTTGTCCCGTTCACTCCTATGATGAGGACAAAGCAACACATTTACAGATGCACGGCTGGAATCCCACACTCTTCAGCTTTACTGCATGACACTGAGTTTAAAGCCTCGTCACTGAACTCAACAAACCCGGCGTCCACACGACGTTTCAAAATAGAGATAAAGTTCTTCCCTGATGAATAAACACAGACAAAAGAAAACTGCAATAAAACCGGCAACCACGTTTTCCTCTTCCTGTACAACCTGCAGGCGGGAAACTTTCCTCTGCTGCTGCGCTCCTGCTGCTAAAGAGGATGTTGGACCGATATCATTCACAAAACCGTGTGAAACAGAGATGAGTCAGAGAACAGGAGGTACCGAGGTCTCAGAGCTGTGTGGAGGACTCCGCTGGACTTTATCCCTCACATGTAACAGGAACCATTTGAAAGATTTTTTTTTTTATGGCTGTGCAGACATTCACATAGGTCCTGAAACACAAGCCTCACTCACAAACACACACACCAACACACACACACACACACACACACACACTCAAAAATCCTACATGTCCACACACACTGTGTAACACCCATGACTACACTGGATGCAACACAATCAGCTATTGTAACTCCAAACCAAAGGTTTTGATGCTCATATGCTTTTGTCATTAGTCTCAATTCTAACAGGCTACGAGGTCACAAGCTGACACCCACACCCACACCCACAATGCACGTATTGACGAAGAAATTATATTGTATATAACTTCTTTGTTGCAGCTGGTTCTAAAAGTTGTTCCACTAAATACGAATTTGGTTTACTGCTTTAGAAATAATACAAAACCTGGACCACTTGTAAGGCTTGTTGGAAACACAATGCATTTAAAAAAATGTGTATTAACCCACATACACTGACAGAATTTCCCTTTAATGAAATAATAAAGTCTCTTTCTATTGGATATGGTGAATTATACTTTTTAGTAGTCGTCATACTTCTGTTTTCACTATTTCAACATATGCCGTTTGGTGAAAGAACAAAAAAATGTGTTTAATTTATTTCCCAGCTCTAGGTTGAAGTAAACCTGAATTTATGCTGAAAACTTTAAAGCTCAGTATCTCTAACTATCCGTAAAGCATGTAAAAGATCACTAAGTGATTCCTAGATCGTGTTTTTGAAAATTGGGCGACTTCATTTCTGTCACTCCAAACTCCAAATCTTTGCCTCTGTTTCAATCCTGCAGACGTTTGTGTTAGCGTTACCATTCACTCCCCATCAATATCTGCTCGTCTCAGTAAAAGTCTGACCTGGTTTATCAGGAGCAGAGCAGGTCTCCCACTTTATCTCGCATGCACACACATGCACACACACACGCACACACACACACTAACACACACATCCCTGTGTATCCTCTCTGCGCACCCGGTTTCCTTGCCAGGGGGGAAAGAGAGGACTGGATGGACGGGAAGAGAGGAGACAGTGGGGATGTGACACAACAATGGCAGGAAGTGACTTCAGATCAATACAGATTAGGGAAAGACACCAACACAGCAACACAGAGCGAACAAACAGCCTCGGTGAGGAGATAAACATGCAACGCAAAAAAGTAAATGCTGCAAGACACAAAGGCACGAGATCCAGGTCCGAAAGCATCATCAACAACCTAATATGAGTTGTACAATAAAACACAGATTTCACCAATTTCACTGCACGTTAGACTCTAAAAATGCATTGTAGGATAAATTTACCACTCAATGACGATCAAACATTTCCCAGTTTTCTTCTCAAAAACTGCAATGGTTACACACTATACCATATAGAACCGCCAGTCGAGTTATTTGATAAAAGTTATGAAGCCTATCTCTGTATTTCAAATGTGCACATTGTCAATAATTACCTCTACCTTTGTTTGGAAGTTATCAGGATTACACAAAAACGACTGCACTGGTTACCACGAAACTTGGAAGGAATGCGATATGGTTCAGGGAAGAATCTATAAATCTTTGGTGATTTCTTTTTCACCCTTTGAAATATTATGCGATATGTTTTTCTTTCTACATTTTCAAGGGTGGGGGGGGGATCTGGCACATTTATGGGACTGATATTACACAGTTTGGCCTCTGGTGGATGTATGTGCCATTCCAGTTCATTATTTGACAGCTTCAACAGCAACAACTATCAGTAAATTGCTTATAAGGTCCACTTTTCTGAAACAACACTTTCACAAACTACTGCAAATAAACTGTGAATAAAGTGTTGAATCGATTAAATTATTTCAGCGCATTTAAACTTGGGCCAAAGTGAATTGAGATTCTACAAAAAGTAAACAAACACATGAAGAACATGCACAGGAACACGGTGACAACACAACGGGTCTTAAATCCTACAAAATAAAACCTGATCGCAAACAGGAAGTTGAAACAGTCAACAGTGGGGGGGGGCCGTTGGAGAAGGAGAAGAGCCGTTCAACAGTTCAAAGGTCATACCATGGTCCCCGAAATTGAAAACCTGAGGCCTGGAGCTTGTCTAATGTGTAACCAGGAGCCGGCTGGACTTCAAACATGCTTAAATCGAGCGGAAAGTGGCCTGAATAATTGGACGATGTGATCTTTTACAGCCAGAGGCCTGTGTGCAGCTCTGTGTGATGGATCAGCTGCGAACGGGGAAAACTGACGTGGGCGACACCGAGGAACAGAGGGATGCAGAAAACAAGATTTAACCTTCGCCTGACGGAAACAACAGCTCGGTCACTGCTCTGGAGTTGTTATGCACTAATGAGTCTTATGATTCATAAGACATTCAGCTGCTACACAAGGAGATGGGGGAGGGGGATCCCCAGCTGGAGCCGAGCATGTGTGTGTGTGTGGGTGTGTTTTCATTTCCTTTAATAAATCATAAACCAGAGTCAGAAAATAAAGCTGATGGATCTGAGATCATCATAGGGCTGCACATCCAGCTACTGTTATCCTGAGGAGAACCATAAAAGGACACACACACTTCCTGACCACCGTCCATTGAACGGGCATCTGTCCGACCCCTGACACCTTCCACTCCAACTCCGCTTCCTGTCCCACACGTGCAGCCCGGCTACTAGAGGCTGTTCATCAATGCCTGTTCCCCCAAAACAGGGAAGAATCCCAAACAGGAACATGCATGAGGTCTCTGGAACGAGGGGAACTCCCTGCAACATAATTCAACCTAAAAAATATAAAATGCACATAATAAAACTATAAACTTTTACATCAAGATATACATTTAAACCCTTCCCACACAAAGCATTGCAGCTGCAATCCAATAAAACTATTCAAGCTACTGTCATTCAAACAGGTCGCAGTGGAGTTTTTTGGTTTCGTGGCCCTGACCTCTACCCCTTCTAATCCAGCTTTGGGCAGAGGGCATGTGGGGGGCTGGTGGGGGTGTTGGTGGTGGAGGACGGGGATAAAGGTGCAGACCATCAGCCCTTGTTACCAAAAAGCTTTAGAGGAGCTTTGCAGCTCATGAAGCCAGACTTTAATCTCCCAGACGCTTCACACATATGGCCTCATGAGATCATCCAACCCTCCCCCCCAATAAACAGCTACAGTGTATAAACAGACATCACATGTGGGAGATATCGGTTTTCACACCTACTATAGATAGGCTTCGATCAACAAAGAAAGGCGTGTGAGAACTTTGTCATCTGTACTGACGAGAAGTGGGAGCGACAGGACGTTCTTAAGGCTGCAGGAAAGGGTTTGAGGTTTTGGAAGAAGTTATATGTGAACTTTAGCTTTAGCATATCCATGATTAATATTGATATATATCAGCTTCCCCACACACGGTTGATGGCTGGTGAGGGATCTTCTCAGCCAATCAGTGATCAAGGCCAATTTAGGATTTACCATCTTGCTGGAGGACACTGCGGCTAGCGAGAGCCAGGGATCGAACCAATGACCTTCCTTTTAGTGGACGACCCTCTCTACCTCCGGAGCATGCAGACGCCATCAGATATTTTTTCCAACTGTGTCTTGAATACTGATATCACAATCGGATACAGTGACAGTTCAGCAGTGTCAGATAGAAAAAACTGGAATTTCTCAGTTACACACTTTTAAGGACAATACAGACTTTTTTTTAAACTGTATTTATGTTATTATCCTTCCACAGTTTCTGTGTTGGTCCCGGCTTGACCGCTTTGTTTTCTGGTGGAGTGAGATAAATAAGAACAGGCAGCAGATTATGATTTGGTTCTGATGTCTTGTGTCATCAAACGCTTTGCAAGATTTTTCAGAAGTCACCCAATTTGCCAACTGTTGCTCAAAAACAATTTGTAACTTGTGGGTGTTTTGATGCAGGGAAATTATGTTTTTGTGAAATAATTTTTTTTATCCTACGATCTTTACGTCTTCTTCTGTCCACATTCTGCCACAACTCAATGTTATATATAGATTGCTATTGTAATGTAAACATTGCAACCGTGTCAATATATTAATTTGTTGTTTAATTGTGTCAAAGTATCGATTACCACTGTGCAGCAGATATCAGAGGCTGATGAGTCTTAAAGGTCGTGGTTGCACCGTTTTTCTCAAACTGGATTGGATCAAATTTCGTTTTCTCACCAACATACACCCTTGTGTTTATATTTATAACAGAGTCCTATCTACAGTGTGAGAGTGGCTTCAGATAAAGACTTGGTCGTAACAAACGGAGACGAAAGGGAAAGAGAAGAAACAGCAACACAAATATTTAGATTTTCTCAATAAGATTATTCCTTAAAAGCTCACTATGTTCAAATGTTATATAGTTTTTAAATTAGCAGAGCAACGAAAAAGAACGGACTTGCGAGAGTTATCATGTCTTGCAAACAACGCCAAAGAAGCAACAAGCTATTGTTCTGCAAGGGCTACAAATCTGCTCAGCTCTTTTCTGAGTGTGGTTATGGGGGCACGTCTGGGTCACGTCTCCTCCTCCTCCTCCTCCTCTGCAGATTAGCCATAAAGCCAGTCTCCCATTACACCCTCCCTATGGTCTCGGCTCGGGGTCTCACGAAGGTCCCCCCGTGCACCATCAGCAGAGTGACGGACAGACAGGTGGGGTTGTGGGGTGGATGATTTGAGCTGAAGGGGGGAGTTTGGTTGAGTATTGGTGGACAAGCTGACGTTTACAGGGAGTGAAAGGCACAGAGGAGATGATTAGAGGAGGCAGAAGTAGAGAGAATGCTCTAATGACAGGCATCGTCCGACGAAACACACAGAATGCGTCACAGAAATAGAAAAAGCTGTGGAGGCTGCGATTCTCGGGGTCGTAGAACTGAGAAGTGTCATGTCATGCGGTTGTTGGGAGTAATATAAATCTTTGTGCTTTCTCAAAAGATAGAAGATGAGCGGAAGCAGTTCGGTTAAGCCATTAAAATTCTATTATATCCAAACATATCCATATTAAATCAAATTAAACGGTGCTGGGGGTTTCTCTGCTTGGGTAAATTAAAATATAAGGGAGGGCATTCTTGGCTGTCATGTTCTTGGACTGCAGCTGAACCTTGTCGAGGAAGAAGGAGGCCTGTATGCACTCCATTCAGTCACCAAAGGCAAATGGCTGGGTGAGACACTGTGGGAATTCGACCTATTTGAGATGCAAATTCCTCAAAGAGCTGAAAGAGCCGGAGAAACAGGTGTCCGAGGAAGTGTGCTGCAGTGTGGGTGCGTGAGGGCGGGTGCGAGGGCGCTGAATGATAACACAGGGTGTATTGAAATCCAGCTCGCTCAGCGCAGTCTGTGTGGCACTTCATCTCTTGTCTGGTTTTCTTTGTTTCACAGAAGATGAGGGGAAAAAGAGAGGAAACCGGCTGTAAAAATAGGAAATATGACAGATATGCAAAATCCAAGAAATGTATTCATTCATTTATTGATTTAAATGTAATTTGGTACAAAAACATATCAAATCACAGAAAAAAAGTCCTATATACTGATTAAAACAGCAGAAATTGTACGAGCCCCTAGCTAAATCAGTGTTATACTTTAATACAAAATCTTACCAAGAAAATCTAAGGTTTTGGATGGAAAAGCACATCCGTGTATCCTTCATAGTAACTTGACAGTTTTATAATAATCTCTGGATGAAGCTCAGTGGCACCATCTACATGACAGAGCAGAAAATGCAGAGTAAAAACTCTTAGAGTGCATTTTGTTTAAAGAACTAAATGTTTTAAATCTAAATATCAAAAGCTTCAGAGAACGTGGCAGAGAAACAGTGCTTCCTAAACCACCCAAATTAAACCCGTAGCATATATTTATGAACAAAATATTTTTGAAATCGACACATTACCAGTTTTCATTACTCATAAAGATTTTGACACCAACTAAATTTCCAGGAACCGAATTATTAACTGCTGAGTGCATATGCATCCACTTCCTCTCAAACCATTTCTTCATTTAGTTTTTAATCAAAGTTTATGGCTCGGTGACGTCTTCACAAAAGGCCTTTGCATGAAAGTGCAGAGAAAAATCCAAGAAATCATATTGAGGCATGAATATCACATAACCGAGTCTGTAAGTCAACAACAGCTTAGGATTTGTAAAATAATTGAGACTTTTTATTTAGGTTGCCGATTTTTTCAATTATGGAAAAAAATTGGATTTCTTTGTAGTTTTAGGACTAAAACTAAAATAAGGAAAATATAGAACTTTTTGAGCATTAAAAAGTTTAGATTCTCAGACCGCAGCAAAATAAACAATCTCCCCATACCATCAGATATCATCAGATAAATAAAAGTATAAAATCTGCTAACCCTTTTACAAGATTGTACAAAACAACTCTGTCGTAGCGTTCTTCAACATAGCTCATTCACGACATAAATATAAACCTATGAGCTCTCCCAAATTGACAAATTAAATACTGTACGACAATATAATTGAATAAACTGTTTAGAAAATATACATTTAGAAAGATATGCAATACAAATCTTTGGCTTAGTGGCATAAAATATTCCTGCACACTTTTTTCCCCTTCATTTGAGAGTCACTCCGCTTTTCAACAGTTCTTCTTCTCATTAGAGGTCTGCTGGTGGTTGCTGTGGCATCAGAGCTAATCTCACAGCACCCTCCAGTGTTCGAACTCACAGATGCATCAGAACAGTCACCAGACCGTGCAAAACAGACGCGCTCTTAAACTTTGTGTCTGCAAATTAGTGAAAAGCGACAGCGCCTGGCAAAGCCGTATGAATACAAATCTCTGTGTTGGCAACATAGCGACTAACGCAGGCAAAGAGGAAGACTAGAAAGGCAAAGTGCTCCAGGAAACATCTCATCGATTAAGACTAAATCAGACTTCATTTATGTCACAGGAGATAATCAGAGCTTTACTTTGAGGAGGAAATAGCAGCAGTATTTTTTAATGGGAGAGATTCTGAGTGAAATCCTACATGTTCAGTCATATGATGCTGATATTCCCACTCAGATAAACCTCACAGACGTGTTGAAAAGTGCACACAGTCGCCACCTGCTGTTGCTCCCTGGCACTCATGCTGTCTTGAGTGCCACTGGGTTTTAAACTATACAGGTATGACTGTACTACTTAAGTAAATGTCAACCTTAAGTAAACATTGTTTGTCATTTTTGAAAATGTAATTTCAGTTACAACCGTTCAAAATCAAAACTTTTCTTGGAGTGTAATGACTGTAAAAATGTAAATGTTCTCACACTAAGAGATGGAGGTTTGTCATTTCTCTATGCCTGAAAGCTGCTGAGTCAGTGAAGGCTATATGGAATGGTTTGTGTATGTAAACTGGTGTGAAACTTACCCTGCTACAGGTAAGTGTCATGCTCTGCGCTGCTCAGACTCTCTTTGGACTCTTGTAAGGTCAAGTGTTTGAGCAGAGGTGAGGGATCACTGGGAGGAGGATATGGATTATGTGTCTCCTCTGGCGCTGGGATCGTTTTTTTCTGCTGTTCCCTGTTAGCCTTTCTTCTTCCCTTTGCGTCCTCGACCTGCCTCTTGTCTGCAGTGGGCGCCAGCGGAGACTCAACGATGATCGTGGGCCTCTGTCTCAGGTCCTGGCGGCTCGGTGGCTCGGCAGACATGATGGCCTTGGCCCCGTGCAACCTGGGAGGGGACTTGCAGTGTAGATCTCCGTGACTCTCCTTCCAACGCCGCAGCTGAGCGTGGTGCTCCCTCTCGATGTCTTTCTCAGACACCGATAGCTCTATAATCTGAGACACGGGGACAGAATCAATGTGAACGTGAGGTGATGTCTGGATTTTCCAGCATATCACACGTGAACGTTTTTTATTCACCATTAACACGACAACGGAAGGGCAAAGTCCAAGCAAGACTCCTGCACCTACATGAAAATCTGAGTGTGTATTAGGTGCTGAGTCAAAACAATAAAATGTAAAACAGATGAAGACAGCAGGTTTAACCGTACCTCGTGCACCAGGAACCTTTCTTGCATGTACTGCGGCTGTATGGCTCGGAGCAGCTCCATTGTTTCATAGAGACCTTGGCAGGACTTCAGTTTCTCCTGGGATCCCAGCATGCATTTCAGAAGAACCAGGCCCACCTTGAAAACGATCTTCACTCCTGAGAGAGGCAGCAGATGCAGCTAAAGAAGGTGTTGCTCTTACATTTACGGATCAAATTGTAACACTGTTCATGCTCTGCTGCTTTACCAGTACAACTAAAGGGGAGGATTGATAAGTACATGATACGATCTTGAGAACATTTTAATACCTATATTGTATATTGAAGTAACTAAAACACTAGAGTCGCACTTGCTGTGTCATCTCACCCTCAAATAGGAACATGTCCCAGACGCGCAGCACCGAGGCCCACGGCAGAGTGCGAGAGAAGGCGCACATGAACCACTCGGTCATGCACAGGATGGGCTCCAGCTTGTGCTTCTTCAGGTGACCGTGGGCCGCAGGAGACACCCGCCGCAGCAGAGCGTACAGGATCTCCCCGTCCAGCTGGATCGCCTCCTGTGGAGACGACATGGAACAGCGACCAGTGAAGGAAGAGAAAGAGAGAGAGATAGAGAGATAAAAAGGGAACAGACTATTCTCTCTCTCTCTGCCTAAGCTGATTGTGTGATTATCTCGTCCTTGTGGCCTGGTCACCACCTCCAGTTGGTAGGTTGTTGGTGTATCATGCTGAGACACACTGGTCCGAGAAATTCAAAGATTCCGCGGCAGAAATGTCGTCTTCAGAAACCCTGTGTCATTTAGTAACAAGATTGTGTATTTATTGTAATATACAACAGATTCGTTTTAGAAAGATATATAATGTCTATGGAGGTGACAACTGATAGTTTAACACTATCAACGTGTAATGTCAAGTATTACTCTCTTTGTGCAAGCTCTTCTCATGACATACCAGCCCTGTACTGTAGTATCCTGGAAGGTACTTTTCACACATCTGGACAAGAACCCAGAATGCATCCTAGGACAAAGAAAGGAAAGATAGCAGGTATTTATTGATATAAAATATGATATTTAAAGATTTAAGAAAAAAAGATTGATATTTAAGTAAGTAAGTTTAAAACATCTGGAGAGGTTGAACATTTAGTGTGAGCTCACCTCAGCCGGCATATGCATCAGGAGAACAGCAGCTATGGGAGCCTGGGCCTGACAATAACCCTCATCAGGACGATGCAAAGTGTAAGCCTTCAGAACTCGGAGCAGGTCCTGCTGCCTGCATGCATGAAAATAAAGAGATTAATATCATAAACGTCTGTGTATTCATTAACATCAATACAGTGTTGGGAAGTATGATACTTCTGATGGAAGAACATACCCATGACCTCCTCTTGCTTTAAACATTTCGTGGAAGGGAAACTGTCGATGGAGGTCTCTCTCAATGATGTCCACCCATTTAGGATCTCCTGACTGATCATCAAGTTCCTGGAGATACAGATTGTTTTACATTCAACTTTTGAGTGATTTCCCTTTGGCTTCTTTTGACAAGACCACTAAAATATAGCAGCTCTGAAACTCAGTAAAGTTATAAGTCTTGTACCACACATTATGTAATGCATCTGTACATAACATACATGTAATATGGGTATAGATTATTTCCATTTTGGAAAATGCTCACAACTGCAACCTCAAATGTGTCACTGACCTGGAATCTGCCCTGGTTTTGCTCCCTTTTCACCTTCCCCCCAGTGAGGTAGAGCCAGGCCCGGCCACGCAGCGATGGAGGGATCCCCTTTTGACAGCGCTCTTTCACCTGTCATTCACATGCACAGTTAATTTAGAGAGGAACACAGACTTTCCTTTGTTTTTCCTCTTGACTATATGAAATATTACATGAACTTCTAATAATCACACAGTTAGTATAATTGTATTGCTGCAGTTTCTCAAAAAAACTGAAAAAAAACACAAAGTCATAGTAAACACAGTTATAAGTGTTCAAGTTAAAAATATAAACATTTCCAAACACTGAAACATGGCACATAAACTATCTTCATGATGAGGCAAATTGCTCTTTACCATAAGTGCTAATATGTAAGACACATAATGTAAAATCAGTGCCGACCTTCCTGTGTTTTTTGGCCATCCACTTGTCCCAGTTGTTCAGCATATCCAGCCATTTTGCCTCTCTCTGTCTCAGCACCTCGATGGGGATTGCTTCTGCACTGTGGTGAAAGGAGAAAATGTTATGACAGAGACAAACAAATTAGTTGTCATGCAAAGTGACAGCAGTCGTACTGTCCAGTGTCACCTCCCTGTGCTTATGACAGGGGAATCCCAGAGGGTGGCGTGCAGTGGCTCTTCTCTTCCTTGTCCACGCAGGAAACATAACCTCAGACAAAACACTGGAACCCTTGCCCATCGCCAACGAAGTACAAAGGAAAACAGGAAGCTATGGGAGAACTTTCCCTTAGTTCAGTTCCCTTCAACCTTCTGCTCTAATACCTCATTTCACAACAGCTAAACTGAAGATCAGAGCTGGCATTTCCTCAGCTGATGTTGAACACGAGCCTGGGCTGCATGTCACACCTTTCAATACAATAGCTCGGGACAGATCACAAGTTGTAAATCGGTTTTAAACAGGGAACAATGGATCAAACTTTCGTTACTTTCATATTTATATTTGCCAGCAGGAGACAAATCAAGTGCAGCACAATGTTCAAGCTTTAAGTTAAAGATCAGCTGTATAGGGAAAAAAAAAAATGCAGGATGTTGCCCAGGTCTGAATGTGAAAGCCTTAAAATGGCCTCTGAGGCAGAAGCTGAAGTTTCCTTTCAGAGGGAGGCCAGACCATAACCTCTTTGCCTTAAAACACAGCAACGTCTATTCACTACCCAACATGCAATTCGCTGACTAATAACTTTAGATGATTAATATAGAAACATCTGAAAGATAAACATGATTTTGATTATCGTAATTTGCCTTGATTGTTTCTCATTAATCATCTCATGACCAATCAGATATATTTTTGAAAACCTACAGGGATTACAACTATCAGGTCGGCGACCACAGACCTAGAAAGTGGAACACCAAACAGGTTTGGTCAGAGGACCTCAAAGTCCAACAGGAAACAAGTGACAAGAATCGGTTAAACCAATTGACCAATTGATATGGAGAGTCAAGCCCACGATTAATGTGGTCTCTGAGGTTTAGTGAAAGAGAAAGCTTGAACAAGGGAAGTGGGAACAATGAATATTAGCTGATACGACTTTAAAGGGAATTACAGCGGTGGCGGTCTGTGGTTTCCAGCCTGAGGGTTTCCAAATGAATTAACACTGGAGGAAAGAAAACAAACAAACAGATAACACTTGTTTTGTAAACTTGTTCCTCTTTTCTTATCTTTTGCATATTCAAATGACAGGTCCCTTCCTGCTCCTGAAAAAGAGGGAAGCACGAATGAAACACTTCTCCTATGGGCTCATAACTGATAAGTATGGAAGTCGTGACACGGAAGGTGGACTTTGATTCATACATAAAGAAATAAGGTTGGTCCCTGCTGGTCCAGGTGACAAGAGACCAAGCTGTGACTTAGGGCCAAGATCATGTCAAGATAAAACTGTTCATATCAGGTGACATCGATAATCATCACCATAAATGTCACGTTATAATTGTTTTATGTTTAAAAGCTGATTTTGGCTCTCAAGTGAAGGTGATGGGTTTAAACTTTTCTTAATGGGCAGAGAATGAGAAACACTTGATAAACACCAAGATATTTTTTCCAATATCTATGTTCATATTGCACTTTTGTTCAGTTATTGATAAGTAAATAAGATCATTAATTGATTATTATTGAACTTAAGCCTGTCCTTCTATATATTTATATAAAAAAATCAACTAAATTAAGCCACATCTGAAATGTTGACGGATCTATCTGTTAGTCTTAATCCACACTCTGAGTATACTGAATATATATGACATGACAAACTGTTGGTCCCAGTAATAACAAACTGGTTTCATGTCAGTGAGTGAATGTGCCTGAGATCCAGATACCTTCTACTTGTGTTCAGCTGAGTGAAAGAATAACACTGCGGCCATGTGGCGGCCGATCACTTAATGTGTGTGAAAATCCACTTACGTTTCCTCGGAGTTCTGCTGGGCTCCCCCGGTGAATCCGTACTTATCCACCCGGTCCTCCCCCTGGATGGCACCGCCGTTTACCTCGGCTCCAGCCCCGCCGCCCTTCCCGTTGTCTGTCAGCTTGTCTGTGGCGGAGTCCAGCCCATTGCCCCGCTCGGTCTTTGCCATTTAACCAACATTTACCTCACAGTCCGTTCGCATAACATCGAGCTAATCCCCGGATCTCAGCCAGCAGCTCGCAGCTCTCCATGAAGACAACCACCTGTTAGCTTAACCCGCTGTCACGGCTAGCTAGCTAGCTCGCTGCGGCTCCTGGGAAGGACTCTCTTCCTGGCTGCTAACCTGCTCGCGTTAAACAGGTAGTCACTCTCATGGCTCCACTTCCTCCTCCTTCCTCTGGCTGACTGCTGTCTCACAAAGCGGATTTCCACCTATTCGACAAAGCTCAAGACCCAAAACTCCTCGCGTCTCGGTTCCCTTTTAGGGTGTCTTCCTGCTAGCTGCTAAGCTAACACGCTAGCATCACATTGGTGTCAGCTGACCCAAGCAGGGAATGTGTGCTGTCAGCGGGAATGCGAGTTAGCTAAGTGTTTAGCTGGTTTTTCGCTGAGTTGGCACAGATAGCTGCTGCTGAGGGGAAGGAGACCATCAGTAAACAAAACACCCACTGACTCTCCAGCGCCACCCAGTGCTCAACTCATCACATACAGGGACAGGCTTTATTCATACATTTGTATTTATTTCTAACATATAAAAGGGAATTTGTATGGAGAGGCATCCCCTTTAAACTGAATTCAAACAATTTATGAATTATCCTTGATATTGAATTCTTCCATCCCCTCATCTCCTATGATAGATGGTGAAGCCTGTGCAAACTCATGCAGGATTGAAGTCGAACCCGAATGGCATCTTAAAGAACAGGACATCGCCCTTTGCCCGGTTGACTCACATTCTTTCAACCTGTCAAACCTGCGTTTGACAGGTGTTTGGTTAGATACATTTTTTGCTGATACTAGATAGATATGAACAGCATCAAGTTACAGATACTTGATGCTGATATAGTGCGGTAAAGGTATGAGGCAATAGAGCATGACAATATTCATAGAAGTACCTCAATTTGTAGTTCATTAAATGTACTTAGCTAATTTATGTTTTACCAAAATAGTTATTTCATTGAACCTTAGATGTTAACATAAAGCCTCATTTCAAACAATCAGATAAATATATGCATTTGCTCTGTTATTTATTTGACTTCATTCAGTATTTGCACTGACAAGAGAATCATATCAAACAAAATGGCAATAAAATATTGTAAATGTTAATCAGGTGATGAGAAAAACTAATTTGGTTTTTAAAGAAAATATAAAACCTACATCAAATTGAGGCTTCAGTCAAGCCCAGCCCCCCCCATTTCCCTCCTTGAGGAAGAATAAATCTATAGCTATCAAACATCTTTGGTGAAACATTAAATAAAAATCACGAAAAAACAATTCAGTATAAATACTAGATTCTTTATTTAAATATTGTACATATTTTAAAACATATTTACATAAATTAGACCTGCATTGTTACACTGACATGGGTGTGTCTTTCACACGCACAGACATCGCTTGCTTGAGAGATGACAATCGTACCATACAGACCGCAAAAGCACCTTTGAGAACGACTTTACATTGACATTAAACACGATGTGGGGGAGACGAGACAAGCTTGCAATGACAGGAAAGGCCTCTTGATTACAGGTCTAGCTATTTGTTAAGGCTGAAACTGTGCTCACACACCCACACACTTTAAGTTAACAGCACCATTACCCATCTCCCCACCCCCCCCTCCTGCATATAGGTTACATCTCTGTCAAATGTAGCTCCATCTTTACCGTTAATACAAGGTCAGAAAACATGTGACGTACAAAAACGTCCTTAATACGAGAGCAGGATGCAAACGAGTGACACAAACTGACACAGAATCCACAGAGCGGGACAGAAAATATGCAAATAATTTGCCACGAATTTGGATTAATGTAAATGTGGTCATTAGTTGCACTTCTGATCCCTCACATAAATTAATTATGAAGTTTGTAGCATCCTGCTTTCACAATGCAAGATACAATTTCTCCCAAGTCTATTTAAGAAGAACAACACAGTGACAATTCTGGCCTCCACCATTGAAATGTTATCCTTACAGCCGGGCTGAGCAGCGACCTTATCTGGTATTTATATATGGCTTTCCTTCTTTGGTTTATAAACCAGTTTGAGACTTTGTTATAGACAACCTAACATATAACTTAAACCAGACATATGATGCAACCATAACTCTCAAACAACTTTAAGCATAGAAAATATACTTCAACGTCCCTCTGAACATCTCCACCCCCACTTCTGGCCATCACACAAAACTCAGAGCACAGGAGCTTTACAGTATTGCTACATGATATTTATAACAACTAAGCATAATGACATACACAACGAAATTGTGTCTTAGATGCACCTGCTTTTAAATTATAAGACATTGTCCAAACCAATGGGGCGAGGTGTTCGACACAGGGACAGGCTATTATGGGCAGAACAGTATTATTAATGTCTTTAATTTATGTCATCAGATGGAATCCAGCACAAACATCAATCATTACGACCATCCAGACATCTGAATTACGAAAGAGAAGCAGCAAACAAATGTAGAGGGTAAAAAGAAATGGAGAAATTCACTCACTTTAAGATATCTGGATCCTTTTTTTCCATCCATCACACAAACCTCATGTCAGCAGACACTTAAAAACGATTTACTTTTAAAACTAAACAACATTAAAAAAATATGTATTTTCCTTAAAAATTCACGCCTGACCTATCATTGCAATTGCAAGCATTCCCAGATGCTAGCTTTAGCTTTGTGAGAGAACAAATATCAACATCGAATAAGTCACATATTCAAACAACAATTCCTCCCATCTATACCCGCACTCACACGCGCACATGTACTCCTTCCTACCACACAACTGAAGCAATCAATCTCAGCAATTATATTCTTGTTCATTTCAGCAAGTGGAAGAGTGGGATTGGTAAAGCTCACTTCAATATCAACATCTATACAGGAAAAAGTATATATTTATGAATGCATGTGTACCTCTTCCACAACAGTAACAAAACAACTCTTTGCTTTAAAGAAAAAACGAGCAGGGACGACAGAAAAAGGCGGAGCCCTGAAAACACAGAAATATTTACAACTTATCAGGATGTGCACACCGACGGTTCCCACGACCAAGTGACCAAACCTGATAAACCTTCGCACGGGAGCTTTAACATGGGTTAGTATCTCTTTACTTTGATCTGACCAAATTAACTAACATTCCCAAAGCCACCTATTACTTTTCATTCCCAGTTAAGACTCCTCCACTCCCAGCCTCAGCCTCCTCAGTCCGTCTGTATGGTTCATTCAAACATGTTTACAACATGGAACCGATTAACAAGGAGAACAACACAGACAGATGTGTCCACAACTGTGAACAACCCCAGACCATGGCTTACTCCTCTTAAAATATCACTTTTTCTTTTTTAATCACGAGGGCCAGCAGATTTGTAAACCCCCAGTGACTGTCACTGTGAGACATGGGAGACTGACGATGCATCCCTCAACCCACTGTACTCGGCTCCTCCTGCATCATGATCAACATGAAAGTGGCCTAGCTGCCTGCTTCTTCTTAAACCGTTCAAGCACCCAAACGAAACAGAAGAAGAAATCAAAATGTCAAACAGGGGGACGTCCTGCAGCAGGGAGTGTGTCGTGTTAGCGGCGCCTCTCCAAATCAGCCCGGAGGACACAGTGCATTTTGGGAGGGCTGCAGGTGGAAGACTCAGGCAGATGGTAAGGAAGGATCAGCCCCCCCAAGAAGCGTGCACACACACACAGGCAGAGATACACACACTCTTTTAGTCTGTATATTCAGCCACAATTGACAGCAGCACCGTGATATCATCTGGCTTCCCTCCTGCAGAAAAAGACACAATGAACAAAAATCATTAGAGGTTTACACACTATTTTCATAACGAATAATCATTTTTTATTTTATTTAACCTTGGTGAAACAGATTATAATAACTTCTCTGATAGATGTACTGTACAAAGAATAAAAGTGAAAAGACAACATGAACAACTTACCTCTTACATTCAGACCATTGTCACAGGCAAACTGTGCAAAAGGAGACATATAGTTGGGGTCGTAGGCAAGATCGTGAGCTTGCTTTGCAATGCTCTGTGCAGTCTGCAGGATGCTGTCATAGTTGGCAGTCTGAAAGAAGAGGAAAAACGACATAAAAAGTATGTTGATGTCATTGAAACATGAAATAAACCAACTTTCTGTACATGTGTATAATGTGTCACTAGACACACACCTTCAGTTTCTTGAGCTCCTGAAGAATCATGTAGTCGGGCATGTTGTCAAAGAGGCCGTCGCTTGCTGTCAGGATGATGTCACCGAGCTGCACATCAAAGGAGGAGCTGTCAGCTGCATCGGGACTGGAGGAAACAGGAGAAGGGTGAGTTCAGTCACAAGTGAAACCGACATGTGACGCCTGAACTGCCCGCAACACTTTCCACTACGGAATTAATCAGGACACGTTGCCAAATCTTATCGGTGGACGCGGTAGGGGTGTTTAATCTGACAGCTGACTTGAAAGCAGCCGGTCCTGTGTGTCCTCATCGACACTGTAAGGCCCCCCTGTTTGCTGGTGCTCCACCAACACTTAAGTTTTATTTCCTGGTACCCTTTAAGAGTATGATCCTCCCTGATCTGGGGGGACTGTATTTTAAAGTATTTTCTCACACCATGAGAAAAAAAATTACCAAGTGGGAGGAAGAAGGAAAAAAAAGTCCTTGAGACTGCTCTAATGGATTACAAAAGATTTATCCCTTGCTAATCAGGCTTCCATTGTCCGAATCAAATTGTGACACCTATCTGGGCAGCCTGGCAAGTCTGTATGTGCGCACCACTGAGATAACAGCGATAACACTTTAGTTGAGGCAGTTGTCTGCCTCAACTAAAGTGGTTGTCTCCAGGTTTTATAAAAAGACGATATCTATAAAGAAGGATTCTGTCTGCAGAAAGCCAATTATAAAAGAGTATATTTGTATCCAAGAACCCAGCTAATAAAAGGCTGCCTATTATTATACTGTTATTCTTTCCTGCTGAGATGCATAATCTGACCTTTTTTACAGATTGTTTCAAAGAGGCACACAGAGAAAAAGAGAGAACAAAACCATACATCTTCTCTATACTTGTCTTGTCGACTTGTGTGAGTCAATGAACCACCAATACAACAACAAGCATCACCTAGAACACAAGTCTGTGCAGAGAATAGCATTAACTGATGATGCTGTGCTTAAAGTACTGATATACTTTCAGCAATAAATAAGTTAATTTGCTTATAAACTGGGGTCAGTGTTTATTACAGAATTAGTTCACTCCCTGGTGGTAGCTGCCAATGGAGAGAACGAATCAAAGATCGCTGCAAACAATTCTACAATTAAAATAAGGTTCAAAACCCAAAGTTACAGTTATTATGAGTGTGTAAAAATTGCTTTTGTTCATTATGAAACTGTGACAGGAAAAATAAGGCTATGGCGAGTCACCAAAGTCCAAGGCATTTATGTTGGAAAATAGGACAGGGGGATTTTCCATGTCAGTTAAAACCGGAAAGATGATGAACTAGTTCAAATGTCAGATGCACAGTCGAGTTTGTCAGCAAACAAGTCGTGTGTACACCTGCACAAACTGGACTGTGACGCCAAGCCGCTCAGATCTTGTTTATTCTTCAAACATTGGGGGACAGCTTGTACTGCAGCCACATTTGCTCAGTCATGTCTCTACCGCAAAGCACTTTTTATTTTTGTTCCTTAAATAATGCTCACATGACTTGTTATGATGCGTCCAAGTGTGAGCTACTGACCTGTCACTAAGCACCACCCCTTCAGCCCCAGGGGGAGCGATAGACAGCTGGAAGGGCGTGTTAAAGTAGTGCTGCTGCTCGTCCGAGCGATGGACCACCTCTCCCTCCCGGACCACCAGGAAACCAGAGTCACCGAGGTTACACGTGTGTAGCCGGTGACTCTGTCTGTCCAGAACCACGATGCAGGCTGTGCTGCTCCCTGCAAACAAGAGGAAAAACCAGTGTAAACTTATGGATCATGTCGTACCACAGTGAAAAACATCCAGGCCAGGCAAACATGAAGCGGAGCCTGGATGTGTGTTTGTCTTCACTTTCAAGACGTAGAATGCTGCACAACCAGTATATCACTGCCTCTGCGTGCACCTTCCTTGTGAATGTAATGCTGAGTGAGAAAAACAAAACACATATCTGGGTCACATTCTTTGCTTGTCCCAGATCCCCAGAGACTGCAGCTCTACGAACCAATCGTCTTAGTAACCTTGGGAGAGGAAGGTCAGACACAGAGCGTGTCACCGCTCCTCAAAATAAGACTAGGTCGTTTGATAAACATGGCGACACGGGGAGGAGGTTAACATTTGGCGTCTGCCTCTGGCTGTGGGTCAGAGATACTGGGTTTCAGGAGAAATGCGACCTTGGTCACATGTTTGACTCGGTCAGGCGTTTGAAATCTGTACAGCTCTCCGGCAGTGTCTGTTACAGATACACTCCAGACCTTTTGGAGGAATCTGGTATGAGGCAAATTATTCCCCCTACGCTGAAGGAAAATTGTTTAAGGTCACTGCATCTCAACTTTCAGGTGGCGACATAACAAAACACAGCTGATCAAGTCTGGTGGTTACGTCAATTGCATCAGTAAGTAGGGTACAGGTCAAAGCCTGAAGCAATGAACAGTCCTTACATTAACAGATATGTCATAAATTACTTCAGGTCAGCAGGTCTGTGTTCAAACATATGCAAAACCTGATCTTTATTATTTCATCATGTTGGTCTAAGGGTTTTGCTAATTTTTCCATCCTTTTTGCAATTTTCTGGTTAGTTAAAGAAAGTCTGACGTGCAAATGTTCTCACTTGAGTTGAATCATCCTGTAGCGCTGTTCTTTAATTCTCTTCAGAATACAGCTCTTCACAGAAGAACCATGACTCACTCCACCGCAGGACGTCTGTGTGTACTCACCCAGCAAGGGAACTTTGTTCTGTAGAAGCTCGTAGTAGCCAGAGGTCAGGATGCCCACTGGGTAACTGGGAATGAAGCGTCCCTCCTTCACCAGTCGCTCACAGGTTCTCATTAAGGTGGCGGAGAACTGAGAGGGGTCAACGCCGTAGTCACGCCAGCCACCTACGCCATCCGCTACACCTGATGGACGGGAATGAACAAAACATTGGTCAGATGCCAGGCAAACATTCTCACACTCCTCAGTCCTGACTCCATGCTCTTTACCTCACCATTATTGTTGGTGGTTAGCTTCCCAGTGTTTTCAGGTGAAATTAACTGGAAAACATCCTTTGAGATTAATGATTCCATGAATTCACAAGACTATGACAGTTCAGACAGGCTTGCAGCTCTGCACCAACCAAGATCCAGAAACTAACAGAATTGGGAGACTTTGTTATTGTGAGAATTTCAGGACAGTCTACAGAGGAATTACTTAATGTGACAGTAATATGTTGTGACATTATTTATCAAAGCAAACTTAAAGTCAGTGGGATAAAGCCATATCGAGAATTATTGGAATATATTTTGTATCAATATAACAAAGGTTATATATACATATAGCTATATTATTACTTTATATCACCCAAGCATACTATATATTGACCAATGCTTATTTTGTTATAGTTTTGACCATATCCTCCAGCCCTAGACGATATTGTGAGGTTATTGTTGATTAGAAACATCAACGTTATTAATAAATGTTGTTTCTATTCCGTAACTTCTTTATAAAGACATTCTGGGAACTTCCAGATATGTCCAGGTGTGCCTCTGGAAATAGGACAATCATCCTGTTTTAGTAAAGCTCCATTGAGGGGCGACCACATACCTCCAGCACCTCTACGTTGTTTCTGCTTACATATGTAAACACGTAAAGCCCTCATTCCTCTGAGCTGAGCTATTCTAACGTCACATCACCAGCACGTCACATTGAACCCGAAACGTAGCCTGTGTAAACACACAACACGTAATAGCAACGTTGACAAACTCGTGCTGAGTCGAGAAATTCACTTTATTAACCCTCAAGTCAAACAAGCGGTGAGGACAAAGCATTGACGTTGAGCTAAGCTACCAGGCTAGCGACGGGTATTAGCAACATGGCTGCCTCCATGCTCAACCATTCTGACCTTTGCAAGACATTGTAGATTTCGGTCCGAGAGGCAGGGATCCGCTCTTAAACAACTCAATCCGCCTGGAAGTGTAAATATCTGAACATCCTGACCAAACGCCATCGATGTGTTGAGTCCGAGCGGAGTAACGTGCAGGTTGAGCTCAACTGGGTGAAAGGTCATTTGAGTTTCTTATCAAAAAACGTGCACATTGGAGAACGTGCGTCAAACAGCTCGATCAAAGGTTTAATACGCGGAATGCTCTATAAGAAGAATGTGTTCTGCAACCTGTTATTAAACTGAATGCTTTTAGGGGGGGGGGGGTTGTGGCTGTGTGTATGCAGGGGGTGATGGGGGGGTGTTTTCATCCGAGGGGTCGCTACACGTGAGGGCTCACTGAAGGTCAACCGGTCGCATAGTGCGTGTTGTGTGTGTGTGTGTGTGTGCCCGGTGACGGTGCTCCGTGTGGCCGCTGCAGCTTACCCAGCACGTCCGCGCTCTTGTGCCGCGCTATGAAGCAGGCGTCGTCCCCGTAGCACATCCCCTTCTTCAGGATCCCCTTACGAAAGTCTTTGCCGAAGCCGCAGCTGGCGCTGATCAGGCTGTAGTCCCGGCCGTCCGTCTGCGACAGCCCGCCCAGGACAGCCCGGGCTACCAGTCTGCCATACGACAGTACGGATAACATCCCCGGCTAGGAGCGGCCCCTTCTCGGTTCGACCCCCAGCACACACCGATCCTCCTCCCCGCTGTCTCGGTGTCCCTTTCGCCGGCCCGGTCGCCTGCCCTTCTCGGCTGCTTCTTCTTCCTCTTGTCTTCCCCGCTGTCTTGCCTGCCTCTTATCCGTCCATGCGACACAGACTACGCCGCTTCCGTGAAATCGTCGCCCCTCCAGGAAAGTCTCTCCCACCTCGCGCAGAGATCCACCGTCCGTCCCCCGGGGCTGTTTATGTGTGAGAGCCGCTCATGGACGCAGATCCTGGACAGAGTTTCCTCCTTCCCAACATGATTCCTCACTTGTACCGGAGCCAGATCAGCGAGTACATACGGGTCCTCGGCGGTTTACAAGCCTGACGTCACGGAGAACTGCCTTCATCCAATGAGAGCCGCTGCGCAGGCCTCCTTTGGTGTGCGCTCGTTTTATTCACGGGGACGTGACGGAAACAGAGCTAATGTTAGCAGCATTTAGCTTGCCTATGATATAATAACACTATGGGGGCACAGGGCTGCTTATGCAAACCATAATTGTATCTTCATTTTACATCTAAATCTATCTATCTATCTATCTATCTATCTATCTATCAATACAACATTCAAGGATAATCATTAGTAAATATTAAAAGAAGATTGTTTGTCATGCTAAATTTCACATTCACAAATGCAGTGAGGAAGGAAGCACCCAACCACCTAACTTGAAAATACAAATTAAGAGATTCTTAAGAGGTTAAGAGGCTTCTTAAGAGGTTAATTCATACTCAAATAAAGGTTCTGCATGAATATAAGTAAGCAAGTACTTTCTTTAAAGTATGAAAAGTAAAGAATGTCACATATCCTCAAGTGCAACAGTCCACCAAATCATACACTGTGCCGACTGCATATTTATTTTAATGCAAGAGTAATAGAGAATCTGTCATAATAATAAATAATGAAGAATGCTGCAGATCCTGCTACTGTAAACACATATCTAATGATGGTTTGCTCAGCTGTGGCCTCTTGTAAATCCATGTTATGTGTGACACAATAATCTGTAAAATTCAGTGGATGGGAAAGTACTGATATTTGCTGATATTTGCAATATGAAAAAGTGTAAAGTACCTGAAATACAGAAATTAAGTGAAATGACTGTATTACAGCATACAACTTTACACATTTATATTTTCAATGAAGAAATAAAAACTAAATATTTCAATATCTTTGGCCAGAAAAACATGCTGTCAAGTTACATTACATTTTTTTACATATATAATAGAAGCTATTATAAAAACAATTCCTGACGTCCATATGTGTTTTTTCTTTGATGAGGGTCAAAACAATATTTCCCCTAGTATCTCCACCTCTACCGCCCGCAATGGAGTTGCCGTGCATCGAAACGAGCGCACCCCGTCTGGACAGACCCACCCCGAGCCAGGCCTCATAACGGAGCAGAGGGAGGACTTGAGCATAACAACGCAGCAACAACGAAGCTCTCACACAATCCAACAATTCACGGTAAGAATTTAGAGTAAATTGAATTATACTTACTGCTTATGTTACGTTAGCCATCGTTTATTAGGTTAGAGAACAAAGCGGCGCACGTGCCCCACATATAAACCTATCATTTAATTTAGTGAATATATTTAACCGGACGAATAGGCTGGATGATAATGATGCAACGCTTGTAATTCACCGATTTAAAGATCAAAAAACATGTTGTTAATTTATCAGAGTGTGCTGATGGTCCGTTGATATAATGTATTTATTTATTTCTGTCTTTAAAATGAACCAAATTATGGAATTATGTGGTCTGGATGTAAGTGGATGTTAGGACACCGATTTTAGTGATGGAACATAGAGAAATATTATTTGGTGCTTAATTCTGTATTATTTTTCATGTAGGTCATTATGAAATGAAAAAGTAAGGCCAGGCCATTCTGCATGTCATGCTAATAGATGATGCTGGAGGAAGGGACATGGAAAGCAATGTTTGTTCTTCTAATGTTGTCATGTTTTACAATAATCACCTTGAAACCCTTTTGTCTGTGTAGGGCCACGATGGGGAGGTTGTGCGAGGTTGCGGTTGTATCCTTCCTTGTTGTCTTTCTTCTGAGCACTGAATCTACATGGGCTAAAAGAGGAGGCAGCAGCAGCAGCAGCGGAAAGAAGACCTCATCATCCAGCAACAGGGGTGGGACACAATCCAAGCCTAGCTCTCAGCCAGGAAGCTATCCGAGGCAGCCTCAGAATCCTAATCGTAACCCCAATCCATATCCCGCCGGGGGAAGTTACCCTCATCCTGGAGCAGGCAACACAAATCCAGGAGGAGTTCCCAGACAAAACCCAGGAAGTTATCCAGGAGCTGGAGGTTATCCTAACCAGAATCCTGGTAGAGTCAATCCTGGAGGTTATCCGAACCAGAACCCTGCTGGAGGTTATCCAGCAGCAGGTGGCTACCCAGCAGCAGGTGGCTACCCAGCAGCAGGTGGCTACCCAGCTGGAGGTGGTTATCCTAACCAGAATCCAGCAAGAAATTATCCAGGTGCAGGAGGCTATCCAGCAGGAGGTGGTTATCCTAACCAGAATCCAGGAAGAAATTATCCAAATCAGTATCCAGGTGCTGGAGGATACCCAGGTGGAGGTGGCTACCCAGGAGCAGGTGGCTACCCAGCAGGAGGTGGCTACCCAGTCAGAGGTGGAAATACAGGACAAGGTTGGGGTGCGCCTGCCGGAAATCCAGGGGGTTACCCTGGTGGTTATCCTGCTGGTTCGCCCAACTGGAATCCCAATAATAAGATCCTCAGTCCCCGCTTCGGTGGGGGAAGCTATGGGCAAGGTGGTTATGGGACGGGAGGGTCTCCATTCTCCCATTCTGTACAGAATATGGGATACAAGCCCCAGTCAACAGGTTTTGCCAAAAAAGCCATGATGGCAGCAGGTGTCGGTGCTGTGGCTGGAATGGCCGTTGGGTATGGACTTGGGCGGTTCCCTAGACCGCATTTCAATTTCCGCAACCCCGAAGAGGAGAACTCCTACAACAACTACATGTACCGCAGCTATGGCTCCCGCTCCACTGATCAAAAAGACTATGGCCGTGATTATGTCTACAGCCCTCCGCCCCGAGCGCAGACTTATGAGAACTTCATGAGTACCTGCATGAACAGGACTGATCTTCTGAAAGAGCAGAGCCGCAGCTCCACCACTACTCAGATCGAAAGCAATGAGGATAATGACACCGTCAGCATTGAGGAGATTGGATACCCGGCACTAATTGAGCAAGTGAGGTCCAAACGCTGCGTGGAAAAGTACATGGAATATTCTCAGCAGTTTCTTGTGGAACGAAAGGCCGAGCAACAGTTGCAGCCCAGTCGCGGTGACCCCCTGAGCTATGGCGTGATTCAGCTTGGCACCTCCCTCTTTGTGCTAATGTCCAGCATGCTCCTCCTCCAGTGAGAACATTTCGACTTCCTTTCACTATATACCCCGAATGGGTTTCTACTTTGCCCAGTATACTTGCACGTCTACTGTCTACTTATGTCACTTTGTTCCAACATCACAAACCTAGCTGTATGCTTAATGTAGAAGCTCTCCGAATCATATTTAGTCGACCATCTTGTACTGCTGCAGACTAACAAAGGGTAACAAAATGTTTATGTGTATATTGTGACAAAAAGGAGTACACTTCAAGAGGCAGCAGTCTGTTTGGAATCTTTGTTAGATCTTTTTGTAGCAGGAACTGCACTTAATTTTCTTCTGCCAGTTTTTTTTTCAATGATTGACTTTAAAAGCTTAGAAAACTGATTCAGGGCGCTTAAGTTAAGTTAATGACAATAAATGTATCTGCTACTGTGTAAAATAGGAATGTTACTAAGAGTTTTATATATGTACAGATTAATCAGATCTAATCATCCCCTCATCAGAACTGGACGATCAAATAGACTGACTGTGGCAAGATAGTCTTAAGCAAAAGGAAATTTTCATTTGGAATCAAAGTCAGGGTCTGAGTATTACATTTGGATAGATGCAAACATTAGTATGCTACGACTACGGTATTAGGGCCGCATAAACTGGAAAAGTTGAGATAATATATCAGTATAGATTAAGGCTTCATGTTTTTTTCGAAGGGGAATATCAGAAGATCAGCCCTGTTGCCTGCATGCAAATAACAAGTTGGAGCATGTTGTTGTGTTGTACTTTCAGGAGTGGCACATTGTGTACAGAGGCAACTGGACCTTCTTGTTTCGTCTCTTCAAGGTTAATTTGGTTTATTACCCCAATGTTACAGCTCTAGTAAAATTATGTCCAAGAGTACAATTGACATGTTGCTTGAAATTATGATCTCTGTCTTAAATTGACGACTTTTTTGCCTTGTGATATTATGGCTTTTTCGGGAAATCTCCCATTATTTTTTTCCTTTCAAGTGGCCCTAATACTACATGGTATACAGTTTTCATTTTGAGATGAATAATTGATTTAAAAAAGGAGCATCACTGCTAAATGCTGGAAATTGATTTGGCAGTGGGAACAAAGTAAGAGACATCTCGTAATTATGGTGGGCAAGTTGTGTTCTTGCAACAGGATCAGCCTCTGTATTAACTTGGGGAGTCGTCCATCGGGAGTGATGAGTGATAATGTTGGCTCCACTCAGAACAAAGCCACTAAAAGCTTTCAAGACTGGCCCATGTTCAGATTTTGTCAAAAGCACATTTGTTGCAAGATGATAATAGCCTGAAGGATTTCTTGGAAATGGTTATTAAGTCAAATGTCCCAAATGGCCTCCAACTTCATTAACAGATTGAATTACACTGGAAGATGCTGGAGGCTAATTTCTTTCTTTTTCAAAACTTGAGATTTTACCATTGACATTATTGCCAATGAATAGTTTAACACTGTCGAAGGAAATCAAAATAAGAAGACATCCTCCCGTTAAGGGGCAGGTCCGCCTCGTCTCAGGTTCACCGCACTCACACATTGTTAGTTTGTTGTTCAGCGGCCTGATAACAACCGAGATTGGATTTTATAGCTCTGGAGAAATGAGGCTTGATGCCATTAGTGCGGCCTCTGCCCACTGTTGAGAAGGAAATGGGAGCATTTGTCGATGCTCTTACTGTGGGCAGTGATTCCATTGTTGTTTAGATCAGAGGAGCTTCCACAACAATCCACCTTCTCTGCTCTATCTCTGCACCTTTACCTTAATGTTGTCGCACGGCTTCTTCACAGTTGGGACCAGATTAACTGGGGAACTAGAGGCGCTGACTTTAAATCGGCTGGAAACGGGGTCTAGCTCCACCGCTCCATCGTGCATGAGCATCGCTGTCCTGGTTCGCTCTTGTATCTTGTGCCAACCTTGGTTTCAAGTTCATGTCACCGGAGACACTGACACTTTATAGGCTTCCCAGGGCTGAGCTGTTCAGTACATCTCTGTGTCTTCCTCTTACCTTTGCCCATGAGATAAGTTCGATGCCCGACTCCAAAGGCCTCCCCAGCTTTTCACGACGTGTCTCTCCAGTGTGTAAATGTGTGCTCTTCTTTTTGCCAGTTGTGTTTAGTGATTGTTTTTGTGATTGTTTTGTTATTCCAGCCTATTTTTATCATCTGACTATTTTAATTCTTACCTTCTTTTGCTGTTCATTTTAGTCTGCTGTTTGGAGAGGTTGTATTCAATATACTAACACAATATTCAGTGTCTAATAACATATATATATATATATACACCTATATATAGAGGCAAAATCAAAGAGTACAGTTAAAACAATCGCAAAGCATCTGGAAGTGATCATATATGGACTTTTAATGATTGTTTTCTAATTGCTCCTCCTCCCAGTTAATTGTTTTCATTTTCTCCGTCTATACTTTTTTCCATTTAATATTATTGATTCTGACAAAATGAATTGAATTTATTTGAAATCATAAATTGTAATAATTTTGACCACTTCATCATGTCTGTGCTGTAGAATATCTGTAAAGTGCACTTATTTCCCTGTAGAACTGGATCTTTTGTAACTGCTGGAAATCTGTTTGGATTTTCTGGTTCACTTTACTCATCTAATTTCTCTTAGAAATGATTGTTCTGATTTTGTATTGTTATTGGATGTTTGTGTGTTAAAATAAAAATAACAACAATTACGGTTTTCTCTGCCTTAAATATAATTTCACATACACTTACATTTATTCTCACAAATTATCTTTCAACTAATGAAATACTTACATTTAATAAAATTGTCGAATTAACTTTATTTGTAGTTACTTGTAATTAATCTTTCATTTTGATCAATATGTGATTATTCAGACTCTGGATCAGTAAACAAATAATTGTACATGCTAGACAAGGCTTTATATCTAAATATGATGTTTTGAGCAGTTTAAGCTATTTAGTTGAATGGAAAAAAATGGTCAGAATAAGCGGCAACTTAAGATGTAAACTATAATAGTGACAAATCATTTTCAAGCCAAAATAACTCAAACTTGCTCCTTTTTTGGGATATCTGGCATTTTTGGCAAAATATTAAGATATTTGATGAGAGAAGAAAATACTTCCACTTATAGGCCTTTTCCCAGTTTTTCAAAAGTTTAAAATATTAAATTATTAATTGAGGACATATTTGGTGGATAAATTGAAAATTTAAATCATTGGTTGTAGCCATATAGTCTAAACATATTTGTATCCCTATAAGCACTTATATTGATAACAAGTCAATGTTCCTTATCAATTTATTTGTTGCCCTTAAAGTTTTAGGGCTTAAGTGAATCAATAAACAGACTGGAAGCAGCTGGTAAAATAACCACCACAGTGCATTTTTAATGGCAGAATGTATCCTCCCCCTGACATCCCAGATAAATTACTGCAGACATAACTTAAGTTGCTATGGGTCTGCATTCACATAAGGCATATAGAACAATTTTAAGTTGAAGCTTGGACCAATTTAATCATCTCATATTAAATCAGAGAGGACAGGGAGGATAGCTTAGTCAAACAAGCATTTATTTGATTTGATCGGACGCTTCATCCCACTGATCCGAGGTTAGATTAAATATCTGCTATCCAGGCTGCAACGAGGAAAGACGCCACTTGTCCGACTGTGAGAAAGATGTTAGTCGGGTGAGCGGGTGCGGCCGTGTTGACCAAGGACTTCCACAGGGACGGGTTCTGATGTCCTTGGCCTTCGTCGTGATGAGGCCGCTGATCTTTCTCAGAGGAAGACTTGTGGCCGTGATGACCCCCATGATGCTTCTTCTTGCCCAGGAACCCCAGCCCGTACCCGGTGCCCGTGCCCCCCAGGATGCCGGCTGCTGCTGCTGCTCCTGCCAACTTCAGGCCCTTCTTGGAGAGGCCTTTGCTTTTGGAGGGAGGCGGTTTATCGTCATCGCCTTTTCCTCGACCCTTGAAGAAGCCTCCACGCTTACTGTCGACAAGATGTGGGCACAGTGCTGCCATAAGCAACAGCAACACCCACAGGGAGAGGAGCTTCTGCTGGACCTTCATGACTGGGGATCTGCACCCTGCAAAAACACGCGCGTGCTGATTAAAGAAGTGGAGGCAATAATAACTCTCTCTTTGCCGAAGCTGCCCCCCTTTTATATTTACGCTCTGCTGGTTCTCATTCAAAGTTGCATCAAAGCTTTTCATTTTGCTCCCCGCACAACCACAGTCACATGCTCACCTCCAGCACGGACACAACAGACAACCAGAACAATCCACACGCTCCCTGTGTCAACACTGGGATTAACTGGGCATTGTGCATGTGATCACATTTCTCCCTTTCATGAGGCATCTGTTTTTTCCAAGTTGTAATTGGCACCATACATTATTACAGGCTGCTGCAAAAAATATGAATCATGTAGTATCATCATTTACATTGTTAGGATTCATTTGGAAAAAACCAACAGGTAAAAAGTGCGGATTGGAAATGATTGATTGATCAAAAACCATCTTGCTGTTAATAATAAGGAAAGTTAATCACACCTACCTTTGAGAGTAGTCACACTGAGGTGATGGAGGTTTTGGTGATGGAGCAGCCGTCCCTTTTCAAATCACAGCACCCACAGGGCAGCACAGTTTGGTTTTCAGCATCATTCCCATACCTACAAGCACTTAACACGCGGCTCCTCCCCAAAACAAACCCTTCACTACGATTGGCTCCTGATCGATAATACAGATACAGGTTCAATGATTTTTGTCGACGGGGGGGTTTTCACATACAGTTGTGACGCCTCGTTTTCTCTCGTTATTCAGCAAATGCAACGGCAACACATAACTGTATGCATTGACTCTGTATTTTCCAGCACAGGTCTGTAGCTCCCACAAAATATGTCTGCACTTCATTTGATGGATCATAAGCCCACTGGTTTTTTCGTGCATGACTCGAAGGCTCAAAAATGGTTAAAGGGAAATTGTTGGGTTATCTTTTTAATTGCAATGTCTGACCATAAATTTGATTTGGATCTTAAGATGGAAGGATGTTCTGTAGAGAGAGGGGGTCGGTCAAAGTGTGCAGGTCTTAATTGCAAGTTTAACCCAAGCATATTTATTTCTAGGATTCATTTACATTGTTGTTGTTATCTTATGGCTCTCTAATTTACAATTAACAATCGCTATATACACGCACTCTCATTCATTTGCAGTGATATCGGAATTGAAATGGAAATAAATCACCCGTATCGCCATATTGCACAGGATAGTTTGATATAGACAGTTTCTCAACATCTCATATATGGAAGCTCTTACAGGGAGGATTCAAGGATCCTCTTTAGCAGCCAAACTGCGGCTTTGCATGAAAACATTGTATGTATTGGTGTTGCTGTGCTATAAGTATGAATGTAGAAAAACAGAATACTGATCACTACCAATTTAAAAAACCCATTTGAATGTACTTATAGACTATGAGAGAGTGTTGATGCTTTTCGTCGCTTTGAAAAGAAAATAAGGTTAATTTAGTTATTGTTGTCTATGCAACAACAAGTTGAAGACATTTGGTCGAGAGGAACGACTTCAAGTCCGTCGCTCAGAACAAGAGCCAAAAACTCAACCCTTTGCACAGAGGATAAAATGAACATGGCTGCCAGGCTTTAAGAATCTGAACTTTCTTTTATGCGTGAAATGTCCAGATGATGATGTAAAGATAGAAAGAGAAGTGGAACAAGAGATTTCATTTCCCCAAACTGGTCAAAACAGGAAAAGAATAGCCTCGAGCAAAATCAAAGAACTAAGAATTTTTTTGTTGTGTGTCATGGATTTGAAGGATCGTCTGCACATAACAATTTTTACAATTGCTGCTTTGTTCATCCTAACTCTGCATATTGCTAGAGACATGGAAACACCATCTTACAAGTGTAATGCAACACATTTGATGCAAACATATGCTGAAGACTTGTTTGGTTTTATTTTGAAATATACCAGCCATGTGTATTTATATCCCAGTGAAAAATAGTAACACCCTGCACATGTGTATTTAGCACATTCACATCCTACTCTCACATTTCAGATATTCTCTCTAAAAAGAAGATGCATGCTGGAGTGGACAGTGACGGCATACATTTATTTCAGCAGGTTTTGGGTCAACATGACAAAAACCGAACCTCAATCTGAAGACACACACCAAAAAACTGGACTATTTTTCTTTGCAGTGTGACACAGTAAAAAGTCTCATCCCACTCTCGCCTGAGTTTCAAAGTGGTCAACAACAAAACTCCCCGTGGTCTGCATCACATGCTTTGACTGGTGGGGCAAACACTCATGCTCATACAGCAACGATGACAAATCCTTTGTGCTTCATGTGCAAATAATAAAGTGAAAACTGTCATGCTAAGAAAAAGGGCTTCAGGTGATTTGGGTGAATTCTGCACATTTCTCTGCATAACAGTTTGTCTGGAGAAGTACGAGTGTTTGGCTGTTTCAGGGTGAATTGATTTATGAATTTATTTCAGACCCAGAGGCTTGTAGCTGGAAGCACTTTGCCGCATTACTGACTCGTGTCCGCCCAAAGACACTAGATGACGTTTTCAAAGAGCTGCATTGAAGCCATTATACTTTCATCCTGGAGAGGAGATTAAACAGAAGCACCAGCTCAGCCAATCGCCTTTGTTTAAAACTTCGGTTGTATCACGCCGGTCGGCTTTATGGATACTTTACCTTTTGGCAGGTTTCTATGAATTCATCTATTGTCACCACTCCGTCTCTGTTACGATCCATTTTCTGAAAAACGTCATGCACAGGAGAAAAGAGACTTGTAATATTTAGTTGTGTAAGTGTGTGAAATACTATGTGATTTTGATGTGAGGATCCAGAGATGACACGCGCTGGACATGACTGTTGAGAGTTTGTTTAGCATGTTACAATAACAAGTATTAAGTAATGTGTGATAAAATCTCTCTCTTATCTTAGCATTTTAGTTATATTGTTTACAATGCTATTTGGGACATTTTCACAATTTACCACATGGGCTCCATGTGGTAAATGTGGAGGAACAGAAGTGCTGCATCACTGCCTGAAGTGGCCCACTTCCGCATGCTGTCTGGGAAGTGCAGTAATGCAGGCTGTGGTCTCAGATCAGTGCAAGATCTGGATGTAATGATATCTAATTAGATGACCAGGACTGGGCCGCGCGGTTTTGTGGATTCAGAGATAGCTCACCTGGAAGAATTTCTCCACGTGGTCAAAGGGGGAATCGTCCCGCACACTGGGCAAAGTGTACCTGCCCATCATGTCATAAATCGATGTCATTATTGCCAACATCTCCTGCAGGTGAAACAAATAAAGAAGAAACTAAAAACATCCACATCTCACTGCAACAGATTTGGATATTTTCCCCATGACAATCAGGAGCGTACCTCCTTAGTGACGTAGCCGTCCTTATTGATGTCGTATAGATTAAACGCCCATCGCAGTTTCTCTGTGACGGAGCCTCTGAGCAACACAGACAGTCCTACCACAAAGTCCTGGAACACAAAGATCGTTGATAAATTCAAAACTAAATGTCCCTCTTGATTATTGACCACAGGGAACGAGACATCAACACGAGAGCAGACCTCTGGGAACTCACTTCAAAGCGGATGGAGCCACTTCTGTCCATGTCAAAAGCGTTGAACAAGAAATGTGCATATGTGGTTGCATCTGAAAAACAAAGAATGGACACACAGGGATACAAATGAACATGCACAATTTGTAAACATTTTGACTTTGAGAAGCAGTTAAAGTAATAGGGACTGATACACACTAAACTTCAGGAGCCCTGGACCATGTGTTCAAATATCACACTTTACCTCCTTGAGGGAAGAACTGTGAGTAAATGGTCTTGAAAGTTTCTTCATCCACGAGTCCACTGGGACACTCCTGTGGGAAGATAAACAAATAAATGACTTACATGTTTTCTACAGTGTACGCCAATATAAATACCTAAACTGTCACGTTAAAGATTCTCCAGGATCCTGTTTTATTTTGCAAGTCATTAACCCTTCTTGTCTTCTGCAGTACTTGGTTCTTGTTACACACCTGTCACCCGATTAGCTTCCTGTCCCTGCATTGTTCCCCCAAGAAACCCCTTTTAAAAGACTGCACTTCCCTTTGCCCCCTGCCACACTATTGATAAAACACTGAGGATTAGGAAATGAAGGCAATGATACCATCTGTAAACCAATGGGAGCGTGGGGCCTGTTTTACTTCAACACACACTCCCTTCTCCCTCTAATCAGTACCCGAGGGCCGACCAACAGCACAGTGTAGTGTCTAACTCAGATGCTCAGACAGAGAGGCACCACCTCTGACTGTTGTGCGTATTTCACCAATGGTAAAGACACAACATGATATAGAAATGCATATTTAGTCTTAACTATCCAAAAGGATGTGAACGGCTACATGTAAGCTAGAGAGTGACAGCAACGTTAGCCTTTCAGGGATGTGCTGTTGGAATGGGTGACGCAAGTAGAGGGAGATATACTGGGATGCTGTTTGGAGACGTCTTGAGACTTGTGGGTGACGATTGCTTATTGTTCCACCTTCTGGTCTCATTGATGCATCAAGTCGACATTTAAATCTTGTCCATAAGACATCAGCTGCAGCTTGAGTTCCCCTTTCACCAGCTTCCAAAAATATGCCATAACAACAATAACCAAGCGACCAGCTGTGATAGAACACTGGCAAAGTATAAATACATAACTACACCCATACTGTTCTTTTGTGGGCGACAGCTCAAATATTGTTCTGTAATCAAAGTATTCTTCATAAAAATCATAATAACTTTACTTGTATAGCATTTTTCAAAACAAAGTTGCAAAGTGCTTCACATAAAACAGAGCAAAACAGTAAAAGACAGGAGAAAGAAAAACGAAAGGGAATAAAAACAACATGGCCTATTTCGATTTTATGAATTAAATGAATAAAAAACACTGACAAAATTGAAATGACTCATCATAACCATCATAAATTAAATGAAACAAAGTATCAGCTTTGTACCAATGTGTTTTAAGGAGTGTTTTAATATGGGCGACCAGATCAGAGCTCCTGATCTTGATGTGTTCCAAAGTCTAGAGGCTCTGGTAGAAATAGCTCAGCGCTGCATCTGAAGAATCTCTTTTTCTTCCTTCTGTAGTAGATGCTGATATTTTAAAATACACCAAATCCATAACTGCAGTGCCAGGATGTGGCCACGAGAGGGCGAGGAAGGCAGGATATCCAATACACAGAGACAATTAAGAAAATTGCCTTGACGCCTTTTGAGCTTTTCATCAATCCACAGAATGTAGTTACACAGACGTGGTACAGCAATGAGGAGCCTGGTCTATGAGCTAATGTGAAGCAAAACAAGAGCTTGGTCTCAGTACAACAGGAGCACAAGTGTCAAACTGTTTATTGGAACGTCTTCCAACCCTTTGCTCTCAGTCTGCTGCCAAACACCAGCAGGAATAAATCTTACTCCACAGCCCAAAAGAATGATGATTCACATGCGATACATATATGTTTCATAAAAACCTGCATGCAAAGGTTTTGAGTGGATGAGGAAGCTGCTAAATGAATCTTTCTATCAGTGACATAGCAGAAAAATATTGTTGTTATTAATGACGACGTTTCTATTCCTGCCATGATGAGTCAGAAACGTCTTATTATTTGACTCCGTTGAGACCTCGGGGAGGATTTCCTTTTAACCACTTTCTTTACCACAGTGTTTCCTTAACGTCTCACAAACCCCATCAAACCTTTTTAATGCTGCAGTTTTGTTTACATCAGCTCCTGGTCCTCTCCCTCTCCTCTTTAATGGCACATTGCTACCTTTAATGGCACATTACAGCTACTGACTGTCGATATTCAATTACCTGCATCTGTGCTCTGCAAAAAAAAACACACGTCTCGTCATCCCCATGCTTTTCCATGTGTTGGTAGAACACAATATGAGGGAAGAATACGTCCAAATGGCTCAACTGGGCCACTAAAGGTCAAAAGATCCTCAATCTGCCTCTTTTTGGTCTCGGTGCTAATGTTACTGAAACAATGATTATTTAAAGATGTTCATGAAATGTTACAATTGAACAGCCAACCGACAACACATGACTAATGTGAACAACCCTGTATATATTTGTGTTTTTCATGATTTTGGATCGACTCCACAAAATCGGTTCAGCTGTTTTTTGGTAATCTTACATGAATGGCGATGAAATCACAACCTCCTACAGAACATATCGCACAATAGACTGTCTTGCTGAGGTCAAGTGGAGAGGAACAGAGGCTAGAGAGCCAAGGAGGGAGTGGAGTCTACATACTTTTGACTATTAAGTTAAGGAACTGTAAATTGTGCCTGGAAGTTGACTGCACCTTTAGCCCCAGTTGCTCTATTTAAAACGTCCCTCGCGTTCTTCTTACATTTTTGAATCCTCTGTAAAGCGACTGCAGCTCCTTCCTGGTGAACTTAGTCTGGACCTGCAGCTGATCGAGACCCTCCGGTTGGTAACGCACCATCGAGAGCTCAAGGTCCCCGTCGTTGCTCTCTGCCGGAGGGAAACAGAGAAATCGAGGGAGGTGCGATACAGGAGGGTAAGGAAGAAATGAGGGAGGAAACTAGGTAAGACAAAAAAGAAAGAAAGAAAAAGAGGGGAAAGGGGCCGGGCAGGAGTCGAATGCAGGGAAATCTAATGGATGGGAGACAAAGAATTAAAATAACTGAATATAACTTGAAATGCTCACCATCTAATCACAAAGAAAACAGAAAGGAAGAGGTGAAGGAAGAGAAGGTGAGACAAGGAAACAGGTGGGAGATAAAACGTGTCAAGTAGAATGTACAGAATTGGACAAATATGAGAAGAGAAGATGCGACAGATGAAAATGTTATATTTGACAGAAAAGTAGGAAAATTATGAGTAAGAGTAACTTGTAGCTTGTTGTAAAAAAACCTGGAAAGAAAAGGCAAAGAAACTGTTTGTTTCCATTTCGATCTGAGCAAATGTGCAGATATACGTGCTCATTTTTATATTCTTGCTATTCTGGGCCTTTCTTAGGTCAATTTTCTATAAAAAGAGCAACTTTCCCAGAAGCAGCACATAAAAAAGACGAAAATAAAGTAAATTTAAAGCGCATTTCACTTAGATAATGTTATTTGGATCAGCTTCATCTGACAAGTCTAGGTGTCCTTCAGGACAAAAGTTTATTACAATTGCCAGAGGGACAAAATTGATGAGTTTAGTTTAAATTAAAAGACAAAATATGTATATTGGGGATGACGGTTTGCAGAGAGGGCTGGGATGAAGTCAAGCTACCACTGGAGCTGTACTCACCATCTTTACAAGAGTGACATGCAAAGAGAAAGTTGAGGAAGACGAGGGAGGGATGGAGGAGAGGGGGGGGGAGAAGAAAGTCACAGGACTGTTAAAATGATTAGTTATACATTTATTTTTACCAACACTGATGTACAGTAAATGATGATTAATGGACGAATGCAGATTTGATGGTCTATCTCAAAACACTCACAAGCCATCATGTCTATTGAAAATACTGTAATACTGTAAGATATTGAGACGTGAGTATATATGTATTGTTTTTACCCGGTCAACACATCCAGCCTGTTTTCATGACTACATTCAACTATTGCATTACAATCCACTACATCGACTCCACAGTGTTTTTGCTCCAGTGCTGCACAGAACGCCAAATAAACTCACGCCACTGATGTCTTACCTTCCAGTGACAGCGGCTCCCAGATCCCAAACTGTTTGAGCACGACATAAAACAGTCCAACAACAACCACGATTGCAATTACTTCCATGCCATCCAGTCCCATTGTCGCCTTGCATCAGATAGGACCTGTGCAGAAGCTTCACCTTTGAGAACTTGTGTTTCTAAACGGACAATTTGACCGAGCGGCTTGCATCCACAAAATATCACCTGCTGTCAGTCATCTCCTTCCTCCAGGCAGCTTCCTGTTTGATCAGTGTTTTTGTTCAGGCATCAGCAGTTTAAATCACTTAAAAGACTTCAACCACTGACCAGGAAAAAAGGCTCTATTACAGTGAGTGGAGAGCATCCTCCTCTATGCAAACAAATCCAAAGTCCATGGTGCGATCCTGCAGAGACGTATGGAATTCACAAAGTCTTAATCCCCCAAAATGATCCGAGGCTATCGCCGCTCGCACACGATCCATCTCTGCGACTGCGTTTCACCTCCTGGCCCAGATCATTTTAGGATCTCTCCCACAACTCCCATCAACGCAGGGGCTCCACCCCCCTACGCACTCCACATCCTCCATCACTCTGGCCCGAGCTGTGCGTGTGTGCGCGTGTGTGTGTGCGGTTGTTACTGAAGGAATTTCTTTACTAATAGTCTCTGATTGACAGTCTGACCCGTCTTTATACCCTCGGTCCTTTCGAGTACGCAGAGCTGTAAAACTAAGCATTGATCCACATCCGCTGATGACTAGGATATGAACTGCACTTAGAGCGGAGGAGTGTGCCCTGCCCTTTGTGGCGCTGCTCGTGTCTACCGGGCCGTTCACAGATACTCCGGCTCAATAGCTACTCACTACGCACCGTTTCTGTGACTGCAGAAACGCTGCTTTGTTTATTACATTGTAGTTAAGAATAGTAAAGTTGCACTGAAGTACCTCTGGGCTGCGATGCACACCTCCGAGGTCACTTTGCAGCTCCTGTTAAAAAAACGCTCCTCGTAAAACGTTCCCGAGCTCTGACACAACGACAACATGTGTTTGTGTGTTTGTGCCACGCTGGAAGACAATGAGAGTGAAGAAGAATGTGAGCATATAGTCGGCACCACTGATGACCTGGCACAGCGTAATGGACTCGGTTCAAGAAGGAAAGGGGGGTGGGAGGGCAAATCAATTGTTGAGAGATAAAACATTGTTGCTGGAGTGGGGGGGGGGACGGCAGGGCCAGAGATGCATTCCGACGGCCGGGCAGGGTTTATGTAAGTGAGAGACTCCAAATGGGCTCTTCCTGAATGTCTGAGTCAAACAGCCACTGACATAACTAATGAGCTGAGATGATGCCGAAAATACAGAGATGCAGTATCGATGAAAAACGCGAGAAGAACAGTGTTACAGGTGTAAACAGACAATTAGAATTGCTGCCCTGTGGTTGCATGACTCAGCCATCCAGAGCAGTTCCAGTCTATATGTGACCTTTGACCTTCCGGAATCTAATCAGTTCATCTTTGAGTCCAATTGACAACTGATCAAATATCCTAAAGGCAGAGTTGAGGCGTCATGTTCAGGAGACATGTTTTGTGAGGCCACCATGACCTTTGACCTTTGACCACCCAAACCACATCAGTTAATCTGTGACCACGATTCTAAGGGATTCTCTTGAGACATCCTTGAGACAAAATTATAGAACAGAATTCTTGAGGTAGAATGACTGGAGCGTTCATGAGGCAAAACGGGTTTTGTGAGGCTGCAGTGTCCTTGTCCTTCAACCTTTGACCACCGAATGTTAATCGGTTCATTTTTGAGTCGTAGGGAATGTTTGTACCAAATTTGGTAAGGACTCCCCGGAGGTGGTTCTACAATATTCTGTTCACAAGGCAAAAGGCCAAGTGCATGATCACGAGAATGGGACGGACTGCCCTTAAAAGTTCTCACTTAAGAAGAACACTTTGTTAACGTAAGGGAAGTAAGCTACAACCGGTTTTGCACTGGAGCAAAGTACCAATGGGTATAAACTTATAATAATATGCTTAATTTGCCTTTTCTGAGTGGAAAGTGTGAGGTCATCGTCGAGCTTGTAAAACACTTCCCCTTAAATACGGCGGCAGAATTAGTGAGACGTGCGCAGCTCGTTTCCTCACCAGACAGAAGCCATTACCCCAACATGCAAGATGCATGAGCTGATGTGGATGTGGGAAGTCACCTGCCATAAAAAATAATGCAACATAATACTGTTTAATGCACCTTAAGTGCTGATCTGTCCACGTACTTCTATTAAATACAGACAAGAGTGAGGTGGCTTAAGCCTGCGGAGATGCAGGCAGTGCAGCCATCACCATCAGCCTTTAATGACTGCAGAGAGAGAGCAACATTACAGCTCCCAGCTCCAGCTCATCAATCACACACTTCCACCAGCTCAAGTCACACAAGTGAACAACATTCACTTTGTTCTCTGGAAGTAATTTCTTTGCAACTTTCGAGGGGGCCATTGTTTTTTCAGGTGTTTCAGATTTTGTGAGATATTATCTTGACTTGTTTTTATTTTCTCCTGTGACTTGATTTGATAACAATCTCATGTCATTCATTTTTAGAGAGGATTTTTATAGTTATGTGAAGATGGTCACATCATTTTCAGAGCTTTGTTCTGTACATTGTGTACGTCTGTGTAGGTTCAGTGCAGAAATAGATGCTATGATGACTCTTGACCAGCAGATGGCAGTAGAGTTGCAGGAAACGTATTTAAAGCTCAATGAATGTTTTCATATCAGTAGGTGAAGAAAAGTCAATATGGATAAAGTGATTGATAGATATAATAATATATGTTAAAATTGTTTGCTTAATTTGAGTTCACTGAATGCAGAGGGAACAAGATTTTAGGATTTCACAATTTTACATCTAATGGAGTCCTTATGTATATATAAGTAAAGAGCTCATAAATAAATTATTCGAGACCATTTCCTTGCTGATGTCCAAACTAGGGGTGAGACACGTGGATGTTTAGTAATTGTATAATGTTTCTGCATTACAGTTACAACACATTGAAGTCAGGATTTCTTTTTTTTAAAAAAGCTATTAGAGCGTTTGCTATGTCACTGTTTCCATCAGTGTCCTGTCGAAGGCACACGACCATCTGTCTGCCGGCAGAGAGCGGAGTCAGCAGTGAGTGAACGAGGTCGTCTCTGGAAGCAGGTCACGTTTTCTGCTTATCATCGTGGTTTCCACCGAGGCAAATTTAAGCAGAGAACAAGAAGAAATATTCCATCATGGATGAAAAAACCCTGTTTGCAGATTGAAGACAACATGTGATATTGGCAGGGCGGAATGTGAACTGTCTGTGGAGCGTGTTCACACAGCGGCCTGCCTGCTCCGTCTGCTCACACAGGAGGGCACTGTCAATAATTCAGATTTGGGTGTGTAAGGGCAGTCGGTGGAAAGGTCTCAGCTCCTCCCGGAACAAAAACATGGTGAAGGGGAACTCAGATATATAGTGTTCAAAATGTTGACTCCAAATCACTATAATTGATTATATAACACTGAAACTAGTAGATGAAATCATTTCTGTGTCTGTGTACAGAGGAATTCAGTGTGCAGAGGAACTATTCGTTCCTCTGTTACTATTCGGAGGGAGGAATGTGGAGTGGATCAAGGTTAAGCCTGCGAAGCGGACCAGGAAGTAAAGTGGCAGCCATCCGATCACTAACCGATTAAGTGTTTGGAAGAGGTGGCGTCGAGGTATGTGCTGTAAACACTGAGCAGAACAGAGCGGAGGAAGTGCGACAACATTAAATTCTAACTGTAGATCTATACTTTAAATGGGGCAGACGCTTTAAAATTCATGTATTCTGTAATGCCGGAGGTAGAAAGGTCTTCCTCCCTGCGCTGGATCTGCCACCTCCCCTGCCGTCACACACCATCAAGTGGTTACAGGCCGTGGTTCTGTCTCTTTATCTGCTTCTACCTGGGCCCTGTTGAGTCGTGCTGGCGATGATCCACTTGACGAGACAGCACTTCATCAGAGATTTACGCGTGAGCCGCGGCTTCTGCCACTTGGGGCCCTCGGCCTGCCCGCTCGGGTTGGGATCTTTTCCATTGGCTTCGGGCATCACACCGCCGTCAAACACCTTCTCGTTGGCCTGAGGAGAATCACAGAGATGAAACCAACGTGGCTCATTATTCACTGAGGGTGGATTTTGATGCTCCACTGTACACGAATCACATGACCACACCTCAGACAGGGAGGAGAAACCAAGCATCTACCTGGAAAAGGAACCACTTCAAGGCTTCAGCTCCATTTTGACTCCCAGCTGCGTGTTTAATAAACCAAATTATGAACTTGGTTTAAACGTCTACAACTGACCTGTTTGGATTCTTTCACATGGCTGTAATCAGTAAAGGTTATTTTTCTCTTAATCTCTTAAACCCGACAGTACACCTCCATGGTCAGTTATAGAGACGATAGCTGGTGAACATAGTCAGGTTTTTAGCAGCATTTCCCTTTTATTTAAACGACTCTGGTAGTACTTCACCTTCAAAACTCTTCCAATTTAATCCAAGATCCTTGAATAATAATAATTCAAAATATTTCAGTCTGGCTTTCGATCTTTCCACGGCGCAAAGACGACCCCTCTTTGTAATGACCTTCTGTCGCCTGAGGATGTGGCTGATAAGCTCCATCTCACTTCTTCTGGACCTCAGCATTTTTTCGTTCGAAACCATCGATCACAATGTTCTCTTTGACAAGTCTGGAGAAGTGGGCAGGAATCTCTGATTAATTCAGGTCCGCAGAACTGGAGAAACTCTATTTCCTCTTGTCTCCACTGCTTGTAATCCATATACGCCTGCCTGGGAGAAATCAATCAGCTATAGTTCAAAGTGCTACAGGTCAGCTCCCAAACAATATGTTTGTATCACCGCTGTCGATACACGTGCTTGTCCAACCGTGACTCAGTCTCAGCTGTCAATCATGATGTTTCTTCTGTTTTTGTAGCATCAAATAACAAATAAAAAACAAACTTTGTAGAAACATGAACACTTGACCACAGTGTTGAGAACTACCTTTAATTAAACCATCCATGAGAAACAAATATTTGACCTTGCCTTTTGTCCCATCCACGCACATGAAGTAAGCAGGATTTTTGACCCATACTGCAGCCAGCCACCAGGGGGCAACGAAGGCACATTAGCCTCACTTTCGGGGAGCTGTAGTGTCTTCCATCTTTGTTTATATGTCTTTTATATAAACCCTCTATTTGTGTCCAGGACCTGACTTTTACAGAACTACTTATCAGTTTACGTTGTTCTGTACAAGTCAGGTCCTTTTTCATGTATTCTACAAACAGGAAGGAAAATCTTTAAAAAAGTTTTAAATGTGCTCACTTGCTGGGCAGAATTGGAAAATGTCTAATATTCAAGTAACAGGAGCTCATCTGAGAATAAGGAAACACAAGCTCCTTCCTTTCCAGTTATTTTCACCATCGCAGCTTCTCATCATCCAACACTGGACTCACAGTCACTGCTTCTGTATTCAGATGAATATTTCAGTGAACATGAAGCCTGACATTTTCAAACATCTTCGATACAACCATCCAATTAATCATGTGTCATGAGCATCTTTATGATGATTGATCAAAATATTAGTCTGAATAGATCACTGTCATCTTATCAACTGTGATTAACTGAGCCTGAATATGATCTTACTCAGAATAAGCAAAAATGTAATGATTGCATCAGTCAAATTATGCAGATATCAAGACGTTTTAATGACATAATTAGGTCAGTGTGGAGTTTTCACAGGATTTTGCTACATTGACCTACATTAGCAGCCGCTTCACGGCGCGTGCCCTGGGTTGGAGTGTAACATCTGACATATGGACATGATATTGACGTGAGACATAATCAGATTTATGCTCTGTAACATGTTAACAAGTCTATGCATGGAATATTCTATTGGCAACTCATGTAAACCTCTCAATCGGAGTAATGTCAGAATAAGGTCAATAGTCGGATTGTTACCTCTGCAAAGGAGGTCATGGTTATATCTGCGTTTGTTTGTTATTTAGAAGGATTACACAAGGATGGATCACCACAGAACTCAGTGGAAGGATCCAGTCGGTTCCTTGGCTGTTGTCTCCTGTGTCTCTCTGTCCCCGCTGTCTTTTCCTACGTGGAGGTGAAGCAGCAGTATGAATAAAACAGCTTTCTTTAAGAGGCTGCTGAGGATGCAATGTAAAGAGTTTGTTATCGAAAATAGACTGAAGCACTGTCGGGGGAGTCCCCCCCCCCCCCCCTCTTTGAATATGAAAGGAGGCCAAAGGCACACAGAGCGTCGAGAATGTCGCTCAATAATTCACACTCCTTAAAACGGCATCAATAAAATATCAGAGTCAGCCGCCACGGTGAGGTGAACGATGACTGCGAGTAAAACGGACTGACACTTGATAGACCGTCCAAAAGCCAAATAAACAACCCAACACACACACACACACAAACACAGATACACACATACAGATATGCACACATACATACTGTATACATCCATGCTGCACACACTTGCAAGCTAAATATGCTTGTTTAATCAAGTGCATAAAGAAGTCTTATTCATATATGCAGCTAACATACTTTTCAAGCATTTGAAGCAGAGTTTCCTCCGACTTTGGTGACGAAGCTTTTCATAGTAAAGCGTGATAATATAATGAAATTATATATCGAGCAAATTCAAATAAAATATCAGCCTGACCCAATTCTCTGTGATCCCGTCAGAATTTCTGAAAAGGTTGACAACCCGTTATGAAAGATGAAGCGTTGCATTATTTAAATGAAATAAACCATGTGAGCCGGTGATCATGAGCGTCATGAGGAAGACCATCCTCAGCGCACTCATCATCATGTTAACACACACACACCCACATACACACACACAAACTGAAATCAGTCATGAAATCATTAGTTTACTGCCTGGATCAAATGTTTACCACCTGTGATTCTCCTATAATAACCTGCTTCATAATCTGCTTTTTTTTGTGTTGTGCAATGTAAATAATCAACTTTTTAACCCAACAGTCTTTATACTGCAGATTTAATTACTGTGTATGTCTGTGTTTTGGGTAGAAAACACATGATCAACAAATTAAACAATGTTTTTTTTATCTGTCAAACTATGATATAAGTAGAGATGAAGTAGTTGAAGTTATACCTGCCTCAACCAACCACATCACACACTACAATGGGTTAATAATAACATTGTCCAATTAGTATAATGATACATTTCTAAAGGGATACGAGTATATTTTCTCATCCATACTTAATGTACTGCAAAAGCACACATAAATACCACCACTGTTAATCATCCTCCATGTTATTAGCAGCTCCTCTAGCAATAGTCAACTAAAGCAGAAAACAATAAATGTTTACCGCACCTGCATTGCGCCTGGGGTTGTGTTGCTGTTTGGGAGATACGCTGCTCGGTCCTCCTCAGCTCGCGCTCCTCTGTCAAGCCTCAGTGAGCTGCAGCTGCCTGCAGGGACGCACAGAGAGAGAGAGAGCATCTGTGTGAAGGAGGAGCAGAGCTGCTCCGGTCCCCAAGGCTCACACACACACACACACACACACTGAGCTGAGGATACACACTGTCAACTCACTATCATCATTAACATCTTCATCAGCATCATCATCTACGTGTTGCATGTGAGCAAACGTTCCCACCTGCAGAGTCAGGAGGAAGGGATGGTGTCGGCGTTGTGCAGGAGAGTCGTGATCCTCAGCTGCTGATGAGAGCAGAGAGCTGTTGGTCCATCGGCTGGTGATGAGGAGGCAGACGCTTTATAGAGCGAGCGAGGGAGCGAGGCGTTTGCATCGTGACAAACGTTACACACACACACACACACACACGGTGTGGATTTTATGAGCCGTTTCCCACACTTATTTTAGAGGATCAAAATGTCCAAATTATGTTTTCAGAGGAAGAACATTCACATGCTGTAGGCTGAGAGAGAATTTATTTCAGTGCGTAAAGATGTTAAATGTATCGTGTGCTTCTGTCTGTAAAACATTAGGGTGGATTAACGTTAATCATCATCATCCTCTTTCTCAAATCCTCTTTTTCATCTTCTTTTTCCATCATCTTTTTCGTCTTCTTCATCTTCTTCAACTCTTTCTTTGGCTTTATCTTCTTCGACTTCTTTTTCCAATATTTTCTTCTTCACCTTCTTCTCCTTCACCCTCTTCTTCTTATTATTCTACGGCTTATTCTTCTTCTTTGTTGCCTTCTTCTTCTTCTTCACCTGGTTCTACTTCCGCTTTTTCTATTCCTGAACCAGGCTTTCCACTTTATTATATAAAGATATGGAGACGCAAGGCCGTGGGTGAAGGTAGGCAGCTATAGGGAGTGTCTGGGGGAGTGCAGCTCACATGAAGTGATGTATTTGAAATGAAAATTATGAATCGGAAAAGTAAGCATGATCCTTCACTTTGTTTCACACAAAGCAGGACCAAATGAGTGAAAATGCCTGATGGTGTATTCTCAATAGACATTAATACAAAGCTTTGGGAGGTTTAAGGTGCTTATTCAACCCCTGGCGCTTTTTAAACAGGATTAATCTCACACAGTTCCCTCTGTTAAATATGGCTGATTATACACATCAAACAGAGAATTAGTAACTGGCTGGACTTCAGTGAGTCGTCCTCTATTTGTCCAGCAGCCAGTGCAAAGCTCTGGATAAACAGGCTGTAGTTGCAATGTACTGACACTGCAGTACTGACAGAGCTGAAATGGCCTCGTGCTGCTAAAATTCCTTTAATTTTTGAAACTACACATAGGACTCACTTTGTACCCTGCATCTGTCTCCATCCATGGTTTCACATTGATTTGAAATGAATATGAGTGCAGGGAGCTGCCCAGAGTCGGTCCCACACTGCCTCTGCTTCTGTTAAAGTGCCTCCTCTCAAATTCGGTGACAGTCGTGAGGAAGAGGAGGATGACTTTTTTATTGTCAAGAGGAAATAAAGACCAACAGGGAGGAAGAGACAGAAAAAAGATGGTTGGATCTTTTTCGGTTCGTATTATTTTCCCCATTCACTTCATCTTTCTAAGGTTTCAAAATTGCTCTGGGCTTTGCTGCTGCATTAGCTCTGAAATGTGCACGTTACTGTGCATGTTTTGTATGATTTTTAAATCCCAAAATGATTTATAGTTGCTGCCCCCATGTCACGAGAAGGTTTGCACGAAGGAAAATGTTCTTCACTTTCTCCAAGATGTATTCGTTCTGATAGGGAATGTCCCTCGGTGCTGAGGAAGGATGATGGTGACGTTTGGGGAATATCTCCGGCTTTAAAAGGGAAACCATGTTCAGAAAGTCCCAAAAGAAATGACAAGGATTCTGAACAGGGACTGGAAATATTATATCTTAGTCTAGATGAAATTTGCACTGCTATAGAAGCTCAATATTAGTTGCTCTTCTCATTTAAACAGTGTAGGTTCCATCCCCTGGGGGACATGAATCTCCCAGCACAGAGTTTCATAACAATCCATCCCAAAGTTGCTGAGATATTTTAAGCTCGACCAAAGTGGTGGACTGACCGATGCAGGACAATCCAATATGTAAGTTAATTATAAATCAGACGCTTGAGCTAACGTTGTCAGAGACTGATTCAAAAAAGTTTAATGTCTTTCCCTCTGTTGCAGCCCTCATAACCAAACTGGAGAAATTCAATATTTCTGCACAGTCTGCCCTTGTGCCTCTTATCTTCCTACAGGTCTGTCTCGCTCCTGCAGACGCGGCAGTTATTTTTAGCCTCACAAGTTCCAGAGAGCCTCCAGTTTCCCTGGTGCCTCACACATCAGCTCAGGGTTTAATTGAGGGTGTGGGTTTGGTGCAGATGTGTGTGCGTCGGTGAAAGCTGGTTTGTTTTATTTTCTCTCTTTCCTCATAAATGTTGCATTTTTTGGAGGACACGCACGGCTGCACACGTTTGTGCACGTATTCATACTTTGTCTCCAGCTGTGGCACAAAATCATCCACTGCTGCTCATCGGTTTGCATGAGGAGAGACAGGAGCATGACCTTGAAAGAGAACATGTTAAATCTCAGACATCATTCTTTTCCCCCAAAGGTACAAACACAAAGCAAAGATATTATACAAGGGACAATATTAAAATCTGTGCAGCCATCCCAATAAATACAAACTACACAATAAAGTATTGTAGCATGCCTGTTTGATAAGAAACTTGCAGTATTTCATTTGTAAAAAAATGGTAAAAACAGGGACAACGAGAAGTTTACCTGAAATAAAAAAAAAATGTAATCTCCTTCTCCTTCCTCTTTTCATTCCCCTCTCTCTCTGCACCGCTGCTCTCATTTCATCTCCAGCAAAACAAAAAGCAGTTGTGTTTTCAATTGCCGTTTAAAAAACAAACATCAATTTATTTAATGGCACTCAGTAGGGCACCTGCCGCTGCCAAGGTCCTTAACTTCAATCGAGCGGCACCAGATTGCTCAGATATCCTTCCCCTAAATATGCCGGATTTGTTTTTTTCATCAAGATCCATAAATATTGCCTGGGATGATGTAACAAATTAACTTAATCTGCCCCTTTGTCAGGATCCATGCCAAAATGTGAAGGATTTCTTCTTGGTCCATGTTCCATCCCCTCATCAGGTTTCATGGAAAATCCGCTCAGTAGTTCTTGCATGATCCTGCTGTCAATCACACAAACATTCAAACAAACAAAAAAACTAGCTATCTAACTAACTTACTACCTAACTATGAATACACGCCACTAACTAACTATCTAACTAACTAACTAACTAACTAATAGATGGAACTGAAAATCCCTTAACTTTCTTTTTCAAGCTGTATGTTACTGAGGACGTGTAGTAGAACCATTTACCCTCTGCTGCACCCCACTCAAACCCACGAGGCTTACCGGTTATTCTAATGTCACATTTTAATTAACTCAACACTCCTAATCTGTCTCTAGTGTTAATTATGTGCGAGCAGAAGTGAGCGGCTCTGAAAATGCTGTTATGGTCATTTTTTTATTAGGGAACACCGAAGGTTACAAGTTAATTACATCTTGTGCCCCCCAATAAAATCTCACTAAATGTTAAATACAGCAGATAAAAGTCATCCTAACTAATGCACCGCACCTACATCATAAAACATATCTAACACGATTTATTGTAAGTATATTGAAATGGTTGTTCTAGATTTGAAATGTCCAAATTAGTAGTGTCACAAATTAACAGTTTGTACTTGTTTGTCTACTTATGATACAACAAACACAACGGCTAACATGACCCGTCCTTACCAAAGAATTTAAACTGTCACTAATCAATTAGGTGATATTATAATAGTAAATATTATAGTTTATTTTTAATATTTATTAAGAGTTCCTTCATGCATCAATACTTGCAACTTCTTAACCAAAGACAACCTTTTAAACCCCATTTGTGAATTGTGATGTTTTTCTTCCTGAAACTAAACTTCATTTGAAAAGAATAAACACAAACGAAAACACATTTTCGTAATTTGCTCAACCATTTCCTTCTTGGGCCTCCTGAGACTCAGCTGCAGCGACAGATCCACAATTTCCTTTTAAAGAACGAGCAGCGATGTAGGTTTTCCCCCTAGACACCAGATGTCACTACTGTCAATAACTTTAACAAAGGTGACAGTAACACGCCACAGATGTTACTGTTCTCTCTCTCTGTGTCTCTCGTTCTCACACAGGCATTCTAGCATCCATTTTTAACTTTACTAACTATAATTTAACTTTACTTTCTAACCTGTGATTATGTTGCAGTCCATAATCACAGCTTGTCTGTGTGTGTGAATGTGTGTGTGTGTGTGTGTGTGTCTGTTTGTGTGTGTGTGTGTGTGTGTGTCTGTGTGCGTGCGTATGTGTGTCTGTGTGTGTAATGAGGTGTGATTAGCTCATCGTAACATCATGTGATATTCAAACATATGCTCATGTGTTTCTGGACTATTTTCCTCTTTGAATAAAGTCAAAAAACTAAGTATGACAGGACGTGCTTGGTTTCCTGGACAGCTGTTCCAGCCCTCGGGGAACAAGCTGTAAATATCTCTTATAATTATTCGATGGGGTAAAGGGGAAACCACAGGATGTCTGGAGGATTGGTAATTCTCTGTGACAGAGATTTCTTCCTGCTGGACGTTTTCTTTCTTTGTGTAAATCTCTTAATGGCCTTGTTTACTTTCATGGACAATGATTGTCTGAAGGGAGGAGGGCACGGCCATAAAAAGAATCAGGAAATCTGTTACTGCTTACGTAGACTCAAGCACTTGTGCATACACACACGCACACGCACACGCACACGCACACACACACACACACACACACACACACACACACACACACACACACACACACACACACACACACACACACACACTCAAAGTCCCATAAAATGGATTTACATTTTTGTGTTGTGACTCTGCATCAGATTAAGAGTTCAGCGAAGAAGCACTTTTCAGAGTAAGAGCTCAGACTCAACACAAACACACCACGGAGAGAATATCCATGATCCGCCTCGGCTTCCTGGCTGAGATGTGATGTCACTCTGGAAGGAAAAGGGGGGGCCCCATTGAGATCCCCTCACTATCTGCGGAGGACGTGAGAGGCTCCGGCTGCTTTTGCACCACCCCCTCCATTTCCCCACAGTCAACAGGAAGACTGGAGGCCAAAGAGAGCGGCCACACTCTGCAGGAGGGGAAAGACGCAGAAGGTCCAGCTGTACATTCAGGACAAAGGAGAACAATCAAGGTGAAGGAATGAGCAAGAATCAGAAAGAAGTGAAGAAAATCCAGACTGTGTATCTGCAGAACCTGGAAAAACTCAACCAGGGGCTAAAGACAGACAAGAAGAGTTGGAAGCCAAAGGAAGGAGACTTTGCTGTACAGACAGCCATGGAAAAGCTGCGTCAGCCTCCCAACTCCGGACAAGTCACCAAGAGCTCAGCACACAGAATCAGCAGAGACCTGACCTGCTCCATCTGCTTGGATCTTTTCAAGCAGCCGGTTTCCTTGCCCTGTGATCACACCTTCTGCCAGGGGTGCATCGAGGGCTACTGGACGGGTCCCCGGGGCCCCGGGCAGGGGGGCACAGGCTCCTGCCCTCAGTGCAGGAAGGTGTACCCCGGACAGTGCTACAGGCCCAACCGCATCGTTGCCAACATAGTGGAGAGCTACTGTCATGGTCTGGACGAGTGTGGGAGTGGAGCCCGCCTGGCGGATGTTGCGGTGGCTGAGCGGGCCCCTGCCCCGGTCCCCCGCTGCAGCCGCCACAGAGAGGAGTTGAAGCTGTACTGCGAGGAGGACCAGGAGCTGGTGTGTCTGGTGTGTGGAGTCTCCCAGGAGCACAGGAGCCACACCATGGTGTGTGTGCAGGAGGCAGAGCTGAAGTACAGGGTGAGTGAGCTTCGACTTGAGAAGATTTCTTGGCAAAGTCAATGGAACAATGTTTCTACAACACTAGGTGGAATAGTTATGATTTAATGAATTCATCTTAGTAAGTTTTAATTTTGTACTTAATTACGGTCTTTGTCCTTTCTCTCTCTCCAATGCCTTTAATTATCACTAATTAATTTGCCTACATTCTATATAATATATATATATAACGATTCATTAAAAACTAGAATTTCTGCTGTTGATTTGTCTTTGTAGCATTGTAACTTTTGAAGAAGTTACCCAAGTCTCTAGTGCAAAATGAGTTTACCACAAACCAATCCCTCTAATCTGAAGGGAGCACTGTTGCTGACTGTTTCTTATGTGCATGAGCAGCAAAACAGCAAAACAACAGGCCAGTACGGACACAACAATGAATTGAGTCAAGTGAGAAACAGCTCAGCAATGCAGGATGTTGATAACGTCTCTGTTCCCTCAGGCGTGTCTGAACAGCTCCATGGATTCCCTGAAAGTCGAGCTCAACACAGCCCTGCAGTGTGACAGAGAAGCTGAGGATGAGGTCAAGAAGCTCAAGGTGAGAAAGAACGCTTAAGAAAACAAGATTACAGTTTCTTAAACTCTTCTGGGTTCCATGCTTTCACTGTTACCCTCGTTAAATATCAAGTTTTCGCTCCCACCGACAACGTGCATCATCTCTCCCTCCCCCCGCTCAGGATCACACCGCCGACCTCAAGCAGCGCATCGAGGCCCAGTTCAGCGACCTGCACCAGTTCCTGTACCAGGAGGAGAAGCTGCTGCAGGTGAAGCTGAAGACGGAGGAGCGGCGGGAGCTGATCCGCCTGGACGAGCACAAGGCCCTGCTGTGCGTGGAGATCTCCCGTCTGCAGGGGGCCTTGCACGAGATCGAGGACAAGCTGACGGAGAAGGACCCCTTCACTCTGCTGCGAGTAAGTCCTTCCAGGAATATGCAGCCCATCTGGACGATATCAACATGATGAGTCAGCTTTGGAGGCGATTTAGGCGAGAAATGCTGAGGTTTTGATTTCAAACTTTTTCCATGGAAGACAGGAGGTGAATTATGGGGTTTGTTAGCTTTATATATATCCATGGATGTTTCTTTCGTGCCAAAACGTTAAAAAGGCTCCGACGTAAACATTCAAGATTTAAGTGAGCAGGGTGTGACCAGTTAGGCTTTCCTGTTTAGGTCTGAACACCACTCTTAAGGCCATAAACATGACGATCATGTCCGTTTGCTTGTCCTCTAAGAGTCCTGCTTGGAGAGCTGTAACTTTTCTGAAACAAAGGAGTGAGAGAAAAAAAGCTGACAGGATGTAGGCCAGTGAGCTCACTCGTTGATCTGGAGGATAAGGAGCTGAGTTCAGGCTCGGGGGCCACACTCTGGCAAAGGCTCTGGGACTTTCCCCGAGCCACAGGGAGATCCCACAGGGCGGGATAGCGTGAGCTCAGACGTTGATGTAATGTGGAAAAAGCTTTCTCTCCTTTCAGAGACAACACAACTAATCACCCGCCTCTGTCTCTCTCTTCCTGTGTTTTCCCTGTGTCTCATTTCAGAGCATCAAAGTCTTGCTCCAGAGGTGAGTGTGGGCCAACATCAATTCCATCTTGGATGAGCTTTCTGTTGATATTCCCTGTTGCTCATTGTTCTTCTGCACGGCTTTTTCTCAGCAGGCCATCGCTGAAGTTTGAGAAACCAGCTTTTACGCCGCCCAGTCTGTGCGAGGGTCGGTTTGCGGGGCCCCTGCAGTACAGAGTGTGGAAATTCATGAAAGGAAGCATCTACCCAGGTAGCTAAGCCCAATAATCACCTTATGAAACCACTTTATAATTCTCCAGATCCAGATTGCACACTCACTTATAAATATCAGTCCTCTAAACATGCCTGATATTTTCTGAGAAATCACAGAAAATGTTAGAGAAAGTGAAAAATAATGTCCTGGATCCGTCTCCTGATCCGGATCAGGACCAAGACTCCAATCAATTGATTCGTTTTTGCATAATCCTGCTAACTAACGAAGAACAGATGAAAACTACCAAAACAAGTCCACGTTGCACTGCCATGTTTCTACAGTAGCCCAGAATGGTAAAACATCAGTTGCTTAACAAAGGTCCTTTTGTATTCCGTAAGTTTTCTGAAGCTGAAGCATAGGTTTTTCAGTTTGTTGAGACAAGAATCTTTAAAATCTTTTGTTATCTTACGACCTCCTTGTCTTTAGTTCCAGCAGCCATCACATTCAACTCCAGCACGGCCAACCCTTGGCTCAGCCTGACCTCCTCCCTCACCTGCGTCCGCTACCAGACCTTCAACCACACGGTGCAGGACAACCCCTACAGGTTCAACGCTGCCCTGTCGCTGCTCGGCAGCCAGGGCTTCACCCACGGACGCCACTACTGGGAGATCGAGGTCTACAGCAGCACGGTGTGGACGGTGGGGGTGGCTCGGGAGTCGGTGCCCAGGAAGGGAGTCATCAAAGCTCTGCCAGCCAACGGCTTCTGGACTCTCTCCCTCTCTTATGGGATTCAGTACATGGCCGGCACCACCCCTCCAACTGTGCTGTCCCTGGAGGAGCCGCTGGCCAGGATCGGGGTGTACCTGGACTACAAGAGGGGCCTGGTGTCCTTCTACAACGCAGAGAGCATGACGCACCTCTACACCTTCAGGGAGAACTTCTCTGAGACGCTCTACCCGTACTTCAACTTGGGCTTCCTGGATAAGGTGCATGAAAACGAGCCTCTAAAAGTTTTCCTACCTAAGATTTAATGAACTGGAAAAATGGCAACAAAAGAGGGAAGTTACAAATCTGAAAACAAGCTTGATTCAAACAGCAGAAATCATACTTAATGATATACAGCAGTAGATTCATACTTTGATATCAGACCTGTGGCCAATAAGGACACATTGTTCAGTAGACTGGATCTACTGCCACACGCTTCAGTTCAGAGAAGCTGTGCTTCAGTGACGAATGTGAACCTCCATGGTTATCCACTGTTATGTGCTATTATGGTTATTTTGTAATCATTTCTTTTTGTGCATGATTCAAGTTAAACTCTTAATCATATGGTTTTATTTTTGACGACATATTTACTGTTCATGTTTGTGTGGATTATATTGTGTCATTCTAACGATGTCACGCCTTTTGGTTTTCTTTTGATATGTGAACACATTATTTGTAATTTTGGACATTTACTTTGTACTTTTTGTACGAGTAAGAATTGAATGCACCAGCTGCTGGTTGATCCAAAGTCAGGTGCATGTTCAGCGGCACACAACAAAACACAGAACTATATGGGTAACCTTTTAATAAATGTATTTGTGAATGATTTATCCAGTGTTCTTATTAACCTAGCACAAAGATAAATAAAACACCAGAGTCGCTACTTCCTGTGTAATCATTACATACAAGCACACAAGCAAGCAGGTGACACGATGAACACCTAGTTTCAAGGCGTTCTACTATTCAACAGCTTTAGAGAAATGCAGCAATACATCAATAAAGGCAGTGAAGAAGACTCCAGGCCAGCAAACATGGATGCAACGTTCAAAGCTCTGTGTTTTATGATGAGGAAAAATACATCAACTAACTCGTCTCGGGGTCCTTTAATACCAGGCAGGAAAACAGTGATTCATCTGTTTTCTACACTGCTTCTCCTTTAAGGGTTGCAGGGGCACTGGAGCCAATCACAGCTGACACACCGAGAGGCAGAAGGCCTCCGGGACAGGTCACCAGCCAATCACAGGGCCAGCATACAGAGACAAACCACCACTAACACATATTCACACTTAAGGTCAAAATCTGAACCTAACCTCAGTCAGTACGCCTTTGGACAGAGGAAGCTGGAGCACCCAGAGAAAACACAGGTTCACACAGGGAGATCAAGCAAACTCCACACAGGAAGAACTTGGTTGAACCAGGATTCAAACCAAGAACCATCTCCTTTCCCACTGTGACCACAACCAACAGTGATTCCACTTCTGCATCACAGCAGCAAGGCTAACAAGCGAGACAAATAGAATAAGCTAAAAATCGACTCTCAGCTGGTGTCGTGGGACATAAGCAGAAGTTGCTGCGATGTTAAAGCAAAATATAGAAAAGATTCAAGTTAGAGGAGATGCTTTCCTCTGTTATCACTTCACCCGACTGTGTGTTGCAAAGAGATTTAAAGCACAAAAACACGAGTCAGAGGAAAAGCAGAACTTGTTGGAAGCTTGAAGCACAGTAACGGTTTAAAAAGGAAGCTGGGAAAATACTGTGTGGGAACGTTCTGCATCTGATCAATGAAAGGTAAAAAGAGTAAACAAGCCAAACTATATCACAATATATACATCTTGTATCTTTACAGTGTTACGACAAACATTCAATAGAGGCTGAATTTGACTCAAAAACAGTCACTTCAAACTTTTCCTCCCGTGCAGCTATAATTTCCTCTGCGTGGTTTCACTCTCCGGCAGACGTGAATGTGAAGTATGCGTCTGCTGGTGTCTGTGGTGTCGATCCCGTGCATCCACTCCTCGTCTGGAAAAAGGGGCGTGTTCCACCAAAATGCCAGGGCTGAAGTCTCTAACCTTAACCCTAACCCTCTTGGGGCTGGGATCCGACAGGTCACAGTCACTTGCTTGCATGTAACGTGTCCTGGAACTTGGTGCTCGTGTAGCGCACGTGAAAGCCCTTTTTGTTGATGCTGTCGTCCGAGTGAAACTTTAAAATGATGGCGTCTCCGGCCGAGTAGACCTCTTCTGGAGCCTGTGGGGGGGGGGGGGGGGGGGGGAAGGAAAGAGTTGCAGGGGTAAAGGTTGTTCGAGAAGCGTTTAGTACAAAAGAGTGATGATCTTAAAGCTCACCCCCGATCCACAGTAGCGTCCCAGCCGCGGGGACTTGATGTCGGCGCCGTCGTACAGCTCCACGTAGTCGTACCCGCAGTCGGCCTCGTCCTCGATCTCAAACACTCGGAAGATGATCTCCACGCCGTAGCCCTTCTCGGCCGTGACCACCCACAGGCAGTCGGAGCCACCGGGGTAGTTGTTATCTCCAAACTGTGCATGAGAGAACAGATCTTTTGTCTTGACCTCGGCTTTCAGGCTCCCTCCACATCCTGAGAATTCACAACCACAAGATTAGAGGGTCAAAGAAAAAAAACTTGGGCTCTCGTAAAAGTGAGGAAAGAATGTTCTAAACACGACAGAAGAACTAACCCTGCAGTTGAAATGCCACAATGTTTTTTAAAAGCCTACTCTTTACTGCACAGGACCATTTGGATATGATTCTGGTTTCTTCCTCCCACCTGCTCTGTATGAAACCTCGAAGCCTCTTTTCTGCACCGAGTTGTCTGAGGAAAACCGCAGAAACAGTTTGTTGCCACTGGACACGACCGGAGAAGGTTTCTTGGTGCCGCAGAAGCGTCCGAGACTCGGGGCGCGGCTGTCTCGCCCGTCGAAGATCTCCAGGTGGTCGTAGGCGCACTCCAGATGGGCCTCCATCTCCAGCTCGTTGAAAACCTGACAGCCATTTTTGGAAAACTGTGAATGACATGATATTTTGGATCATAGCCGGCGTGGTTAACTGAACGAGAGGTGCATTGACGTACGAGTTTGATGCGGTGGCCCGGGGTTGTGGACAGAGACCAGGTGCAGGCCTTCTTGCTGGGATATCTGTCGGGCCAGTTGGGGCTGCTGATGATTCCCGACGCACTGTTCACCACATGATCACACCCGGCTGAAAGAAAAAAAACAGAGCGATGCATCACTCTGCGCTCAGATCGCAGCAACGTGGCTTTATTCAATCTTTAAGTGTCCATGTAAACAAGTAACAATCCGGATAGCATTAGAATCAACAAAGTGTGCCAATCTATCCATTCTCTACAATGTCTGAGAGAAATGATTCAAAGAGCAAACAGAAATTCAGAGACGGGGGTGTTTTTTATCAGTCCACAAATACATCAATAGTCAACTGACTATGCATATAAACAATGCATATTTCCTCGGCCAGTCAGATGCCTCTCCCAGAATCCACCAGTGTTGTTCTAGGGGGCATTTTGATGGGGCACTTATTACTTCTCTTGATGATAACTCAAAGGGCTTTACTTACAGGTTCAGTTTTGCCAGTGCCACATTCATGCAGTGCGTCTTCTTGCAGCACTTTGTCGCACATCACTCACACAATTTGAAGTTCAGTAACTTGCCCAGGGACACTTCAGTGAAGGGCAACCTGCTCTACCTCCTGAGCCACAATCTCCCCTTTGTGTTTTGTTAATTTCTAGTTGTGTAAAAAAGATGGCTATAAAACCTTTGGGGATACAGGTGCAGAGATATTCACAAAAACACACTTTTCAAAGTTTTGTGGCATTTTTTTCGGAATGGACGCAACAAAATGAAGAGAAAACCTGAACTTCCAAGGACATCGCTCTCATTTTCCAGTGACCTTGTAAAAGATCTTGCATTTATTCATACCACTTTATGCTAATAAAATTGCATTCACGCATCATTTCACCAGCTCAGAACACAATGACCCTTGTTTGACTCCAAACTCTGCTCACACATCCTTCATCTTTTACATTCCCCACTCTTCATTCCACTTAACCTTCCTCAAGCCAGTGGTTCAGGTTATCTTCAGCTTGGGAAGTTGTGTTTTGTAGTCGTCTCTGTATTGATTTGGATGAACTGACCCTTTAGACCCTGCAGCTGACGGACAGCAGACACACGTACTCTACCTTCCTTGCAGTCGTGCTTGTTATCGTGCAGCGTGAAGCCCCCGCGGCACTGACAGCTGTAGCTCCTGAAGGTGTTCACGCACTCGTGCTGGCAGCCGCCATTGTCGTCGGAGCACTCGTCTATATCTGTGGACATGCAGGCAATTTGAATTCAGGATTCCATCGCACAACGTGTCACAACAGGCTGCAGACGACCAGCAAAACACGATGAGGAAACATTTGAGGTGTTTTCTATAGAAGAAGGAAGAGTCTGCTCAGACAACCCAGGATCAAATCTCAGCTAAACATCCTCTGCGCTTTTTCTTATTGCAATAATTTTGGAGATCAGAAAATCACACATTTAAAGTCTTTTAATTGCTGTTCCCTTATAGGCTGAAATGCAGTGTAAAAAATATGCCAGAAAATGAATAAAACATAATATACAAACCACAACAGATTGTAATGTTAAATGAAACCATAAATAATTTGTTTCTGTGTAGCTGTTCAGATGAACTATTATTATTAATTTATATAATTTAAATCACAAGAGGGCCAAACGTTGGAGAATTTATCACATCAAAAAAACACAATTTATCGCCATCACAGAATATCTTTATATTATAAATTCAACTATTGAATACAACTCTTTAGAGGTCAGATTCAAATAATGTGTAATAACTGTAACTAGAGCAAAATGATGACTGTGAATGTAGAAAGTCAACATAATTAAACATTAAGGATGAAACCAAACTTCCAGCTTGTGTAAAATTCATTTCAAGCGCCATACTTATGAAACCACAGTGTTTTCATTCTTGTGGCAGAAACTGAAGACGGCTGTCTGCATCGTCTCTGCAGTGCGATGATGGTTTCACACTTTCTACTGTGCAACATATGAATATTAGTCTGTGTTACAATCTTTCAAGTTTCAAGTTTATTTATGAAATTCCAGCCACATCTGTAAAACACAGGGGAAGTTTTGTTTTTCAGGGCGCGTGTGCACATACAAGCAGTTAAAAGATGAAAACAGCAGTTTTAAACACAATTGCAATAATCATCAAGTGCCTGAGTTAAATTTATATAAAATACTAAAAACACTATAATTGTATATTTCCCTCCTCAGTGCTTCCTTGTGCTCGACTCCTCATCACTCACCGGAGAAGAAGTGAGCCTTGAAGCCCCTCTTGGACACAGTGTTGTCCGACTTGAACTCAATCCTCATGTTGTTGTGTTGGGAGGTGATGACCTCGGGCTTCTCCGCTCCACAGAATTTCCCATGAAGCTTTGCGTCTGAGCTCAAGCCACTGCGCACCTCCACATAATCATATTTACACACCTGATGGTAAACACTAGAAGATTTTACTAACTACCAGGGAGCATTGTGGAGAAATCTACTCGTCACATAAACCTTCTGCACAAATGATTGATTATTCACTGAGGATGTCAACTCACATCGTTCCCTTCGGTCTCGAACACGTCGAACACCAGGGTGATGCGGTACTGGATGGGCGCCACCAGCTGCCACACGCAGTTCTTGTTGGGTGGGTACTCTTTGGGCCAGCCGGGGGTGGTGAGCGAGCCGTTCAGCACGGTGATGAACCCGCCGCAGGCAGCTGCTGGTGGGAGAGAGCAGAGATTTTAGTGGTGGATGCCTGAAAGAAAAACACTCGCATGACATGAATTACATTGAGTTGTTTTTCTTTAATTGTTCAACTGCAGAAAACAATGAACTCTTAAATCACAGGCTGTCGAACGAAGACATAAAGTAAAAGTGTGTAAACTGGATTCACAGCATGTAAATCAAAGGGTGGAGGATAAATAAAATACTGATATTTAAATTAAAATCAGGGAATGTGGCAAATTCTGCAGGAGAAAATAAACGTTTTTCCAATTTGATACTTGGATGGACCAAGGGGGAAAGTGCAGCAGGGGAGAGGTGCCCTCTTGTGGTAGAAGAGAAAACTACCAGGGAATCAAGCTTGAGATGAGATGACATGAAGTTAAATCTAACTTCAAAGTATTAATTGATCTTAACAGCAAAACTGTGTTTCTGCTTGTCTGACAGTTTGTTTGGAGCTACAGACTGAGTCTAGTTCAGTTGTTGGAGTCTGGGGATAAATTAACTCAGGTTGCAACAAATGTCAGCTCAAGATTATGGTCCTTCATGGTCTTCTTATGTGGTTCAGTCTTTCTAAGGCTTTTGGAAGAAGTGCAAATGCAACAGTGAGGGCAGAAGACCTAGTGATTGACAGCTAATGGTCGAGTGATGCTCGTGCAGCAAAAGAGTGAGCAGACGGCTGATGGGCCCAATGAAAAGAATATAGACATTTATAGTTTAGCTTTCTCCTAGTTCTGATCTTACACTCTATTTCTTCATTTTACGTTTTATTTTGATCTTGTTTTTACGCTTTTCTCATCGGTAACATGTTTTGAAAGGTGCTTAATAAGTTTATTATATTTCAGTGAGAGGACCAGTTGAGGCTTCATCCAGTTTGCAGACTTTGCTTGTTCTTGATTTTAAGAAACACTCTAACACTCTAGCCCATGTAAAGTAATGGGTTGTGGCTTGTATCCGTGCTCTGCACTCACTCTCACAGCTGTGTTTGTCGGCCGCCAGCTCATAACCCGGGTCGCAGCCGCACCTGTAGCTGCCCAGCGTGTTCAGACAGCGCTGCTCACAGTGACCGTTGTCAGGTCCGGAGCACTCGTCCATCTCTGGCAAAGATAAAAAAACAAGTAGGGATTTTCTGTGCAATCACAAAACAGTCTGCATCATTGCCTGCAAACCGAGACCAACCTGCTGACCTTTGAAAAAGTTGGCGGCAAAACCGGCTTTGTTGACCGACCCGTCGGACACGAACTTGAGCCACAGCTGCTCGGTGCTGCTCTTGATGTCGTCCGGTTTGTCGTAGCCACAGAAGTGGCCGAGCAGCGGGCTGTCCTCCGAGCCGCCGTCCCGAACCTCCACGTAGTCGTAGGCGCAGCTGTCGTGTCTCTCAGTCTGCGGCCGAAGGAAAGGACGGGGACGTTTACAGATCAAAGAAATGTCTATTGTGCTCAAAACAGCTGCAGGGAAACTGAGAGAATATGAGGATTGGTAAATTAGATTTAGAAATGCTCTGCTGTTTAAACAAAGCCATTAAAAAAATTAGCTGTTTTAGATTCTGTTATTCTTACTGTATTTACCTCATACTAGTTCAGTGCCCTCGCTTTTCTATTGGTTGCACACTAGAGGTCAGAACTTTCTATCAACAGTCTATAGTGTAGAGTGAAGTTAAAAAACATTGTGTTCATCATACCTGGTTTATCTGCGATGAAGATCTTACAGTCAGTGTTTTTCATAAAAAGAAATTGAAGTTGCTTTAATACTGTTTTGTGGCATCACTATAAGTTTCCTCTGTCTATCTATGAGTTTGAATTATTGACTCAACTCATCAAAAACAACTAAATGCCTAAGGTACATGCTATTCATGAAATATAAACAAGATTTGATTTTCTATATCACAGCTAAATCCTGTTTTTCATCATTTTGATACTTAGTGTTGTTCCAGTTTTACCAGTAACAATAAAGTGAATATACCTCAAATGACTGGAATGAGAGGCCAACATTGAAGCCCTCTGCCACTGTGATTTTCCACACGCACACTTTATTGGACTGGTAGTCATCGGGATAATTTGGGGACTGGATCTGGCCGCTGTCCCGCGTCACCTCTCCCCCACAGATGGCTTCACAGGAGGTGAGAAGTGATGTTAACTAACCCAGAGACACGTTTTCTGGGTTTCTACATTCACTTCTGCACATCAGACAGAGAAATCAAGTTTAAAACATATGTACCTTCATAAACAGCGGAGAAGCCTTTGCCCAGCCAGCTGCTGCTGCTCCTGAATTCAATCCACAGTTGACTGTCAGTGGAGATGATGGGATCTGGAAGTGTGTCTCCACAGAAACGACCTGCACGTGAGGGAATAATGACTCAACCTGTCACAACTCAACTCAGCACTGAAGCTGTATCAGATGTCTGCAAAGAGAGAGAGAGAGAGAGAGAGAGAGAGAGAGAGAGAGAGAGAGAGAGAGAGAGAGAGAGAGAGAGAGAGAGAGAGAGAAGATCTGCTGCTGACTTAGAGACCTTTCAGTGGCGCTTTTCCCCAGAAGCCGTCTCGGACCTCCACGTGGTCGTACCAACACAAGTGACTCCTGAAGAGGTCCATGGAGGTGAAGTTCAGAACGATCTGTGGGACACACAGTCGAACAGGGAAGAAGAGGGACAGATGGAGGACAGGTGTCTAAGCAACTCTTTTTAAACTGGCATCTTAACTATTTACATTGTTATTTACATGTATATTTCTGCGTTTTACAGTTCAGTCACACAAGTCGTCTCTTAAATACTTGTTACAGCAGCAGAGCATAGTTTGTGTTTGGGGCCTAAGCTCCAACATTCTGACAATATGAGGACATTTTGATATTCATACAGTAATTTAGGACAGTCAGTATTTGGTGGATGACTCTAAACTCAAGAGGTGCATTCACTTCTTCGTCTTTCCTGTTTCACCTTCTCTCCAGGAGTGACAGAAATCCTCCAGACGCAGTGAGAGTACGCCGAGTAGCCGTTGGGGAAACCAGGAGAGGAGAAGTTCCCAGTGCTGTCCTGCAGGCTCTCGCCGCACTCTGCCACAGCAACACATTCAAATCTCAGAATGACCAACAAAGATCCACACCTTTTTTATATTCAGCCATGAGACAAAAATAACTTTGAAAATGATGAAGCCTAAAAACTAATCAAGGTCCATGAATAGAATAGGAATAATAGAATGGAATACAATTTCTTACCTTTCATTGTATTTTACAAAATACGAAAAAATTACAAGTGTTGGATTGATAGATAAAAATTAAGTTTGTCCCCACAACTATTTATTTTTCTGCTCATCATATGTTTCTTACTTGCACATTTGTAGAGTTTGCGAGCTTGTGCAATGTCCCCCTTGCTGAGCCTGGTCCTCTGTCCAATCGGGGGCCTGACTCCGTTGACATCGTAACGGGGCAAGATCGTGTCCAAGAAGATTCCTCTGTTTGGGACAAATCACAAACGTGAGCAGTCTATCCAACTGACGACTCAAAAATCAATTCAGGCAGAAGAGAGAGACAACGCCATCTAGAGACAGAACCCGCTTGGCGTGCAGGGTTTGTTTATTTTAGATCTGACTTCTGTTCGGCACCTTGATACTTTATTGATTCTGATAATCTCTCTCTGGGTTTTCGGAGCTCACTCTTGCTCAGTTCCCATGGTGATGCGCCCGTGAATGACAGGCATGTGCAAACAGAGATCGCCCTGAATGGGGCCTGTGGCCGGTGCCAGCCGGCTCAGTGGAGCCCGCTCCTGAATGCCAGTAGAAAAAGGCCACTCCAGCCCAAATTGTTCAACAAAGCCTGAACTGCCAGGCCTTTATTTAGCTTGGCTTGCCTCCATGACCCAGAGCAGCAAAGCGGTGATCGAGGTTTAAAAAAAAAAAAAAGGACAACAAAGCGCAGAGAGAAGCAACAGAGCAACAACATGCACGAGGCAGAAATGAAAAGGAGACTAGTGTGAAACCATTTCTGTGACAATACAGGACCAAGTCCCTGAGGTCTCCTATGGAGCTCGTTTGGCTGAGCTGAATAAAGAGATAGACACCAGGTCAGTGTTGAGGCTCAGCTGAGGATGCAGCTGAGAGAGGGAGAGTCTTTAATTATCTAACTTTCTTTTATTGTTGTCTTATCTAATTCATGGATTGATGGATTGTGAATAGATGAATTGATGAATTGATGAATTGATGATTTGATGATTTGATGATTTGACATATGAATGGATGCATTGATGAATGGACGGATGATTGGATGGGTTGATGGATGATTGAGTCAGCAGTAGTGGTGTAAATGTCCCACTTAGAGCCGCAGACTGGTCAAATATAAAGAAGTGGTGGACAGGGTGACTCACCAGTGCATAATGATTGGACTCTTGAGCAAGGCATTCATCCACTAATCGCCCCAGTGGAGCAGTTAAATGTCCTATGAATGTGAACCAGAGTCGAGCTAAAAACACAGTTTGCATTCCCACCAGTGAGAAATAAAAGTGATGAATTCCTCGCCCTCCCTTCAACACATCATAAAAATGTGAAGGATATTAAAGCCTCACGCACCAACCTGGAAAATGTGTTCCTTGCATAATGCATGATGCTGCCAAAGTCGTACACTTCCCCCAGTGAGTTGACCTCGGCCGGTTCCATCTTCAGGAAGTTATACTCCTGTCCTGCTCACACACAGAGAGTCACTGGACAAATCGGAAGGTGAGCACACACGTCCATTCACACGTCCTGACCTCAGGGACAGTACCTGGCTGGATGTTGTCTCTGATGATGCTCACGTGCTCGTCACGGTCCGGACGCGTGTGTTCGTGCCAGAAGCCGATCACGTGGCCGAGCTCGTGCACCACGATGCCAAACTTATCGCAGTTCTTCCCGATGGAGATGGCCTGGGGGCCGCTGCCTCTCCTCCCCACGTAGGAGCAGCACCTGCAGGGGGCGACACTGTTCAGGGCGGCGTCCTGCAGCACCTAAAGAACAAGAACTGACTCCTGCTCATATAAAGGAAAACTGTGTTTGCAAGTTGAAGCTCCTTGACTACAGATCCTCTTCACATAAGAGGTTTGGTTATGAAGTTTTAGATTCTCTGAGTTAACTTAGATCCAGGCAGCCTTGCTCCATTTATTACATTCGCCAAGGAGATTACGTTTTGACCCCTGTTTGTTTGTTTGTAGTTTGTCACCAGTTTTATGCAAAAAACGACTGAATGAATTTCCACAAAACTGGTGGGACAACAGGACACAGCCCAGGGAAGAAGTCATTCAAATGTGGCGCAGATCCGGACAAAGGGACAGATCCAGGGTTAGAGTTTTCTTCCATCACTTTCTTTAGCATTCTAGATGGCGTCTTATGAAATTTTCACCAATTTTTGACAGAATAATTCATGAATCTTGATGAAAAATGTATCTGACATATTGAGAGGACTTAAATCTATGAGTATGGTGTAGCTAAGGTGACAACTGCGCCTTGGCATTGGGATGCTGGCAGTGCCACTCTAGTTAGTGCAGGATTTAAAGGGATAAATCACGTATGGATGATGGAGGAATGGCTCTATTTTTAAACCTTATTTACGAGCTCAGATTTTCAGCCATGTGGAGGCCGTGGAAACAAGTCATAAACACTGAAATCATTTTTTCCGTAGAGTTGATTTGGTGAACAGTGCCCCGCACAGATTGAGACAACATAAACTATGGCTAACTTAATTTTCTGGTAGGTGTTGAGCAGAATTTGTAGAGCTTTTTATCCCCACAAAACAGCTGTTGGAGACCAAACATGTTGGGCTGGAAAAAACAAAATAAAACCAGCTAAGAGTTGTTCCAAATGTTCTGTGGAGCTGTGCAGAGTCAGATATATGATACTCACTGGATTTTCTGAATTTCGTGCTTATACATTTGAATCCAAGGAAGCTGATGAGAGTGTGAAGTTTGATTTCCACATGGTAATGATCTTCCGACTCACCCACACGGCCTGTAGGTGAAGACGATGTAGCTCTCCTCGGTCGTCCTCTCAGTGAAGGTTACGCAAGTGTGTTTCTCCCAGTGACGCATCGCCTGACGGAAAATGGCTCTCTGACTGCCTGAAAGGAAACTCTGCATTAAGAGTCCGACGGCTCCAGGGTGTCGAAACCACACATGGCAACGAGCACGACGCAGAGGAAAGAGTTATTGGTGGTTCTACTTCAGAGCTCACCAGTAAAATTCCCACTGATGGCATACGGTATGATGCCGTCGGGCCACACTCGCTCGGCCCTGGAGGTGGCCGCTCTCCTCAGACGACGGAGGATCCCTTTTGCCGCTCTTTTACTCCTGATGCTCTCGTTGGAGGTGGAACTGTTGCCTGTAAAAACGGGAGATCTGGATTGATTAGTGTCTCTATGAAGAGCACGAGTCAGTGAAAACCCTCACAGATGAATACACTGACTGCGGCTCTGTTACCTGAGTGGGTTCGGTTGCTCTGGAGGCTGTGGACCTCTCTGAACATGAGGAGATCATCTTCATCCAGAGCGATGTCTCCCAGAAAGGCAGCTGAGGCAGACAGATGATCACACAGCAGGAAATTATGTAAAACAGAGAAACTCCAGATAAATGTCAATCGTTTTCTTTTATTCCAAGTGCCACAATGCTTTTCTTCAAAAGATTTTGACATTTCAATTCACAACTTTCTTGCCAAGAGTTGGATGTGAGGATTGATAAAGCTCTCATGTCTCTAGTTTAGCTTAACACAAAGATTGGCAATGGAGTGGAAAGTTAGCCTATCTCTATATAATTGAATATGTACCTTAAATGCACTTCAAAATGACATGTCAATAGTCAATTTTTCGAGGCGCTGGAAGAAAACCCTTCACGTCCTTCATAATACTTTGTATACATATATTGATAACAAATCTTGTTTACTGGACACACATTAAAGTGGTATCAGTCCTCTCATCCAATTCTTGGCAAGAAAGTAATGTCATTTCCCAAAATACACAATTCTCAGTTGGAAACCTAAAACCTAATCTGAACAAGTAAACTCACATGATTAAAAAAAAAAACGTCACATCATCACGTGGCTTTAACCACTGATTTGCTATGGCTGCTTTTACAAAGCGAGAGGCATTCATGCAGTACTCCATTCAGCAGTGTTGCAAAGAAAGTGGAAGAGTAAGCAAATATAACAAATCAAACCAAACTAAACTTTGACATCATTTGGGTTTCTGGCTCCATCAGACTGTGTTGAATATGATAACCTTTAACTTCTTTCCTGAGAAAATAAAATATCTTTATCACCAGTCACTACAACCACAGCTGCTACGTTTACATCCTCTAATGTGAGTCGTGATGATTGAATAATCCACCACCCCCCCCCCCCCCCCTCCAGGAACTGACATTTGGTTTCCATCATTTCAAACATTCACCTCACATGAATCAGGATCTCATATTGTGCCCGAGCAGCTCCCATTAAATACCTCATTTAGCCCCGTGATGTAACAGCCTTTGAATGTACAAATGAAAAGACATAGCAGGCCCTGTGTCGGCCTTTGAAGTGAATGCACTCATGCAAAGGGTGACTGTAAATGACTGTCACCCCTGCAGTGTGCACCCCATGCCCTGAAGCCAAAGGGATTTCACCGGCGTCCAGCCAAGAACGGCCCTGGCACGGCCTCAATGACCCCCAGTCTCCAGGCAACTGCCTCAGAGAAGGAGAGCCGTGTGTTTTCTGGAGTTTCAGAAGTTACAAGTGGAAAAAAGGAACCCTGAGCAGCTGGAGGCCCCCTGATAAACCAGCGTTACTGTTTCATGTGCTTGATGATGGGAATTCAAAGTGTTGTTTTTTCCTTTTTTCACAAGAGGAGGCCGAAAATTCTAAGAATCTGAGACACTGGCAACTTCGTACCATTTAAATTTATTATCATCAGTACCTTTATACCTGCATAACCATTATCAATATAAAATGTAATTAATACATTCATATATTTAACTGACACACTATACATACTTGTATGTATAAAAAGAAGCCTGACCAACAGTGGAATGTTACTGAGTACATTTACTCAAGTACATCCTTCTGAGATACTTGTACTAGATTTCGTCCATTTTAAACTACTTCATACTCCAAATAACTCTGCTGCATTTATTTGACAGAAGATCAATAATTCACATTCAAAACAAATGAGTAGCTCATATAATATGATGCACTGTTGAAATGAAACTAACCAACAATTAAAGTATACATATGTACTAGTACATATGTAATACTTGCTGCTGTACTTCTTCTGAATTCAAAGTAATGTGCAGTATTTTATAATATGATTTTACTGTGCAGTTTTGCCGCTCATGTGAAAATCACTTGATTGTGGTTGAATAAAGATGATTGGTTCCAAACCAAGGTTTCACTAGGCTTCACAGAAATCTCATGTTCTCATTATAACAACTAGTCATCAATTAATTGTGAAAGTTGATCACTAATACAAAATCAAATAGGGAGGTTATTTTTGCATGTGGCCTAAATATTTGGATTTAAGATACATTTGCTTCATCAATCTAGAAATATAAATAATCCCACTAATAATAAACGACTACACTGAGGTGAGGAGGTGAATTGCACTGTACCAGCTTTGCAGGGGTCCTTGTAATCGATTGCATCACTGAGGTCCGTAAAATTAGTTTCCACAAACTCCCAGTCAGCGTCCAGAGAATCACACATGGAGCAGAGCAGGAGCAGAAGAGTCGCAGCTGCCCCTGACATGACTTCTCTCCTCTGATGTCCACTCACAGCCACAAGTAAACAGAGAGCGGCCCGAGGAAACAGATGCAGACACGAGCGCAAAGTATAAAATCACCCGGTGTAAAAACACGGCGCCATGCTGCTCCTGCAGGGAGAGAGAGAGAGAGAGAGAGAGAGAGAGAGAGAGAGAGAGAGAGAGAGAGAGCTCACACACCCCACTGCAGAATACACGCACACACACATATCATTCAGCTGAGAGGGGCTTCACCTGCAGACACACACACCATAGAGTATCTGGAACAGAAGCACATTCTGTGAATAGTTTGATTTTATTTTTTGTTTTAACCTTACTTGAAATTACTTTTTAATACGACCCACTTATAAACTATAACTGGCTATACAGCTGACAATGATGCACCTATTAATGCTAAAACATACTATGCAGAGGCTGTGCATAGAAAAGTACAATTTTTTTTGAAAAATGTAGATTTGAAATTAAGTTTGATTAAAATGCCACAGTGCTTTTTTCAAATGGATTATGTAAAAGTCCCTGTACACATTGATGACTGTTCCAAACATAATATGAAAATACAATACACTGTTACACAAGTTCAGTTCTTTCTTTTAAATCCATTCTCCCATTTTGTAATTCATTCTTGGCCTCCAGAAAGTTGGTACATGTGCACAGACAAGTGATAGGAGTCCGAAGCTGTTTTTCAAGACATAGCACACCTACCCTTTGACAAGTGCATGTTTTATTAAAACTATTTCAGATAATTGAATGTTTACTGATGCATGTTGAAATGATTTAATCCTTTGCTTTGGGTTTTTAAGCTATATTAGGATTAAGGTGTAAACAGAGACAGTTTCTCAGAGAGTTGGGCACAGAGAGTTGGGCCTTGTGCTCTATATCAGCTTTCACGTTTCTGCTTTGGTTTCTTCGCATGCACTTGGCTCTTTTCAAACAATTCAGGATGTGTAAGTGATGTTGAATCTGTCGGGGGCGGGGGGGGGGGGGGGGGGGGGGGGGCAGCTCACTCTCCAGCTCACTCTATAAACAGGAAGCCCAGAGCTAATGCTGCAGCAGCTACGCATCAAACAGAATCTGGCAAACGAAACCACAAAAGCTGTCGTCTTCAAATACACACAGACACCTGTTGGTGAGGAGCCGCAGCTGAATGAGACACTGGGGTGAAAAACAGGAGGTCAGACAGAGGACACCTGGTGGACAGGTGAGGAGGGGGAGACACAGGCTGGGAGACCAGATGAAGATGAGAAACAGAGGGAGGTTGGTTAAAAATAACTGTAGCATGTTTTTTCAATTTTAAGGTTTCATTTCTAAAAAGAATCTTAGCTGTGAATCCTGAACTGTTTTATAATAAACCAAAAAATTAATATTTAATCAAAAAATACCCATTACTATTAATAACGATAGTGACAAAAAAGAATATGATAAAGAGAATTTTGAACTAATGATGTGTTTGCATTTATCAGGTAACTTTTACAAAGTTCAGAAAAGTTTGGAGTTTTACATTTTAATAAAAGTTCAACTTAAAGCGGTGAAGCGGTCAGTCAACTAACCAAAAGGTCAGTGGTTCAATCCAAGTGTTCCATGTGCTGAAGTGTCCTTGGGAAAGATACTGAACCACAAATTGCCACTGACGGCTGTGCCATGCACTGTATGAGTGTGTGTGTGAATGGGTGAAAACTGCTCTGTGATTATTAGAGAAGCACTAAATAAACACAGAGCCTTTACATATTTGAGTGAAGAAAAACTGAACAGTTAAATGTTGCAGTGACTTGCAAGATGCCTCTGTTTACCACTAAGTGGCACTGAAGGATAAGGTGTAGAACTGAGGAAACCTGCAGCAAAAGTCAAAGCACAAATCACCCAAAAGAATGAACAAGAACAAATGTATGAAAAGGAAAGTGCAGGTTCCCCTCATACCTTCACATGAAGGAAACAGTAAATCACACACCGAGACACGTGTTTTGTGCGGTTGTGTGAACTCTATGGCACAGTGTGCTGAAATGCTTGAGTGTGAGGGAGAGGGAGCAGAGGACTTGCCTCCTCCTCTGCCCGCACACATCTGCAGTCCAGGAGATGGGACGCTGATCCACAGAGGAGCACTTCATGACTCGGAGATCAGTCCTCACGGAATGGCTCGCTGGGCCGCAGTGTGCTGAGGGACGAGGTGAAAGGAAAACTCCATCTGGAGACTATTGATGGTTTGCCTGAAGCTGTCTCTGAAGTTTGGACTGATGAGCCGGTGCCCTTGCAGTCAGGTCCTGCTCGGGCTGGAGCTGGGCCTGCTGATGGCGGTCCTGGTGGTCGGCACTGCAGGACAGACCCGCAACAGGAGGGAGGCAGGGTCGTCCTGCTATGGAGGGTTTGACCTCTACTTTGTTTTGGACAAGTGAGTGATCCAGCTTTCCTCTCCATCACAGAGGAAGGTTTACGATGCTTGTTGCATGACTCATCTGAGAGATTTTCTTTCTAAACAAAGACACAGGTGCAAACATCATTTATGTTCCCCAGAGGCAATAATGGGAAACCAGCAGCATGACTGTGCCACTGCACTGTAGAAGCTGATTTTATTACCCCTTGTTAACAAGTACCAGTCACTGTGATGCTTATAATGTGGTGCAAATTGAAAAATGACAAAATCTTATGTGGGTGTCTTGCAGTCATAGGTGGTTCAAACAAAGCTCAGTTCAGGCTCATCCAGCTGTCACAGATGTGGATTCAACATGTTTATTTTGAAATGTCACTTTTATCCCCCTGCTATTGAAGTTTTTTAAAGCCCCCTCAGTTTCCAGTGTAAATAATTAAATGGCATTGCAATTGTCAGGAAGAAGTGTCCTGCAACAAACTATGGCTGCTGCTGATCTTTTTTAACAATCTATTCTTTTGCTGAAAGCTGTGGGGCCCAAAAGCCCCACAGCTTTTGGGGCTGTTGCATAAAATGGGTTAGAAAATAGAGGAAAATGTCAGCTGGAGTTTCCCAGATTCCAACGTGACAGTTTCATGTGCATTGTTCCGTCTGACCACCGGTTTTAAACCCAGAAGATATTTAGTTTCCACTGATACAAAACAGAAAAGCAGCAGCTTCAGAGGAGCTGGAAACAAGAGAATGGTTTTAATTTCCCCTTGAAAAGCCCTGAGACAAATGACTGATCATCACAATAGTTGCCAATTATTTTTCTGTTTGCAGAACGGTGTCGTTTTATTTAATAAACACAGAAGCAGATTTATAGAGACTCGATTGCGCTGACACGAGGTTGAGATTACACCGTCTACTCATCTGTCATGAAGCCAATGTGAAACTCGTGAGCGGGTCAGATCGACTCATGGGTCGGTGAGCTGTTGTTTTGTTGACTCCATCGTACTGTCACATTTTCCTGGATGTAAATGTGGAGATCTGCAAACTCCGCACAAATGATCCATTCATGCATTTCTAAAAAAAACTACCCTGCAGCTGTCGTAGTTGATTTTTGCAATCAACTTTCTCAATGTAAACTAGTGTTGACATAATGAAAAGTGAGTGGGTTGCAGTCTCTCTGATGATAAATCGCACTGCAGGGGATTGCTGTTTTCAAAGTGTGGCTTCACTTTCGCAGAGTGGAGCGGCTCCACATCGAGTCGCTGCAGCTCCGGCTCCCCAGGCCTCAGTCTGCAGAACCCTTTCTCCATCAGAGCCAGATGTTCCCGAGATCCCAAGTTTTCCGTCCGTCTCTGCACTGGCACTCACATCTCGGGATAAATGAGAACAGAAGCGAGGGAGAGGAAGAGAGGCCGTGGAGTTTACGATCCAATCACAGACCTCCTTTTTTTAAACGCTGCTTTCGTCTGCTGAGTCTGTTTTGCTGAGTCTGCACCTGAATGCAAAATCAGGACCCGATATGATACTAAGCTCAGACATTAAAGTGATCATAGAAGTGATTAAGCATTCAACAGAAACAATCACTGCTGTTTTATGTGACATTTCACTGTGATGAAAACACAGATGAGGTCAGACGAGATGTTCAGAGTTGACTGAAGAAGATTCACGGTATATACACGAACCAGGAAGTGAGACGTCCCCCAACACCCATTGTTTGCAGTTTAGAAGTCTGATAAAAAATGTAGGAAAAGAAATACATTAGTTACGACTTCTGTTACACAGATACATACAATTGTTTGTGTTTCATCAGCAGATGAATTGGTGCCGAAATGAATGAAGACTCTTGAAGAATACAGAAAAGTCTCGGGGTGTAAACTAAATGAGAACAAATGTGAATAGACAAACGAGTCAGCCAAAGTTTATTAAAAAAAAAATCCAACTTGGTTATCAATATCAGTAAGAATGTAGATGGAGTGCTGGAGAACAATTAGTGTGTTTTGTAAAGTGAAGTCAGACAGAATTTGAACAGAAGAGATGAGTTCCAGATGTGGAGAACACAGAGCAGTGGTTACTCAGCTGATCAGAGAGACAGGAGAAGATAAATGGGAGCTGGCAGGACTGTGACTCGACCTCATCAAAGCATATGCTTCCATATCCTTTTCACTAGTGGAGCCCTGGAGCGAGGACGTGTCCCAAGTAACAACATGGAGCTCATCATGGATTACGATGATCGCTTTAATCTGAGGTTCACTTTCTGGGTCAGTCACATCTGATTGGCACTGACTGGAGAAATGGATCATCACTGGATTCATCATCTCAACTCCTGACCCCGGCCAGGAACATCAGTCCAGGTCGAGTTTAGAGCCCCAACAATCAAGTCTGGGGTCTGGAAGTCCTCCATCATTATAGATGACATGACAACAACATCAGATCAAGCAGATGGATCCTTTGGGACTTGGATGTTATGAGTTAAAATTGGCTTTTTGACTCAAGTGGCAGAACAGAGGAGCAGACACAATTCACAGGCTGATTTATTACAACAAGTTTTCAAAGGACTACAGCACAAAATATTTGCTGACTATTGCGTTTCCAAAAGTGTTTACTGCTGAGGAGGGAATCCAAGGAGTCCACGTCCAAATAAAATCCAGTCCTGAGTCTAGAGAGGAACAGATTCCAGGGGTTAGTGAGGCTGAAGAGGCAAATAAATGACCAACCTAAGGAAGTGGAGAGAACAGGAGGCTGTGGACCAGGTGGGTCGTCAGCAGTTGGCCGAAAAGGTTCAAGAAGTATTCAGCAATTCACTGCAACATGGGACAAGAGAGGAGGAGCCGGGTCCAGAGGGAAGTGAGAGCTGGTGTTGAGGAGCTTCATGAGAATTTGGCTACATGATGCACACAGAAGATGGGGACAGGTGACAGACCTCATCGAACCATTGGTTCAGGTTTTGTGAGAGTGAACGCGTCAAACTTCTGGAGAACATTTAAATCCCCAACTGAACCCAAGCAGGTCAAAATTAACCAGTAAGAGGGTGAAGAAAGCAAATCAGGAGATACAAACTGTGGAAAGAAACCAGGAACATCCCTCCTGGTTGGCTCCAAAATATCCAAAACAGCCAATGACCCAAAGTACCATCACTGATGATATGTCCAAGACAACTATTGATTCACTAATAGTGCAGGTACTCACGTAAAGACTTAGCTCGAAGATTGTGAAGAAAAAGCTTATTTAAAAGAAAGGACCTTAAACAACAAAGATACTGGAAGACATGCTGGACTAAGTTTAACGAACAATATTTTCATCCAACATCAAGATTAATAACTTTTATTCCATTGAATCTTGTTTTCTCAGGTCTGGCAGTGTCCAGCATTACTGGAATGAGATTTATTACTTTGTGGACCACTTGGCACACAAGTTCATCAGGTGGGTTCCCACAGACACAACTCGGGTTTAGAGACTGCATGAGAGAATAATAGAAAGTAAAACACAACGGCCGTCTCTTGTTCTTTTTTCCAGTCCTCAGCTGCGGATGTCTTTTATTGTGTTTTCAAGAGAAGGAAGGACTATCATGCCACTAACAGAAGACAGGTGGCACATACACAACCTCACTCACACGTTGTCTACACAATTCACTTTGCATTTTTAAGTTTTTATCCTCTTGAAAACCTTTTTCATTATCAGAGAGCAGATTCGAATCAAGCTGGAGCAGCTACGTATGGTGCAGCCGGGCGGAGACACCTACATGCACAAAGGTTTTGAACGAGTAAGTCATGTGTTCATTAAATTGACATATGACATCTAATAACTTGAATGAGGCCTATTTTAATATAAATCCCCTGACGCTTTAAAAAATGTGTCTCTCAGGCCAGTGAGCAAATCTACTACGGAACTGGAGACGGTGAGTAAAACGTTTTCCTTTTTAGCGCCTAAGTGAAATCTTTTTATCCATTCATCAGCCTTATATTCAAGCACATGGTCGAATCATCAAATACAGAAGGAAAACACAGCTGCTCTTTCGCTCACATTGCAATTATCTGCAAAAATATTTTGAGCACTTGGTTCCTTTTAATTCTTACTTCGATAAAAACAATGAAAAAGGATCCGACTGTGTTTTTTTCTCTTCTGTGTCTCGTCTGGCTCTGACTTGCAGGTTACCGGACAGCGAGTGTCATCATCGCCCTGACAGATGGTGAACTGAGAGAAAACCAGTTTGACTTGGCTCAAAGAGAGGTGACGTGAAGACCCTCGGGGTTCTGCACATAAATGAACGGTGTTAAAATGAACGAGTCGAGTTCAAGGCAGAGGAAAAAAAATGTCTCTAACCAAAAGCCAGTAATAACATTAACACACATAATATCAAATATAATATTAAATATGACTCATATTTTTCCCTCATGGTTTTACTTGAAAACATGAACTGAGCGTTAATGATTTTAATTTACTTGTTGTTTTCTTTTATGTCTCATTTTAATTCAGGCCGGCAGAGCACGCCAGCTGGGTGCCACTGTTTACTGTGTGGGAGTGAAAGACTTCAATGAAACCCAGGTTAGCTCATTAGGTTAGCCATTAGGGCTAATAAAGTAGTAATTGAATAAATGTAGTTACACATAAGTAATCCCTCTGCCGTGTTTCATCACAGCTTTCAACGATAGCGGACAGTCGGGACCATGTCTTCCCTGTGAATGACGGGTTTCAGGCTCTACAAGGGGTCATCGACTCGGTAAAAGACACAAACACTTTAATATGATGGAAATATGCTAACTCTTAGTTAAGAATCTCAAATGCAATACATCTACTTTCATTTCAGCGATGAGTTAAATGACTGTTTTCCATTTTAAGATCCTGAAGCGGTCCTGCATTGAGATCCTGGCTGTGGAGCCGTCCAGCATCTGTGAAGGAGGTAAAGAACAAATCACACTTATATCAGGTTACACATAATATTCCTTATGACTCTACTTAAAAAGTCCCGAAACATAAACACATAAATGATTCTTCTTCATTTCAGAATCCTTTGAGGTTGTGGTCAAAGGAAACGGTTTCCTTCACGCTCGAGACGTACAGAAGGTTCTCTGCAGCTTCCGCATCAATGACACTGTTACCATGAGTAAGTCTCTGCTAAAATAGTATTCTCCGGAAGGGTATATTTGTTATTGTATATTTTAATCATAGTTAATATAGCGACTCTATATCAACTCTTCATTCAAGCGTCCCCTCACCTCTATGGAGCTTTTTAGCTTCTTTAAACTCGTTGTTTTGGTTTGACAGACAAAGTTAGAACCGGGCTGGTGAACATGAACGACTCATAGGGGAACATTTAGCAATTCAATTAACAGATTATCTCCAAGAGAGTTCATAAAAAGTTCAAAACAGCCAAATGAAGAGATCACTTAAATTCATGAGGTTGCCAGACACATGCGCTCAGATGGTTAACTTAACAGCGTCTTGATATGGTGAATATGAGAACGTGAGAAAACGTGAGTAATGCAGCTTCTTTATCTCGAGTGGACCTGAACAAAAGCTTCAACATTCAGCTACATGCTGAGAAAACTTGAGCAAGTTAATCATAGAACTGAAATGCTTAATTGTAAACTTAAAATGAACATTTTGGCAATTTGGAACTGTGCATCTTTGCTTTCGCATGAGAAAATGCAGCTGTAGCCTGCAGGCCACTTAGCTTAGCACGAAGACCAGAACCAGGAAACCAGCCTGGATTCATAACAGACATATGGATTATTACTAGAGAATGTGTTGTTTTGGTTGAGAGTGAAAGACATGAGAGGGAGGAAGAGCTTGTTTAAATCATCTAATTATATATAATGCAAATCTTAAGCTATAGGACCTTTTAGATACAGATTGTTACAGTAGACGGACTGAGGAGCAAAATAGACAATAATAACTCTTTGTGGGTGTGAGAATCCAAATGTTGCATAAACTCGCTCCAACCATATTATAATAGACTCGAGAGGAGAAGAGAAAAGCAGCAGTCCTCTGAGATTCCTCTCAGCAGCAGCCATTTATACCATGAGTCCAGGTTTGTTTTGGCCATACAGATGGGGACGGGGTGGGGGCTGTGGTTGGGGGGGGGGAGGGAGCAGCTCATTGTGGCGCACGATGAATCCCCGTCCTCCCCCGAAAAAAACTATCAGCAGCCTCCTCCTCTGCTCGGAATCAGCTGGTTTACAGCTCAGCGCTTCTCAAATGTCTGCAGAGGAATGTGGAGCTCATCATGGACGAGCGCTGTCTGTGCACACATTAGACGCTCGCTCCGCCAGGCTCGACAAACCACAACACTCCCTCATTTACCTCATTTTCCACAAGGAGAGGAAATCCAGGAATTTAATAAGAAAATCATATTTCGAGGCTTGAATCTGGTGAAGTTTTTAGGGGCAAAGGATAGAAACAAGTAAACTTTGCATCACTTTGCTTCGTCTTTCACCGATGAGGACTTCACTTGTGATCTTCCTCCATATTCATTGTGTTAAATACAAATTGTTCCGCAGTGAAAAGACCCCTGGTGGTGAGGGATACCTATCTTTTGTGCCCAGCTCCTGTTCTGGAAAAAGAGGGAACGTAAGTTACCACTACTGTTAAACCAAAGACCGTAAATAAAGATGGACGACGCATCTCCACTTCCTGATGTTTCACTCCATTTCCATAGCATCAAATATCTAATTTCATTAAAAAAGAAAAAATGTGATATGACGTTCATAAAATGACAGAAACCATCTTTGAAAAACATTTATTTGACGTGTATTTTGACTTGTTGGTCCATGTCTCATCCACTAACATGGAGGAGGCACGGTTTATGACGTATACTGCAGCCAGCCACCAGGTGGCGATCAAGGATACTTGCAAATAAGATTCTAGATATTGTTGGTTGGCAGCAGGATTAATACGTATTAAATTGATTTGGACCAAACTGATGCAACAAAACCTTTAATCACTTTATTTTGTGACAAAGAGAAGAGAGATTTAAAAGGGACCATTCTATTCATCTTGATGTGAAAAAGCATATTCATGATTGTGCAGTCTGTGTGTTTGTGTAACTGTGTGCAGATCCACATAATAATACAGATCTGGTGGAAAATCAAAAAACAATGTTTGTACTTGGAGCATGAATGCCCTCCACTGAGTGCTTTGTTCTGCTTTGTTCATTTATATCAACAATCCAAGTCAGATTTAGAGTTGAGCTGAAGATGCTGAGACGCTCGATCATCTTTACCCTGGTGTCATTTCTGCAGGTCGGCCACTCTGCACGTCAGCATGAACAACGGCCTGAGCTTCATATCCAGCTCCGTCACCATCACTGCAGTCACGTGTGTAAGTACCACGCAAAACAAGAGAGGAGTTAAAACAATGGATTTGAAATTGTCATTTTGTTCGGATTTCATTTGGACACATGAGTAAGTGCTGTAGTTCCTTCCAGGTCAATGGTTTCATGTGGTGTTTTTTTTTTTGCACAGTTAACTATAAACAAAGTTAAAGAAGTAAGGGAGTCCCACTCACGCTCATGCTCACACTGTCGGTGTTCTTCTCCTTCTTCTTCTAGTCGGACGGGAAGTTTGTGGCCATCGCTCTTCTCATCCTGATGCTGCTGCTCATCATCCTCCTGCTGTGGTGGTTCTGGCCCCTCTGCTGCACAGTGGTACGTCAGCCATCTTGGATCCTCTCGGCGTGAAGAACATACCCTTCCAAAGCAAATATGCTTGTTATGAAGCAACATTGCTTTCCTCTCATGATTACACTACAACCTTCTCTTTCTTGTTCGCAGGTCATTCACGAGCCACCTCCTCCAGAGATAGACGACAGCTCTGTAAATGCTTTTCTTTGATTCCTTTTTACAGAAACAAAAAAACAAATGCACACACACAAAACAATTATACATTGCAGCATAACTGAGAAAGAGAGCATTGAGAAAGAGACGATACAGTAAAATGATCCATTTATGTGACAGACACTCAGCAAAATAACCCTGTTTTTCACCTGTTTGAATTTTAACTGTGCAGAGATAAACTTTGCAACCGTTACTTTACTCTTTCAAACTGCTGACGTTTTCTCTCCTCTTTAGGATGATGAGGATGGTTTTCCCAAGAAGAGGTGGCCCACTGTGGACGCGTCATACTACGGAGGACGGGGAGTCGGAGGCATCAAGAGAATGGAGGTAACTGAAACAATATGTCATATATGATAACATAAAATATTCGAGTCATAGACTGCATATAAAGATGGATGCCACGTCTCCGCTTCCTACCACTATCCAGAGACTATCCCAGAACATCCCGGAGACAAATGCTGCCATCTTGTTCATTTGGAGCTTTCTGTGCAGCAATGATCAGCCTATACAGAGCTGTAATTTTTGCACAGTGCAGAAATCATCAATATTAAACCAAGTTAATTTGAATATAAATGCTTTAACATGTTAATATGTTATAAAATCATCTATCAGCCGGTTTCACATTCACAGGCGATAAACGTGGCGAGCTTTAATCCATGACTCAGCTTGTTTTGAGCTGTCTAAGTGTGTGAGTGCAGCAGAGTCTCAGAGAGAAGCAGGAAGCGACTCATACCTTAAAAGAGATTAGCATGAGTCAGTTGGGTGTCATGACTCTCCTCCCAGAGTCAATGAGAGTTGAGATGAGGCCAGGGACTGTGAGGACTCGGGGCCCAGAGGCCACAATGTGCATTCACTTAGTGGTTGAATCATGCAAGCTGCCGTGATTCAGTTTGTTTCTGTTGGAGTTGTGTATTCTCTGTTGTCTGCTCAGGCAAAGTAAATGCACTCATATGTACATGGAGGTTACGTTTGCCTCTGTTAGTCAGTCAGAAGCATTACGGTAAAACCACCCAACTGATTTCCACGACAATTTGTTGGGTCATGGTTATGTTATGAGGTTATTTGTTCACATATTGCAAACAAGATTACACAAAGCCAACTCAACAGATTTCCACAAAACTTAAAGTGGAAGGATGTGGTATTGGACAAGGAAAAAACCATTAAATGTTGGTCTGGATCCAGATCAGGAAGTGGACACTTTTTTTCCCACTTTCTGTAACATGGCTAGATTTTAACTATGTTTTCCTAAAGGATACTTCATCGAGCTTGATGAAAACAATCGAGTATATATTTTGGGGACTGATGAGTCCATGGGGTTGTGCAATTTACCAGATCTAGCGGATTTCAATGTGGTTTCATATGAGGACTGTTTGGCCTTGGTGGAAGTGTGCTCTCCACTGAGTGCCGTCCTACTTGTGCAAAGGTTTAGATCAACTTGAGACGGTGAAAGGAAAGAATCGTCTCAACTTCTGTTCCAGAGAAGAAAGAAGGTAACAAAAGTTCAGAGCCGTGATCCGAGAGGTTTATTTTCTCAATCTGAAGAGACAGAATGACATCTGGGCCGTGTGTTACCGGAGAGCCGAGCGAGGTGAGCAACAGAAAGCAGACTGACGCGTCCTCGGGTCAACATGGACCAGATGTGCGTGCTGTCTAAGTGAATGAAGGTCAAGGAGAGAGGACTCGCCCTGTCGGTGTAAAGTGTTTCACTGACTGCTGCTGCAGTCCGAGCCTGTGCTGTGAGCTCGTCTTGAAGTGGCGACGCTTCCAAAACAGAGCTGTGGAAAGAATGCACGGCTTCATTTAAGTGCTTTCGCTGCCAAGTCGAAGCCGTCATAGTTCGTCTGTGGCAGCTGCAAAGGGAGTATATTTGAGTAATGGACTTCCAAGGTTTGGGTTTCATTCTCGCTCGTGCCTGATCAGTCTGGACGTTTAGATGGGGAGGGTGAGACTCTCAGTTAATTTTGTGACTTTCTTTAACTATGGGAATGCAGTTTGCCTATGGCAGAGGGGCTCTTGTTGAATTTTGAGGTTTCGTGCCATAAACCGGCTTCAAAAGTAAATGCGTGAGCTTTCAGACGTTTTGGGGGAAAAACTCCCACCGTCTGCAACTTTGCACTCAATGACACGAGTCTTAATGGGTGGGGGCCACATCTGTTTTCGTGTGCATTTCAGTTGACTTGGTTTGGTTCAATTTCATGTAGATATACTATATAAAAAGGGAGGTGGTCGTCTTTTACCGGTAAAACAGAAATTCACCATGTGCTCTGCTTTGTAACCAACATTTCCATTCAAGTGTGCAGTACGAGTATTCTATTGCAATTTTTTTTGCTGTCATTTATTTAATTCTACCAATGTATTCCATTCTAATCCATTTTTTCTCCATTGTAATTAAATCTATTCTATTATTGTATTCTATTCTAGTCTAACAAACCACCCTGTAAACATTGTGGATATCCGTACCTATTCCATGATAATAATAATAATGATACTACATCAGTTGCATATAGTTGCTTTTTCAAGCTCTCAAAGACGCTTACTGCAGAATAGGATAATGAATTTGTTGAGACATTTTGCTAAAAACAAATAAATCAAGTTGTTACATCATGAGTGTAAAAGTCAGCGGAGGACAGAGTCACTTTGGTAAATTGTCTGGGAACAACCAGTTTTTATTCAAACCTTCACGATCATCCATCCAGCAGATGTTGAGCAATTTCAGTCTGCACGAGAGTTTTGAACCATTATAAAAATCAACATCGCCATTAACGCCAGTGTGACAGGACCAGTTGTGATGGTTTACTTAACAGCCATCAACCTCTTATAAACACTGTTCACTCCAAGCTTCTGTCTTTGTCCAGGTGCGCTGGGGAGATAAGGGCTCCACCGAGGAAGGAGCCAAACTGGAAAAGGCCAAGAACGCTCGAGTTGTGATGCCCGAGGAGGAGTTTGATTTCGAGCCACAGAGGCCGTACTACCACACGCACAAGTCGGCTCGGTCCCAGAAGTGGTATTCTCCCATCAAGGTGCTCAACGTCACTCACTCTGTTCACGGGTTAGAGTTAGGATCTAAGGATGAACAGCTGTGATCTTTACTCATCCCTTAGAGCTCATGTTCAACTCCAGATTTTAGTTAATAGGCCTATTTTTAACATTATTTACATGGGACATTGATTTAGCTTCAGATTGCTTTAATTATAATTAACTTTAGTACTTTAAAAACAAATCTCAACATCCAGTTACAGGCTTTGTCATCCATATTGCTCCACTTATTTAAGATATAGGATAAGATAAAATAAGATAAAATGTATCTTCATTGATCTGACATCACAAATGACATAGCATCACAAGCAATCAAAGCAGCAGCTGTTGTCTGACCAGTGCATTTTGTTGTTTGGATGCATCCCCTCGGAACTACTGGGCCTTTAATGCATTTGAATACATGGATCACACATCACAAGTTCACATGTTTTAAAACTGGTTCTGACGTCGGGACCTTTTCCTTTGCGATGGCGTCTGTCCACCGTAACTCCTAAACGCTGCTTTCCAAGTGTTTCTGTGATGTGTTACCAGGAAACAGTTAATAAATCCATTTCCTCACATACTAGTCAGCTGAACGGAGCGTAACAAGAACCAGACGTGGACTGGGCTGACCTCCGATCATGGAATCTGTTGAGTGGGTGTTATTCCTAAGAAAGAAAACAAAAGTCCTCCTTATGAAACAATCAAAGTAACACAGAAAAACAGGAGCAGACACACAAATAAACTGCTTTACACATTTCCTTAAATATTTGGCCTGTCTAATAAATAGCCGTGTACAAGCAGCAGGTCGATACAGACCTCTGGTGTAACGTGTTGTTTTTGATCTGTGCTCGTCTCTCAGGGCAAACTGGACGCTCTGTGTGTGTTTCTGAGACGAGGCTACGACAGAGTGTCTGTGATGCGTCCTCATCCCGGAGACAAGGTGAGAGACAAGTCAACAGAACCAGAGATTACGAAATTCAGGCCAGATTCCTTTTTCATTTTTCACCGTGTTTCAAAACATTCATGCAAAACAAAGCAATTATCAAGATTAACTGTGTCAACTTTTGGCAGAAAGATGTGGAAGAGCTTTCCAGAGGTTTAGATACATGACCTCTGGAAGCGATGAGGGAGGAGGGAAGTTTGCGAGCTGCTTCAAAGAACCCGGTTAGAAATCGTTTATCAGTGTGGCATTAAAGACAGGTACTCTGAGTAACCACGTAAAAAAAAGTTAAATCCGCTTTGTATCATAAAATGATGACTTCGTGGAAACTCTGGAGTGGCATAGTGAGTCGACAAAGGTGAAAACAACTGCAGCATTGTCGGGAAGAAGGCTCTTGTCTGGAGAAGCCATTAGACGCAGCTTTCAGCGTCAGCTCGGCTCTGCTGGCAGGGATGGATCCTTCTTCCAGGACACTTTAACTAAGGGAGGAATTTCCTCTTTGTGTCTGTTGAAAGATTTCCCCCTCTTATTCTGCCAATCGCTTTGCCAGGAGATGTAGATCCAGGACTTTTTAAGGAGATGTAGATTTAGGACTTTTTAATTGAATACACACTAAAGACCTAACTTCTCAAACACAACGAGCCTCTGCAATCAGCACTCTCTCTTCATTACAGGGCAAATGCATCAACTTCACCCGCACCAAGGCCTACCCAACTCCTCGCTACCCCATCTACAACCACCCGTCCACGCCTGTCTACACTCTGCCCCACGCGTACCAGCGTCGTCCGTCAGAGGGCAGCCACCTCTTCGATTTGCCCCCCTCGCCAACGTCCACGCTCCCGCCCCTGCCGTCCACTCCTCCCCCGTCCTTCTCCAGCCCTCCCATGTACACGCCGCCCCCGAACAGAGCCCTGCCCCCCGGCAACGCAGGCCCCGACTCTGCACCTCCGTCCCCGACTGGCTCCCTGCCACCTCCACCTCAGGGGCCTCCTCCTTGCAGGGCGCCTCCTCCGTCACGGCCTCCTCCGCGCCCCAACCAGGAGAACCCCTGAGGATGGAGACAGAGAGAAGAGGAGCAGGACGCGAGCTCAGGATGGAAAACTGAACAGACCTTTTCACTGTGTCTCTGTTTAAACACGTCCAAACAGGGGAAGAATTGAAGTGACTGTATATAATGTTGATTCAGCTGCACAGTGTACAATCTGCTTTCCTCAACATGTGTTTCACACCTTATGTGCTATGAACTAAGACTTTTCTTCAAGTCTACAAAGTGGATATTTCGTGTGGTAAGCACAGCTTTGGCTATTAAACGCTTTTGTCGCTCAGAAACCAGTGATTGAGAAACTAAATCAATTGATGCTGAATTGGTCCAGAATTACAATTTGCTATGGAGATGTATAAACTTGCATTCAAAGCCTTTATCTGATATGAACTATTTATCTAAAATTATGTAAATGTTGATTGGAAAAACCCAGTGACTCCAAGTATTTGCATGCAAGGCTGTCTGGTAAGTGTCGTATTAAGAACTGTACATCTTGTAAATGATATCACTAAATTGACCATATATGTATAAATACATGATGTTTACATATATAGATTTGATGTCTGATGCTCGTGGATGCTGGCATTTTTTTTTGACAACGAAAGTAAATAGGAATATTTACTAAAATGATTAAGATTAATACACAAGTGCACAACTCAGAAGAGCTTTTCTACAGAGACCTTTCACTCTAAAGTAATTATCACTTTTAATGAATCATTTTTATTGATTGATTTATAAGAACGAAATAAAAACTTTCAACATCCTTTAAGTCTATGAGGATACATCACTGTCAGAGGCCTGAATTTAGAATTGATAAATGTACTGGCTGCAGCACAGATCAGGTTAACGCACGTTTCTGAGGAAAGTTTGAGACTTAATCTTAACTGTAAAATGAATTTACATCTGCCTCTAAACTTTTTTTTCTCACTTCCATGAGTGCTAGATGATTACAGTCATTTTTAACTGTTCTGCGGGTGTGTTTAAACATGTCCCTCACTGTCCTGCTGTGCAAAATATGGAGAGTCTATATGGTGCATAAACACCATTGACCATGTAAGGGAGGGACTCTTACTACGACATAAAGTCTGGAGACATCATGTAATCCTCTGCACAGCTCCACCCGTCCTCAGCCTACTCAGCAAAACGGATTGAAAACATCTGAACATCTGTGGTAGTGTGTGTGTGTGTGTGTGTGTGTGACTAGAAAATCAACATTTACGATCTGTCAACCAAAGATGAGACAGCATGTGAAGACCTCGTCTTAAATCAGGCCTCTGGTTATGGAAAGACATGAGCAAGTTCATCAGTTTGTATTGAAATGCTGCATGTTTTTAATAAACAAGGTAGAAATCAGTGAATTCCCTTTCATTCATCTATAAGAATGAATGAGGACGTGGTTAAAAATGAAGATTTCTCTGCTGAGTGGCTGATTTGATCTCTTTGTCATCGGGAGAGGAGGAGGTGAGTTGAAGCTGATGCCCCCAATGTCCCTCCGAGATGACTGGGCACAATGAAGAGAATCCGGGAAACATCCGATGTGGGAGAACTGGAGGAATTTTCTTGAAAGGAAAGAAAATCCTGGATGGTTTTCTCTTCTTTCCTGGCTGGCAGTGCAGGAAAGCTTCATACTGCACAAGCATATACAGCTGGAAAGGGGATGAATCATTGGAGCGATGAAGAAATTGAATTTATTCATTTATTTTACAAAAATACTCTGAAATAATTGGTGTAAATTGTTTCCATTTTAGGAGGGATGTCTACAGAGCTTCTCTCTATATATAAAAACTATTTTCTCAGGGTTTGGGATTATGCAACATGGAATATCCAGTCAGCTGAGCTTTGTTCCACTCAGATCAGACTAAAATAAACCCAAATATACAGAATATCTTTTCCATGTGCTGTACTTGGTCTCAGTTCTTTCTTCAATAGGAAATGCTTTCGCAGACGCACACAGTCGGACTCGCAGCCCTGTGGCCGGTGAGCTCATGAGGGCGTGTCTGAGAAAAGAGCCAGAAGCAGAGGCAGGCAGTCGGGTTACAGGCATACAATAAAATAAAAATCCAACTGTGACGCCATGGAGATCTGGAAGAGATATTTACACTGTTTAACACTTTTACAGAGACCAGCACCGCAAAGACAACTTATATAGACTTAATGTTGAGCATGGGAAACTTGAGTTTAGGTTTTTCACCTGTTTGTTTGCAGGTGACAATATGAACATATAGAATGTTACATCTTTACGTCTACAAAAAGGAGAACATTGCAAAATGTGTCTTAGCTCAAGTAGCAGTGATTATGCACTTTGCACAGTTCTTTTTGATTTATGAAATAAATTCTCCTTCCTGATCTTCTCTGATCAGATCCATCAGCCTCTCTGCTTTTCATTCGGGTTTTCATTATATAACGTCATCTGGAAAATCCATGAAAGTCCAGGGTAAATGGGAAAAATAATCCTGAAGCACGTAACAGCCTGAAACTTTGCACACAGAGAAAGATCAGTCCCCTAAAGCTCAAGATCAATGACTTGTTCTCTGAGAAATCAACGTAAATGTAAGAAAATCGTCCGATCACACAATGTTATGTAAATACCAGCAGGAAAATGTAATGGGTTCTTCCTTTGGTCATGCCCCACCTCTCCACAACATTTTATGGACATTCGCTCAGTTGTTTCTGCATAATCCTACTTACAATCAAACAGAAAGCACGGGGTTAAAACATATTCTCCCAGGTGGTGGTAACAAAAACCTCAATATTTATCCATTTCCTCGTTTATCTCTCTTTTCCGTGACGTACTCGCCACTTTTCTTCCATGTGCTCTTTTTGTTCCAGGTTCAGGAAAGTAAATCTCGATGTTGAGCAACAAATCAAGTGGCTCATCTTAAACACAAGTTCAATTTACTTTCCTCCCAAAGAAATGGCTCTGACCTGTAACACGTGTTGGTTTATTAGGGATTCAGTCAGACAAAGTTTATCGTGTCTGGTGTTTTTATCTGTTTTTCCATTTTACCTCTGCGTGAGGTTTAATCTGCATAATCTGGTCTCTATAAAAACAGGCAAACCAAAAGTCTTCAAGGAAAGACGATACATTTAACCTCTCTTGTCTTGTTTTATAAGACCAGAAATGTAAAATTGTGATGCATCAGCCGTTATATTGCAGAATCAGAATATAAAGTCCCCCAACACGCCACTAGCCCCATTTGAGACACAGAACAACCATCTTAACCTGCAGTTATCTTATTGTTGTTCCATCTCATCTCAGGTAGAACCAAAAGGGCCAGGAACCCCTGCTGTGAAACAAGTTGGTAATGAAGCAGCAATTAAGACAAGAAACTAGTATTTACCTTAAACACACTACCACCAAATTACTGCAATTATATTTATAAAACTTTAATACAGATTAATTTTCACTGATGTCAAGTTTCAAATGTCAGAAAATACAAATGAAAATACTATGCATGCACAAAATGCTGCTAATAAAAGGCATTACGGTATTATTATTATTTTAAGTCTCTGCCACATGGTCTGAAGCATAATAAAGAAAAATGTATTCAAATATTATCACTTTAAGAAGAAACTTATCCGAATCCTGGCTCGGTAGAGATGCTGCTGACTTCTTACTGTACTGTCTGATTTACTTCACCACATACATGATATGTTTCATTCAAAAATACTAAAACCAAAGACAAAAACAAAAGTAACAAACTCATTTCAAAACAACCACAAAAGTCTAAAAACACTGCTCAGAGTGTGTGGGGAAATGGCAGCAACATCCTCTAAAAGCAGGTTGACTAAGCTCATTTCCAATTTGGGGTTCCTTTAAATATTGATAAAAATTCCCTTACATGAAAGCTGCAACTGCTAAAATGCCCCCCCCCCCCTCTCTTCCATTTTAATTTCATTTGTTTTCTTTATCTTGTGGAAAAATGTTTGGTATCTGCTGAAGCATCGATGCTGAATGTAAACACAAGCCTGGAACCACATTCCCACACTGATATGAAAGGTTCACTAAGTGTAAAGGTCTAAATGGCAATAAGACAGGATGGATGTTAGAAAACAGAAATCGAACTCATTGCATTTTCAGCTAAATTGATGAGAACTCAAATGAATGCAGTAACTTGATATTTCGTTTCAGATGCTGTGAATATTTCCCCTCAAGATACATGTTTTAGATATAAATAAGGTAGGATCACTTCAGATACACCAAGTATTAAAAAAAAAAAAATGGAATAAAAGTTAAAGATATCTGGTCAAAGAAATTATATAAAAAAAGGGTTTTGGTGTCCTAGCGAGTTTTCAGCACGAGGGCACTGAGAACCAGATCAACCCACTGTCGGTCCTGTGAATAACTTCTCAGTTCAGACAGTGCTGAACTGACCCACTATCACGTGACTGAGGTAGAGCATTAACTTTGAAGTACTTCGCTGTTAAAGGGATCATTGAGGCTGTTTGCTACCGAAGCAATAATCATAAGACCACATTAGAAAAAACAAGCGTCACACTGCGACGGACTTCTACTTTGGCTCCTTCATTAGTTGCAGAATAAAAGCTCTTGACTTGGCATTTTGTTAATGGACGGTTACACATCCTCAAGGTTTCCCCTGGGAGCACCTCGGATGGAAAGGTGCAGAAACGAACGGGTCTTCCAGAGCTCGTCCCCCGATGGTCCAGGAGTGCAGCGGCCCCACGGCCACGGAGCCCACCGCGGCCCGCTGCCCGATCCTGGACACGACCCGGTGCACCGCCACCGGCTGCTGGAGCACGAGAGGCTGCGGAGGGCCCCGGGAGCCGAGGGGCTGGGGACCGGGGACAGACGCTGCAGAGGGGACCAGGTGACTCTGAATGTGCTGCGTTCCACATTTAAATAACTGAGCATTAGCTTTTGCGGTTTCCGGCCTCTTCCCGAACGGCGCCTGGAGGAACACATCGGACGCCTCGGTGGGTTTACGGGACGCAGACGAGGAGGAGCTGCCGGAGGACGCCCCGCTTTCTCTTCCAGGTGTTCTGAAGGGAGCCAGCTGGAAGACGTCAGAGGTGACCGGGCCACTGACGGGGTGGGGGGGTAAACTGGTGAAAGGAGCTGGTGTCACATGGTGGTGTGTGCTCGTCTCATCTGATTGCAACGTGTGTTTGTTATGGACGCACGCAGCAGCCATCGTCTGCTGCTCCTCAGACAGCTGGAGCAGGACAGACGCTCCGGAGCCTGTCGGTGCTTTGCTGTGGAGCTCCCTCTGCAGGTCTGTGTGTGGAGGAGAGCAGGAGAACATCAGGACACGTGCTGCAGAGCTTCACAACTACAATCTGAATCTACTGCACATTATACAAACAGACTATTTTCTGCTTTCCGTGATATTAAACACAATGGAAGTGGATGATGAGCCAAATCTGCCTCATTATGATCGGACCCCAGTGACAGAAAGTGATCAAGAGGAAATTTGTGATGACCAACTTTCCAGTTTTTTTTAAATCCTACAAATTCGTTAACATAAACAATTCATTTAGTTCTGTGACTTTCTACTGTGATATGTTTACATGAGGAACTAAGACTTGTAGCGTCACCATCTGAATTTAATTCATCGCTCAAAACTTCTTGTGCAAAACTGTTAAATGTTGTTGATTGTTTACAGGAGTCATTTGTTTAGCACTTGTACTGGCTAAGGAGCTATTGTTATGAGACTATAATTATTATTACCAGTACTATTATCATTATTAATATTGTGTAAAAATATCTTCAGTGTAGAGGCCCAAAAAAAGTTTTGCATTAGGGTATGACATAAACAAACCCCTTTGACAAAGATCTGTACAATTTGGTTGTACAATAATCTGGTTCAGGGTATGTACTTAGTAGGTAGTTAAATATATGAAAAATAATTAGATAGATATATATACATTTTTATTATCCCATCATTTATGTAATACACTTCAAACACGTCTCCGTCATATCTGTTCTGCTCTATTCTTGTTATTTAAGGATCAATAAGTAAGTGGATAGCCAAAAAATAAGCAGTGGCTTTGAGTCGGCCGATCAGACTCGAGTATGAAATTATAACTAATAATATTATTGTGCGTAGCTGAAGTAAAAATCGAATCTTAGAGAAACTAAAGGCATCGACACAATTCAGTAATAGATAAAGATGGAGAGTTTGAATGGGGCATGAAGCTGATGTTTGATCTTACCTGAGTGGACTTACCCTGCTTTCCAAGTAGAATAACATGTTGATTAGTGAATTACACATTAAACCAAACTCAAATATATCATCTCACAAATCAACAAATCACTTTTAAGCCCCTTGTCTCCCACAAGCTTTCATGCACATATATTTCCATGCAAGTATAAGGATCAGAAACTAATCAAATACCATCAATTACTGTTATTATGGCACTTAAACCTGTTAATACAATGTAATATTGAAAATGTATAACTTATTATAAATTGTTTAAATGTTTATTTTACTGACAAAAATAAATTTAACCCATAATTTGGAACAAAATAGTAGTCTTACAATCAAAACTCCACACGTTGACATTCACATTTGTATTTTATTTGCTATTCCTTTATAATTCTTTAATTATCTCACAAAAATAGAAGGAGCACACGATACCACAGCTCTGACGCAGGTTTGGGCCAAACGGACAAGAGGCGTTTCAAAAACACTCGGGGAGAATCCGATTTCAGTTTTGGCAAAAAAAAACAACACCAAAAAAAAACAACAACAACAGAGGACGAGGGGCTCCTGTTTCAAACCCAAGGACTAATCTCACTACCTGTTCGTCTTCACCGATTTCAACAGCACACAGGCAGCGACAGGGAGAAAGCTCGGAAGTTGCATAGGTTTCAAACAGTAACTGCGAATGACTGAGCTGTTCAGTGGAAGGACCATAGAGAGGATGACGAGTCAAGGAGAAAAACGTGAGCCGTGAGTCTTTTAGAGTTTGGGGGCTAGTGTATGACATTGAAATTGCAAGGACACCAATATGTACTACATAAAGTCATTATCATGGAACGTCTTCACCTTTTATTATCAAAGAACGTGGGAATGCCCCCGATAACTTGACCTCTTTTCTCAGATTCTGTATATTCGTATTAAGTTAATATTTATTGTTTAGTTGGTTTAATATTTAAGTTTTAAGGTGAATTTTTTATTACATTTATTCGGATTTTGTTGAATATATCTAACCAGCATCTGTGGACCTCTTTCAGCATTTTAACACAATATGACTGATTTGTTTATATTAAAACCCGATAAATAATGTTACAATAACAAATCAAGATTTTTTTAAATGCATGATTTCTTACTTCAAAAAATGAGCAGTATAAGTAGATGTAGCAAATGCATATGTGTAATGTAGGATATATTATACTTGATATAATTTTCTAGTATTGCCATTGAGGTGGTCTTCATGCACTGTGTTCATGCATGGGAAGTAAAAATGACTTTGTTTGATCCTACAGAAACATTTATATTGCTGATTGGAGCTGATTTTCAAACCCTGGACAGCTGATTTGACGCCGTCAGATGATCAAACCACAGCAGCAACCGTGTCGTGTGGTCACTGTGAAACTGGCCGATTTCCCCCTTTCACAGAACCCCTCACACGAGACAAATCCGACAAATTCGTGAAGCTGTAATATGGAGCGCAGACGTCCGGAGGACAGAGAGACCGGGGCGGGCAGTAAGCCAATACGTGTCCAACCCTCAGAGAGAGAGAGAGTCATGGAGCTCTGACGACCTGAGAGAATTTAGGAGGGAGGGGGGGCTGTGCTTTCAGAAGAGACTTTAATGCCAACGTGACTGTCGCCATGTTCGCAGCAAACAACAACACAAGTAGGCTACTGGAAAACACATCCAACAAGTCCGACTCCACGCACACATACACACATACTTATCAGAACACTGTAGAACCACCAACACACGTGAACGTAACATTCAACAACACTGCCATGCGTTTTTTTTCTGATATGACGTCTGTGATCACTAAAACCCGGTAAAGCGATAAAACAAAAGCTTTACAAAGCACAATTTCCGAAAAACTAAAAAGGTCTAGTTCAAGCGAAGACATGAAACAGGACTAAGATTCCGGCTCGTCCGAAAAACTGTTGACCGCGTTCAATAAAAATATAATCCTCCATCAGTCCATGTAAACAAACAGAACACAGGCTCACTTTCATTTCACAAAGGTGGAATAAGACATGGGATTCAGCCTAATCTCTCAAGTCTAATAAAGACTAGGATTATCATCTATACAGTTCAATGTACCGACAGTTATTGAGTAGATAGAGCCAAGAAAAACAATCCCACAAAGAGGAATGAGTATTCTTCCATATTATTCAGTGATTATGGTGTTAAGAATTATATATATTTTTTTTCATTATAGACTAATATTTATTTCTTACATTCATTCTCTAACACTCTAGTCATATTAACATTTATTAACAGGAAAACAATGTCAATCAATCAATCAATCAAATTTCAATCAATCACCATATATATATATATATGGATGACAGATTTCACATGTAAAGCAATATGTTTTCCACAAGTAAAGCTTTATGACAATGACTTCATATATACATGGGAAGAAGAACCAACTCTATGGTCTGGATAAGAGCCTGCAGTCCAGATTTCTATTTACACAAGTTATGAGTGAACGGCAGGAATGTAGGAGGGATTGCATGATGCGGAATTCGTGTTTCAGCTGATATTTAAAAAATGCAAATGAGTGAAAATGCCACATAGTGTCGTTTCTGTTAGTGCCACAAATTACCTGAATTGTTGTTTCTATTTAGTTTATTTCTACGTTTTTCTATCATAGTTGATTATTCAAGTTTTTTTCATGATTTCATGCATTTTTTTTGTGGGCATGGCACCCTGCTATAAACACTGTTAAATGACCAATGATGGTCATTTAATTCCAAAGCAACCTATCCCTTGCCTCAAGGATCAAATTAAGGTGAAGCACTCTGTCTTGAAAACACGTTCACCTTGAATTGGTAACATAATGTGCAAGATATTTCTTTTTACTGTAGTTATAGCTAGAGCTAAGCAGATATAGTACACTTCAAGGACTCATCCATTCAGCTTAGTCAGTTTACTTAATAGATTATTTTATGGCACTTCACTATTTTTGTGTCCTGCTTTTCTCCACATCACAATAACTTTGTGGTGCTTGTGCTGCAGAAGCTGAAGGAGAGGCAGAATGAGGGGCTATGGCTGTTTGTTTCCAGATTGTGACACAATATCATTGAACGTTTCAGTCTAAATCGATAGCAGCTTTAAACTGTTAAAAGATATTCCCTCCAGCAGCCGAGGCTGACGGAGGCAACACTCCTGCTACTGTGCAAATCAGGCTACATGACACTTTTCAAACAGGCTTCCCTTTGTAGAAGAAACAAACTGACTCTATTTGAACTAACTATCATTTAACTTTTCCATGGTTTTACTTTTTAAATGTGCAAATAAACCTGGGGAGGAGGAACTTAAAAAAGCCGAACAACGACAAATTCACTTGTGCACGATAATAACTACAACCACTTAGAACTAGGCCTATTGTACATTACAACAATGATCTTCTATTGTTTGCTATTAGACACAATGCAATATTGTTCAAACAAACTGGATAGCAATATCATATCCTGATTGACAGAGAGATGCGGTGGTTAATCTTTAGAAAGGATGATGTTAGTGTATTGAGCCAACGGACAATACACGATGCACGGAGACTATGACAAAGAGAAGATGTGAGTGAGAGGGTGAGAGATAAGAGGTGAGGAGAAGCCAAGATAATGAAGTTGATACGGCGGAGAGGGCGGGAGTGAAGAAGCACTAAAAGGCGGAGGAGGCTTCTACTGTAGGAGCTACAACGATGATGGCAGCCAGGGGTGCAGGAAGCTAGCTAGTACAGCAGTGTTGATTGCAGTTATGCTATGCCAGTCCAGTGTTACAGCGTCTACTTGGAGGGGGGGAGGGAGCCGCCTACAAGTCGATGAGCTGGTCCACCAGCAGCAGGGAGCGGGCCAGGCTGGGCAGGCTGGATTCAGAGCCGCCACTGTTACTGCGCGAGTGGCCTCCTGAAACTGGCCGGACAGACAAGGGGGGGGAGAAGCAGAGGAGTGGGATTCACAACAAGCAACACAGCAGTCAGAGAAGAGAGGGAGAGAGAGGTTGAGAGGGAGAGAGGAGAGAAAAAAAGAGGGCAGAGTTTACCCATATAACTCTGCATCATTCTCAAGTGAGGAGGCAGAAGTAGTGCAGACACCTGATCAGTTTGTCAGTAGGTCAGTAATTATTGAGCAAATTAGCATGCGACTGAACCCCAGACAACCCCGGGTGAGTCTCTAATCCTAAAAACCACCTTGACCCGCCTGTGCCTCCTTGCAGAGACTGTAAAGACTTACCTTGGGAGTTCTTCCGCCCTGTGACGGGAATAGGATCAAACTCATCCTCAGTGCCGACCTCTCCGCTGGCTTGTTGAGGCTCAAAGTCCGAGATCAGGAGAGACGATTCTGCAGAGAACAAAAGAAACGTAGGTGTTGGATGTAACAAAATGAAAGCCCAATCTTCAGAGGAAGCAGTAAAAAGAAAACAAAAAGCACATATATATAGTTTGGGACCAAAAATGATTAAACTACAAAAAAAATCATCGAGAATCATCTCAGCTACTTCCACAAGCCATCAACTGCTCTCCCACAGTAAAAGAGATGTTTGATAAGATTTTATGAGCAGAGATAAGTGGTAATCAGGATCATGCAGCTGCTGCACACATTCAGGCTGTGATTGGGAGTTTGTCCTGTCAACAACAGTTAAATGGCTTCCTTCACCAGACACAGAACAAATATGTCAGCCACAGCTGAGGAGCTCTCGGTTTGAGACACATAATTTGGTTTCACAGACAATTCCATTAAAATGAAGAACTTTCCTCTAATGTCAAAAGATTACGACGTTATAGAGAGAAATATAACTCAGACTGTCAAGATGAATTTGTTAAGTGAGGTGGAAATGCATCTGCTGCCACCCAGTGGTTGAAGTCTAGAGACAGTGAGAATGTTAATATCCACAATAACAGTAGATGGTTTTAAGAGTTTGTTGGAGTCTTCCTTCTCTCTAGGGTTGAAAACAGCTTCAAGTCCAAAATGCAATCCATCCATTATCCCTATTGCTTGGGGGAGACCCAGAGCCAATCCAATCAGGTGTTGTGCGAGAATGGGGGGGGCACCGTTGACAGGTCGCCAGCATACCGCAGGGCCAACATACAGAGACAAACAACATTTCAAACCTAGAAATCTATATTTGGTTTGATGAGGCACCTCCCTGTTAAGGATGAATTGACTGGAACACAGAACCCTTGACTTTTAAGTGAATATTAGTAAACCACAGTGTTTTTGTCACTCTAATGCACATTTCTAAATAATTTGTATTCTTCCGGTTTTCTTCTATTTCCCTACGACTGAAATTGACCAACTGCTGAATCACTGTGACCAACACTTCTTTGTGTAAGAAATAAATATGCAGACATCAAGTTCCCAGCGACTCATTCAATGTCCAAGGACACGTCATGAAGAGATGACCTGAAAAACATCAAGATGCTTCTCAAGGTAACTCAGTATCAGCTTGTAAAAACTGAAATGTCAGCTTGTAAAAACTGAAATGTTTTTCCGAGTCCATCTGCAGCTGTTGAACTAAACATTCATCTAGACCACCACAAACGTTTATCAGGCCACATCGGATCATAGTTGTTGGGGATGTTGCTTTAAATCTCACACTCTCTGTGTTCAGGGAGCTCACCGCCTACTTCTGCCAGATTCTTCCCCCATACCTGCTTTAGGCTGCGTGGAGTCTCCAGACAACAGACTGAAATCATCCAGAGCGGAGGCAGCGGAGCTGGGGGCTGAGGATACAGAGGAGGTGGCGCTGCTCGCTGCTTGGGGGGCGGACGGAGCAGAGATCAGGGAGCAGCCCAGGAGAGAGTCGTCTGCAGTGAGGGAGTCTGGGTCAGGAGAAGGTAAAAGTGAAAAGAGGAGAGATTAGAGTTTAATTAAGGACACTGATACTTATACTGATCTTACGCACCTTCAACTACTTGCAAAGAATGCAAAGAATATTTTAAGATTCACACCAGAGAACATTTAAGAGCACACACACACACCTTTTGCAGACTCTTCCATGGAGCCACCAAAGGGATCCGACAAAGACAAGAGGTCAGGCAGCAGGAGGGAAGATGTGTCGGGGGATTTGAGTCCTTCAATCAGCTTCTCTAAAGGCCGGTGAAGACAGAGAGATGGGGTCAGAACATGTACCACTAACAGACTGTGGAATACAGGGAATAAGACTGAGCTCATTGTGTAGTCAAGGTCATGTAAGGATTTACTGATTCAAGATATTCCCAGAGCAGCAGTGGAGAAAGAAAGACGTTGAAATGAACTTGGTCTGATGACGTTTGGTTTGGAGCCAGACAGGTTGCTCGTCTATATAATGTTTAGATCAAGTACTTCAGCAATCATCACTTATTCATGTCATCATCCATATTTAATTGTTTTTTCATTTCACTAAGAATATTTTAGGACAACCAGCACATCATTTTTTCAGATTTCTCTTTAACAATGTGTCTGGGGTTCTTTCGGGAAGACGAGAGCTTTTCACGAATGGCCAAACTGTGTGAGACAGTAACAAAAATACATCATGCATCCACCAGCAGAGAGACTGTGTTTACCTGGTGCATCCAACAGCTCCAGGGCACAGAAAGGATCTGCTACAGCCAACAGCGAAGCTCCCGAGTCTACGATGGCCGACGCTCTTTCAACTGGTCAACAAAGCAACGTTATACAGCAAAGATTTGAAATCAAGCCTAAATAATTAACCTAATATGAATACATTGCCTGTTGTTCATTGGCACATTTCAATACAAACAGTTTAAACCTGGCCTGTGTAAGTCTGAGCTCATTAGCCAATGGCATTAGCTTCATATTTAATGTACAATCACAATAGAGGATTCACACAACTCTTGGGAAGAAAGTGAATGAAGTGTGATTCCTGAAATGTCTTAATGAATCAAACGGACCAGTAGAGGAAAACTAAAAACTCCCCAACATTGTCTTTAAGCAGCTTAAGACTTAAAGCGACTGTATTACCAACTTGTGTATGAGCAAATCAGTTCTCACGTTTGTCTCGCTTGTTAAAAGCAGCTCTTAAACCGTGAGTGGCTACATTTCCTGGGCACAACAGCATCAACTCTTAAATCAATAATCAATGCCGACATTTCTTTCATTGAGAACAAACCCCCCATTTATATTTATGTTCTGCACATAGGAAGCTATCACATTAAGAGGTATACTTCTTGGTTTGACATTACATTACAGTCCTTCAGATGTATACAGTACAATGCATTACCCAGCATGATAACAGCAGTTATGAAGATATGCTACCATTAATCTATAGATGAATCAGTCTTTATGTCAGCTTTGTTTGATGTCCACAAACGAGCAGGAGAACTCAGGAGAACAGTTGACTGTTTATGGGAATGACGTTGACGTTCTGTTGATATTTAATCTTTTAAAATGCTGATGTTTTTTATTTAAAAAAAAGGTTAGAATAGATGTTTTTTTATAATGTTAGAACTACTCTGGATAGACAAGGTTTATGAGTCCGTTTTCAATGTGTTTTGCTTACAAGTTTGGAATGATTTCCAGTGTAATATAATTTTAAGATGTCACTTTGTTATAAGGGAAGTGAAGATCCCTTGGAAATTTGTGGGCCCTGGTCTGTGTAAAAATAAAGAACAGAACAAAACCACTGACTCTAAAGGGAAAACTGTTACATACTTGTTTCCTGGGATTCGTTTTCCACAGTCAAGGCCTGCAGGCCTGGTATCAACTCTTCAGAATATGATGTCTCAGTTTGCGAAGGTAGGTCTAGTGAAGACATGAACTAGTTATAACATCTCCTCTTTGTTAGCTATTCAAAATAATGCTCATCTATGAACACAAACTTTACCTTTGGGCTTCTTGTCTTCCGATTTGAATTCCTCAGCAGTGAGGTTGGAGAAGTTGTTGGAGAAGCTGTCATCGTCGAAGGGGTTCCACGTCTGGGTCGGAGTGATGGTTGCACCGCCGGAGGCAGGAGCAGCGGCTCCAGCTTTGTTCTGGTCCTGGACTGCGTCTCCAGCACCTTGTTGAACTTGCTGGGTGTTGCTTGGCTGAGATGTAAGTGATCTGATGAGACAAATGCACAGAATAACAGATAAAACACACTGAAGAAAACCAATTTGAACTCATATTCCAGTAAATATGCAACTTACAGGTTAAGAGCAGCATCTCCATTAACTCCCTGCAGCTGCTTAGAGTCAGTGACTGGAACTGCAGCGATGCTACTCTCTGTGGCGTCACTCGGGACACGTTGGTGCCCTCGCTCTTCAGTTGTCTTTGGAGAAGCAGGTGGAGTCTGATCAAAAGAAGCATGCAGTGAAAGCAAAACACATTAAAATAACCTCAATAAAACCGATAGTATGTTAAAGCTGGTGATGGAGAGCAGTAGCCCGCTCACCGTCTCAGCAGATTTTTGGCCGATCTCAGTGGAGGCAGCTGAGGGCTGAGATACAGGTGGCTGAGCAGAGGCCGGTTTGCTGGGCGAAGGCTGAGCCGCTGGCTGCTGAGGCTGGCTACCCTGCTTGCGACGGGCTGGACGCTGAGGCGGGGCCGGGCTGGATGGAGTCACTGCTGCCTGCTGGGAGGAGGAGCTGACCACAGAGGGAGTCGTGGTCTGCTGCTGGACTGTTGGCTGAGCTTGAGGTTGGATGTCACTCTTGATCACTGGTGATACTACTGCTACTGGGGGGGGCTCTGCTCCTGTAACTGCGGCTGGCAGCACGACCTGTCACAGACAACGTTACCTGTCATCATCGTTAACATCACATCGGCAAAGCCCTGGCACGAGAGGAATAACTGCAGCCGTTAACTTATTTTAAAAGGGCTGATAATAATAATATAATAATAATAATATCATGCTACTTAATTCGTTTTATTCTGATTCTTTCCTCTTCTTCTGTATTTTTGCACATTTAAACACACACTATAGAAAGATTAGGGTTTGTGTAATCTTTAGATAGCTCCTCCGTGTATTCAGAGAGTACGCACCTGTTTCTGCAGCGCCACAGCCGGACCGGAATGGTTTTGCGACTGGATGAGAGGCAGAGCAGAAGTCTGCGCTTTCTGTGACTGCAGAGCTGCAGTGGGCTGAGCGAGGTTTAAGCTGACTCCTGTGGGATTGTTAAAAGGAACACAGCTCATAACTCTTGAGAGAGCATGAAAATATTTTCTATCTAATAACTACGTACGCAGAGCAATATAAATTCAAACAACATAAAAAGGTTTGTAGGAGGATTTGAGTTAAAGTTAATTTCAAAATAAATGTATTAAAGAGGATAATAAAATATGATAAACACAGGAAATCTAACGGATTTGTAACAGATACAAAGCTGATATAAAATGAAACAGTATTTGAAGTGGCAGAGCGGAGAAAATAATCCCATAATCACTCGGGCCTGTGGTTAGATTGCATTAATTTACGCGAGTCTTAACCTGCGTGCTTGATCTGTTACTGTTGAGAATTGGAGGCTTGAGCGTGTGGACAGAGGATTAGAGGGATTCTAGTGTTTAGTCACATATTTATTCAAATTCTTGGTTTCTCTTTCCATACGTACCAATGGGCTGAGCGGCACCAACAGGGATATTAGGCCGTTTGCGCGGGGTGAGGGCAGCAGGCTGGATGGGTAGAATGCCTGCAGCAGCCTGGGTGTGGGCTGCTTTGGGCCTCTGGCGAGGGGTGATGGAGGTTTCAGTGGTGGGAACAGGATCTGTCAGTCTGGCAACAAAGGGAGGATATTGGCCTTCATGTTAATGATGGCAAACAGTGTGAACATAATTATTTAATGAGTATCAGAACACTGATTGTACCTAATTACTTCCACAAAATGAAGAGTAACTACAGCTCTGATAGGAATACAACGTGCGCAGCTCATGCTTGCCTGGGCTTAGCCTGGTTCTTCTTTAATGCCGCAGCCTCACTCGCTTTGATTGGCTCAGGAAGTTTAGAGGGAATTTGAGAATTCTGGATTAGGGGGGAGAAAAATGACACAATAAAACCTGAAGTTGGCAGATATTCTGTATGCACATGATGAATTAGAGCAGATTTTCCTCCCACAGCTTGACAACGAACATGTTTGTTAATGTAGGTCAGGCAAAGACATCCATTGCAGATTCCGCTGAATACTAAAAAATTCCTCCTGAGAGAAAGCCAGAGAGCCAAATATTTCAGCTGACCCCAGTGCTGACGGAAACTGACCTTCACATTCTGAACAGGGCTGGTCCGCTGAGCTAGTTTAAAAGCAAAGAAGGACACCTGGTAGATATCTGGTCTTTTGTCTGGGTCCGGCTCCAGCATGTATCCTAAAAAAAGCACCACAAAGAAAGAAGAACAGTGAGTCAACGAATAGACATTAACACAAGTGCATGCTTTGTGAAAATTGATATTGAAAAGGTGAAGTGACGTTAAAGAGACACTGACTAATGAGGCAGTGAAGATCGTAAGAGTAGCGAGAGTTATCTGGAATGGTGAAGCTGCCATCACAGATGGCCACCTGGCTTTCACCAAAGGGCAGAGTGAAGAAGCACAGCTTGTACAGCAAACAACCCAGTGCCTGGAGAAGACAATCACAAGCATGCCCCATCAAACCAACAACACAAACAAAGAGAGGAGAGGAGTTTAAACAAGAATCAAGTCACACAAAAAAAAACGTTTCCCCCTCCAAACCACACCAGCAGGCAGAGTGTTCTAAAACTAGTTAATACACAGAAGTTTCTGACTTGTGAGCAGCACAAATGCGACAAAAACTCATTTTTCATTTTTTAAGAACAACCAATCCCTAAAACTCATACAACTTCTATTTACCAAGCCTGTACGTTTAATATATTAATAACAAGACAGGATGTCACTGCTTTCCAATATAAAAAAATCCAGTAACCAACAAAAAAAAAATACACTATAAGCAACACTTTCATTATGTTTAACTGAAATTGTGGCTGTATTTGATTTATGCACTTTTTTCAAGATTACCGTCCTCTTCACTCACCCAGATATCTGCTTTTGTGGTGATAATCTTGTTGTTGTACAGGTTAACCATTTCAGGGGCACGATATGATAGAGTGGTGTATCTGTAAGAGGACAGGAAGAAATTAGTAAGAAACATGCCTGGATTTGACATTGTGTTATTGAAAATTTAGATTTTGTCTGTCTCTAACCTCCTTTGCACGAAACAACAAAATTCAGCGAGTCTTCAGCTTTAACCAAAAGAGTGCTAATGAATAAAAGCAGCAGATATAGACAAAACAGGTGAAAAGAGGCACGCACTTTTTGATCTCTTCCTCCACCGTGGCAACTCCTTCGGTCTGCGGACTCTGGAACTTGTTAGTGGCGCTGCCGAAGTCACACAGCACATAATGACCCTTGTCGTGCAGGAGGATGTTCTCCACCTGTAGATATAAACACGAGATGAGACTCTCACAGCCGCGTGTAGCTGCTTTCAGTTAAGACAACTGGTCTGGACTTTTAAATGTCAGGGGGTGCTGCAGCAACTGACCCGCTCTGCAAAGTCAAACCCCTCTGCAACACACACACACAAACACACACAAACACACCTTGAATATACATATTGAAGTGCAGCCACCTTCACATAATGAAATGCTAATTTAGTAAAAACTGGCACGATCATTTCGTCATGCTCTAACACAGCACTCTCAAGTTTAAGACTTGTTTTTAAATGAGTTGAAGAAATCCAAATGTTTCCATCTGGATTATAACTACTGAGTGACAGTGACTTAAAATGAACATGACAAGCCACACTGCAGTTGACTGAGCTCTGCAGTACTTGAAGTATTTTGACATGTACCTCCTCTTTCCCGTTGCAGCTATCCATAATTTAACACAACTGTACACAAACATATCAACCCCGATTCTTCAAAAGACCTCACAGCAGGGTAATCTGCAGGTGGTGGTTTTTCCCTCCCTTGCACCAGGGATTGGACAACCGGTCCTGTCTGACACGTTGCTCAGCAGAGCGCTACAGGGAACCGAGGTGGCAGCATGTGTCACCTTAAGGTCTCTGTGGATGATGGGTGACTTGCGCTGGTGCAGACGAGAAACAGCGTCGCACGTGTCACAGAAGATCTGCAGCACCTCGACCTCGGTGAAGCCGGTCTGCAGCCTCTGGTTCATCAAATTGACCACCTGCCCTCCTGCAAAATAAAATCCAATTATACAGCAGCACGAACAACACGGATAATTAAGCTGAGAAGTATATCATTGATTTTTTTACTTCTTTAAACACAAATTCTATTCACTTTTACAAAAAAAGAAGGATGTGGTTGCAGCCGCAGCCTGTGTCCCCGACAGTAATCACCTTTGCAATAGTCCATAAGTATGAGAACCTCCCATACATCCCTTGATCCCATAGCAGTGATATTGGAGTCCAGATAGCCAACAATATTCTTGTTACCGACAAGGTCTTTCTGCAAGAATACACAATTTCACAAGCGTTAAAACAAAGTAAGTAACAAAACAGGCAACTGCTGTAAGTGGCTGAAAAGTGTTGCTGTACGATATGATTGGTGAATTGGATGCTCTGGGGATAGAAGTCTAACTGACACAATTTTGTACTTAGAATAAATCTGGTATAATAACGTGATACAAAGTATTGCGACACAAGGTGGGGCAGGGAAGAAACATTTCCATATTTTCCTGGAAAATATGCAGTGAGAATGTTAATGTTGTTAGACTTCTGTGTTCAGTGCGAGAAGAATGATGCAGTGTGAGGTATTCAGAAACAGTAATGTATTAGGTAATGAACATCATCTGAGGTGAGGGACTGTCAATCTATACCTGCCTGTGTGTGTTTGTTTGTGCGTGAGAGTGAGCGAGTGAGAGACTGACGTAAAGGAAACATTATGAAAGACATCATCTTCCAACTCAAGTTGTTATGAAGAGCTGTTTGTAATTCTGTTGAAAGTTTTTTCAAGCAGCTTCTTAAATAACCTGACCATGAATCACTTCATTCCTTCCTGAGGATTCCTACTGATAGAAAAGATTGTATTTCGTGTACAGATCCTGAATTCAGTGAATGATAAAAAAACAAGCCTCTTAAAGCCTCATGATAGAATAATGACATTTTGTTTTAGGCTACCATGACAAACGTGTCTATTTATAGACTAAATAAATCCCATTTCTGCTCTTGGTCAAGCTGGTCTGATGGAGTCAGAATAGTCTCCTTCCACCAGCATGTGACAGTGAATGTATAGCTGGGATGTGATCAGTTCAGTTCTGTGTTAAGTTAGCCAACAGGCATCATTTATTATACATTTGTCAAAGGGGGAAAACTTCAATTTTGGGTACAGAACGATGAATGGTTAAAAACTAAGGTACTATGTTGTCTGTATGAGATTTCATTTAAATCTCTGAAACCCATCTCAGGAGGGGAGAGCAGAACATGCAAAACAATACTGTGTAAACAAAAGCAAAGTTCACCAAGAATCAGATGAATAAATACAGAACCATCCCAACAACACCGCTGCAGGCTGACTGTGTACTGAATCCAGCAGTTATTCATACCGGAGCAAGATATCTTTCATTGGCGATTTTTGGGACATTTGCAGGTACAATTTGGAAAAGCAGTGAGTTTCGTGTTTGCCTTCATGTGTGCATTTTACCTAGCATTCAAACCCCCGCAAGCTCAAAGTGAGAACAAACAGATAAATGTTTAGTGACCGGCAACTCACCATTATTTGGATCTCGAGTTTGCACACCTGCAGATCATGCTCATTGTTGACGTACATCCGCTTCAGGGCACAACGCAGCCCTTGATTTGTTCGCACGAGGAACACAATCGCAAAACCACCTGCAGGATCGGGGAAAGATACCAAATGACACCGTCAGTCTTCAAAGAGAGGATAGACCAACTACAATCCATGCAACCAACATCACATCATTCTCACAAGCTTTGTTAAGGCATTACGATTTGGGAAATTAAGCTGACACATTCTTTTTATCCCCTTTCACAATAAAATACAGAAACTGTCGCAATTTGTATCTGTGCAGACTTGCGTCAGTATGGACGACCAGGACCAAATGTTGCAGCCTTATAGTGTAATGCATTAGTCATGTCATTGCTGCAGGGTTTATTTAGAGGCCTACATTGAGGCCTAACCATCTGGTATAGCTCAGACTGCACTCAAATTCACTGTGACAGAGTGACTCCAGTATCGGGCCAGACAATGCTGATCATGCTGCACGTGACATGCGTATTGTACGGCCCTGTGGCATCGGGATCGCTAAATGCAAACACCTCGTCTAAGTTGAGGGTCGGCTCCAACTTCTGACGCAAGGGTTTTGGTTCATTTCAGCAAGTGCAGACAATCTGATCAGCTGTACAACACCGTCTTCCTACACCGTTTACAATGTAGGCCCTGGCTTTGAAAGTCCTCACTAGCTGGCAGCCTGACACACTGATTAATACTGTGGGGCAGACATAATTACCACAGTATGCGGTTGGGAAAACTGAGCAGATGGGGTGGCTTGAGGAAAATCTATAGTCAATAGTGTTAAGGAATGAGGCCTGAGGATGACAGTATTTTTCGTGATTTAGCATAAATCACTGCAATGTTCTCTTGATTTAATTCATTTATTCACTTTAAATAGCATGTATGCAAGTACACTAGCATGATGTTCAATAAACTGTTGTTTAAAACACCAGAAATCAATGGAAATACATCAGGATTGTATTCCCAGGTTGAATATAATGAATAAAACAGCATTGTTTTGGTCAAGCACATGCCTTGGCAATGTTGTGGTGATGTAAAACATGACAATCACTGGTGTTTAAAACGAAATCCCACATTTGTTATGATCTACTGCTTGTGAGACACCTTTCCTTCATTCATTCAGGTAGGTCTTCATCCACACAATTCATTTCAATGTGTATAGCGCCAAATCATAATATACACGTTCTCAAGGCACATAGAAGGTCAAGATCTGAAGAAGATAGAGAGAAACCAAACAGCTGCCACATCGAGCAGCACTTTGGAGACTGTGGAGAGAAAACCCTCCCTCATTAACTGGAAGAAACCTCAAGCAGAACCAGACCCAGTGTGGGCGGCCATCGGCCTCGACCGGTTGGGGTGAGCGGGGAGGAGGGGAGAGATGGGTGGAAAGAGGGGAGAGGAAAGAGAGATGGGGGGAGGAGAGGGGGAGAAAGAGGAGAGAGAAACTGCAGTGTTACTCAGAGAGGCAGCTTGTAGACAGCAGCAGGCCCCTGTTCTGCATCCAGGATACACAGGGGGCAGATGCGTGGCTGCAGCCTTTCGGTGGGGATGGTATGAGGTTACATCCCTGCGCTGTCACATGACTCTTGTGTATTTACCTTAAGCATGAAGCATCATCATCACCACCACCACCACCACCACCCTCATCATCATCATCCTCCTCCTCCTCCTCCTCCTGCAACTTGCATCATCTGCTCTGTGCAAACCTCCATCTCTCACCTTCAGCCACGGTCTCCTCCACGGTGACTTGGTGTCGCCCGACGGTGAAGGCTCGTCCAATGAAATTTCCGCCTGCGTGACTGGACCCGGAGCCGCCACCTCCGGAGCCGGGCCCGGAGCTGACCAACTCCCGACGGGAATCGAAGAACTTCCTCATGGTGTCCGAGGAGACACACAGGGCGGAGGGTGAGCTGCTGGTGTCTCCACGCACGGAGTGGTTGCACTCACGCAGACCGTGAACCCAACAACGAGTCTATTTTCAGCCTTAAAAACACGCACTGCACCCCCCACCACCCCCTCTCTCCTTTCTCCTCTTGTGCTGATGTGGAGGTTTTCAGCAGGCGATATTTCCCATTCGCTTCGCCAACACGAGCCAGTCGCTGGTGATGTAGCCGGAGCGGCTGAAGCTGCTGTTACGTAAGGAGTGAATAACACCACCCGGGGAGGCTAGAGCATCTCCGGGAGAAAAGTCCTGCTCCTCAGCTATCCCTGCAGCAGCCGCCCGTGGTCGGAGGATACCGCTGGGAACATCGGGTCCGTCTCCATCCCCGTCCGAGCCGAGCTAGCTCCGTGCTAGCCGCTTACGCGCTATGACATTTCGCGTGTAAGGTTATCCAGGTTACCCTCTGAAGATAGCGGCTCACGGGTGCGATGTGTTTCCGACGTGAAACTTCAACGATAGCGTCGCCCGGAAAATATCTTTCCATCCTCATTCAACCGGAACCGACGCCAGTCGCCACATCTCTGACCGTGTGGCTATTTAATTCCCCCCCACTAGCGATTAAACTGTGATTTGTCTCCCCCTCCTTCTCCCTTCCCAGTTAGCTAACGCATTAGCGAGGTGCAAGCGTCTCTCCTCTAACCCGGCCGCAGATTCGATAGGAGCCCGAAGCCTCCGTGTGTACGTGCGGCGGATTTGACATCAACCAGAGAGGTGTTTTTTCAGTTCAGCAGCCGAATCTCTGCAGCCACTGCGATCTTTGGCTGCCGGAGATATCGCAGCATCCTAGCTGTTGCTGTTGACGCGCGCAAGGGAATGTGGGTAATGGAGTTCCACGGCGCGACTGCAGCCTCCCTCCCTCACCTGCGTATGTGGGCATGTGCTGCGTTCACGTCCCGCTAAAATCGGAGGTGGATTAACGAGTGTTTAAAGGTCCAGGGGGTGCAATTTAGTATGGAAAATAATCCTGGTGATGTTTTCACGAGTGTGTTTCACGTAAATTGTACGAATTGTTGTTTTCTTTTCCCTAGAATTGGCCCTTTTCCTATTTGAATTCTTTATATTTACAACAGGAGCCTGTCCACTCTACGGAGGCTGCCATGTTTTTTTTTACAGAAGCCCAGACTGGCTATAAAGGGGGTATAAAGCTGCAACATGTAACTTATTTGTGCTGCTAATGACAGCATTCACTTGTACTGTTATTTGACATTGTGTGCCTCACTTCTTGCTTTCTTTTGTCCTCGTCATCATCTTTTTTTCTCTCTTTCCTTTTGCACTTCCAGCTTTGTGTGTGTGTGTGTGTGTGTGTGAGAGTGAGTCATTGAGAGAGGAACTGAATGAATCTCGTGCTGCTGTGAATAAAGATTTTTACCAATTTAATAAAAATATCGACCACTGTGTGTTGATCAGTGTTGATATTACAAACAAATAATTCTTAGTGAAACTGCAGCAGAGATGACACACAACTGTAGCTCGTACAGGAATGACATGGGGCCCCTACAGGGAGGTTTCTACTGTCACAGCCCTGCGAATACTCCATTGCTTGTTTAGGAGAGAGTGGGAGAGAGAGAGAGAGAGAGAGAGAGAGAGAGAGAGAGAGAGGTGGGGTGTAGTCACTAAACGCATCATGAGACACTGCTGTGGAGTGCAGTTTGTCCGCCCTCGGGGGCCCCCCTCACGGTCTGGTGCCCCCCCTTCACGGTTGCGTGCCTTGTTCGTTCATAAGCTGCGCCCCTGTCTCTCCCCTTGTCTCCCGACCACTCTCTCCACAGGGCAGGTAAGACCTTCAGCTCGGTTCACGGTCCGTCGCGTGCTTTCCGTGTTTATCGTCGTCGTTAACGGAGCAGAAATGAGAGTGAGGCGGCTGATCCGTTGACAGGGTGTGTCGCCCCCCCCCCCCCCCCTGTAACTTCAAGTCAAGTTAACTTAAACCCTCAGGAGAGACGCTGTCTGCTTCCTTATTCACGGGTTTGCTCTATGTTTGTTTTATCTTCTCAAATTAGCCATGGATCATTACGAGTTATTCCAGACAGATTATAGCTAGATTTGTTCTCTCTCTTGACCCATGAGTCATGCATCTTTAGTGTTGCTCAATGTCAGGATCTAGTTTGTGAGTTGGAGAATCAAACCTGTAAACTTGAGTATAAGTCACCAGAGTGGAACGGTAGTTCCACAGCTCTGAGCGACGGAAAGGAAATGTCCACATCCAGTTGTTACAGTTTGCCACTCTGAAGAGATTCAGGGACAGGATCCACTTTGTCTTCAGACGCCATTCAGCTTGGGCGAAGTGTGTGTTTTCAAATGATCCACCCTCTATTAACACAATAGACCACCGAGGTGTGGCTGTGGACCCAGACACACACAGTGACAGTTGTTATTATCAAGATGAATGTGACTTCGTTATTTGTGTCTTAAGTTTAAAGGCGGATTTTGGCTCCTGAGTGAAGGCTGTGGGTGTAAACTCTCCCCTGTGAAAAGATAATAACAAAGATGTAAATATGAGGTTGATCCATTAGGTGTTGTAGCTCCTCACTGTGCTTGTTCAAGTTTTTTCTGTCGTGTGTAAGTTAACACAAGGTCGATGTTGCAATGAACAGTGTTGACAAGAGGACAGGTCAGTTGAGGCAATAAGAGAAAATATATTAGATAAAATAGCTGAATATTGAACATATCAGAAAATCAAATACAATTCTTTATACATAGTGACAAGTGAATACTATATACGTGTCATGTGTATATGTATAAGCCTACACAGGGCAAGTCTATTATATATATTTATATTGGACTTTTATTATTAATGTTGCAATATTTTTTGATATTATGAAATTTCACAGCGCCTTTGTTTTAATATATGTCTCTACTGTCAAATTCCTGAATGAGAATCTTGTTTTTGTCTTATTACAAATTCACGTTTCAGTGTAAAATAAAAGAAGTTGATTCCTTTAACCCTCTAAACCAACCAGGTCTTCTCAATGTACTTTAAACTAAATGTCTTTTGTCACATGATCTGATCCCTGTGGGCAGCAGGGAGACCCGCTGTCTGTCCTCTCAGGAGAGTAATTACAGGTGTGTCCACACAAACACCAGCTTAAGTTCCACGTCAGAATTAGTCCCTGACTTGGTTGGACACAAACGAGCCTGTGACCGAAAGACATAGGACAGAAGCCTCTCTCCTGAGATGATGATAGTCCATGCAATATTGATCAGGGGGTTAATGAGGGTCACAGTCACAACAGGGACTCTTTACTGCTCTTAAACCTGATGCTGAAGTTCCCTCTGTGTTGTTTTAACAGGCTCTTCAGCAGCTGACATATACTGACATTCTGTATTTGTTAAATTTTTGTTTAGCTTTCTGCACGTCCACTTTGGAAACCATCTCTCCCTCTTCTACAATGGCCGCAGTAAGTCCACAGTATTCCACAGCATTTTGCATTTACTAGCTGCACCAGTAAAGATCCAGCACTGGTCAATGGACTTCATGTTCCCTTGCTTTGCTATTGAATTTTATTATTACAGTTATATTGTAAACTGCTGCTGGTGCTATACACCAATTTAAATATGAATTTAGTTATGGGAAAGTTTGCATTTCATTTAAATGTTACTCGTGGTACGAATGGTTTAACCTGTTTAATTAATGCAAAAAGTCTTAAAGCTAGAGATCTGTTTGATCATTGAAACGTAAACTAAAATGTCCAAACTTTAGTTGTGCAAATTGTTTTCCTAGTTTGTGTAGGAGTATGTTGCAAAACACAAAACATACTTCTTAAACTTTGTTCTGCTTTTTTGAAATGTATTATGAAATATTAATGTATGGACGTATGCACTGTGTTGTGTACTTACCTCACACTTTGATCTATATGATCTTCAGCTTTTAAAACATAAAATGGTTATTTTGAATAATCTTGAATAATATAATTTCTGATATGGTCATTTTGGTTTGATAAGCTATTCAATTCTTAAAAACACATCTCTTCCGTCTAATTGAAGAATCACAAAATCCTTTTGCATGCAAATCAATTTGTATTAAATGTGTCTCCTTCAATGTAAAGTTCAAAATGACATGTCGCATAATGTTCGGCGCAGTGAAGCTGACGTGTAAGGAAGCGTTCAACAGATGTATGTGAAAATAGCCTTTGCATGTCAGACTCTGCTCATACTGGGCTTCATTCATTCACCACAGTGACGCTGTGTGAAGTTTTCAGCTCTTTGTGTCCTTTGTATTTGTCCTGGTGGTAATGATACAATTTTAAACGATCTATCACCAGATTGGAAACCGAGGAACAGTGACTGAGGCAGCAGGTTTCGACCCAGAAGCCGATGCCCAGAGGCTCAGAGGAGCCATGAAGGGAACTGGTGAGTGATCTGGCCCGCCGCTCAGAAAGAAACCATCACGCATAAACACACGACTCACTCTGCCCTCAGCCTCAGGAGGAAAATATAATTATTCTCTCTGTTTTTCTGTCTCTCTACTCATTTCCAGGAATGTTGAGACTAAATGTGGAGTTGCTCGGTGTAGTCATGGCAACTTGAATTGTTCTGTAGTCCATCTCTTTTCGCGGAGTGTGTCCTCTCTCGCTTTCCTCACCTCTTCTGATCTGGAGGCTACATTAATCTAGACTTTGCTGATCGAGAGACTTTAAGTTCTGATCCACTTATGTTTCCTGAACCTTGACATCTGCTCTATCATCTATTGATACCAGATTCTTCATTATTGTTATTATTATCATTGGTATTATGTGAGGCTGCAGTAAAATACACTGTTTGTTATTAAAAAAGCAAAAATATCAGAAAATTAAATATACATGTATTCTAAAGCATTTCATTTGAACTCTTGTTTAAGCAGGTTACATGCAAACAGGAGAACATACTTTAATTATGAATTATTTAGCTGTGAAAATAAGCTTCTATAATATGTGTAACTTTAAATAAATATGTGTTGCCTGTCATTAAACTATTTGTTCACGTATTAAAAAATTCTCTTCAGGGCAATGCAAACACGTTGAACCTTGCTCCTGACTCCTCCCTCTCTCCTTCCCTGGTCGTGGATCAGTCAGTCAGATCCGAGATGTGATAAGTGAATTAATATCAGCACCTAACAACGATATTGGATCAGTCCCCACCCTGGGCTCTTTCAACAACATTCAGTGTGCATCAGTCACATTTTCTCTCTATGAACACATTATGTGGTGCGGAATCTTGATCCTGTTTCGGTTTACAAGCATAATGATCTCCCCCTGACTCTAGTTTGAGCTCTATTGCAAACAGATGGTTTCTACGTCGACGCCAACAAACACTGTGTGTCACGATCATTCTCCAGGGTTGCAGTGCTGCACAGGAAATGAACAATGTGAACCGTACGATTTTAAGAAATGTACGATAAATAGCTAAATGTATTGAGCTTCAGTTTGGTGATGTTTCTCGCAGGCACTGACGAGAAGGTGGTCATCGAAGTCCTTGCACACCGGACTGTCGCCCAGAGGCAGCGCATCAAAGAGGCCTTCAAACAAGCAGTGGGGAAGGTGAGGGTTTTGAAAGATGTACTCGTAGGAAGAGAACGAAATCTAATTGTGAATAAAACGGTTTTCGAAAACCATAAACGACTGTGCATGAAGCAGAAAAAGAAAAGAAGAAGAATCTGAAAAGCAGACTCCTGGCAGCAGCAGTGCATTTTATCATCCCTTAGCCCCTTATTCCATTGTGCACTCTCTCATCACTTTGGGCGGAGTTGAACTCTGCTAACACGGCGCTGATAATGTGCAAGTTAACCATTAACCATAAAGCAGAAATGAGTATCACCTGTTGTAAAAGAGCAGGACAGAGATAGCCTTGTAATCTGTGGGAAGCGGAAACAACGGCTCTTTAAAAAAAACTGGACTGGAACCCACAGGGGCCATGAACCCACTAGCTCTATCTTTGTTCTGTTATTTTATGGATCAATACCTTAACTGAGAGGGGAAGTATGGCCTGTGTATTATATCGATGTAATGAGTTAATGACCAGCTCGAGATGCAGTGTCCTCTAAGTGGTAAACACAGTTATCTGAAAGTTCCACATCCAGGGAGCTGCAGAGAAAAGGCAGAGGCAGCGGGTGGAATACCTCGCAGTCAGAAAGAGTGAGTCATGTTGCACGAGGTGACGCCCACATGTGGTCACACGGGCCGCTCTTGTGGAACAGCTGCTCTATTCAAAAAACTCTGTAAGGAACCAAACCACCCCCCATACAAGACGTTTCGCTGTAATATATGTAAGATGTGATATGTCCAGAAAACCTGCTCACGAAGCTCTGAATGTCAAAGATAATCACATTTCATCCCAGATGATTTGATCAGAGGCCGTAGAAATGAGTGTGAGGCTGTTAACCCATCTGTTTCCGCTCCACCCTGCAGGACCTGGCGGATGAGCTGTCCTCCGAGCTGAGTGGGAACTTCCGGGCCGTCGTTCTCGGTCTGCTGATGCTGGCCCCTGTGTACGACGCCTACGAGCTGAGAAACGCCATGAAGGTCAGGGTTCTCATATCCACTTCTGTTGGTCTTAAATGAGAAGTCTGGTTATATGTTTCTCACAGCCATGATCAAGAATTGTCTGTACAGCTTAAGCTTCGTTCAACATTTGACTTTGTGCCGTAGGCCTCCATTGTTGTCCAGCAATAACCCTCACTACTAATATATAAGATAATTGTCCAACTTTTATAACTGAGTGAAATGTGGAGTTATTCCCAGTGTCCAGTCATAAAGTGAGAAAAATGTAAATCGGCTGTGGCTGAGGGGTAGAGTGGTCATCCTCCAACCTGAAGGTCGGCAGTTTGATCCCCAGTCTGACCCATCTGCATGCCGAAGTGTCCTTGGGCAAGATGCTAAACCCTGAATGCCCCCCCATCGAATAACTAAGTGCTGCAAATAGATGCACTGTATGAATATGTGTGTGAATGGGTGAATGTAGAACTGTACTGTAAAGCACTTTGAGTGGTCATAAAGACTAGAAAAGCGCTATATAAATACAAAACCATTGACCATTTAACATTTACTACTAAAAACACATCTGTTCTCCACATGGGAAATGTGCCCCTCCGTACTTAACTCTGCTAAAGATGTTGTGTTTCCATCGAAGTTTGTTTGGTTATTAGTTAGCATGAAGACACAAAAACTACTACGGCCACAGAAAGGCTGGAGGAGACTGGAAAGTATTGAGAGACTGAATTTGAGATGATAGTATATTACCAGCCTTCTCCTCCCAGCAAATCACTTGTTCACTGATCAACCAGTTCAGTGTATTCAGTGAATTGCAACACACCACTTTATCGTGCTTTAACCAGAGTTTACATTTCTTCATCACAGGGGGCTGGAACAGAGGAGGCTTGTCTCGTCGATATTCTCGCTTCAAGGACAAATCCTGAAATAAAAACCATCACTGCCGTCTTCAAGAAAGGTAACTGTGTCACGTCCGGGGGTAGAAACCATGATATCAGGTCCCGGTGTACATCTCAGGGTCGGTTGATGCCTATATGCTGAGTACGACATCTGATATTGTGTACCACTGACAAAGCATTATTAGAAAACAGTGGATGGGATAAATTATTCATTAATGTCAATGCTGTGCTCAGTGCGGCAGGAAATTGTTTTCTTATTTGTTTCTTGTGTTGTTTTACTAACGGTGGTCAACCTGTAATAATAAAATGTTTATATTTTATTTAAATATTACTCAGGCTTTATGTTAAAGTTGTTCATAGTGCAGACACATTGGTCAAAACTCAACAGGTATTGCCTCACATGCTTTTTATTCTATTGTTGCTGTGTGTTTTTGTGACAGAATATGGGAAAGGCCTGGAAGATACTGTGTGTGGAGACACATCTGGAATGTTTCAGAGAGTCTTGGTCTCTCTACTCACAGTAAGCAAAACATCAGCATGGAACTCCTCTCAGTTTGGGCCAATGTTTTAAAGGCACGACATCGCAGAAACATTTAATACGAATTGAATCGATTTGAATGTGAATTGAACACAGAGATGTTTCCAGCTTCTCTGGCATTATATGAGATCAGTTAGTTAATAAAAAAGTTATTGTGGGCACATTAGATGAGTTGTAAAGTGTCAACAGGAACTTTGGGGGTGATAAGGTGTCTCAATCTCTGTTTGTCTAATGAAGGGGGAAGAACAGTCGCTTCTCCATCATTAAACCTGTTTATTGCTCATTTAATCTGAAGCTGCATTGTTTTCTGTGTTGCAGGCAGGACGGGATGAGGGGGATAAAGTGGACGCAGCCCAGGCTGCCATAGACGCAAAGGTACAGCATCAGGGCTGTAGATGAAGAGTGTGTGTTTAACATGCGATCCTGTAGGTTTTACATGTTTTAAATGATTGTGTTTGCAGGAAATCTTTGAGGCCGGTGAGGCTCGATGGGGCACGGACGAGGTGAAATTCCTCACGGTGCTTTGTGTGAGGAACCGAAACCATCTGATGCGAGGTATTCTTACTGTGTATTGAGAAATGTGTGCATGTGATTAGATTAGATTAGATTCAACCTTATTGTCATTGCAGAGTACAAGTACTAGGACAATGAAATGCAGTTGAGGGTCTAACCAGAAGTGCAAGAAAAAAAGCAGTAAAAGTGAAGAGTATGTGCCTATGTAAATTGGAATATGTAAATAAATAAGATAGGTACAGTAAGAAATAGATTTGGAATATGAACAGTATTGATACAAGACTAGCAGCAGTAGAAGTAGGTAGTGTAGATATGATATATATATATATAAACTACAGGTGTATGTAGAAGTAGTGGTAGTAAGTGAAATGAAAATGAGAAAAAGGAAGTGAATGGGGTAGTAGTCATATTATATACAGAGTAAGTTATACTTCCATTATCTTCGAGAGGCCACTAAAATCATCCAGGAGACTGTGGGAGCCTGACTGACCCCTTGTGGAAGTTTTGGGAGCAAACACACTCTTTTTCCTTTTTTCTTTATTTTATATCGAAACATCCTTCATGTTCAAAATTAAAGCCGTCAGAGGGAGAGTCAGATGGATAAAATCTTTAATGACGTTAGATAATTAAACTCTGTTTTTCCTCCTTCAGTGTTCGAGGACTATCAGAAGATTTCTGGAAGAGACATCGAGGACAGCATCAAGAGGGAGATGTCCGGCTGTCTGGAGGACGTCTTCCTGGCCATAGGTCGGTTTCTCCTTCCTCCTTCAAAGAATCAAGTCAAGTCCGATTTATTTAAATAGAAAATTATTAAATACAAAATGTGTATAAAACCTCCAGGAAGTGATTTAACTTGTGGAGCTTTCAGGAGATTATGGAGTGTATGTCCCTCTCCCAGTTCACGCGACACAACGGAAGTTACTGTTGTTGGAGGTTATTGCTTCTAATGTCCTGGGATTTGTTATTTCTTTGCAGTGAAATGCATGAGGAACAAACCAGCGTTCTTTGCAGAGAAGTTATACAAATCCATGAAGGTAAATATTTCAAGCATTGTGAAGCCATTGATATACAATAAACCATGTATATATTAGAAAATACAACAGATCTATTTCCCCATGAAATTGTTTTTTTTTTTTGTAAATTTCTTATGAATTCAGTTAAAGTTCTGTTACGTTCTTGTGTGTTTATGTCGATGCAAGTAAATCCTCTTTCCCTGAGATTATGCATTTCTAACATGTTTTAATTATAGTGATTGTTCCTTCTATCCAGCATCATTGAATTCAAGGCAGTTGGAGTAATGAATAAACCGAATTACTCTTCGTTGAGCATAATAAAAGCAGACTGATGTTATCACGGTATAAAGATAGTTTCTGTCTCTCTCGTCAGGGGCTGGGCACCACAGACAGTGTGCTCATCAGAATTGTGGTCGCCAGGGCTGAGATCGACATGTTGGACATCAAGGCTGAGTTCCTGAAGAAGTACGGCAAGACCCTGCCCTCCTTCATCAAGGTGAGCGCCGGATACGAGGGGCGGGGCAACGAGTGTTAGTCAGCAAACGGGTTTGCAATACATCAGCTGGGTTTTAATGATAAATACAATTCTCTGAACGTTTATGTGATGCTTTTATAGCAGCTTTGTGATGAGACTAAAGCTGCTTTCAGACGCCCACTGAACCCTGACGTTCTCCAGAAGGGGCTGCTTGTGAGAACACACACATGTCCGAGTCAGCTGCTGACATTCTCCGGAGTTTGACACCAAGTTAAAACTGAGTGAGCCCCTGTGAGCATACAGCAGGTTGTTGTACAGATAGTTCACAGTGAGGGAGTGGGGGCGTTGATGACCTTTACAACATCTGACAGACGCAAAACATAAGAATGACAAATATCTCAGGATGCTGTACACATGGCAGACGCCAACGAAGAGTGACGCTGGTGTCACTGGGCCAGTTTCTTGCTGCGCTCTTACGTGAAAGACAAATCCCAGAAAGTGTCCAGACCAAATTGTCCGGATTTCATGGCTGAAAACAGCTTGATTTATTGCTGCTTTCATTTCATTGGCCAAAGCTTTACCTGTTAGAGCCAATCCTGTTTAGTTTATGTTGTCTGGTTTTTTCACAAATGGTATCACAGAGTTCGTCATAGTTTCTGCTCCAGCCGAGTGGCCGCAGTTATTCCCATCACCAGCCCTCTGAAGTCTCACGGCTCTTTTCTCTCTGTCCACAGGGAGACACATCCGGCGACTACCGCAAAATCCTGCTGGAGCTGGTTGGAGGCGAGTAACAGGAACATCATCCTGCTCCGTCTTCCCTCTGCAGACGACTTCATGAGCTTTTTTTTATTTGATGACCTGTGTTTTCTTATTACGCGGCCTTCTCTTTACACCAATCGACCACAATGCCTTTCCCTGTGCTGATTGCAATACCAATTAAACCAAAGTTTTGTAACCTTTTACACTCGTCTGTGTGTTTCTCATTGATCGCGTGTCAACCATTAATTTACGGTTTGAGTTAGAGAGCGAGAAAGATTTAAGCTTTTGACATCTTTAAAAAACATAAAAGATGGATGTTATTGGCTCCCTCTCTGGTTACAGGACAACATTTAAATCAGCGTCCGCTCTGTTGACTCCATTTGCTTAATTGGTTGCAATTCCTCATTTGTTGAGTCAGCCCTGCATCATTTCAATCAATCACATTAACGGGACGCCAGCATTATTTTGGGGGAGGCAGTAAAGCGGGATGTAATCAAGTTAAGGGAGGAGGTCCCATAGCTCATGCAAAACTCGCAGCTCCACAGAGCAGGACATAACGTGCAGCGGCTCGTACTCCAGGTGACCACATGGTGGAACCAGAACTGCTCCTGAGAGAGTTTGGTTTGCAGCAGCAGTGAGTTCGGCTGCGCGGGAGACGCACGTGTCAGTGAATAGCACAGAGCTCCATGTCGTCTTTCTCAATCTCATCTCATCTGCAGCTTGTGTTTCACATCCTGTAGAAAGTTAATTTGCTGTCCCTGGACACCGGGAGACCGACTCCTCAAATCAACCTGGGTTTTACACAGACTTAAACAGAAACCAATTTAGGCTTTGCAGCAGAACACATCCCTGCAGGCTCCTCACACACAGCATCACTACTCCCTCAGGACACTGATGGTTCACCATATTAGAGAAACAGACCCTTTGAGCGGTTAGTGTCCTCCTCTGGGGAGCGGGCTGCTGTTCTCTGACCACAAGAGGCTCATTTAGTCTTTTTAAGAGGTTTTCAAGGAATCTGGGAAGCTGCTAAAATCACCGGAAAGGGATGAGGCATTGTCCCAGTCGTTTGTTTCCTGTGAGGTTTTAGTGTTTTTTTTAAATTGCACAGCAGAGTACACATTGTCTGATATGGGTTGTTGGCGCTATTTGCTATAATAATTAAACATCTGTTTATTTAGCTTTTCTGTTTTTCTCGACAACAAGGCGGTGTAAGATAAAGACGGGACAGCACCAGACAGCCACAGTTTAAAACTCAAGGATTGTACTGAACATCACCAGGAGACGGTTTGTTCTCATATATTCTTCATCCCTTTATAAATAACAACCAACACATGAATAGACCCAGTAACGCTGCATATATTACCATGGCAACAGAAGTAACAGCCGTGTCCTGAAGCAGACTTCAAACTCCACGGGCACATGGGATTTTATGTTTTACACAAGCTGAGAACAGAACATCTTCAAAACGATAAAGGACAAATAGAGAATCAAAATCCGACGGCTGCTTCACAGTCAAGTCAGAGAAAATTAAACTTTCAGCTCAAACCTGGTGAAGTTATAATGATGCAGCATTAACATAGTTAGGATAACACGGTTGCTCCCTGTAGGATGGAAGCATCACATCTATATTATTGATTTTATTGAAATGTCCAAGCTTTGCAGAGGTTTTCTTAAAATCATGTTGGGCCTTTTTCTCTTTCCTGTCCTCATGTGATGATTGAGGGTTTTGTTTGTACTCTGTTCAGGCCCATTGACCTTATCTGAACATTTGTTCAAATCAATTGTTTTCAGATATAAATGTATTGTGGCTCGGGAGGTAGAGCGGTTTGTCCATTAACCAGAAGGTCAGTGATTCGATTCCTGGCTTGTTGTGTACAATCTAATCTGAGTTGGTACAACTTTTATTATATGTATTTCTGAGTCAAAGATTGAATCAATCTTTGACATTTTATCAGCATGAAAATCTAGTTCAATATGTTGCCTTGAGTCTGTGAGTTTTTCTAACGTTTTATTTTTTTGCAATCTAATGCAGCTTGATTGAATTTAAGGAAACTGTTGGGACCGAGCGGAGAGATGAGCTCCACCAAGTGCTATTCCAGCCATTTATAATAAAGAAAATAACACAAATTGTCTGCAGATATTTTTTTTTTACATTTTCATCAAGCACAACAGGCTGCTTCATTTTAATTACTCACTGTTTTGTATTCCTCCTTTAACTGCTGACATCTGAGGACGGTCTGGAGACGCTGCCAGAAACATTATCACAAAGGGAAAAACTCAGGTCGTAAAATATGTGACAAGTTATACAGGATGAAAACTCATCCATCAAGGTGTTGTGCACAGGGTGTGGGGGGGGGGGGACATGTGGAAGGCGAACAAACAACTGTGTCAGACAGAGGACCGGCCCTTTGTCCTGATCACAGGGGACAGCAGAGAGAGAGGGAAGGTGGCGAGAGTCAGAGCAAACACTTACCTTCACCGCACGCAGCAGCTGCAACAGCAAAGGTGAACGTGACAGCCGCTGAGCCGAGGGAAATCAATCACAGGCAGCGATTGTATAGAGAAGGTACAGAGGATCGTAGGCAGCATCGAACATGATGAGACAAGTCTTCTGTTTAGCCTCGGTGTCACTGTCGTGTTGGGTTCAGGGTACAGGTCAGACCTCAGGAGGGAAGCTGAAAGAAATGTGCAAATGATATCCGGCCTCTGACTCGACGTTAAGAGCAACGTGGCAAACCTAATCCAACAACTCTGTCTGTCCACCAGTACTCACTCAGAATTTCTTTGTCCTGTTGAGGGTTAATTATAATTACACTATGAACATGTGTATCTCTGAGAGGGTGTAATTAGCAGAGAGAGGCGAAGCAGCAGGCTTCTTCAAAAAACTATTTGAGCTCCCGCTTTCGATAAAATGAGATGTGATTATAATCATTCATATGGACTCTAAATACAATGATCATTATGGTATGTAAATGTCAAGCTTTGTCTGGAGCAGGAATAGATGGTGTCGTCTGAGATGCTCTTCATCACCTGTGCTGCGTTCTTCTGCATTTTGTTCTGCTTCCGATTCTCAGAGTGAGATGGTTAAAAATGCTAGATAGATGGATGAATGTATAGATAGATAGATAGATAGATAGATAGATAGATAGATAGATAGATAGATAGATAGATAGATAGATAGATAGATAGATAGATAGATAGATAGATAGATAGATAGATAGATAGATAGATAGATAGATAGGTAGGTAGGTAGGTAGGTAGGTAGGTAGTTGGTAGATAGATAGATAGATAGATAGATAGATAGATAGATAGATAGATAGATAGATAGATAGATAGATAGATAGATAGATAGATAGATAGATAGATAGATAGATAGAAGATAGATAAAGACAGATAGATGGATAGATAAATGCGATTATTTTGTATAAAGGAGGCTACATCAACAAGCAGGACAGAAAATAGGAAAAATGAAAACTTCTTTTCCACACTTGATTAAACAGCTGAATAAATGCCTGGCGAAGGAGAGAAAGAAAGAGGGTGTGTGAAGTATTCGATTAAAAGAGAGGCTACAGGGAGACGTTCAGCCCTTCACTCACTGACTGCTAACTGCTGATAACACAGGCTCTGGGAATAAGAGGCATTGTTGTCATGAAGTTGAACATAATGAAATCCAAAGTTACAAACATGGTACCAGGTACTTGTAGAGAGGGACAGAATAAAAATCACACACACACACACACACACACACACATACACACACACACACACAGTCACACACAATAAAGTACTGATATGAAGTCTGTACATTCCGTAACCTTCGTTCTAAATGCATGAGAAAGATCAGGACGTGTTTCAGTCAACAAAACATGTTGAACTCAAAACTCCTCACACCACGTCCTGTGTGAGGCGGGTGCTGAGCTCTGACACACTTTTCCTCCAAAATTTGTATGCACCATCATGATTGTGTGAAACCTCTTCGGGAATTTATTGCTGTATGCCCTATCAACTCATATTAAACTACAAACAATTTCCCTAAATGACTTCTTAATCATCTGTAATGAATAAATAAAGGGATTTTACCTAATGATGGTTAGACTTTATCAACCGATTAATCTGCCGTATCTCCACCACCCACACAGATGTTCCAACAAGGTCGTTGGAACATCTGCCAACAATAAAGATCCAGTTAAATTATTATAACAGGTTCTGGGAGTTATACTCCGGAGACATGTAATAACTGCATATTTATGGCTTGATGCCATTTAAAAGTAAGAAGCATTCCTTCTGTCACTCAGCCTGCATCTACAATGAAAAGCCTATTACGTTGTCATTCTCAACAAAAGAAACTCTATGTCCCAGCCTTGTACTTTTGCAGATGAGGATGTTGTGAATAACTGAATTTTTTTAAAACCTTTTATGCAGAGTGGCTTTGTGCGAGCACTCACTTGCGAGCACTCACAATGTAGACCTTTTTCAAAAAGCTTTTCTCAAGCAAGGAGCTCCACATGTTGTCCCTGTCACATGCAAGCCAAATATATATTGAGTTGGGAACAAGGTTTTGAGACAGAGGCCCTATCATAAGTTTTCATAAGGGGTAAGAATTTTTTGTTCCGCTCAAACTAACCATTTTCTACTAATCTTAACTACAACTTAAATCAATGGACAGCAGGCACAGACTTTCACAGGCTCCCTCCATGATCAATGATCAACGCACATAACCTGAAAACACTTTACGTGGCTTTATACAGCAGGCAACTGGGAACCTACCTGTGAATATAACAGTCCAACCAATAGTCAATAGTCGCTGACCAATTCCAGATCAAGCCTCGTGGTTGGGTCATTAATCTTTTTGGGGTCTCTGTGGTCTTATTGGCTGGCTGTCACTTCTCCCTCCCTCGCTCGATGCTCTAACTCAGCAGCAGCTCCGGCTCAGTCAACGTGGAGAGGTGCTGAAGGACGGTCGCCTCCTCGTTCTCTCATCTTCACATCGGGAACCCAGGCAGAGGTAAGGGACTTCTATCCTTGTCTGTTTGTTAATGTCTTGTTTACATGTTATCACAGGGAAGTGGCAGCAGCTTTCCTCTATTATAATTATTTGACTGCAATTCTGCCATAAAAAAAGTAGTGAAAATATTGTCAAGGGCTAAAATCAAACACAAGTTTGTCACATTTCCATCATTCGGTCCTAATGAGCTAAATATTCACTCATCAGGGGGAGAGCGTGGCCTAGGGTTAGGGGATAGAGCGGGTGCTCTGCAACAAGAAGGTTGCCGGTTCGAATCCCACTCTATCCCATCTGCATGCCTAAGTGTCCTTGGCAAGATACTGAACCCCTAGATGGCCCCTCATAAAATGATGAGTGTTCTAAAAAATGTAAGTCGCTTTGGATAAAAGCGTCAGCTAAATGACATGTAATGTAATGTAATCATAAAGGTCAGCATGGATATGATTTTTTAATGATTTTTCATTTGCATGTGATGCAGGCATGATTGTTGGGGCTCATTAGGGGAGGTCTTCAGCTCATATACCCAGGATATGCATATCTATGTAAATGTATTTTTGAGGAAGGGTCAGATGGAAGATTTGTGCCTATTGACATTAATCCAAACTAGAGGACGCCATCTAGGCTTCTATAATAAGGTCAGACTATGCAAATATTAATGTGGGAGATAAATGTGGAAAAAGTGGTCCTCAAATTATTGAGGAAGGTGCAGAATCAGTGGACGGGAACAAATACATTGACTTCTATTACTTTTTCCTGACCCGGCTGCCATAACCGAGGTAATAAAATACAGCACCGTCACGTTGGAGCTCATGCTGTTTGGTTATATTAAGTCCTCCTTAAAATGAAAGCAGATATGTTGCTTTTGAGAAGGAAAATGTGAAAGTTTAGACATCATATTCTCTACATGTACGTGTCAGCCCTTTCCTACAGGGCAGGTCATTTATAATCCATTTTCTTTTACTGGTTATAGTCATATACAAAGAAATCATCTGAGTTTACTGACGTGTTCGATGCTTAATGCGCTGTACATGCTAATTTGGCAATTAGTCTGAAGCACTGAGACTCTCTGCCGTGATTGTTAAATTTTTCAGTTACAGTTCAGAAAGCCGGAGGAAGAAAAATGTTATGTACGAAATCCTCATGAAACTGATTACCACTGCAGGGGTATTATGGCTTATTATAACGAGCCGATGTTATTGCAATAACAACATGAAGGTTCAATTTAGAAAACTGATTTTATAAGTCTGACATGAGAGAAAGGATGTGACACATTTCACTGAACCAGAAACTAAATGTACAAAATGTGTTTGTAAAAGGAACATGGGTAAATTGCTGATGGGGTAAATGGACTGTATTAACGTAGCACTTTGCTGAAACAACCACTCAAAGCTTTTGCACTAGATTCACACAGCGCTGCTAGATATTGCACAACTGTGTCACACAGACCTCTACACACACACATCACCGGCAAAGCTCTCAGGGGCAAAATTGGGGGTTCAGTGTCTTCGCCGAGGACACAGAAATTGAACTATTGATCTTCTGATTTCCCGCTCTACCTCCAGCGCCACAGCCTTCTTAAAAAGTCACATTTATTCTACATTCACCCGTCACATAAAAAGAGAAAAATATGTCCACAAAACCCAGCAAATCTTTAGTTTCACATCATATTTGCTTTATAAAAGGTTTTACTGATGCTTTATCATACTTCAAAACTAATGTTGTATAACATTACACCTGCGAGCCGGACTGAAAATCAGTTTAAAGCTCTGAGGAGAGATATTTTGAAATCTCACTCTAAAGGGAATATTATGTTGCAATTATCCTTCCTTTAATTTTATCTGTGAATGGTTCTCCTCCAAGTGACGATGACCCTCAAGCAACAAACGTTTCCATTATTTAATAAGGTGCATTAAGATAACGCATCAGTCTTGTTGAATAACGCTGAAAGGCGCTGAATACAGTCGGCACCTCAGTTAATTACACTGAAACACAAAAGTACAACCTCTCAACGCTGACAACAACCCTGCGAATCAACATTTCAGCGGAGGAGTAGTGACACACAGGGCTGCTGACCTTGGCTCTGAGCGACAATTTTATTCAGTTACATGTATGCATGTTGCAGTTTTATACAAAGCGACTTGGCAGCCGAGGAGCATCACTAAAGCTCCACCTCTATGTGAGCATTATGTACTTAATCTGTTCAATAAGACACAGGGACTTCAGTAAGCAGTGGAGTGACCTTAGTCCTTTTATTGAACATCACATGAGAGATTAAGAGGCTATATGATAACATGATAAGAAGACGTTTAGAAGATAATAAGCAGAGAAGAAAAAGAAGAAGAACAGGAGAAATAGAAGAAATAGAAGAAATAGAAGAAGAGGAGAAATAGAAGAAGAAGAAGGAATATGCACCAATATTTAACGACCCTTCCACAGAGTGTGATGGAAATCCATCCGTCAGTTTTTGCATCATCTTTTTTTACAAACAAGCAGAAATACTAACCCAACTAACCAATAAACGGGTCGATGAGAAAAAACAACCCCCCCTAGGTGGAGGCAACGATAAAATAAAATAACAAAATAGATAAATAAAGGATAAATTGTGTCTCTGGAACGTTTTGTTGATGACATCCCTTTCGTCCATTTAGATGTGTCTGAGAGAAAAGCCAAGATTCACACTGAAACCTCAGGGTCATCGAAGCCAGTGGATGTTCTCAACATTCATAATCGTAAACCTTTTAATAATGTGCTCTTTGCCTTTCGCTGTGTCGGTACACATTACCACACTCAGTAATGGCCTTCTGCTTATATCCATGTTGTGACCTGCTCTCAATTCAGATGTTGCTAATGTTCTGCCGTGTTGTAACCTGTGTTTTGAACAGCGTAGGAACAGACAGGCGATGGGGGAGCACCACAGTGGCTCGGCTGGAGTCACACAGCCGTCTGTGTCGGGCGAGCAGATGGAGGGACACATTTACGAGGTTGCGGTGCAGAGCAACTCCACAAATCACACCTCCCAGTTTGCAGATGTGGCCCTGCTGCAGAAGTTCAAGTCCCTCATTATCCCCTGCTACGTGCTGGTGGTGGTGGTGGGCGTCTTCGGCAATTACCTGCTGCTCTATGTCATCTGCCGAACCCGAAAGATGCACAGTGTCACCAACTTCTTCATCGCCAACCTGGCCTTCTCCGACATGCTCATGTGTGTGACTTGTGTCCCCTTCACCCTCGCCTACGCCTTCAATCCACACGGCTGGGTGTTTGGCCGCTCGATGTGTTACCTGGTGTTCCTCGTCCAACCGGTCACGGTCTACGTGTCAGTCTTCACGCTCACAGCCATCGCGGTGGACAGGTGGGTGGATGAGGAATTCTGCCACTCCGAAGTTCTAATTCTGAAGTCCATTACATTTTTCCTGAAGTTTCAGTGTGTAAGATCCAGTTGAAAAGGATCTATTGGCAGAAATTGAGTATAAATTAATGCTAGTGATGTGTCATTGTGTGTTTCATCTAAATTGTTGTTGGTTTTAACCCTAGAATCAGCTTTATATATTTAAATACGTTTTATTGACATCAGGAGCGGGTCCTCCCTACAGAGGCCACCATGTTTTTTCCAGTAGCCCAAACTGGACAAACTTAACACCTTTTGAGGCTGAGGTGAGGGGTATTCAGCTGCAACATGCAACTTCACCACTAGATGTCACTCAATTCTACACACTGAACCTTTAAGCTCTCTTCGCAGCTTGGTGTACGTGCTGGTTGGTGTTTGTCCAAGAAATTCTTGAATTAACTATTCAAATCTCAAGAGACCGTCCTGACTAACATAAAATGTATTCCCTCATTATATAATCAATTTACATACCATTCTAAGTGAGTGGAGTATAGTTGCCAAGGCAGAAATTAAAGCACCAAGTGTGAGCATTACCAATCATTCATCATTTACATTTAGTAATTAGGCAGAGTGGTTAAAATGTAATTACTTTTTACAGCAAAGATTCATCGCTCATGTTTAATTATTGAGTCATAATTTAATTTAACCCTACGTAGCTGCATGATTGAATCTTTAAGAGGAAACTTAAAAGACCTGCAGCAGTTTTTTAATCAGATAGGAAAAAAATCATGAATCAAATTATCCTGCTTTGTACTCTGAGCACAAACAGGAGGGATCAGGTGTGGGCTCAGCTCACCTGTCACAGACCCCCCGATATCCACATGGTATCTGTTGCTGCTCACTGCATAAAAGAAAGAAAAATAAATAAAAGATCCTGCAGGATAAAGCTTCTTGTTGGTTTCTGTCCCTCTGGAGCTCGAATCAAGGACGTGAGGATTTCACTTGTAAAAAAAAACTCACCTTGGTTTTGCTTTCAAAAAGAATCTGTGTGTTACTGCTCCCCTGTCAATTTGTGATGAATCATTTCCGTTTCTTCTTGGTCTGATCTTTCATACCTGTCATGTAAAGCACAGTAAAGTAAAAGGTTTAGAGCTAATTAAATGTATACACTGAGTAATCTAGTGAGTTAATAGTGATTTGAAGTTGTATTGAAATTATGTTGAAGGAGTTATGATGGTAAATCATTGAATCATATTAATTCATACATTAAATCACAGTAGATAATAGGAGGGTATGTTTGCATCACATGTTTACTTGTCACTAAGAAACATTACATGAAACCACTGGATGGATTTCCTTGAGATTTGTTGGAAGGATACGATGTGGGTCAAGTAGAAGCCATTTAATTTTGGTAATGATCCGGATAATAAAAAAAGAAATAATATGTTTATGGGAGGGATATTTATAAGTGCATACAATTTGAGGCTAATCCAGATCGACTGAATCTAAATGTGGTTTCATTTGAGGGCCTTGAGGTTTGCACTAGTTTGTGCCATTAGTATCCTCTAATATGGGTTCTTGTTCATTTCTACTGCAGATATTACGCAACCGTCCATCCCCTGAAGAAGCGCACCTCAGTGGCCACTTGTGCCTATGTCCTCACTGGCCTCTGGCTGCTGTCCTGCGGGCTGGTGGCTCCGGCAGTGGCCCACACCTACCACGTCGAGTTCAAGGAGGAAGGCTTCACCATCTGTGAGGAGTTCTGGTTGGGACAAGAGAAGGAAAGACGCGCCTATGCGTACAGCACCCTGCTGGTCACATATGTCCTTCCGCTGTCGGCCGTCTTCATCTCGTATCTCTGCATCACTGTCAAACTGAGGAACTGCGTTGCACCGGGCCACAGGACACAGGGCCAGGCAGGCGCTCAGCAGGCTCGTAAGAGGAAGATCTTTCGCCTGGTCGCCCTCCTGGTGTCTGCCTTCGCCGTGTGCTGGCTCCCGATTCACGTGTTCAACGTGCTGCGAGACGTCGACATTCACCTCATTAACAAGCGCTACTTTTTACTCATACAACTGCTGTGCCACCTGTGCGCCATGAGCTCCTCTTGTTGTAACCCTTTCCTCTACGCATGGCTACACGACCGCTTCCGCACGGAGCTGCGGAAGATGTTCGAGTGCCGCCACCGTATCGGAGTGCCCGCCAATCACTGTGCCGCCAGTGTGGTCTAGTAATCGATTGCTGAAAATGTCGGAGCGGTAAATAATTAATGGGGTTCATCCTGTCAGTGCATTGATTATTATTACGTTGTCTACCAAGGCGATGTTTTGGGCCGGGGTGGCTCTTGAAGGAAGGCCACTTTTCTGGGGAGTGTGAAAGTGTTCAGTCAATTTCAGTAGACAACTAAAATGACTAAGAAGAAATTTGACCCTCAACAGAAGAAATCAAAGGATTGTTTATCCTCTGTGGGCCATGAATGACTCAAAATATCGACACCGTCCAGATCCAATTGTATACAAAAAGTTGTTTATTTGCCACAAGGTTGCTGCTATAGGAGAAATCCCATACATTGCATAACCTGCTAAGGGTTCATCCTCTGGAAATCATGATTGTGCCAAGTCAATTTCATGACTAACTAAAATGTGAACTTCGAGATTTCTTCTACAAAAATTGTCATAGGGTCACTACTGTAAATGAAAGTCCAACGGGCGGCTAGTACCATTATAACCTATTCTGTTGTAGGCATGAATCACAGCAGCAGATTCTATAGAAATCTGGTCATTAGCTGATAAGATAACTTGTCCTGGACTATGGTGTTGGGTATTAAGATAATTTCCAATAATGGTGTCAGAGGTCACCAACATCAGGATGGGAAAAAGGCCCACAAAGGTGTTTGGGATCATCCTCTGGAAACCACGACTGTCCACACCAAACTTCAAGGAGGGTCAACCCTGGGCCAAACTTGGGATGACCCTTTGGTCCATCAATAGAGATCCATGTTCATCATATGTTTCTCTCCTGGGAAAACGTTGGTGATGTAAAGGCTTCAAATATCTAAGATAGCTTTTTCAATATTTGATGTGACACATTGTAATGTATATTTAGGCTTCTGGTCATGTAACGTTTTGTTTATGGAATGATCTGTTAGAACGAGTTACTGTCCTCTCGAGGGGATTCATCTTTATGCTCACCAACGGACGAGGATTCAAATCTAAAATTACCTAGAAATGCCAGATAAGGCTCGAGCGCGATGAACATAGTTAAGCTGAATATATGAAAAGCAAATGAGACCCTGCGTTCAGATCTTGTTTGGAGTGGTCACAGCAGATGAGTTTGTTTCTCACCAGGGCACTGGTGTCAGATCTAATAATGTGGTTGCTCTGCCTTTAGAGACCGATGGAATAAATTATCATCATGAACTCGTGTCCCAGGGCTCTAATTTTCAGAAAAGCCAGCCTGGAATATGCACCTCGCTTTATAATGTATCTAATCATTTCCAATAGCTTTGTATATTGGCTTATAAAAATCGGTGTATCGGTGTAAAATTGAATGTTTTAAAGTGCTGGTCTGTATTCTCTACATGTATATGTCCTTCTGACTCACAGCAGGAGTGGAGGTGGATGGCGGGAGCTCTCTTTATGCATGTATGAATTAAACAGGGTTGAAGTGCTACGTCCACTGAAGTGATTAAACCATTGTCGTGATAGTTGCTTTCTCTTTATCATCATATACTCTGCAACCCGATGGCTTTGGGTACATACAGCATACAGTGCTTTTAATATTAGTATATATTCTTTGTGACTTTACATGCTACAAAGTTATCTAATGTTGGTTGTGTCACCACCCACTGTGAATAAAAAGGGGCACACCAGATGACCTCTCTGCTTCAAATCAATGTAGCTGCATGACGACAGAAGACAGAGGGAAATTATGACCGATTATATCTGATAATTAAATAACAGGGAGGCCAGAGGTGGTCTCAGCATCTCAACTACAGGCCTGTTTCAAACATTCAGAGGATTTGATGTATTCATGGACGGCACGCTTCCTGTAGATGTGTGGTGTGTGTATTCATTGGTTAGAGAATTAATAAAGATTTTAAATGACTCTGTTTCTGTGCATTGCAGTTGAATTTCTTATCGAGAAGTGAGAGCAAAGTTGTGAAACCTCACGTCACTTTTAGATTTCACGTTGACTTTTACAGCATAAGTTAAAATGTTTACATTGACACCAACAACTCTCAAATTAACATTATTAACACAATAGTCAGAATTTTTGGATTTCCTTAACCTGAATAAAGTCACACTCCGACTTTAATTATGGTTACATGTTGACATTATAATCACATTATAACATTCTATTGAAGTTTGCACAGAGTTTGTGGACATCGACATTGAACAGTTGATGTCGCATGTCGTGGGTTTGAGTGAAAACAAGAACAAAGAAAATTCGAGTTTCGGTTTTTAACGAGTGTTCTATTCAAATGTCCACTCTGCCATGATTGTTGACATTTACATTACCAGCACTCTGATATACTAATATTTAACTAAATCTATTTCCACCATCTTTAATCATAATACTTAAACCCAAGATGTCCTTCTGTGACATTTCAAAATGTCAAATACAAGTTGTCATAAATGTGCAAAACGACAGCAAGCACCATTAATGATATTCAACCTCAGCCCTTTCCTGTATATTTCTTTGGAATGAACAGCATCTCACAGTTTCCCTTGATCACTCATAACATGATAGATATAGATATATCCTTTAACAATTATATTTGAAAGTGAACGAAATATAAGCAACTAATCAAAATAGTAGAGCACTCAGTTGATTCAATCAAGCTGCAGTACACACTCATATCTTTCATCAAGATTCATAAATCACTCCCAGATATCTGTGAAAAAAACAAACAACTCCCGATCTCACAATGTTAAAGAAAGTGGAAAAACATTCCTGTCTCCTGATCCGAATCTGAGACAAAATTGAAATGGGTTCCTCCCTGACCTTTACCGCACACTTCTCTAAAACTGTAGAAATTCTTTGGCAGAGGTAATAATAAATAAGACTACATAATAAAACGTTGCGGTAACATTTTATTAACAAATTTCAATGAGACACATTTGCATCTTCTTTTTCAGACAGCATCTGCTGCACTAGTGCGAATTCTCTCACTTCTCGGGGCGTGCGAATGTATGAGTCAATTTCAATGTCGCAGATTTCTTCATCACCAGTTACTTCTTTGGACTCTGGATGTGTCGCTTTCCTCTTCTTGGGGTGAACCACACACGGGGGCGCAAACAGCGCTCTCTTCCCCCAGTTTGGCTCTTGGTCCCCCTGAGGGCTGTCGTGCGGCTCAGGCGACGTGCATGGATTATCATCTCCGTCTCCTGGTTGCACAGACATATCAGTTCTTACTTCGGGTCGTTCTGCAGAGGAGGAATTTTGAATTTCGGGGATCTCAGATGGAGGGCTGGTCTCATTCTGATAGTCCTCACAGCTGGTCTGACCCTCCTCCAGCCGGGTTGCCTCATGAGTTCTCATAGCCCTCCTTAGCAGGGCGAACCTGTGCTGCAGGATGTCCTCCACATGTCTCACCACATTCTCTGGAGTCACGTCTTCCCTGATCCAGGGGAGTTCCTTGCCCAGCTTACACAGCACCTCCTTCATCTCAGAGACTCTCTTCATAGCCACCTTGTGCTTATTCACTTTGGCGATCTTGCAGAATTTCTCCAGAGTGAGTTTTAGCCGTTGCTTGGTGGGTTTCAGCGACTGCCAGGCCAGATAGATTGCCGACATCATGATGGGGACGGGCTGACGGCCGGTAACGATCCAGGTGTCCGCTGCCAGCTCCACCAGAGCCACTGCTCGCTTGTTCAACTGCCTAGGGTCTGCGGACAATTCTTCAGGAGCGTCAAGAGGGCTAATTTTATACCTGAGAGAAAGAAAAACATTCCCGGTGCATGTTAGATGTACACGTGAGATCAAAGCACTTGTATAGTATTATTTAGAGCACAGATGTTTGTTCATTCCACCTAGTCGCTATCAAGCAAAGCAGTAGAGCAATTATTTCAGTAATATCAACTCAAAGAAAATATAAATTAACGAGAACATCCCAGTCCAATCATGAAAGTTTGTAAAAAACATTAAAGCTACGGCCTGAGTCATAAAAATGTACAATATTCCAGATAACATGAGCTATACTGCAGCCAGCCACCAGGGGGTGATCCAGATGAATTTGCTTCACTTCTGAGGAGCTTTTTTAAAGTCGTCCGTCTTTAAATACAGTCTGTGCCTGGAATTAATGGATATTTATCCTCTGCTAATCTTTAAAGTAAGAAGAAAGTATTTTTGATCATCATTGTTAACTTTCAGAAAACTGTACTTCACTTACTCCTGACTGTGGGCCTCCATCACATCAGTGATGTTTATTGTCGGAGCCGTAATGTTGAGGGTCTGGACCATTTCTTTATAAACTGCTCCCACCACCATCGGGTCGGCATCCAGCAGGCAGCTGATGGTTCCCATGGTGATGGGCCAGTTAAGCAGCCTGCAGCTAACCAGCACGCAGCAGCCACCGAGAACTTCCTTCCTCTGGAGGCTCACGTTGATGAAGTGTTCATGCTGATAGGCCTGCGTGAAGTTGGTCTGTGAGAGAGTCTCGATTTCATGGTTGACCCTTAGACTCCGACATATGGCTCTCACACGCTGTATACCTGTAGTTATATATGAGAATGAGCACGTGGGAGCAGCGGGCTCAGTTAAACAGCGGAAATTTCTGGATCATAATAAACCAAAGTCCTCTCAGGGAGGAGGTCTCACCGTATAGCAGGTTTGGACATGGTTTTCTGGCCACAGCTGTGGTTTGGCTGTAGCTGACATCTGTGAAATGAACAAAGAGTCAAAGCCAGTGTGATCAAATATACAATCTACACCAAAATCGGCCAGTATAAGGGTTTTTAAATGACAGGTAAACCCATTAATAAATGCAATTGACTCTTTTCCTATTGCACGAAGAGTGTGTCCCTGTTTTTTCCCTCTTGTGCGTCACACCTGATGTTATTAAAGCTGAGAGGCTCTCTCACCTCACAAGCCACTTTGCAAGTTCACCCATGTGTATACCTGGTTGTTATAGCTAAGGCTTCCTGATAAACTGCAATCCGAGTTGATCTAGAGTACAAAAAACTGCCTGTCTTCAGGTTTTAGTTCACAGTGTTTTTCTTCCAATCTCTAGACAAAAACAGGTGTTATTGAATTTAGCTGGAACAAAACGTTTTCATTTTTTTAAATATATTATTTTTTTCCATAGCAATATAAGAAAAGTCCACACATCAATATAATGCTTATGTGTTGTGTAAGCACAGTGAGGAAATATAGAACACATGATCTACGTCATAGTTGTAAAATGTTTTGCTCTTGATCAAGAGTTTATTGGCCAAAAGCTAACATAAAATAAATAATGTGGCATTAATCATGATCGATTAATCATATCGACTGATATTAACAATCTTATCTTTATACAGTTTTTGACCACATCACCCAGCTCTAATTTGAACCTTCTAAAAGGACGATTTATTATATTCTCGCTATATCAAACTGTACTGACGTTAACTAGCTGCTCCTAATAAACTGCAATCTGATTGGATCTACTTTAACTGTCCTCAGATTGTATTTCACGATGGTTTCCCCCATATTAAACATACTTAGGTGTCCTTGAATTACATGTAAAAAGGTTCATTTGCTTTTCCGTTTTCTGAGAACCACAATCAAAATAAAATGGAACGAGAGAGCAAACTTGTTATTATACTAAGCACCAGAGCAGGAAGGAATTAGAAGAGAGGTAGCAGGTGTCAGGAGAAGCACCAGGAAGGGACATGGTTCCTTTGGACCAGAGAGAGAAGAGAAGCTGAAGGATGATGAACACATGTATGTTTGGCTCTGAACTGGAAAATAAATCAACCCAAACGTGAACCTTGTCCGGACACTGGACGTCTTAAGTGCCTGAGTACAGTCCAATGCATCAGAGGCATTTTGTCACAATTTATTTAGAAGAAAAGTGTTTTTGACAAGGATTCAGTGAGAGCTGGTGTTCTGAGCGAGGGGCTGGGTAGTGTGACTCAAATCAGTCCATGGAGCTTTGTGATCAATGGAGGTGAAGGAGTCTGTGTCCTCGTCCCTGTTCGTACCTGCTCCTCCGACCACATCGTTGACCAGCGTCCCCTCGGACACCACCGCCCCGCAGTCCACGCACACCAGCTGGGTCTGGCAGTGCAGGTCATCGTCGATGATGTTGGAGGAGCCGCAGCCCGGGCAGCGCAGACCGGGCGGAGGCATCGTCTGGATCAACTGACGCTTTATGAAGAACTAAAGGTTTAAAGAAAAGACACGTGACTGGTGTTGATTTGGTCTCGACTGTCACCAGAGACACAAACAAACTCTAAACTCAGTAAACAAGTGAACTCAGCTGCACTTCTGGGGAGGGAGGGAGAGGCAAATGTGTCCGACGAGATACAACGTTCCGCCTGACGAAAGTTCCGCTTGCTCTTTTACGTGACGTAAGAAAAAAATACTACTACTACATGTACCACTCATAATACTAGTAATCATACTAATTTTACTTTTAATAATGCACTTCAAACATTTGAATGGATGCATATAATATAGAATAACACAATAGACTTGAATACATCAATATTATTGAAGGTAAATGTCAATTTAATCTGTTTAAGTTTAACTAAAAGGATTTAAAATAAGTTAGAGGATTAGTCTAAGTTGAATAGGGAGGGAATTCCAAATAAAGTCGGGTTGAGTCTACACTGACTACTTATGTTATTAGAACCTTGGATATTAACAAAAATCACAACATTAGACAATCTTGCTTATATACATTTTCAGTTATTCTATTTGAGTAAATATCAAATGGGCCTGTACTTTCCTTAGATAATTAATTTAGATAGTAGGTCCCAGATTTTAGAAACGGCTTTGAAACAATAAAAGTTTTTTTTTTTTAATGACAATGCAACATTTTTTAATATAATAGTTTGGGAAATCTTAAAACTTGCACCAGTGACAGACAGAAAATCAAGACAGTTGTTTAATCATGAGTTTATTGATTTTGCATATATTAATACCACGAAGCAGTGACCTCAGTACAGTAGAGAATGGCAGTATATACCATGTTAATAGTATGAGCTTCATTAAAGTGCTTTTAAGGTTTAGAATCACGTACACGTTTTACATTCAGTACAAGAGCAGGAAACTTTATCTATATAACAGGCTCATATTAACAGCAGAATAAGGCTCTTGTGTGTACTGGACATGTGACCAGTGAACAACAAGCTAACAGATGAGAGAAAAACAGAATGCACTTTGTTTTGCTTTGAAAAAGAGAAACAAGTATTGAAATCAACGAACGACTCAAGTTTTATTACCAGACAGACTTTGACATTAAAATATTTCTTACAAATACATGTGCAAATACAAACAAGAAGTTGTTACAAAGACGGACAGGTACATAATGTAAAAAAGTGTAAAAGATATATCTAAATATTCTGAAAAAAGGAACTACAAGATTTCTTTTAATGAATATATTGTATTTCTGTCATTACTCTTTTTGCAATGAACTTGACCTCAGACCTCAACTTCTACTCCCGTTACCATTTCAGGGTGAAGTTTACTGTCGTGGGACCGTTGTCGATCAGGTTTACATTAATTATACAGATGAAAATAAAAGCATCGGCTGTGAATCCCGCCTACACCGTTCTCTTCAGAGAGTTCAATGACATCAGGATGTCGGGGCTCTCTTCTATGACGCGCACGAGTAAGTTGTCGATGTACAGCTCCAGCTCCGCTATCGTTTTGTCCCTCTCAGAAAGCTGCTTCTCCTGCTTCAGCACCAGGGAGATGAGTTCCTTTTGAGTCAGCTGGGTGTAAGGTCCTTTGGGCCCGCCGTCATTTACCTGCGAGAGAATCTGAGAAAGTGTGAGATTTGTCTTACATTTGTGTTTGTAGCCAACATTTGAATCTTTCATTGAGTATATAAATATTCCCTGATTCCCTTATGAAAAAAATACCTTCGTTTTATCCTGAACTTCTCTTTTCTTCTCAATTTCAGTGGAGTTGTTATTTTTCTCCGACTGAACGGGGGCGGGATTCTGTTCCTGAGGGTTAAGAGGTTTTACTGGCTGAAGCCTGCAGAGTCAGAGAAACAGAGAAAGATGGAGTCACTGGCTTGATGAGAGGAGAAAGTGGAGCATTGAGGAGCAAGTTCAAACTCTGTTCATGACATTTCCATATCATCATTATCAGTATTTATCAATCAAACCGTCAAACAGAATAAGCTCAGTGTTACCGTGCAAGCTAATTCATGCACAAAAAAAAAAGCAAAAATGAATGATGGATGAGTTTAAAGGATGAATAATGATAATAAGGGTGAATCGTACACGACTTTCAGGAACATGAAGCGTGATGGTTTTCTTCTATGAGTAAGTAAGATCTGCAGCTAGCCGTTTGTGATGTATAATTCAATACGGGGAGGGACGGGCTGCGTAACACTCTGTGGAGGAACTGAACTGCCTCACCTGCGGGACGTGGGAGGAGGCCCTTCCTTTTTCACACCCGTCACCTCTGCAGTGCTCTGTGCTCTCGCGGGCTGCGGCTCTTTTAGTGACGTGTCCTGGACGGAGGCAGAGATCTTGACCTCTGGCTGTGGGGCACGTGTTTGCTTTGCACCTTTATCTGGTGCAGCGACCCCGGCGGTGTCGGTAACGTGGCCTCCGTCGGTGTTTTGTTGTGCTAAAGTGCTTGATGCTGGAGGAGGTGCAGGAGCACGGGCCATTTTGGAGGATTTGAGTTTAGCTTGAGAGGCGGCGTCTTGGGACGCGGCTGGTGGCCAGTGTACTGAGCCGGGTGTTGGTGAATCATCTTGTCCTGTGGGCTCATCTTCGTCGTCTTCAAAGGGATTTGAGCTATAAACGACAGGGGCTTGTTTTGTCTCTGGGACACCTCCTTCGGAAACGGACGGGCTTTTAGGTTTAGACGACAGCTCCTCTTCCACTGAAGGTCTAGATGGTGCAGGGCGTTTACTGTGTTTGGCCAAACCTCCTGCTCCTTTGGCGTCACTACCTTGCATGGAGCTCTGGGAGTTCTTCGTATCCGCTCGGGATCGACTCAGGGGAGCGATTACTTGCACCGAACGCTGAGGGAGAACACTTGCGGTTTTGAGGTCTTTGTCATTACTCTGCTTGTTCGTTTGTGCCTGATGTGGTTTGGAGACATCTGGCTCCCTCTGACTCTCATCTACATTCCCTCTGGGGGGCTGAGGAGCCGGCCGCTTGTCCCGCTGAGCTCCAATCAGGTCCCTTTGATCGGTGGAACGAGTCCCGCTTCCCACTGATGACACAGCAGATGGATATCTGGAAAAGACACACATATCATATAATGTTCCAGCACACTTACTGTAACCTACTATATCATTAATGTCTCAAAGGATTATAATCAAGTACAAGTCATCAAGGATAATGGTGAAAAAAAAATATCATTAAAAGGATTAAAAAAAAAAAAAAAGCAAGAGTAAGCAGTGTAATATGACAAAACCCACTGACGGAACTAGAATGTCACTCAGTAGAGTGTATACCTCCACCAAGGCCCAACAGCTCCTTCATAAAACCACATTTCAATTCACTAGATCCAGATTTGTTATTTTTTTGTAAATTATTCTCTGAGAAATGGAGAAATCAATGAAAAATTTTCAATAAAATAATGCAAAATTACATTCTTTTTGGGGTCCGAACAAACCAAGCAACAACCAAACAAACGTAACCTATTGTTGGTCGGAATGAAAGATGAATATGCCGAGCAAAACTCAATTTGCCCTCCAACACTGTCAATCTCAGAATAAAGGACTCGAAGCTTCGAGTCATTTCCTCTCCCTCTCCAATCGGCACTCAACATAATGAGGTACGACTGAGCTGCAGTCTCAGATGACGAAAGAAATACGTCCCTACCAACACACACAGCTCACAGCAGCTCCAACGCCGGCTAACAAGCACGGACTGATGCAGGCTTAATGATGGTGTCAGTTTTAAATAGCATCTAAATGGGAACTTGACTGTGAAACAGGTGAGAACGGAACATTCAGATCAACTTTTCTGTACAGTACTTATTGTATTTAATATAAAAAGTTATAAGTTTCACTGCCTTTTATTGAGTTAGTCATTATAATGATGGTGGTAACAGGGTTTAATTCTCGTTACTTTTCCAATTGCGCCATCATTAGGTCAACATTTCAAACGCACAGATGACCTTACAGAAAGATGATAGCTTCCCTCAAAGTAAATCATTTTTATCACCCCCTGGTGGCTGGCAACAGTATCAATAAAATGTTCCTGTCATTTCTGGTAGTTCTTATCTTTGATGTATATCCAGGTGTTAATTTGTGTGAATTTAATTCAATTTAATGCTCGAAAGAAGGGGGAGAAACCTTATGATTGACAGATAAAACTGACTTCCCATTGGTCAGTGCTCCATCAGCTGGATGGTTCCTAATCATGCCAAAAGAGCAAGATGGCAGCACCTGAATCCAGGAAATATTAGCTTCATTTTTGTACAACGGTATGAAGTGGAGATAGGATGTCCATCTTTATGTACAATCTAGCCTCTGTGTGATGGCATGCTTAGCATTTACCTCAAAGAGCTCAAACAGTGTTACATCTTTTGTGAAGCAATATGTTGGATCCATGTAGTGTGACACGACTTGTACTTACCCTTGTTTGACCTTTGACACTTGGGAGGCGCGGCTGTCGGGTGCAGCAGGTGAGTCGGGGACGTCCTCAGAGGGATCACTAGAGCCGGTCTCATCAAACGGATTAGAGCAGGTGACTCCTGCAGGACTCTCCTCTGCCACTCTGGGTTTCTTCCCGGCAGCTTTGTGTCCTTCCTTGGTTGTATTTTCTTTTTTCTTCTGTATTTCTGCGTCTTTTAACTTTTCCGGCTCCAGCTTTCTGGCCTCCTCCTCCCTTTTCTCCCTCCCAGCTTCCTCCAGCCTTCTCTTCCTTTCCTCTTCCTCCCTTAGTATTTTCCCTTCCTCTTCAATCCTCCTCTTCTCTTGTTCTTCTAGTCTCTTCTTTTCCTCTGCCAATCTTTCCATTTCTTCCTTTTTAGCCCGCTCCTCATCCCCTGCTTTTCTCCTCCTCTCCTCTTCAATCTTAATCTTTTCTTCCTCTTCATGTCTAATTCTCTCCTCTTCCTGTCTCTCTTGTTCCTCCAGTTTCCTCTTTTCTTCTACCAATTTCTCATATTCTTCCTTTTCCTTCCTAGCCCTATCCTCTTGCATAATTCTCTCCGCCTCCTCCCTTTTCCTTTTTTCTGCTTCCTCAATTATCCTCCTCTCCTGTTCCTCCAGTCTTCTCTTCTCCTTGACTTCCCTTCTAACCCTCTCTGCTTCCTCTTCTTCCCTCCTCTTATCTACCTCCATCCTCATATCTTTCTCCCTTTTAATTCTCTCTTCATCCTCCATCCTTTCCCTTTCTTTCTGCCCTAGTTTCCTTCTTTCCTCTGCCAATCTCTCATATTCTTCCTTTTCTTTCTTAGCCCTCTCCTCTTCCTCCTGTCTCCTCTCCTCCTCTTTCCTAATCCTTTCCTCTTCTTCCTGTTGCATCTTTTCTTGATCCTGTAGTTTCCTCTTTGCCTCACATTCTTCCAACTCCCGTCTTCTCATTTGTTCTTCCTCTTTTCTCCTCCTCTCTTCCTCAATCATTCTTTCGTCTTCCATTTTCCTCTTTTCCTGGGCTAACCTACACTCTTCCTCTCGTCTCATCCTTTCTTCCTGGACCTTCTCTTCCTCCTTAACTCTTCTTTTTTGTTCCTCGCATCTCTTCTTTTCCTCTTCTAGTCTCTCACGCTGTTGTTGTTCTTCTCTCCTAACCTGCTCCTCCTCTTCTAGTCTCTTCCTCATAATCATTTGCTCTTTCTCTAGTCTTACTTTCTCTTCTTCTTCAATCCTTTTTCTTTCTTCCTCCTGTCTCCGCTTCTCCTCAGCCAACCTCTCAAGAGCTTCTTCTTGGCTCCTCAACCTCTGCTCTTCCTCTCGTTTAACCTTCTCTTCTTCAATCCTTTTTCTTTCTTCCTCCTCTTGTCTCTTCTCCTCAGCCAACCTCTCAAGAGCTTCCTCTTTCTTCCTCAACCTCTCTTCTTCCTCTCGTCTAACCTTCTCTTCTTCAATCCTTTTTCTTTCTTCCTCCTCTTGTCTCTTCTCCTCAGCCAACCTCTCAAGAGCTTCTTCTTGCTTCCTCAACCTCTCCTCTTCCTCTCGTCTAACCTTCTCTTCTTCAATCCTTTTTCTTTCTTCCTCCTCTTGTCTCCTTTTCTGCTCAGCCAGTCTCTCAACAGCTTCTTCTTGTTTCCTGTCATCTTCTTTTCTCCTCCTCCTCTCCTCCTCCATCCTCACTATTTCCTCTTCATCCTTTCTATGTTCCTCCATGTCCTCTGTTAAATGTTCTACTTCAGCCGTCTCCTCCTCTTCCTCCTCCTCTTCTGTCCAGGCAGAATATTGCCTCACTGCCTGAAGCGACTCCACAGACGGAGGGGAGCTTTCAGGGACGTCCTCCATGGATCCATGGCCTGAACTGGCCAGACTGAAGTTCGACCCGATGCGAGAGGTTCGAGTCTGTCGCTCTTCACGGTAAACATGGCTGCCATTGATGCACAAGTTACTCTGTTCAGCGGCGCCATGTTTCTGGTTACTAGAGGAGGAATCTTTGCCGTCTGAGCTGCCTGAGCGTTTGGGAATCTTGAACTTGAACTTCTTTTTACCTGGAAAGACAGGAGAAAAAAATAATCCACATGCATTTGATTAAAAGACGACAAAAAAAAAAAAGAGTAATATTTCAGTGAAATAAAAGTTGTTTCTGACCTTCTGAGGAATCCATATTCAGACCAGACGATTGGCTGCCGCTTAGCGACGAGTTCTTCACGGGCAGAACAGACATGGACTGAGACATGTTCTTCTGCAGGTTGGACTTGGAAGAAAACAAAGACTTCATTTTCTGTTTCTTCTTCTTCTCATCCTTCCCCACAGGCACCTCCTCATCTCCCTCACTGTCCGTCAGGACATGACTGAAGGACGGCACCAGGCCAGACGCAGCGTCAGAGTCCTTCTTCTTGCCGCGAACTTTGTCCTTGAACTTGCCCAGTCGGGACCGGGACTTTCCTGCAGCAGAGAGGTCGAACATGCTGGCAGTCATGTTGTTCCTCATGAACTGGATGTCCACAAGAACCTCTCCCCTGTCTTTGTCCGCCTTGCCCGTCTTGTCCAGCAGCTTAAACCATCTGTTAAAGAGAGGGATGTTAATAGACTGGCATTTTTCTCACAGACATATTGAACATCATGTTATCCCAGTCTGATTTAGAACATTATGTCAGATGTTTTGGAAAAAATCTTGTTTTATGCATTGTTACATTCCTAGGCAAAGAACTGATATTTCGACCACTTGGGGGCAGCGGCAACCAGATGTGACAACAACAACACTGACATCACCCCCTTTAAGTTGACATCTTATTTTACATGTTCAGTTATAAAGGAGCAGCATTATCATTCATTTGGAAAATGCATTTCTTTTTGCACTGAAAACAGCTGAAACCTGAATCTGCTGAATGCTCTTCATCATGGGGCTGAGCTACATGGTTGAAACATCAATTAAATTTTACTGCAGAAACAAAAAAAAGGTCCAGATCTATTAAAATAAAATACAAACATAAATTTGATCACAGCAGCTCATACATCTACGAATATCAGATTATTATTAAAGCGGGCGTTTGTTCCAGTGTTTCCAGAAACAAGAGAGACTTATGACAAAAAAATTTAAATATACATTTCCTCAAGACCTCATGGAAAGTAGGAACATTACAGGCAACAAATGTCTGACTCGCACTGGCCCATCATGGAAGAAACAACTCTAAATGCATCATTAAATGCCACCTGAAGCTTTTTTATTTTAGCTCGACTGCAGCACAAGTGAACCGTTTAGAACCAAATCGAGTACAGGCTCTAAAAATTGATAACATGATCTGCACACAGTGTCAGCGCAGTGAACTGTGGCTCACTTACACGTGCATTATTTCACAAGAAACACTTCCAAACGTATATACAACTTTCAGCATTCAATTAGTTTTGGTTTTTAACTTAATCTTTGCTTGGAGTGATCATATTTGGACTACATATATCACAAATATAGGATTCAATTAAGAGCAGAGATACAAGACAATCAAATTAATAATCTTCAGGTAAACACGGGGTTTAGTGTGAATGCATGGTCATTAAAACACTGTCTGCTGAGTGCTCACATTCCTCCTGTGCTTTAAAGATAGCACACAGACTGCAATAACACGAGAGAAGAGTATTAAAACCAGAGCAATGTTCCCCCACAAACAATACACTACATATGACCCACTATATGTGCAAATTCTGTAAAAGTCTAAGCATCCTTCACAAATAAACCTCATGTGAAGTTAAAGTTTAGTTCTGGTCATTTTCTTTGTGGAAACTAGATCAATCCTGAGGTTTATGGAAAGTGACTCAGCAGCAGTTTGAATATTTTTGGAAAGTGTGTGATGAGCTAAGGAAAAAACCGCAATGTGACCATGAGGGAAAGTTTGTCTTCAAAAAATAACCCTGCACTGTCTGTAGTGGCGTCCAGCATGGAGGACTTATGAAGGCTTGCACTGTCTGAAACATAACTTCTGCATCATTAGCCTTTTCCGACGTCGTTCCCTTTCCCCCTCACGTCTCCAACTTTAAAGCCGTTGCAGAGTGCAGACAAACAGACAGTGTGAGAAGTCCACTGAGATGAGCCACTGCGCGGCTGCACCGGTGTCGTGATCCTGTCCTGAGAGACGAGTCTCGGAATGTGCAGAACATTTAAACAGCACAACGAAAAGGAAGAGTCAGCATAAATAGTGCCCATCAGGCAGAAATCTGAGGTCAGCTCGCCACTGAACAAACAACTGAAATCTGAATTCCTGAGGAAATGAGGAAGGGTTTTGTGTGTGTGTGTGTGTGTGTGTGTGTGTCTGTGTGGGAGAACATATTTCCGTCTCGAGGCTGTGGCTCATCTTTCTTAAAAAGCGGAAAAAAAAAAAAATCTGCTCACACATGTGGTTTTCAATACAGAAGAATGTGCAGGTATTATGATCGTTGGTCTATATAAATATGTCATAATTTGTGTGTACTTGTATGTGTTTAATTTCTTTCCCTGCAGTTAAGATCTCACCCAGCAGAATACTCAGTGTCCTCTCATTGGTCCTGAATCAGATATGAAGAGGGTCTCCCTCCTCTTCCTCCTCCACTCTCAGGAATGTTTCAGATGTGCCACAAACAAACTAAAAGGGGGGGAAACTTTTTCTCCTGGAATTTGTGAAATGGGTGAGACTGCTGCCACAGCTCCTCTGCTCCTCTTTAGTCCATTAACAGAACACTGTTAGATTGACAATATTTATATTCTGCACCAGTTTTTTTGCTACGAAGAAATTATATTTAATTTAATCTTTCTGTGGTATTATAACTTATATCAACGTTAATGTTGTCCCTATCAAAGAACATTTTTTAATCTTACTTCCTGTATTTCAGACAAGGTAAGCTGTTGTATGCTAATGAGATGAAAATAACTACTCCACACATCTAATATACAATATCATTATTTTATTGGTAAAGTTCAGTATTTGGTATAGAACAGCTTAAACAGTTACTTTATATAGTAATAGCATTAATATATGATGGTAATGATAATGAAGTCCAGGTTTACATTTCAGTTAATCCATAATTATCACGATTATAATGATTTGTTGTAGTTTTAAACTCTTCTAATTTGAGAAGGGACTGACAAACACATGCAGCCTAGATTAAGTATATAGTGTGTTTGGGTAGTATAATGTCATAATGTCAACGCACAATAGTTAAGTGTGAGCCTTACTTGTACTTCCCTTTAGCCCATATTCAGTGAACAAGTCCACGTGTGAAAAAACTGAAGTAAAGTACATCAGTCGACTCAGGGGGGAAGTTGCAAAAGCGTTGAGGCGTTAGCTGTTTGGGTTCGTGAGGCGCGTGTAGGAGGAATTAAAACAGGCCTTCTCTCATCAATGCCTGGGTGATGTGATGAAACTCATTACCCCCCCACCCACATGAACAGCAGGAAGAGCCTTCCTCTGCTGGAGCCAGAGGAAGATAATGCATGACTCAACATTTTGAACATTTATTCCACCTTCTGCACAAAACACATCCTTCCTTGTGAGGCCTGAACCGCTGATAAGACAATGCTCCGAGTGGCCCCGAGTCCTGCTTATCAAAACACACAGCTGCGTGGGGTGGGGGGGAGAGAAGAGCTGAGTGAGGAAAAGCAACGCAACAGTGATAACGTCCAAGAACGCTAAAATGTCCGGAGCTTATCGGATCGCTCCACATCCAAGAGGCATTGAAGCCGAAACAGAAGCCTCTACAGTTCTGTTGAAAATAACTTAGTTAGAATTAGCTTTAACTCCTATTTGTTATTATAAATTAATTTCACCTAATACGACAGAACAGCTTCTAAATACGCCATAGCTGAGAAATCCTTTAATTGCTCAGAAATTATTTCACTATATATAAATGTAAACATCTTCGTCTCCATGACACATGGGAAAATATGAAACAAAAACACAACCACACACCTGATATACACAAACACATTTTTTAGTATCATCTTTCAGAAATGCTAATGCAAACCCCCACAGTGTTAAAAGACATTTATAAAGATATCAACTTAGCCTTTTGAGTCAATTATAATAATATCAACTAGATTAGAGTCACTAAATTCAATCAAGCTTTACACCACTCATAAGGCATCAGTTCCCTAAATTTGCCTGATTCTTTTCCATCAGAATCCATGAATTATTTCCTGGGAAAATGGGGATGTTGATAAGAAAAGGCCTGCATAGGTATTAAATATAGAATGGACTCTTCCCTGACCCATACTGCTTTCTCCTAAAAAGTTTTGTGGAAACCCACTCTTGCTTACAGACAAAAAAAAACAACTGACCAGGGGTTAACACACAACCTCCTTGGTTAGGCTAATAATAATAATAATAGTAGTGTCTCCTCCTTTTGTGTTTACCATGAGTTTGGATAAAACGGCTTGAATCATTTCTTTCGCAGGATTTGAAAACACCACGCACTGTGAATAGTATTGTGCCACCAACACGTGAAGACCTGTTTGTGTGTCGGTTAATCAGCCACAGTGGATTTCTCTCCAGTAGAAATGACCTTGCTGGACTGTCCCTGATGCCACTGCACTGTTTGTTTTTTGTAGATAAAACTGTCTGGAATGTTGAGGCCAAAGCTGGATTTGAACCTCAGGAGGTGCTTTCACCGAGCTCACTGTAAGATCAACAGAGCATTATTCTACACCAGCTTGAGCATGTTTACTACTGGAAAACATAGCTTTCCAGTGCGCACAAAAACACACACACATACTCAATCAACAAATGGCTGTGCTTAAGTGAAACTGTATCTGATTTTCTAAGGACAGCAGCCAAAAAAAGGGCAAATGTGATCAGAGATGCACACGAAACCCAAAACGGTCCAGGATTAATAATGCAGCACACAGACAGGTGAAGCTCAGCTGAACAGGTTTCACATCAGAGGAAGCTGCGACAGAAGTCAAAGCCGACAAGGAGACAGAGGAGTGTGAGATTCAGTCGAGCACATAACTCTGCCAAGGACAAACAGTCTCCATAACTTCAATTAAGCTGGACCACATAGTGCATACTCATCATGGGTATGGTAAATGAGGAGCAGAAGGAACTGGTGTGTGTGTGTGTGTGTGTGTGTGTGTGTGTGTGTGTGTGTGTGTGTGTGTGTGTGTGTGTGTGTGTGTGTGTACAAACAGGCTGGTATGCAGTCTGCTTTTGTATAATACCAATCACATGGCGGGGGACTGAAATACCCAGGAACGGCTTATTAGTCCAACAAAAGTTTTCCATTCTTACTGAACTACAAATACCTCACTGTGACAGGATGATGAATCTTTAACTTAAATCTAAAAGGACAATGAGAAACCTTTTCTTTGACCACTCAGGGCTACGGAGACCAGTAGCACCAGCAAGGCCTGTAAAACGTGCCACTGCCATTATATCTGGAAATATGTGCAGGAGTAAATGGGTGTTAATGTTTTAGCACAAAATACTCAATGCTTTGTGTAATTACTTCAACTCCTTTGCTCATTTACACCTACAAGTGTAAGTAAAATGGGAATCTCTGATGTGTTTTGATCCTAGATGGGGACAGGGACACGTTCGGGTTTCCTTTGGAAGAAAATCGCTCTGTTGTTGTCGTCAAGTTCAGTCAATGAGAGAGAAAATCTCGTGGCTCACTTCACTCGCCTCAGTAAATAATGCTGATTGGCATCCTCCACGGCTGCAGCCTGGGGAACAAATCCCTTAAGCTGCAGTGGAGCGAGTGGGCAACATTCATAAGTCAAACCCACTGGGCCGGCTCTGTGCAGCGATGCATGGCTCTGTGTGCATGTGCATTTGTGTGCGTGTGTGTGTGTGAATACCTCACTTAAAAGAAATTTCAATCACAGAAAGAAACTATAAGGTCTTTACAAATGCATGAATCAAGCAAAAGAACTTCATATGGGAAACCCAAATCCGCAGTTATCAAAGAGGCTGCATAATTCGTGTTGAGAAAAACTTGTAGTTTTTAAGGATTTAATAGGGATTATAGTTTTGTCCTGCAGTGTCACACAGTCTAATATGACTGACAGGAGTAGTTCCCCTGCAGTGCAGAACAATCTGTTTTTTTCAATCTGGTGTTGCTTGTGCTTTAAAACACATTCAGATGATGTGGAGAAGTCTGTGATTCCATCAAAATACATGTGATTTAAGTATTTGAATGGAAAAAAGACCACACTCTGGTCCAATCAGGTCAGGGGGTCAGCAGCAGAGATACAGTTTGATGTGCGTCATCCTGAAATTTGTCCCTTTTTGAATTAGTGGTTTTACAAATTGTAGCATTTTGTGTAGTTTGACTAACAACTTTTGCCTTGGTTAAACTTAAAATATGTTCTTTTGCACTGTGGCACTGCGACATGCACACTCGACCCCCCGCTGTGTGCACTTACTCGGTCTTGCTGCGGGTTTTGTCGTCACTGAGCTGCAGCAGGTTGATGACAGCCTGTCCCAGCTGTTTGTCCGGACCCACCAGGGCCCGGTGCAGGACGTGGACGCGCAACGTGCCGCGCTCTCCTGCTCCTCCACCTCCACCTCCACCTCCTGCGCCCTGGTGCAGCAGCAGCAGCGGCGGCAGGTCGAACGCGGCCTCCTCCTTCCACACCGGAGCGACGCTCTTCTCCACCACCGAGGTCTGGTACTTCTCCTTGCCCAGGTGCATGACCGCGTACGCATCGTTGGTGCCGCCTTTCCCCTTCACCCTGAGGCCTCGGGCTTGGAGCACCGTTACCTGGACGCTGGTGGGACACCACTGCAGATCCGCCAGGGACATGCTGGTGCCACGTGTTGCTGGATTAAAGCAGGAATCGAACTCCAGAGACAGTACAGAGCGGTGTCAGGCACCGGCTCACTCTCACACACACACTCACTGGTCTGAGGAGAGGGAGAGTTTCCCCCCTCTTGACTTGACTGAAGTTGAGGAAACAGCTGATAGGGCGTGGTCTCACGCACAGAGAGGACGCCTTGGATAAAACAAGACCCGCCCACAGATTAACAGGTTGACCTCACGCTGAGTGTGTGTGGATCATTCTCATCACATCACACACTGCAACATACAGGACACACCTGATGCATGTTCACACCTGTTCACATCTGATCACACCTGTTTACATCTGGTCACACCTGTTTACATCTGTCACTCTGCACCAGCCTCATCTAATACATTTACTTATTATGGCTGCTTCCTACCCGGACTGTGTCTCCGTTAAACTTAAAGAGTAACTAAACCCCTAAACCTTTTTTTCTCAGCTGAAAACAAATGTCTTGAGGTATCGAGTAGTGTGTTCACGCCCAATTCTTGACTTTTAAAGTGCCAAAGACTTCAAATTCAACACTTTATATGGAATTATGCTTAGTGACTGCCCTCTACTGGTTACAATCGGGCTATTGCAATTGAATTTTGCCATTGGCTGAGATGTACTTAAGAACTTAAATCCAAACCAGGACCTGTTCACAAGTGACCTGCGATTGACTGTGTACGTGTCTGTTGTTGCAGCTCCTGCGCTCCTGCAGCTGTCGGTGTGTTTCCTCCTCGATGACGTGCCGAGCTTGCAGCTTTCCACTGATCCACCGAGAACAGATTCACTGCAGTCTGACTGTGTATATTGCGGCAGAGGAAGTAATATCAAAAAGCGAAGTGGGCAGGTTAGAAATTTGGCAGATGACTTAATAAAGAAAATAATAGCATCCACTGTGGTGTGGTGCGGCCTCAGGCTCACATACTGAGAGCTGTGTGGAGGCTTTTACAAGTAATTGTGTCTGGAATTGTTTTTCAGGACAAGCCGCCTTATCTTGTTCTGTGATAATCAGCTGTCTAATAATTCCCAGCCTGTTGCTTGGAGAGAGGACGGGATACCTGACAGGCCTGTGACAGCTGATAGGGTTCAGACGGGTTCGGATTCAGTTTCACCCGCTGCTCCAGTTTGATTATTTATCAGGCTGCGCTGCCACTTTCTGCACAGATTCTCCTCCATCTGCAGATGAGACAGATTGAAGGCTCTGAAATACTCTGGGTATGTTTCTTTGCTTTGTCTATTTCAGTCCATTAATGGACTCTCAAGAGTTGATGTCCTTCCTGCTCAATGCACATAAGTGCTAATGATCTCCACAGGCCTGAGTGGGCCTGAGTGGGTGCGGGAGATTTCAAACAGTTATTTAGTTCTGCGTCAGTCTCTCGATCCATTTGGAAGAAATGTTCTCATGTTATTAGAATCAGGAGGGTTCATGTCAGCACACTGACTCCTGCTGTTTAAAAAAAGGAAACAAAGTTAACACCACGTCTGATCAGGTTTGTTTCTATAAATATAAACCACAAGGCGGCTAAACAAAGACAAATCTAACAACCTGAGACCAACTGACTGAAATTCATGGATGACATTAAACACAAGGTCTGAAAGTGTCTGATCTCTCTTACAATGCCCAGCAAAGATTAGAGCTGCAGACACATGTAGAGCCTGGAGCCAATTAGAAACGGGACGCACGTGTTGGCACTGCCAGTGTCTGACTGACTTTGATGTAACGACCGTAGTACTTTTGTGTTTGTGTGTGTCTGTGTGTGTGTGTGCACCTGCTTGGACTTTTAGTTATTTGATGCTAAAGAAAACAGGGGAAACATGATTGACAGCTGAGACTGACTTGTGATTGGTCAGGCATGTGTATCTGCGGGACTTCGCCACCGCAGCTCCAGGATATTTTTGGCTTTATTTCTGGATAGTGGGAGTAAGTGGAGATGCGTCTATGGTCACAACATAAAATAAACAACATACGAATCAATCAAGAAATAAATATGTATAAATATAAATATAATAAAAAGATAAATGTCAAAAACAAACCATACACTTAAATGCTTTTCTTTGGCCTGGTAAAAATTGACAGAAAATAAATTCTTATTTTGGTAAATCACATTTACCATTTCAAAATAAAAGTAAACATTGTGGCATCATTGTCCCTTTCTTAAATCTTGGTCATTTCTTTCCTCTTCAGGATTTTCATCCTCGAAACGTTTGTCACCGTCCTGGTTCTTCTGGTCCTGCTCGCCAACAAGAACTTTGCTGTACAGCTTCTGTTGCTCTTCTTTATAAGCGTCTTTCACTTTGGCTCGTTTCAGGCCACCGTCCCTGAGAGCAGAGAGCAGAGAGAGGAAGAGGAAGACACACACACACACACACACACACACACACACACAGGCTCAGTAACAGACTCAGACACAGTGTCTGACCAAGACTGTAATTCAGCTTCAGGAGCATAGTACCTCACTGTTTCTGTCCCTGCTGTTAATCTGCTCTTATTCCATTTGGACCCTCACCCCCGTCTTTTTACAGCCATTACCACATCTAGTGTGGCTGATGTATATCATGACATTGATATGAAACAATGACTCACCAAATTAGATCCACTAAGCCTCCTTGTGCAGCTATAGCGGCTTTAACTCGGTTTGCAAACTGCACTGCGTCCTCTCCTTCCTGCACAGGGACAGTAAAAAGGAAGTTGTTCAGTAGGTAGAGGTAGCGCAACAGTTTTTCTAAAGGAGTATGAGTTGTTCTGTTGTGACGTAGTTTCACCTGTCTGTTCATAGGTGGTAGATACCAAACACTGCAGACGATGGCCCAGCTGCTCATCATCCTCAGCAGATAAGTCACCAGGCCAAACTTACTGCTGTTCCAGAAAGCGTCACCAAACCGAGGGTCGTACTTGGACAAGATAAAACAGTCGAATCAAGGCTTCGTACAGGCAGCATCAGAAGAAAGCAGAAACAAATATAAAGTTCCTACCTTGATGGCGACTGGATAAACTGTGCAGTCAATTTCAAAGCTCCCCTTTTTGAACATCATCACCGACGTGTTATTGATGCAAGTACCTGCGGATGACACCATGAGCTCGTACACTGAACAACAAACTTCATGTATTTACAAGTATCGTCATCATCAGTTGCTGGAACTCTACAGCGTTATGATACACACCCTCGGGGAACATGAGGATGGGCTGTTTGGTTTTATCAGCAACGTGATCACCAAGCCTGAAATGACAGACGATACATTCACCAAAATATTCAATCAAATTCTGGGAATTATTTCTAATCGATAGATCAAGATTGATGGATAAAGTGTCATAAGAATGATTCAAACCAAATAATTTCCATGAATTCAAATGTTACGAGAGCCAAATCTGTGAATAATGACTGCTGATGACAGCTATATTGTTTAAAATCTGAAATATTAATGTTTTTCTTGGTGATAAAGGCCTCCTAACTAATAATACAGTGGTCATAGAGACAGTAACGACTTCATATTGTATTGGGTTAGGGTTGGTGATGATGCAGTGTTACCTTTTGGCCACTAGGTGTCTGTCTTTGACTGCTGCTCTGTCAAACCAGATGTGATGGGAAGATCTGCCCATGGCTCTTTGTATCATTCCCAGCAACCCTCTGTGAGCCTGGCCAATCTGAGACACAAGTCAAAGACTAGGTCAGCACGACTCGTGAAAGCGTAACAGGATCATTTCATAATCGTTAAGTCGCGTTTCTACCAGAGAGTAGCAGCCATCATTGGCCAAGATGATGACATCGATGGGTGTTGTATGATTGGCCACACAGATGCCCCCATTCTGAGGTTTGTTCCCGCTGCGATCAAACAAGTTTATTTTACACACAGACACTCAACTTACATCCAAGAGCGAAACCACAGATATCTAAAAGTAAAAACTATCACAGTGTGTGTATAAACAATAGCTGAAATGCTAAAGGTTGTGTGTACCTGTTGTGATAGGTGATGATCGCTGTGAGAGATCTGACACAGATGCGGTAACACATCATCTGAATCTTCTCACTCAGGTAAAACCTTAAACTGAAGACACGGAGATTAATGCAACAACACTCACTGCAGTTTCTGTATAACTGATTCAAACTTCTGGACCGCTGCCGGGTGGCTGGCTGGAGAATAGTTCATAACCAACCCCCTTCTTAATGTTAGTTACTGGCACATGGACCAAACTAAACGTCTGAGGATTGGAACCTGTTTCGTCCATCTTTACATACAGTCTATGTTTTAAACCTATGATTCACTGATTACATGATGTCTCACGTATAATTTGAACAATTATAGGAACTATACAAAACTTACTCTGTATTTGGTAAAACCGCCACCAAGGTTGTCAGGACTAGGAGCAAACTAATGCCAGTGACTGCCAGAGTAACCCTGCAGGAAAGAGGATAGTGAAGCAGTTGTTTGCCCAGTCAGCCATTTGACCACGAGATGAATGTGTGTTGCTCTGACCTGAGAGGCAGCAGGACCCCGTAGCGGACGAGGAGCCCCAAGCCCCACAGGACTGTGAGCCTCAGACTTATGTGACGGAAGTTGTAGCTGCTTCGGGTCAGTAGGTTCCAGCTTTCCAGTTCCTGGGCTGAAAAGCGCTTGGTCACCTCGTCGTCCACGATGCTCTCCATGCCTCTCCGGCAGAAGTAGAAGATGTCCGACATTTCGAACTCCGCCTCTGAGCGAAGACATCCACGAAGCTCCTGGATGTCCTGCTGCAAAGAGGATAGAGGTTCTTTGGCTATGATATCTACAATAAGTGTGGGAAGAAAAAAAAAACAACACACATTTGAGATAATGGAGAAAAAAAAACAAAATATTCATGAAAGAAATTTGAAAATATTATTTGTATACCTTTGCTATATGGTTTATAGAGTTCCTGATTATTTTTCTTCGCTTCAATCTCCATTCGTATTGTCGCCCACTAATTCAAGAGAAAACACAATAAGATAACTAGATTAGCGAATTAGATCAATTCAGGTTTGTATTTTCTATGTTTACACTGATGTGTGTTGTCCAGCAGGATAAGAGTAAAAACTGAGGCTGACTTACACACAGACATAAATATACTGACCAGCAAATATGAAGTAGCGTTAGAGGTAATAAACAAAAAAATACAACGATTCTTAGGTGATGAAATACTATTAATAAAACGTACTCCTGAATAGTTTATAAAAATGTTGCCAATTGATCCCCCTATAGTTGTAATACAATTGTTTAACATTATCTATGATATGATCCAAGGGGCAAAATGATTCTTGGAGTCTACGGCTCCGGAGAAGAGAAGGTTGAGACGACATGCTGCTGAACACTTACAGACACACTCGACAAATTCAGTCCTCCACCCTTTGATTGATTTACTCAAGCGTAAATAGGTCACAGTTTGGATGCATCAGATGGCTGTGCCACCTGGACATGGAGAAAAGAACCCTCGCTCGATGTGTACGCTAAATAAAACAACCACACCAGACCAGAGACGGCCACTGAGCTGCTACAGGGAATCAAACAGCGACTCATTCTGAGCCCAATTCTAAAGGTGCCACAACTGGATTAGAACAGCTGCCTCGACTGTCCCACAACCTCCAGGGAAGGAGGAAAACATCTTGCAAAATGCCCCAAAATTAATCTAACTTCGTCCCAGGAGTCTTAGCTCCCTGATGTATGTACACCATCTCAATTGGCGTCCCGTTGCTGAAAGCTTGTTTGTCCCAGAGGCCTGTGCTAAAACCTACATCCCTGAGGGAGAGGACCAACATATCCCATGAGTCTGACAATCTGTCTGAGCTGGGACCCGGGGACCCATCCAACAAAGAATGCATGTGTTTATCAAATAGGATTACCACAGTTTTAGTGTTTCAAATTTACTAATAACTCTACGGTCCATAATTGCTATAGTGCTTTAGAGATAGTGTAAGATATTTGTCTCAAAATGTCGTACACTAAAAAAATAGCTCAATAAAATAACATTTTAATTTCACCAAAGACCCCGGTTCAATAACAGGTGAATGCAAAAGGTCAAAGGTCACCAAGCTCACCTCAAAGATCCTGAGAAGTGTCCTCATGTAGAGTCTGCGCATTCCGAAGGAGACTCCGAGGACAGAGGGCACGATCATGAGGACGAAGAGGAGGCCCAACCACACAGTGATGGAGATACTGAGACACAGCAGATTGTCAGCAGGAAACAGAGTCATGCTAACAACAAGAGGCAACACAACCACAAGAGGCGACACGACCACAACGCACACAACCCTGGAGGCATCAGCTTTAGGTGGAGTCCCCTGGGCTGCAGGACGCCTCTGTGTCCGAAGCAGACGGGGACATCAGGGGAGGATCATCGTCTGTGAGGGACAAAGAAACTAAATATCAACATGAGAGAAGAGTAAAATCTTAATAATCCCAGATGTTCGCCATATGTTTCTATATTTTTGTTATTATATTTATATGTTACTCATATGTTTTATGATCTTGGTCTACGGTTTAAAACTGATACATTGGTTGTGAGTGCCCCTGTCAGAGGGTGAAATGCTGAATTTCTTTAAAGTGAAATTGCCTCATTTCCTGACAGCATGAGTAAGAGTTATTTTTGGCGTTTCAACATTGAGGCAATGACTGTTGGTCACAATTGTAAAGTGACAGCAGTTCTCTTAGTTCTATTTGAGCTGTCGGACACAAAGTGGCTGAGTGCAGAGAGTCAGTTATAATGAGGGAGTCGATTGTGAGCTGTGTAGTTAAAATAACACTGTATTATCAGTCAGTGTTTATCTCTTGTATTGTAATAATTAAGTAAACAATTTACTATACTTCTAGATTTAAATAAACTCAAATGTGTCAAACTTGGGTTGGGCAATACGGCCAAAAATATATATAGATAACAATTTCGTATGAGTTAATATCGAGGGAAACATTATTATCTTTTTGCAAAACAAATAAAAGTACAAATATATAGTTACATCTTAAATGTGTCTCATTAATGGTCATTTTTATATTAATAAGTTTGCTGCGCTTTAGTGTGTTAGTGTAATTTATTTGACATATTGTCACACTGCACATAGTTTTCTTGCTTTTACACCGTTTATATATTCCTTTTTATTCCATTCATATTGTTCTATGTTATTTATATTTACTTACATTTAAGTATTATTATTCTTTCATTCAAGTATTGCATGTTACTTATTACAGATAATTATTTTTGACTCTTGCTGCTGTAATATAAACAATAAAACAAAACGATAAAGATGGTAAACACTTAAAGGTTCCCAGAGTGATAGAAAGAGTTCAGTTGACCCACTGTTATCTAGTCACAGATCTTTAGCTGCATATTAGCACAACTTCTCCAAGTGAAGCAGCTCTGACCAGGCTCCGGATTTAACGCACTAAGCGTCAGTGCTGATCGGGGGAGGATTGAAGCGACAGACGGTCTCACGCGTTTCTCCATCTGGCCTCATGTCCTGACTGAAGCTCAGGGATCCCTCACACTCTGGGTTTGATTGTTATCAGCTTCAAACAGCAGGAAAACAGAGCGAACACAAGTCTTCCACAGCTCAAGTTCCTGCAGCAGTTAGTCCCACAATCCCATCACCATTTGATATCCAATACCTATAGTCTATAATATATATATGTATATATCCAGATCAATGAGCTCCTCCTGATGATGGTGCTGCAGGATAAGGAACAGAGAGAACAGAAGGAGGAGCAAACTTTCAAGCTTCAATGGAGACTTGTGTGTGATGGAGTGTGTTGGCCACCAGGGAGCTATCAAGATGTTGACAACTACGTGTACTGTATACTGTAACACATACACACTGTAAATGTAGAGCACCCACCACACTCTCAACCCCAACAACCAAAGACTGGGAAATAACCATCACATCACCAGTATATGTTTGGAATGCATAATACTGCAATATTTAAAAGACCCCAGCTGTTTTATGGAAACAGATATGGATTTAACAGATGTTGCTTGTTGTTAAAGTCTGTTAATAAAAAAGGATTCCCATGTACATGTAAAGCATGGTGTATCTATAGAAAGTTGTATTATTGTTGCTGTTATTGTACATTTTGTTGTTAATATTTTCACAAATATTAGCTGAGCCCCGAATAGTCAAAAGAAGAAACCCACATCAGTCTGTCCAATAAAAATCTTTATTTATATTATCTTTATTTATGCTACAAATTGCTGTTGTTTTCTAGCATGCATAGTTTCACAGAGTTAAGACAAGTAAAATCACAAAGTCAGATTTCCCTTGAGAAGAATATCTTAGCGTTAGAACATGCATATATACCCATGCCCAGTCAGGAACAGTCAGTGAGAATTTCTCTGCCCCAGGAACCAAAGGGCATTTCGAAAAAACAACCATTTTAAAAACAAGATCCAATGAATCATATTTCTAGAACATAGAGCATAATCTTAATTCACTGCATGAGGCTCAAATAACATCTTTAGAAACTTTCTTTGGCTTTTTTTGTCATAAAGAAGCTAATGTGGCTTAGAATATTGGTAATGCAGGTGGTGGTGGGGTGGGGGGGGGGGGGTGGGGGGGTACAAGGAAATGGAAGTAGAGATTGTGCTGTAGGGGCAGCTGATGGCTGAGGTTGATGGTTTCGATTGAATTTGAGGTATCAAAAGTTAAAAGTGAAAATGCTGCACCAAAGTGAAAACCACTTCAGAACCAGTAGATTCCTAATATCCCCAAAACAAGGTTGTTCTCTGATAATAATTAAAGCAACAATAACCTCCATGTTTCCGCTGTAGCTTTAAGTCTCTGTTGATAATCTACCGCTGTGAGTTAGGTAGAGACGGGTTTTTTTTATATTCTGAGTATTCAAGCAAAGTAATATTCAGAATTAGGAAAGTATACTTGAATTTTAAAAAGGTCCTTCACAGTAGTCAGGAAATGTTGCAGTCGTAAAGAATCTGTTCACCTTATGCACACTGAAGGTTACATATATATATCACAGTAAGATGCGCAGGATGAACTGCGTCAGTGCTACATTACACATAACTACAAAACATTGGCTCGCCCTAACCAGGGTTCAACAACCGTCTCAAACATCACATTACCCACATCGGAATTATAGAAATGCCTTTACTAAAGGGAAATAAGCTTATATATATATATTAAATTATATATTATTCATTTACTTTTTTTAAGATTTAATGAGGGAGATAATAACTCTACAGTTTAGGGTGCAGAGAGAGAAACAGTATGCACAAAACACAAACGCACAGCTTCAGACAGGATCACATGGAATATTCCCCATATTGCTATAATTGTATTTGTGCTTCTCGGCATTATAAAGGAATGTGTTGTGTGTGTGGATTGCTGGCATTGGGTCGTTGGTGCAAATGCGTTCCTCTTAAATGCTACCGTTACAAAGAGTGTCTGAGCAAAATGACACAAACGTCACGTTGCCCATCGGGGTCAGAAACAACATCATCGTTAAAAATGTCGTCACTAAAGGAAAATAGGCTTCTTCTTCTTCTTCTTCTATTTGTTTATATATATATATATAAAGTTAGAAATGCAGCTGTTGACTGTGTTGATGCTCGATAAGAAACAGCAGCAGCATATCGCCATCAACAGTGTGGCTCCTGGCAACAGTGGTCAGCCTCTGTGCTCCAGTGTGGCAGTTTCAGGCCGGGGGGAGGGGGGGGGGGGGGGGGGGGGGTTGATATGTATTTGATCTCGTGTTCATCGCCAGTTTCAGAAGTTTAAGATCCGTCAGCGTCTCCCCCACGTTCTGGTTTTTGAACGTCTCTCGGTTCTCGATCCGCGGCAAACTCACCGAGACATCATCCGCACGAACTCTGTCAATTAAAGAGAAGGACAGTTTTAAAAGGGGCCTGTCAATCACCTGTAAAATTGTACGTCATAGTTCATTAATACTGATCATGTTTAGTTTTTCTCATGAATGACTGGAAGTGGTTTCAATTCGGCTTTCTCCGTTGGTTTGAACTATTTTTAAATATGAATCAGGGTTTGCACCTAAAAGTCACAGACAGCGTTTTATGTTTTTTGTTTTTTTTTCTCGAAATCTACCCTCTAAGCAGTTTGCAGCTTTCTGAGCAGCAGCATCCCCTGATATTTTTATCCCTGACAGCCTGCATGCATCTGTTTCTCTGTGTGTAATCTACGAGGTGGCATAATCCCTTGGTATGGAGATAATCTGACAGACCTACTGCCTTCATCCCCACACCTCGCCATCAGCGGGGGTGTTGGGATTTCAGCTCGACACACATGCTGGGATTTGAAACGTGGGTGCCTGTTTAGATCTACTACAGGAAGGAGGAGTAACGTGTGGTTTGCAAACGATGGCGGATGTTTTCCTTCACCTTCAAAGTCCACGTGTCCATCTCCGTTCAGATCTATGTCTCGTAGGATGTCCTCCAGATCTCTGTGTCCGACCTGGAGAACGCACATTGTGAGGGGATCCACTTTATATGGTGCAAGCTCACGTTTAAATATTGAATGGAGAAATGAGACTCTCCCAGTAGTTCTGTACCTGTTGTCCAAGAAGTTTCTTCATTGCCTCTCTAAGTTCTGCCGTGCTGATCTGGCCATCGCCATTTGTGTCAAACTGAAATGAAGAGAAAAAAGACAAATAAGAGAAGCATTTATCAAAATCCTCTAAAATATGAGTGAACATCCTAAAGATTTAAACCCATTGGGAAATTCTCTGGGTTATATATAGCTTCTGTGACCTTTTTTCCTCCTGACTTTCCTCACCTCCTTAAACGCATCCCTCAGCTCTTTCACCCCGATCATGTCCGCGGTCTCAGCCAGAAGTTTGGGCCCCATGAGTTCAACGAAGTCCTCAAAGTCAACATGTCCTCCCACTGGGAGACAGAGGGAGAGGAGGAAGTCGAGAGGGACAAAGGGACAAAGCGTATTTCATTCACGCTCCGGCTGAAGCTCTGTGTTTGACTTGGCTCTAAGAGAGGAAATAATTCACGGTGTCACTCACGGTTCATGTTGATCTGCTGACTCAGCTCGATCAGCTCCATCTCTGTCGGCATGTAGCCCATAGTCCTCATGCAGTTCCCCAGGTCTTTGCAGCCGATGAAGCCGTCTTTGTCTTTGTCGAACTCCCTGAAAGCCTCGCGCAACTCTGAGAGGCGGAGAAATCCGGTGTGAGTGTGAGATGAAAGTGCAAATGATCTGAGGATTTAGATTATTAATTTGGAATTCTTTACGGCCCTGAGATGTAACGTACCATCCATTTCTTCTGGCCTCAGCTCTCGGTCCTGTGAAGGATCACAGCGCAGAGTCAGGAAACAGAAACTGCATCATTCCTCACACAACATGACGGTGTACATTTAATAAATAGGCAACTACTAGTATGTTCCACGGTGCCAAGAGTCTGCAGGTCTCCCTCCAGCCGGAGAGGAAGAGCTTTGACACCTCCTGCTGAAGGGTTCGGATATATGAAACATAGATTCTTGGCACTCTGAGATACTTTGGCAAATAGTAAAGCAAAGTTAAGTTAAGGATTTAAAGTAAACAATAGCAGAAAGAAGATATTTAATAATATAGGATTTTTAAGAGAAGAAAGGGATCCGACACATTTGCTGTATTCGTTGTGAAGTTGTGGTTTTTTTCAAGTTTGCTGCTTGCATGGATTTGCAGAGATGATGGAAAAACCCAACAAATGCACTAGTTCTTTCATGTCTTCTTTATCTGCTGCTCCATTCCACTAAAATGACTCAATACCAACACCAACAACCATCTGAGGTCTTTAGAAGAGTCAGTAAACACGCAGTAGAGAACACGGAAAGGTTCAACATCCCTGTTTTCTTCAATAACAAGACATGTGTCATCACAGCAGGAAGTGATCTCCAGGTCAAAATCATATCTGCCACCGCTGTTATCATGATTTAATAATCCTCTGAGGCACAAACACACACACACACACACACACACACACACACACACACACACACACACACACACACTTTAAGTGTCACGTTGTCACAATACCATCTTCTCAGTTGCACCACGCTGACTTACATGCTCCTAGTGCTGACATTACAGTGAGAGGTGATTACCACGCACATTCATGGTGGGTTCCAGTTACTGTGTGTGCACTGCAGTGTGTGCTAATCTCTCCTGGCATGCATGCACATGATATTTTCTGGACTTACGTACAGCCTGCCGGTTCTCAGCGAAGCCCTTGCGTAGAAAGATGCACGCGGGCCCCAGCACGTTGTGCATGTTGGCTCCGTTCTGGGCCAGGGCAATTAGCGGCTCTAGATATGCCCCCCCGGAGCCCCCCTCCTCACAGGACTGCACTGCTTTGTAGTTCTTCTTCTGGTCCTGGAGCAGCATCCGGGGCAGGGGGGCCAGACATGGGAGCAGGGGCAGAGACAGGGGTAGAGACCGTGACTCAGCGTGTGGTTGCATGGAGCGAACATGGGAGGTGGGATGGAGGGGGGTGGGGGGTTCTAAAGCACGAGGGTCTGTCAGTCATGCAGAGGTGTAGTCAGGTCTGTCAAGATGGAGGAAAGCACCTCAGTCAGCACCTCAGCTAGAGGAAAAGGGACTCGGTATCAGAACAGAACAGCGCCAAGCCTCTATAGCAACAATCCACCGCCTGTTTTCATGCAACTGCTCTTGAATCAGCTTGTTCCAGTCTTTACCTGCCGTGTTCTACTGTAAAGAATAATTGCCATTTATAGCTGATAGACTAATCTTTGTATTGTTCCATCTTCTGCTCTAAATCCTACAATAATATTCTCTCACCACAGTAGCTCCAGTGAGGCTTATTTGGAGGAGACTTTATGCACAATATCATCATGTGGTCTGGATAGAAGATGACGTTGAGGTTTAGTCAGCCGTTTAAATATAATCACCAATTAGGCCGTCAACTGGGGGGCAGAAGTTGTTCTCACAGGAATCCACCCAATTATAAAAACATGCGTCTGCTGCCGGATGAAGTCCAATCATCCAACCTGACTGATATCTGAATTAGAGAAGCAGTTTCAATCAGGCTAAATGCAGAATGCTAAACTAGACCCTATAACAAAATGTGCTCTGCAAATATTTCCACCAATTTTTTTCCCAAGCAGATATGAACCGCATTTAAACAGTAGCATCTCTTGTCGCTTTATGAAACACTCAACTGCATGTTAGGTCTTCAACTATCGACGTCCAACTCAGCACGTGAAGTCGACTCGTGTCACAGCGAATTACCCAGAGGCCATTTCTGCTGCTGCTTCAAATCTCTCAGACGTGAGCTCGTGCCCGTCTCCAGATGGATGTCGCAGCAAAGCGAACGAGACATTTGCAGGCATACAGAATAAAATAAAATAATTATGCATATTTGTACTTCGGGCAGTCGCACTTCGTATTAGCATGCTCTACAAATGACCTTCACTCTCCATCTGTTGCCAGGCCACCTCTTCATGCGTTCCTAAAGTCCCCCACCACAGGAATGGATGCCCACCGGGTAATCTGACCAAGTGAGGCATGGAGCAGGGATGTCTTCGGGAAAAAGTGCTACGAAGCAAACGCGCTTGCAGTTGTATAACAGCCCACCCCCCACCCCCCAAAAAGGGCTGTAGTCAAGCAAGAACTTCTCCAGCAAACCATCCATATTATGCACAGATGGCGTCAACAGTTGCGTGTTCTTCCTCAAGGACGTGCAGATGCTGATATGAAGAGAAGTCTTTTCTCTGGTAATGTCTGAGAGTCTTTGCAGGAATACAATGAGGACAGTGAATGTGAGACGCGCATTGTGCGAGCGAAGGTTATAAGGCCTTGAGTTTTTTCCCCAAAAAATAATATTCATTGACTCACATCCCGCAGAACAGCGCGATCGGGTCAACTCTTAAGTTTATCGACAGGATCTAAATTCCCCTTATTTTCAACTCAGCCGACGGGTCAAGATCAAGCAGCAACTTCTCTGACCCAATCCGAGATCTGTTTTCCAGGGAGCGATACGACGCAGTGATTAGAACAGAGATGACGTTTATCCAAAAAGACTCGTAATAGGATGCAAATGTCGGATTAACGCAGCAGTGTGATCCACGCCGAATGAGTTTTAAAGAGGGTCAACAAGGTCCCGCGACAACAATCAAGACTAAGACACTCTATTGCAAATAATGACTTTAAATAAAAGCATGAGACGTAAGATTTGTCTTGAAATATCCTTCATTTGTCCTCCTTTGCATTACAAGGCACAGGGAAACAGTCCAGTCGGAACACAAGCAGTCAACCAGTACAGGTCCAGTCAAAAAGCCTTGGGTCAGGTTGGGGGACACACCATGAGACAAACATGCAGGGGATTCAAGGAGAGCACAGCTAAATGAAAAACCTCGACCTTACCTTCTTGGTGAAAATTTTGAGCGACTTTACAGAGTTGCCCATTGCAAAAAAAGAAAGATCCTTCCTGCTTTATGTTTTCTCTCTATCTGTGTCTGTGTTGGGGTGCCTGTACGCGAGTGCACGTGTATGCATGTGTGTTTGCATATGTGTCCGGGCATGCATGGGAATAGGAGTGACTCGAGAGGGGGAGAGGGTTCAGTGGGTCACTGGCTAATACAAGAGGACGTTTGGGAAAAAGCGGGGAGCGGAGCGGAGGTACCATAGGAGGTGGAGAGAGAGGTGAGGAGGGAGAGGACGGGGACGTGTGCAGGGAGGACCCACAGGCAAGGGCACTGGGAGGTACGGGGGGGGGGGGGGGGCACTGAGATCAGAAACACAAAAGGACAGATCAGAAACACAAAAAGATATGCGAGGGAAAGGGAGCATGCAATGTGAACAGAGCGAGATGCAAGCGCCAGGAGTAGAAAAGGCAAGATTGCCTATTCATTCCATCCTCTCTCCTACAGTGTATTTCCTCCCTCCTTCCCTCCCTCCCTCCTCTCTACCCTCTCTCTCTCTCTCTCACCCTCGCTCTGTCTCTCTCTCGTTCGGTCCGTCTGTCGGTCCCTTGCTCTTTTTACTTCACCCTCTCCCCTACGCATTTAAACCATCTATGCGAATGTGACAGAAGAGGCTCGTTCGGACAACATTACCTTCCCCTGAGCAAGATGCTGGAGACACTAATCCAAACACACACACACACACACACACACAAACACACACATACACACTCGATTAAACACACATGAGGGGCTGTGAAGCTAAAAATATAACACGCTTTCACTTCCCCCTTCTCTCCCCACTCTCTCCCTCTCCCTTTCTCCCTCTCTCTCTCTCCCACACAAACACACACACACACACACAAACACATACATGTACACACACACACACACGCACACACATGCACACCCTGACATAAAAGCATCACAAAGTCATGGTAAGCTGAAGGGCTTGAATACAGATGAAAGCCAAAATGTGCAAGAAATGACAAAGGATCCTGAACCACCGAGGATGTGCAAATTGCAGTAAATGCTCTCTTTCAGCCTTTCACACACACACACACACACACACACACACACACACAAATGTATCGTCAGCCTTGAAGACAAAATAGTAGCATCTCTACAAACCAGTGGCAAACAGTAAAAGTGTTTATGTATTGTACTTAAAATAAAAACAGTTTATTTCTATATTCTGATATCTGACATTGGGTGAGAGGCGGGGGTGCACCCTGGAAAGGTTGCCAGTCTCAAATAAACCAAACACATGCAGTAAATTAAACTATACGTAATAAATAAAATAACTGAATTAGTTGAGTAAAATAACCTAGTTCTTAATTCCGAATCTCTTACCAGAGACAATGTTCTATTTCTTTATTAATAAGATTCAGAGGTCAATATAAAATGTTATAGAATATAAACCCCTTACAGAAGTCATTCTCCATAATACGGTTTTAAGGACTCACAGTGGAGTATTTGTATTGTGTCATACCTCCAGTTGGTTAGAGACATATAAATATTCTATGCTTTCAATAATAATTAATGTAGGTTCAAATACATCTCCTTGAGATAATGCTCATAGATCTACAAAGATCTTTGCATTTTGCATCATTGTGCACAGTGAAGCTCAAAGGTCATAACAATAAGCAGAACCAAACTTTGAATGCATTCAATCACTTCCAAAGTGAAGAAGCACAACATCCAGATTTACCCACGCTTTGGTTCAGTTTTTTAAATCCGGAAGCCTTCACTCTCAGGGGGTGACTGTGGCACAAATGCACTTCCGAGTTTCCCTGTCCGTGTTCGACCTTGTCTATTCTCTGCTATTTTTAATGAACACATTCACGCCGGAGCCGTTTCCGACCTCGCTCCCATTCAGCATCTCCGCGGCTCCTCTGTGCTCCTCTGCGGATGATTCACCCATCCTCTCACCGGAGGCTCGTTGTGAACTTCAGAACACATCAGACGACAGACACAGGAGCCGTCAGTTCTCATAATGTCAGACCACAGTGTGCACGGGCAGGAGATCCATCTCTCCTCTCGCTATCTCTCTATTCTTCTCTTTCTGCCACAACATCTCTTCCACTTAGACTTCACACATTTACATAACTGCTCTCACGCTGACATGTCAGGAGAAAAACATTATCTGGTTATTAGAAGATTTTTGGGTTTAAGACCCATTAAACTAAATCGCTGCTCTGATTTGTAACATCAGCATTATTCCTTGTGCAAAACATGCAAAAGAAATTTGTGAGAGAATATTAATAACTGCTTTTGCTTTTAAGCTTTAAGATCTTGAGGTCAAATCTACTGCCGTCAAGTGTGTTAAATGAGCTAGGAGATGGAGAAGAGATGTAGAAGAAGGGACTCTCATGGGTTCTTCATCAACCTTTTTCTTCCTGTTCTTTTGTAAGATAAGGAAATAGTCCTTGCAAATCTTTTCTTTAGCAAAACAGGAAGAAATATAATCATTTTTGTTCAAAGTAGTCATTTAAGCCACTCAGTGTCTGGAGGACAAGACGACGGATTGAATGTGATAAAAGAAGTGTGACCTCAAGAGTTTTTGTGCGTATGTCTCTGTCGTCATCGGAGGACATGAAAAAGAAAAGAACATAAAATTGCACACTTGCGTCATCCTCTTGTTCTTGGGCTGAGACGTCACAGTTTAATCCTTCGTTCGATTAATAGATTCACATCAGAGGAGCTGAAATCTGTAACTTTCATAATGACTATTCTGGCGTGGCACCATTTTTCCAGCTGTTAGTCTAATCAAAGGGCTAGTGCGTCAGAATGGGGGGGGGGGTGTACAAAAAATATATAAGTCTCATTCCAGTCAATTAAACCTCTGTTGTTATTTTTCTCTCTGACTCATTTATCCCTTGTCCTCCGTCTCGCAGTGTCTCTCACCGATTTCCCTCCATCAATATTCAGCATCATCAAGCAGACGCATCCACTTAGCATCGCTCTTTCATCTCACTGCCTAATCCCCATCTCAAAAAAGGGGATTTAACCGAAGAGTGCATTTTACTACCTCCTCCTTTGCCGGCAGAGATATAAAAATACCCGTGTGTGTCTAAAAATAGCCTGCCATACTCTCCCCATACTGGAGGCATATGCCTGTGGTGAATACAATGATGCTACACTCTCTTTTTTCTCTCCCTTATACCTCTTTATTTTCAGAATAATTTTCTTCCTCTCCAGGTCACCTCCTCTGTCTTTTCATTTCCTCTGAGATGTCATCAAGGTCAGCGTGACCCCGACAGGAGAGCAGGGATAAGAGGAAGTGAAAAAGGGGAAAAGGGACAGAGAGACAGGAAACGTCAGCAGCTGAGTGTGTAAGGGATGAGGTGCAGGAGGAAGTGAAGGGCTAATCTGTGTGTGAGGACCTTTCCTCACATTGTCCTCGGTCCTGTCAGGTGGGAGCTGAGAAGTGTCTGAATTATATAATGACAAAAACAAGTTCCTCTCCTCTCTTTCCTCCCTTTCCTGTTCTGTCCTTCATCCTTGCCTCCTTCACTTTCTTCTCCTGCGCTGTCACTTCTCCCTGATGTGACACACAGAAAATCTCTCTCTCTCTCTCCCACCCTCTCTCTGTGTCACACACACACACAGACACACACACACACACAAACACACAAACACACACACACAAACACACACACACACACAGTCTGAGTTCAACCCTATTAGTACAAACAGTACTTGCTCCCTCTGCTGGTTAATACACATATCCTTTAATCCAGTGATTCTCAAATGGGGGTACGCGTACCCCTGGGGGTACTTGAAGGTACTCCAGGGGGTACTTGAGATTTTTTTTAAATATATTTAAAATTAGCATCCATTCAAAAATCCTTGAAAAATTGTTATTTAACAAATATTCAATAAAATATAAGTGTAAGTTCATGAACTAAATTTTATATTCAGTAGGCTTTTCAATTTAATTATCCTAAAAAAACAGTCTCCCCCATACCGATGGTTTGACCCAACCTGGCACACGCCACATGTCATCACCTGTCATCACCTGCCTTGAAAACTTCAACAATGGAGTCGAGTTGAAGTGCAGCAGCAATGCTGCTGAAACACGGAGGGACAAGTTCTTAAGAAGGCGAAACCAGAGCAGAGAGCCTTCCCTAAACAACACCGTGAGAGCTAGTGCCTCTCCGGAGGGGCGCTAAAATGGAAAGGTTTTCCGTTGTGAAGTTAATGATTCATAACAATAAGTCCGCGTCTCTACCGGTACCCTTTCAAAATAAAAGCATGTAATACAAAAGCGGAAATGAAATTGTATGACCCTAAAGCGAGCAAATATGTCACAATAAAATAACAGAAAGACACTTCAACAATATTAACAATAACATAGATTGGGTTATTTTCACTTTATGTTTTTTCTGTGGGGAGAGATTAGCCAGCAGTGGCATTAAGCCACCACATCTTCAGCGGTATCTCCAGACAAAACATGAAAGTCATGTTGGTAAGCCACCTGAGTTTTTTAAGAGGAAACTTTCTGAATTCAGGTCCTCTCAAGACATGATGCGAAAAGCCTCCCCAAAACAAACGGAAACAAGCTACCTGTCAGTATTCTTTTCGATCCTTAAAGAAGATATTTTAAGATGATGAATATTAAAAAAATATGTTTTGAGCTAATCTTTTATTTAAAACTAAGTTAATGATTTATTTTTTGGGAAGAAGTGTTTAGCTATAATTAAGTTCATGAGTTCAGTTTGAGAACATATCTTTATTATGATCCCAAAAGAGGTCACTTTAAGTTGATAATTATTTTGAGGTGCACAAATCTTTATTTATAATGAGATAATAATAAAAGTCTAGTTATTTTATATCTTTTTATTTCGTAATAGTTCAAGAGAGACCACTACAAATGAGCAATGTTATGGACATTGATGGAGTTTTAAATTTGAATGTGTCTAGTTACAAGGCTTAATAAATCACATTACATCTTTCTTTCAACCAAAAATGCTTTGCGCTGGTTAGGGGGTACTCGGCAGAATTTTTTCTTCGAAGGGGCTACGTCACTCAAAAAAGGTTGAGAACCACTGCTTTAATCTATACTTAATACAACAACAAAAAAAAACCTTGTCTCTAAATAGTAGTTTCCCAACAGCAGAGAACAGAAGTCTGATAATAACCCGTCTCTGCTGCGCACCCCAGCTTCCCTGCGAGGATTTGTACAACAAGGTCACTGAAGGTCGCCAAATCTGAGAATGGAGAATCTCTAAAAATAGAAACCCCATTTCTGCAGGGACAAAGAAGGCACGTTCTGTCCTTCAACAAGGCTTCTGGTGTAACCTCAAACACTCCAATGTGCAGAGTTTGGTAGACCGTGATGAAAAATATAATGAAACGCAACACCAGCCTTTTGGTAATCGTGATTCATCTAATGAATATGAAAACTGGGATTATAAACTGGTAGCTCGGAGACACACGTCTCCTCCTGCTGCAGACCGGCTCTTTCACATCTCAGATTGGTTCTGGCAGGTTGCACGTTTGCCGAAAGATGTGAATGTTTCCACCGAGGCAAAAATAGAAAAACGGAATAATTAAATAAATAGAATTGAAAAAAAAATGTCAGCCCTCCTCCAGTTTCTCATAATCAGGTCCTGATGTGCTATTTTTAGCTAGGTGCACTGAATGAGTTCGGTTGGGATAGTATGCAGATCTTGATGTTACATAAGAAAAAATAGGAAACCAGTGAGTTATTCTGGAGTGTGCAGTATCTCACCCTGCGTCACATGTATTCAAAGAGCATTAAGGACGCGTGTGTGTGTGGGTGGTCAATACAATGAAACAGCTTGAGTTAGATGCCAAGCAGGTGCAGTTACATGGACAATCGAGCTGTCTTTGAATTTTCTTTCTTTTCATTCTCAAACATGCATCATTACTCTCTCTCTCTCTCTCTCCCCCCCATCTCTCTCTCTCTCTCTTTCTCTCTCTCTCTATCTCTCTCTCTCTCTGTCTCTCTCTGGCTTCCTGTCACACAAACACTGATGAGCACAACTAACTTTTGTTCACTCACAAAGTCATTGGCCGCTGGGCATGACTGATCTTCACGGTGATGGCGTCACAGAAAACACACAAACAAGCCTGCACTTCCATAACTAGATGATCCTGTCCCAAAATATAGTCACAGGCACTTTGCTTATAAACTTCTATCATGAATAATCTGGTTTCTTTACACCTCAACACATCCAGAGCTGCAGCAGCCATCCCAAACCCTCCAAATGCACAACAACACAATGCCGTGCTCACTGCTCCATCACAGATTTGATGGAAACAACAAACTACAGACCTGCACACGTGTCAGCAGCTGTGGAGACTTTATATAGCAACACAGCGGCGCACAGATTTTTTTTGCCCTCGCCGGAACCGTAAGACTGATTGAAGCTCTGGCCTGGATTGAGAGGAGTTATTTCTGGAACACATTAGCGCACAGGGAGGTAATTGTCTCCTCTTGAGCTTTTTATCATCAATGCAGAAAGAAGGATTTCAGCGACACAAGAAAAGGAAAATGAGAGACGGGATGTTCTGCAGCTGTAAGAGATCTGTGTGGACGGGGGTCAGGGGGGGTGGGGGGTATGGTGTCTCGTGGAAAAGTGATGTGTTAGTGGTGAACAGGTGATGCAGGGAAGAGGAGGTACAATCTTTATATCTGTACACTGTCAGTCAAAGTAAAAAATATCTGATTATATCAGAACTTCTCACCTGAATGTGGTGTCAGGGTGAGGATGAACTTACCTGTGTGACCATGTGTGTGTGTGTGTGCGGTTGTGTTGACAACCTCTCATCACTAAAGAACTTTACAAAGAAAGTTGATCCCTCAGCCACAAAGAAAGTGACTAGCCCCCCCACCCCCAGAACCCATCACCCACATCCGACCCCCGGCTTCCAGATTTGGACTGACAGCACACATCCATTTTTAATCAGCTGCACTGAGGTGAGGCGACCGCAGGTTCACTCACACTGTGTCTCAATGTGTCCTCTCACCTGTGAAGCTGGTTTTACTCTTTTAATAATGGAGTTGATTCAAACGTTTTCTTATTTACTGTGTTTAAATATAATCTATGCTTATAGTTGACTGGCCCCTCTTATGCTGGAATTAATGATGATCAATTTAATAAAATAATTTATTAATTCCTGCTGAATATTTACTTTCAGTTATGGACTTTATAAAATTAGCTGTTTTATTGGTTGCAATTGCACGAGTGATGGTTCCACTTGCTGGATATGAGTGATGGCTCCTCTCTTTGATAAGCACTATCTATTGGAGCTTTTCCTTCCTCACAGAGATGATGGGCTGTGGATCATTGTGCTTGAGGCTGTAAAGCCCATTGAGATATGTAATTAAGATGAATTTGACCGGAGTGAATGCACTGGTAGCCCATCTTCTCCTTCTAAAACGTGACTGAAAGTTTGTTTCAGTTCGAGTTAAAGACTCTGACTCTGGTTTCTTGATTCATACTGCTGCCGATGGTGATTTGTTTAATTTACAGCTTGAAATCTTGCCCTGTTCATGGTGTAACACGATAATAAACCCACACAATAAACAGTGCATGGGTGAGTTCTGAGTGATATGAAGATTGGACATATTTTTTGTCGCATTTCTATAAAATAATCAAATGTTTTAAATGATAATGTTGTTTTCTCTGCAGCTTTGAGTCTCTATCCTCCCACCACGTTTTCATAGGGTGTCATTTCCTCTGCATGGCGTCTTACCTGGCCGAACACTGACTTCACTATCGGATGGAGACTGGAGTCGTATTCAGACGAGGTCCCGCTCAGTCTCTTGGCTGTGCGGCGCCCCGCGGGCCGGACAGGTGCACCGGAGGCAGGTGTGCCCGAGCTGAGGCTGGAGGGCGAGCCGGTGACCACCCTCTCCCTGGGCTCGAAGAAGAAATCTGCGTCGTCCGTGTGCTTCGGGTAAGACGGAGTCGAAGAGGTCCTCCTGCCCTGGTGATGCGCTGCAGGAGGCGGCTCACCTCTCGGGGAGTCGTGCTGCGGATGGGGGTGTTTGGACCTGGTGGAGTTGCTGCGCTCTTTCTGATGTCGGCTCGCTCTGTGCCTCGCATCCTCCTGGGGGGGACCGTCCTCCAGCAGGCTGACTTGCCGGTGAGAGTGGCTCTTCTGCACCCGCTGGTGATCATCTCCTCGGGAGTCGGCGTGTCTCGGCCGGCAGAGAGGTCTGCGGGCACTCGGCTCGCAGTCCTCCGTCCAGCCCGCCTCCTCCCCGCCTCCAGCCCCGGTGGGATGGGGATGCTGAGAGCGGTGACCCCGGTGCGCGTGTGGACCGTGATCCGAGTGCGCGGACCTGCGGTTGAGCCCCGACGACCTGAGCAGAGAAGTGGCGGACTCGCTTTTTGGGAGATAGGAGCTCATCGTTCGCTCTCACACGCTCGACAGGCGAAGTGAGTATGCTGGAGGCTGGGGGTCGCGTGAAGGGAAGAGAAGGCAGGTGCATCAGCAGCAGCCAGTAGAGGAGCCCCCCCACTCACTCTGCCCCTCCCTCTCCACTCCACATCCTGCACACTCCATCACCGCTGCACGGGCCGGGAGCCTGATCGTGCGTGGAGCCGTGACTGGAGTCGGTCAGTGTGACGCCTCGCACGCACAACTTTGGATGACAGCGCTGCGTTATCGAGCGGCAAGTTCCTTAAGACGCACGTCACTACACCGGGACCCGCGTGAGGTGCATCATTAAATCTTTATGTGAATGAACCGTTGCTGGAGTGTCAGGGTTCTCGCTTATACACTCAACACTCAACAAGTGCCTGCTGGGATTTTAATACCAGTGGACAGTGGTCTTTCTCAGGGACACATATAGCTCCCAGTGTCCTGCAGATCTGAAATGAATGTCTTATCAAATCAATGCTGCAAAATAAACTCAAAACAAAACCAAGTCCATGTAAAGATGAAAACAAAAGAGTAAATTATTTAAAAGCATATGACACAATCACTTTACACACTTCAGTTGTCAAGTCTCTCCAGCTATTAATAGCAACAGAACCTTTGGGAAACACAGAGGCACAGAGGCAGCATTTATTAATGAGTCAGCATTTGGGTCAACACACTGGTGAAAGAGAGACAGGAAATAGAAGAATGTGAGAATGGAAAATGATGTAAAATACTTCATTTTGAAAGATGTGGACATTTTACAAGTACTTAATATATATTTTTATTTAATAATCCATGTGTTTAAGAAATGTTGGGTGTCTAGAGAGGCATCGCCAACATATGTATTATTATTGTGTCTCTTCAATCAACAAAAAATCGTTCTCATTCAAGATGACTCCTTATTTTTAATCACACTCATCTAATATTCATGTTCCCAAACATCGCCCTATGGAAGTTTTCACGTGTCAAGAAATTATTTTAATGCCATTTATTTCATTTGAACTAAATAAAACTCACAGTGGATTAAAGCACTCCAACTTTTACCTTTTTAAAGCCCTGCTGCCAGAGAGGGCTGCACTATTTGGGTGTAACCTTTAACCAAGGCATGAACATAATGGGAGTATTTGACTGTGATCAGAGCAATGATAGCAAAGTTCAAAAGGAGCAACGGTGGAAGGAGAAGCGTGATAACCCCTCGGTCTCATCCCATCTGCACACCCAGGGTCATTACTCTCACAGCATATGTCCAGGGACGCAGGGCAAAAAAACAAATGCAGGGATGTTAATGTACAAAAGCCAATTAGACACTCTCACGAAGTGTGTTGCACAAAGCTTAGAAACCATGAGCAGATTTGTATTCTTTTTTTTTTGTTTTGCCCTAGTTTCTCTGGGGAATTGCTGTTTTCTGACATCTGGGTCTCTGTCTCCTCTGCTCCAGGGAGGGCGAGGGAAAGGATCTTCCCTCCATTGCTCCCCCCCCTCCCCCAACAACAACATCAGCCTGCTTTACCTCCTCTGCTACTTTATCATCATCCTTGTGCCACAGCAAGTGTCACCTGCACGTGCTGAGCCGCAGTTACACAACCAGCGCCTCTGCAGAAACTGTGATGGGTTTAACGGAACCTTTTTTTGGGAAGAGGTGTGAGTCCCGTTCATTCCGAACAAATTCCTACGTCACTCTCTTCATATGTGCATGTACCCGTCCCTCTGTTTCTCTCTCTCTCTCCCTTCTGTAGACATTTGGGCTTCAGCAGGGGACACACAAGCCTCAGGGTGCAATATGGCCCATTTAATGTCCACAGAGACATAACAAGAGTCCAAAAAAAACAACAGGAGAATGTGATGTGATAACATCAGGGAGCAAAAGCTGTGAAGTAAATGTTGTTTAATCCTTTTGAGGCCACTTCACTTCTCTTTTTGCATTTATTCTGCAGCCCTCCACTGAATCAGATGTGGAGATCGAGCTGGGATTGATTTCTCAACAGCTGATTTGGGACCAGAATGAATTATTAAGGACAATAAACATCTGATTTCCTTTAACATTGTTTTTATTAGTAGATTGTTAAAATCCCACTGTGAGGATCAGGGTCAATACAAACTGTGACAGCACAGTTTTCACAATTTGGGGTTGAGCTGAGGGTGGAAGCCCTGAAACTGAATACGAACACATAAGAGAAACGGCACATAGTAAAAAACAAAAATAAAAATTAACACCACAGTGATTTTTGGATATCTTTGAATCCCCAGAAAATTTAAGAGATTCTTCCTCGGGTCATGTCCAACACCTGAACCAAATATCATTCGACAGTTTTTGTGTAATCAAACAAACAAACAAACAAACACATAACCTCCTTGGCAAACGTATAAAATGAGTCCAGCTGAATCATGTGTTATTAAACGTGACCTATGCACTGACCTTCTCTCGGTGACATGTTAAACCATCCCTGACTCTTATCTCTGGACTCATCTTGTTTACCTGTGGACCTCGTTCCGCTGCATCGTTTGTTACGTCTGACAGATTCGTCAGCGGCTTGAATAATTAACAACGCAGCAGCTGGGGGCTCTGAGGTGAAGAAAGAGCTCCCTCATCTGAATCATCAAAACATTTTAACCACTCAACTAATGAGCCTCGGCTGCAGGATGTGATATCAATATGGAAAAAAAATACCATGGGGACTGAATGGATCCCAGAAGATGATACTCTGGCAAAACTTCTGGTTCAAGTTCACATGAAGGACAATTACTGAACCACAACACATCTATAGTACTTTGTGTGTGATGGAGATGTGTAGTAATATGCAGAACGATGATGGTTTGGCTGCTGATGTTTGTCAGGAAACCAACGTATCAAAGTCCAGATGATGTTGTTAAGTCCTGAAGATACCAGTTCACAGCTTTATAAACAGGAGTTTGAAAGCAGTCGTGCATTTGACCTCACACCTTGAAGTTTCCTATGTTTGTGTAACTCATCTCTCTGGTTTCCTGTTCTCCTTTGTGGCCCTTTTCCTCCCTTTGTAATGTTCCTGCAAAGAGGTGATTGATAATCTGGACACTAAATCTTTTAAAATAAGTAGCACCATTATTCATCAGCTTTAGTATCTAAAGCGATGGCATTTGGGAAAGATTATTTTAAAAGGCTCAAGACAAGGCCAGTTTCAAACATTTATTCTCATTGGACTTTTCCACAGCAGACATATTTGACATGTCCTAACTGGTAAAATACACTTTGTGCGTTTGTGCAAAGAAAAAAAAAACTGTTCAACCCTTTTAAATAGCTCAGGAAGATATTGCACTGTCAAGCATAGTACATAAAAAAAACAAAACAAATGCGTCAGCAATTTAAACAAAACCAAGAATGAGAAATCAGTCAAAGTTGGTGGATTTAACAATAAATTAATTTATCGGAGTTTGAAATACGCCTGGTTTAGGTAGAACTGATGCCATGAACTCCAGCTGCAGCTTCACAGAGCAGGCAGAGAGTTAGAAGTGAAACAAGATCAAGTAGATGTGACAAGCCGCAAAACAGAAACTCAACCTATTTATTCATTTTCAGGGTTTGATCAACCACAACAGGAATCTTTAAACGTTCAAGAGCTGTTAGGAGTCATTAGTGTTTTATTGTGCCTATTCTGGGATTCATATCAGGACTCTGGAATCTTTGGGTAGGGAGTGAGCTCTTCATCCAGAACCATTCTAATCTGCGTCTGTGTCTGGTCTTGTTTGTGTTAAACCTCATCAGTCTCCAACCGAGTTCTGGCCGAGTACAAAGCGAGGGCTCCAGTTCTTCATGTTTTTATCAAGGTTGCTTTGGGACCTGACTGGGCATGTATCCCAGCATACATTTCACATCAACCATAAATAAAGATAAAGCTCATGTGTCTCGTGGCTCTTTAGAAACAGATTTTTCAACAGAGCATTCTGACGAGCTGGTGATGTCGGCGAAGAACACCGGCGTCTCAGTTGCAAATCCTCCTCTTCCGAGAAGTCTGGAACAAGTTAAAATGTCAACTACTGTGACCTGAGAAACAACTCAAGACTTTTCTCCCCCACACAGTCCTGCGGAGAGATCTACACGAGTAAATTAAGTCCAAGCAGCACCGTGGGTGTGCTGCAGCTCAAACATTACAAATAAACTGACGCCTTCTGTGTCCACAATCTGCAAAACAAACACTAATAGTGAAAAGCAAAATATATGTTGTTTTCTTGTTTTTGACGCTTGTCTCTTGGCAAACTTCCACAAACAAAGAATCCATTTTCTTTGGACAGGCGGGTATAAAGGACGTGGCAATGTGTTCATGTGCTTATTTCCAATCAGCCTCTGCTGCGTACCAGGGAGTGGTTAATGCCTTTTGTGCTCAAACTGCTTAATTTCCCCCCACTCAAATAATGGTCTCATCAGCGTAAATGGACTGTTGGTGCCGTACACTCAGTCTGACTGATACCAGGCACAGCAGGCGAGTTGTATTCTGAGGGTGGAGGATACAAAGATTTGAAATAAACTCCCTTTAAGAGACTGAATATTTGTTTGTTTTCAAAATCAAATGGTTTCATCTGACGACTGTTTGGAGTTGGAGTTTATTTGAGGACATGCAGACATCCAAGAAAACGTCCATAATGCTCTCAAAAGGCGAAACACCTTTTCTATCATGCTCTGGTCAGAGTGCATATAGAAAAACACATTTGTTCATCAAGTGTTCATCAAACACATGTAACGGAACACAAGTGCTTTTTTAAATTTTAAATAAAGGGGAAACTTCAGCTTGGACATGCAGCCTGCACTGGGTGTAGACACAGGGAATGTCCAGCAGATGGCGTGATTTTAGCCCAACGTGTCCCACAAGGATGAATTGAAGAGCAACATGGTGAATAGAAGCCAAGGAAACAAACAGCAGATTGTAGATGTTTGCAGAAGATTAGTAAAATTTGCTCCTCCCCTTTTTTCTATTGAGTATAATGTAGTCGATGCCAAATGTTTGTGCTGGGGACGTGTTTCTGTTACTGAAGTCCAGCTGGTTGCCGAAGTGTAGTTTACATTTCCTCTGCAAGTTGGATTCTGAATGTCCTGTTTACCGGACCTGTCTGTTCTTCCAGTCTTGTTTGTTTCTATTGACATTGTTTGTGTTCCCCATGTTGCTCGTCAGTTAAATTCAACGTGCAGACTGGGCCAAAATTACACCAGGGAGATTTTACGGATCCACGCCCTTTCAAGGCCACATATCCAAGCCTTATTAAGATTAAGATATGTTTATTTATACCAAACACATGCACAGACATGCACTACACACTCATGCAATGGTAGGTCAATTTATCCTCTGCATTTAACCCATCTGTGTGCAGGACACACAGAGCAGTGAGCGACCATATACGGCGCTCAGGGAGCAGATGATGGGGGAGTAAGGTGCCTTGCTCAGGGGCACTAGACAAGGTAGGGAGACTCTTGGATTTTTGGACAGATCAATCGAGGTTCGTCTTTTGTTGTCTCCGTGGAGTCAAACCAGAGACGAACCAGAGACCTTCTCTGCCCATAGTCCAAGTTTCTACCACTAGACCACCGCCTCTCCCAATATTATTATTATTGTATACGAAAATATGATGTTGAAGCAATATTTCCACATATTTCAAGGTAATATAATACAAAAATCATTTACATTATGTGTATTATGTTCAAATATTTTCTATAATTAACTAGATTGACTTTCTGAATAAAGGATTCAGGAATAAAGTCATGAATGTTATGCATGGCTGAATTTCATTACCTTTAGAAAATACTTTTGATAAACATCTTGTCAATAGTTTAGTCATTTAAGGTTTTGCCTTTAAATATCTGAAATATTTATACTTTGGTAAAGACTAGCAATGCAGTATCATCATTATATTGCATGTTATTGTAATCTTTGTTACTGTTAGTGGCCTATCTTAGTCATTTTGGCTGTTTTTAGGCAAAGACTTAGATAAACGTATTTTATTTACTTGATGTGGCTTTATACTGAAACATGGTATTATGAAATCTTTGAGTCATTGAAAGGATCTTCAATTTGCTCTTCCATTATTCCCCCGCTGCTCTGTAACGTTTCATCCTGTGACTCAACCAGATGGAAACTGTTTGGGGAGAATTTAGGCCTCAGAGGGGATGAAATAAATAAAATATGTTGGTCACTTGTCTGTCTGTCAGAATCCGAGTCTCTGTCAGGGATCATGAATCTTTCTCTCAACAAAATGCCTGTGACTAAAAGATCCTGTGGGATAAGGGCTGCAAAGGGGCAGAGCCTGTATGGGATGGTGAATTTGAGTGAACAGGGACTGGTATGGTTGGGCATTGGGTGGTTGGTATATGACGCAGGGAGGCCAGAATAATGACATGCACTATTTACAACACAGTGACTATCTGGATGGTATGGTCATGAAAATATCATTTCTGTCTGCTCTATAATATAATAAGAAAGAAATATGTCATCATTATCATTAGTTAGAATTTTATTGAGGCAGTTTGGGTTTGTTGTTGAAAATAAAATTACTCAACTTTTTGTGAATTCAGTTCTGCAGGAGTTTACGGCCTCTTGTGATATGGTCTTGTTGCTATGAGGCCAAGCTCATGCAACGTTTATTAACATTAACATGCATATGAGTCAATTGAATTGACTCACAATGTAAATGTGTGTATAGGGTTTTTTATGAGCAGTCAAAGTGCTCAACATAACAGTCTCTCATCTATGTGCAGCACTTTCTCTGTCGTACATAACTCATACAGGAGCAGTCTGGGGTTCAGTGGCTTGCCCAAGGACACTTCGAAAAAGTAGAATGGCCGAGAATAGAAATGCTGCCCTTTTGGTTAGTGGACGAGCCGCTCTACCTCCCGAACCACATGAAGTCTGCATGAGGAACAAATTATATCTGCCAAAAAATCCCACCAAATCTGTAAATAGATGATATTGTTTTTATTGGTGATCAGAGGAGCCAGAAAGCTTTACAGCTGAAAATGTGAACACCATCTGGACCTTGTGCTGTAGCCCCCTGCCGGCCTCAGGCAGCGCCGGACAGAAAGCATGTAAATCACAGAAATGTTCTCTCCCTCGTGCGGGATTGAAACTGTTTCCCACGAAATGTGTGCATCACTGACTTACAGTGTATTGGAAGCACAACATGCTGTATATGCTGTAGAGACTCTGTATGCCAGGCTGGTGGCCCAGTATCATACAGGTACTGTTCTGTAATCTGCGCTGGTCTTTAGAGGGGTCAGCACCTCGGACAGTTCCAAGGTAGATGGTCTGAGGTGTCGGCAGCAGCAGCCCCGTCCTCGTCTCAGCCACATTACGTCAGCTTGTTCCAATGAACACAGCTCAAGGGTCGTCTGGCCAGCAGGAGAATCTCAAGTTTATAGGTTCCAACATGAAGAAAAAAAAACAGCGAAAACTAAGGAATCTCCATTTGTCGGGTCGTTGGCCTCGTGTGAGAGAGGTCGCGACCCTCGTCCGTCACCAGCATCACGTTCCTCTTTTCATTTGTTGACTCGCCTGGGACCAAATAAACACTTCTTTTTTCTTGGTGCTTCTGGAAGTAAAATTACGAGTTGAACATGGCTAAACTACAGTGACACAAACTGCAGACAAACACACAATAGAAACTCTATAGGAAAGTAAGAGATAGGAGAAAAAAACTGCTGCTTCATTTATATGGTTCATATCATTTGAAAATGCTTTACTTAGAAGTTTAGCTCTTTGTTAGTTTGAGGAACTGATTTCAAACCTCACCTCACTGCTTTTCTTTTTTTTTAAGTTCCATGTTGGTGCATTGGTGCAAATATAACAACCAGAAGCACTGAAGAGATGAGGACAAGGAGTGACATGTTACAGACAAAGTTTGCTGCGTGTGGTCCATGTTTGGTGGATTTCAGCATCTGTGAGGCGTCAGTTTGAAGCCCCCTGCCTCCACTACCTCAGTGACATTGCAGTTCATGTCAAACACATAATGGCAAGGCAGGGTTCAGGCGTTTCATTTTCTGTAGGTCGGAACTTTACTGAGAAATGTTGGGGCAGCAGGAAACGGACAATGTGGGGAAATGAGCTTCATCAGTGTTGCACATGCAGGAATGATAAAGACAAACTGTGAAAAGCACTTCATCTTTGCAGACACTCTCCAGAATGGGGTTTGGCAGAAATAATAACAACACAATAGTCCAGTCCATGCTCATGTTTAACAGGGTAGACACTGTCATGTAACCTTCTTCTGTGCTGAGGAAGGTCTGATCCAGATAGATAACTTATCTCCCTTCACCATTGGATGAAACCACAGACCTTTGAAACGAAAAGTCACTTGTGATCGACTGGTACATCCGTTGATAGAGTGTAAATATGGTGCTGGGTTTTTCCCAGTAGTTTGGGAGGACAAATGTTTGGGCCTCCGCTGCTATGCTTTGTGTGACACACAGTGTTTTGGTGTCAGCAGAAAGACTTCCCTTGGATGTGTCATCAGATGTTCCCTTGAAAGTTGTATCACTGATGACACTCATTATGGCATACTTACTCATAGAAGGCAAGTCTATTCAAGCAACAATTCATGATTCTTTAATTATACTAAGCCTGATGTATTTATAGGAGAGATTTTCATAAAAGGGAGTTAGTGCCCTTTTAGAAAATGTGTAACCTTTGCACCACTGAGTGAAACTATCCTGATTTGCATTTGTAAAGATCACTCTTTTTGCATTTACATGTGAACGCCTCGGAGCAGGGGGGTCAACGGCCCAAAACTCGAACCTCACGCCAATTCCCGGCAGTTCCCGTCAGTTTTCGGGGCTGCCTGTAGATTCCAGGGAACAGTCGTTGACCGAACATTGTAAGAAGTTTACAGGGGCACATTCTTCTTTTCATGCAGTGTTAACCTTTATTTGGAGTCCTAACTTCTCTAGTGCTTAGTGCCTGTCCCCTAGTGTCTAAAAATAGAAATGCAAAAACAACAAATAATGATAACCACAATTTATCAACCAATGAAATAGCTCCTACAGTGGATGTTGCAATGTTTAAATGACAGCAGCTGTTTGTACATACATGTTCCTTAAATATGATAAATATTTGTTTTGCCTACCTCTGCTGTTTTGCCTACCTTTGCTGTTTTGCCTATCTTGGATGTTTTGCCTACTTAACTATTTTGCCTAGCCTTGCTGTTTTGCCTGCATTTGCTGTTTTGACATGTCCAATGTGTTTTATGTAACTGTCAAGGGCCTGGCCTATTGCCACACCTGAATTAGTTTAATTTTTATATTCTTTTTCTGGGTAATGTGGGCCTTAGTTTAATTATTTTGTTACCTGGGGGCTGCCAGCCCCATAGGTTTTTGGTACATTGTGTTTATTTGTACGTAAACAGGTCCCCCTTCCCCCACGTCCCTGTTTGACTGGATTTGACTGCCTTTTAAGACATGCTATTTTTGTAAAAACAATAATTCTATTTTGTCAAAAAGCACCACGTCTTTTGCCTCAGCATAATGAACCTGAATGCCCAGGTGCAGGTATTACTAAATCGTAATAATTCTTCAGGTGAAATTCCTGAGATGACGTGTCTGGCTTTTGATTACTTGATAATGTTTTAATTCTAAATAGCATTAGGCTTCCAAATGTACCTAATCCTACTCTGATCGCCACACTTCCATCTGTCTACAAACAGCTGTTGTCATTCAAACAGTGAACACTTTCAGGAAGTTTTACACACAGTACTGGTTATGTTGATGTTCTTATTTCCCCGTCTTTGGTTAAGGGGATGGGGCGAATAGTGTGGGGTGTGTTACAGACATTTACAGTAAGTACTCAGTCATTAGGTATCCAGTCATTAAGTCATTCAGTCTCCTTCCTTTTCAGTTTCACTTCAGGGTGGATGATGGCCAGTTGATGGAGTGAGGAGGAGGAGGAGGAGGAGGAAGAGGAGGAGGAGTGAACCCAGAAGATTTGGCAGCCCAGATTATCACTAAACGCGTGCGCACTGACAGAAAAGCAGCCAGACTTTCTCCCGCAGTCTCAGCGGAGGGTTAAATGGCTAACTTAAGGCCCTGTCTGTTCAGATGCTGCGTCCTGGTGTGCGTGGTCTGCACCGTGGCTGTGCTCTGCGTGTGGATCGCGTCACTGTCGGGGACCACATGTCCCGCAGGCAGCTTCAGGCGCGCGGCCGTGTCCGCCGACTCGCAGCGCTGCTCTGACATCGGCAGGTAAGTGTCTCCCTGGAACCGGAAAGTTTGGTTTGATCGGTGCCGGATTTACCGTGTGATCAGTGAGTGTTGGTGTAATGCAAAAGTTTGTTTTTGTGCTTTAATAGACTGGTATGTTTTTTTTGTTTTTGTTTACCACGCTTGGTTCTTTAGTCACTGTGATAACTCCAGCCAATGAGAGTGTTACCGGCCATGTGTGTGAGATAAAACGCTGATCTGAGTCATGACATAAGCATATTAAGAGATTTGATGTGCTCTGTATGAAGAATGGAGATAATGAGCTGCAGGACAGTGTGCAGACAAGCCATTGATTATCCATTCATGTGAGAGAATCATCACGTCCTACCCCGGAACTGAAAAATAAGGCTTTGAAAGCTTGAAATCTAATATAATGTAATGCATGACTAGGGTTAGTAGTCATGTAAGGACATGTGATTGAACTGTAGTTCAACTGAGAAGAAACAGGCTACGAGCTGTGGCAGATCTAGGACTTTACTAAGTGAGGGACCATGAAGGGGCCATGACTCACAAAGAGGGGCCAATCATGTGTTTAACATCTGCACATGAAGTCATTCCTTGTTTGCTTTCAGCTCCAACGCTTTATATTTAGCTAATTGTTCCTTTAACATCGTGTGTATTTAAACAAAGAATGATACAAAATTGTCATATTCATTGTTAGAATTGTTAGTGAGAGAAGATTATAATTATTTTTTTTTAAACGTCTTAAATAACAGTGGCCATTAAAGGATCAGTTAGTAGAGTTTAGTGACATCTAGTGGTGAAGTTGCATGTTGCAGCTGAATACCCCTCACCTTACCCTCCCCTTCCAAACATGACAGAACAAGACTTCAAAACGAATCATGCTTAAAAGCTGTTTTAATATCAGCTTTCGAGCTTTCAAACATCATGTGTCAACCTTTAAAAGCCTTTATTTGGGACCATGCCATGATTGTACGATCATAATACTCACCGCAGGCTTTAACACTCCCTAGGGTGTCAGTCATTCAAATGAGCACTCTGCTAAATGGTTGAGTCCTACTCTAGATAAAGAGGGGGGAAAAGAGGTGTGATTTTTTTTTCCTGGAATGTGCATGAACCACTTCCAGCTTTTGTTTTCACTTACTGGAAGTTTTTATAATTTTTTCATTGCCATGAATTGTCAGGAAGTTGTTTCCAAGTTCAGAGCAGAGACAATGTATGAGATCCCTCAGGTTCCACAGGAACAGAGACCCACTGAGGCAACAGGCAACGAGTCCATGTGATGGGAAACCCTTTCAAGGACTTCTATGTATTTATATATAGAACTCAAGATAGTCTGAGACTGCACCATTGAACCTCAAAAAAACAGAGCAAATCATTAAATTACACTTAAATAGATAAATTACAACGAACACAAAAGTCTTGAAACTTTTTATACGTATAGAAAATAGACCCCACCTGAATTGAACCGAGCTGCCGCATCTGCACACAAATTATATCTGTTCAAAGTTTCTTTGCAAACTAGCATTCTTAATTTAATCTGGCGCCTGCTCAAATTGTAATGAACTTATTGCATCTCCGGTATAAAGGCACGAACACAGCCTTTGAGACGACTTTAATTTGATTACCCGAATAATTCGTAATCTATTGCTCCGCCTCCCGTTTCCTCTCTGGGTCTGCCTGACCTACGGAGCCAAAACACTCCCAGCGATGCCTTCTAGTGGCGCTCAGTCAACACGTCCAACCCCCATGCCAGATTTGAGGCTACTTGCTCTATGAGGCCTCAAGCACCAGGACATGGTTAAACTTGCCTCTTGGAAGAACACAGATATTTCACCTTGTAACCCTGAGCTCAGCATTGATATTCATTCAGGAATTAAAAGGCTCTCTTGGCACGTGCTGAGCATGTTCCCATAAATCCTGTGTAAACTGGCTGTTTTTCCAGGCGCATGCTGCAGCAGGGCGGCTCGGCAGTAGATGGCACCATTGCAGCTCTTCTGTGCACGTCCCTGGTCAATCCTCAGAGCATGGGGATCGGAGGAGGGTCTATAGTCACTATAAGAGAGAAAACAGGTGGGGGTCCTCTCAATCATTTGCTGACACCTGGGTTTGGATTCTTCCAAAAATGATATGTATTGATTCTTCTAATCTCTGGTCTCTTCTCAGGCCGCGTCAAGGTCTACAACTTCAGAGAGACGGTCCCGCAGTCGTTCAAGCCAAACCTGTTGAATGACTGTCCCATTCAATTCTCCCCTTCCTTAGGTGAGCTGAGTGGAGAATACATTTCAAATCCCCTCCTTCTGCGGTTGTTCCTCATGAACCAACGGAGAGAAATGTTTTACTAATCCACTATCTTGCAACTTTAACATGGTGTTTCAGACGTCCTCTTATAAGCCTGTTAGAAATTAAAGGGAACACTTTATTACCTGCACCGAGGAGGTTACTATGATACTTTGTGGAAGCATGTGTCAGGGAAGAACCTTAACAGTTTTGGTGGGGATCCAGATCATAGGGTGGATTCAAGACCTTTTTAAAAAGGCTTGAAAGAGGTCAAAAAGAAAAACAAATTAAAGATACAAACAAAATGTTGTCACACATTGAAAGCAGTTCTAAAGAGGTGGGTTTTGAGTGGATGTCTGTGAGGCAGGACGGAGCCTGGTCAGAGGGCTCTCCCGGTGAGGAGGAGGAGCTTCTGGATGACTGGGGTGGTGTGGTCTTGAGAGCAGGTGATGGCGAGATCTGGCTTCTTTTTCCCCATTTGCACTGATTCCCGAGGGGAACAATTCATGGGTCTTAATTTAAAAAGATCAGGCACATTAGAGAGGCAGTGGACTAGTGGCAGAAACTTGGACTATGGGCAGAAAAGTTGTCTGGTTCGTCTCTGGTTCGACTCCACGGAGAAACATCAAAAAGACGAACCCTGGATTGATTTGTCCAAAAATCCAAGAGGATTCTCCCTACCCTGTCTAGTGCCCCTGAGCAAGGCACCTTACTCCCCCAACATCTCCTCCCTGTGCGCCGTACATGGCTGCTCACTGCTCTGTGTCCTTCACTAGATGGGTTAAAAGCAGAGGCTAAGTTTCCCTACCTGCATGAGTGTGCCTTTGCATGTCTGTGCATGTGTTTGGGACTAATACATGTATCTTAATCTTAATATAGATATTTATGAGTGTTGCAATTCGGTACAGCTTGATAGGATTCAAAGGGACTGTTTGGCTTGGTGGAGGTATGCACTTCTGGTTTCCACTGCATGGCTCCTCCTCTTATTTTACGCTCATCAGTCCATCTGAAGCTTTAATCACTTACATTTCCTTTATATGTGTTGAATGCAGCAGCACTGTTTAACCCTTTCGACTCTGCAGGCAGCCAGTGGATCGGCGTGCCCGGAGAGCTGCGGGGCTACCAGGTCCTTCACGAGCAGTACGGGAAGCTGCCCTGGGCCGAGCTGTTCGAGCCCACCATCAAACTGGCCAGAGAGGGATTCCCTTTGCCGCAGTATCTGGGAAAACTCCTGAATGTCCCTCTGGTGAAAGGCATCGTGGAACCCTCATCTCTCTGGTACAGTGACTTTAGGGCTGGAAATGTGATCATTGTCAGCAAAGCTCAAGAATATCTGTTGTGAAGGAATGCTAATAAGAAATGAATAAAGGCAAAGGGTCTAAATTTCGTTTTTTTTTTTTAAATGGAATGTACGCGATTAATATTTGATCCCGAACATTTAACCATCAGGATTTCACGTTGAGTAATAGTTCAGCCTGGTCAACTCCTTAACTCCAACACTTTCTGGTTTAGTGGAAGTGACTTATTTGCAAACAGTAAAAAAAAAGTGCACTTGAGCAGCAATTTTGGAGTTGTTACATGACCCAGAAATAAAAGCTGCACTCGCCTCCTTTCAGAAATATTTGTTAAATGTTGCTTTTCCCAAATGCCAGGTTTAGAAAGGGGTCGTCTGGGGGTTAGTTGTGGTGTGAAAAATTCTGTGAGCGCGAATCAAAGTGGGCGCTCGGATGCAGGAACCAAATATCTGAGAGTATTCAGCGAAGCGTGTAATTCAGTAGATGATCTGACTGAGGTGAATTGCATGAAACAAACAGAGGTCACAGAGGTCACCCAAATGAGACTGTATTGTACAAGTAGGAACATTTTGTTTTGTTCTGTTTATTACATTTTCTAATACATAGATTTTCTTCTTCACATTTACTTTTTTTTCCAGCTCTCTGCAAGTTATTTGCAACAAGAACCAAACTGTTCTGAGCCAAGGAGACACCCTGAAGTTTTCTAAACTAGCTGATACCCTGCAAACCGTAGCGAAGATGGGGGCAGCTGCCTTCTACACTGGCAAGATAGGACAGGACTTAATCCAAGACATACAAGAACAAGGTGAGGTGATGATGGAATACTGTTGTTTGGGGTTGAAAGGGGGAATGGACAGAAAAAGCAAATGGGCTAAAAATGTAACGCTTAAAAACGAGCTCTATTTATGTTCTGCATGGTTCTTTTAGGTGGGACGTTAACAATGGAGGATCTAAACTCGTTCAAGGTGCGGGTGGAGGATGCGTGGACGGTGCCTTTAGGAAATACTAAAATGCACATCCCGCCACCGCCTGCTGGGGGCGCCATGCTTGGATTCGTTCTCAGACTCATGAAAGGTTTCAAGCGTTTGTTTTTTCTTTTTCTTTAGAATAAACTGAACTGAACTGAATCAACTTCTAGCATCTCATCGTTTACTGTGAATGATAAAGAATAGGAAAGCTCAAAAGACAGTAAAACAAAACTTTCTCTTTACGAACATTGTTGTTCTCTTGCTCCGCAGAGTTTTCCCTGTCTCCAAACTACTTGAAAGGTGAACACAAGATTCAGATGTACCATCTTTACATAGAGGCACTTAAATTCGCTAACGGAGAAAAGGCGAACATCAGAGATCCTGTCTTTAACAACAATAAGGTTGGGATCTTATTTTACTCACTTTCATCTTGTGGGGAACTGAATCTGTGGGGAGTAAATAAAATCACGAATATCACCACGAGGTCGAGCAGAAAAGAGGAAGCAGCAGTGTGACATTCAGTGTGGGCATGATTTCATCTCAGCCCATCAGAGGAGGTTTCGGCAGCGTCTCATTGTGATGTTCTTTTTCCAGAGTGCAGAACACCTGATCGATCCCTCCTTCATTAAACGCATCAGAGAGATGATCTCAAAACAAGCCCATGAGAAATCCTACTACTACAACGTCCAGCCGCCCCCCGATCAAGTCGGGACCACGCACGTGTCCGTCATGGATGAAGACGGACTGGTCGTCTCGGCCACCAGCACCATAAACCAATTGTGAGCAGGAAGAGGCCACGGTCCGATTCTGAGAAATGACGCGGGGGTGCGGAGTTCATCCCCTCGGCTTACTGTGTGTGTTTTGTCGTGTAGATTCGGAGGAGCCATTTACTCCCCACGGACGGGCGTCATCCTCAACAATGAGCTGGCCGACTTCTGTGGCCGAGCGGACTCAGTTAGGGCAGGTAGAGTCACAGGCAGGACCGGAGCCACTTGAGTCTAAGACCTTTACTCCTCACGTAGACATTAAGTCTCTTTTCAGTCTGATGTGGAGTCTCACTGTTCCCGCAGGTGAGCAGCCCCCCTCCTCCATGACTCCAGCGATACTGGAGCTGGAGTCGGGAGGACTCCTCGTGATTGGTGGATCAGGAGGAAGCATGATCCTCTCAGCGGTTGCCTCGGTAACTCAGTTGAACTTTGCATACCTGCTCGTCCTGTTGACTTATTTGTTTGCTGACGTGACACTCCACTGTTGTCGCAGTCTTTAATAAATCACCTGTGGCTGGGGATGAGTCTGAAAGACGCCATCGCTGCTCCCATCGTGTATGTTGACACGAATAACGACGTGAACTTTGAAAATGGTTTTGACCAGGTGAAGTATTACTTTTTTTTCATCCTCACTTTCCATTAACAGCATTCAAATTCACCAGACTGTGAAATGAATAACATTTCTACTAAACCCATTTTTACTGATGGAGATTATCGGAGCGTAATCCATACAAAGACACATTTCATTGACCTGCAATCAGTATTAAAGTGAAGTGGGAAGGATATGTGGTATTAATGTGTGTGTGTGTGTGTGTGTGTGTGTCTGTGTTTGTGTGTGTGTCCTCAGGCTGTGAGCGATGGCCTCAAGGGTCTTGGACACAAAGTTGGAACCTGGCAATACTTCCTCAATGTGGTCAATGGTTTGGAGAAAGACAAAGGCTGCATTGTGGCTGTATCAGACGCAAGGAAGTTCGGAGCGTCGTCTGGATACTGACCAGCGAGGACACAACGCCCTCCCACTGACCTCCGCCCTGAAGACCGACTGAAGCTTAAGCCTTAAGAACAATGAATGTGCCGCATCCCTGATGACAGAATGTGAAAAAACAGGACGCTAGTGATCTCAAAGGACATTTGCAGTTCATCATAACTCCATCTTTCCTATCAAACTAGTCAGCGCTGTACCCTCCAGAGTGATCACAGAGATCCTGGGAATCAGCAACACGCCTTAAGAAAAAGTTACAGAAGGAAAAATCATCAATTTGTATGAGCCGGATTACGGAAATCACTTTCAGTTTTAATCCAACTTGAGTTGAAGAAATGATGCCGTAAGCAAAACTAGTCGAGACAAACTGTAGCTATCCTTTGAGCTGATTGGACGCACATACACTGATGTCAGCATACCTCTAAAATGACGCACATGAAGCAGCTCCTGTTGAGATCTGCTTTTATAAAAGTGAAGGACTACGCCCCCCTGACTGCAGGGTGTGCACCACAGAGTCATAAAACCAGATCTACAGTACAGATCGACAAAAGCCCCCCCCCCGCAGCTGTGCAATACCAAGTCTGTAAACAACAGTGAAAATTAGACTTTCTGTCTAAAAGAACTGTCGATGAGCCGGGCGACCCTCCACAGTGACACCCAGACGGACGTGTGAGTTCAATGCTGTCAAAGGAGGTCAGCTCCAACTTTGACTGTGACCTTATCTTTGAATGTGAAACAGCTTTATTCAGATCCTGCATCACCTTCTGATCGTCCTTTAGGAGGAAACGCTGCAGAATTTATTTTTTCAAAAAAACTGAGCAGATTCTTAAGGAGCAAAATCCTTTTACTTATTTTCTTACAATGCCTTCTATTTTTTTAACGTGTTTTGTAAAATTATTTCACATTTGTGCTCCAATTTTTAACCGTGAAATATGTTTTGTCACAATAAAAAAATCCCCCAAACAGAACCTGTCGTTTAATCGTCACCAGTTGATTCGCTCACACCTACAAGAAGCTTTTTGCCACCCCTCTACATCTCTTTAAACATGTATCCATTGTTGTATGATCAGCAGTAATCGCCTCCGTGTTTCCCTCATTCCACAGCAGCACTGAAACAATAGACGCACTAATGAGATGCATTCCAGCTGAGAGACTCATGAATTAATGATGATTTCTGAAGTGGATCCTGCTCCGTTTTCCTCGGAGCCAAGAGATGTGAATTCTGAGAACATGCAAATCTTTTGTCTGTCTGAAGCCGCGGCGTCTTTGTTGTGGGACAAATGAGTTAATGTGGATAAGCTGTGGCTGTGATAAGCCCTGGTGTGGTGAGATCACCCTCTTTGTACAAACAGCCACTTAAAGTGAGCGAGTGTGAGGAGCAGAGGCCTCCGGGCCTTTATTGCAGAATTGTATCGATTCTGTTTCGACCTCGAGCGCATTTTTTGCCACAATGTCGCCTGATGAAGCAAAGTCAAATGGAAAACTATCGTGATGCACTCGAGGCAGATGGGGGTGAATTAAAACGATGAAGACTTTGATAGATACAGATGTAAGGTCATGTTTCGTGAGCGGTAGAGGTGAGGTCATCTTTAATTGGGCATTAAAGTAAAACTCCAGCTGGACAGCTCATTTTAACATTCACCATTACCTCTTCAGATTAAAGGGACCTAAGGCAAGTATCTTTTAAAATCGGTCTCCTCTCTTTCCAAATTTTTTCTTTTTCTTTTGACCAACAAGACAAGCAAAACAAGCAGAGTAGAGCGCTGACCTCCACCAAAGATCCAGAATTGTTTTTGGATCTGCACCAAATTAAACATCCGTACAGTAATCGCCTTGTTTACAGTAACAAGTATCAAGTGAAAGGTCCTTTACCGAACTTCTGTAACACATCAGGCAAACACAAAGCATCTGCAGCATCTATTGCACCGACTTGATGAAAGGACTAAACCATTTGGTGCAACACATTTTTCAGTCGGCTGCGCTTGCAGGAGAACTAATGGGCTCGATGCACAGGGAGGCTCGAGTCCTCTGGTCGGGTATCCACACCTTCTCTTTCCCCGTTTAATGCTTGAACTCTGTAAAATCGATACAGACGAAAATAAGCAATTTCCACTAATGCTGGAAATGACCAAATAAATAATTCATACTGGAAAAATCCTTCATTGAGACTAGAGTTTGTGTGTTGTGAGTAAAAGCTTGTTTTAATCACGTGTTTATCACAGTCCATTGTAGCTATAAGCTAATAAAGCCTTTTTTTTCTATTTGTACTTTTCAGTGATTGTAATTGTGTAACACGATTTACATCCCGGCTGAGAGAGGAGGCGGCCGGAGTCCCAGTGGGGACAGTGAGCAGCAACAGCTGTGATGTTGTTATGGGATCATTACAGGCCATTGCACTCTGGGTTGTGGGGAATTACTGTAAGTCATTAAATACGTGCTGCAGGACTGTTTGTCCCCGAGGTGTTTTACAGCAGCTCCCGCCTGCTCTCTCTCTGTTTGCTGTCATCTCACATGAACGAGCCAAGGGAAACATGTTAGTCTTTAATGACAGAGTTCAAAGTTGAGTCCGCTGTTGGACTTTTGATTTATTTGTTAAATATTGCGTTTAGTTGTTAGTTATTACTGTCGGTGTCACGTACATTTCAAACGTAGATCATTACAGCAAAGCAGCTCCACACAGCTGATGATGTGTGCTTCATAAATAAGTGGGAATCAAACACATTTCTGACTGGGACACGTGCAAAAAATGATTTCAGCATCACTATATTAAATAATATTCCACGTCCTCCTCAAAGTTCATTTCATATTTACACACAAAGAGGAGGTGACCCAGAAATAAAACCTAAGATTCAATATTAAGAATCAGTTTCAGAGTGAGGCACTTTGTTGTCAAGGTCATAACAAACAATGGTTCTCCGGTTATCTGCCGCGTACCACATACTATGAAGTACATGAGCATTATTCTAACGTGATGAGAGATCAACTGTTGTCGAACACGGCTGAGGGGTTTGCCCCTAGCCCTTTGAAACCTCTCTAATCTCACAGTTTCCAGCGGAGTCGAGATGCACACTGCTTCAGCCTCCATGCACAGTCACAGGCGTGTGTGTACGACCTCAGTAGCCCGCAGCGTAGGCCCACTTGCGAGGGTCCGACTGAGCGTGGAGTCCGTCCTCATGGCGAACCACCGCCTGCACCACGGCTCCGGACGCTGTGAGGAACTCCGTCTCGTGGTTCTTTGCTGCCAGACCATTCATGATGTCCTGTGAAATGACAAAATAGAAAAATGTAGGTGAAGAATGTGATGGCGTAGATGGGCTAATAGATAAACTAGTTGTTTAAGGTTGATGTTTATTTTCATTTGCATAGATTGAAGAACAGCTATTATAAGGAAAAAAGAGGGGGAGTTAAAAGAGCAGCAAAAACTAATAAGGAATAAAAACACAAAATGTAAAAAAAAAAATGTCCGAGTCTGCCTACACCTTTTTCTAAACGTTTCCACTGAGTCCAATCTGCTTGTGAAAACTCTTTAGAATGTCGGAAATCAAAGAAAACAATGAGGCTGTGATCTGTCGCCCAATCAACGTGATGTTAATGTTGTATAAGAAGTTAATATTGTAGCATTGCTAACAGATAAGAACCTCATAGCCAGTTGTGGCATTTATTATTATATGAGCCAGCTAATGACTTCTCATCAAAGTAATATTCAAGGTTCTGTTCTCTTCTTGGAAACTTTAAGGAAACAATGCATATTTGAATGTGTAGCGGGTAATAGCCTGGCGGAAAAGAAAGGATTCTGAAATTTGTCTTAGGTTGAGTTTAAAGTCAGGGCTTTCCTAAAGAGGCCATATTCAATGATTCCAGAAATCTTTGAATGCAGATCACAGGAACCGTTGATCTGATCTAATTCACACTTGGGAAAGGTCTTTTTTTAAGGGGCCCAAAGAAGTGTAGAATTGAATTTGTTGTGATTAAGACATGAGGTTTGTTTGCAAATGACACCATTAACCAAACCCGGCGCTGTGATATTTTTTTTTCTCCTCGCTCCATTACAGATCCCTGAAGGTAAATATAATGAACTGTGTCCCTGCCGCCAGGGTTCGGCTGAAGGATGGTCCCCCACACCACACTGCCCCTGCTGTTCATCACACAGATCAGAGCCGTTTGCCGTTCGGCCGCGACACTCACTTTGTCAAAGTCGGGCTCGGCGACGGTGGCGTTGGGACTCAGCTGGTTGTGGAGCCGCGGCTGCACCACAGCCTTTTTCAGATCGTAGTCGAAGAACAGTGTGTTCAGAATCACCTGGAACACAGAAAAACACGGCAGCCACGGGGGGTGCTCCTTAACAACACCACCACCACGACTGATTGATACAATGCTGTGTGTCGGCTTCTCACTGAGGTTCGTGTCTCATACCTGAGCAATGGAAGTCGTGATTTTAGTTCCTCCCGAGCCTCCGACCACCATCTTCACCGTGTTGTTTTTATCAATGAGGATGGCTGGACACATGGACGACATTGGCCTTTTCCCTTTTGAATAGAATTGTAAGTCCAGTGTTATTTATGTTTACTGTCTTACAATGTTTTGATTGTTTATTGGATTCATTGTTTTGATGGGCCTCATAGATGCATATCCTCTCAAATATTTGTTTGTCTTGATCAATGTCAAAATATCCACATTTAATCGTCTTGTTATTAACAATCATATTTAAAACTTACGAATACATTTGATTGACACCTTGTCTTTTTCTCAGTACTTGATTTTCTTTTACTTTCCAACCAAGACTGCCGACTAATATTACAGTTTTAGTGTTTCCTGAGGATCCTGTATTTCAGTGTGTGTGTGTGTGTGTGTGTGGGTGTGGGGGGGGGGGGGATGTCTTTATCTAACCTGGCCTGATGAAGTTGTTGGGTGAAGGTGGCACACCAAATCCGTTTGTGATGTACGGCGAGCTGAAGTCGTCCATTTCGTTGTTGAGAAGTATCCCCGTGGATCTTGACATGACTTTGGAGCCCAAACTGCAGGAAAACCGAAAACCATTAGGACATGAGGGGAGACACACAGGAAGTATTGGGGATGAACAATATTTAACAAGTCCAGTGAGGACGTCATACAAGTGGTTGATGGTGCTGGTGGCCGACACGGCGCTTCCATCTTCTGCCACCACGGACATGTGCGAGGTCCCCCGGTTGTCAGGCACGAAAAACTCCGGCTCATAGTAATTCATGGGATGTGTGGTGTCGTCTGTGATCCTCTCACGCAGCTCTTTGGCAAAGAAGCTTGAAGTCATATTCTGGATGAGCTTTGGGGACGATAGCGGGACATTAAGAGTGGATTCAACTTTTACAATTGAATAAACAGCAAATGTGTTGGGTTATTATTTAATATTTTTCCTGCCATGTGAGTTTTTTTGTGGTTATATTAACTGTGTTGTGACAACATTTATTAATCCTAAGAAATTTGAGCCTGTATCTAACCACTCTTCCATCCCCTTGAAGGAGTTGTTAGTCGTGTCCTTACATTGGTGAGGTTCAAAAACTTCCGATCTCCGAGCAACGTCCTCTTTGCATAAGCAAAGCGAAAGGCCTCCACGATGCGATGGTACGTGAGGATCTTATTCCCGGTGCCTCCCATACTGTCCGGGGTGAAGTTGTACCCTGTGGAAAACACGACTGTCCTCAGTAACTCGACTTCAACCGCAGCCTCATTCATCCGCCTTCATTCCAATGGCTGCTCAGGTAGAAGGAGACAGGGCTAGAACAGTCTAGACTCAGAATGTCCCCGTGTTTTTGTATTTAGTCCTAACGCTGCAGTGACGTGAGCATTAGCCTGAGCTGACAGGCAAGAGGAGGCAAGAGGAGGAAAGCCTCTGGGAACCAGCTGAGGTTTGGTTTGACGGGTCTCAGCTGTCGGACGGAGACGGGAGTCGCGGTGAGCGGTTCTGAGCGGTGTCTGAAACGTGTGCGGGAAGCCTCCACCACTCAACTGTGTCCAATTAGAAGCAGACTGTTGAGATTGGTGTTGTATGAGGCGGGGGGGGGGGGGGGGGGGGGGGGGCAGTCGGAGGAGATCGAGGGAAGGTTCAGGGGGATTAAACTCTTTAAAAGGGAAGTTTCTCATTTAATCCCCAGAGGCAGACGGCGTCACTGGAAAGAGACGGCGTCCTCGACACGGAGAGTTTGGGTTTTCTGTTTCAAATTTAGAAGCAGCCGACACAAGGAGCATGTGAAATCAGCCCGACGGAAATAACACAGGAATACATGATGATAGAAGGAGGGGTAGAAAGGTAGTAAGTGTTCAGGAGGCACCGTCGGATTGTTTCAGGCAGCGTTACCAGATGGATGATTGTATTTCTGTGATAATCTTGCCCTCTGTAGAATGTACGATCGAAAATATATTACACTTAAAATAGTTTGCTTTACATAACAGAGCAATGACAGGTGTTATTTGTATGAGGCAAGAATAAACTTGCTATATTTTCTCATTTCTTCTTCCACTTAAATTTTATTTGTGACACTGCTGTAAACAGGCTGTAAACAATAAAAACGACTTTTATTGTTTACAGCCTTAATTATATTGCTGCAGTCATGTGACTCTATGGTTCAAGGTGCTCTTAGGTAACCTGAGGACAGACGGAGCTTTTTCATTTCAAGTGCAGCTCAGCCTGCTGCTCAAAGAGGAGTCCTTTCTGTGACGGTGACGAGCGAAGTGAAGGCGGCTCACGTTAAAGCTCGCTCTCCGCCCACTCGGGCTGTTTTTGGACAACACATCAAGGCTTACCATTCAGGATGTTTAATATCAGCGAGAGCACAGGGCCGCTCGCGGGGGCATTTGGAACAGCCATCTTGTACTCCCCCACATCCACACTTAGCGGTTTCTCATCCAAGAGAGCCTTATAATCCCTCAGATCCTCCATTGTGATGATACCGCCTAAACACAGATCGACAAACACTGGGAATGCACACTTGGACAGAGCTGGAAGCACAAATCCTCCACATACCATGGAAATGAGAAGAGCATGTTAAATACGATATCACATATCCTGAGGTTTCAGCGTATGACATTTCGTGATAACGACAGTCGCAATAATGATGGCAGCTATAATGTATTTTTGCTCCGTGGGTACAGACACATGATCAAATCTGCACAAATTGAATAAAGATTATGAAGATGCAACTTCTTCACCATTCATCCCAAAGCTGGAAACTTGCCATAGCTGTTATTTGAAGTAGGCGGGTTCTTGTTTAGAGTCTGAAAAGATTTCAGTTAATCATATACTGCGTTACATAATGTGACCTGAAAAACAAAGAACAGCAGCTTTTTCTATGAGTAATATGTGTTTATCTAATTCTCTAATTTGAAAAAAGTAAATTTAGGATAAGATGAGATGAAGTCTGGCTATTTGAACAAAATCTAAGAGGTTTTCTGGAGACAATCAAAAAAAAATTACCTTTGGCCTGAATATCGTTAACAAGGTTCTGAGCCAGTGTTCCCTCGTAGAAAGCATCAGGACCCTCCTCGGCTATCGTCTTATAGGTTTTTGCAAGCTGGGTAAATTTAATGATTTCTTTTTCCTTCAGGACTTCACCCGCTTTCCCACAAAACACTTCACTGAAAGAGAGGAGAGGATAACTTAAAGATAGCGATGAAGAAGTGAATGATCTTTTATACTTTGACCTGACGTCTCTCACCACAGAGCTGGGTCATCGATGATTGTTTTCTTGTTTTTGGACAGAGCAGAGGCGAGCGCCTTGCCCAGAGGAAAACCCTCTTCTGCAAAACGAATGCTCGGCTGGAACAAGTCCTTCCAGGGCAGTTTACCATGTCGCCTGTGTGCCATCTCGTAACCTCGAATCTCCCCTGGTACAGCGATAGACAACCCTCCTGCCAGACAGGAGAAAACAAGGGAACAGGTCCTTGTGTTATGGCTCATAACTTTTTCCAACAACAGCTTAGGGCACTTGTGCAAATCTTTTTTTAATCCCTACCTTATCTGAGCTAGTTGTGTAGACTCAATTGAGACTACACAAAAAAACACTTATCCATCATTGTCTGTCACTATCACAAGGCCATCTTATGTCACAATAGCTTTCCTTGGCTCATTTCCATGTCTGATAGCAAAGGTTAAACATTACCTCTCTGAGCTGAATCTGTGCTGTTCCCAAACATGTTCTCTGTTGCATTGCGTGGTGCCGTCTCCCTGGCGTCGATGGTCTCGACTTTACCTGTTTATAAGGGACAAGGGGGGAAAAGCCATGACAGGATCCAGGTTATAAGAGAGGTTTGTGGGTTTGTTGTGCGAGTGGGAAAGCAAACAACAGAAGAGTTCATTGAGTACCAGTTGTTGCATTGTAGATTGTGAAGAAAAGTCCTCCTCCGATGCCCATACTGTGAGCGTTCATCAGTCCAACACAGAGTAAAGCAGCTATGGAGGCATCTACTGCAGATCCTCCTTGCTTCAGTATATCTCTGTGGGGAAAAAACAAATATTTAAACAAACAGGAGAGATAAGCTGGTGGATTGGAGTAAACATCTTAAGATCCTGTGCAGGTGAAGCACATTCAAATAAAACAGGTTCACTTGGATTACATGCATGAGTGTGTCTGTTTACGTTGTATCTCTGATGCAAAAACAAGTCAGTATCTCTCACCTGCCGACCTCTGAACATGGCCCAGCATCTGCTGCCACAGCTGCCTTCAGGTACACCGTCTGAGCTGGGATCTTCTTCGTCCCCACGGTGAAGAAGACACCCACAAAGGTGGCAACGGCCGCCACTAGCAGTATCGCCAGGGCCACGAAGATTGTCTTCTTGACCATTTTAACAGGTAAGTAGAGAATAATTGAATGTCTGTTAAGAGAAAAGCGTATAATTTGAATCTGAAATGAATATGAAAATTCACCTAAAATAAACTGCAATTTGGGAAATTAGTAACAAGTAAAGCCCGCCGTTATCATATCATGTGACCAGAACGTCACTCGGTCAAACGCACACCTCTACCGAGGCCCAGAAGCCAATAAATTCCATTCCATCTCGAAAAGAAAATTCAGATTCTTCATCTTAACGTAGAAATTGAAATACATAGAAACAACTTAAATGAATTCAGCCTGTCAACAAACATATCATGCTACAGAAACCAAACATCCCGAAAGAATAAACATCGCAAACACATAAGACTCAAGATAACCTCATGTCAAAGATCACATGGAGTTGATTTTCTAAATGTCCAAATCTATTAAAAAAAATCAAAAATAGAACGGTTAAAAAAAAATGCATATCATTCTTCCGTCTCAAACAGAAATGACCTGCTGTTCACAAAACTACTGCACTGTTTCGAAATGTACGTTTAAATGAATAGAGCAAACATAAATAACATGAATCATGTATGCCAAGCTCCCAGTGGCCAATAAGCCTCTAAATGATTGTTCAAACATCCTGTGGTAGCTGTGGAGTGATCCAGCTACGAGGCTGCAGGCTGTGTGTCGTCCCGGCTCTACTTTCCACAGCCAATAAGACACAAAGAGAAAAAGCCGCCTGGAGTATTTTAGCCTAATAATACCTCCCAACCCTAAAGCCCACTGTCATGCAGATTCCGTGTTTGTCAAAGGAAGGAAACCGGATTATGTAACCAGGCAAGTGAAATGACTTAGTTGCACAACACCAGAGATTCTGTTGCATATTACAGCGCACAAGCCATTTATGTAAAAATCGCTGCAGCCTGCCTCCACATCTTTTACCGCCATGAAAGGAGACACCGATTAAAACCTGTTAAATTGCCCGACACAAATTCTCATAGGTAATAATCCTGTGATTCAGGTCGACTGTTCCTCAGAAACTGCAGCTCCTGAATCGCTGAGACGAACAGCGTTCTCTCTTACCTCGATTCCTCTCGGCAGGCCTCAGCGACTGGCAGCTCCCTGTGAGCGGTTGCCACGATGTGCAGCAGTTGATAGGTAAAAGGGCATCCGTGGTGCTCAATATGTAACTACTGCAAAGTCCTTAAACTTTAACCCAGCCCACCATAAAACCCTAACCTGCGAGGGATAGCAAACACACACACGCAGACAGAAGCGACAACTTGAGAAGACATTTTCAAGCTATCATTCAAATAATTGGTCATCTGTGCTCAATCTACGCATAGCGGGGGCAATTCCATGACCTTGAAACTGAGTGTAAACAACAAATCCGCTGGATGAACGGTTCATTATCTGCAGTGACACTTAAAAGGTATCCCTGTCAACATTAACTAGCCTTAGCCTCACTATGCTGGTGGTTCATTTCAAATAGATGACATATGACTGGAGGTAACGGGTCAACAGAAAATGAGGAAGCAGGGGCCCCTGTTTCTCATGCTCCTCTCGATGCAACGCAGCCCCACAGAACAAACTGTTTGGTTGTGCACAACTGCTGGCAAAAACCTCGGATATTTAAAGTTTGAAATAAAGAGCCTCCTCACCGGGAAAATGAAGGCTTTCAGGGCTGCAGGGAGAGGATCACATCTGCCACGAGGGGAGGGAAGAAGAGCAAACTGCAGGGGGAACAGTGTGAAGGGGCGCAGCGCCGGACGAGCAGGGTCAGTTAAATAAGCAGGCAGGCCAATAGGTGGAGGGCAACGGGGACGGTGCCTGGAGAGACTGGAGAAAAAACTTGGAGTGCTCAAAACTCTAATTTGTTTAAGTTCCACACGGCCTTGAATGTGTCTCCCAATCCAATTGTTATGTTTAGGGTCACAGGTTAGCACTTTGCTCTTTGAAGAAAAAAACGGAATCTTCTTATTTCCAAAAACAAAACGAAATGTTATTGTGCCGTTTAGGCTTTAAACGGCTCGAGGAAATACGGGCAACACTTAGAACTGACACCGATAGCGCCATCGTAGGGGGTCGCAACAAATGCCGCCTCTTTTTCATTCATGTTGTCCTTGCGTCGGACAGTGAGCTCCAGCTGCGATAACACTAACAGTTGTGTTTTCACAGCTGCAGCCCTTCAGCTGCACTAAATATCTTTGGAGAGTCACAGAGCTCCGATGCAAACAGAGACACATGCAGCAGTGTGCCGCCGCGGCCCCATGTTGGATAATAAGCGCACACATCTGAGCCGCTCCAGCCTCGACCATCACAGGGTCGGGCCTTTTTTTTTTTTTTGTGAAGTGACAAGTTGGTTGCTAAATGTTTTAAGCAAAAAAATTCCAATAATTTAGCAAAGCGTTAGTTCAGGCTGGTTGTTTATTTCAGCTGTTGCCTCAAACAGCTACTGACGCAGGTTTTATTGCCCTTATGGCATTTTATTGTAGTCCAACTCAAACTGCTACTTAGTGTTAAATGATTGGGTTAGGTTTTATTTATTCTGGGATTTTCTCGTGTGAATTTGTTTAGACTTCGATCTAGATTTCGATTGTGGCAGAATTGTGTTTTCCGCTATTGATTACTCGGCTTTATCAGCCAATAACAAGTACAGGGTCACTACAAATACTAGTAGCTGTCTTCTGAGCTCTGCCCCGATGTAAGCGGCACACACCGGAAGATTCACCGTGAGTGAGTGATTGTGTTTATGACATTTCCACCACCTGACAGAAGCCAAAATGTAAACAAAATAAATAAATGAATACAAACGCAGACGGAGACGTCAAGAGAGCATTTGGTGATAAGTGCCAAAGTGAGCTGTGTTCTCCGCAGCACAATTAATACATTAGGTCCTGCCTGCCAGCCACTTATAGAATACAAAGAATAGATGACAAGCTTGATGATACATGACAAACTCATCTGTGCCACGGTGGTGCAACAAAACCAAGGAAACCCTGGTCTATAAATCACTTTGTATGCTTGAGGGAGGTTTGTGAGACCACTGAGACACCTAGACAGAGAAGAATGAGTCAGGAACTGACGCTGTACAGAGGAGGACCACGTCCCCCAGAACAACCAGGGCTATGATTCACCTCCTGTTTAAATTATTGTAAACTCATAAACCACAGAGTTAGAAACTGGTGTCCCTCCTGTAATGAGAGCAGCCAAGGAGTTCAAACTAGAGACAATGAAAACGTATGTCCCCCCAGTGTAGTACAACTGCTCCTGGAGTGTGATTCTGGCTGCCGATCCAGATACATCCTGCACCAGTACATCCAAGTTCATTACATCTGTCCAGAGACAATAGGAAAGGAAAAATATATTGTGTGCGATATACACAGTGGCAGCTCACAGTCTGTTTTATTTAAAATTCTTGAATGTCCTCTTGAGCCTGTAGTCAGCCATCACAGCCAGCTTCCCAGTGAACCACCTCACATCACTGTTCAGGCCTTGCTGGTAGCGTTTCTCTTCAGCGGCTCCAGACAGCCTCACCTGCCTTCTGCCATTAGCGATAATGATGCTGTCGACTTTATGCAGAGTGGGACGAACACAATCCTTCCCGTGGGGTTGCTTGAAGAAAGCCGGCGATTCGTGCAGCCCAGAAGCAGACAGGCTAAATTGGAAGAAACATTGTTGTGATGAGATTGCAGTTTTGTCCCCGGACCAAGAAACCATGCTCAAATCCAGATTGAGGAAAAAAAGCAGCGGCCCTGAGCAAGAGAGAGCCAATTAAATCCCTGAATCCAGACAGACAGTGCCGGCGAGAGCCATTAGACTTTACTACAAGCATGACAGGGATACGCCAGGTGCTGAGGGATGACTCTATTACTCTATTCCCCAGCATAGAGCCCACTATTGTTTTCATGGCTTTGCATTTAGTCTGGGAGATCGTGGCAGGGATCTGTTTGGGGATGTATTATACATGTTGCCTTTTGTTATTCATGAATTAATTATCAAAAGGAAACAATATTGCAATGCCCATGTAACAATTGGAGTTAAAACTGGAAGAAGTAGTCAGGAAATCTTTACATAATTCTGAGTGATATGTGAGGCTTCAGTGTTGTGAAGCTGATTTCTAGGTAGAGCAAGCAGGAGGCCAGACATTTAGTCTAAGTATAAATAAGTAAATGTTTTTTAAAGTTTTTGAATCTCATTGTGTCTCCAAGTTTCCTCTACATTTATGGTCCCTCCTTTTTAGCCTGAGATATTTGTATTCTTTTTGTGCTTTTCCAATGTGAACAATAGCACTTGTTTAGAAAAACTGTGAACATTTCCCCTAAGGTATAGTCATCCAGGTCTTGTTGGGATTAGATATTGTTAGAATGACGCCATTTACAGGATTGGAAATCTTAAAGAGTAACTCAAAACCAGGCTGAAAAAAATGTGAGACGTCATAGTGTTGGATTGCACGTCAATGTGGCAGGCTGAGACATTAAACCACTCGGGCAGTTGCTGCTTTGTTACTCTTTAATGAAATACCACCACACAAACACAAACACACACACACAAGTCTGCAGATCACACTTTCTAACACATTTGACTATAATCTCATCATAAATGCACAGACACTATCGGAACAGAATCCTGAACCGGAGAATCAATTTCCATCACAGATCCTAATACAAATCAAGAATAATATTTAGTTTATCCATGACAGATACAATTATGCATCAGCCAGTACAACTTAATTCTAATGTAAACTGTGGCAATGTTGACGCCCTAGGCGAGATTTCAGATTGGCGCCCCCCCAACATACACACGCAAATTGTCATGCATCCCCAAGAACTGTTGGACTGTATACAGATGCACACACAGGCAGAAAATATTGTAAGCTATACAAAATGATACAAATATATAATAAAAAATATAAAAAGAGTCTGAAATCTGCTGCTGTACTGACAGCTATCATATCATCTTGACAAGAATAAACATTAATGATGTCGACAATCGGGGTGATTCTTACCTCTACATTGTTCTTTCTTCTCCTCCTCTACTTTGCGGTCCTTTCTGAATTGTGCACCTGACAATTTTATCCTTTTGTGCCTCATCATTGACTCTAACAACAGTCTAACACATAGGTCTAACACCAGCATGTACATCAGGGACACACCTGAGGCGGAAGTGCAAATTCTGATGCAAGCAGCCGCCTGACTGTTCACACAGGAAGCACATTTCTCCACGCTGGTTCAAGGGTTAATGATGCAGCGTTGCCAACTTTACAACTTTCTAACTAAATCTGGCGACTTTCAAAATCCTCTAGGTGATTTTTTTGGTCAAGCGACTAGTGACAAATCTAGCGTCTTTTTCTGGTGTTTCAGGGACTCTGACGTGAAAGCATGTATCGTTCTGCAGTCACTGTCCTCAACGAGCAGCATTCACTTGAAAAACAAAGAGAGAGAGAGATACTTCTTCCCGTGTTGAGTTCATACAAAACCTGATTGGAAACTTCAGTCCTCAGGTCCTCCTTGGCTTTACATAAGTTGCGAATCCGCATTCTCAACACTTAGAACAGTAGATCGCGAGCCGGCTCCAGAGCTTCCTGGTTCTTCCTGGCACTACGCTGCGGTTGCGACCAGCCCAAGTATTTAACATCAGAGCATCATCCTATGCCGCGAGCCGCCCCTGAATTGTGGAGATGTGAAATACCAAGCTAACGTTTCACCACCAGCGTTTCATGGTAAACGATTGTGCCGCTGCCACTCGTCACAGGTATTATTAACTGTGAAACTATTGCTCCACTCACCTCACTGTTTTTGTCGAAACAGAATTATTCCTCTGGACTGGGAATAAACCACTTTCACACACTACTAACCTGAAATACAGGAAAGAGGGATGAGCCAGAGAGATGTGGGTTGTTTTAACTAATTCTCAGTCATTAGGAGGAGAATAAGGTGGAACATGATCTTTTGACTATCACTCCCGTTAAGAAACCACAAAATCGCTTGGGGACCTAGTGTCGAAAAACTCCTCCAGCAAATTCCTTTTATTTCGCTTAAAAACCAGATGACTTATAAGAAAAGTAAACATAGGATATTACTCCTAGCTCTGAGAAAATACAGATATTCTCAAATTATGAAGCACAAGTAAAGACAATATTGTCATTCACACAAATGGGTTTCACACGTTAGTAGGCATTACAAACAAATATGGCTCCCAAAACACCCCACCAAATATGACTTTAAACCCCTTTCCACTGTTATCTAACAGATATGCATCGTGGGAGGGAAGTATGCAGATGGAGCAATTGTTGTACGGTAAGTTAGCATGTATGGTGATGGTGTGTGGGCATGGCAAACTGATGGCTCAAGTCACATATCAGAAATATTTGTGGAGTAGACCTTCTAACATCTGAGTGAATGTGTCCATTATGGTTTGGGTCAAGGGTTGAGTTTCTAAGTCACAGTCCAGTTACTCATTGTTTTTATTTACTTCTTCACGCTCATCCTCCAAAGGCCTCTGAGCAGGTAATGGCTGCCTCTCAGGTTCACTCCCCCTCTGGTACCAGGGTGGCGTGTGGTTAGAAATCTGATATATAGTGAGTGTCTTTCCAGGCAGGTGTTTTGACAGCTCAGCATGCCCATCCTCTGTTTGTCCTTCCATGGTTCGGGTTCATCTGACAAATTCTGGCTCGCTGGAAGGTAGAAAGTACTTTCTCTGCCGGTATCCCAAACCAGTAAACCGAGTTTCAGCCTTCCTTGGAATCTAAATTGTCACTCATGTTTGTTGTTTTTGGGTGTGTGCCATTCTATGTTTGATGTCTGGATGAGTTTTTTTTCTTTCGGCCGCCCAACCAGCAAATCAACTTGATAATGTGGTTGGCATAGAGGAGGAGCTGCTTCTCTTTGTTTGTTCTGGTTGGGGTTAGCCCGGGCGCATCTTGTGCAATGATCAACCGCAACTCGAGTGCAGAGTCTAAATGAGAGTCTGGGGGAAATATGTTGAGAGCTTCCAGGAAGGCAAATCCCCTTGAACCATACCCAAAAACTCCCACTTTAATATGCTGCTGTTGAAATAGGAAAGCTCCCTGGTCTGATGCAATCCAAAAGCAGCATGAAGGACATGTTCAGACACAAAGACAGGTGGTTTGTATGGCTGCTTGTGTTCAGTTATATAATCAACACGCTCTCAGGGAGGTCGCAGTGGGATCTGGATTTTCCCTTGCTTAGTTTGGAGCCAATCCCAGATTGGCTTTGTGATTTGGGAAAATCTATGAGTGGTAATCGATCAGGAACCCAGTAGTTTCCTCACTTCAACTGTCGGAGGTGTCTTGCAAGGCAGACTTGATACAGCTCCCAGGTCTCAATTTGTCTCACTTGATGACATCAGATCTGGAAAAGTTCACATTTCTCAGTTTAATTGAACTTTGCTGAGGAACTCAACATCTTCATCAACATGTGGGCATGAGCATTGGTCTCTGACGGGGGAGATTCTCTCCTCCATGCTCTGCTGAAGTGCTGCAGGGGCATTTGATATTCCCAATGATGTGAACCCATTTGTAGAGATGTTCAAGGGATGATGAAGGAAGTGAAATGATGTGAACCCTCATAAATAGATTCCTGATGGAAGGTTAAAACTTGGTCAAGGATACTCAACCAGGTGTAGCCACCAAGAGAGCCTGCAGGTCACCGTATTTCTTTATGGCAGAAAACCGGCGCGGTACAAAGGCACTCAGACTTGGCTTCACCGCCCCATTAACAACCGTTCATGTATGTACTCTTTCATCTCTTCAAAGGGATCTCGTCCTTAAGAGTGATTGAGATCTGTATACTTGGAGTACATCCAATATCCCCATGTGAAAGCTCAAGTTTCCTCACAAAGCATTTTGTTGATTGTTTTTAATCTCAGTCAAGGTGACCGAGGGTTGATGCGAAGATGAAGAAAGCCTTTTAGCTCTCCTGCAGTCAGATCATTCTTATTCATCAACGTATAGGTTTTTTGTGAGGACAGTGGTGATTAATGCACAGCACAGACCTTACTCTTCATCCATCACAAGTGACAGAAACAACCGGAACTTGGCGTCTTCATCACATGTAGAGGACGGTACAGCCGAAACAATGTTTCTTCATCACTAAGTGGGTTTGATATTTGATATTAGATCATTCTGGATGACGTTCGCTGGTTGCATGACTGGTCCAGATACCAGCCTCATGTTGAAGAGTGATCCAGCTTCCCTGAAACAAGGGAAAGAAGGATGAGACAGATGTTGCTTACCAGCCAAATACTCCACAACTATACCACAGGTACAAATCTCAAAATCCCCCCAAAAAAGCAAAAGGCAACAAAATGTACAGAGTCTCAGTGAGTCTCGGAAAGAAACACAGACAATTCTCATACACGGGAGGAAAACACGAGGAGCAAACGCTGAAAACATGAACTACAGACAGAACCACAGACAGAACCTGGCAGAGAGGTGGTGTATGTATGAGCAGGTGAATATATACTGGGTGAGGGATTGGCTGATGTGGTGCAGGTGAGGGCAGTGGAGGGAAACAGAACAATTGGAGGAAGTGAAGCTGGAGATCAGGTACAGGGTGAGTGAAGAACAAAATAAAACAGGAAGTGAGAGTCCAGAGCAGACGGCTCCTCTGGGAAATATTGGTTAATATAAGTCATAGAAGTCACACAGGAGTGGAATAATAAGAAGATCAAATATGGAGCAGCACATTTGGCATTGGCGACAAAATCAGTAGAGTATGATTTAATTTCGCTGTCAATACACACAGTCCTGTAATAATTGTATTCTCTGACATTTATCTATCATTGATCCTTATCCATCTTCCATCCTTTTATCAATTTACCACCCATCTGTCCATCCATTAATCCATCCATCCACCCACCCATCCACTCCATCCACCCATCCATTAATCCATTAGTTATTCCATCCAACCACCTTCCATATATCCATCCATACATCATTTGTTCTATCTATCTTTCTATCTATCTATCTGTCTATCTATCTATCTATCTATCATCTATCTATCTATCTATCTATCTATCTATCTATCTATCTATCTATCTATCTATCTATCTATCTATCTACCCATACCATAAGAGCATCCTATGTGTCATGCTGTGAGGTTAGATCCCACAGTCTCGGGCTGTGCAGAGAGTCGTGATGTGATTGGCTGAGGAGCGCTCCAGTACTGTGTGAAGCAGAGGATGCCAGAGTGCTCAGCCAGTGCATGGACGGATGCAAAGAGGGGGGACGACGGCGAGACCCTCCCCACGTTATTATTATGATCATAACTCTTATTATGATTACAGTGATGCTTTAACAGGTCGGACTGGAAACTTTTGCAGGGCCGTTTTCCTGTGGGCTGATGCGTGTCTGCGCACCTCGCAGTAAGTTCCAGTGAGATGTTTTGGCTGCACAGTGTGAAACCCCGTCTCTCCGCCACTTCCAGCCGCGCGTCCGCTCACAGCCAGGAGTGACATGGGCTCCAAGCTCACCAGGCAGAGGAGCCTCGATCTGGAGAGCAGATGGTCCAAGAGGAGGCGACAGAGGAATGACACGCCGGGAGAGGGGGACCGGAGTGGCGGGGGGGACTTCTTGTTCACCTCGCTGATGCTCAGGTCCGACAAGCTGCCAGGCATGATGCGCAGGAGCAGCCGCAGCCCGTACGTGCGGCGCGTGGCGTGGATCCGGGAGATCCAGAGGCTGCTCCGGGAGCAGAGGATGGAGCAGGCGACCGAAGTGCTCCGGCTGCTGAGGAAGGTGAGAGATGCACATCAGTGTGGACCAGTCTATTGCTGGTGTTCAGAAAACTTTGTGATTGACTCTGTAAGCTGGGTTTGTGTGCATGCAAAAAAGTTTTCTTACTTCCAAGAGCTGAGATCCAGTTAATTTTTAATCTGTAAAAAGAAAAAATAACATAATCACTTTTGAGTAAAAAAAGTCTGCAAATATTTCAGCCATACAACATGAATGCATTCCATCATTTTCACCATATGTCTTATACAACATCAGTTTATATAATAATCCCCTCTTATAATAATAATATCTGACATGTTGGCTACAGGCCAGTGATCAAATCATCTGAGCCACGATGATCCCAGCAGCTGGAACGGCCCTAAACCCCTCTGGCAACAGGCACATGCATCTACAGGAGTCCTTACGTTAATCATTTTTTCAGAAGTTAAATCCATTCAATCATTTACTTGTTACAACTTCTCCCACGGCTGTAGGGTAATCTTCACTCTTCAGCTGTAAAGACATGCACGGACTGTAAAGCAGCACTTGCAAATGCCTCTTTTGTTTGAGGCGCTGGTCTAAGTCCCCCACCTGTGCTGGTCATGGAGCCAGTTCATGTTCCGAATATTCAGTGAGCTCCGAACAACCCTGAATACTGAAAGCTTTAAAATATCACAAAATGATTTAAAAAGAAGACTCAGCTACAGATGTTGTTTTAATCCTTTAGTGTTTAATCTTCCTGACGATTTGTGCAGAGAGATCAGCAGAAAATGACATTTAGAACATACGTTATCTCAGGTTTCCATTTGACATCGCAAGTCAATCCCATATTATATCCGCTTGCGTGTTTAACCACTATGAGTTGGCAGATTGCAAAGTCTCTACCTCACAAGAATAAAGGAGAGGAAACAGAAGACGGCAACATCACACCATCCGACTGCAGAGGCTCCTGTTAACACCGTCTTTTCAGGGTTAAAAGAAAATCTTAAAATCTTGGATGAATGGCACGCTGCAGGCGCATCTGCCCCATTTTCCTGACATTGTTTATGGCTCCCTGCTGTGAAGACGGTTTGAAATATACATAAAAGAGAATATTAAATACACAGAGGCACATGTGAGGTGCAGTTAATCCAAACTCAGATGCAACATATTGTTAAATAGCTCAATTCTGACCCTGTTGCACACGCAGGAATGGTGCAAACCTATGTATCCCAGCTTCATTGCTCCCATTTAAAGCAATAAGGTGAAGATGTTTCTGTGTTCTCTGGTGCACGTCACTGTGTGACACCTTCCCTGGTTTAATCCTCCTCTTCTGGAGATTTATTCCAACTAGGGAGAAGAGGTACAAAAAAATAAGAGAAGGAAATCGTGTTTAGGGCTCAGCTTGAGCTTTCATGCTGCCTGCTGGTGGCTGCGCATTGATCAGACAAGAAGAGTTTTGAAGTTCAGACAAAAGCACTTCTGATCAAGAGAGGCCCCTGTCATGAAGCTCCCTGCCCATCTGTACAGTGTTGTGGAGGAAATTATACAGATGTGTGCAGATTAAAGCAGCAACTGGCCCTGATGGGAACTGAAGACAGTGGCTCTGCACTCGAACAATAGGTCAAGGGTACGAGACTGTGAGTGAGGGATGAATTTAAATCTGTAAATCTTTATAGTCCTATTTATGTGAAGCAGGAGGGACTCATGCGTAGCTGGAACTACAACTGCAGAGTTTCCCCATATTTATTAAAACGATCCAGTTATATCTTTCAGGGGGGGGGGGGGACGCATCTGTAGATTTGCTGGGCATGGGCACAGGCGCCTTTCTCCTTAGCTCGGCATTTAAACTGCTCACGAAGCACGAGCACTGTTGCCATCGCTCACCGAGGTGAAGCCGGAGAGCTGCCGCTGGTGTCTGTCGTTGGGACTGAAGCCAAGTGTCTGACTAACAATACGTCAAGACTGGGGGAAGAAAAAAAACACAAGCTGGCACCGGATCGCCTGTTGTTGTTCCTCTCAGGGACGGATGGATCTGGAGATAATCGCCTTGAGATGATGGATGCCGGAACACGTTTCCCTTCAGATAAGAGGGAAGTCATTACAGGAGGTGACTAATAACAGCAGCCTCCGCACACCTCCATCGCAGATCTGCCTTCTGGGCGGTTAAGTTGATTAGTTTGGGATCTTCGAGGTATTCATGAGTACACAAAGAATCCGCAAATGGCCATATCAATTATACTACAGAGTGCTCACCGAGTAACCAATTGAGGGGATGCTAATTAAAGGGTTGTGGATGAGGAACATTTGTTCATGATGTTTATTCATCCAGGCTTAAACAGTTGTTTCATGTGAAGCTGTAAAAGGTTTGATGATCAACAGAAAGTTCATATTCATTCAATATAATCAACAAAACAATTTGAAGTAGGAGGATTGAAGAAGATAATCACCGTTACTTGAGAACTCCTCCTGCTCTCTCTCACATTTCCAACCTGCTTCATGTCAACAGATAAAAACAAGAGGCTCAGTTATATATGATATAGTGACGACATAGTTAGATGAGGAGACTGATGACTCATGTCAGAGACTCCACAGCAAGTGACTGGGTGTGTTGGTGACCTTTCTACAATGCGCAAAACTGGAAATATAAATTGCAAAAAAAAACATGTAGGCCGATGAATATGTCAACTTAGAAAGACAACGAGACTCGGGAGCTTTTGCTGAAAAGGACAAATGGCGTCAACAAAACCATTTTCTTTCCGCAGCAGAATTTATCACGTCCGGCCTAGTTCATTCTCCAAGCAAACTCTGGAAATTATCTTGACTCAATTGTCCAGACATTTTCTGAAGGTCATGTGTGAAAAACGGCTTCTGTGAGTGCGGTCTCAGCAAAATGCAAATAAACACACGTTGGCACCCGTTGCATGAGACCTACTGAAGTGTAGGGGTTTGAAAGCAGAAGAGTGAACCTTCAATAAAATGCGGACTGGGGTGAATTTAAAAATGTGATGTGGAAAGTTCTCGTTTATTTTATGGAAACATTACATATACAAGTGTAAAAATAATAATGGAGATATCAGCTTAATGCCCTTTTCTCGAGCCATATAGCCGTGTGTCAGAATGTATAAGGAGGAGCACACATCCTGTCACTTCTGACTAAGCTGACATATTGACCTCATCCTCCGCCAAAGCTTTGTTGCCCCTGGCTCTGGGAATATGCGTCTTTGAAACTTCTGCTTCATGTTTTCACATGAAAACCACAGAGTCTCGGATGATTACATTGACGGCCCCAACGATGTGTCAAGTCGGTTAAGGATATTTAATCCTTCAGTCCGAGAAAGAAAGTAAACAAAGCCGGAGTTCACCTGTCAGCTCTGAGATGTTTCCTCCGGTGAAGCAGAAACACTGTGGCACTGGATCTGTGGCTCGACGCAGTATAATTAATTGGATTCTAATGAACTGCATGTGTGGGATGATGCTCTGCATCCGGAGCTCAGCGTTTTATTCAGACTTTTGTCGTGATGAGGCAGACATCAGATTAGATATGCAGTTTTCACAAGGACCTTTGAAGCGAGATCTGAAGTCGTCCATGCAAGTGTACAGCACGGATCCTGATGGTGACAACTAGGAAAACATTTCATGCTTTCATGATGAGGAATCAGCAAAATTAATCCGTGGGATCAGATCTCTGATGTGTGTATTTTAGTTTCAGCTGAGAATCCCCCACAGAGCTGCACAGCAAAAAAAATCATACCTGATTCTGCAGCTGCACAACACACACTGTGTCATCATTGCAGAAAAGTCTCCAATTTCATCTGTGCTCCCATTTTTCTTTTGGACACATGTGGAAGCCAGCGTCTGCACTGAATTAGGTTTATTGAAGGGCAGGCAGCGGGCTGGTCTGGAGGATAGCCCAACACCAGGGAATCCCACAGAGCTCCGCTGTGATAAATCTACTCAAAAGCTGGAGGAGGAGAAAATGCTGATGGGAGTTTTCCTCTTTGAATCCGCCGTGCCCCGAAGTGTGAGGGGCTGTCAGGGCTTATAGAGCATGTTTTACACAGGCTCAGCCTCCAGCCTGCTGCTGGAAAAAAGCTTTTCATTTCCCATAGAGCTGACACTATTTACTCCTCTAGCTGGAGCAATTTCACATGACAGAAAACACTCAAACGAGGGGCCGGTGGTCCCGTGAAATGTGTTTTTCTACTCGGCAGCAGTTTATGTTAATGATGCAACATTGTGCATTGGCGGAGGAAATCGTCTTGTAACAGTTGTTATGGATTAACAGAGACGTAATTCATTTGACTTTCTTTCCTCAAAACATTTCATCTTCATCTTATTTTGTTTCATCTGCTTCGCCTCATGACTTCCCTGCTGGTTGCCGCGCTGCTATTTTAATCTACTTTGTTTGATTGTGTGTATGTTTGTGTGTGTTTGTGAACTTGTTTCTTACCTAAGCTCAATCCATTTTTTAAAATGTTTTTGTTGAAATCAATGTTGTGTCCTAACTATAGTATAGTGTATATAGCTGCACAAACTTGTGTCCGTGTGTCTGGGTCTTATTCATGCTCTTGTGGGGACCTAAGTGGGAGTCTATCTTCCTTTTATAGGGACAATTAACTGAAATCATTACATTTTAAACTGAGGACGTGCTTTAAGGTTAGGTTTATGTTAGAATAAGGTTTTCGTATAAGGCTCCAGGAAATGAGAGCAAATCAGCCTAATATCTTCTGAAGTCATGGAGACATGAGGGTGAGTGTGTGGCTGCTGTTTGCTGGTGAGCTCAAAGCGTCACCTGCAGAAGCAGCTTCACAATCTTTACAGCTTCACTGCAAATAGAAACCGACTGAAGATGATACAAATATCATCCTCGACTCCCGGGGATGTTTCCTGTTCCCTGCTTTTATCCAACCACTTTCTACCGAGAAGTAACTCCTGGGCAACATCTCACCACCTCACTAGGTGAAGGGATTGGAGGTAGAAGTCAGAAGTGCATTTATCTAGAATCAAAACACGACGAGATAGTTCAGAGTTGTGTATGTGTAACGCTACAAGTGAAGAAAAGACCACACTGCTTTTGGTCTTATGTAAACCTTGCTCTCAATGCACACACAGACACACACAAACACACACACACACACACACACACACACACACACACACAAAGCTCAAAGAAATACCAGCCCACCCCTAATCAGCTGGGTGTTATCACCACTCCAATGGCAGAACCTTATCAGCCATCGGCCCGATAAGAGAGCGAGATGAAAGGGAAAATAATGAACAAAAGCTTATAAACACTGACAATCTCTTTCCATTAAACTATCCATGAAATATCAATCGAATATTGAATTAAGCTCGGCTCAGACACGACTGCTTTCATCCAACGAAGAGAAGAGACATAATCAAATCACTTCCCTGCCTCTCTGTTTACTTTCCCCTCTCAGGACCTTGGCCTCCAGGGGACATCGCTCAACGACATCTTGTATAAGAACGCAGCCTTTCTCAACCTGGTGGACCCCATTTCTCACGAGCTGCTGCTCAGTCTGGCTCGGGACCTGCAGTGTCCCAAAAGGGTAAGAATCTCTCTGACTCTGCATGAGGGAACAGATCAGTAATTTATAACGTACGCAGTCAAGCTGCAAGGTCTCCTTGTCAATTTGCCAATTACATGCGTCATGTTTGTTGTCAGGGTATTGTGACAACAATCAACTGTCAGTTTGCTTTAAACAACTACAGAAGCTCGGGGACACACTGGCCATTTCATGATGTCTTTAAATATTTCAGTTTGTATCATGAGCCTGTTTAATCTTCACAAATTTAATAATTCACTGGTTCATGTTTTTAATGAGGAAATGCAGCAGCACAACATTTTAGGTCTCGTCAAAGTAGTTTATTTACTATCGTATCTCTTGGGCAGCAGAGTGTTGTTGAAGTTTGTAGATGATGAAGGAAGGACTCCGAGGACCAAGTATTTTCAGTATAATAGAATTTATTACAAGAAACTACAGGTCAAAACGAGCATCTAGATACCCGGAGATTCACAAGCCGAATAGTGAAATCTAATTTGCAGTGGTCGAAAGCACACATATATAGGGAGTTTGGATCCACCCATGACTTCAGGTTAAACACATCCCACATGGGATTTCTGACTATAACGGCACATTTTTGTATCTGAGGACTAAGATAAGTTACTCAAAAACATTCCCTCTGAATCCATACATCAGCTGGTCAGAAACAACTCCCCAGGTCAAAGCTCATACCCAAAAGTTAGGGAGTAAATAAGATAACCCTTTTGAGGACTCTGTGAATGTGTAAGAGTCCAAAAGGCAGGCATCATCAACCTAAGCCTGTCATTATGTTTTAAGCACACATACCAACATGTTTTAGTCTAATGAATACACAACATTACACAGCACAAAAGCATACATTTGTCAAAATGCTTTACAATTTGTAGAACACACAACTTCCTTTATCTCCAGACCAGCGCTGGAAATGATGGACAGGAAACACATGCAATAGATAAGCAACGTGTGTAACATAACAGCATCAGTTTCTGAGACGATCGTTTAAGAATAATATGTAGACTAAGTAACTTTCTGCTTTGTGGACATTTCCATCCTGTTGTACCGACTGATCAAAGGGCATTCTGTAAAGTTCTGTAAAGTTTACGAGAAGTTTTAGCTTCTCATAAACTTTACTTTTAGTGCAGACATAATGTGGAAAATCTGGAGGTCAGACCCCAGACTACCCCTTACTCCCAGCTGTAAAGAAGGACACATCCAGGCTGTGTGGTGGGGGGGAGAGGTCAGGGATGGATTGTGAGGACACAGGGACAACCTGGGACAGGGTTTGACTCTGCAGCGTCACAGTGTGGTCCGTCTGCACACATGGGGAAGTGGGCGGTGGCTGTGCTCCAGCACCTGCAGGTTTGCGATTGAGATCATCTGGTTCGGTAGCTTCACACTGGCCGGTGTGAGGAGTTGCCCAGTGGCCGTCATGCCGAGGTCAACAGGGCTGGTGGCACTGAGGCCTGTGAGTGATGTGGCTCTGGCACCGTCCGTGAGGGCGCTCTGAGGGCAGCGACCTTGTGGCCTTGGAAGGGGGGTGATGCTGGAGAGACCTCTCTTGTTAAGAACTGTGGAAACACTAGACCTTTCCAGGGTGCGCCCCACCTATCACCTCTCACCCAATATCTGCTGGGGTTGGCTCCAACGCCCACGCAGCCCTCGAAGGATAAGCTCTTTAGCTGATGGATGGAGGGGTGTAAAAATACTAATAAGATGGAGAGGCCCAGACAGTGGGCGGGTGTTTGTAGGTACACTTGTCTGACTTTTATAGCAGAGAAGCTGTGGGATTTATTTCTTCTCATGTGAAATGTATATATATTATTTCAGCGTTTCTTTGCCTTAGTTACATAAACCACTTTATCAAAAAGACCATGCGTCATTGAGTTGCACTTTGCCATATGGAGACGAAATCAATTCTGTGTATCAGGGCTTTATCAGTGTCTACATTTTACTAACGTCCAATGTCTAAGGTTTATCTCTATCAGTGATATTAGGCCTGAATGCACAGTAAGCTGATTTTACAACATTAAAACCGACTGCTCATGAAGGTCGGGTTTATTTGGTTGATACAAGTCAAGGATACACTATCGAACCAAAAGTCTGCTCATCCTCTTTTAACTTGGCATACAAAGGTATTAAAATTCAAATTACATCTCAGAACTCGTGTGTGAGGGCTAAGAAGCTCCAGCGGCAGCTCAGAGAAGCTGTAGAACACAGACCTCTGGGCCATTCCAGCCTATTATGGTCTTATCAGATTAAGGAAAAGATGGTTTCTCCTCAAGATAAAGTCGCTGTGGTGTCGTTTTCTACTTTTCAGAGCTCTGGTGATAATCACCTGTAAGAAACTGATCCGATCTGTGTGTTTGGCTCCGGCGGGGTAAAGCCCAGGAGGACGGGACGGATAGCGAGGAGCTGGCAGCTCTGACTGGCTGCTGACCCGTGGCAGGGTTCTGTGTCCGACGTGACGAGGATGTAGAGAGGCAGTGAGCTGGGTTTAAGGCCTGCCGGCTTCTCTGGCCACTGGTTTCTACTACGCTGAGATTTATTCAGATTATATATATATTCAAGGACATATTGAGAGCTGCAGCACGCATCATTTATAATTGTACGGTCATGGGCGTTACAGATTAATCTAATGTATGTTCTGAATCCATGCGATCAGATTTACAAACTCATGATTCATTGCTCACGTTGCTTTTAGAGTTACAGTGCAGCACATTACATGGTTGAGTCCTCAACACCTCAGTTTCCCAACAACGCTCCCACAATTTGAATCGGTATGCAGGAAAACATTGTGTTCAGTCATCCGAGCGGCCGAAACAGCAGCGGCGAACGTTTTCAGAGTATATGAGGCATGTTTTGTTTGTCGACCAAGAAAAGAAGTGGCAGCGGGAATGGTTAATCGCCTTTAGGTAAATTGCTCCTGTCTCTTGCTCTCTCTCTCTCTCTCTCTCTCTCTCTCTCGCCACAGTGCCTCCTCCTTGTTGTCGTGTTTTACCATTAATTCGATTTAGCCTGCTCAGCGCAAACCCCCATTCCGTTTAAAGCCTTTGACGGGGGAGGAAGAGGGAGAAGACGAAGGTGAAGGCGCGGAGGAGACACGGAGGAAGACGGAGGCAAAAGGGAAAATAATTAGTGCTTCTATGAAGACAATGTTTGAAGCAGTTGTTTTCATGTGACATGAAAGGGACATTTTGTTACCTTGTGAAAATCCGTACATCGGTAGTTTGCCGGAAAAGGAGAATTTATAAATGACCTCTGCTTTGAAGACGTTTAATCTTTCAGTTCATTTACATTTGAGTTCAGCTTGAACATGTCTATGAATCGTGTATGAATAATTTTACATCATAGATCCCCTCACTGCCTCCGTCCTCGCTCGACCAGACATGCACTGAAAAACAGGTTCACACAGTTCACTGTATGTGAGTTTTCCTGCCAGCGCACGAATAAGAGCTCTGGAGAATGTCACAATTGACACCCATGTGAGAATACAGCACGATATTTTTCATAGGATTTTTTCTGGGAATATTTCCAGAGAAGGTCCAGGCCCAATTTTCCGGAATTCATCTCTGAAAACGACTGAATTTGACATTTTGTGTGTGTTTGTTGCAGGAGAAAGAATCCCTGAAGTCGACCAACAAGATCTGCCGCCAGCTGCTGTACCACCTGACCCCTCACTCCAAGTGGACGAGACAGAGCGTGCCCAGGAGGAAGTCTCAGGCGTGGTGAGTGTCTCCTCTCGGCCGCGCCGTCGCTCTTCGGATCGAAAAAACACCGCGGTTTACACGTCCTCACCGTGAGCATCAGCGCCGCTCATAATCCTCCACAGAGCCTCACTGGAATACTCAGAGGAAGTCAGGGACAGGTCCTTCACCTGGGATGAATAGGTTTAACGTTTTTTGAAACTGTTAATCCTTAGATTTCATTCCACAAGTGTATTTTATTGGAATCCATATCGGGAAGGGAAAATGGAATCGGAACTCAATCCTATAATGACCAACAATTTATTGTTTGATTAAAGGTTGAAATACATTGACCCACCCTAACCCTGAGAAAAATCCGAAGAAGAAATAACTTTTACTGATGAAACTTAGCGGTGGAAGAAAAATTAAATCCTGAGGTGACAAATTGAAAAAAAAACGTGTTTCCCACTCGATAGGATGGTGATGAAAACAGCCTCAAACCAGCTGAAACACTTCACCGATCCAAACCACCCGGAGTGTTTTTCCTCCGTTACCCCACATCATTAAGGTGTGCTCCATAAAAACTGATCTGCTGAAACACCAGGCTGAGCTAACCAGCAGGAGGGAGCAGTCTGGGATCTGAACCTGATAGTGATCATTCGAGCTCGGGTGGATTGAAGGTGAGAAACGACAGAAAGCCACTGACTGCAGCAGCAAACAATCGAAAGGAGGCTCAAACGAGGCAACAGGTATCGGCAATGGAGACGTTATTATGATAACGACGATCACGAGGCTCCATCTCCCTGAGCAATTAACCCAGATTGAAAGACTTTTTTTTGGTTAACTTCCCGCCTCTTGGTTGCAGGGTTTAAAAAAACAAAATAACACAGGCAGACTCTGGCAGTGAGCTCATTAGCGAGCTCGGCTCTGCTCCCCTCGCAGCCTCCACTGCAACCACCCAGACAGCCACTGTACCCAGGACTGTTTCCTCTGCTGCACGCTCGCTGCCACTTGCAAGTGTACATGGTTCCAGGTGCTTTTCTGTTATCGATCCTCCTTTTGCTCCAGCTCTCCGTCCATCACCTTCCCACTTGTTCCCAAGCCCCCTGATTTATCCCGTTTTTTTAAATCCCTTCCTCGCATTGATTTCCCTCCTCTGCTCTTCTTTCCCCTGTGGGACTTCCTTCCTCTCCTTGTTCTGAGAGACCCTTTCACTCAACTGTTGCCACACAGCGGCGGTTCTGCAGCTTTGAGCCGAGGCTCTGGGGAAATTGTCTGTCAGACGGAGAGAGAGGGAGAAAGAGAGGGAAGGTGAAATTACTGCCAGGCTTGCTTGTAATCTATCGCGAATGTGATCTGTTCATATTTAGGAATTGGAAAACCATTTATTGCGTGATGACATTCTCATTTTCTCCATGAGGACGATGGTGAGAACGATGCTTGATAAATCCAGAAAGGCCTGCTCTCGAGCGGGGCCTCCGATAGGATTGGGTTTCGTGAGATATATGCAATTGGTTGCAAATCTTCCACGAATATAACATATAAATCAAAACTCAAGCTTCATTACTGGCTTTGCTTTTACAACCCTGCGAGTGCAAAGCAAGTGTGCCACGCTTATTATATTATCAAGGCAATCTCATTATTTTTGTATTCCTCTGCAGCTGCATGTGCCAGGCTTCGGAGAAATACAGTATAGCCGAGTCCCCGGAGGATATTTTAATGTTATTGTAATTGGTATTGGATTTCAGATTCATCGAGCTCCAGCACATTTGGATGAGATTGGACTCACGACTGCAGATGCGAATTTCCCTGCTCGTCTTTATTGCGAGGCTATAATTGATGCTTTGAGCGGTTATTACAGACCCGAGTATATTTAAAGAAATAACTGTGGTTCATGACGATTCTTCTGTTCAGTGTTTAGCGTCACCAATAAGACTCTGTGTGTATCACAGGAGATCTGCGTCCATCTATTTAGCTGCATTAGTCAGCGTGGAAAACGTTGCTCAGCAGGATTAAGTGAAGTGCTGATATTCCGTCGTGCCGACTGATGATGAGAGTGAAACGAGTTGTGGCTCTGGCAGCTGTTCGGGCAGGTGCCATCAGCTGTGGCTGAGCACTGATAGTCTGTCTGAGTCCTGATGTCTGACGCAGACCTCGCACGTCTCAGACTAAAGTGCCTCTCCTCCCACAGCTCCCTCTCTGAAGCCGGGCCAAAAGTCATTTTTTATTCATATCCATATCGAGCTCAGGATAGTCGCCACACGCGGGGACATTAAGGACAAAAGCAGTTTATCAGCTGCCCCACGAAATGGGTTAAATAACAAACAATCCTCAGATAACAAGGAGCTGATTGCGGGATCATTAACAACATCTGGAAACACTTCATGTCTCATGATGCACACTTCAGACGCCGGGGAACATCTGCACATGGTCTCCACTGACGTCACTTCTTCAAATGTCAACAAGTCAACACTTGTTTATTTATTTTTGTTATTCAAACCGTCCATCAAAAGTGAAGCCAAAGCGTCTGAATTGGCGCCTGGTGGCTGGCTGCAGTATAGGTCATTAACCCCGCCTCCTCCATTATTGTTAATGGGACATGGGACAAATTAGAAAGTCAAATAAGGCTACACCTTAAAGATCGTTTCTGTCATTTTAGATTGTTTTTATCAAACTGATGTTTATTCAGGTGATCATTTTACCAGTAAGTTTGGTTTGAATTATTTGAAGTTACAAAACTTCATGACACCTGAGACTGACCCCTCAATGGCTGAGTGTGTGTATCAGCAGGACTGTGACACAACAGCTGCACGACTGCGCAGACTCTGGCTCCAAATGCACGAGACGGCTGCGTTCATAACCAGGATATTGTGCCTTTATTTTTGCGGCATGGGAGGAAGTGGAGACTATCGTCAATCATTGCTTTTTTTTGCAAATAGGTGTAATTGTCAAATTCTTCTTTGTCGTGCACAGCGTTGTTCTTGTTTATTCACATGCAAATGACTCCATAGCTTTGTAACGGAAGACAAAAAAGAGCTGTTCCAACTGAGACTTTCTCTCAGAGGTGGGCGTTAAAATTCAATTCTCACACACAATACAGAAACTCAGACATAAGGGGATCTGAAGCAGTTTGACCCTCGAAGCTGAAGTGTCAAGATGTCACACAGAACAATGTAGAGTAAGAATCATGTCTGTAGTTCAAACTAACAGGTTTCCGCCTCCAACTTTCTCTACTAGCGTTTCTTTTGCTCTTCTCACTTCTCAACACTTACATCATCTCCCCATCCCAGCAGTTGAAGCCCTCTCCCTTGCTCCGGTCTATACTCTCTGCCCCTGCAAGATAATCCTCCTGTGCTGCTTCCGCTGGTTCCCTGTGGCTGCTCACATTTCAAATCCCAAGAAGCTGACACAGAGAATGAGACTTAAGTAGCCTCCTCCATACTGTTTCGAACAACACGCTGCCCGTCCTGCACACCAGCCTGAGACCGCCATCGTGACTCCTGCACACTATGCGGATACAAATTTCCACTTTTATATCACTAATGTTCATAAGATCACCACATTCTCCCCTTATAGGATAAAAAACGAATTTCCTTTAGTTGCACCCAACATCATCGTCTCACTCCTGAATCACTCCTGAGTAGAGCCGCCCTGGCTTCTTGACTAAAAACCAGATCTGGTTGAGCCGTGAAAAGTTTCTCAGACGTCTGTGTTATTTTATGCTTATCACAACTTTTTCAACGGTGTTTCAACAACTTTATTTCTATCCCCGGTTTCCTCGACAGCGTTTCACCTGCTCATCATTAGAGAGGCGCTCTGTGGGATTCTCTCCCCGGCTCCTCGCTGCTCGGCTCAGACTAATTAGCTCTAATCTTTAAAGAAATCCCTTTTGCTTCCCTTCCTCGCTGTTATTTCTGAGCCTCTCTCCCCGAACATGATCCTTCCAGGGTCACAGTGATACTGTCACCACACCGCTCACCTTTGTGCTCCTCACTGCTGTTTGTGTTAATGATCCATGGATTTAAACTCATTCTGATGCAAAGTGACAATTTAAAATTTGTAAAATACATTTTGATTTCTTTGTTTTTCTCTTCCATCCACAGTAAACTAGCAAACTAAATCTAAACTCTGCTATTGGATGGATTGCAATAAGTTATTTCAGATTCATGATTTCCAGAAAGGTAACATTATTGTTTAGTGGGTAAAATTATCATCCTCTTTTTTGTTTCTTTTTCTTACGGTTTCCAAATATGCAAAACACATCTAGAAATAAACAAAGAATACAGCCATATTAATAAACAATCAAATATACATTCATAAAAATGAAATCAAATATAAAATATTTAAGTAATATCAGAGAAACTATTTTTCAAAATGTTACCATACATTTCACATTTTTCTCTGTCAAACAGCTGATGCGAAAATGAAACAAACGAACTTCTCTACAGTCTGTTTACTCCACATGTGGCATCTGTACACTGATCCCTGTGTCATCTGCCTTTAAAATGTGTACGTCCCATTTCTGAAGACGACTCACCCCCCTGAGCTGAGCGCTGGAGGGTCGAACCGGCTCTGACTCAACACGCCCGACCTCTGCCGAACCCACAAGGTCAACCTCTGAGGCGTGGCCGAGAAAGTCTTGGGAAAAGAATATGTGAAAAAGTGAGAATTCATGTTTTTTTCGAGGGGCCAAATCGCAGACGTCAGATTTTTTTTAGAGGGTTTTGCTCATGTCTCAAGTTGGACGTGGGATATTCCAGATGACTGCACGCCTCACTCTGTCTGCTCAAGCTGCTGTTCTATTTGACCTCCACTTTTAATAGAGACTTAAAGATCCAGCCACCATCCTCATCCATCAATAATTGAGGGATTCCCGCGGCACAGGCTGCTGGAGGATGGGAAGAAGGGAAGAGATGCTCGGTATCCACTGCTCCCATCCTCAGGGCACGGGGGCCATAGAGAAATGAAAAGCTGCGAGGTAGAATGAGTTTTTAAATTAATCGAATTTTTAAAAGTCAAATGACGGCATTTCCAAGTTTGTTTTCATGCGACCAGATCTTAACCTCTCATCGCTTGGATATTAACTGTCAATCTGAGATAATGCTGCTGCTGCTTGAGAACAACAGAAACCAGGATTATTGTGCTTCTAATGAATCGTGGGTCTCGATCCTTTACTTTACGGTCAATGAAGATCACTCCCCGCCATCCAGCCCCTCTCTCTCGCTCTCTCTCTCGCTCTGTGTTCGGAGCCCTGCATTTTAATGCCGGTTTCATAACTGTGCCTCGACATAATAGAGCAGACACAGGCGCACTGCTCCATGATATACAGTTATGTAATGCAAACTGTTTCCTACGTGTTCCGTCGCAGTATTCTTCTCTCCTCAGCCTCCACTTTGTCACATCAAATCAAGTCAGCTGAGCATTTATAGCTCCACCGTGGAGGACATTTTGCATTTTACACGCCGCACTGTTGCATTATGGTACGTTCCGTGCCAAGCCGTTTTGTAGTCGTTGGCGCAAGCGTGTGTTTGTCTTGGGCAGGATGTCAAACTATTAGGAGTGATCCATGTCACCTTCATTCTGCACAGTCGTAAGAGTTTATTTCCCTTTGTTCTTTTAGCTGTATTTGTGATGTGCTCCTCCTTCCGTTGCTTTCACTTCAGTGCAGGTTGTGTTTTGCATTAAAGGAAAACGTCCCCTTCTGTTTATGCTATGTGGCCCGTTTCCCCCATTAATGTCCAAAGAGCCCATTGTGCTCTAATGAAGAAGAAGCTGAAAACTTTTAAAGGCCCCCTATTCTAATTCGAAACAAATGACTTGTGGGAATTAATAACACTACATCTTTGAATAATTTGTACTTAGATTCTCCTGTTTCTCTTTCTAAGGGCACTTGTACTTCTCCTCTCTCTGCTCTGGCTTCACTCCAGGATCACATCAGCTCTGCAGAGCCCCCCCCCCAGATTTCAAATTCAAAGTTACCAAGAACCCAGTGACTGCTCTGAGATGTCAAAACACTGCACAGCCCCGAGCTGCTCTGTGGAATGGCGTACAATGTTCGAAGCCTTAATCACCCCATTCGCTAAATGTTTCACTGAAATTTAATCCAAATCCAAATGAGCTTTCAGGCTTTTTTTCCTCCCCAGCACATGTGCCATTATCTCTGTGAAACTGGAGGACACGAGATAGTACATGCAATCACCACTTTCATGTTTCCTGGAACATTTTCTGCAGAACCGTGGTATCAGTGTGACAGAGAGAAAATGGCATATTTAACAGAATTGTTTCTTTTTTTGCTCAGAGTGACTGTAAAGGATCTCATTAAAAATGACCCTGAGGCACGAGCTACATCATTTGATGCTAAAACGGGGTCTAGTTAAACAAACTGGTTGAGGAAGTGTTCAGCTAGGAAGTCTGCAGTCACAAGCCCGAGGGCACGTTCACATAGAACACAGGCACAGAAACACATCTCTCTCTCTCCTGCATGAGTTTGTACATTAGACCCTCGCAGGGTCTCCCACGGCTGAGCCAGACATCCTGTGCATGAATTAAACAGACGCCCGGAGGTAGAACAGCTCCGATCGATACGAGGAACAAACAAGTCGAGACCAAAGCGTTGATGAAGCAGACATTGATCCGGGCGATCCCACGAGTCTGTGGAGCTGGATCCACATCCAGTGTTTCTCAAGTGCTTTTATTTCATTCCCCCAGAAATGAGTCCAGAGTCTCACAGCACACTCAGCGGGACGTCCTTTTGCAGAGTTCCTCCTCTTAGCTGATCTCTGCTCAGTGACACACGGACGTTAACCAGACCGCTGGGCTTTTAAACCGTGTGGACCCGGCTCAGGGTTTTTAACCAGAGCAGCAGAAACAATCCTTTTAAATTATTTCAGCAGAATACTAAGATACAAATATTTTCTCACTTGTTACTATCAAACTGCATGTGAAGCGATCTAATGAGGTTTACTTTATAAAGAGCCTAAAGTTGAATTAATGGAAAACTACATTATCTAGTCATATTGTAATTATAAGAGGATATTTTGATCTTCCATATGTATTCTCCTCCAGCACTAATTTGTTCTCGCTGGCTACTCATCTATAACACAGAGAAGATATGGCTCCACATTTAGGGAAATGGATTCATTTTCTTTCTTGCCACTGATTAAAAAAGATTTATATGACTGTCAGCTTTTAAACTTGTATTTTAATTCAGGAGTTTATGTTTAAATGAGTGGTATTCAGACCTAAAGCAATTCATCAGTTAATCAATTTACTGACGGACGATTAATCAGCCCCAATTTTTTATAAGCAATTAATAATTTAATCAATTCATTATTTCCAACCAGGTTTGTACTGTCGGCCTGTCTATACAGGACATTTACTTCAGACTCTGAAGTTATTTATTTTTCTCATTTATATTCTTCAAGGATGAAATAATAACGAATAGAGAGAAGATCAGCAGATTAGAGAGTAATAAAGAATTTATTGTCAGTATCAGAAGAAAATAAAGTTAATAGAACAATTTCTCCAATTTGTTCTAATGTTTCTTTAATCATCAGCCCCACTAGCTCTGGTGAAGTCACAGGGACCAGTGCTGGAAAATATGTAAAACCATCTTTCACACTCATCGTTATGAAATACCCCAGTATAAATGAGCACGGTCGGGGGTTATAACCTTTACCACACACCCCCATGTCCCTGGAGCTTTCACTTATTCATGAGAGTAAATGGAAAGGAACATGTATTCTATGTGGGAGGGCCGATTACAAGTTTCTCCTGCTATTTCTTTAAAACTCTGGCCCCAGACCAACTAAATGAGTTAAAATGTTGCTGTGGTTTAATCCTGGAGGATGCAGTGTCAGCCCCGTCAGACACCTCCACCTCCTCCTGGTTCACCTGTAATTGGTAACAGTTAAAGGTTCAAGTGTGTAGAATTTAGTGACATCTAGTGGTGAAGTTGGATGTTGCAGCTGACTACCTCTTACCTCACCCTCCTCTTCCAAACATGAAAGAGAACATGTGGCAGCTGCAGTTGTCATAAAAACTCAAAAGGTTTAGTTTGTTCAGTTTGGACGATTCAAGTATGAAGAGATCATTCTCAAGTAAAGAAAAGAACAATTTATACAATTTAGATGATTACCCACATCACTAGGATTATTTTATAGAAGGACAACAACATAAGAACCCTTCACCTAAATCTTACACACTGAACCTTTGAGTAGAAACCGATTGGCAGCCTGGTGAAGTGGGGGGGGCGGCAGACATGCGATTGGGTCGAGTGGGGACTGACCTGACGCTGAGTGGCACTAGAAAAGAGTTTGACCGCTGAAATCGATGGATCCAACTTGACCTTCAATCGAGAAGCTCTTATCGTGTCTGGGAATGTAAATTTACGAAGCAATGAAAAGAAGAAGATTAAGACGAAGAAGAATTAGATATTATATTATACTGCGTCTCAATTTAGCTGCTGAATCCTTCGGAGGCTGCATTTAAAGAGTGGTTGCGTCAGAGTGGAGCAACTAGGTGTCGTGTCTTTCAAGCAGCAGAGTGTTGTCGGTGTCGATGTTGAAGGAAGGAAACCACGGACCCAGTACTTACATGTATACAATGTTCATAACATGGAAGTAATACAGGTCAGGACGAGCTCTAGAAACTCGGAGACAACACACAGCCAAATAGTGAAAATCTGCCTTGCCTCTGCAAGACAAGGCCTCTCATAGGGGAGATGTTTACCACAAACCTAGAGATAAAATGACCTCACCAATAATCATCTGACTAAATATGGATATGTTTTGGGACCTTAAGTTGAAGGTGCCTGCTAAATCTTTACCCATCCATTAGCAGGTCAGAGATTATTCCAAAAAGGGAGAGAACTAACAAAACACATCTGAGACGGATAGTATTTAAAAAGCCTCAGAATTTAAGAATGAACACGCCTTAGATGTTAACAGGTCATTATGGTTTATAACCATGTTAGAAAGATCGATTATCTATATATACGACATAGGCTTTCTAGCTTCGAAGTTCTGCATCAAATGTGGCCGAACAGATGCGTCCTTCCATCCGGGAGAAACAAAGGCTCCAATGGATGGGTCCTTCCAGGCCCAACTCATACCAACCTATCCCATTATCATTCTGTGAGCAATGGCACAGTATCACGCTTCAACTGAGCCGAACAGCGAGGTGAATGAGAACACCATGTAAGTTAACACAGCTACAAACATACGACCTGCACAATCAACATCTCAATTTGAAGAAAAAGGGGTAACCCTGAAAACCTCCATGATCTGTTGCAGGATTGTTGGACTGTGTCTGTTTTAGCCACTTGTGCCTATCAGTCTGACAGCTGAGTGTCTTTGCACTAACTCATTTCCATTGTGTTGCGTAAGAGACGCAGCTGGAGCAGATGCGTGGTGTTTGCAGTAGATACAGTCGTCTCTGGGCATGGGAGCGTGTCTGAGTAAATCTCTGTGTGAACAGCAGCAGCCTGTGAGATCCATCAAACCGCTGTAGGTTTCGTCAGCCACTACAAATCCCATCCAGTGTGGCTGAGACACAGATTGAATTGCAGATTCCTCAGCAGCATATCCCTCAAAATCCCCTTTTCTGAAATGCTTTGTTAAAACACACTGTTATGGGTTTCTTCTGACCTTTTCTATAATTGCGATCTCTTCGCCTGCATTTTCGATTTCAACGGCACAAACCCCGGATGTTTTATTTCCTACCTCTGGGGTTTGCATAACTACAGAGCGGCGAGGACCCTTGTTCAGTGTGTAAAAGTTAACAACATCCCCGAGGAAAGATAGGCTATGAAAAGCAATTAGACCGTCTGCCTGAACCAACGTTTAAACAGCCAACGGTTTGACACAGGAGAGTCGGCTCTTATTAGATTCCTGTGCTGTTGTATCAGTCGCTCCTGAGGAAGCCAATAGATGGATCCGCCTCAGCTGTTTGCTTTTAAATGAGTCCTCGTGCAGCGGGAAGACGCTCTCGGTTAGCGTCGTGTTTACGCCGGTCGACTGCCCTTTGAAGTTGTTTGTGTCTGAGCTGGTCCAAGAGGATGTGCACCGCTGCCCACGAGCAAGGCAGCCACATCAGAGGGAGCCGGATTAGACGTTTGGTTCTGTGGTGACGGACTACAGTGTGTAAGATGTGGCTTTGGAGACGCTAGCTGCGGGTCCTGAAGGCCGCGGATTTGGAAGGAAGGAAGTCTGGAGTCGCCCTCACTCAATCTCATTAGAAGCACATTCGATTTCAACCCCCCCCCCCCCCCCCCTTGACCACCCACTCAGCTGCAGGAGCGACCCTGCCCAACGCCGTCTCATGGAGCTGCTCCTCCCACACACACGCAGGCGCTCAGACGAGAGGGCAGGGATCCAGCTGTGGCTTGAAAACCCTCGGATAAGTACGTCCAGGAGAGCAGAAGTCGATGCTCATAATTAGTTTCATTACAGTAAAGTGCATAAGCGGCACAGCGGTGCAGTAATCCTCCCGTGGTCGAGCGTGCCAACAATCTGCCCGATGCAGTCTGACTTTTATAAAGACGACAGTTAGAATCAATAATATTTGATTGAGCTCAGGAATGTATTGGTCATAAAATGAATTATTAAACTTCATTTCAAAGGTCAAATATTAACTGGTTTCAGCTTTCTAAGGATAAGTTTATATTTTTCTAATGATTTTAGTTGACCACAGGCTTTGACAAGAAAGCGGACATTAAATATTTGTTTTCTGTAAATGTATCGGACCAAACTTTTGGACTTTCCAACAGGTTAACCATCAAAACAAATATTTTTACAAACTACTAGAAATTACAGGTAGAAAATACCTTCAGGTTGAGGCCCAAATAACAATAGAATTAATCAAATCTTTTTTATAATGCTGTATTGCCTTCACATGAAATAATATTCATATTTTTGTCAGTTTAATCAAGCTTCACCAAATTCCACACGCTCCGCTCAGTAAAAACACGATATTTTCGCCTGAGTCTCTCTCTCACAATTTTAAACAAAGTTTGTAAAATCCTGGAACCGCACCAAAGTTTCATGGTTCCCCCAAGTTCTGTAGAAATCCGTTGAGTTGTTTTTGTGTTATCTCGCTCACAAACAAACAAACAAACAAACAAACAAACAGACAGACAGATAGACAGGTAGAGATGAAAGAGTGGATGCAAGCTCTCAGAGACAGTGAGATTACAAACGAAGAAAAAGGGCCAAGAAACAAAAAATACTTTAAAAGGGAGCGGCGCTGAACAACAGTGAGGATATGAAGGAGGGAGAGATGAATTATAGCTTCCCCCCTGGAATCAATAGTCTTTCGAATCACGGCCCCGGCGAGCTACAGATCTTTTCCTGAACACAGCAGCGGGGGTGACTGATGTAGAGAGCACAGCCTCCCAGACAGACCGGAGAGAGCCGAGCGGGACGTGGGGATGGTCCTCGCCTGAGGGAACAGGGACGAGGAAAAGGCAAAACAGACTCCAAAGACAAAGACAGGATCAACATCAGGCCAGATAAACACAACGTTCTTTCTCCTGTTTGTCAGCTTCTTTCAAACAAAGTCTCCTTTGAACAAAGGGGGTGAATGCACTGCGGCAGGGTCTCTCTTAACACTTCACTGCCGCCTATAGTCCTGCACGCAGCCGCCTCATCGCTCCTATGAATTTAACCACCCTCTGGTATAGAGAGAACACTTAGTTTCACTTTGCCCAGCGAGAGATGCAGTGACTCAAGCCGACAGGTGTGATGCTCTTAGTGGTGCTCGTCCCTGAGACGGATTCACCTTACACCCATTGTCCAAAGTCATCTGGACTGAAAAAGGACGATCACTTGGTTTTATCGCCCTCGTTTCAGGACCGGCTTCGTGCCTCTCCAGCTTGTTATCGTCCGTCCATCATCCAGCTGTTATCCCATCTGTCCCGCACTACATCTCCAAAGACCTCTGACTGAGCTGAAAGGAGAAGTTTGGGATAGACCCTTAGTGGTGCTCAAGCACTAGCCTTTTTGCCCTGGATGAGAAAAGTGCCCCTTCTGCTGGAGCCCAATTTTGTCTTCATTCATAGATATTTAAGAATAAAAATGTATCTCTCTCTCAGCAATTCCCCCCAAATGTGTTTTTAAAATCAGACGGGGCATTTATTTGAGTTCTTGTGAGAATTTCGCCCCCGACACGCTCCGCGGCTCTCATAAGCCCATAAGACAGGTTCACTAGTTTTGTTTCATTTAAAATCGTAATTATTGAAACGAAAGGTAGGTCTTATGTTGAGATACTTGACAGTCTCGTGAGGTATATTGTGGTATATTATTAGTAAATCTGTCAGTTGGCCTTGTTTGGTCTGTTTTTGCCTGTTATTCATTTATTTATTCAATTTGATAATTTGAGTTAGTTAGTTTGTTAACAAAAATAAATATGTAAGTTGAAAATATCCTACTCTGTTTTTTATTTATTTATTGTTATTTTTTAATTTCAGGAATAATTTTGGCGATGGGTGCCCTTTTTGGGGGGTTTGACCACTGGCCCCCCAACATGTCTGTGCACGTGCCTGTTGCTTATAGAGTTAGATGAGAAGGCTGCTTCAACTTAATTGTGTGTGTGCACTAATTAGATAAAGCTACGGCCAGCTGGTGCTAACTTAGCTTAGCATAAAGGCTGTTTAGCAGTAAATAAAGTCCCCAATCAGCATGATTAAATCTAATTTACAAGTTTATCTTATTTGTTTCATTTGTTGTGTAAAAATCTGAATTTCTGTGTTTATTGGTTTCAGGTGTATCTGCCTATCTGCCGCCTCGTCCACGCCAACGCAGATATTTAACAAAATAAAACATTTTCCTCTGAGCACAACATTTTACTGTATTCTATTAGTTGTTTCCTTTAGCCTGATACTAAAAGTGTAACTGGAGAATAAAGCACCGGATGTTTGGTCTCATCACTTGCCGCCACAATTAACTCTTCATCACTGAAGAGAGATGAATCCTAGGTTGGCCTGAGGTGGATCAATCCACTGGAGTCTTCATTGCTCAGGGGTATTTAACTTTTACAGACATGAGATTGGTGTCAATCTCCAATCAATCAAACTCTCAGCAACAAAGCAAATCCACACTGTCTATTTCCCAAATGGCAAAACTTCTCCTGTGCTTGTTAAATCGCTCGCCACACGTCAAACACAAGTGGCCTGATTTCTTAAGATCTAAAGAAAAGGATCCGTGTCTCTCCTGAATTCATGTTTTCTATTTGTCACATTGTCCCGAGTGAACAACTGCAACCACCGCACAAACACGTTGACACATTTGCTTCTAATAGGTTCAGACATGTTTGCAACGTTTTGCCTTGTTGCTCTGATCGCCGAGGATCCGGGAAGGAAGTGATCCCGAGAACTGAAAACAGCTGCTGCCATTTAGACCGTGACGTTCAGCCCAGGAGGCAGAATCTGTTGCTTGAGGAACTCGGACCGAGACAAATTTAAAAGCAAATTCTCTGCACAATTGATCGCAACACTTTCTACACTCTATTTCTTTTTGTGCACACGTTGCCGTTTCCCTGTACCTGTGGGACCTTGTGGCACCTCATTACTGACCTTTATAGATCAATAACCTCTATCAGTATGTAAACATTGTTTGTATTTACACGCTTTTGAACTGCTGGCTGTTAATGGTGAAGAATTTGCACCCCTGGATCACTTTGACATCTGTGCCTCAGAGATGGAACTTGTGACAGAACGAGCTTTGTTTTGTCTCCTCTGCCACAGTCTGAAGACGACGCTGAAGAAGAAAGTGTCGGGCGATGTGGTCAACCTGTCCGGCATCCCGCTGTCCGGCCGGGACGTCCACCGCGTGGCCTTCTACCTGCAGAGCGGCAGCGACGCGGTGACGGCCGTGGACCTCAGCTTCACCGAGCTCCAGGACGAGAGCTTACGGCTGCTGCTGCCTCACCTCGGCGGCCTGCCCAAACTCACCATACTAGCCGTCAATGGCAACCGTCTGACGGTGGCCATCCTGAAGGAGCTGACCGACACGGTGAAAGATCCCAAGAAGTTCCCGTGCCTGGCCTGGATCGACCTGGGCAACAATGTGGATATCTTCACCGTGCCGCAGCCGCTGCTCGTGGCCCTGCGGCGACGCTTCGGCCTGCGCAGCAGCCTCCCCACCATCTACGAGTACAATGAGGCGCAGCCATTCGGTCGCTACAACCCCAACATGGAGACCTCGGTGGAGGAGCCCAGCCTGTGCGAGGAGGGCGAGGCGGAGGAGGACGACAGGGAGGAGGAGGTGGACAGGCTGGAGCTGCGGGCCTGGGACTTTGGTGCAGAAAACGTGTCCAAAACTGTCCCGCTGCACTTCTGTGGGAGGTGATCGCACAGAGCCGCTTCCTTTCAGACTGACTGGTATCCCTCTGTGTAGCCTCCTGTGTGGGCTGGTGCCAACGCGGCACAACATGAACCCAGTTTCTGATAATAACTTGTTGTGTTTCCCTCCGGATGCTCTGACGTCCAGCGATGTGACGCAGACCGTTTGTACAAACACATCGATTCCACCTCCATTTGTCCAGGAGGAGTCGGACTGAGCTGAACAGACTTTCTGTTTGTCGTCTTTTGTTTTTGCAGAAGCTTCCCATTATCTGTCACTGTCCACTGAAGCAGCTGGGGGTTAAGTGCCTTGCACAAGGGCAGAATGGCAGTGGGTGTTAAAGATTTTGGGGGGATTATTACTAATTCACATTTCTACCCGATCCTTCTTCTCTAACCACTTTGCTCCTGCTGCCCCTTTAATGTGAAAAGTCAGAATAAATCAAAGCAACTAAAAATCCCTCACTTAAGAAAATCAATCAGTTCATTTTCTGCTCATGTTTTTTTGCTTTCGACAAACAGTGTCTGAACATGAACCTCAATCAGTGAGATTATGTTCACATACAAATATTCACCTTTTCCTGTTGGTACAAAGAATTTACTAAAGAATTATTTTTGAATATAAATAGCAACTCATGGTAAATAAATGAAGCGTCCTGAACACATCTTAATTTTAAATCCAGAGCACCTCTGCCTCAGAACACGTGGATCCTTTGATGTCTTGGCCTGACCCATGCAGACGACACAGACAGTGTTCGGTCGCGAGCTGCTGAGGAACCGAGCTCCGCCTCCAGCAGGTCTCATTAGACCCGCTCAGTCGCAGATGGCGAGCCACATATCTACCCCCCCCCCCCCCCCCCCCCCGCAAATAGGACTAGCCCCTGATAATTTTGTCCACTGGTGGTGACTGATTCTATTTATACAGCGAACTCATAAGCATCGAGAAATGGATCCTTGCTGTAGCATGAATAAATTGCAATGTTTTTTTGCTTTTTACTTCTTTATATGTGTAGGTGTTATTTTTTCCATTTTTGAAAAACATGGACATATCAGACCCCACAGACAGAGAGCGTTGAGTACACAAGATCTGTTCCCTATTTATTCGAATAGGAAAGACCTCAGTTTAAACTATAGACGGAGGAGAAGATGGATGCATCTTCTCGCAAACGCCACCATCTCGAGCGTAGGGAGCCAGAGTCTGCACATGTACAGCCAATCGGGGGATTGGAGCCGCAGCAGCGAGGTGGTGATGACACACACACTCGACCAATCGCAAATCAGTCTAAGTAATTATTACCAAAGTTACTTGAAAAATTGACGTGATAAGAAATACCTCAATTGAGAGAAACTAATTATTTGTCATGTAGCCACCAGGGGGCGATCGAGACGCTTTGGCTTCACTTTTGGGGACCTGCCATGACGTCCATCTTTAAATTTAGTCAAAGGTGTCAAATTGCAGCATGTGAAAGCAACTCTACCAGAGCCTGTGTCGTTTCCTGCCTACAGATGTTTTCTCTCCATGCTAATATTCAGGAAAAATCTGTTTGTGTTTACAGGGATGTTAATGAGCAGGATGCTTGGTGTGTGAGTGTGTTTGTGTGTGTGTCTTCATGTGTGTGTGTGTCCATGAGAGTATAATTAGTGTGTGCTTCTGTGTGCATGAGTGAATTCTGGAAGTGGAGAGTACATTACTACCTTTGATCATAGAAATATAATGTTTACTCATTTGCACTTTAAGGACGACTCTGCAGAAGCTTTGTTTTTTAGGGGGAACTTGTTGTTGACATGAAAACACACTGATTGGCTCACATCCTATCACTGTTAGACGAATCCTCAGCATTCATATAAATCACTGCCATGATAAATAAAAAAACACACTGGTACACGTAGTTGATTTTGTCCTCATGAGATCGTGGCTTGCTTTTCAAGAAACAATGTTTGCCTGCTGTTGCTTCAAAAAAAAACACGGTTTGAATAAAGTGGGTCTTTTGTGGACTTCTTAAGAAGTTGGAGCATTACTGTATTTATTGTACCACAAAATTATAACATGATGCCCGAATAAAAGTGACTTTATTGATGATTGAGCATGTTGTTGTGCAGCATATCAAACAATATTTAACTAAGACCACATGGTGTTTTGTCAAATCTGGAGAAAAGTAACTGAACATTAGGCTTTTTTTTTTTATTAAATTTTTTTATATTCTCCTGGAATTCATTCGTTTTGATATATAAATGCTTTCACCTGCATTAAATTATACTTTTGGGTTTTCTATGATACATATTCATATATAAATGTTTTCACACATCCAACAATATCATTTAATTGGATTCAATTTTCTGTTCATCTGATGAATGTAACTCAAATGTTGACTTTATTTGACGTTTAGCTCTTTATTGGTATTTACTGTATAAAGTACATATAATAATAAATTGATTTATGAAGTGGGTTTCAAGGTGCCCAATGCTGCTTTACAGAGTTAACTAGGAGAAGAAAATACATTATAATTAAATAAATAAAAATAAAACCAAGGACAATGCTGAATATTCATGCGGAATATATATTTAGCTGCTATATAAATGCTCCACTGTGTTAATGAGTTGGTCACTGAGTTTGGAACTGGGGCAAAACCATTAAAGGACAGAAAAGCCGATGAGCTAAAAGACGAAAACGTCGAAAGATGAGTCTTTGTGTTTTCATCACTACAAACTCTTTCACATCATCTGAAGCCATTTTAATACAAAGATATAGACACATCTGCAAAAGTAAGTTCTATACGTTAAACTCAAGTCCTCCTGCAGATGGGGTGTATTTATGGTTTTGCTGTGTACCAGGATTATTTAGCTGCTTTTTGAAAATGAGCGATCTGATTGAAAAAAATATGTAAAAATCAAATCTATCAAGAGATATCCATTCACCCGTATTCTCTAAAGCTTCCTGGGGGAGCTGGAGCTCCATGTCTTAGGAATGTGGGAGGAAGCCGGATTTCCTACATTAAGAACCCACGCAGACAGGGCAGAACATGCACACTCCTAAAGAGACATATAACACAATGATTTTATGTGTATAAACAAAGAGAGGTGGAGCATTATTTTACATTTTACATCGACAAATCTTGCTCCATGCACTTGAGCCTTCGCCACACATAATTTGGACGTTATATGAGGCTTAAAATGCTCCAACACTTCAGGGAGACATTAAGAAACTCTACCCCTGCACCTGGTTTCCACGTCAGCATTTCATATTGTGTGTGGATGAGAATGCCGCCCTGTATGGACCCGTCAGAGGCTGAATAATAGCAACATCCTGCTAGCGAGGCATTTTCAGTGTGTGTGTGGGGGGGGAGCTGGAGCCATCCATCTTCTATTCCCAGTTTGTCCCTCTGAACAGAGGAGTGTCAAATTACACAGGATTCTGGGCTGGTTTATGGCCGACGCTCAAACAAGCTGCCGACACACTGCGGTTCAAATCGACTCGGTGCAGTTTATCAAACACAAACAGTGTCTCGTGTACAGTCGTGGGAAGTAGAGCATATACACAATCAAGTAAATACAGTACAACAATACGGCGCAGTAGAGCAAACCGCCAAGGCCCAACAACCTGCACCAAATTGCACAAGAAAAACAAATGGGCAGAGAACATCACCCCCTTGGTTCGAAGTAAATATTCTATGTAGCCATGTACTGCTTTCAAAATGAAATAGGTCAATATCAATTCAGTCGGTAGAAATAGAAATATATATTGACTCTTCTCCAGGACAATGTAGTATTAAAGTATTACAGTTTAATCTGATAAAGCTCTGCACATGCAACAGAAACATTAAAATTGTACTGATCGATTATTCATTTTACACCCAGCTTTGAAATGGAGATGATTGCCCATTGTTTGTGTATTTTGTCTTTTCCTCATTGCGAATGAGTTTTGCAATCAGATGCTCAAGTGCATTTGACCCAAAACAAACCATCCAGGTGAGTCATTACCCTCAGCCGTCTGACGGGAGCAGGACGCAGGTTGGTGCACGGCGACGTGGGAGGCAGACGGAATGTTTTCATTCCCAGAGCAAACTCCCCCACATCTTCCTGTCAATAGAACAGAGCTCGGTTAAAACCTCATAAGACCATAATACAGACCGGACTGGCTCACGCTGCAGTGCACGTAGCACCAGTATGATAATACAGATCCCTTAACTGTACTGTAAAGCAAATCACTGGTACCGCGTTAAAATACTAATAAGTATCATCGGCAAACTACATTTTAAGGTTACGTGTGATTATTCCCTGCCACTAGGCAATCAGTTTCTTATCAGTATGAGTAATCTTACAAGTCCTGAGATGATTATCGGAGAAGGGGCCATTTCAGATTTCACAATCTGAAATGTCCTTTAAGCAACATCTTCCTCTGAGAGTTCATAGCTTTCTCATTACTAATAACCAGCTAGCTAATTGGGTATTCAACAGAATGGCTGTAAAAATAAATAATTGTAATGGCTATTCAAATTATTGACTTGTACGTTTTTCCAGAGAAGGCAGGAACTGAGGTACTTGAAGTTCAAGTGCAAGTGGTACTAGAAGTTAAGGAGTACTTGAGTAAAGTGCATTTACACAGTACTTCTGTAAACCTTCTTCCCACAAATGTGTTTTATTCAAAAACAAGTCACTTGATATTATTTAAATCCGTTTCAGAGAGTTTTTTTATTAAATTTATTGCAATTAGTTGTTTTTTTGTATTCAACTTCTCTGTATGTACTACACTATGTGAGTGAGTAACTTTATGTTGCACTTTTCAACACAAGTGATCAAATGTATGCAGAATAAAGAACCAATGACAAAACAGAGCTGGAATATTTGAATCAAGTACATTTTTTATTATTTTCAACTCAGGTTTCTTATACAAATGATTAAACATTTTCCAGGAATGGCAAAACAAACGTAAAACACGAAGAGAAGTGGAGTGCTGTGATTTGGAAAGAATACATGCTCCATCTAGTGGCAATCATTGGCATCGCAAGAACAGCTCCATGTGAAAGACAAAGAAAGATATGTTTATTTATACCAAACACATGCACAGACATGCACTACACACTCATGCAATGGTAGGTAAATTTAACCTCTGCATTTTACCCATCTGTGTGCAGGACACACAGAGCAGTGAGCCACCATGTACGGTGCTCGGGGAGCAGATGTTGGGCGAGTAAGGTGCCTTGCTCAGGGGCACTAGACAGGGTACGGAGACTCTTGGATTTTTGGACAGATCAATCCAGGTTCGTCTTTTGTTGTCTCTCCGTGGAGTCGAACCAGAGACCTTCTCTGCCAATAGTCCAAGTTTCTACCACTAGACCACTGCCTCTCATGAAATGGGGCAAGTCAGAAGAAAGGGTGGCTACATCTGCTGTGTGTGTGTGTGTGTGTGTGTGTGTGTGTGTGTGTGTGTGGTCTGCCCTGCTCTCACATAAGGTGATTAAAACTCTGTTACCTCATCAGTGAACCTCAGGTAGACAACAACTCCCATGATTCCACTCTGCTCCACAACATCAAACTAGGTTTTTTGTTGTTGTTTTGAATGAAACACTCCTAGTTGTTGAAGTTACATATTGGACCTTTACACACGGTGATCATTACCAGTGCAAGAACAAACCACCACACACTGTTCAGGTCAGAAGACTTTCGTTTTCCTTTTGCACGTTTTTTTACATTTATGCATCTGGTGCCTCAACCACTCTCTTGTGGTGAATCCAGCGGGGATCCCCTGCTGTGTTCACACACGGGATTCTCCTGGATTTCCACAGACCTTATACAAGGAGCCAAGTAGAAAGTGTCTCCCTCGGATGTTTGCGTTCATGCATCTCCTCTGAGTTAAGTGCACGTCTGACAGCAGCTTACATGTAGGTATCTTGGGATGTATCCATCAAATGGAATGTGTGTGTTTCTGTATGTAAATCTGAAGTGGTTATTTGAGTCTCCTTGCTTGCTGCTGCTCATGTTACACAACTCTGTAGACAATTGGGTGTTGGACTCTCTCCAAAGATCTCCCACGGAGGTTGATGTCATCGTCTGCTTCTCATTGAAAGCTGTAATGGTTGAATTGCCATATGGAGAACAGATTTCCCTTGGAACGGTATCAGTCATCATCTGATGTGTGTTCCAGGACCTGTTACCTTTATCATAGACTGCATAATTAGAAGCAGAGCGATGGAGTGGGAGGTTTACATTGTGAAAGAGCTGCATTGTGAAACTGGGTGAACCTGGGATGCAGCTTGGGGGGAGTAAGCCCTGATCTGAGGTAGCATGGGAAGAAAGAGGGTGTTTCAAGTGTGTGTTCACTGTTCACTCAATAAGTCTGGTGTGTGTGAGCAGGATAATAAATCCAGCTTCTCTCAGGTAAAGATTTGCTGCTTTTCACCATTTCATATCATAAAGTGAATATTTGGGGGTTTTCAGACAAATAATCACAATGAAGAAGTCGAGTTGGAATCACAGAAATGTATTCTTTTAGACCAAAATATGAAAGTTCTAAGTTTTCTATGAGCGAGTTGTATAGTTTTTTTTCATGTGTATGTAAAAGATGAGTGTGACCAAACAGCCTTAAACCTCCTGAAGGAACTGGTCCACTTCAGGTAGTTTAAAACTGGGTCAGACATCTCCTGGCTGGTGTGCACATTCATCACATGGAGCCAATACAACAGGTGGATGGTGGGAGGAATGAAGGATTTCTCTGAATAAACATTAATTAACTTGTAACCATCCGTGCCAGACAACATTAAATAAGGTGACTTACATAAATCTTTGCAGCCACAGGATCGACAAAGCAACTGCATCCTTCAACAAGAACACAAACAAATATCATCACCAAGCGTTAGGGGCTATTAGGGACCAATAAACATTAATAACATAAAGTGAATTAGGGTATACAATAAGGTAACATAATGCAAAGTAAGGAAATAAACTCAACAATAGACACAATGAAATCAAACAAACTTACTGGTGCAAGTCTACATGATCTCAAACGAAGGAACAAGGCTGGTGACTCCCAGACCCTCCCCTTTCAAATCTCCTCCCCTTGACAGGTACGAGCCCTGGACTCACACAACGGGCCTTTATTCTGGTTTGAGATTCTTTAACAGATATTCTACAAATGTAAAAGTCCCAAACACTGATCCTGAAGTCCCTCAAATGCCTCATGAGTCGTCTAGTACCGACAAGCATTTTGTAGGTCAAAGGTCACAGTGGGCCCACAAAACATGCTTTTATGATCTAAAATCTGCCTTTGGATAATTTCTGTTTTAACTGGTTGACACTTGAAAAAAACACACAGGGCAGAAATTCAGTGTGTGGGTGGGGGCGGTAATCTCCGATCAACGTGTCGAAACCTGCACGAATATTTACAGGCACATCTACCCGGAGTGTTTCTATCAAAAAACAGACACGTGAGGGAAGAAATGTGTTCACTTCCATGTTCCAACACAACTTTGAAGTTTGAACACTGTGGATGAATATTCAGGCCGGTTCTGAAGCTGTAAAGTGTGTCACTGGGGGCCAGGAGGCCTCAACAAGTCTTTTTATGCTGCTGTGTGACATTAAATCAACATAGTGGGGTCACTGTTTGATATGCGGAGATGGCAGAGAATTGAAATGTACTTAGGCAGCAGCTTAACACTGCAGTTGCATCACTGTGGGTTGTGATGTCTCCTGCACACGTGCAACAGTACAGTCTTTATGATATGAGCTGCATTATAGAGCCAAAACAAACTTGAGGAGCCTTCTTTCCTCCCCCTGAGGCTCAGTTATCTCTGAGTGATGACAATAACGATGATGCAGCGCTATCTGCTGCCCCCTGCGGGCTCACTGCGAGAACTGGCGCTGTGATGGAAGAAGAAACACCCCTTTAACCTCCTTTACTGCAGGCAGCAGCCTTGTTTACCTACACACAAGCACTGGAATCCACACATGCACGTACATAGGTTAAATAGGGAGGTCAAATAATCTGTACATGCAGCTAGTTTTGGTGTGAAAAAAACAGAAATAACACTGCATGCGTTGATGTAGGTTGAAATTAAGATTAAGATTAAGATGCATTTATTAGTCTCAAACACATGCACAGACATGCACAGGCACACTCATGCAGGTAAGGAAATTTAACCTTTGCTTTTGACCCATCTGGTGCAGGACACACAGACCTTATATAATAAATACAGTTGATCTGATAAAATTGCTTTTGCAAAAGTGGTAAATTCTGCAGGGAAAATCCAAAACCCTCACATAAATGTCTACAACCTAGAAAAACCCTAAACCTAAAACCTGAAAAAAGGACTTAGCCCCAAAGAATCTTAAACCTAAACAATTATAGACCTTTAAAGAAATGTAAGCCTATAACAAATCCTGCATAAAATAATACATAATTATATAATAAATCATATTTGAATCAGGGCTCATGCAGTTGAGCGCATTACTTTCCACACGTACATGTGAAACCAAAGCTTTGAACGTAGCATGATGCGTCCGTCGGGCACAAACAAGCGTGTTTACGCACGGCGTAGAACGCCCACTCCGGCGCTGTGCACGAGCGGATTGGCTGCTAAAGATAACGGCGACTCTGTGCGCGTTGTGGTTGGCCGCGGCTCTTCTGGCCATTACGTTATGCTTACTCCACACACACAGGCAGTCGGAGAGAGGGAAGACGTAATGGTTTGATTCCCTGTGCACTTGCCATGGTCGTCGTCCTGACATTACTCGGCAGATTCCTCGAACGGGAGGTCCAATGAAGGTACGCGACTCCATCTGCGGTTGCTTTGTGCTTCGGATTCGAAAGTGATGCGGGTTTATTATGTGGGGCTTTGCGCACGATGCTGCACTGCGAGAGGAAGAGGAATACCTCCGTCCTCACGTCAATTAATGTTGTTGGTGTGACACTTAGTTGCGATTACATCAACAGGCGTTTTGCGCTTTTACGCATTATTGGCTGCTTGGGTTGAACTTGTCATCAGATATCCACTCGCCTGCTGCTGCTGCTGGTCCTGCTCTTGTCCGTATGATTTCCATTTTCTTGGCGAGTGTGCAACCCCTCTGGAAACGCTCTCCCCTGCGTGTCATAAACACTAGGTACAGTGTGTAGCCTTTAAATGAGCCCGATCTGACCCCAATGAGATAGTTCATTGGACTAAAGCCGGCGGAGCGACGTCCATTCACCGCCAGGCTCTAATCCGCTCTAATGAGATAGAGACTGCGGTCATTGAGAGAGAGAGAGAGAGAGCGTGGGGATGTTTGGGAGACGTCTCGGTGTTGACACACACACACACACACACACACAAGGTTCGGATCTCCTCTCAGGTCCGGGGCCAGTGGAGTCTCCCCGCTGTCAGACGGTGTGTGGCTCCAGCTGTGGTCCTGCAGCTGGAGCAGAGTCGGGCTGCAGCAGCGGGAGGAGCGAACTGGGGGGGGGGGGGGGGGTCTGGGCAGCTCGAGCTGAGCTCAGGACCTGGTAATAATGAAGATGTTGGCGATGATGTCATCGGTGCACCGGTGGAGGCAGGTTTGTGGCTCAGTGAGAGGTTAGACAGAGCTGGTGCCACCATCATCCACCACCACCATCAGCATCAGCATCATCAGCATCATCAACATACATACATGCATTATGTAAGAGTAATGAGCTGCTGTTTGATGCATCTGGCACTGGATCACATGTAATTGCAGTGAGGATGTGTCCTGCTGGGTGCGCTGGTCTGTAAAACATCTGTTATTGCAAAGTAATTACATGCACATACTCAAATACTTTGCACTGGAAAAAATACAGCCACTGTACTGTACTGTATTTATTCTCTCTGACCTTCATTTCATAGAGAAGCATTATCATAATTGTGTGTGTGGTGGGGGGGGGGGGGGGCTGTCATTGCAGGTACAAGCTTACTAGCTATCTAGTCCTGTCCAGTCACATAAATCTATATTTAAATATCTCAATGTTCTTGGGGTGAATGAGTGTGGTCTCTACGTGAAGGAGATGCTGGTGATTGGTTACTTTAACCAAATCCACATTTCATAGTGTGTGTTTTGGGAATAATGTCATTCTCGAGTTCAGGTTTTCAGTCAACATTGGACAAAAATATAGTTATTTAGTATTTCAGCTTTCATACACATCCAGAGTATTGCAAGGTTTAAAAATCACTTCGTACCTTAGCTAAACACTTTTTTCTAACCTAAGTATATATTCTTGTATAATCAATTTACCTGCAGAAAATTATCATCACTGTTTCCCTATAAAACAAAAAGGACTTTATTTTTTAATTTTCTAATCTGATTCAAATTGAAAAGCAGCTGTATAGCCCCTGTGGAACAGACGGTGTTAGCGTAGCTCACATCTACTGCCCTCACAGTGTATGTGTTATCAATACCAATCAGTGATGCAGTCCTGGGCTAAATATTTTAATGCAAATTCATATTTGATAAACATTTTTAATTCTTTCCTTTCAAAATCCATCTTATCTTTTCATATAAACTGGACGTCACAGACGCAAACACTAATCTCTGCTGAAATTATAAAATGTCCCAGTGCTGCAGCTCAGCGGCTCATGCTCATATTCCCGATGAGAAATGTAAGTTGACTTAGGGCTGACTTCTAAAGTGGATGGAGAGGTCTAAAGCTGTAAAGAGAGTCCGGGGGCCACGGCAGATATCTGGTGCTGGTTGTAAAACAGTCTGGTTATGCTTTAATATTCCAGGACAAACTCTGCAGCAGTCAATATGTGTTTGCATCGCCGAATCGAAAGCTCTCTCCAGGCTAGATCCTCGCCGAGTCCTCCTCTGCCCTCGGAGTAAACTGTTTAAACATTTTACTTTGCAGACACAAATCCAAACTTAGCCTGTAGCCGACTTTAATGTGCATATCTCTCTCCAGACTCCCTCTCTGCATGTGATGTCCGCAGGCGGCAGCAGACACGACTGAATCAAGAACATCTCGCGCAGGATTCACTAATGTGTAGTCTAAAATTGAGTCTTATCATTTTAGACAAACAACGAAAGGCCGTAAATTAATTTATTTATTGTCTCTGGCGAAATTACTCCCCGGTCCGAACCGTCGGGCGACTGGATCCACTTTCACCGGCGTCAGTGACATCACCAGAGAAATAAAAAAGGGTTCAGCCGACAGGGAGAGGAAATGAAATGTGAGAGAGAGACAGCTCCCGATGGAGATATGGTGAATGATGACGCTTTATGATAGTGCACAGATGTTTACTCTGCAGGCATCTTAATACTCTCAGTCTGGGTTATACTGTCTCTATGTATTGATCGCTGCTGATGTGTGCAAAAGCATAGACTGTGATTGAGCCTTGAGATGATACATAGCATTAGACAGAATTTGCCAACTAACAGAAAGATTTGTTATAACGTATACAGATGTAAGTCCTTCATCAGTTTAGCTCTCCATCCATCCATCCATCCATCCATCTATTCATTCTCTTCCATTTATACTTTGAGGATCGCACGGGCAGCTTGAGCCAATCCCAGCAGACTTTGGGCGAGAGGCGGGTCACACCCTGTAGGTCACCAGACAATTCAAAGTCTCAAGTTAACACAATCCCAATCTGCATGTTTTTGGATTGTGGGAGAAGATGCCATCTCCACACACAAAGGCCAAGGTCAAGCTGGGATTCGAACCAGGAACATTCTTGCCGTGAGGTACCACTGTAACACATTACCTCTATGAATCAATATTCAGACTCAAGATAGACAGTGTACAAAAACTGGATCAATATATATGCAGCAGGACTAGAGAGTAGAAGTTCTCCCCAAGTTCTGCAAACTAATTTGAATGTGTGAAATTGGTGGATTTCCCTTTTAAATTGCTCCACCGAGGTGTGGTGGACGGGTTTGCAGGTCAGGCACAACTGAATTATGTCAATATTTGATTTTATGAATTCTTCAGCAGAGAAGGTCCCCGGTGCGAATCCCAGCTTGGTCTTTCTGTGCAGCGTTTGCGTGTTCTTCATGTGTCTCGTTTCCTCCCACAGTCCAAAGACATGTAGAGTGAGGAAATAAATTGTCCGTAGGTGTGAATAGTTGTGTGTCTCTGTGTGTTGTCCTGTGATCCGCGAAGGATAAACTATAAATTATAGAGTTTTGCACTAAGGTAAAAGTATCTATTATTTTGCTATGAAGATATACATTTGTGATGAATCATCAATGTGAGGGAGTACATTGATTTTATTCCTTTTATTTTAATAGTCTATCGTGCAGAGATACAGGAAACATAAGGAGAGAGATGATAAGCTGTGGATGATTCCTGTTTTGTGGTTACTCACTGTTACCATTAGACTCAATGGTTCTGGGCACCTGGTTGTTTTTAGGTGTTTAATGCCCTTGACTTGATTGACATTGACTTTAATGCATCAATGTCACGAGTCAACTTTCTCCGGTTGTGTTCGGTATAAATCTGAGAGGGAACCTTTTCGGCAGAGGTTGCTCAGAAGGCACCTGACGCTGCTCGGAGGTAAGAAGTCTTATCTCACGGTTTCAGACTCGTTTCAGCTCCAATCTCCACCCATTTACACCTCAATATGGTTCCGCCCAGTATGTTAACACCTGTCTGTGTTGATACAGTTTTTCTTTTGAAGCTGTATTCCAGGGGTCAGATAACCGTTCGTGGACTCAGGCCTGAACGAAGCTGATTATCATTCCCTGGTGGTTCTTCTATTTAAATCTGTGGCACATTTACTTGTTGCTGCCCTCCCCTCTCGCTGGCCCCCTGGTTTGTTTGTGCACTGCGTCCTGGTTGTTTGCTGGTCGTGTTCCAGCAGCAGTGTGAGAAATGTCTCAATTATGTGGCCCAGTCCCAGAATTCCCAGTGTCCGGAGGTGATTGGAACCAACAGAATCCATCACTGTAATAAAGTATTTCCAAGGAAACATAAAAGATACAGCTGACAAAGGGGTTCTGGTGTTTGCTCTTGTCCCTTGTTTGTGTGTGTGACTCCCTGCCCGCAGAGCTAACCGGGCGCTAATTGAAGTGACAGAGGGATCTCTTGCTGCTGGCTCACCGCCGGATAACACTGTTTTCATTGGAGGGCTGCCGCGGAGGATGCACTAAATATTCCTTCTCAGTTGCTTCACTCCCTCGCGAGGAGGTTTTGTATCTGACCTGCGAGACTTTTTGAGCAGCCGAACATCGGGTCAAGTTTAGGCCTGGGGCAAATAAATCAAGTTGTTATGCATCCTGGTGTTAATGTGTGCGCATAAAGCTACGGGAGTCTGGGAAGCAAGATGCTTGTGACAGATTGAAATCAGGAGAAGATGCATGAAGCTAAGAATAGTCTGTTAACATCAGATGAATTAATAGCAGCTAATAAATGACATTTAATAATTTATGAAGCAGAAAGATGAAACATTTACTTCTTCTAGCTTCTCAATTTTAAAGAATTTGTGTCTTATCTTAGTGTCAATATTTGTATGTTTTGAAATGTTGGTTTGATAAAATAAGGTTTTTTAAAGATGTCACCTTGAACTGGGGGGCAGAGGTGATGAGCATTTGTCTCTATATGTTTTAACTTTTGTTGACCAAAGGATGAAGTATTTAGTCGCGATATTAGTGTGTCGGAAATCTAATAAATGAATGAAATAATAAGTGAATGGTTTGAAACCCATCCTGGACTGTGCGACTGCAGCAAGGGGCTGGACCTTCCTCCACCTTCTTCACCGTGACTCCACATATAGTGCCTGCCTCCTAAGATTACGTAACGAATCCCTAAGTATATGGAGTGAGGTCAGATCACAGGGTGTTTGTGACAAGTCGGAGCGGAGCGCCGCCTGAGGAAGAGATGTGGCAGCACCCTGTGAACTCCCTTACTTTCCCGCACAGAGCCGGGGAACCACAGAGGGCCCACATTATGCTCATGTCAGCTATTGATTCTGCAGGCCGGGGGGAACAACAGAAGACATATTCTCCTCCTCGCTGACCTCCCTTCCTCCCTCCTTCGTCTCATCAGTATGCTCCAAGGGGCCGGGCATCCCATCACGCCATCTTTGCTCCGTGTCTCCGGCCCGTCTCGTGGTCAGCAAACACATCCGGCCGAGTCCTTCCGTGTGGGCTGGAGCTGCTCGAAGTCACGGCTCTAGTTTGCACGTTTTCCTCAGGTCAATATAAGATTCTCACCCTCTCATTTGATCGTCACGGTGCATGCTATCATCTGCTTCATTTGTGGCGTATTTATTTATCAGATTGTGCAAAATAATGCAGTGACTGAGAAGTTTAACCAAGGATCTCTTTGGAAAAATGTCATTAATAGGAGCTTTCAGAGGCTTCTCCTGCCTAATTATCTCTAACCTCGAGGACTGTTCAAGAGCACTCTCGGTAATGGGCTGTCCACTACTCCCCTCCTCCCTCGCTCCCTCCCTCCCTTTCTTTCCTTCTCATTCATTCATCCCTCTTGTTTTAGTCTCTCAGCCTTTGTACCAGGAGAGAACGTGTCCCAAAGACATGCAGGGTACAGTAGAGGCCGGGGGTGGATGATTCATTATGGTTTAAATTAATTAGTAAGGGCACCAATAAAAGGAAAAAACTCATTTATAGAGCATGAGGTGAATTGTTTTAGTGTGAGAATAATAATCAATCATTCACATTTTATTTGTACAAACCACATTCCATAATCACAATTTGATTTATAACACCCTCTGCCCTTCACCCTCGACCAGAGGGACGCGTCCTCCTGACTGTTAAACTCGGATTCAGTCTCTAAATTATTCCATGTGCTCGCAGCGTTGAAGGTTTTGCAGACAGTAGTGAATCATTTCACTTTTTTTTTGCCCTGGATTTTGAGTCTCCGGCGCGAGCAAGCTGCCCTACTTTGTCTGCGGAGGTACTGCAGGCGCTATTCAGGGCTGAGAGAAATCCCCAGCTCGTCTGCTTTTCAGCTATTTACACGTGATTCTGCTAAAAAAGACACAAGAGCCGATCATCAGATCTTTAGCGGAGATAGAAACGAATGAGTAATCATTTAATTACCTCAACGTTGACATGATAATTGTAGTTTTTACACAAACACAATTCTGTCTCCATGAATTCAGAGGACATTGATTTCCTGTAATCGTACTCAAACCTTAAACATAGTTATTATGTGCTTAACCCTAAAGCTAAACTAGGCCTAAACCTTAACATTAAAACAGGTCTTCACCTTAAAATCGAATGATTTACGTGATGGGAACGGGATTTTTGTAACTATAAGTAAGACAAGTCCACATAATGTGAATGTGTAAACAGAGTTAGGTCCCCACAACATGGGTAATACCTGGACCACACACACACGAGACACAAGCACAATAAACAACAACATCACAGCGTGGTAACTAATTTAATCAGTTTATATTAATCACAACATGATGATGTTGGAATCTAATTCATAATTACTTGTACTTTGTTCAATCGTTACTTCAGTGCAGAATGCAGGATGTGGAGTTCAGGGTTTGAATATTTCATAAATATGTTGTTTAGCTTCAATGAGGAGCTGGAATGAGCCGATACATAATACATATGATTCTGTCTGTGACTTTCCCTCTTTAAAGCTGTGGAAACATTTCTCTAAAAGTTTCCCTGTGTGTTTCTATCTGTTCCTTTAGGCCGGGGCATCGTCCATGTGGGCGTCATGCTGCGGGCTGCTGAACGAGGTGATGGGCACGGGCACGGTGCGGGCGCAGCAGCCCGGGTTCGGAGCGGGCGCCGGGCCCTTCCGCTTTGCCCCCAGCGCCGGATACTCCACCTACCCGCCCACCAGCTCAGGGAGCGCCGGCCAGCTGTGCAAGGCCTGCGGACTGGCCTTCACCGTCTTCAGACGCAAGGTACACAGGAGCTGAGTGAACCAGGTTTCAGGGACAATACCAGAGATTGTTTTAGGAGAGATGTCCAAAACAGCAAGTTGACATACCAGCTGCCTAGCCCCCCCCTTCCAGGTCAGAGCAACATCAACATGAACTGCAGGGACGAGGGAACCTGCTTAAATAATCCTTCACCTTCCACATTTAGTCAGTGTTTTCTTTTTTAGATGTGTGTCTGAGTTATGCAATCATTGCGTGCAGCGGTGAGAGGGACTGCTCATTCATGGTGCATTCAAGGAAACACTGACATCCGTAATTACTGATTCACTTGCTGAGCAGAGATCCTCTTAATGTAAAATCCTGGGAACTAGGCCTTTCAATTAAGTGAATTAAATCCATGTTATATTAAATCCTTATTTCACAAATTTGTCTCTATTTTTAAGGTTGTATTCTTTTTGGGAAGTGAACAACCTCAGTATCTCCACATGCTGTATCACACATTTAACACGCTATTTAAGAGTGAACGGGAGTACAAAATAACCGGGTCAGACTGACATGAATTGACTGGATTAGAGCAGTAAGTGGAAAAGCACAGAACTCTAATACACGAACAGTTACAGGATCATCATGTTCAGTGCAACATGCACATATAATAAAATAAACAGAGGCAGCACGTTCTGCACTGTGACAACAAACTTATCTCAAGTTCAAAGTCTCTGATGAAAAGTACATTTACTCAACAAACTGTACAAGTACCTCAAAACTCTACTTGTACTTTATTTCTGATCGATGGGACTCACTTCATTTCAGCATTAAATATATGTTTTACTCAACAACACTCAACAATAGTTACTACCTTTCACATGCACATACACACAGGAGTCTAGTTGCTGTTATCAGTTCCACCGTGGAGGGATTTCTGCTCTAGATTTCTAAAGTTTGTGGGCAGCAGCAGACATACATATTTATTCTGGTATTTCCAGGGGTCTCTGCCAGTGTCAGAGTTTAATGCCGGCGTGTCCTCGCCGCTTCAGATCGCTCTATCGCCATGCAAACACCAGGTGCCCGTCTGCCGGCGGGTCGATTCCTGCATGTTTGTGTGCGAGCGTGATATTTCCACAAAATGAAAAGAGACGTGCCGGAGGATTAAGGGCCGATGATTGAAGAACTGGATCTGTTGCGGTGGAAATGTGCTTGTGCGTGTTTGTGCGTTACTGATAAGAAGATGTTTGCCGTGGTGGTCGACCTGCTCCCCTGCACGTTTGAAGTGTCAGTCCACTCCAATGCTCTGTATCAGTGTTCAGCCTCTAAGATGTCAGACATCACCAAGAACTGCTGACAGTTGAGTCTTTTTTTACTTTATTCTTTCCCTAAAACTCGAGCGCAGGATATGAGCTGCAGGATCTAATGAACACAAGATGAAATGTGCAATGATAGAAAACAGCAAGAAACAGTGGATCCTCACTTCAGAGAAACTGGAACATGCAGATTTTTTGGACATTTTTATTTCACAAATAACTCAAAGAATTTCTGATCCATTTCCAGCCAATCAACTTGGCACCTGAGCCCTCATCTATAAATCACTGACATCCAACTACATTGAAAATACAAACATTCATCAAAGAAATTTCAAAATCCTTTTTTTAATGTTTGACCTGATGGTTGTTGTCCAATCTTAACCTGTTATGTACATTCAATATTTTTCTTATTGTTGCTTTGTTGTAAATGTCTTCTACTTCTTTTATGTAAAGCACATTGTCTTTCATGAATCGTGCTTTATTAATGAAGTTCGTTATCATCAAAGTAAGAAAAATGTCCACTCATTTACACAAAATTGAAAACTAATCATTTAGTGAATCGATAAAAAAGTGTTCTCCTGTTATCGTGCAGCAGCTTCAGTGAAAGTTAGTCAATGGTGAATTATTGTTTTTCAAACTAAAACAACGTGAACAGATACTGTCGCTATCTCAGTTCCATCTTATGACCCACTTTCCTCAGCTCAAGTTAATTAAATCCCTGTTGCGATTCATTTATTCATCAAAAGTGACGTGTGGGATAAATAGTTTCTTATGCTCACAGAAGGCCGACATCAGGGCCAAATTACCAATAATGAAAAACACATTTTCTTAAGTGAATGCTGTGGATTGAATTACTCTAACAATGAGTTTGGTCGCTTCAGTCAGATGAAAAATTATCGCTTATCACATCATGCCAGTCGCTGACTCTCTTCCTCTCTTCCTCTCTTCCTCTCTTCCTCTCTTCCTCTCTTCCTCTCTTCCTCTCCTCCTCTCTTCCTTGCCTCCTCTCTTCCTCTCTTCCTCTCTTCCTCTCCTCCTCTCTTCCTCTCTTCCTCTCTTCCTCTCCTCCTCTCTTCCTCTCCTCCTCTCTTCCTCTCTTCCTCTCTTCCTCTCTTCCTCTCCTCCTCTCTTCCTTGCCTCCTCTCTTCCTCTCTTCCTCTCTTCCTCTCCTCCTCTCTTCCTCTCTTCCTCTCTTCCTCTCTTCCTCTCCTCCTCTCTTCCTTGCCTCCTCTCTTCCTCTCTTCCTCTCTTCCTCTCCTCCTCTCTTCCTCTCTTCCTCTCTCTCTCTCCTCCCCAGCACATCTGCTGCGACTGTAAGAAGAGTTACTGCGCCCTGTGCTCGGTGCTGCAGGAGAACCTGCGCTGCTGCACAACCTGCCACCTGCTGCGCGGCACGGCCTTCCAGCGGCCCCGGCTCATGCAGCTCCGGGTCAAAGACCTGCGCACGTACCTGCTGCTGCGCAACATCCCCACGGACACGTGTCGGGAGAAGGAGGACCTGGTGGACCTGGTGATGTGTCATCAGGGGTCGAGGGAGCCCCAGAGTGCGGTGCTGGAGGTGGAAGAGGACGAGGAGGAAGAGGATGAGGAGGACGAGGAGGAGGAGGAAGAAGAGGAGGAGGAGGACACACACGAGGAGGAGGAAGACGAAGGGGGAGATGACACAGACAGTCTGCACTCGCTCCCCCACTCGCACGCCGCCTCGCCCCGCTCCGCCACACGCTCCGCCTCGGAACAGTCAGTCCTCTCCGCCTCTCTGGGAGATGTGCTCAGCCCGAGTGACAGCTCAGGGACCACCAGCCAGGTCTGATGCACACACACACACACACACAAAGATACACACTCTCACACACACACACACAAACACAAAGATACACACATATAGAGGCAGGCATTCACTCACTCACTAATCTCCATATGCCATACTTCTCTCACATCTGCCCTCATTCTATCCAAGATAATTAGTTTCAGAGGTGAAATCAACTTATTTACAAGTTTCCAGTCAGGACGAGGCTCCTTCCCCTCAACTCCCCAGCAAACAATGTCTTCCCTTTCCATTACTCTTTCCATTTCACCTCCATCGAGGAGGTTTTTTGTTTTCACCCCTGTGTATGTTTGTTGGTTTGATATCAGTTAGCAACATTACACAAAATATACAGGATAGATTACCACCAAACTTGGAAGGATGTGGAAGGAACCCATAAAACACAGTGACAAACCACATGTGATTTTCTTTTTTTTTCAGTCTCTTTAACATTGCAAGTTTCGACATTTTCATTAATTTCCCAGTGAATAATTCAAGGATGTGGATGAAAACAACAGAACACATTTAAGGAGCTGATATCTTGATAACTTGATTGAATTTAAAGGCGTGGGTTGGAGTATCGCTCCACTGAGTGGTATTCAGGTTTCTCTCTTTTTGTTCGTCCTCTCATGGTGCTTTGCTCTGAATGAAGTGTCTCTGCATGAAAATCCACAAACTGGGAGGATTTGATTTCCCTCCACTGACATACAGGAAGTGGAAATGTGGTTGATAGGTTCAGATTAGAATTAGAGGTTTGGTTCATGCATTTAGTTCTAATGGTTGAGGTTCGGGTGAGGAGACACTGGATGTGTTATGTAAATGAGTGTCCTCACAAAGATAGAAGTACCAGTGTTTGTGTGTGTGTGTGTGTGTGTGTGTGTGTGTGTGTGTGTGTGGCTCCCGGACCAGCCGGCGACGCAGCTTAAGCCCTTTGCCTTTTTTAGGTCTGTTACATATAGGCTGAGTCTGTTATGTAACAGCCACACAGGTTGAGAGACTCCCCACAGCATCCCAGCTGCAGAGATACAACACAAACACTGGAGTTCATCCCTCCTCTCATCCGCTCATAGATAATATCCCTCTGTGTTGTTTTTTTTCCTCCTCTCACCCTGTGGGACATGAGGGCTGTAAGATCCTTTTGTTGTTTGGGTTCTTTACTAGCGACAGAACTATATTCTCCAAACCCACGTTTCAGTTCAGACTTTGATTTCTGAATCCAACTTGCACGTTCCAACACTGCTGATTTAAATGTGTCGGGGGGGGGCCACAGTAAAAGGGTGTTCACCATCTTGAGCCAATTAAACTGGCCTAACGTTCACCACAGGCAAGATCCCTCAATGTGACACAGGCAGTTATAGGTGTGATGAGTAATATTTACAAAATATCCCGACTTCTTATAGAACTAGACTGACACTCAGTCCCTTTAAGGTCAGCCTGGAAGAAATTACACACTCATAGATGTCAGTCCCTCTGTTCATCTCATAGTGTTAAATAAAGTGATAACAAAAAAATCCTGGATCTTCCCCTTTGTCCGGAACAGTGCCAAAATTGAAATATTTCTTGGCGGTTGTCCCATCCTTTCAACGAATCTGTGAGTAGTTTTTACATAATCCTGCTAAAAAAAATACTAGAAGAAAACTCTGACTGGACACTTTATCACCATACTGCACATATATGTACATGTATTGAGATCATCCAGAAAATTGTACACAGCACTAGTTCACAGATATGCGTCACAACATTTTCAGAGTTGAAAAAATATCTAGGATCTGCAACGTTAATGGAATCCACTCTGAAACTTATTGTGTTTGGTGTAGTTCAAATGTGATAGATATTGAAGGGACAATGAGGAATAAATCAGAGTTTGTGCCACTCAGTCACTCTCTTGAACTTAATCATTATGCTGAGCTGAATAAAATATTCTTTTAAACTATTCTTTTAAATGGTGAACATCAGACTGAGTCCCTATAACTCAAACAGCGCATGTTTTTACGAGGAGGGATTTCATAACGTGTGATGAATCAGTTACTGTGTGTCTCAATGGGCTGAGCGGTGACTAATGAGAGTTTAAACACAATTGAATTGACTTCAGTGTTTTGATCTCCGCCCACACAGGAGCATGAGGATACTCCAACGGCGTCCCTCTTGAACCTGGAGCCCACAGAAAATATCGTAGAGGTGTGATGCCTGTGTTTTTAATATAAATATATACGTAGAGCTGAACGATGTTGATAAGTAAAAGAGGCTGATCCTGCAGTTCCGTTTCCCGTGTGTGTTGTAGGTCAGTCCGGCCACACAGAGGAGGATCAGGGCTTCCCTGTCTGATCTGGACACCGAGGAGGCGATAGAGAACCTCTCCGTCCGCCAGCTCAAAGAGATTCTCGCCAGGAACTTCGTCAATTACTCCGGCTGCTGCGAGAAGTGGGAGCTGCTGGAGCGAGTGCACCGGCTCTACAGAGAAAACGAGCTGAACAGGAAATCGAGTGAGTTGGATTTCACTTGTTTGTTGAATTTGTGTGACCTCCCGTGTTCCGTCTAATATAAAATACTGTTTTCTCCCTTTTTTCTTTAGTGGAAAATGTGAGCATAACTACAGGTAATTGTCTCTCCTAATTTACTTGTTGCTTTTTACGTATGGAATAAACTCCCACCTTGCCTTTAATCTGTTTAATTCAACACAGTTTCCTACACTAATACATTTTCTCTTTCACTGCTCATTCTTATCTCTAAAGTGGTTGCATATCCTCCACCTCTCTGCAACAGTGGTGTTGGAGGTAAGATGTCTTTATCATAAAAACATGTTTTGCATCACCTCCATGAAGTGATACCGCACATTTCACTTTTTCACATTTCACATCTCTGCATGATCCAACCCTTTGTTAGAGCCCGGCTGATCTGGAATACAAATATTTGAATACCGATATATCTGCTACATGTTAGCAGGAGAAAATCAGATATGTTTTTAGTGAAGATCTATAAAATATTTATATATATATATATATTTTTAATACCACAGGATCTTTTTTCTCATTAAATTATGACTTTAATTCGTAATACTGTGGCTTTTTTTCTTGTTAAATTACGACATTATCCTCATCAAATTATGAAAACCGTCAATATGGCCCTAATACAATTAAAGCATAAATTGTGTTATTACTGCAAATTAAAAGAAAACAAAAATACAACCAGATTTAAAGAACTTGAATTAGAATTGAACTAGAATAATTGTGAATCTTTCCTGCATAGTTTATTCTGTTAAACGCAGACAGCGATAAGTCTGTGAAAGGTTTTTTTATCTGCCAGCTGATAGATCGGTCGGGCTCGAGCCATTTTTACCCTCTTGATCCTTTTTATCATCCTGTGCATTATCCCATTATGGTCGATTGAGTCATTATCTCCTGTCTTTCTCGGCGTCTGCACGTTCTGTCACTCGTGTCTCTCCTCCTTTGTGCAGCGTCTCGTTTCATCCTCTCGTCCCGTCGTTAATGCACTCTCTCTCTCTCTCTCTCTCTCCGAGCTCTTACCTCTGAGATGAGTCATCGCATTACTTCAGTGGCAGCGCGTCTCCGTCAGGTGTAATTACGTTCTCAGACTTCCTCTGGTTCTCCTGTTGACGTGAAGGGCTTGACGATGGTATTAATGGTTCGCGGTGGAGGGCCGAGCCGACAGGCCGCGGCTCTGTGGGCCTTCTGCAGCGGCGAGCAGCAGGAGCAGATTTAAGCCAATGAGCTGATCAGTCAGCTGTCAGACGTTTGACTCCTGTGAACCAGTGATGGATTAGTGGCACATTTTGAACAAATGTTTAAAAAATGTTAAATGTAGTTTCCATATTCTTGGTTTCAAATGAGCAGAATTTACATAAGCTGTCTTTTTGTTGTTGTCACTTTCGGTCTCATCACACGATCTGCAGCAGCAGATGGGGTTTTACTTTACGTCCATGTTGGTTATTAGCTCCATCGAGAAGGGTTTGTTCTCATCAGGCTCGTTGCCCGCTGGCTATCGTCTGAATCTGTTTCTAGAGATTAAGTTTTCATTGGTAGTTAGTTGTTCAGCAGGATTGAATTTGGTGGAGGACTGGGGCATAAATGAAGGAATGAGCCATTCCACTTTAGAGCTGATACACAGATGAATATCAGTTTTTGGATACAGCTGCATGTGCGGAGGTGTCCAGGGCTTCGTGCATCTACTTCAGCTCGGATTCTTTAGCTGATTTATTGACAGACGTGGTATTTATAAGAATTTGTAAAATGCTGACAAAACATTTTAAAAAGGATTTGTAAACTTTATAAGTAGTGAGTATAGAATTAGATGAGATGGTCTACTGCAGGTCATAGCAGGGCCAAACAGAGGTGAATGATGTTACTGCAGGATCGGAGGAGTTATGTTTGTCTGTCTTTTGATTAGGGGAAGTTGTTTGATTTTGGTGCAGATCTGAATGAGTGGGGCGGATCCCGGATTCTATTACGTTGTGAGAAGCAATTTTTCAACATTTTCGTGGATTTCTAAGAGAATAATTTATATATCTTGACAAAAAAATGTGACACATTTAGGCTGCTGATGTTTAAGAGGGTCCAAACAAATCTGGATTCTAGTGAATTTGAATGTGTTAATGAAACTGCTGTCACTGTAACCTAACTCCATCTTTCCCCCCACAGACGGTGTCAAAGCTCAGCTGACTGCCGACGAAAACCTGTGTCGCATCTGCATGGACGCCATCATAGACTGCGTGCTGCTGGAGTGCGGCCACATGGTCACCTGCACCAAATGTGGAAAGCGGATGAGCGAGTGCCCCATCTGCAGGCAGTACGTGGTGCGGGCCGTGCACGTCTTCAAGTCCTAAAGACTCCCGGGCGTGTGAGCGGCGGAGCGCCCCCCCCCCTCGGGCGCGCACACGTGGGGCCAGAGCTCTGACTTCACCACTGAGGAAGAAGTGCTGTGTATGACGTCTCACACGGGGGGGGGGGCTAATGCTGCAGCGGGCGCGAGCAACTCCCCCCGGAAACCAGGCGGTTGCCTCTGGCCTGGTCTGGTTCCCCCTCCTCCCCTCTCTACTAACTCATGCTCCAGTCCCACTGCTCCTCCCGGGTGGACCGTCATCAGCCGCACCGGGAAACAGACACACACCCTCTCTCTTCATCTCTCTAGGGTCTGATAAACACACAGCAGACCCCCCCCCCCCCCACACACACACACACACAAACACACACACACACACACTCACCCCTGCCATCCCTTTCTACTCTCTTTCGAGATCCTACTCGCAGGAGAGGAGGTGGAGAGGACGGTGACTTGAAGCCGAATCGGTTTGTTTCCGACGCAGCGCGGTGAGAAATGTAAGACCCCAGGGGGAGAGTGGATACGGTTCACACAGTCATGCCACATGACGCCGTGCGCCTCTCTCCCTCAGTGTTCTCTAGGATGTGCAATATCAGAGAAAAAAAATAATTTCAAGAGACTTACTCACACGTGTTTTTAGTCGTCTCACACGCAGGAGGCTGTGAGGTGCCAAACGTCATGCCTTTGTCTGATGATTGGGTTTAGGATTTCACATCAGTAGCGACATCTCATAACCAGCAAGCTCGGTGTGATAGTTTACTCCCTTTTTTTTTTTTTTCAGTTTTCTCAAATGAACTTTAGGAAATAAAAGTAAATGTTTGAACACCTACTGTGTGAATGTGCTCGGACATTTCCCTCGACCAGAACGCGGCGACATGCTGCACGGTGTTCCTGTTGAGGGTGGGAGTTTCATTCTTGACCTTTGACCTTTGAGACAGCAGTACGACGGAAAAACGGAATCATAACTTTGGACTCGTTCACAGGCGGTCATGGAGGTGTTTCAGTTGACTTGGAGATCACAGCTGTGTCTCAGTTCAGGGCCTGCGTCCTTCAGAGGCTGCGTTTGAAGGCTCTTCCAAATCGACCAATGAAATGCTTCCTTTCGTCGCCGAGAAGCGAAGGCTCCAAATGGCGGATCCGTCTTGAGACAAACTATCCCACTGAACATCTACTAATACACACGTTGAAACAAAACCAAGGGGCATAAAAACAGCTCTGTTGAAAGGTGACACCCGTAAGATGATGGAGACGGTCATCCCCTGCAGACCAGACCTTCTTGTTTTAATCTGGCCTTTCGGTCTCTGCGTGGCCCAGGAAGGAGCTGGGGTCTCCTTGGGGTTGTGTAGACCGCGTCCTCCGGAGGTAGCAGCCCATGAATTGGGACACAGCTCATACGATGCCCTAAGGAAGAGGTTTTAATGACCTGTTCATCTTTCATTTTAACAAAACTAGTTGGTTTGGAAACAGGGGCCACGCCTCAAACATACCTTTAATCACATGTCAACATATATCTGGTCAACCCTTCCCGCTCTGTTTGTCTCAGATTCTTCGACTCATCATTTCCCTTCCCTTCATCCCTTCATCCTCCCCTCCCTCCCTCTTTTTCGGTGTGGTGCATGCCTCTTGCATGTCTCGTTCTCGGTACTGGCTGGCTGGGGGGGGTTTATAACTCCACACTGAGTCTCCCTCCGCCTGTTCGCCGGTGCGTCCTCCCCCACCAGCCTATCGGACACACCTTCACCCCAACTCTCCGAATGCAATCTATCGATTTCCATTCAAAAACCTCGAAATCCGATATGGTTGGGGTGTGGTCCTTGCGAGTGAAACATCTTCCACCGAGCAACACCGTTTGAATTCCACCTACCGATTGTCCCTGTGTCCATTAACGTAGAATCTTAGGCAGGTTCAAGGTGCTACTTCCTCTTCTCTGTAGCGTAACGCCATCATCCACCTCTCTGTCACGTCCTCACTGTGTCCTTCCAGACATCGTCCACAGCACGGAGAGAGGTCCAAGAACCCTGGTTTACTTTAACCTGTTATGCAAACGAAACACTTTCTGTTCCTCATGAGATTCGGTTAACTCAGATGTCACTAATCTATCCGTGTGTACAAAATGCCTGTGGTTAAAAAAGAAAGGAAAAAACAAACCCAACTCATTTGCTGTTCGGCGAATAACATACAGTAGATAGTTTATATTGTCGTTTACTGATGAGTTATTAAATGTATATTTTTCCATGTACTCGGGGGACGACGTGATTTAAGATTCTGATCAGTGCGGAGGTTTGAAAATAAAAGATAATACACTGTTTTTTTCAGAATGTATTCCTGCTGGTTTGGGTCAGAAGAGTTCCTCATGTGCTCTGACGCCGCCATGGCCTCATTTCCTCCCACAGCGCCTCTCACCATCGTTCAGATCGGAACCCGACACCGGAGCTGTGACACTGTAACTCGGTCAAGTCTGTTTGTTTGTGGACGCTGCTGTTTCTCAAAGATGTCATTCATGGGCAGCTACAGTATTACCAGAGTAGGAGGGGTATCATGAGCACTCATAATCCTGGATCTTTATATTTTGGAATGTTGAACCTTTTTATTTTGGTAAACAAGAGAAAAAAAAAAAAGATTTATTAGATTCAATAAAATGCAGTACTACAAACCAGACCTGAGAACACCCCTCTTCATTGTGTGATCGCTCACGGCCGTGGATGTTGTGTTTCCTGCGCTGATTGTCTGATTGTTAGCAGGGTCACGCAAAAACTAGCAAACCAACTTTATTTAAACTTGGTGGAAGGGCGGGAATAAGTCCTGGATCTTTATGAAAATATCTAATATGTGCAATTTGGTGCAGATCCAAATAAAATCTGGATCTAGTGAGTTTCATACTGTTGACTGGGACTGTTGGGGCTTGTTGTCACTCACATGTAATAGTGATGTTCCAGTAATGAATATATCAGCATGTTGCTTATATTTTTATAAAATGCTTATAATCCTTCAGATTTTTATGTAATTTCTATTCCTTTCATTGTCAATCATTCAATGGATTTATATTCTGTCATTGCTCCTACATGTTCGGGGTCGGCCATTTTCGCCCTGGATTCAAATTGTCTACCTACAACCGATGTTTGCTTGGTTTGACTCCCAATAGATAAATAAGATCCTCAACTCCTCAGGGCCGAGTGCCGAAGTGTCCTTGGGCAAGATTCCAAACGCCCCTGATTCCTGTGTGAATGATGTGTGATAGAAAAAAGCGCTGTATGAATGTGACTTGTAGTTTAAAGCACTTTGATTGGTCGATAAGACTAGAAAAGCGCCTTTATAAATACTCATGTATTCCTAACAAAGCATTTTGTTTTCTGCAGCATTTAATCACACTGGCTTTTACCATGGGATCTTTAAAAAGCCAAATGACCGAAACCACACACAGTTCAGTAGTTTAAACGGATTTAATATCTCAAAGGTTGACTTTAGAGGCTTTACATGTACATTATGTACAAAGAACATTTACATTAACGTAGTAAAATCTTCTAATGAGACGTGGTTCTTTAATAAAAACAAATATTTAAATGTAAACCTCTGTTCAACAGCTACACCAAATGCAAACCCGTCAAATCATTAACGTGTAGCCTTTTTAGAAATGTATAAGTTCAATTAAGAACAAATGTGTGTATCAAGTTGAATATTATGACGATGAATACAGGCACAGAGTAAGAACAATGAAATGATGCCATAGGTTGTGATGTTTTTTTCTTTTAAACACAATTAAGTAATAAAAAAATAAAACTTTCAAGAAACAATTTTGAAAGAAAAAATAAATGTATGTCACTGGAATGTGTGAGTGAGAATAAAGAACAAAATACAAGTCCACAGATTTTTCAGATGATCGACAAATTGTCTAATATAATTTGAGATGAATGGACACGTGGTGTCTATAAAATCAGAATTTAAATAACTGTATTGCTGAAGCTTGGATTATTTAAATTGTTACTAATATTGTTTTGATATAATCTAATTAAAGACAAGGTCATCCTTCGCCTTTAGAAACAGAATGCACCACTAAACTAACCAAATATCTGGGGTCAGGACAACTTCGGGATATACAGTATAAGTTGTATAATTTTTTTTCCTTTATCATTTGGTGTCTTGTCTGTTTGACTGATTACACCTGAGTTCCAGCGCCTCATCTAAAAGATTCGTGTGAATTTAATTTCCTCCTCCTGGACTCTGCTTCCTCTTCATTAGTCTCATTTATTTATTTTTTTTTATCACGTGGAGTTCAGCTAAGGATAAGGTGTAGACAGACGGTTATAATATTTATCGGTGACTAAATCTACTGACTGTGTTGTAAATGTTTCTTCTCTGCATGCAGCCTCTAAAACGCTTCCTGTCAGTGATGGTCGACAGACACCTTTGTATACAGGCGTGTGTCAGTATAGTTCAGTAACTAGAAGCTGTTAGTAGAATTAGCAGAACGCTTGAGTGTTGGAAAAATAGGCTTTATACACATTCATATTAACTGTATCAGTGCAAATGCTTTTCTTTTTTTTAAACTTCTCTCCCACGAGGACATGGCAACGTATGCAAGTCTCATGAAAAACAAAATGTACAGTGCCTTTGTCCAATCGGAAACCAGGGCACTGACACGTATATAATAAAATATAAAAACACACCCGCACAAACACAAGCTACCGTCCTACAGCTTGGCAAGAAAATGCCTCTCGACAACAAGAGCTTAACAGTAATGCCGAACGATTATCACCCCCCATGGTGCGATACTGTACACTGGTGCATTCAATACTGCACATAAATGTAGGAAACACTTTCTGATACAAAAATAGTACTCTATAATGCAGTCAACTTTGCATTGGAACAAAAAAAAATAATAAAAGATACATCAATACAAAGGAATAAATAACGTATAAACAAGGTGCAAACATCAACAAAAAAAGAAATATTTTTGCAATATTGCCTTCACTGGACGAGATTTCCATTTTCTTAGTTTTTTACATTCGGGCTTAGCAGCACAGCTTCCCTTTATCATCAGGCTGCACAGGAAGAGACAGCTCCCCCCCCCCCCCCCTCTGCTCAGTAGTCTGCAGAGGACGCTCGGCGCCGCGGTCGTCTGCTGCCTCCATGTGGACAGTAGCTCCACCACTCGGTAAATGTCAAAGTGCCTCCGGCGTCCCTCTGTCTAGCTGATCTTCTGCAGCAGTTTCTCCTCGATCAGCTGGAACTGCACGCTGACGGACATTTCCGCGACGAACTGGTCGCACCCTTCCTTGGTCACCTGTTTGCAGTATCGCAGGTCGATGTGACATATGCTCCCGCAGCGCTTGAAATAGGTCAGTGACTGGTCTGTGACCCTGTTGCAGACTGCACGGGGAGAAATGAGGTTAGAAGAGAGGGAACAAGTGATGCGTGATGGGACACCTGCACCGACAAAAGCCACAACATGGATAAATCAAAACCTTTTAGAATATTTGAGGACATGAAATCCGAAGGCCTGATTATGCTCAGCGATGTTTTGGGTGATGGATGAAGAGGCTGATGCGCCTCCCAGGAAAACTAAATGCTTTTGCCTTTCAGCTGTATCCATAATGATTCACTGCTTTACACACTTAATGGCAATCCAAAGAGATAACAAGTGTACGGTCTGATTATTTTTAGCTTTGAGTGCACGTCCCAACGAATGGTAAAATCAATTTTCATGTAATTTAATACCTCTGATACAGCAGCAAGAAGTAACAACACTGCAGCCTTCGGAATGATCATGAGGCTGAATCAACACTTATAAAAACAGATTGAGTACAACCTGAATATATTAATGAAACAGTCCGACCAGGAACCTTTTGGTTTTTATTACCAAAGCTGATAAAAGTCTGTGAAATGGCGCAGGGGTCCTGTGCTGGAAGTAAAAACTATGTTCTTTGGAGGGTGTCCTGCAGCATCGTGAAGTATGAGCTTATTTATAGATTTGTGTTAAATGAGGTAAAAACACTATATATGATATGTGATATACATCAACATTGAATGAATTCAAACGTCATCCCTGAGTGGAAGTGAGACAGAAGCAGGCGGATTTACAGCCGACGAAGACAAGCTCGTACCCGACAGGTTGATGTCGGTGAGCGAGTCCCTGGTGGTCGTCCCTGCAGCCGTCAGGGTGTTGACCGACTGGTCCGTCACGTGGTTGCAGTAGCTGAGATCCAGCTTGGATAGCGAGGGCATGTAACGGATGATGAGGCGCAGGGATGTGTCCGTGACGTCCAACCCAGCCAGTCGCAGGTCCTCCACGTTCCTGAGCTTACTCCTGTTGTCCAGCTGACCTGAATGGTAACGTTTAAAAATGAGTGGAGATCAACAGTGAGCCAGAGAAAAAGGACAGCATTTATGTCTTTGACCATAGAATCATGTTACAATCATGGTAAAGATGGAATTTTGTGGTTGCTCATGTGTCTATACATTATGAAAACTAAGATATAGTCTATACCAAGGTCCGCAAACTGGTGGAGAGATGGAGCAGGGACCCCCTACTGTAGATATTGTTTAAAATGTGTTTTATATTAAACTGGGCTTGGTGCCATGTATAAACATAGCTACCCTGTTATTGTGCATTCAATACTAAGCTGTTAAAATATTACACAGGTTCATATATTCATGTTTTAATTTAAACATGTGCAAGGTACAGGGTGCCATGCCACTGCCATCTATAAACATACATCTTGCATACAACACTGATCTATTAAAGTAATTCACAGATTCATGTTTTTATTTTAAACATACATGTAGAGGAGACAGTGAATCATCAAGCCATCTATGGATGCCACACATACTCCCACATCAGTGAGATGTCGGACCCTGATGGGTAGCACACAACTTTACTCAAACCTTGGACAGATGGAGGTTGTCAGGCAGAGTTTTAAATCAGCCTCTCAATATGTTGGCTGCATGTTAATGTGTATTTAAAGACATTTCAATTTGTGGGGAAAAGATTGGTTAGAAAATAAATCAAGTGACCCCCCTGCAGTACCTCTGCGGACCCCCTAGGGGTCACGGACCCCTAGGGGGGGTCTCATACGACTACTATGATTTCTGCAGCTACAGACTCGTTATTCTCACAAGAAATATATGCCGATAATTAAATAACTTTCTTTCACTCCTCCACTCATTTCTGAGACAGTTTAATCAGAGTGTCAGTACCTGGCCTGTTATCAGTGGGGGGCGACAGCAGGTCCCTCATCTGGGCGTCTTTCAGTCCCTCCACCCACTGGACATCCAGAGTTCGCAGGAGAGGACAGCTGGAGGTGCAGAGAGCAGAGACGGCCACCCAGGAGCATCCTGACAGCAGCAGCACACGCAGACCTGCAGGGACAGCCAAGACCAAACATCCTGTTACACCACGCTGCATCTGTTGTGTTCTGTTGTAAATTCGATTAAGGCTTTTGTGCGGACGATAGATTGATCTGATGAACAGTCTAGTAAAGAAATAGGCCCCATTTACAGGCTGTCTCCAGAGTTTATCTGAGGTCTCAAAATCAAACAACACAGATGCTATATTCACATCTGAATAACTGAATCATCCAGAAAGAGAAGAGATAGATGAAATCCTCTCCCTGGCACCAAACACACTGAACTGAAATCTAAAGTAAACCGTCTACACTCAGGAGCCTCGGGGGACACAATTATCCATATGGAGGAGACATATGGGAGCGTGTTACTAAAACTCATGTTCAAAAAGTTTTATCTCTCACTTCTTAAAAACTGCAAATGCAACATAAACACCAGGATAACCGCCTGTAGTATATTATGTTCTCCAAATTAAATTCACTGATAAAATGGGCAGAAGGTTTATAACTTTAATGTTTGCCTTTATTTTTGACAGATGTTGTGATACCAATTTTCCCTTCCTGATTATGATACCTAGACTTTGTGTACCAATCAGATATCTGAGCATTTTAAATAACGACTTGTTTGATAATGTTTTCTAACAGCTGTTTGCTATAAACCCTGTACGGAAGTGATGATAATCAAAATCAGAATGTCTCTATTTATTAAACTGTCCATGGTTAAATTACTGGTGTTAATGGATACTACTGTGAGGTTGTGTGGAAGTGAGTCACCATCTCCTCATCTCTCTATAATTAATCTGTAGAGTAATTATCATAACCACTAAGAATCTGCAGAGTTGGAAACCTTCACTTTATTCCACTTATTATTTTTAATATGGAATAATTATACAATGAGATAACCTGAACATGAACTAGATATTTCTCAACATGTACAGCTTTTTTTTTTGGTCTTCCTTTGATCACGTTTCCTGTGATATTTAACAAACACACACAATTATGTCGGCCAGAGCAAAACCTGCATCTCATCTCATTTACTGGCTGTTTATACGAACACGAGTCCAGCGCAGTGTTTCCTGGTCGAGTGTGTCCTCACCTGGCAGCCTGTTGATCAGCCAGCTGAGCTGCTTCTTGGAGATGTTGGTCCAGCTGAGGTCCAGAGCGACTGGCTGTCTCCGGATGATGCCGCTCAGCATGAGGGGTGTGATGGACTTACATCGGTTCAGATTGATGCGCTTCCAGAGCCGCTTGTCACAGCACCTGGCGAGACAGGCAGCGGACACTTTCCCATGAGCGCTGTGCGGTGAAGTGCGGACCCAACATGTTGTCAACCCCGCGGCACATCTTGTACTCACCATCTGTTCCAGGTCCGGCAGACGCGCATGCACACGCAGAGGTCCCTGTGGGTCAGGTGACCGAACACCGTCATCCACACCTCCCGTCGCATCACGTGGGCTTCGCCGTCGCTCAGCGGCAGCCGGTCAGGTGGGGGGCTGATGGGAGGAGGGCGGATCACATGGCGCTCCATTTGAACGCATTTGGGCGGCGACCTGCAGGGGAGTGGTCGGGGGCACATGGGCGTGATGGGTGCGGTCCGGTTCCAGCCGAGGGGCGAGTGGCCACGTGGCGTCCCGTTCACCTCCCGCCCCCGATGCCGCAGCCAGTCACCCAGGTCGCCGCTGCCGTTGTTGAGAGGCCATCGAGCCTTCTGGTCATCTGCTTCGTTCTCGGGCTCAGATTTGATTGGCCTGTGGTTTTGATTGGTCAAGCAGTCCTCCGCTTTCAGTGGCCGTCTGTTTTGACTGACCACACCCTCCTCCATTTTCAGGGCCCTGCGGCTCTGGTTGGTGGTTGAGTCCTCTGTTTTTAGTGGTTTACGGTTCTGATTGGACAAAGAATCCTCATTCTTTACTGGTCGCCGATTGTGATTGGCTGGACTGTCCTCTGACTTCACTGAACCAAGGTTCTGGTTGCTCAGACGGTCTTCGGGTTGGAGAACCTCCTGGTTGAACTCTTTGCTCAGCTCTTTGTTGGGAAGCCGCCGCCGCTGATGGCGAGATCTAGTCTGAGTGGAGCTCTTCTCCTGAGCTTCTCCTGATTCGCTACTCGGTCCAGCTCGTGGAGAGTTGGAGGAGGAGTGGTCACTTTCTCTGACCGCAGATGTTCTCAGCAGTGGATTTAACATGACCTTGGCTTTGTTCTCTCTACCGTCTCTCTCTTTCTTAAGCTTCTCCTCTTCCAACTCATCTTCCTCTTGGTCCTCGTTACCGTACTCGTTTTTCTCCTTTCGATAAATCCTGTCCAAGCAGAATCCATCTCCTTCACGATCGTCATATTCCTCATCACCGTGAACCCTCTCAGTCTTGATTTGACGCAGGAGCTTCTGAGTCAGGGGATCATCCGGTTTCAAAAGTTTCTTCTAAGAAAGAAAAGGAGGGAGATAGTTATTGTAAGTACTTAGAATTTAGATTGAGTGTGAATTTAAAGGCACTTACCTTCTTTTTTACAATCACAGGTTCATCATTGGTGTCGAAAAGTTTCCTCTTTTTCCTTAGTGGGTTGTCCTCCAGCCTTGGTCGGGGCGAACCATCCAGAGTCAACAAAGGGGGCCGTTTTTTCGGGGGCTCTTCATCGTTCCTCTTGAGGACGTCTTCCCGCTCTGCCTTCCTCTTCACAGCAGACGTGGTCGTCAGCGCAGTAACCGTTGCGGTAGCCACCAGGGGAGAGTCGGGCTCCTCCTTTGAATCCCGGATTAACCGTGTTTCTTTAAGCAGCGAGCCGGGAAGGTTTGATGCGTACTTGAACCCTGGCCCCCTTTTTTGCTTTGAGGCCAAAAGGGTGGAAACAAAGAGAGCACAACTTTATTTTACTCGCTCTGAGATTCTGAGATTCAGACTCATCCAAAATAAAGTCCATACAGATGCTTACTTTCCCTGTTTTCCCCGCATGGTTGCACTTCGGACACTCCCAGCAGTTTGGCAACTCATCATTGACGACTCCATTGGAATCTTTTACCTGAACGAAAGGCGCAGATATACAGATTACTATGAAAGTCAACAACAGCTCAAATATTCAAAGTAAATTACGGAAACATCAATATGTTCCGGGCGGATTACCTTGAGACAGTTGGGATGAACGATCTCATTGCAGATGGAGCACTCCATGAGCATGAGGTTGAACTTTTCTTCCTCGTCCTCCACAGTGTCCTCCTTCCCTGCCTCTCCACACACCAGACACACTGCTGTGTGGGGAAGGACAGGCTGCGGACAACACACAGTCAAGTTGGAGTTTAGGTCTCTGGTTAAAGTCCTGGTTGGACCATTATCTGCATGTCTTTACCTACTCTCTCACAGTTTCCTTCACTGTGATTAACAAACAAGCTAACCCACACTTATACAATATCTATTAGTCAAGGTTCTTTTAAAATGCTGGTAGCTTTCTGCAGGCTTTTGAATATGTTATCAGTGGATTAAACGTACTGTATATAAACACCATGTTGTTTGAAATGTGAAGGAGAACATGTCAAAGTGATGTCAGAACATTTCACAGCCTTGGGTTTTAATCGCCCACTCACATTATCCAACTGGGAGGCCAGAAAGTCAGAAACACAGACTTTTAATTTTAATCATTGTTGCTCTGAAACCCTTTTATAGATCTTTACTCAATTATATTCATCCTGAAAACAATATGTCTTGAATTTTACAACATCCAACTAGGTGAGATACTTTAAAGTCAGACAAAGTGGCTTAAGACCTTCAAATATTGGAGCAGAAGAAACTTTCCAGTGATTGGTCATTAAAACTGAATCTATCCGTTTGTACCTTATATTTTTAGTTCCAATCAAACCCTGTCTTCTCTACATGTCACTGTCCATGGTGCTGAAACACTCAAACACATGATGAATGGTCCCTCTAACAATTCTGCTGCTGCCACTACTACCTGCTTTATTATCATTAATTGTATAAGTACTCACACAAGTGGCGTAACTAGAGTAAGTAACGATCAGCTGAAACACACTACCATCAGCTTGTACTACCCTTACAACCACGTTTAACACCCTAACAACCTCAAAACCACACAAACAAAGTCAAGCATTTGAAATTAAAGGAAAAGTACAACCATTAAGAGATCATTAAATTAGTTGTTTCATATTTTGGGGAATGCACTTAAAAGATTGATATTACTTCAAAGTCTGTTCACTAACAAACACTTACCAAGTTCAAAAACAACCAGCACATCTCATTTATGTAATTCATACACAGGCAACCTTGTAATAATGACATGTTATAATAATATTGAAAATAATCTAAAGTTTTGTGTTTATTAAACATTATTATTTAATTTTCCTACCATGGAGCATTGTCAGCCTGTTTCCAGCCTTTATGCTGAGCTAGTCAACTGATGGTTGTAGCCTCATATTGAACAAAACAAACTGATCAAGAGTCTTTCACAAAATGACAAAAAGAAAAGTTCACAATATGAACAGGGTACTTACTGCGATGCACTGCCTCATGATGCAGGACTGTTTCATGCGTCCCGGTCCACCAAACTTCTTCATGTCTTTACAGAAGTGACACTCCCCGCACTCCGTCCGCAGGCACGCCTCACACTTCCGACAGCGGGTCCGTCTTCTCCTGGCACCAGATGTTCCCCGACTGGCTGACAGCTTGACTGCAGAGGCAGGGGAGGCTGCCATCTTGGGTTTCGGCCGATTGGGAGGCCGGGGCTACAGGGACCACAGGGGATACAGTGTCAAGAACCTAAATCCATCAACCAACAAATATTACACCACTTGATTCAAAGATCACATTAATTACTGTCTTAAAACGTTATTATTCTGCTATTTATTAAGTATGCTACTAGAAGTAGATGTTGAATACTATGATATATGATAGTATTACATTATGATGAGCGTATTAATATAAGAACAGTGAGGTTAAGGATCCTTATCTCACTAAACAATAAATGGCCATCAAACTACTCTATTTATATCATTGCCTGCACCAAGATGGTTATGGTTTAACCCCTGTCCATTTGTTTACTGGTTTGCGGTTTCCGTGAAACCCAATATAAGGATGTGATACGAATTAGGAAGGAAACCATTACATTTTGGTGCAGATCCAGAAATTGGGTTTTCACTTTCTTTAGCATTTTGAGAAAGATTCTTCAACAATTTCTCTGATTTCTCACAGAATATTTCATGGATCATGATGAAAGAAAACAGGCACATCATCTAGAGGACTAATATTCATGAGTTTTTACAATTTGGTGCAGATCCAAATAAGTCATAAGGTTCCATGGGGGGACCGTTAGGCCTTTGTGGGGGTATGCGCTCTACTGAGTGACATTCTGGTTAAATCTGTGAATTGTTAAACCAATTAATGAAGATTCATGATGGAAGGTATAAAAACGAACTAAAGTGCAATTTAATCCAATGTTCTGAATTACATTGAATTTCATTTAATAACAGTTTTATGCCCCTATAATAAACACTTACAATCACGTTATATAATAAGAATGAACTGAAACAATACATAAAATTCAGATGGGGTCAGTGTTACAGCTGGATGTGTGGGGTTATGCCCGTTCTGATTCAGGGTCAATAGTCAAGACACATGCAAAACAGCACCTGCATCTATATATACACACACGTAATATATAATCTCAATCCAACACAAACCTGATAAAAACACAGCGTGCATAAACACATTATTCACGGCTGTTAAAGCACAAGGAGAAAACAAACACATCAGGAAACGTCCCCAGAGGCGTCTTCCAGATTTAGCACTTCACTTGCTTGCATGTTTGTACTTCAAAGAGAAGCTGCACTTATGGCTTCATTTCTCACATGGATCACCAGGACCCCATTACTCTGTGTTAGGGGGGCGTGAAGGCTGATTCATAACAGAACACATCAAATGTGCTCTATTTAATAAAAGCGAGGAATGGAGATGAGATGCTTTTGATCTGCATCATTATTGCTCTTGTGTTTTTATATTTTTGCTTCTTTTCAGAGCTGAGAGGAACCAAAACCTCAACAGTGCGTTTTTTTTTTACCATGAAAACCACATGTCCAAATACTGGCAACCGTGAGACGTGAGAAAAGATGAGGCAAGAAATAAACAAAGAGCGGCTGAGGACCACTGCAGCTCTTGGAAATGAAGATCAGATTTCTTTAGTTACATCGGCAGGGCAGATTTTCCTAGCGTCAGCATAGCAACAGCCACATCCCGTTCCCTAACAGAACAGTCTATGACACACAGACTTGTAACCAATAAGAACTGTAATGAGACCCTCTGACAGAAAAAGACAGCAGCCTCAGTTTTAGGCATATTACAATAATTTATTCTAACAATAGCCATGAAACAGACTGACACAGGCGGTCAGATATGTGGTTACCAGACAGGATTAGAGGGAAATATTGTGGTGGTGGGTGGGTGTGGGGGGCTTGTGCAGTCTGTGTAGGACTGTTGTGGGGGTGTGCAGGGGGAGGGGGGGGGGGGTAGCACTGGAATGAGACCAGAAAAAGAAATCCATTGCAGTGGCTTAAGCAACAGAATCTGTAACCCTGCTTTTGCAAGATCCAAGTGGCTGACAAGTCAAACTGCTCATGTCAGAGCACATATACCATATTTATAATGGCTATTACACCTTCAACTTTAACTCTAGGTGAGCGGGTTAAACAAAAAAAATGACAGAAGGAAAAAAAGATTAACAATTTTAGATGTCCTCATTGTCCCCTAAATCCCCTCCAAACCCCCCACTGGCTGCTAAGTGGGTGATCACTCAAGCAGATATCCCTCTGACAGACTTAAATAACACAAGACAACAACACCACTGATGGAATTAACCGCCTCTCGGTTTAAGTCACTACCCTCTGTGGCGTCTATGCAACAATATCTTGACCAGAAAATATGACGCTGGCAGCAATTTAGTGAGTAATTGTTGTAGCCAGACATATCTAGTGTACACACGTGCCTCTGTTGGACAGTACAAGAGACCAACTAGTAATTTCTTTGCTCTTCACAGCTCATTCAGCCGGGGATCACTATGAGAAGCAGTCTCTTATGTTCACAGACACAGCCTTGGAAGCTCTCGAGCTGCTGTGGAGAGCAGCGGAAATCAATTACTGTACATGTACTTAACATCACCCTGAAGACAGAGCGTACAGATTGAAGAAACAAGTTGCTTTTTCTATCAGAGCAGAGGAAATTCATGATTACATAACTGGTTGCAACAGAAGAACACATGAAGTGTACGCTGACATAAACAGTTTGTTGTTGTTGTTGTAGTTTCATGAAGTTTTTCAAACTATTCGGACCAAACTTCATTATTTCTCTGTCCCTCGTCTTGGAAAATGCCTGGAACACCAATTGAGTTGGCAAAAAAAAAAAAAGGGTTCACGAGTTCTTGGAGGGATTACTTTCCTGTTAAGCTTTAGAGGTGGCATATGTTGTGAAGCGAACGCTGCATGTGTAACATGTGATTGCTCTGTTACAGTGTGTAGAATGGGACCAAAGTCAAACCTCTAAGAACAGGAAAACGTAGAGCAAGAGTTACACACAAACAAACAAACGGTTTGTCAATAAGTTAAAAATAAGTTAAAATTCAGAGTAAATTACACTGTTTTCAAGATGTTGGGAAAATATTGTGCTAGATGCATGGCTCCTGGAATGTTTGACTTTTGTGGTACCTAAAGTAAGTCACTCCCCCTGCTGTTGCAACAGAAATTCAAATAGGAAGAGATAAAACAAATATATTCTACAATCAGTGTTTTTCAAATCTGACCAAATTATCGTAAAGGGGTGTGGTTCCCAGTTAAGTAAAGAGATATAATAAAATTACCAAAGACATTTCTTGCTGTGTAAGCAACTCTCAGATCCACCTGACACTGACACTGAGCAATATAAAATAAATCCCTCCAGGATGACCGCTCTCCTCCTGGCATGATGCCCTGTTCATTTTATATTCTTCAGATAATCCACATCCTCAGCTTTTACAATCAAACCATGAAAGATTCATCTTCTGAATCTACATGAATTCCCACTCCTCTGCATCTCTCCTTTCAAACAACCAATAGCAGCCCCGAGGCTCTGAGCTGTATAAACACAGCCCTTCTCCTATTGCTGGATTCGCCGGACAAAAACACACAAGCATGCACACACACACGCACAGATGTACACAAACAAAAACCTTAAAAACAACAAAGACTACAACAAACACCCAAAAATAATCAAAGACCGAGCTCAGAAGGTAGACTGAATTAATGTCTCTCCAGGTAGCTCCATTTCCTCGCTGCACTGGGATGCTGCTCACTGCTCTGTCTGGCACAAGCATTCCTCCGGTGGCCTCACTACGCCCGCCTGCAGGGGTGTGATGTGCTAACCTGCTCCGAGTCTGAGTCGTAGTCCTCATCATCAGCGCTCAGCGACATGGCCATGGCTGGTTTTCACACACCGTCCAGCTCACAGCAAACTGACATGGCTGCAGTCTCCTCCTCCTCCCCCTCCTCCTCCTCCTGCTGCTGCTGCTACTGCTGTCTGGCCTACAGCCCTCCCTCCCGCTCCAAGAGCTCCACAATACCACAAGCAGATGCAGGAAACACAGACGAGCCTGCCTCATTTATATGGATCAGCTCCATGAAAAAGAGGAGGGGTGCTGGGAGCCACAGGGCCAATGGGAGGCTGCTGTGCATCAGAATATTTACTGGGGGGGCGTCCACCTCTATCCAGTGGAAAGAGAAAATGCAAAAACGGCGTGGTCATATTCATGACGGATGTCACAGGGATGGGAGAGCCGGCTCTGCACCGGCAGCCAATGGAGCCAGATGGCATCTCATTACAAAAGACAAACACAAAGAGGCCCCATGGCCAGCAGCTGGCCTTTGGAGGGATGAGTGGGGAGTTGGGGGGGGGGGTCCAGAGGGTCCACGAGACCAATAGGAATCTCAGCACATCCTTCCTCCTGTTGAGGCTTCTCTCCCTGATACACCCGTCATGTGTTATTTGTTCAATCAATTATTCACAGTCAATTAAAGCATGAACCGTATACAAAAGATAAAACAGATAAGTCAACTGTGGCAAACTTCACGAGTTTAACTTTATATTTTACCTTATCTGGGCTGATAAACTCTATGATAATTTCTTTCCCCACTATAGTATTTATTTGTGCGCTTTAAAAAATATATTTTCATTTTATAATTGCTATTTTATTTTGAATTGCCTTCTTTTAATTTAGTCTCTGTGTTTGTTGTTTTAACTGTCTCTGCACAGCACCTTGAATCTACCTGTGTGTATAAATAAACCTGCCTTGCCTAACTAAGAGGAATCTGAAAATGAACATCTTGGCATCAATTTATTCTCTAGACAAGGTCAAGCCATTATAAAAACATATATATATTTTCCCGATTAGACAATGAATGAAAAACCTTGATTCTAACACTCTTTTCTCTCCTGATCAGCTCAAGTCTTGATAAAATCAAAAGCGAAGTGATATCGACGTTAAAACATCCAAAACGCTTACTATTATGCTTTTTCTTATTTTCAGAGGCAAATATAATATGTCTAACACGGTCAGAGTTTCAGAAAATGGGCTAAATGCATGATGGAGGTGCATCTGGTCCAGGTACTGGGAAACATAACCCTGCCCGCCCAGCAGAGGGACACACCTCTACCTGCTCGGAGCACAGCTACATTTTTTGGAAGGTTCCTCAGTAGGCCCCTCAGAATGTGCTTTTTTGTGTGTAAAGGAAAGTTGCATTTGTTTGCTTTTCCTAAATGTTAAGCTTTATCATAGCTTTAAGTGATAATCAAGTCCAAATCAACCATATTTGAGATATGAATTCATTTCAATATCAATTGCTGTAAGCTGCTAAATGAATATATACTGCCACAGAAACTGTCCCAATGCACCTGAAGTATTCTTACCTTTACGGTTTTCTTAGGCCACAACACCACAGGAAGTCCAGTGATCGCTAACTTCGGGTCGTCATCAGCATGTTCTTTTAAAACAAGCTAGACAGGCACAGGGGACAGAGAGAAATGATGTGTCACAACTATCCAGTCGTATCTATTACATCAAGCATATTCATGTTTTATAAATGTACCTTGATGTCGTCCAGCAGGGCTTGTGGGTTCTCTATTCCCTCTGGGACACACTTCTTGTTTTCGGGCAGTGACTCCAGCTTCTCAACCAGCTTCCTCAGTCCGCTCAGTTCAAACTCTGTCAAATGAGTCCATTTATTCGGAGACTCGGACACCGGAGAGTCCAAGGGGGTTTTGGGGAAATCTAGAGAAGTGGAGCCCGGATTACAGCTGTCCTCGGAGTCAATCGATAAAACAGCTTTGAGGTGTTGGCCCCTCCCGTGGTCAGGAGAGCAGGGGCCATCGAGGGCGGCCCTGTCTGCTTTCTCACCCTGGTCCTCCCTCGCTTGATTCTCGCACGAGTCCTCGTTCATGTCCTGGCTCCTCGAGTCGGAGGACGGGCTCTCCGTGTTCGCCTTCGTCTCGTAGTCTGACGGCACAAAAAAACAAAGAATAGTGAAAACATGCTGCGGAATTAAGTCTGGTGGCTGCAGAGCCCGTTGGAATGCAGCAGGACAGATGGAGATCAGAAATTTCATCCATTATTCACATCTAATAAGAGATTTAGTAACTTGAGAGAGCTAATTAGAACCGCAGCACAAGACTTTAACAACATGGGAGGGCACACAAGAGATCTTACGAGACAGCTGCACTCTTTACTCACCAATCAGCGCAGGCTCTTTACGGACCTCCAGAGAGAGGTAGGAGCGCTTGGTCAGGCAGTGCAGGTATCTCTCCAGGACGTACCAGCATATCTCGTAGTAGAAGGGGAAACGGAACTTGGAGTGAACCTGAAAACAGAAACAAAAAAACCTTAGAGATTGTATGTACATTACCGAACCGTAAATCACACTGATACAAAAAAAATGTCATTCTTTTTATCACAAGAAGAAAACATTAAATTCTGGATCTATTGAACAAATTGGCGGCACTGAAATGTTTCTGTTTCTGGTTCAAGTGACAGAAAAAAAATGCTGCATAAAGAAGTTCTATAGTTTGTGTGAATTGTCAAATGTGAAATGAGCTGTAAATTGCCTTGAGTGATCTACAAGACTAGAAAAGTGCAGTTCATTTACAGTTTGAGCTGGAAAGTGCTTCTTTCTTTCACATTGAATAAGCAACATTCAAGGTCAAGTGCCCCTTCGTGTCTTTTCAGAGCACACGAAAAACTCAGTAATAAGAGTGAAACAGATCCGCCTGACTTCTGCAGCAGCAGTCTTTTGGTCAAAGCCAAATATTTTTCCTTTGACTCCTGATTTCTCTTGAATATCCACTACACCGTCTCCCACTCCTCTCACTGTGTCACAGGTTAACTCATTTATTCCAGGCAGAATTCATTGTATTACAGTGCCGCTCAGAATTCAGCCACACTACATTGTAGTCTCCTACCTTGGTCCTATTCTCTATCTCATGGATGGTAAGCTGCATTGGGATGTTGAAGCTGTGCAGAATGTTGCCTCCGAACACCAGTGTGTCCTCGGGAGTGTAGACAGCATGAATCCAACCTTAATGACAGAAATGCAAAGGTAAAACACACATTTATAAAGAGAGAGGGATTAAAGCAGATTCATGCAAAGCTTAATAAACTGGTATAATGATCAAGTAAAGCTTTACATACAAGTGGATTAGATTAAGTGGCAGCTAATCTTTTTTTTCTCCAGGCAACTCTAAAAAAAAAAACAATGCCAACACACCAGAAGGGATGAAGAAGGTGTATCCTTGCTTAAGCTCCACTCTCTGGCATCCGTCCGCTCGGTCTCCCAGGAAGATATCGCTCTGCTTGCCAGACAGGACCCAGTCCTCGAACAGGGCAAGGTTATGAAGCGTGGGAGGCACCAGCCAGAACACCTGAGGAGAGGAATTCTTATTTAGTGGTGATGCTGTACAGTTATGGCCGGGTGAGGTGAATAATCAACTCTGTGCCCATTCTAAACCTGCCTGCCTGACCATACACATGCCAAGTTCTCAACGGTTCTCAAGACGTGCATTCAACATACAGATTAGACAGCCAGACATTCCTGGAGTTATGAGATGAATTGTGGGTTCATTCCACCATTTATCTTATATGTTTCGAGTAACTAGTATGAACTTACTTTCTGTCCCTTGAAAAGATGATACCAAACCGAAGTGCCCCCGAAGTCGATGTGGAAATCTGTGTAGCAGCCCTTCACACTCATCAAACAGTACCTATGAGAGAAAGACCATTCACAGGAGGCAAATTGTATAAATGAGATGAGTCAGAGTCGACAGGTTTGTCAGATTGACATTCATAGAAATATCGGAAAAGGGAAAAAAAGGCAGCTCAGCCCCTTATAAGACAGCAGTGATATCAGCTGTGTTTTAACGAAACATTAGCTGCCGATAAAAACACAGTCCATACAAATCACTCACACTGAGAGCTGCAGCACGGAAAATGGTTCTCAATAGGACATCTCTCCTCTGGAAGTTAATTGGGGAACAGTTAGCGCAGCGAGACATAAATGATTCACTAATTCAGCCAGACTGCAGCAGCTCTGTTTATCTAAGAAAAATCTATGCCAAGGAAATCTTTACACTGGATTATGTTGTGCATCCCACTGAGGCCGTTTATTAAAACCTAGTTAGCCCGTCTGAGCAGAAGTAGACGTGAACGTAGCAATTAAATTGTTAGTAAAGGTGTTGAATGATCAGGGCAGGTACAGGTCGTTCTGCTCCTTCTTTCTACAGCACAACACTTGGTTTGCAAGCTGCAGCTACAAATAACAAATGTGGTTCAGAGTCTGCTGTCCAGAAATTTTAGGCTGTGACATGAATTAAATTCTAATCTAAAACGTCTGCAATATCATCACTCGTATAAATCATCCCAGTTATACTGAAGTATTGTGAGGCTACAGCAGCCCGGGAAACATATGACCAAGACTCCTGCTAAAAATCTGAACGTTGAACCCTAAAGTCACATGTGAGAAGAATGAGGAAATAATTAAAAAGACAAATCACATATAATCAAAATAGTTGCCAATAATTGCCTTTTATTTTGAAAGAACTGATTGGAGAGCAAATCATGTACAGTACTTTTCCCCTCGAGGACAAAAGGATTATTAACTAAAGGAGAGTGAAAGACAGAGTGGGATTACTCAGGCAACATAGTGACAGGGAGGAATTTACAGTTTGGAAATGTTAACCACAGTTTAACTGCAGGCACTTGGCAACAGTGTCATTTCTGATAGAGCATTAGTATTCTAATAAAGTTGTAATAGGATACAAATTATTTGTTGCATTATCACGTCTACATCACCACTACACATCCCTTTGATAGTAAAATAACAGATCAACTCCGCTGGGGGGAATTAAACACTAAAGGGGTTAGGGGGCCTCCCTGAAATGTTGTTAAAAACGTCTGCTTATTATTTCATCCAGTGCAGCCCTACTAAAAGCACACACCTAACCTCAGTGGACGCTGTTTAACAAGTATAATTAAAATGATTAAATATAACTCAGGAGAGGGACAGAGTGGAAGAGCGAGTGGTAGAGCCTCTGAGTGATGGAAGGTAATTCGAGGTTAAAACAAATGGCACGATTGGTTTGGATTCTTAGCCGCGTACTACTGCCCAAAGCTGATTGGCCGAGAGGTGTGTGTGTGCAGTCAGACCACGGCTGTTAAAAGACCGTCCTCCACCATCGAAACGCTCTGCTGCCTAGCAACAATCAGGAGCACTCACAGGAGGTGGATGACACCGATAGTACTCAGCGCTCGGCGGTGATGGAGCGGTGCAGGAGACGGATTTGTATTCAAAGACCAGGAGGCAGTTGTTTACATCTCACTCTGTGTCACCTTTTACTCTCCGACTGACAGAGAAGCATTTCAGCTCATTCATACCTTTGCACTTTGGGGTACTTCATCTCGGAGATGACATTGGTGGCCTCTGTTTGGCTGTGTTTCAGATCCGGAGGCCACATGTTGTCCACCCAGTCCACTTGATCCACCTGCGAGAGCAATCAAAATGTCCCTGTCAGCCATCAACATGTTCTGTCAGTCAAACTTACTCTCTACCAGGGTCACGTTTATAAAATCCTTCATCACATCACACATAGTGCCATGTTATCTTACCACCGTGGGCCGCTTGATGAGGTTCTCCAGCTTGGTGTGGCTGAATTCGAGGCTGATGACATTGAAGAGTTTGTCCCGCTCTTCCTCTGGTGTCTCGTAATATCGGACAAACTGAGCCATGGTCATTTCAGAGCCTTTCTGAGTGCTCACGTCCATGACATCCACAGACCGACGACTCCCTGCAAGAGACAACCGGGTGAAAATCACAGACCAGTGCTGGAGGTGTCATTAACATGTGATACAATCTGTCTGTAGGTTTGGATAAAAAGAATAACATACTATTTTAGATCTATGCATGGAGATATATTGCATTGCCGGATTCTTATTCTTATTTATACATGTAATTCATTATCTTTTCCACTAGATGGCGAAACTACACACCAGCCTTGCTTTGACTTTGTTTCTCTCATGTTTCACTTTCACTTTATAAGAAAGTGGACACACACACACACACACACACACACACACACACACACACACACACACACACACACACACACACACACACACACACACACACACACACACACACACACACACACACACACACACACACACACACACACACTTTTAATTGTAGGCAGACGGTTAGCAGAAAGACAGGTATGTGTGTACGTTTGTGAGTTCACTAATTAAGTATCAGAATAAAGATGATAAACAATAAACCAATAACAGGGTTACAAAGTATGTCATTTAAACAATTCATTTAAAGAATGACAATGACATTTTAATTATGTCAATCGGCCCTAATACTTGTCCCGAGACATAAATTAGGATGCTGATCAAACAATACATGTTTAGGAGAACTCATATATTTTAAGTGGATGTCTTCAAGCAGGCGAATAAGCTTTTTATAACTTTTTTATTGCAGAGATTTGTTTCATGACCATGATTATGAATGATTATTAATTCTTATTTTGAACATCTCACTCCTTCACTGTGTACTCAAGTAGTTTTAAATATTGTAAGGTCTGTTTGCGACATCAGTAAAACATGAATGCATGAGGTTTAATGTGTGTGTTGTTGTTTGTAGTATTCAACTTACCAACTAGACCTTTGATTTCACTGACTGTAAATTCTGGATCGGGCATTCTGTACATGTGAATCAAAGAAAGGGCAAGATGACATTCAATGAATTGGTTACAGACAGAAAAAACACACATAAATATAGAAAAAGTACAGTCAAAGATTTTTCTGACCAACTAAATTGACAGAAATGGCTTCTCACCTGATGCCAAGTCCATCTTTCTCTTTGAAAATGAGCGGGATCCTGAGAGCCTCCCTTTGCACATATTCATAAGTGAAGTCTGGAACACAGTGCATAAATGTTTCGGACCGAAGAAAATGATAGACATTCAATTCATAACAACTACATTTGTCCCTGGGGGGCATATTCTTGACATTGGGCAATTCTAAGGCAAGAAGGGCATGTCAGGACAACAAGTTAAAACAAGTAAGATAACAACGTTGACTTCAGTGCAATATCCTAGACAGGTAATACTCAGTGCAGTGAACTAAAATGATAAGTAGGAGTGAAGTATATGACTGTAAAAGAACAGTGAACAGGATAAAGGCTGTGAAAACTGGTTGTTAGAACCTAGATAAAAACTGAATGATTAAAGGGATCAGTTAAGTAATAGTGCTCTGAGGTAAGTAATAAAAAGAAAGTAAAGTTATATGCATGTCTCTCTTGTATTGCAAAATGCATAAGAATAAGAATAAGGAACATGTCAAATCAGATAGAAATGTTGTGTAAGTAGTCAGTTACCTTTTCCCTCCATCAAGTGGACGAAGTTCGCGCTGTATCTGTCACTGACGAGCTTCTCCTCCACGCTGAACCCTCGGATGTTGGTGATCTCCTCCACATCGGACGGGTCCTCGTTCTCATCATACATCCTCCGGCAGATGGAGCGCTGCGATCCAAACATGTACACACATGACACAACAGTAGAGACACAAAGGCCCCTGCATCTGCATGTAAACACATCATCACAGCAAACTGGGAAGTCATGTATTAACTAACTTTAAACCGGGATTGACTACAGGCTCATCCTCAGGTTGTGCTGCTGGTGCATTAAGGTTTTTTTGGTGACATTGTTTTCCCTTGCATGTGACGTCAAGTGCAATAATCATGAAGCGACACTTGTCCTGATGAAAGGCAGCAGGTTTTCTAGTGTGTGATGTCCCAGCAATGATAAATGTTTGCACGTTTTCCCTCACGTGTCCCGACGCGCTGAACTGTGACACACATTAAAGAAGTTGTAGAACGTAAAGCAAGCGGAGGTGCCTCGGTCTCCTGCAGCACTGACCGACACCACCTGCGTCTGTAGTTGCAGACGTTAGCTTAGCTAAGTAATTAGCTCGCCTCATGAGCTAACGACAACACGGCGGATGGGGGGTCTACGCACCAGCCTGCGTCCGGATTCAGGGCACGTCTCCGCGGGGTCCGCCATCCTCTCTCGTCGGCGCCGTTTCCCCGGTGGCTCAGTGTCGGGGGAGCATCCCCGTGCGCGGCGGGGTCGCGGCAGCACTTAGCACGCTGCTCGGGTTCAAAACAAGGGGAACCATGTTTTTGTGTGTGACGTCACCGCCAGAAACCAAAACATTGTTGGACGACGTCACGGCATGAGAAGCAGCACACATGACACAACACCGATCATATGTGTGCACAGGGCCTGAACAGCTCTATGTGTCAATATGTCATCCGGGTCATAGCGCCACCTACTGATCAGTGTGAAAAATAAGTTGTTGTGATTATTATGAATTTTTTTCTTGGGCCCGCTCAGTGCTATCATGAATTTGTCCATCTTCTTCCTGTGCTTAGTTTCTCATGGGAATGAGCAGATCATCCAATCCTTAATGTTAATGTAAATGCTAAAGTTTGGCAGGCTGTAGTATTGGCAGGACTTCAACCACTTATTCATTGCACAATATCTAATACTATGTCAATTTAAAAATAAACTAAATAAAAAAACGAAAAATTAAAAAAATATTTTAAAAATATATGTACTTTTTTTATTGAAATAACATTGATTAAATTCAATTAAATTTGTTTTAATTAAATTAATAAAAACACATCCTGCGCAGAAACCTACTGCGCACAACCTGAACCCATGACCTTCTTGATGAAGGACGGCGACTTTACCAACTTGGCCACAGTGCCAGCTGATATCTGTTAGGAACTAAAAGGAATTTAAACTAACAAGATTTCAAAGATTTATGCAGAAAATGCTGAGTTATTTAGAGTTTCCTCCTCTCCATGTTTCTTGTTTTATTTCTTTCCCTTCTCTCTCTCCATCTAGCTGCCCTCCTCTCCCTTCACAGTATTTTCTCACCCTCGTTTCATTCTCTCTCTCCCTCCCTCTTCGTCACCTCCTGCTCTCAAAGTTGAACGCGGAGTTTTCAACTCATTCAAACTCACATTACGTGATTGACTTGTTATTATAACTTTCATAATAATATTTGCTGAGCTCTGCAATAATAATTTCACTGTATTTTTGTATTGTTGTATTACTGCAAGTTGAAGGTGTGAAAGACCAAGGCAAGGCTTAGACATTTTGTTTCATTCTTACAAATAATCATATATATGCATGGTATTTTATTTATTTAACTTGAATCAATTTTAACTCTTATATAAAGGCTAAGCTAAGAGCTAGCCTCCATTTGGTCCACTCCAACCTCTCAGCAGCGGATGTTGTTCTGTGAGCGCGCTGGCTTCTGGGTAATGTAAGGTGCAGACACGCTGTGCAGACCGCCCTAGAACTACACAAACCGCTTCCGCAGTTCAAGGCGAGGGTAAATGTATCGTGGGTGAACACGTTGACATGTTGATCGCTTGTTTCCGTCGCGAACAGGAGTAAGAAGAAGGAGTAACTGCGCCGGCGCTGCATGGCCGGTCCCCGGACACAAAGACACGACATGAGCCTGAACGAGCACTCGCTGCAGGCTCTGTCCTGGAGGAAGCTGTATCTGAGTCGGGCTAAACTCAAAGCTTCCAGCCGGACATCAGCTCTGCTCTCCGGATTTGCCATGGTAATGCTGTCCCCCGACATCACCCTGTGCGCTCCTCTGTGGATGAATCGCGTTATTACAGAGTAATAACATATTTATAAAGTTGTGTTGCCTGTTCTCCTCCTCTCCAGGTTGCTATGGTAGAAGTGCAGCTGGACAACAGCTACCCCTACCCCCCTGCCCTCCTCATTGCCTTCAGTGCCTGCACCACCGTCCTCGTGGCTGTCCACCTCTTCGCTCTGATGGTCAGCACCTGCATCCTGCCCAACATCGAGGCGGTCAGCAACGTCCACAACCTCAACTCGGTGAAGGAGTCTCCACACGAGCGGATGCACCGACACATCGAACTGGCCTGGGCCTTCTCCACAGTCATCGGTACTCTGCTCTTCCTGGCCGAGGTGGTTCTCCTCTGCTGGGTCAAATTCCTGCCCATCAAGCCCCTCAAGTCCAGCAATAATACAGTGTCGTCCGGCGTCGCTGCTGCGATCACCTCCACCTCCATCATGGTCCCCTTTGGTTTGGTCTTCATAGTCTTTGCTGTGCACTTCTACCGCTCCTTGGTCAGCCACAAGACTGACAGACAGTTTCAGGAGCTGGAGGAGTTATCAAACCTCACCAGGCTTCAGAACGAGCTGGACAACAGAGGGGACCCTTCCATCTTGCAGTCTCCAAGCTCACATTACCCATAGAAAAGCAATGTGGAGATAAATCTATGGTGGAACTCCTAGAATATCTCCAATCCAGAAGCCTTGTTATTGGTTCTAAATTTTTTCGTCTTTTTTTTTTTTACAGGAATGAAGATATATATATCTTACGTCTTTGTTGTGGAATTTACATTTGTAAAAATAGTTGTATTTCTAAAAGAAATGTTTGATCAACTGTGAACTCACCAATCTACCATGACGCATGTAACTTGACAATGTAAAGTCTTAACTGTGATAGTTGCTTGATTTTATCTCTTAAATTATGGCAGAGACAATCTGATCAATAACTAGGAATCCTGTCTGATACCTGCTGCCTTTATGTATCTGTTCGTCAGTGAAGACTTTCTTGGTTATTATATATATATTACTTTGCTGTGATTAATGAACCACAGGTATTTAACTCTTTCCTCTGTGTTCACCGTGCACACGATTTATTGTAATGCTCACTACTTGTATTTGTAACACCTGTATTTTTTTGTGTAGACTGGATCAACAGCTGCCAAAACTTGAGTATGGTACGAGTATGCTTGCTGACATGTTTTTAGCTCAGGCTGTGGCACTATAATAAACACTTTTTTACCAAGTGTCATTCAAGGTTTCCCAGTTTAGAAAATAAGTTGGATTTATTATCCCTCTGATGTTATCTATCATTGACACAGGTTAAGCAAGTCACATCTCAAACTTTTGAAGTTTCTGAGTAGTTTTATTACACAATATTTAGCACATATGTTTGTCCTTTTGCTTTATAGCAAACTGTGCCAGTCCTGTTGGATGGTGAACTTTCAGTCATTCTCCTGACACTGGATTATTTTAAAGAACACTTGTCTCCTTACGCATGCTGCATAATCACATTTTGACTTGTGTGGAATACTTATTGGACTTACACACTTGTCTTTGCTTCTTTTTGTAAAGCCAGAGCCCTCTACCCTTCCTTGCCTCTTGATCATCTTGTTCATCAATAGTGATCAGCGTAGGTTGACTGGGCTTCCCTCAAAACCAACTCCATGTCCACCAGCTGGATCTGTAAAAGAAGATACTGTACGTTCATGAATACCCATTTTTTATTTTGTCCTGGCAGTAATACTAAGTGGTTCGGTAAAATCAGCCAGAGTCAGAATATCGTACCTGTGGAATTTGATACTTGCTCGGAGTTGGTGTTACATCCCTCTCCGACAGGGTCCCACATTTTGCTACGCCATCCACCCAAAAGCCTTCATAAAGTCTGCCTTTATCAGAATAGTTGAACTTTCCATTACCGTTCTTCATGCCATCTTGCCACGCGCCTTCATACCAGTTTCCATTTGCTTGGACACAAATTGCAAAGTCAAGATTTCAATATCACAATCTTTGCTGACTAAATTACAGTCTGCTTTAGATTGGAGTGTATGTAAAGCACATTGCTCTTACCAAATCTTATGATGCCCTGTCCATGGCTCTTATCCCCCATCCATTCTCCCTCGTAGACATCTCCATTCTCGTAACACATTCTCCCCCAGCCGCTCCGATGGTCCTCACTCCACTCCCCCTCATAAACAGCAGAATTACTATACAAGTATTTCCCGTACCCCTGAGGGAAAGAATGTGACACAAAATATATCACAGTGTATTGACACTTAGTTATCATGTGCATATATGGCTGTATATCGGATACGCACATGTTTCTTTCCATTTTTCCAATCTCCAAAGTACTTCCTCTCATACTTCTTTGTTTCTGGCTGCAGTACACTGTAAGTGCCGTATCCATCCTGTTTTCCAAATCTCCACTCTCCTTCATAAATAGCACCAGACTTCTTCCAAACTTGAATTCCCGTTCCTTGAAAAGATCAATATACATAAACATTTTAATTGTCGTGTAATCAACCTATATAATGAGCCACAACCAAACATTCACTAACACAACACAGTATCCAACCGTGCTTGTTGTTGTCCTGCCACTCCCCAGTGTATTCATTCCCATTGGCCGAGAAAACTGTGTGCCGCAGTCCACATTTCTGTGACTTCATATCCAACAGTTTCGAAAGTGACAGTGTCTTCTGAGATGTTTTGACCAACGGCATGGCTGGAGGCAGCTTGCTGAAAATCCTACAACAGAAAACAACTGTTAGCGCCACGCCGACTAATCACACATTACACTCCACGCCATCAAGTACAGACCTTGATTTTCCAATGCATATCAATCTGTCTATAAAGTATATACTGTTATATTTCAAGTTCTGTTTTGTTGATCTAGCTGAAAAAGTTAAAAAGTGGTGTACATATTTTCTTGTTATTATTAATGGATTGTAAAATAATACTTACAAGCATCAGATGTGCAAACGCAGCTTTGTGAAATGAAAAGGAGGTGTTTCGTAGTGAATACATAATGTATTGGTCATTTGTGACCCATGTGTGTAAAACTGATATAGAAATACAAAATTCACGTTTGTTTATAACGGAAAATAAGCAAGAAAGGAAAATAATGATTCGTGGTCATCAAAAACAAAATATTTAATGAATAATTAGAATATTAAATGAACAAATACATTTATTTCTAAAATGTAACAAAGAAACACTCTAGCATGAAGTAACACAGGAAATGAATAGGGGTCATTTTTGCCCCATGTTGTGCATTAGAAGGGTAGTGATACAAAAATGTTTTTTAATAAAAAAGTAACAAATGAAAAATTACAATCAGTATTTGTGACGATCAATTGTGATGATCGTCACAATCAGAATCAGAATCAGAATTCTGATTCTGATTCTGATTCTGATTGTGACGATCAAAAACAAGCCGGGTCACTTTTGACCCATGTTGTGTATCAAAGGGTTCAACTGAAAGATTAACACTTGTTTGTGACTTATTATAGACTTTAAACTATATAAAATAACACTTCAAGGATTCATTATGCGAAGAAGTCCTTGTTGTTAGTTTGCTTTAAGGTCACTGTGTCATTGGTCATGGATTCCTATGATGTCTCAGCTGTTGTATCAGGTCCTGAGATCACAGGTGCTTCTATTGCATTCATTGTTTTTTACAAAGACAGTGCTGATTAAATGTTGCAAGTGGTGCAAACAAATGCACATGAACTCACATTTAGCATCATTAGTTTGAAGCTGGTCTAGCACTTGCTATTCACCCGACTGACAAACAGCACTGCAACTTAAAACCACACAGTCTATGCTTAAAAGCCACGTGAGTTTAGCGAATCAGACACTAACAAAAAGAACACACTCACACAAAACAGTACTTGTACCTTGGTGTTGTGTTGGAGTTTACTTTCTTCGACTAAACCAACTCAGGTCGTGAAGCTTCGGGATCAAACCAACACTGGTAATAAGTTAGCAGCTGTATCCTAGCAACACAGATGTTTACCGGATGGCTCAGTTAAAATAAAAAAATTAATGATATTAAGAGTTATTTTAAAATCACACTCAAACTCGTCTTCCGGTTTGAGTTGATGCGTATCAATTGTTGTGGGTTAATTTTATTGTGGTTTAAACGTGTGTTCGTGGTGTGGGATGTGCGCATGCGCCTTGCAGCCCATTTAAAAGCAGCGTCTGCTCGAGTGACCCGGAGAGAAGCATCCCGTCCTCCCCTCCACCGCAGCGGCTGCAGCGCCATGTCCAAACCCAAGTTCCAGACGGAGTGGGAGGAGATCGACGAGGAGCACCAGCAACTACAGGTGATGGAGGAAAAACTCACGACACCGACCCCGGTAGATTGAGTAGCTGAAGGTGCTCGTGGATTGGGGCTAGCTGTGCGCAAAGGGGCTCCCTCACTTTGGCTAGAGCTTCCCCCTTGTGACCGCCATTCATTCGCAGCTCCGAGCTACTGTTGTTAGCTTTGCTGCATCTTGTGTTTCACTTCCCTGTAACATCTCCGTGTTTTAGCAGCTGGCGTTAGCAGCAACTCGCTTGTTCTTCCTGCTGGAGTGAGATAAAGCCAATGAGCAGCTACTGGGAGTTAGCTAGCCCCCCACTCCGCGACACTGGGGAAGCTGGGGACTGTAGATTGTTCCTTCAGAAGTTACAGGTGGTGAAGTGCAGGTGTTGGCTATTGCTGTTATTTGCTAAAGTAAATGATATTGTGGTCCCTGAACGCAGCACTGTGCAGCCCTGCCAAGCTAGCTCAGGTTAGCTAGCAGGCTAACTTGAAAACAGCACAAGAAGGCTAGGATATGTTTTACTTTGAAGCAACAAAGCACCAGAGAGAGAGAGAGGGAGAGAGTCCTCTCCTCATGGCAGCATCACACATCTGAGTCATGGATCGGTGATGCTATCATGATACCCAATCTGGAGCTTCTCCGCTGGGAGACATGATGGAGGTGACTGTCAAGCTCCATAGAGAAGCTCAGATGTGTTGGTGAATCACGGAAGTCACGTTATCCACCTGTCTCTCACTGGCAGTCGGCTGCAGCCCTCCACGTTTTTGACGTCTTAACATTCGCAGCTTGCCAGGGTAAAGTCTGTGTGTGGTTCTGTTTTTTTAACTTAGTTTGATCGACCTTTAGTGAACCTCTGGAGTGATGCCTCCCTCTCCAGTTGGCCATGTGCATGTTGACATTACTGCTAAGAGGAGAAAGAAAAAAGAACTTGTGTGATCCACCTCTATTGTAAACACAAAGATCACAGTGTGACTATCGGTCGGTTTACCTTTCCTCCCAAAAGGCCAGGATCTCTCTCTGCTTTCCAAAGTGTGGCAAAGTTGAAAGCATGGATTGAACAAAGTTACAGCAGATAATTGATTGCTCTTTTAACTCATAGCCTAAAGAAACCAGTGTTTTATTTGGTGCATAATCCAGTATTTTACATTTTGGGGATCTAGAAATAACACGAAATACAATAAAAGTATTTAACCAAAGAATGGCCCTTTTTGGTGTCTTGATTCTTGAAAGTCCTGCTCGACAAGATAACATCCAGATGTTTCAAGATGTGACTAAGTGTTGGAGATACTATGAAGTCAAGAGCTCACTGAAAAAAGTTGGGAACCTGTGGTCTGGTCTTGTGACACAAATGCATGTGAACAGGGATTTTAATATTTCACCACATACGAATCATGGCTGTTTGTACTAAGAAATAAACAAGATTTTCACAGCATGACGCATTTCTGTCTCAATCTCTATTCACCAGGAGCTTTTCAGTGTTGACTGAATATTTGAAGCTTGGCAAAGATTTGTATGAGGTTAAGAAACTTCATTCTGCAAAAAAGAAATGGGTGTAACTTTCCATCCGTCATCACTATCATTTTGTTTATTGTCCATTCATCAGTCGGCAGATGTTCCTCATCTTACAGATTTCTTTTTGTTCACTTTGGTCCACAGGAAAGTCACAAAGTATACAGACACAAACTTGAGGAGCTCACCAATCTTCAGATAACGTGCAGCAGCTCCATCAGTAAACAGAGGAAAAGCCTGAAGGACCTGAGGTACAGCTTGAGCAAGTAAGTATTGCCATAAAGGTCAATGTAGAACACTGCATGTTTGTTTTTTACTGTTAGTCTATAGATGCATTGCTGTCTAGATCATCAGCTAGTCTGTCAAACTTTCATTCAAGAAAATGGTTGTGCAGCCAATCTAATGCTAAGAAACATGTTTATTACCGTTCACAGTCACCATGTATGAAATAACAAGTAGTAGAGGAAAAGTTCATGATTTTTCCAACTTAACAATATACATTTATTGTCACATTTGTAAATAAATGTACTTCCAGCTGGGTTCGGGTTATTTTGACACATAAATGTCCAGAAATTGTTCTGTGGATCTTGAGATCCTATCGGCTTCCCACTCAACAATACACAAAATGATGCAACGGCATCTGATTCTCCAGGTTGTGGTTCCCTGAACTTTGAATAAACTGGTCAATCGGCTCAATAACTGCATGTCCCTGTAAGTTTCAGAAAAAAAAGCTGCAACCGGCATTACACAGGCCAAGAAAACGGCTCATTCCAAAACAGGCGGGTTTAGTAAGAAATATGCAGTCAGTCTTGAAACTCTGGAACGAGCTGCCTGAGCTAATCAGGTCAGCGGAATCTGTAACCTCCTTTTTTTTTAATTCTTAAAATAGAGCTTTTCCTAATTTTCGTGACCGTCCATATTGCCTAATAAATCTTAATGATTATATTGACCATCACAGTTTTGGTGGGATTATATTCATGGCAATTACTGGAACTTTTTTTGGTGATGTGGTATTTCTTTTTATTCGGACTACGGTGCAAAATACTGTAAATGTTTTAACTCTGTTGCTTTGTTTTAATTTACTGCTCTGTGTAAAACTGCTTGGGTTTAGATAAGAGCTGTATAAAGGTACCTTATAAAGGTATTATACCGACTTGTATCATGTGGAGGGTTCAGATGTTCTTCCTCTTTACTTCCCCACTCACCACCATCTTGTCTGTTCTTTACAGATGTGCGAAAACGTGTGACGAGAAAGAACTGAAGCTGATCGCGGACATCAAAACACAAATCAAAGATAAAGAAAATGTCTTTTTTGATATGGAGGCATATTTGCCAAAGAGGAACGGGTCAGTATTTCTTCATGTTGCCATTTCATCTCTGTCACTTTAAGTTTCTCGAAAGTATTTATATTTTTATTGTTGCTTTCTTCTGTTTCTAGACTGTACCTCAATTTGGTCCTGGGCAACGTGAACGTAACACTTCTCAGCAACCAGGCAAAGTATGTAAAATGTTCGGTCTGGGACTAGATTTGTGTGTTTGTTGTGCGTCTCTCATTGTCTACTTGTCTCCTGGGTATTGACATAGATTTGCTTACAAAGATGAATATGAGAAGTTCAAGCTTTACATGACGATAATCCTGATGTTTGGAGCCATAACCTGCCTCTTCGTTCTCAACTATCGGTAAGATTCTTATCATCCCACTAAAGCGTTACTGTTGTGGATGTCAACAGAGTTGCTCACTATTTCATTTTCTCTCTTTTTGTTTAGTGTCACTGATGAAATCTTCAACTTTTTGCTGGTGTGGTACTACTGCACCCTGACCATAAGGGAGAGCATCCTCATGAGCAATGGCTCCAGGTGTGTTGCAGCATCAGTCCTGTCACTCTGCTGTCGGTGGAAACTGTGGTGGAAACCTGCAGGAGCACTTGCTCATTTTTTTATTTCTATTTTCTGTTTAGTTGTGATATGATTTTATAATTTGGAAAAAGTGCTTGCTGAACTCCTGAGCTACAGTTTGAACGTGTATTCATGTTGTTTTTTGTCCTCAGAATCAAAGGTTGGTGGGTGTCTCACCATTATGTGTCCACCTTTCTGTCTGGTGTAATGCTGACCTGGTGAGTTATGTTATATATAATCTGACTATTGACCTAATCCTGAATTATTTCCATTAAGAAAAATGTAGGTGTTAATTTTAATCTGTTTCTTTTACCTTGTGTCTCCTCACAGGCCGGAGGGGGCCATGTATCAGATGTTCAGAAGCCAGTTTCTTGCTTTCTCTATATATCAGAGTAAGATTATTTTTTTACACTACACTATAATATTGTTTACTTACAAGTCTGGGTAAATAAGTGTAATGTTGATTTTGTAAAGAGTGATGGTGTTTGGCGACAGCTGGTTGATTTGAAGCTTTCCTCCTCTACAACTTTGGAAAAAAGAACTATTCTACATTTTAGATGTTTTCAACTACTACTCAGATCTGTACTTTTTTTATATTCGAATTCAAAACTTTATTTCATAAAAGAAAAATGATTGTCACCTCAGCATTTTACCATTAAATGCGATGTAGTTATGCAATAAAGATATGATGGCTCTGGTTAGACTTTACTCTGCAGAGAAACAATGATTTAGCACAGATGTACTACCACTAGTGTCAATTACACAAATGTTTGGTTGAGTCTTCTGTTTCACCAGAATAGAGAACGGAAGACTGGTCACACACTAGTGGTTACAGTCATGCTCAGTTTATCACATGTGTCGACTAATGTGATGGGCCTGTGTGGTTATGGTTTGAGTGGTTATGTCAAACTGTTTTTAAATGGTTCATTTAGTTAATCACCCGACAAATTCAGTCTAAACTGAAACAGTGCTGCTCTTTCGTTGTCTTTTCTTTTGCTTTAAGATAATAAAAGCATTATAGTGTAAAGCTTCTCATCACAGACTTCTACTTGGTGTTTTTTACTGGGGGGGAGGAGGTAACTGATTTGAGACCTAAATGCAATCATCTGTGTTTCATCCCTTTTGTCCCCCAGGCTTTGTTCAGTTCCTCCAATATTACTACCAGAGCGGCTGCTTGTACCGGCTGCGAGCCCTGGGAGAGAGGAATCAGCTGGACCTCACAGTGGGTGAGTTGGCAGCTATTTTGGGTGGTTGTCATTTTAATCGTTTGAACTCTCGAGCCATTTGGAACGTGGCGTTTGAGGGGAGGGGGGTGAAAATAGGGTAAAGGTGAGCGATGGAGACAGTTGTTGCTACACAAAAGATGTTTGACAGAGGATCTTATGTGAGTGAGGCCTCAGTGAGTTTGCCGCTCTAAGGTCAGAGAGAGAGAGAGAGAGAGAGCACAGGGATCATCTGTGCCTGGTTGTTACAATTGTTCTGTGTCTCTGCAGAGGGATTCCAGTCCTGGATGTGGAGAGGCCTCACGTTTCTTTTGCCATGCCTCTTTTTTGGTCATGTAAGTCTAAACCTGTCTTTCATTTATTTTTTCTTTTGATCAAACCACAGCTTTATCGCTTTAGTTTTAAATCAGAAAGAGGGTGTGAAACATTTTACTCCTGAATTTTATTAACTTCATAAACGTGTATGTTTAAAGAGCATGTAGTTAAACAGAGAGTTTTTCTTGTATTTGATAAGGAATATTATTTTGTGCAGCTATAGTGTGCAGAAACATTCTAAATGGCTGTGCCTCCTGTTCCTTTGCAGTTTTGGCAGCTGTACAACTCGGTGACCCTGTTTCGCTTGGCAGGACATGAAGACTGTAAAGAGTGGCAGGTAAGGATCACATTGGCACATCCAAATGACAAATGAAACCTGAAGCCATTGGTTAAATATCACGACTCGAAAGGACACAACACATCAGGGACTTGATTTCTGAACACACACACATACTGACTTTATTACTGTCGACTCTGTTAGTTTGTTTTCTGTTTTCCCTCCATCTGCTTCAACATGCCCTCACCCAGCTACATTTGGAAATGGAGACATGGCCATGGTCGGAAAAATGCTTGTTCACACTTGTCTTCAAATAAAACAGATTCTCCTCTGTCCCCTTTCAGGTGTTTATGTTGGCGTTGACGTTTCTCATACTGTTCCTGGGAAACTTTCTCACCACTGTAAAAGTTGTCCACCAGAAAATCCAGCAAAACCAGGAAAAGGGACAAAAAACTGACTGAGACATAAACTCAACGAGACGCCTCAAATTCTTCCAAACGGCCAGTAACTTTGAAGCAACAGGCACAGATGGCTTGTGAGACTGACCCCAGTACGATCGGGCCGGGAGAAGAAGAAGCTTCTCCCGGGCTTTGATTCCTCCAGCGGGCTCCCGCCGGAGTATCTGGAGATCAGGCTTCCTGCTTTCTTATGACTCGTTGTTTGTGTCACTGCTCGGTCGGTCTCCACACAAAGCGTTGTTCACCTTTCTAAGGATGAGCCGTTTTGTTTTATCTCCTACATAAAACAAAGTGAGTGGAAAGAATGTGTTGTATTTGAGTGTTGGTGTATGTGAGTCTGTCTGGAAGCCTTTGTTCAAATCATATACAACTGAAAAAGAGGGCAGGTAGCGTCAATATACAGATGGGTGACAAATTAAAGGAAAAGCTTATTGTGTCAGCCACCAGAACGGCTTCAGTGTGGCTCGGCATTGACTCTAGAAGATATGACTGGAGGAAAAAACCCAGCTAATGATTCACACCATTTTCCTACTCGTCAAACTATTCAATGTGCTCTCTGTGGATTTGGGCATCGTACTTTCTTTCCAGATTTTCCTCTAACTTATCACCCGTCTGTAATTTGCCTTTTGAGGACCTAACATCTGTTATGTACATACTTCATACTTCTGTGAAGTAGCAACTGTCTTTGTCTCAGTCAAAACGTGGACATGGTCAAATTAGCACTGCGCATCATTTCTTCTACGAGTAGTTCCCAAACTCCCAATCGAGCTGTTGCACTGCTAACCGGTGTTGTTACCTGTTTATTTTATTTCTAACTAAACTTTCGTTCTCAGTCAAATAGATTCAATTTAAAAAAACATAGACTTGATACTTCCAAAGCAGGTTACATTCAGCTTCCTGAAAACAAATTTGTGTGATGTTAGAACGCAGCACTGTTGTTCCCATTAGGCAGCGTTTGCATCAATGTGTGTGTGTTTGATCTAATCCCTAAACTCTGGCTCACACTTGGTGGCATTGCAAGGTTTTCATGTGACTCACTCACTAGCGGTTCCATTTTATGACATCATTAGCATAATGCTAACAAATTGCAATGTATAGGTAGGTCTATCGTGTTTCACTCTAAATTTTAACTTGTGTAGGAAGAGCTTTGAGCGTAAGAAATGTTTTGTCACAGAGGTTCAAAGGTCATGCAGAGTTTTTTGGATTTGTCATCACTGTGCTGCTACCGTTCCCATTTCCTTCTGCAGTGATGCAGAAAGAAGTAATGATCAAACGCTGCTATTAGCACTGCTACTGTGAGGCTACGACGCACACTGATGAATAATCATGTGCTGGATTATTTTTATTTTATTCAAGTAGACGTAATAAATTAAATATTTATAAGAATTAATTAATGAATGGCCACTTCCATGGCTTTTACTCTCGTTCATTGTCTTGGTGTCTGGTTCACATTTCATGTTTAAATATGGCACTCAAGGGTGTTTTTGTCCAGGGGGCGGTGGGTTCAGACGAACAGCTGTAGTGGTGTCGGGTCTCTGTTGCCTTATTCTCCCTCCAGCCTGTCACAGTAAAACACTGCCCTGCTTCTTTTATTTTGAAAATCCAAAGACAGAAATTGTCTTTTCTTCTCCTCCAGCCTCACCCCGTTTCATACAGTAGTGCTGCTGAGGAGGGTCACAGTATTTACACATCACTTTTATTGATGATTGACGAGTTACAGACTAAAATGTTACATGAGCTGCCAGGATGCACAACACAGTGAAAGACTTCCTTGTTTTTATGATGTAGCCGATGCTAAATAAATGTTTTCATCAATCTTCTTGAATCTGTAACTGGTGCCTGAACACGATCAGTGGCGAGAGACGGTGGACAATTTCTCTGTGTACATTCTTGTAAAGAAATATTTAAAAACACGTAATTGCAATTTCTTCACTCAAACCTAAAGCAACTTATTTTAATTCAGTGTTGCCTTTGTGACTCGACTCTGATGCATTCCAGGTTTTTAACACTGGTGGGCACTGTTGGCAAAGATTAGAACTTCAGTTGATGAAGTGAAAACATTCGAGGCCAATGTTAAGATTTACTGAAAATGAACTAACCCTCCTTTTTTCTTAAGATTTAAAGCTACAGATCCATTATCAATTCAATTTCAAAAACTATTTTATAAGGGTGCTAGTTTTCTACCGAACACCATTTAAACGGGGCAGACATTTAATTGATCCTATAAAAACCTCTGGAAAATGTATTAAATAAGAGCTGATTTCAAATTTCTCCAATAAAACAAACCATATAACTTTTTTAACTGAAATATAATATATCCGTATAAAATAAGTAACCAAAAAAATCTATATTGCTTTCATTTCAAGTTATGTTAGACTTGCACATATCTCCACCCGGCCATTTCTTGCAAAATCGACTTTCCTGTTGCATCACTTTCGGTAAAAGGAGACGAACTCATGACTCAGTGGTGCCTCAACTTGCAGGAACAGAACCATCTCTTGGTGTCTTCGTGAAGTCATCACCTGTGGGGCCTCGTCTGCAGAGTGGGCTCCTCAAGGCTCCGTCCCTTCCACTTCACAAAACCACACATGCCTTCTTCCTCCTGCACTTGTTTTTTTTCCGACAGTAGGCCAGAGCCTTTTTGGCAGCCTCTCTGAAAATGTCCTCTACGTGCTCCTGATACTTGGCCGAGCACTCGAGGTAGAGCTCTGCGTTCATCTGCTGCCGGATCTCTTCACCCTACATCCAAAACCAAGAATTAGATTCTATGCCTGAAAGATAAATGTGCATTTCCATTCATTTTGCTGTAGTACAGCTAAAAGTGGTTTAAGCTTCTGGCTCTGGTGCATCGTGCTGCAGTTTATATCCTGTGACCTCAGACTGAGGTCGTTCCACAGATCAACGCCTGCACACGTCTTCTTGTCTTACCTGCGTGTATGTGATGGGAGACAGACTCAAGGCCTTCAGCTTCCTGGCACACTCCTTGTCCTTCCGGAGGTCGGTCTTGCAGCCAATCAGGATGACCGGTATGTCCTGACAGAAATGCTTCACCTCAGGGAACCACTGACGTTGAAAGGGAAATAATTAAATGTCTTGCACGCTGAGATGGAATTCTGTACGTCTGCTCGATTTAACTTTGCAGCACTTCTCCCTCTGTTTGCACTGAGAGGAGTCATGGGGTCAACGTCCAGGCCTGCATGAGTTAATCATGGCTCAAAGAATGCAGCCGGCACAAACACACCAGTCTCTGACAATCATTTACAAACTGAATTTGAACAGCAAACCTGAAACTCCAGTTGAACGGGCACATTGTGGTTTCTGTTTGCCTGCATGTGGAGCTCTGTGTGTCGGTCAATGGTCTGAAGAGGTGATTACCTTTATCAGGACATTCTCAAAGCTGGTTGGGTTGGTCACGTCGAAGCACACCAGGATCAGGTCGGCCTCTTGGTAAGAGAGCGGTCTCAGTCTGTCATAGTCTTCCTGTCCTAGAAAAAGGAAGATGAAAACTACGTGTCAGCCGATAGATAAGTTATAATTTATACGTTTACATTTTTGTGCGGGATGCAACGGCTTGAGCTTCAAGATGCAACATGTGTTACAAAGTCGGAGGCGACGAATAAAACCACATCCTGGCCCCAGCTTCCTTTCCGCTGACGTAAAGCACCCTGCTGCTCTTACACTAAAGATAAAGTGTCAAGACTTACTGTCATGGGTTTTCCTGAACATGCAATGACTTTAAAAAACTTATCTTCCATGGCAAATTCATGTTTTATGTAACCCAGAAACACTTCATGTTGGGAAATGAGTGGAAATTTTGTCTTTACCTAGTTTTTAAACCACTAAAGACTATGTTTTCTCAGGCTTTATGTGATAAATGTATTTTCTTTAACCTGAAATGATTGTAGGGGAACTTTATCCAGATACATTTATATTCTGACTAATTCAAATTCAATTAGGCACTTTAACTTCTCACAGTCTGAATAGTTTTATAAACTTTCTGTACATTTATCGTCACTAAAGCTTGTTAATAGTTTCTACCAGTCTTTGACTTCCCGAGAGAAGATTCAGACGATGCTCTGCCGTTAATGTCGACCTTTACCACTTCCTCTGTGTCCCTGCGTGTCAGAACAACCAGATAAAGACACAACGCACAGTGTCTAGATGCCTGAACTTTAATATCTGAAAAGATAAGACACTCTAAAATAATTCCTCCAACACCGGCAGTAAACAGCGACTGACCTCTAAGTCAGTGTGTGTGTGTGCTCTTTATCTGCACAGATATAATAAATATACTCCAGGCAGTTGTTCAACATCCCCAAATTGCTGTTTTTTCGCTTCATGTTAAATGTACTGAGACTTCATGAAAGTTCAACACGGATGTGATTCTTACCGGCTGTGTCATACAGGTTTAGCTGTATCTCTTTTCCTCCGAGAGAGATGGTGCTGACATATTTTTCAAACACTGATGGAGCATATTTCTGTTTTTGAGACAAGGAGAATATGCTGCTTTTAGGGTGCAGCCATGAATTGACTTATTCTTTCCTATGTCACATTTGTTTGTGTATCTAATCTTGAAAAGGACATTGTCACTGTATGACACAGCCTCTCTTACCTCTGGAAAATTTCCTCGAGCATACACGAGCAGAAGAGATGTTTTCCCGCAGCCTCCATCTCCAACAATCACAATTTTGAGTTCATCTCCCTTCTTCGTGGTGCCATTACCAGTCCCGGCACTGTTCTGTGTCATGTCGACCTCCAGCACCAGTCACACAGTTGCCAGTCGGGCCAGGGCTGAAGACGCTCCCTCCAGATTCAGCTTAGACACATGGTGAATCTTTATTTGGAAAGGCTGAGATGGTTTGCAGGCTTGTTTTATGAGAGAGGAACAGACGAGCCTCATGGTTTACCAGGTACAGCTCGGCCTCCTCACCACTTCCTGTTCCTGTCAAACCGAGGCTGTCTGCAGTCGACCCCCCCCCCCCACACACACACAGACTCCACGCTTCTCCCCTGTCCCGTGGCCGCGCTGCTCAATGAGGCAGCATCTCTGGGGTATGAATAATGCAGCAGCATCTGAGTGTGGCTGCACCTACTTCCTCTTTTGCCTGTGCTTTCCTCTTTCATTAAAGACTGGGTGGGGGCTTGATGTGAAGTACTGCCTCCGTCCACAGAAGTGTGCATGAGGGATAACACTGAAAAGGTTCCTCTTAAGCTGGAGATAAGTCAGCAAGTATTGTTGATGTGTTCATGGCAAGTATGTTCTGATGGTAAACTGGGAAGTCATGTGGGGCCTGGAGATTCTCTGGTGACAGTGAAAGAGATAAATGAGTGTCTTGTACCTTTTAGTTTAGAGTCATGTACTAGATGTACTGGAGCTGGTGTTTTATGTGAACTTTGCCTCACCTCTCTCAGGTCACTTGAATATAGACATGTTTGAATCTTTATGGTAAAAAATCCTTTAATTTCAATCCATTAAATATCAGTGAATTATAGTATATAATCAAATTTGTATTGGTTAAATGTATACCCCCGAAAACACCATTTGACCACGTTGTTATTGGGTTATATACAACTAATGGTAGCATCCATTCACGTCGTTGGTTTGAATCCTCGTGGTTACAGCAAACATGTTCTTCTACTTTCACACGGTGCTGCTGAACACGCCAGTGACATCACAGATTGGGCGTCAGGACAGGCTTCTCTCTCTCTCTCTCTCTCTCTCTCTTTCTCTCGTCCCAGCGTGTGACGTTCAGGAATCTTATCCAGCAGCACCGAGCAGAATGAAGTGATAGTTTGGAGATAATGCAGAGATACTGTCGCATACCACTATACTGTTTTTTTATATTATCTTTATGGAAGGCCGAAGGAGACAAGCTACTTTAGCGCAAGATGACTTCTAAGACATGTATGATATTAAGTGACATTTCCCTTTAACACAGCTTCAGTTTATAAATAGGGTTGAATGTTGTAATCATGGTTAGAGGCTATCAAAGACAACAGGGCATGCAGTGTGATTTTATTCATTCTTGCCTTTTCTGTCACCGCTGCTTATCCAATAACCTGGATGCCCGGGATCTCCTGAACATATCATTGTGTGCAATGAAATTAAATTTTATTCTTAAATTTGGGAATATGTGGGTTGACTACCATGGGTGTCAGGAGAGAGCCGATCATCAAGACTCAGCGTGCATATTCAGAAAGCACAACAACCCTTTGCAGATTAATCTAGATTCAATGTCTAGAGTCTAGTCGCTGAGAAAAATTCAAACCGTTGTAGGCTAGAAAGTCAAATCTAAAGGTTACATTTCCGCGGTCAGTGCCAGGAAAGGATGTATTAAGTTGGTGTGTTGGAGCGCCGAACCCTTTTGAGTAAGCTGTCCCTTTAAGAGGATAAGCTGACACTGCCCTATGCCTATTTTAAGAAGAGACACATAGTCTTCCAAGTATTTAAAACACATGCAGATCTCCTACAGCCATGTCTGTGGGTTTAGGTGGGGTGTGCTTTCAATGTGTCATGACTGGTGAAAATACAGTGTTAAATCCAGGCCTTATATCATTTGAAGCTCAAAGTTTTCGGTGTAAATTCATCAAAAAGATATATAAAAAACAAAAACAATCTGCTTCAGTTTCCACAACAACAAACCATAACATGGGTGTATATTCTATTTATTTAAACACCTCAAATTCACAGACAGGTGAGAGTATTGCCAAGCACAAACCATACTGTGAAATATTACACTGACAAAACATAGACATGCAAATATGTAAGAGCTAGAAAGAAGGAAAGGCTCATGTAAATTAAACAAATACAGTACCAGCAATCTGCATGGATAACGCCTTGAATAAGCAAGTGTGCCCATGAATAATCAAAAAACACAAAGCGCAGAGGATACCTTGTTGGATTCAGTGAACAATCCGTCAGAATAAAAGGCTGCTCATACAAAGAAAGACAGAGAGGAGGTGCATTGTCTGTCTGAGTCCAGAGAAACAGCCACACACGGTGTCCCATATGCTTTACAATAGAGTATTGTGCAGCACATGCTATAAAAAAAAATCCCTGTATAATAATAATAATAGAAAAGTGCTTGTTTGACTCAGAAGGTGAAACTGTCAACCTGAATAACTATTTGTAAAAAAGGATATAAAATTGTCCTGTGCAAAATATCCAACATGTAAAAGCACCCATTGTCACTTCATGAACAAAGAACAGTAGTCAAAAAATAGTTATTCGCCATGCAAGCAGAGAGACAGCTGTCCTGAACGAGAGAGGCCAATCCTCTGTGTGGAATATTCCAGTCTGTCAGCAGCTTGCAGAACTGAATGGCGCAACCCACCGGGGAGGAGTTTTTCCTATTTTTTTGTAAAGCCAGGGCCTAAAAATAACCATATGAGCAAATTCAAAGAGAAAAGCCTCCACTAGTGTTAAATATTCACCTTTGTAACGCAGACTTAACCATCGCAAGTTGGTCTCCATTGTGTAAGAGCTAAAAAGTAAAAAACAAAAATACAGGCATACTTGAGGAATGAGGGATTAAAGAGAGACAGAGATAGAGGGAGAGAGAGAGGGGGTGGGGAGCTGCCTCGTGACCTGCAAATGAAGGAATGCGCGCTTGGCAGCCGGAGCCGAGAGTGGAGATCAAGAAAAACAGGCCTCTGACACCGGCCACGATTGTAATGTCCTGAAACGCACTGCGCACACGCTCACAGCACCGTGCGTAAATGGCACAACGTGGAGAGCCCCCTGTTTTACGCACGCGAACATACGCGTCCCCCCATGCCTCTGTTTTTTTCAGCTCCTTCAGCAAACAAAGAGTAGAGTCGCATCTCGTTTGTTAGTTTGATGCGGCCTGCAGCGTTTGGAACACTCCATGACGGTGATCCAAAAAGAGCGAGAGAGCGAGAGAGAGGTAGAGGGGGGGGGGGGGGGAAGCAGGCGCTGAAGCTCGCTGCAGACTCGATGGTTGTTTATCACGCAGATGGAAATCTAAAGGGGCTGCTGCTGTAGCCATGGAGGAGGAGGAGGAGGAGGGAGAGGGTTCCTGGTGACCTTATATGGCGGTGTGGGGGTTCTGCAACACCATGGCAACCGGCCAGAGCTCTCGGATTACCGCCGTTGCCAGGGCGCGTCAACCGAGCGAGCGACACTCAGACAGGCGCGTGCTGACGCGTCCTTCCTCTTAACAGCGCCCTGCGCTGCGTTTATCTCTTTATTTTGACTTCCTATAAAAACATACATCGCTTCGGGAGAAAAAACAACCCCCCCCCCTCTCCCGGTGTCGCTTGGTGCAAAGACTTCACGTCGAATCACAGAGAAATGTCCTCGGAGAAAGAGCGTCTCCCCCCCACTCACACACGAGCGAGCGAGCCTCACCCAGTTATGGCGCAGCAGCATTTCACAGCACAGTGCTCGCCTTTGTCTGCAAAGAAGCCATTTTGAGACAGAGAACAGCAGAGAAACCATTGAACAAGTTTAGCCACATCACCCAAAGGTGTCTTCGTCAAAGGGAAGCAGTGACACATGCAAGATTCCTCCCTATAAGACTCCTTTTTTTTGCTCGTTTAAGACTTGGATTACATGTTTTTGAATACTCACTGTAAGTCTACAACATCAATCCAAATATGTATAAAAATACTGGTACTCATTTTTTTTTAACAAATAAGAGTTTTCACGATAACATTTAAATCCACATGTGTGATCTGTCATGTTGTCTGTCCTCTGTGAGAATACTTACGTGTTAAGACATACCAGCTTGGCAGATTTAAGTGAAACAGCTCAAAATCCATCACCTCTCAAAGAAAAACATTTCCATGTCTAGGTTAGTTTTTCTTTACACGATGTAGCTCAGTTGGAAATGTTGAAATGCAGGAGGTTATACGTGACTGCGATCCAGTCGTCAAGGAGAGGAGGGATAGTTTGCATATTGCCCACACGAGATGATGCTTGGAGATGCATGTTCGCTGGCAGAGAGGCAAATGCCAGTGATTGAAAAAAAGTTTTTTCAAAAGAGCTCTCTATCTGTCGTGCTAATGGATTCCTTCCCTTCACAGGAGACGCTCCCTCGCCCTTTATTAAAGCCATTATTAGAAGATCCGAAGATGGAGCTGAAAACGTCCCTGCCCTTGCGTTTAGGCCTGTTAACTGCATTTCACCAAAGTGCTGAGGTAAATATTTTCACCCTGAGAGTTTTCCCTCCATCTGTTTCCTCTTTGGTTTAACTGCCTTTTTTTTTACGTTATTGAGATTGTTATGAGGACAACCTGACTGGGCTTTGATTGTGTTTTAAATCTGGCCTTGGAGCAAGGTCAGCCGTCGTTTTACACATTTGGTGCGTAAAAGCCAAATGGACGGCACGGTCCCTACACCGTGCCCGAAGTTGTCTCCCCCGTTGTGGGCCGGGTATAACTCAAGTCATCATGGTTGTTAAGCGTTGCTGTTGTGAGAGGAAAGTAAGTCATTAATCAAAGCAGAGGGATTATCAGTCAACAGTCCAAATCGCAGGCGGCACAATATACTATTTTACGGAACAAAAAAAAGGGGCCATTAGTTATGCGTGGCCTGCTCTCTGTCACTATAGAGGAGCAGTGGTACTGTATAACACCTGGATGCTGTATATGTCGATATGTCAGCATGCCTGGGAACACATTTGGAATTAAAGATCAAAGTTTCTATGTAGTAACATTAAAGCCAAGAAGATATATTGACAGTAAAAAAAAAATCACTTTTAATAACAGTAAATGCATGCCTCACATATTTTTTTACATTAATGAAAGATCAAAAAACACTGTGAAATAATTATAAAAGAGTTGAACTTACTCATTGCTACTCCTATCCTACACAGGCCATAAAGTGCAATGCCAAACAAACCAGCCATTACACGTTTTGTCACTTTAAACTGTGTTTTTCTTTCCTCCTCCTCCTCTCTCTCTCTCCAAGACCATAAAGCTGTTTATTCACAACAATTTTGGTTTCCCTTTTCTTTTTTCACTTAAACGAAATATAAACACTATTATATTGGGTGTGCCATGGCCTAGTTAAGACAAAGGTCGATTCCAGGCAGAGGAAAAAAGGCTCAAAATGTCACATCCGGCACATTCTCTTCCTTCTTCTCAATCCTTTCACAGGATAGTTTTTAATCATAGTCCGTGAGAGATGAGGAAATCGAGTGTAAGATCCCTCTTTGGAACAAAGGAAACCCATATAGGCCACTGAGTCCTGTGTGTTTTTGTTAGGAAAATGGCTGCCGATGCCCCCTCTCTCTGCTCTGCGTTGAAGGACTCCTGATCCTCGCTTCTAATAGTGGACGGCTCCTCTGCTGCCGCGCGCTGATTGGTCCGTCGAGCCGCCGCTGTTAACCAGCCAATTGCCCGAGCACCGCAAAAACAGCAGGCGACGTCAAACTAAAAAAAAGTCCCAAAAATTTTTTAAGAAATACACACCAGATATTTAAAATCCACGCTGCAATCGTATCGGTATGAAAAGCGACATAAACACACGAGCGGCTACACATCCGGGTTGGCACTACTTTTTCTCTTCTGAGTGGATTAGTGGCAGACGGGGAAGGATGTAACAACCCGCCGCATTCCTACGGTTCTTCCGCATCGTTTAAATCAACTTAGCAACATCCGATCTTCGTAATTTTTGTTTTAAACAAACATAAACAGCTAGCAGTTAGCCCCACGTTAGCTCCTTTGTTAGTTCCCTCCGCAGCGAATGTGTGTTTTATTCGCCTCAAGCGGCGGTTCACTATATACTGACCCCTGTGTATATCTAGCTTGTGTTTGCCATCTGAGTAAACTCAGTCGGCAGATTCGCCACACACACAAAAAAGAGAGGGTTTAGCGACGCACGCTTTCTGCCGCCCCCGTGATTTCCTTATCTATTCGCACTCTTCGTTTTTAACGAGTCGCCTGAAAGCTCGGTGATTTAAAACAGAAACCCCAAAAGCTACGGTAAATAAAAATGATAATAAATGACAAGCGGAGGGAGAAGTAAGTTTGCGCCGAAAGTGCGCCTAGCGTCGAGGCTGGTGGGCAAGCGAGCCTGGCGGTGTATTGTGGGAGAGACAGGAGCAGCCACGGACCGGAGAGGCACACAATATGTGCTGGCTCTCGCCGAAAAGGAGGCAGTATTCTTCCGGCGAAATCATGTAATGTAAGCGGCGACCGGAGAGCGATTCGTGTCTTTTCATCAGTTCGAGAACCCCCCCTCCCTCCCTCCTCGAGTCGGATCGGACGAACCATGTCCAAGCCCGGGGAGAGAAACAGGTTGAGCGAAGACCATGGCAGAAAGCAGAGTTCAAGTAAGCTGGTTCCTTTTTCCCTCTCTCCTCTTTCTCCAGCTTCTCCTCCTCACCCCCGGTTTCCCGTAACCGGAGGTGAGCTAGGTCCCCACCACCACCAACCCCCGAACCACCGGAGCCATGCATCTGTAGCGTGTGTTTTAAAGTGTCCGCGGTGGGGGGGGTGGTGGTGGTTCACGGGCTCGCAGCAGCAGCCGTGTTTAGCGGGTTGCACTAACGGCGGCTCTCCTCTCTCCTCTCCCCCCCTCGTCGCTGCAGGTCTGGCGAACGGCATGGACGGCCACCCCGGTGTCTGCGGCTCGGCGGACAAGCGGAGTCACCACTGGAGAAGTTACAAGTTGATCATCGACCCGGCGCTGAAGAAGGGCTCGCACAAACTGTACCGCTACGATGGACTCACTTTCAACATGCCCGTAAGTGGACCGCCGGGGGGTTGAGAGGGGGACACGGCCCCGGGAGTAACCGAGGAGCCGAACCTCCTCGACCGGACACAGTGTGGCGGTGTCGCCGCTGCTGCCGCGGACATGCTCCGGCAGCATCCCCCCTTAAAAACACACAGCACGTCTGGAGTGTTGTAATCACACGACGCGACTACTTTGCAACAAGTTATTGGAGTGTGAAGCTGGGATGGATAACATTGTAACCCCCCTCTTCTCCCGCAGAACCCCGGGATGGGCCCGGTGGACATTGTCCGGGACCCGAGGATCGGTCGCCTCTGGACTAAGTACAAAGAGATGGATCTACCGGTGCCGAAGTTTAAGGTACATCCTCTGACAGGAGCTGGGGGGACCGGGGTCTTTTATCCCGGTGGGAGCAGGGGTGCTGTCAGAAGTTGCAGACACACCCCCTCCCTCCTCTGTGGGACGACAAGTGAAAGTATGATTTGTGAGAAAACCCAAAATAAATCAGACGCATGCTCCATCTTTTAGCTGTTTCAACCGGAGTGTGTGCACGTGCCTGTTCGTTGTCACCACTGCGGCAGGTCCCTTATCTCAGCTGTCAGGACCGACCCCACCGGGTGCAACATTAACCCCCGAAGCCACTTAACGACATTAACCACTCCCCCCCCCCCCTCCATTCTTCTTCCAGATCGATGAGTGCTACATCGGCCCCGTGCCTCCCAAGGAGGTGACTTTCGCGCGGCTCAACGACAACATCAGGGAAGGATTTCTCCGGGACATGTGCAAGAAGTTCGGGGACATCGAGGAGGTGGAGATCCTGTACAATCCGAAGAACAAGAAGCACCTGGGCATCGCCAAGGTGGTGTTTGAGAGCGTGAAATGCGCGAAGCTGGCGGTGCTGTCACTCCACAAGACGTCTGTTATGGGAAACATCATCCACGTGGAGCTGGACCCGAAAGGTAAACAGTGATTCACTCGTTCGGGGGAGGAGAAGACGCGTGGACTGTATTTGTCACGCGCGATCGAGCCTGGTCTCTCCTCCTCTGCGCTGACAGCTGAGTGTTGTGTGGATTATCAGGAGGGACACCGGTCACGTTACTCGATGTATAGGCGCGTTGCCTGGTGACGTGGGGGGAAATTGAATTTGATTGAATAGTAAGGCTGCTCCCATGAGCCCGGAGCTGTGGGAGCACTGGGGTCCCACTGGGCTTAATTCCAGACCTGCAAACAAACACAAACCAATCAGTCACAGCCCCCTCCCGTCTGCAAGGTGTCTGATCACTTACTTCAACAGTAATTAATTTCCCAGTAAGTCAAACTGTTGTTTTTTGATTATCTGGCAAAAACTACTATCAAGACAATGCTGTGTATTTATTGTTTACCTGGCGGCACCTTTGCACCTGTGCTTATTGAATCTGAGGAGTAATAAGGACTGATATTTATAATTAACGTTTGCATCATTATATGTCTGTATAGATGTTTTATCTCGATTTATTCTTGCAACATTACTTTAACGAGTGTAGATACTGAGCGGGTTTGTGTTGTCATTGTATGTCATTTAATAAACATTGACTCATGGCAGATCATCTTTCAGATTGCCATATTTACATAAATCATATTTATTGATTTACCCTAACCCTAACACACAAGCGTAAACAGTGTTTACAAAACAGTCAGACAGGAAACTGTTGCAAGTTCATGCTGCTCCTTTTACAAATGTGTAGAAATGATCCGATAAGCTTTATTTAACATTCACTGGCTTTATACCCGCTCTATGAACTTGGTGTCTGACCCTGTCCATGTTTACTGTTTTGCAGGTGACAATCGCCTCAGGTACTTCCAGCTCCTGATGAATGGCAGCTACAATCCGATGAACCTGCCGGTGGGTGGCGAGGAAGCCAGAGACGTTTCCCCTCGTAGCCTAGCTGAGGCCATATTGGTAAGAAACAACATTCTTAATACCTTGCATGTAATGGTAGTTGGATATTAATGTATTTCAGCGCAGTCTTAGTTAAACGTTATTGTGCACATGTGATTATTTAATGGTTGTGTTACCTTTTCGAACTGAACCAATTAACCAGTCTGAGCTGCCATGCTTATCTGTAATCCATTTCATTGGGGCAGCAGGTGGTGGAGTAGCGCAGAGGGAATGTCATCCAGACCCTTGGCTGTGGACTGAAATCACAAAGCCACTGAAATATGTACTTTGGCCTCGTAACATGAGCTCACCCAGGCATTGTGCCTAGATACTCTTATCCACCAGTTTGACCTTTGACATCCTGCAGGTGTATTCTGTGAAGCGCACCTATTGGTAACTTAGGGGAAATTGTCCCACTATTATCCATACCTGAACTAATACAGTTATACGATAGGTTCTAAGGTGCAACATGGAGACAGTGGTAGAGGTTTGTTCTGCCTGTGACTTGTCCTGATCCTGTTCTTCTCTTCCAAAGGCCTGCGAGCCCATCCGCAGGTTGTCAGAGAACAGCGTGTCGACCGGGGGAGCGGCGTTGCCACCCAGCAGCTCCTCCACTCCTCTGTCCCAGGATGCGGGCTTCTCCAGCCTAAGGCAGGACACGCCCCAGTCCCAGGGAACCCCTCTTACCCCACGCCAGTCAACTACGCCCTTTTCTCAAGACTCTAATTACTCCAGTCGGCAGTCCACGCCTGCGTACCCGTCCAGCCGACCCGAGAGCTCGGGAGGCTACAAATCCCGGAGACACGAGAGTAAGTTCCAGGATGCGTACAACCGCAGACCGGAGAGGCCTCAGTACCGAGGCAACATGTACCGAGGCTCAGGATCGGAACAGGCTCCCTTCAAACAGCAGCAACACACCCCACCTGAACCTCCACCTTCCACCCCGTCTTTCCCAGCGCCTCCCCCTGCTACGCCCACCTTCAAGTCGAACTTCTCACCCTACCAGGCTCCGCCGCTCCCTGCGTTCCCCCCGTCAGAACCTGCCTTTCATCAGCCACCGCAGAGGGAGGGCGATTACCTCCGACCACCGCAGCCGCCGCCACCACCGGCTGACTCTGACTTCATGCCCGGCAAGGAGAGACCAGAAACGCCTCCGATTCCCGAGCCCCCACCCGAGCCCGCGGGCCAACCGACCACCCCTCCTCCTCAAACGCCAGAACGCTGCCCCTCCCCTGGCTCCCCCGCGCTGGATCCAGAACGCAACAGCCTGGACTCCCGCATTGAGATGCTCCTCAAAGAGAAACGGACAAAACTTTTGCCTTTCCTCGAGGAGCGAGAGTCGGACACTGAGGTGCTAATGGAGGGAAGTCCGATTTCCTCCTCGTCCTCTCAGCTATCCCCAATTCCACCTTACGCCGGCGGCTCTCACAGTGGGCTGCAAAACTCCCGTCCCTCCAGCACAGGCCTGGAGGACATCAGTCCGACCCCGCTGCCGGACTCTGATGACGAGGAGCCGATTCCGGGAACTGCCCCGCTGGTCAAGAAAATCACTTCTCCTGTCCACGAGCAGATGAGCACCAATGACCTGCAGGATGGACAGTTTCGAGGCCACACTCCCACTGATAACATGGAAACGGTAAGACACAGTGTTCAATGATACGAGTATAAATACAGCTCGCTTATTACACTGTTAAAGGGACTAAAATGATTGTTTTGATAGTTGTGAGGTGCTGGTGTTTACACAGAGCTATGAATGACAGTTACTCAGAGGACACAGGAAGTGAGGTTTGGTTTCAGTGCGAGGTTGTAGTAGTAAACTTTCCCTTCTGGGGTGCTTCTACGGTTTCACAGTGACGGCACCACGGAGAAAGTTGTTTGCTGTTGTCAGTTTTTGTGCAAAAAATGAAAATAATCCTTAAAGAAACAGTAAAAGTAGTTTTTTAAAGTTCAAAAGTTTCATTGAAGCTCAATTAAATTCCGTAAAACGTCCTGTCTGCACAGGTTAAAGTGCTAGAACATGAAATGGTTAATGCACAACTCACAAATACCTTCACATTCCCGTGAAACTGAGCTCCTGGTTTGTAGAGTTACACATCTGGCCCGTGATGGTGTACTTCTCCACTTGCTGCTGTTCTCTTTCAAAGAGAAAGAAGAGCCCTTCTGCTGTTGGGAATTGCACACTCTCGTTTCCTCTTTCTAACACTCGCCACACTCGGAGGAAAACACAGTTTGGTCGTTGGGCCCCATTCATCACCGCATTTCCTGTTTTTTTTTCCGCCGAGGCTGATAGTGGGATTGGCTGCAGCATCTCTGCTCTCACAATTCAAGTTATCACAAAGCAAACAGTGCCAACAGGTCATTTGAGTAACGACTCCACTCCCATGCTGAGTAACCTCACTAGTTTAACCATTAAAACAGTTTGTGACGGATACGTCTTTTCTAGTATTGAACACCAGGGAAGAGAGTTTTGTTCTGTTATGTTTAAGTCTTTCATTCATATTTGCTAATATTGGTTTTTAGGACTATGTAATTTGGTTCTTGAACAAACAGCTTTGTTTTGAAACATGCTGACCAACGACTTGTGTTTGACCGCACTCTTGCGTCGTCTAATCTTTGATCTAAGATCAGCATTTAAATGTGTGATGCTCTTATTGTGGAAGTTTGTCAGAGGATCAAACCTCAATCAACAGCTACAGTTAAACCATTACTCAGTCAAATCTTTTATCTTACTCTTTAAAAAGTTAATCACCTATTTTGACTTGATCTTTTTATGCAAAGCTCTTCGATGGCTGCTTGTGTACAAACGGTATCATTACCTTGATTTGCAACTAAAACTCAGGTATTGTCTCAGCACCAGTATGGAAAATTATTTAATTTTAAATTCATTCTAAGGTTAAATATTTAGACGTGACAAAACAATCTTAACTCAAGTTTCACTTACGAGCTGTGACCTGAGCTTTTGATCTAACCTGAAGGTCTTCACACTTAAGGGATCCTAATTAAGGGAGATATGAGCTGACTGTGCCTTTGACCACCAATATCTCCCTCATATTAAGTGAAAATAGAAGTTAAAGTTTTTTATAGGAAATAACCTTTTGTTATTGTGCTTATAAAGCTTATAACGTCGTCGAGTACTCCAGAAAGTTTGTTTTTTTGCTAAGATCTGTGACAGTGAGGCACACAAGTGTGATGATTTGACACAGACTGACCCCTAAGTAGTGGGTGTTTGCACAATTTTCTCCGGAGATGAAAAAAGTCCGATGATTGTTCTTGTGTAACCTGTGAACAAAGTGATGTTCTCTTAGCACAGTCCTGACAGGCTGTCCTCCTTTTCCACACAGTGTCATCAGTCGTCCGGCGAGGACATGGAAATCTCGGACGATGAGATGCCCGGCACTCCGACCAACAGCGGCGAATGTGACAAGGGCATCGTGGTCAACTCGGCGGTGTCCCCGATGCAGACCATTACCCTCCACACCCCCGGCTTCCACCCTATGCCACACCAGGCCGCCTTCACGATCCCGCATCACCAACTGTCCCTTCACGCGGCCGTCCAGGGGCATCCCGCTCACCTGGCCGGTCATCCCGGAGTGCCTCACCATATGCTTCAACACCTGGGTCCCTACCCTCATAACATGATGCCACTGGTGCAAATGGAGCTGATGAACTGCCTGCGCTGGGAGCAGTGGAGCAACGTGCCCATGTCGTTCCAGATGCAGCAGCAGATGTTGAGTCGCATCGCTCAGACTAGAGGCCCCTACCCCTATCCGCACTTTATTGACAGTGGTGCAGCGGGGCAGTTTGCCGGGCCCTACGCCCCTCAGTCTCTCGGTGCGACGCCCACCAGCGGCAGTGCAGCGGCACCTGGACAGCAGTGGCAGCAAGCCAGCGTACCAAAGTTCAACCCCACGGTTCCTCCTCCTGGATACGAGGGGAAAAAGGAGGATCCACACAAGGCCACTGTCGACGGCGTGCTACTGGTCATCGTCAAAGAGCTGAAAGCCATCATGAAGAGGGACCTCAACCGCAAGATGGTGGAGGTGGTGGCTTTCAGAGCCTTCGATGACTGGTGGGATAAGAAGGAACTCTCGGCAAAGGTGAGTCTTTCATTTCAACCCCTCGAGATAAAAACACTAGAGGTCACATCTATACACATCTGTTTTTATTAGTATCAGTTAAATCATCTTGAAAAGCTTTCTTCCTCTTTCTTTTAACCTTACTGGAGACTGATTTTGTTTTGTTGTTTTTCCTCAGACATCTTTGACTCCAGTGAAGGGCACCGAGGGTAAAGAAGAAGAAAAACCCAAACCCAAAGAGACCATTGGTTCCAGTCTGCTGGAGAACTGGAACAAGGTCGAGGGACTGGGCTACGAGGGAATGGGGCTGGGGATCAGTTTGCGTGGAGCCATCCGTCTTCCCTCCTTCAAGGTACACACTTAAACTCGGATAGAAACGTGGATAGAGAGGAAGTGTCTATACTCTCAGACTGTTGCAATCCACTGGTGTTTAATGATCCCATGATGTTTTCAGGTGAAAAGGAAGGACCCACCAGAGGCCGCAGCAGCAGGCGACAGTAAACGAGCCCGACCCTCCACTCCAGTCGATGACGAGCTGGAGGATGAAGGTGCCCCTCTTTTGTCAATGAAGCAAAACACAAGCAAATGCACGCAGTGCTGAGGTTTCTCCTCTAAACTGAATGTTTGTTCATTTCTATCAGACCGGGATCGAGACCCAGCCGAGCTCCCCTTGGACGATTCAAAGACGGACAGCGACGGCATGTCTGCGAAGAGACGGCACGCGCGGCCGCTGGAACTGGACAGCGAGGGAGAGGAGGAGGTGGACACGTCCGGGAAGGAGGAGTCGTCGTTGTCGGACATGGCGGATGATCCTGTAGTTAGAGACAGGCTGTCGTCGGGCAAAGTAAGCTTTCTCAAAAACCACCACTCATTGCATTTGCTGATTACCGGTGCATTTTTGTAATAATATATCTGATCGTCTCTCAAGGAGAGTGGTGATGATGAGGGTGACGATGAAGACTCATCCAGCGAGAGCGCCTCCTCGGAGTCGTCTGATGACGGTACTTTAAATATCTGACAACAGAAGTAGGTTCATCCATGAAGTACATTCCCTGGAACTCACAATATTTCTTTGCCACTGTTTCTTGCAGAAGCCGAGAGTTCTGCTTCGTCCAAGGTCGGCTCGGACTCCTCGGCAGAGAGCTCAGACTCGTCCGAGAACGAGTTGAGCTCAGAAGAGGAGGAAGACGAGAAGGAGGAAGTGGAGACAGTCGGTGAAGAGTATGAAGGCAAAGGGGCTGTGACGTCCACGACCTCCTCGTCCTCGTCGTCCTCATCGTCTGATGATGAGGCGGAGGCCAAGCCCCCGAGCCCACCTGCAGGACCTGTCCTAGAAGTCAAGGAGGAGAAACGAAGCAAGGAGGTGTTCAGCAGCAAGATCAAACGCAGACCTCCGAGTCCTGTGGAGGAGAAAGTGGACCTGAAGCCGCCTTCACCTAAAGACCCAGGTAAATATCTTTAACAGCTTCTGTAGAGATCATGTGGAACCTTAAAACAAATGCATTTATTATATTTATCTGTTCTTGTCTTGTAGTCAAAGAGCGAGACGTTAAAGATGGCATCCTCCCCGTGGTGAAGTCTGAACCTCAGGAGCCTGTAGCCAGCCTTCGGCCGCCCACGCCCACAGGCACGGCGCCCGACAGCGACCAGGAGGCGAAAGCCAAAGGTAAACCCGACGCCAGGGAAGTAGCCCGCACCCCCGGTCGATTACCTCCACCCCACTTAGATCCACCTGTCCCCAAACCCGTCTCCACAGCGTTAATGCACCTCCCTCTCCCTCCTCACCCTGCAATAGAAGGTCGCTCCCTCCTTCATCCTCCCCCCGGTCCCCTGCCTGACCTCCCACAGCGGCCCAGGCTCCCCACAGATGAGGACATCCCTCGTACACCGGGTAGGGATCTGATGGAGCGTGCCCGCAGCCTGGGGAAGTCCCAGAGCACGGACACAGTGCCCAACACACCGGGTAGTGACGCCCCACTTACGGGCAGTAGCCTGTTGCTTAGCTCCCCCCACATCCCCGGTAGCCCCTTCTCCTACCCCGCTCAGTCCCCTGTCCTCAGTGCTGGAGTCCCCCGAACCCCAGGAAGAGACCTAACCTTCACCCCTGTCTTCCCTGACCCCACAGCACTAACTCTTAATAGGAAAGTGTCCTCTGAGAGCCTGGATGATAGACCCGTTTTTAAGGAGCCGCCCATTAGTGCACTGCCTAACCAAACCCTCTCCACCGGCACAGAGCGCTCAGCTAGTGTCCCTGAAGATCTGCCTGCTGGTCTCACTCTAGACGTCCCCGTGCCATCAGACACCGCTGCTTCCAAGAAGAAAACTGGACGAACCAAAGGCAAAAAGGGGCCGGAGTGTTTGGAGTCCGAGTCCACCCCGTTGCCTCATGACGCACACCTCGGAGATCTATCCACGCAAATCAAGTCGGCCAAGTCTCCCGACCACCCGAGTCTGGACTTCCGGGAAGGAGACGTCAAGCCTCACCCGGTGCTGCCAGCCGAAGACGGCTTCCTGTCCTACGAGGACGAGGCGCACGTGGTCGTGAAGCCGCCTCGGAAGGCGCGGCGGCGCTGGGAGGAGCTGCTGCTCAACAGCCTGTCCCCCGTCGCCACGCCGCCTCGGCCGTACTTCAAGCGCCGCTCTGACTTCGAGGAGATGACCATCCTGTACGACATCTGGAACGAGGGCATAGACGAGGAGGACATCCGGCTGCTGCAGATCACCTACGACAAGATGCTCCAGCAGGACAACGGCAACGACTGGCTCAACGACACACTCTGGGTCGGCCATCCTTATATCCTTTACTGCTCCAAGTCTAATATTTATGAAGTTGATCTTTTTTGCAGTTGTTACTTTTCAAAACAAAGTTTCCCGTTAAGGAAAGAGAAATCATTTGAGGAGTTCAGTTCAGTTTTAAATTGCCTTATTTGTCTTTTTAAAGCTGAGTTGTACCCTGTGTATCAACTAGCAGCCCCCTCTGGTGGTGAAACTGTGGAACTGGGATTAACTACCGCCAGTGTCTGTTTTACATTTACATTTCCATTTGTCATTTAGCTGAAGCTTTTATCCAAAGCGACTTACAATAAGTGCATTCAACCCTGAAGGTACAAACCCAGAACAACAAGAATGAACAAAGTACAATTTCTTCAAAAATAAAGCAAAACTACAAAGTGCTATATGTGGACCTATATGTCTGTTGAGTGTTAGAAGTGTTTTAGGTTCAAAGGCTTTTCAGTTTCTCCCTTGACTCCCCCGCACCTACCAACATCCCTGGAGTGAAGAAGAAGAGGCGAGACGACGGCATGAGGGATCACATGACCGGCTGCGCCCGAAGCGAGGGCTACTACAAGATCGACAAGAAGGACAAGATCAAGTATCTTCAGAGCACCAAGCTGCAGCTGGAGGAGCCGCCGGTCGACACACAGGTGAGGCGGGGAGATGACGGATTGTGAAGTCACATGACAACGTGTATGTGCGACGCATTAACCTCAAACTCTGTGTTCTCTGTGCAGGGGATGAGTATTCCTCCGCAGGTCCACGCCTCCACCAGATCCGGCTCGGAGCGGCGCTCAGAGCAGCGGCGCCTGCTCTCCTCTTTCGCCTGCGACAGTGACCTGCTGAAGTTCAACCAGCTGAAGGTAAAAAACCAATGGGATGTTTGATTCACCCTGGATCTCATTTGATAAAAGCACTCGACAAAAAAAAGATATGACGGACGAGCACAACGAACAGGCAGTCAGCTGTGGGATTTGATTTTCAAAACTCGAAACTTCAACTTCTCTCCCATGTGTCTCGTTCAGTTCCGTAAGAAGAGGATCCAATTCCGAAGGTCTCACATCCACGACTGGGGTCTGTTTGCCATGGAGCCCATCGCTGCGGATGAAATGGTGATCGAGTACGTCGGACAGAACATCAGACAGGTGAGAGGCTGTTGATATGAAGTGTTTCTCTGTGAGTCTGTAAACTGACTCTGAAAGGGCCTTATTAACTTCATGTATAGATGTAGTGCATGTTTGCTTAATCGGGTCAACCCCTTGCAATCTTTGAGTTATGATTGGACGATCAATAAATCAAACTGACGGAGACAATCAACTAAGCATGAAGCTGATTTGTCTCCTAAGGACCAAACCTGTTGAAGTATTGAAAAGTAGCAGGACAGTTTAGTTCATGAGCGTCATTTAATTTCATTAGAGTCATTGGGACAATTGATGATAATTCGATTAGAGAGTTCCTGTATTTCTGTCTGCTTCCCTTCATTTCCCAGATAAAACGATCGGTTTCCTTTTTTTGAAGTTATGAAACGTCTAACAGTTACCGCTCATCATTTCCAGGTGATCGCGGACATGCGTGAGAAGCGCTACGAGGAGGAGGGCATCGGCAGCAGCTACATGTTCCGAGTCGACCACGACACCATCATCGACGCCACCAAGTGTGGCAACTTCGCCCGTTTCATCAACCACAGCTGCAATGTGAGTCGACTGATAACTTCATGATCACTGTTGCAAAGTACATCAAGTAGAATTAACTTCTATTAAACTTGAGTACTTTTCATATACTCTATACTGTTCTTTCTACTTAAGGTATCTTCAATAGCTACTGAGAACTTTGTGATCTTTTTCACACTAAACAACACTAAGTGTTTAAAGATACTCACCATCATTCAAAATAAAAATATAAATTTAGATCAAATGTGTATATATATAAAAATATTAGAATATTATTACTCCAAGGTTCTTAGGACATTTAAACAAAAGTATTTTTCAGGTAACATGTTTTTGCAGAATAAACTGCAAATTTACCATTTCACTAAAAATATTTACAAACTTTTTAAACAACTGCAACTAAATGCTGCTCACACTTTCATGCAGTAAAAAAAAAAATGCCCAGCCTGCAGAATTAGAACTCTGTACATTTTTGAATTCACGATGCTAAATAAAGTATTGTAGAAGTATTTTTAACATAATTCTATTGCTTAAGGAGATTACCTATATATTCGTTCCACTCCAAACCGAACAACAACAACCATGAGGTGTTCATGTTTATCCTTCTGTCTTCTCTTTCAGCCGAACTGCTACGCGAAGGTCATCACGGTGGAGGCTCAGAAGAAGATCGTGATCTACTCCAGGCAGCCGATCAACGTCAACGAGGAGGTCACCTACGACTACAAGTTCCCCATCGAGGACGAGAAGATCCCCTGTTTGTGTGGAGCAGAGAACTGCAGAGGAACCCTGAATTAACGTCCGGTCGACGGCAGGAGAATCTCCTGCAGGGCGGAAAGAGAGAGTGTCGGGGGGGGGGGGCGCGGTGCAGACTCCTCGACGAGGAGAGGGAGGAGGAGGAGGAGGTGAAGTAGGGGAGGGTTTGCTTGGGAGCGAAACCTGCGACCGGCCTGGAGAAAGTTTAAGCTGCCTGTACGGAACTCTTCATATATTTAACTCTAGATTGTTTACGAATTATGGTGCTCTTGAAATTGAAAAATTGCATAGTTTTTTACGAATGACCCAGAATTTACAGAAGACTTGACATTCCCTCCCCGCCCACCCCCCAACCCCCACCCCCTCCTCTCAGCGAATTTCAGTATTTCAGCACGGCTCCTTTCCGCCTCGAGTCCTGGTTTGTACAGTTTTACACTTTTTTTGTTTTGTTTTCTTTTCATTTGTCTCATAAGCTTTACGTACACCACACGTGATACAGACTCACACGATCAGCTGCTTACTAACACTGTTGAGACGCACAAGCCCACAAGGGAAAACACCGCCTCTCTGTGAGGGGTGGGGGGGATGTGGTCGGCTCCCCATCAGTTGTCAGATGGCGATTTTTTTTTTTCCCATCCTGCAGCATGCGGGGGGGAAGCCACTGACTGAAACCCCTGCATTCTCGCTCCTACCTCCTCCTGAAATGAATCAAACTGATGAAAAGGAAAAAAATCATGAAATCCTGCCACAGAAATCTGGACATCATGGGATATCCCCCCCCCCCCGCTTTCACCAGCCAATGACGGCTCGAGCTGCTTCCTGTCGGTTTATGCAAAAGTTAAAGACGACGTGAAGAATTTGTATTAAGGATATTCCAGTGTTTTCCAACTTTTGTTCAGAGGGCTTACCTCTGACTTGTTTCCTTCAAAGACACTATATTTGTGTTTGTGTGTCTGAGAGTGAGAATGTGTGTGTGTGTGTGTGTTGAGCTTCTGATTCGAAGTATTTATCATGACATCTTGAGAGTATGTGAGTGCACCGCCCCCTGTAGGCCACAGCACAGAAGGCCGACCCATCATGGAGAGCAAATAAAGTCAAATTCAAATCTAACCCAGCATCCACTGGGCAACGTCTGGAAATACTTGTCTTCAGCTTTGGAAGAAAGAGTTGTATTCTCGTTTTCTAAGTGCCATACGAGTGCGTAACTTGCAAGTTGACGGGCGGGGGAGTCACCTGCAGGCGGGGCCACGTGCACAGAGCTGCTGCCTAACTCTCTCTGTTGGACGTTGAGGACACTGTGACTCTGCCGGTGTTTCATGTTCCCCGGTGTTGCCACGACTCTGCGGAGGTCAGAGGGTCGTTCATCCTTTATAACGTCGTTCAGATAGAAACTGAATGTCTGTGAATGCACTTCTGCTTTACGCCCTCTTCCACACGCCCACTACCCCCCCCACTCCCCTCGAGACCAAGTCAGTCATCGCTTTTCATTCAGTTTGATCCGATGTTTATATTGTATATGATTACTTGTACAGAAGATCTAAAACTTTTTTTTATCTTCACAGGGTTAACACTTTTAAGACGCATCGTTCGCTTTCTCTCTCTTCTTTTTATAAAACAAAAGACTGAGTATTTAAAAACAATTTTCAGGGATCAGTTAAAAAAGGAATATCTGAGGGTTTCAAAGGTTGTTTATTTAAAGACAAGGTCCCCTGTGTACAGGAAACAAAAGTCTCCGGCTCCCTTTTGGAAAGATTGTTTCTTGTAGAAACGTCTTCATTTTCTGCCCCTTTTTGCTTTGTAATCCTGAAATGTGTAAATACTGTAACTGTGAATACGATATAAATATATATATTTTTGTTCCCTGGGATTTGCTACGCGAACACAGCTCAGAGGTGGATGTAACATAACGGGGCGGGCGCTGAGCTGGTAGCAGGAAATTCAGCTTGTGTCAAGCTTTGTTTTTTTATTTTCTGTTTGTAAATTCTATGAAAAGTTGTTTGCGGTGTGGAGAAAAAAAAGGTGCAGAATCGGCATGGGAGGGGGAGTGAAGCATCGGCTCGTCTCATGTCTATTTATTACACGACAAATGTATGAAAAGGAAAAATAGTGGAAATAAAGCGATTTTGCATACATCCATAAACAGCTTGTTTGTTTTGTTTGATCGAACCCACAGTGTCCGACTGCTGCTGACTTTTCATGAATGAAAACAGTCGACAGCAGCTGATCGGACAAATGACTCAGTGTCAGGTCACTTTGACCAGGAGCAGGTCATGTGACCCCACCCCCCTCGGACAAGCTGAATGGAAGGATGGAGAGAAGGGGCGGAGGGAGATGGATGAATGGGTGGTAGGAAATAAGTATGGGTGGATTAATGGAAGGATGGAGAGAAGGGGAGGAGGGAAAGAAGGAAGGATGAATGGCTGAGAGTAAGGGTAGGAGGGAAGGAAGAATGAAAGGATTGAGAAAAGGGAGGGAAGATGGATAGAGGGATGGAGAGACGACAGAAGGGAGGATAGAAGGATGAATGGGTGGAAGGAAAGAAGTACGGGTGGATGAATGAAAGGATGGAGAGAAGACAGAAGGATGGAGGGAGGAAGGAAGGAAGAAGAGAAGGAAGGATAGATGGACGGAGAGAATATATGAAGGATGAATGGGTGGAAGGAAAGAAGTACGGGTGGATGAATGAAAGGATGGAGAGAAAACAGAAGGATGGAGGGAGGAAGGAAGGTAGAAGGGAAGGAAGGATAGATGGATCAGAGGGAGGGAAAAAAGAAAGGATGAATGGATGGAAGAAAATAAATGGACGGAGAGAAAAAAAAAGGTTGAAGGAAGGGAGGGAGGAAGGGAACAAATGATGAATGAAAGGAAGGAAAGAACGATGGAGGATGATTGATGGATGAAAAAGAAGGAAGTGGTGAATGATTTAAAACTTGACACGTGAATGTTTCTAAGTCTCATGTTGTGATTCCTCAGGAGTGTGACTCCGGTTCGTCCAGTTTCACTCTTCATTTCCAACTGTGTCATTGATCAACTGTGATTGAATTCAGTGAAAATCTGCAGCGTGACATCACCTCCACACAACCCTGGACTCCCATTCACCCAGAGAGAGAGAGAGAGAGAGAGAGAGAGAGAGAGAGAGAGAAAAGACTCCCAGTGTGCTGCCCCCCCCCCCCTCCCCTCTCTATCTGTATGCTCGTGTGTGTACGTGTGTGTCGCCTCGAGGCCGTGACAGGAGGAGGATGGTGTGACCACACGCAGAGAGGATGGCAGAGACAGAGACAGCATGGGCGCCCAACTCACACTCATCTCCATCTGCTGAACGAAATCAAACACACACACACACACACACACACACACGTCTCCACCGCGCAATCTGATTGGTCAGATGTTGTCACTCCAACTGTGCTCCCTCTACTTATTTTATAACATCACAATTTGATGATTACATCTTTTTGCTTATGGTATTTTTGCCTTGATAACATTTTCTGGGGGATTCCTCTAGAAGCTGTGTGGGGTCTCAGATGTGAGTAATTAAAACATTTTCCTGACTTTACAGCAGGTCTTTATATAATCCAGCAGTAATTCTGAACAGAACATGGTTAAATATGTAGATGCCTCCGATTTTGGTTAAAGTTTTAACTGATGGTCCCAAAAAAAAGGTTGGATTACAACACTATTGGCTGTAAAAGTCACATTATGGCCACATGTACAGGAAGCAACCACATATGATGTTCATAACCCTCAGTTATGACTCAGAACTGGAAACAATTTTATATCACTATTCAGAAACAACAGCGAATGACACAGAATATGTTACAATGGCTTCAGTAAAAAAGGAAATAGTGAAGAAGGATCTATCATGTGTTGTTGTTCTTTATTGTTTTTTCTCTCCACGGAGGATTTGCTGAGTTAATCCATTAATTTGCATAGTTGAAGTTGTTCTTTGCATGATGCTTGTTTACATGGAGGCCGACAGACAAAAGTTTGCATGTGGGAAACATTGCATCACATCAACAGACATGCACTTCACTTTATTTTAGACTCTTTATTGAAGCGCTTTAACAGGAGACATTTCAAATAAAACTCTGAAATTCGTTTTAGTCGCACCAACTCAAATCAAATGAACACTTCTCATCTGTGTTCCCCTCGCTGGCGCTCACAGGAGGTTCTGCTTTAGTTGATTATTTGATGATATGAAAACCAGGTGAAATGTGATAATTGGCAGCTGTGACTGACTCGTGATTGGTCGAGTGTTCGTTTCTTCATTGGAGCAAGATGGCAGCGTTAGTGGCTTCACTTCTGATCAGTGGAGGGAAGTGGAAACGCTTCATCTGTCTTTAAATACAGGCTATGAAATCCACATGTTAGCATGCCATCTTTAGCTTTATACAAAGGTTTTTAAAGTTTTCTAAAAATGAAAATGTCTATTAGCGTGCTTTAATTTTACAATATGTTGAACTACAAACGATCTCAGTCCCAAAGTCAGTAATAAAAGAAAGCAATGAAAACTGTATAATAAGCCAAGATTTGAAGAATGAGCACCTGTACAGTGTGAATAACGGCCTTCAGTCATAAATGCACGTATCAATAGCCCCAGGGCTCCTTTCACATAACTTTAAAGTGTTAGTGAGGCAGGGTACAATCATGAAAGTTAAGTGATAACAGTACTTTTCCTCAGTTTTTAAAAAATGTATTCATTGCTGGACAATCTCTACAGATCTGTAAACTCTACCTCAGGTTCAGATGTTTCTCTGGTCACAGAATAAAAATTGTGAATCCCTTCTTGTCACGTTGTTATGATTTGAACTTGAGGCAGCGCTAAAGAGCCGAGAGGAACCCTCCCAGTAAAACCATCCGAAGCAGCTGCAGGGACACAGAGGACCCGAGGGGACGCCCGGCCGTCCCCGCGAGGAGCCGGGCGTCCCTGGATGCGGAGATGGTGCGGCTGAAGGTGGGGTGCACGTGTCTGAAGTTGTTCTGCAGGGGCGTCACCTGCTCTGCATCCTCCTCCGTGGAGAAGATCTGCGAGGTGAACTGGGCCAGCTGGGGGGGGGGGGGGGGGGGGGAATAACAAACACAGTATCACCCAGGAAGCCAAGTACACCTGTACTAATGGACAGTGTTTTGTGAGACGACTTGAGATTTCCTACTTGGGACCACGAGATGAAGACGGGGACTTCGTACAGGGTCCACAGGACCACCTGGGAGCAGGGGGGGGTGGTGAGGCTGCCGGAGTAGCGGTAATACTGACTCATGTTGTGCTTCGGCAGGAGGCTCATCAGCGGGAACGGCTTGACTCTGGTCGTCTGGCCTTTAGAGGAAGGACACACGGCAGTAATGAGTGAAACGGTGACGCACAACACGAGCAGGTGCGTGTTTGTGTGTGTGTGTGTGGGTGTTTGTGTGTGTGTTTCTCACCTTTGTAAGCCACTGAGGACAGTTTTTGTGAAATGTGTCGAAAGTGCACATTCTCTGCATAAGCAACCTGCAAGAGAAGAAAGATATTGGGATGTGATTGTGAGAAAATAGACGTGAATGCTTGATTGTTTAAAATAAAATGCACCAACTGACGTCAATGAAGAATCCCAGCACGGCCAGTCCCGTCGGATCATCCAGGGCCGCTGTGATGTTGGGATGGATGGACTTCATGTTGACTATGTGCATCTGGGAAATGAAGAAGAAGGTTGAGGAGCCTGCAGGAGCCTGAGGCAGCTCCTTTGGTCTGTGACAGTGTGCAGCTGCCTACTGACCGTACTGTACCTCCATCGGGAATCTGCGTCTGTCCACCGTGTGCTCTGAGCCGTTGGTGGCCGGGCCTCCCCAGTGGAAGTGCAGCTGGATGGTGTGGTACACATCTGGAAGACCTCCACCGCTCACGGACATCCCACCGCCGACCTGCAGCACGACTGCGAGAAGCCAGAGTCAAGTCGTCGCCAACTCAAAACTCACAAATGGACAATAACACACATGCACAGCAAAGTATCTGCAGTGTATTCACCTGAGTGTCCGTCATTGTTCAGTGTCCAGTGGCCTGGCTGCGTCACATCGAAGCCCTCCAGGTGTAAAGGCCCCAGAGACAGATTCCTGTTGGTGTGCTGGTCCAGATTAATGGGAGAGTGGTGCTCTTCAAGTAAAGGGTGACATGACGGGAACATGTCTCCCCAAGCGTAAGGATCTGAGGACGGAGGACAAACCACGTGAAGCACAGGACAGAAGAGGGACTGAGTGGTGGAGTCCTGTCCCTGAGGGGTCACGAGACAAATCTGATGGATCTCAAGATGATCAGAGTCTCAAAGTTCATTCTTTAACTCGTCTCCCAACAATTTCCCCAAAAGCTTCATTTAGGAGCTGCTCTGGAGCTTTGACCATACATCACCCATTCTTCCTCAGATGGATTGTTCCCTGTTGTGGCTGAATCTCAGGCCTCTCATCCACGAGGTCAAACTGAGATCGAGATGGACCTCAGAAAAACAGTAGCCGACAAAATTCAGGTCCATTTATTTGCTCATCCAGAGTTTTCTAACGTAACCCACCACCAGCTCTGTAAACCAGATGCTCAGATTTCTTTGTCTTTCCTGCTCTCAGAGGAAAACTGGCTCAAAAACAGCTGCTGAGGAAGAACGTGTGCTCGGATCGAAAGCTCCAACAGCAAATCAATGGACCTTGTGATGAAAAGAAAACTTCTTCTCTCTCAACTCCCCTTTTTCTGACTTTTTGCTTTTGATTTTTACTCAAGTCTTGTAAAATATTAAATACGAAATCCCTCACCGTAGCAGTTCTTATTCAAATAACCAAACTGAGAGGAGGAAACCTCTCGATGATTTGCTCCCTACTCAGAAGATGAGAAACCTCTCGGGCTATGTCCATGGGTCTAAAGATGCTGCTTCATTCTAACAGCTCACAAATCAAAAATAGTTGATTAACGTTTTCCACAGACTAGTGGATTACCAGGTAGTATGCATGTTATCATGCTTGTTACCATAACAAAACCAGACTTTGTTGTTTAAACTAAACTAACAGTTGCTGGGTCACTTACCACAGTGTGGCTGATTGTAGCAGTAGTCATCTGCAACACAGAAACAGCCCAATGTCACTTTTTCCTCTGCTTTAATTCAACAAGCTTGAATTGAACAAATATCAGAAACCTTGAACACTGTTTCTAGGCCCCTCACCAGAGTCCACGGAGGACAGCAGCACCGTGAGGAGAGCAGCGGTCCACATCTTCGTCCCGCAGCCGGAGGAGCAGACAGTATCTTGAGGTAGACTGAGGAGGAGCAGCGCAGGAGTCGCCTCTTAAATAAGGAGGAGGTGAAAGCTGAGTTTTTCCTCTGGCCCTGATTGCTGGACTGTGTCATTACCAGTCTAGTGGTCTTTTTTTTTCTGATCAACAGGCTCATTGATGCACACCCACAGCCTCCCCCCCACCCCTCCTCCTCCTCCTCCTCCTCACTCTCCTCGCCGCTGCCAGCATCGATGCCCAGCGACTGGTAACCAGACCCATTCATCCCATGGGAAAGTCGAGCTGAGTTTAGAAAGCAGCAGATCGTATGGATGGTTTAAGCGTCAGCGGTGACGGCCTGGATGGGAAGATCCACCTGATCATCTGTGACCGTGTTTTTATGAGCTTTAGGCAGGTTGTCCTCTTTTAACCCTATCAGTGTCCAGCACAGTTTCAATGTAGCTTATTTGTTTGTTGAAAATCTGAGAGAAAAATGATAAAAAAAACTATATCAAGATATTGTCTGATTCGGAAATTAGTTGTGTAATAGACTTTTGAAAGTTTTATAGCTGAGATAACAGGGAAATAAAAAAGAAAACTTCATACAGAATTAATTATGTAGCTCAGAAAATAAAGATAAACTTCATTTACTTTATTCATGTCCCTTAAGTTATCTTCTGTCTTTTACACTTTTCTACAAAATGTATTCCTAACATAGTGCATCTCATCTTTTTACCCATGAGTCTTTGGCCCAACTTCAGTTTAATGTGCTAAATAAAGGAATCTGACCTGAAGTTCATCTCTAACTCTATCTCCTTGACCTTCAGATGAAGGAGTTTAATGTGATTTCTCTTCTCCACCGTCTGATAAACTCGAACCCGGGTCTTGACTGAGCAGCTGGGCATTAAGTGTGTCGTCTCCCCCGTCCCACTCGCAGACGAGGGGATTCCGTCACTACTTGGCCCGAGTGAACAAAGCCTCTCTTCTCCGGCCACCTCGCTCTGCTGCGGGGTATCACCGCCTTGTGAGTCACGCGATGCTCCAGATCCGCTTTCTTTAAATTATTCAAATCTCTCTTTGATTGCCTGTGGATTGGATTTATCCGGGAAACCCTCCATCTCAGTGCTGGAGGACGGGGGACTTCCCCTGCGTCCCACCTTAATCCTCGTCTTCGTCACTCAAAGGACTCACAGAGCAGCTAAATGTCGTGATCGATGAGGTGCGACAGACAGAGCGGTGTGTGTGTGTTCAAACCCACTGACGCATGAGACGTCCTTCATGGTGCAATTTATTTGGCATTTGATTAGATGTACATCTACCTCAGAAAAAAAAGAAATAAAAACACAGGCCCCTCCCACCTCCCCTCTGCAAATGAAGCATTTTTGTAAAATTTAAAAGGCTAAAGAAATAAAAGACAGTAGCGATTTATCATATTTTACATAAAACATTTCAAAATCCAATAAAGTTAGCTCTACACAGGATCTACAGTGTAAATGCTGCTGTTCGGGTCCTGGACGCACACAGAGAAATTTGAACTAAATGCAGGAAGGTTTTGAACCGACTGTACAGGACACACACACTTGCTGAGCTAAAAGTATATCCATCCAAAATGATTTAAATAATAATAAATCTAAAATAAAACATCTCTCAGCATGCCAGAGGATTAAAAACATGCACCGCAGCGCAGAAACATTTCAACCAAACAAGCGTTGATGAGAAAATCAAAGAGATCCAGAGCAGTGCTCCACCTCGTTTACGCACATGCATGTTACGGACCCGACAATTCAGGAGATCTGGTTTGATGGAGAATCCACTGTGGAGGGGGGGGATAGCGCAAAAGAACAAAACAATATTTCATAAAGAACATCGAAACATGACAGATGTTGCACAGTCATTCGTTCACAACTGTTTTGGTAAATGTCCGATCAAAAGTTGGATGCTGGTGGTCGTGGCTCGTCTGATCAAATCATCCTCGGGGGGAGTCAAACGATTGTCGTGGTAACCGGGGATTATCAAGTTTTTCACACTTTTCCTTTATAACAATTTTTTTTTTTGTTATTTTGCTGCAAACCAACTGAGAAACAAGAACAGACCCATCAACACCGAAACAGAAACGATTCACATCTACAGTCAGTGACGTCAGTAGCTGAAAAACAAGCTTGATAACAGATGTACTGAGAGATCTCACACACACACACACACACACTCACACGTATACATACACACACACACAGTCAGCATCCAAATGGGACAACTTACAAATCATCTTTCCAAATAGAATAAAAAAAATTTAATCGAGGGATGAGCTTTCGTTACTGAACATGGTTCGATTACACAACTACCCTGTGAAGAGTTGACAAAGTAACAACACTGCGTAATTCAACGACTTTACGATCATAATTTGTTATTTCAAATAAACTTGTTCGCCTCAAATTTAACTGATCATCACTTATCTGCACACTTGAAAAGCGCCACCGCGACCGTCCCACAATAAATCAATCAGGGTTACAACCGGCAGTCATAAATAATCATCAAAGAGAAACACAAGTTCAGTATTTATCGGTTCCTACAACATTCGCTGATACAGAACACGTCGTGTCAGCTGAGAAGAAAACCTTACAGGAGGAAACTAATCGTACCTTCTTCTGGAGGTTAAACCTCGTCACTACAAAACATCTCTCGCTGCAAATATGAGCTACAAACCTGGAAGACGGCTTCATGTACCAGACTCATAAGAAAGTGTAAGGTCAGAAGCTTTGGACGAGCGAGTAGAAATGTCATGCTGCGACAGACGGGTTCTGATGGGATCAGGATTTTGCAGATGTTTAAATCACGCAAACAGAAAAAGCACGAGGAACAAAAAGCTGGCTTCATCGTCCGTCTGTCATTGTTTCCCTGTCTTGTGCTGGACTAAAACACTAAGTATTACAAATCTGACTGGCACAGACCTGAGGGGGGGGGGGGGTATTTACATCAGGGCGTCTAGGTCAACTGAGATGTTTTCAAAAAGCTTTGCTCTGTCAACGTGGAGCTGTCTCAGATTGAACACATTGCTTTTCTTCTCTGCACAGAGACAGTTCTCTCTCTGCTGCCTCGGTTGCTGGTGGGAAAAAAAAAAACTAAAAACAAAGTCAGAAGTCCAACTGCGAAATTTTCAGAATCAGGAAATCGACCCCGTGACCTTGAAGAGACCAGGCTGCTCCAGCTCCTGATTCGTCTGTACAAATAATAACGCTCCTCTCGGCCGTCAGCGTTTTACATGAATGACACAACAACGTGCTGTGTCCTCTCCTGTGTGCGGGACGTCCTCACGACCTTCCTCCACCAGCAGGTAATGTCCGGGTGCAGCTTCCTGCCCCCCCTCCACGGTCCTATACCACGGTGCTGAGGGAGGTGCAGTCTGCAGGCATGGGGGCGGGGGCGTGGCCATCTGTCGGCGTGTCAGGCCCCACCAGGAGGGTGCTGCTATCTATGGAGTCCTCCCTCTCCTGAGTGGCCGGCGCCGAGCCCGGCATGGGGCAGGACGTGTTGGGAATATCCGCCTGCAGGCCGTCCACCATGTTGTTCATCTGGCTCGGCACCATGGACACCCTGCTGTGACCTGAAAGAAACGACATGGGGAGGAAATGAGAACTCTCTCTCTGAACACGGCGAGAAACATGAATAGTGAGACGAGGATGTGCCGGGCGTACCGAGGTCCACGTAGAGGAGGCTGTCCGGGTTGATGGAGGCCTCGTACGGGGGAGGGGGGTCGTCCGGGTGCTGGATGTCGGGGTACTTGTAGGCTGCGTACGGGGGCGGAGGCTCCTGGAAATGAAAGGCTCCTCCCTCTCCATCATCAGACAGATGCAGGGGAGTGAGGCCGGTGCCGAAGGCGTCCGGGCCGTAGTCAAAGCCGGGGACTCGTCTTCCAAGGTTAAAGTGGTGCACTGACAAGAACAAACAACAGACAGAGACAGACGGTCATCAGCTGCACTAAAATCATCTAAAACTAAATGGAATGAGTGAGCCTCAATGCAAAAGGTCATTCTTATCGAGAGGTGTGTGTGTGCTTGACATAGACTGATGCTCACAGTTTCCTCCAATCAGAGTCTCGATGCGTTCGCGCCGTCGCTGTCGGAGTCGGTGCACCATGAAGAGCAGCAGGGACAGGATGAGGAAGGACGAGATGCAGCTGACGATCAGCCTCATTCCACTGGCCATCGAGTCGAAGAGACTGTTTCCTTCTGAAGGTGAACGCGAGAGGAATAAACAGGCCAGATGAGATTATTATCGTAACCCTGAGCTTAATAACTGTTTCAATTTCTCTCATTGTTAATGTATGAATAGCAGAAATCAGTCTGAACACTCAATGTGTGTCCTAGAGTCCACAAATCAAAGCTATTACTAGACAGTAGATTCCATTAATCTTCATTATTCTTGTAAAATTATTCAATTTAGTCCATTTTGGCAATGCAGCCATGTGGTATGCACCCTAAACCCCTTTTGTTTATTGAGTCACACCCATTAAATTATATTCAACATGATGCTGTAGAATTTGAGTCATAGTTGCAGTAAATTAATTATAGTAGATTTGTGTGGAGCTCCATCTTGTGGGACCATGAGCCCTGAAGGTGACATTAAACTATTTTCATGGATTCTTTTTCAACCACAACCAGTGACTAAACTCATGAGACCACGTCCTGCCTGTGTGAGCCAGCACCGGTCAGTGAGAGGCATGAGGAGAGGGCAGTACCTGGGTCCAGGCAGGTGAACTTGCAGCACTCTTTAGGATCCTTGCGGAAGTGCTGGCAGCCCTGCGGCCGCTCGCACAGCGCGGCCACGCACATCTCCGGCTCGCCGTCGTGACACGTGCAGCTCAGACACGGGTCGTCCCCCTTGGGGGTGAAGTAGTAGCCCTCGTTTACGACATTCTCTTTTATATCCACACACGTTTGCCCTGTCAGGGGAAAATAACATGAAGACAAATTAAAAAACCACGTCACAAAAGATGATGAATTTGACCCATCCGGCCGGAAAAGAAGTCATGAGCACATACTCCTCTTGCAGAGGAAGGGGAACTTCTTGTAGCAGTTCTCGGCGTGCCAGCTGTGAAGGCCTCGTTCATTCATGCTTTTGATCTGAAAGCGCTGGAGCTGAGCACAGAAGACGTTTTCCTGGGTGGGAGACGCCTCCCCGAAACTGGTGAGACCCTCGGGTGGAAGAAACACCTGCATCGATCCTGTTGAGACAAAACACCAGACATTTTAAAACATTACCAACACTAAAGTCAAGAATCAGAAATGAACTTATCTTATTCTGACAAGGCTCCAAAAATGTTGTCTATACCTTTGTAAGCTACCTCCCAGCGGCCCTCCAGGGAGTGGTTCTGATTGGTGATCACATACTGGTAGCCCACCCAAAACCTTGAAGACAAACAAAAAGAGTTACCACATTGTTTAACTTTACATTGTCAAATGGTTTATTATAGGGTTTGTGCACATGACAGTCTGAAGTGATTAAATTGCAACGACTGGCCACTAGGTGGCCTACTAACAAAACAGAGCACTATCACTGACATAAGTACAAGTGAAACTTTTAATCTCAAAATACAGAGTTTCTGACACCAGAGAGTTAAAGTGGAAATGTTGTGGCAGCTTGTCATCGAGTAAAGAGAGACCAAGTGAAAGAAAGAGGAGAGTGCAGCTGTTGAACAGAGCCGAGCACATACGCAGATATCACAGAAACTGAAGAGCTTGTGGACACTTGACAGAATCATGAAAAAACCATTTCTGTTTAATACAATGTATCTAAATAGCACTTTTCTGGTCTTCCCTGCCACTCAAAGCTCTTTACAGTACAAGTCCCATTCACACAGCACTTGTATAGGCAGCACCTTTTCTATCGTACACATTTCATGAACGACTTCCTCTACCAAAGCCAAACATATCACATCTGATTATCTGGTAAAATAAATATATGAGGTAGATCACAGTCAACTGTAAAGTATCCAGAAAATCCAGCTTCTTCTGGAATGTGTGGAAGTCTTAGGGGAGTTTTCACAACCTCTACGTTGGTTGAATCAGACTCTGTTTTGTTTTCGCCCTCAGTGTGATTTGTTTGGGCAAGTATGAACAAAGTGTTCCCACTCCGGTCACACCAGGATCCTTTAGAGGACATGCTCTCAGCCTGGCTGTGCGTAAACTCTGAGGTGGAAATGTGATGCCTTATCAATCTGAACCAACCACCAGATGAGCTCATTCACTCCTGTACAGATGTAGCCTGGTGCACTATGCATTGTGGGTTGTGATGGACCACACTAAACTGTAGCTGTTGCATGAAGTTAAAGACAGGAAGTACAGACACCTCGGAGCAATGAGGGGAAGTGCCTGTTCTGGTATGGTTTGTGGTGATGGATGTTGGTTTACAGACTCATCGGAGCAGCGCAAACTAAAAGGTGTGAAAAAAAGGAAACACAAACTCACTTGCACTGGTCTTTGCGCTCGCAGACTTTGTCGTCAAAGTCAACCTCGATCTTTAGGATGAACTGCAGCTCCTCGTTGGTCACAAACGTGGCCAGCGAGCCGTTGACCTTCTGACACGTGTCCACGGCCTGCCAGTAGTTCTCGTTCCGCAGGTACACTTTGTAACAGCTGGCGGTCTTCTCATAGTGGTGCCACCCGTTGGGGCATTTCTCTGTGGACCAGGGAGAACCTTAACCATTATTGTTAATATATAATGAACTTAAAATGTAAAAAAAGGGGAGATAAAAGTGAGATTCTTACTGTTGAAGCGCACAGGCTGCGCCACGCCAATGACGTCTTCCACCTGGTCAAGCCCGTTACCGAACCGGAACCTCTCCTCCTTCACAGCTGCAAGAGAATTACTTAAGGTCAACAAACGAGAACCAGTCATTTATTCAACTGGTCAGCTGAGGATTTTTTTCAGTGCAAATTAGTTTGTGTTGTGCAACCTGTAAAAAGCGTGCGATGAAATCAGAGCCTGTCCGACCTCTCCTGTGTTCAAAGCTTTTTCATTTGTCTGAGAGTCCGATACGTTAACAGATAAACTGCCGATTGTTTCTGCACCAGCTCCGACTAAATCTTGCTGGTGTTTGTTAAAAGTAATGAATATGTTCCAAGACTGCTTGGACAAATACTAGTTATCCTCTAAGTGCTTTTTCTTGCAACTTTATTCAGGTTCTAATTTTCCAAACCAAGCAAAAACAACGTATGTATTAAAAACAGTAATACCGTCAATCTGAGTGAAGTAGGGGTTTCCACAACTTCTCATTTCTCAAACTAGGACGTGACCTGAACTGAAAACCTAGCTGCGAAAATTCTGAGAATCTATATAAATCTAATTTCTAAAAAAGATATGGTGTCTAATGTGTTAAGTCTTCAGACACTCTGCATCAGGGGTTAACCAAACACTTCCTCTTGTTACCTTATACGGCTGTTGGTCCTGCTGTCAGCGTTACAGTTACTGGTCTTGTTTTCAATGTGGCTTCCTTTTCTTCAGCCTGCAATGTGTATTTACTGCCAGTTGCATATTTAATAACAGTTTCCTGGTTTAGTTCTGTAGTTTGTGTGTCGACACGGTGAGGTTGACCAGTTTGCTCTGGTATTTCTCTGTGTCTGGCTGGATTTAGTGTGAATGATTGCTGAACCTAATTATCCAACAAAGAGCTAATCCCAAGAAAGAGCATTGATTTCAATACATGCTGTTGATTTAGTAGGGACTGCTCACTGAGGCGAATGTAAAACCCTTTTTTTTTATTTTTTTTAATTCAACTTCTGTATTAAAGCACAAATATGCTGCACAGGCAGAAAGACGATTCTCAGCTGCAAGACCTTTCAACGAATAATAATCAGCAGCAGATACAGAATATACCATATCCGCATTAGGGCTAGAAAGGAAACAGAAGGACATTTCTGCTTCGGTGTTCAGTGCCGCTGGCGATGATTTATTTCCTGTTTAATAAATGAGGCCTGTGTGAAACGTCCCTCAGTGTACAGTGTTGTTGACAGGCCTACAGCATCTCAGACTCTGTGTGTACAGCTGTATGGGGGTCACATGCTGGACTCAATCCTTTTCAATAATTCCCATTATGCCGTCAGAGATCTGGGGATAAGGTCTCTGGGTTTAGGAGAAAACAATAGGATTCCGGTCAAAGGCTTAGCACTGCATTATCTATGCAGCGTCGAAGAGATCAACCGACTCTAAACGAAAACACTGACACATGTGCAGGCACTAAAAATTCCACTCTCCATCCCTCTGCCATCTGAGGCATGGCAGTCCACAGCAGCTAATCTTTGTGATTCACTGTGGTGGATTACAAAGACCTTTTTCCGACCTGCAGATTTAACACTAAGTCTGAACTACTTTGTAAAAGCAAACCAGCTGGACTGAGCTGTGTTTGGGGGTTTTATTACAAACACACATGAAAGTAACTGCAAAAGGCACAGATCTCCACCAAAGTCCCAAAAGATATCAGATCCCTAAAAACGTCGGATTTCTTATAAAGATCCGATCTCATTATGTTAAAGAAATATTCCTGAATCCGCCGCGTTGTCTGAGTTCTCCACTAAGTTTTAGCGTAATCCAACGAGCCAGACAGAAGGGGGTGAAAACAGGACCTCCTTGGCAGAGGTCCTGCAGTTCAGTCATGAATGCATTTGCATTCACACTGTAGGTTACTTATTTGGCTCATATTTGGTCGACAACATGCACAACGGATCACCTTCGAGAGGCGGTGGACTAGTGGCAGAAACTTGGACTATGGTCAGAAAAGGTCTCTGGTTCGACTCCACGGAGAAACAACAAAAAGACAAACCTGGATTGATCTGTCCAAAAATCCAAGAGGATTCTCTCTACCCTGTCTAGTGCCCCTGAGCAAGGCACCTTACTCCCCCAACATCTGCTCCCCGTGCGCCGTACATGGCTGCTCACTGCTCTGTGTGTCCTTCACCAGATGGGTTAAACGCAGAGGTTAAAATTTCCCTACCTGCATGGGTGTGCCTGTGCAGGTCTGTGCATGTGTTTGGGACAAATGAATAAATGTATCTTAATCTTTGACTACAGCTTGATTATATCCCAGTGCAATTTAAATTAATCTGGGTGAATCCTCACTCATATACACGTATATAGAGCAGCAAAGTTGTGATGCAATCATCCAAATGGGGAAAAAGTCCTGTGTGTTGCTTTTCTTTGCAGAAATCAATCATGGTGTGGGTGTTGGATAACACAGTGGGTGTAAAAGGGCTTAAAATCGAGCTCTACTCACGGGGACAGTCCATCTCGTCACTCTTGTCGTCGCATGCTGTCCAGCCGTCGCACTGCCAGGACATTGGGATACACTGCATCTTCCCACTGCGGCAGGCAAACTGCCCGGGGCCGCAGCGCTGCTCTGAAACACAACAAGAGGTTGAGTGGTCAAATCTGCGACTGAGGCATCTTTCAAACAGGAGAAAACAGTCTAACGTCCAGCAGAGGACAGAAAGAGGACATCTGAGCTTTCATGGCAGATTAAAAAACAAGAGATCTCAGATGATGGTGATGTGAAAATTTGGGGTATGGAAGAAATTAAGAGTTTGATGGTGACAAGGTGCAAATTAAGGGAATATGACTCTGAATGCTTCAGTGTACATTCTATATATAGAAATCAATATTTTGACAAAGCAATGAAGGATAAATATAGATAACTGTTAGAAATTAAAAGGGGATCCTGCCAATGAGGAAATTCCACACCAGTTGGTCACTGAATAGTTTTAAATTGGTTCAGACCCGCTGATCATTTCTGAGTAATTCAATATATAGAATAAAATGAGACCACAGAGAATAAAACATGACCTCTGTGAGTTAGTCTTTAAATAACCCTGCAGTAATGAGGGCAACTGGAAAGAGGCAGCTTCAGACCTACAGCAAAAACATACTTAACCACATGTACAGGCTTATTGTCTGTTTATATCCCTCAGGCAACATTTTGAGCTAAGTGGGTCTCCGTGTCCTATGAGACGAACGTAAGCAATTCCTCTGCATCAAAGCAAACTGTGTTAAACTTTATTCATGTGATTAACAAACCAGTCTCTTATCTATCACGGGAGGGGGAAATTATCTCATGTCTAAAGAGAGCAGTGTGAAAAACTATGATTACTACTTTAAAATCACAGTTCAGTTTTTCTAACACTTTATCCAGAAAAGATCAGCTGGAGTCAGAACTCAAGCAAAAACAAATCCAGATTTGAATTTCTTTTAGGGAAAACTTTTCATCTAAAAGAGCTTAAAGGACCAAAAAAAAGGGTAAAACTAAGAAGCTGCTGATATATTCAAACAAAAGACAGCTCAGACAGCAACTACACTAGAAGACACACAGCTTTCTTACCTGACAATAATCTTGCCAGAGCTAGCCGTGGACCTGAAACAAATAAAAACAATAGAGTGACTATTCTGTCAAGTGTCTTTAACTTTGAGGAAGTTTCAATTTCACTTCTCGCCAAAGCCAGTGTGATTTAAAAAGCAGACGATGCTCAACTTGTTTGTGCTGCTGTCTATGTTGACTATAAGGAAATCTATTATTTATACTGTCCACAACCCTGGTATTAGTGATTTCCCCTGGTGCTCCCCCAGCGGTGTGTACATGAGACCATCAGCTCTTGGATACAGGTGGTCATGTGGACCCACAGTGGAGCTGGACCACCCACTCACCTCGCAAATATGGCAACGCTATTTTTACTTAGGAAATAAAAGCAGCGTTGCACTATTTCAAGACTGTGACTATTGTTCCACCTGTGTACACAGCACCTGAGCCGACGGTAAACATAAAAGATTTACAATGAGCCCACAGAGCAGAGTCGAAACTTACTCTAAGCTTGAAGATAGTCGACCCGCTCTCTTTTTATACTCGAGCTTGATATTAGCTTTGGGAATGCACTGACAAACTCATTCTATTTCAAACCAGACGTCATTGAAAGTTTTCCCATTGTTACATTTACAGCCTTACCGATATGGATTTTTGGGGCCGTTGCTGATACCGACTTTCGAGAGTTAAAAAAAGTATAGTTCCATTATGCTCTTCCTGCAAAGTGCAGCCTCGCCAATAAACTGTTTTAACAATGTATCCGTCTTCTCACGGAGCCGATACACAAGAAGACGAGAGAACTGTTCAGACCTTCTGGGGAGAAATAGCATGAACCATAATTTCAAAAACACAAGATGTACTTTTTATGCCCTAGTACTACTACGAAAGTCACAGACCTCACGTTATCAAATTGTACTGACTTTATTTTGGTCATCTTCCTGTATGTAGACATATGAAATATGTTTTCACTCTAGTTATTCTGTCATTCTTAAGCCAATGCAAACATTATCTATAAACGATGAGGCGAAAACACTTAAAGTGAACCCATCCTTTGTCGCGGACCTTAACTGACATTGTCTCCACTCTGTCAAAAGGTGTTTGAAAAGCTCTCACACACAGCCGACGCCGCCCCGTCGTACTTAAGACTAAGTGGATTGAGACGCATTACAGACCTGTCTCAGTCTCCTGGGACGACAGCTGCCTGAATGTGTGTCAGGTTGACGGATACCATTAGAGACCACGTATCCCAAATGCATTAGAGAAGATTTGTTAGTGATTTAAATTATTCATATTTGGACAAAACAAATGTATGTTGACAAGAGGAGGTGAGGAGGCAGGATTCAAAGAGGTGCGCACGGCTGCCAGCTTACTTTTTTATATCAAGACTGGTTGCGTTGCTATTTTAGCACATTGGGAACTAACCAGCGAACAGAATCCAAATCTAACTGCTTACTGCGGCTTGGAAATGTGACTAACTCTTGTTGAGCCTCATCAACATGTGTTCATGACCAGAAAAACACTTCATCAGTATTCATGGATTCTGTGCTTGTCTGATATCTGCTGCTGCAGGAGAATCCACAAGCTCCTCTTCCCCTCTCTGTTTGGTGGTGATTTCATTGCACATATTAAATATTTAATGAGGTGATTAGTTCGTCTTTTTTTGGTTTTGAAGACCATTTGGCAAATGGTCGACATCATATATCAAAGATCACTGCTGAACACACTTACTATACACTATGAAGATGGACAACATGACTGTTCCCAATAAGTAAAGCCAAAGCATCTTGATTCCCCACCTGGTGGCCAGCTGAAGTGTAGGTCTTGAACTCTGCCTCCTCCGTGTTAGTGGATTTTTTTTAATTGGAGGAAGTGGGGATGCAACGTTCATCTTTATAAACACTTATGCACATGCCTGTGTATCACAGCATTATAAGCTAATGAATGTCAACAAGGCTGTTATGAATTTGAGATTTTAAATGAGGTTGAGAATAACGAAGAGGAAGCAGGATACAATTATTGTCCATTTCTCTCACAAGCCTTGGATTTTGTCATGTCGAGTGTACAAAGGAGTAAACGCTTGCTACTCTTTGAAAAGTGAGCCTCTGCAGCTCTTACATAATCAACAGAAAAATACCATAATGACTATGAAAGCGCTTTTACTCAGTCATACTGAAAAGCAAGGGTTATGGTGAACTGTCCTTGTGCACACGTTGTTTCATCTCCAGCCTTTAATGAATCACATCAGCTCTGAGGCTCACTGGTAAAAGCACTGAGTGGGCAAAGGCAATACATGGCCATTTCATTATACTAGCCCACATTTAAAACAAGTATTTCTCTCTGGTCTGTGTGGATAGAAACAGAGCAGATCCTTCAGATGAGCCAAGCTGTTAGGTTTGTAAAAGAAAAGTAGAAGAAAGCATGCTGGGCAACATCTTGAACTGGCCTGCAAGAAGATGAAAGTATATTTTAGTGTTTCCTGTTTTGCACTGAAAGCACTTTCATTTCCCAATAGAACTGGTGTTCCACCAAACGCTCTAAAATACAGAGCTTTACCACTGAGGTTCTCCATTTTAAAAGAGAAGCTAACAAGGGTTATTTGCAAATTAATTGACACATCTAGTGTGTTTCAGTGAGGTGGATCTTTACTGACCTATATCATAAAAAACCCAAATGTATCGTTGCCCTGAGTCTAATATTTCTGCACCGTGGAACTTTCTGTGTTCTCAACATGAACTTTTCCCTGCTCAACAATCAGTGGACAGCAGCAGGAGCAGAGCGTTGCAAAACATTTCAGATGTGAGGGGGAGAAAGTCTTGTTCTCGAGCCAGAGCTGTGTGGAAGGTCAGGGCCGTCTCGCAGCCGACGGCAGCAGGAAATAACTCATATGTCTTCATCTAACATGTCACTGCTAGTAGAGGTCAAGGGAACTAACAGAAGACAATTCAAAGATTCTAGATTTTATCTTACATTTTTTAAGATAATTAGCTATATAAAACATTAACCATTCTACTGTGGGTCACCTTGTCTGTATTCCAAACCAATGACCTACTTTATGATGCAAGCGTGTATAAAGGGCTCTTAACTGAGCCAATGGGCACATCTCTGCTGCTCTGAATCAATTATCTGCAGACAACCGCTTAATAAGTTGCCCTGAGCAAAACTATTGTTCCTGCTGGTTATCATTAAACTTGCATATCCCCAAGTTCATAAACTAGTCAGAATGCTCGCAAGAAAGACATTAGTTTCATACATGAACTTTACCAGAAACAGACAAATGACAAAGCGTATAGTAGACTGGTGAAAGGTTTTCTACATTTGGGTCATTGCAAGTTAATTGTCAAATGTGACTGTTGTTTTCATCAGCTGACTGGGTGTTGACAGATGACGCCTGCCAAAAGTTCAACCGCTGCCAACGTTTTCTGTGCAGAACAAATAGTGACAAATAAGCTGCCAGAGCAACATGGCCCCACACACAATAAACAAAGTTCAGCTGACTTGTTGCACACATTTATGGCCAAGTAAACACAAAGGGAAAGAGGGCAGTCTCAATAAGCAGCGCTATTACCGGACTCTGATAAGGTTGCCTGATTTGATGATGGTTTTATATATATATATATATATATATATATATATATTTATTATCTGATGTTGTCTGTCTTGTCCTTAAAATCTGCATTTAAAAGTAGGTCAGAAGCTTTGAATAGCTTCAGCTTCAGGTCGACGGTCCACCTGACACAGTGTCTTTGTATCATCAGAGTAAACTCAAGTAGCAGGATCCAATAAATGACACTATTTGCAAGAGTAACTGACCTTGTCTTTAAAAGGGGTTCTGATCATTATTTTGAAATAAAGAAATCATCATCTCCCCAAACAATTTGAATGATAATGTTGCCTGGCTGACTGGCAAGCATCTAAACCTGGTTGAACAAGACTGAAGGCTTCTTACAGATCTTTAAAAGCAATTTGGAAGAGTGACATCTAAGCCCACTGTCAAGAAAAGCTCAAATAAAACCTTAAACTTTGTGAGCAAGTCATCCTGCTTCAGTAACCTGCTGCGGAACCAGTGTGGAAACCAGGTAAGTCGGGCGCAGAGTGGATGCTAAACTGTCAGATTCAGACATTTTGTGAAATAAAAGGGAGACATCTTTCCTGCTCACACCGGCATAATTGTTTCCATTGGATTATGTGGCAAGAAACAGGATTATTCCGTTTCTGGATGTTCAACGGGAAGTGTGTACGTGATGTGCACCAGCATGCTCTGCAAAAACACACCCTTTCTCACAGAGAACCTGTGCAAGTAAACAGATAGCCTCCTGCTGAAGCCCTGGCATGAAGGCCACATCGCAACCCAAACAATAAGGAGGGATTTCACACGACGAAGAAACCCAGGCAACACACAACCACATATAACTGTCACAATAAAAACTATGGTCTTGAGATCCCTCTTGGAGATAAGAGGATGTAGACTTTGAAAAGATAAAGGACCATAGTTGACTTGGCTCTGTTATCGTACGCAAATGAACCACAATGAGCCTCATAATAAGAAGTTAGCATGTGCACAAAAACCACAACTCTACCCAAAAAGAAGCATGGAGTTTTGTTATTTGTAATGTGTGTTCTGGGCAGGAGGTTACACCTGCTTTCTGACCCAAATAACAATATCTTTTTCCAAAGGCTGAGCTGATAACAGTTCATAATCTATACAAGCGCTAGAATCCCAAGGCCAGGAAGAGATCACAACATGCACGAGCCAAGTGACCTGACGGTTCGGTTCATAAAACACTGGCATCTTGGACACACGTGCACTGAGTATTTCCTTATGAGGGTTTGTGTTAATGGTTTTCATAACCCATGTATTGTGTCTGAAGCAATTTGGACTTCTTATCCTATATTACGACCCAGAGCCTCTTCCTGGGAAGTCATGGCTGATGCATTAGTTTATCACTGTGATGGGTTTTAGCCGTGCAGCTGCAGGGTAGAGTGAATGAGAGCCAGGGTTAGTGATGCAGGAGGAAGAATCTCTCGCAGGCATTTCAAATTACAGATTCACGGCTGAGGCAGAGAGACGAAGGAGGGATGTTGTGGAGGGTAAATCAAATCCTTTCATTCAAAGGAGTGAGGACACCAATTAACCCAAGAAGACTTTGTTTAAGAAGAAGAAGAAGAAGTACCATCATACATGATTACCCTACATGGGGGTGTGAAGTGATGAAAGGGAAGGAGAAGTACAGTAGTCGATGGCGATCATGCCCCTCCAGTCGTCAAATAAATAGAAAAATGAATAATAAGAAGTGTCAACTAGTTAATTATTAAGAGGCTGATTGGGATTTTTCTGAGAATAAAGTTGCTGTGTGGACTGTGCATCAAGTCTTTTGTCGTTTCATGAGTCATGTTTTAATTGTGTTGTATCTGCAGCACGTTGCACCAGCGACCTGACATTTCATCCCAAGATGCGACACAATCATTCTCGATCCATCTACTTAGAAGTTACAAGAATTATGATCCAGAGCACCTTCATGGGAGGTCTCTGATAATGTTGCATTAGTGTGTCGTTTGTGTTTTGACTGTGCAGCTGCAGGAATCAGTGAATGCGAGTCAGGCTTAGTGGAGGAGGAAGAATCTCTGACATGCATTTAAAGGACAGATTCACGGCTGAAGCGGAGACTGAGCAGGGATGTTGTGGAGGGTAAACAAATCCTTTGACTAAAAGGATTTCTCACTAACCCACAAATAAACTGGACAAAGAAGAATTGATTGCACCGGTGACACGTGACTTTTCATCCTAAAATACAACACAATCACTCTTGATCTAGCAACTTAGGAGAATTGAGTGAATGCGAGTCAGGCTTAGTGGAGGAAGAACCTCTGACATGCATTTAAAAACGACAGATTCACGGCTGAAGCGGAGAGACTGACGAGGGATGTAAACAAATCCTTTGATTCACAGGAGTGAAGACAACAATCTCGAATAAGTTGAGAAAGGGTTGAAACCTGCATCTTGTTTTAAAAGAAGAAGCAATGGTGGGCGTGATTTTTCTGAGAATAAAGTGGCTGTGTGGACTGTGAATTGAAGTCATTGAGTGACTTGTGATTCTATGATTGCCAAATTGTGGTTTTATTTGACCTGCTCTTACTAAACCCCCCGCCTCTGTGCCAACGCACTGCCCGACAACAGCAGCATAGCGGCGGCACGAGCCAGCCACTGGAGCCCGTGGATTCCTCCAGCAGGCCGCTCCGCCCGAACCCCTCAACTGTAATCTGTTTATCCCTCTGTCCACAGCGGCAGCCCGCGCGGAGCAGGAGCGATATAGACGGGCTTACCTGTCCGTGGTGGGTCCGTTAACGTGAGGACGAAGAGGAGAGAGAAGAGGACGAAACTGCTGCTGTCAGCCTTCGGCAACATTTATCCTCCATTCATAGTAGCTCCTCTATCCAGAAATGGGGAAACATAGACCGAGGATCTGCACCGTCGTCGCCTCCTCCCACCTTCCTCCTCCGGAACTATTACGTTAGACGCTTCACGCTGCTTTCAGACATCGTCCTTTTTATGCGTTCGAGGCGGCGGCAAACGGAGGAAGAGGGCGTTCGTGGAGCATCGTGACGGAGACGGGTCGAGGCTTTTCCGGGGCCGAGGAGCTGACGTTAGCTTCGCTGGCGCCGCCGTTAACGTCGTCCTCCTTCGAACGCTGCTCTGTGCGGAGCGGCGCTGATCCAAGATGGCTGCGGCCTCCTCATCACAACAATCCCAAACATGCAGCACACAGGGGGCAGCTGGAGGAGCCGCCGGGGCGGAGTCAGCGGATTAGACCCGGAGAGACACACTATCACCAGTGTGTGTGTGTGTGTGTGTGTGTGTGTGTGTGTGTGTGTTTGATGCGTTCAACCCAAAATACTATCACAACTTCATTTAGTAAAAGTATTTGTTATTAAATTCATAATACAAGTTAAGGAAGCAAAACAAAAGAAGGCTTAAATTAAGGCTAAGGTTCTTAAAAAATAAAACAAATGGGCAAAATAAAGGAAACTAAAAAAGATTACAAAAAGTCTCAACTGAAAAAAATGAGAAAACAATAGAAAATTTAGAACAAAAATTAAAATTAAAATAATCCACATAGCTAAGCACAATTTAAATTGTGTATCTTGTTAATTTGAAATCACCTAAAAGCTTTTATACACAATCAGATACATATGCAGATTCACTAATATACAACTATTTAAGTGGCTGTACTTTGTAATCCCTCTGGAGACACTCAGAGCTGTTTGACCCAGGGGGATGCCGAAACCTGAAATTGTGTAACAAGTAGGACATTTTACAGTCCACTTTTCCATTCATAATGAAAACATATCTAATAACTTTAACAGCAGCTTTGGGGGAAAGTAAGTACAGCACAATTAACATAGTCGCTATATTTGGCTGTGCGCAATAGAATAAGGGTCTTTAATAGGTGCCTCACAGTAATATAAAGCTGCATTTTGCACACATCCACACTGCCTGATATATGTTGACTATGAGGTTCAAAAAACGAATTAAAAGTGGCATTAGAATGAACCAGAGAGAAATAAATGCTTAAATGAAATGTCTACCTTTCCCCACTAGCTTGTGACTCTTTATCTGGAAGTCTGCCTGAAAACAATTCCCACACAGTAATATGGAAATCTATTGTGCCTGCTGTGTACGAATATGCTTTGTAATGTAAGGTTCGGCTGCTGTGTCAATCCAAACAGTTCTCAGCCCAAATAACAATGTCTGGAGAAAACGCACTGAGGGGATTTTTTCCGCTCCTGTTTTGTCAGATGATGCCCAGTTAAACTCGAGACTGCTGAAGCTTCACATTTGCTTCCGCTGAGGTTTGAAACACATTTTCTCGCACGAGAGGAGAGTTTGTCCTCCACCTCTTGTGCTGGTGCTGCAGTAAGCATCAATGCCATACAGTGTAACTTGTTCTTTCAATATAAATATAGGCAGACAAGTAAAAAAATACAAACCTAGTCTCTTCTGCTTCTGTAACAAGAACCTTTTCTTACACATGGTAAACATGTATATTAAATATGAACTAGTACTAAAATCCTATACAAGGTTAATCTTAAGTAATGCACACACCTCAGTCTACATCAGTTTGCTTCACTTCTCTATAATGAAAACAGACAATGACCTCAGACTCCCTTGAGAGTGGTAAGAAGGAAATCAAGCATGTGTGATGACTTTCCCAACAGGCCAACCTCATTTTATTAAAAGATGGCCCTGAGGTACCCTGTAACCTCAGATATTTCAAAGAAACAGATTTGAGTACATGTTTGAATATTTCTTGATGTAGCTTCAATGCTGACAGGCATGAACACACCTTTACATTTGAAGGGAGACCCTAAAAGGCCATTGGCTACATGTATGAAGAACTGGGCCAAAGGCAATTGTGTAAATTGTGTTAAAATCCACATGAAATTCTCCCCCAAAAAATGAGGGGTTTAATTATATAAAATATCAGTTCAGGATGTGCTGTTCGTAAGTGGCAGAAATTGAAACAAGAAACTTTATATTTGAGACCAAAACAAAATATAATATAACAAACAAATAATACCATAGAATTTGGAAAACATATTTCCCTGGGATCTACAGCAACCCATCGGTGCAAACATGAGACAAATAAATCCTTAGAAATACATCAGTCCACCGTACATTTTATTTATCAAGCCATCCAGTCGAAAGATGTGCTTTTAAATCACAGAAAAAATGGGTGTGGATAGTTTCTTATAAACTTTTCCACAATACAACGTCTTATCAGAGAAGCTTCTCCTCTTTAGAAAAAGTCGGCGGCTTTCCGTCTCTTGGGAAGCTGCAGCAGATTGTCTGTGAGTGATGCAACGTCCTGAGAGCCTGGTGTCTTGTTTTTGTCTGGTGTTGGCGTTCCTGATGGGGTTAGACAACCAAAGGGAGAAACAGGGGCTCTGTGTGAGGGAGATGGGGTGTAGCTTGCTCTCAGCGCTTTGTCCGTGTTTTTGCTAGACGTCAGATTGACGAGCCGCTGCAGAGCGGGGGTGAGGGCTGGGCTCAGACCTTTAGGTGTCAGACTGCAACACAAAGGTGATCAGTTAGTTCATGACAATAGTAACTTCTTAATAACTACACTAACACACGCTGTAAAAGACTTAGTTGACAGATGGAGCTGGGCGTTTTTACCTGTAGTAGATCAAATCAAGAGTGAAAAATGATGAAAGTTTTTACCTTGCAAGGTTCTCTGTGACTTTTCGAAATGCCTCCTTTTTCTTTGCACGGTTTTTAGCAGCAGCTTCATTTGCCATCTTTATACCCAGCCTCTCTCGCCGCCCAGGCTCTGGAATCTACGGAGACAACATTAAAAAGGATTAAAAAACAACACAACAACATTTTTATGTAAAGATATGGTGGAGTAATGGCATCCTGGGCCCAAAAATCCAAACTTCTGAATGCTCAGTACCTTAAATGACGGACCGTGATTCCTCTCAACATATGGTGTGTCAGACCCATCCAGACGAAAGGGTGTACTCTCGATCTCACCCCATGTCATCAGAGGTGAGTCACATACACCTGAAAAGAAATGGACAGAACAACAAAACGTTGGCAGAGCTCTCGAATCATTTATTGCTACTTTTGGTTCCAGGTGGAGAAGGATTAGAAGAAGCACTTACCAGGTGCAGGGGAAGGCGTTCTCTCAAAACCATATCCGTTCACATTTGGGGAGTCATGTGGGATGAGCTCTTTCCCATCAGGGCCAACTTTACCTTGTTTGAACTGGACAAAGGGACATGACATATGAATCTGCATCTTTCAGGAATTATACTGAGGTGTATAACCCCAATACAACATCATCCCTTATTTCTTGGTTTCATGAACCATAACCCCAAATCTTACCTGTGCATTCAGAGCCGCGGCCTGTTGAATCTGGCTTTTGTTGAGAGCTTTGCTGAAGGGGTCTACGACAAAACGCGTGTTCTTGTGAATTACCTCCCGTGGTTTTTTAAACAAAGCATCGTCATCTTTAACACCTGAATTGGAAAATGCGAAAATCACATTATATTTATTGTTTTCACACTGAAATGTTGTCATCAACTTTTGACATTTATGTTTTTAAAATATCTTACCCTCTGGATAATACATCAAGGCATTCTTTGCTTTGTACTCCCATGTTTCGAGTCCAGCTTTGACACATTCCAGTGCGGCTTTCTCCATAGATGGTAAAGCAAGGTTCTCGTCGTGGCGCTGAAACACACGATTGTTTATTATATGTTTTCACTGTAGTCAGTCAGCAATCAACTGCCTCTATAAACTACTGCCATGTAACCCTTAGAACTATTAGACTTAATACTTTTCAAAGCCCCATTTCAAGCCCTTAGTTGGTGATTGTTTGATACCCAACACAAAAATTATTCATGTAATAAGCTATTCAGTAAAAAGTACTGCAACTAACAATTTCACAAAATTCTAACTTCACAAAAAATATGTGTGATCAGAACCCCTGTTTTTCATTTTGCTTTGAATTTAAGTAAAGTAATCTGCACATGTGTACCTGTTTGTATTCAGCCTCAGCCTCATATAACCAGGAATGCTTCACTTTCTCCTTGTCTTTAGCCAGATCCATTATCTGCTCAAACGATTCATTATCCTCACTGGTATTTTTAGCCAGGAATCGATCCAGGGGGGGAAGCTCTTTTTCTTCCTTGTAATCATCTCTGCCTTCTGTAAATAAAACATTGAGAGAAGTACAGTTAGACTACTAGTAAACTTCTGTATCTCAATTTGTTTCATTTAACAAAAATATTAACACTCACCTCCATCTAATCCTTTACCGCTACGAATGGAGGAGGGAGACGCCGCGTAGCCCTCTGGTGTCTCAAAGCTGGCTGGAGTCACATCTGGCACACAAAATAAACACAGTTGAAAAGCACATTCATGACAAAATCTGGTATAGTGTAAAAAGCTTGTAAAATCAACTATTTAAAAGTTGCAACAAGAATACAAAAGCTATTCTTTCTTTCTGTGATTAAAAAAAAACAACAAGAAAAACATGGCAATTACATCACAATACTCACAAGGTGCAGAAGATCGTGGTGTAGATTTGGTCACGGATGATCCATATCGGATGGATATCTCCCTCATTCTTGCCAGGTCTCCACATTCCTCCGCGTGCAGATAGTCCTTCTGCGCTTGCAATTTGGTCACATCGGGGAAGAAGTCCCTCTGGATGATCTTCTCCAAGTTCTTATCAAATCAAACAGGTAAGAGGATCATAACATGCTCTTTTGCACTCGAGAACAAGAAACAAATTATATACGCGACCACTTTTCGAGTCTCACTTTTACCCAATCCTACATATTTACTTGAGTTGCTAGTTTCTAACAACAAACCAAGATGGTAGGGCTGCTACAGTCATTTTAATCATCGAGTTATCTGCTGATTAATCAAATTATTCAGTCAATGAAAAGTCAAGAAACAGACATAAATGTACCTGGCCCCCAACAAATCATCAAAATATTGACAGTTGAAATCTGAATGTTATTTGACTCCTAATAACTCAATACGTATGGGAGGCTATTACCTGAGGACCAGTGGCCTATTTTATAATCAAATTATTACTAGAGTATCGATATTGTTGCTTAATATCTCTGTCATTTTATTAAATTATCTATTTCACACAGTCTCACGTCCCCATGAATATCATGACTGGACAAAACTCGTAATTCCACGATTGTCAAACTAGATCTTACCTGAGTCGAACCTCCAACAGACCAACTGACATGTTTCTACAATTTCAACTGTTCCTTGAAGAAAAGCACTAAAGAGACGCTACATACAAAACGTAATCCTTTGTGACAAAAAAGACACACAAAGTTCAACACAAAGTTTGTTATGTAATGTCCGTTTCAAGTCTGTGTTTAACCTCGCTCACACCGTTGTTTTGTCTGGTTACTCCAGTTCAACACCGCCCCCCCCCCCCCCACACACGGCTGTCTGTCCTCTCCTCACCTCGATGTACTGGTCTTCGTCAAGGACCTTCCTGTGCGGCCTCCCCGTGTCTTTATTATCTGGCTGCTGCCGGATGGCCATGGTGGTCACCGCCGCGGGGACAAGAGTCCCGCACAGGGCTCTCCTGACGCTGGCGCTGCCCTCCATCGTGGAGCCCGACGAGCCTCGCAGGCTAACAGCTAGCGGAGAAGCGTTCGCCGACAAACAGCGAGCGGACGGAGACGCGAGGCGGCTTCTCAACCTCACAAACGCCGCGGACAAACGTGAAGGGACACAGTGGAAGGTCCTACGCTGTAGAAAGCTGTGAACAACTGCGAATCGTTAGCTACGTATTATTAGCATAGATCATTAGCCACAACACAGAGACAGCGTCCGACCGACGTAGTTCCGTACTGCGCGATGTGACGTCACCGGAAGTTTACCCTAAGGATATTTACGGTCGCTTTTATTATTATTGAATGAAATATATATTTTTTTTATTGTTTAAATTCAATTATATTTAATTCTAGTTATTATTTCCACTTCTCATTCTTAGTTCTCTACAGTTTCAACCGCTTTTTGACTTGTTCCTTAATTTGATCTTGGACGTTGTGAAAGCTGACAATGGATAAATCCCACGCATTAAATCAAATGTCTATTATAACTTTGATTGTAACTTAGATAGGAGACAATATGTTCCACGTTCTTTGTAAATAACATTTGTTTGTACAACATATAACAATGTTCTAAGAAGGATCTTTTTATTTGACTGAAGAATGTATTTTCAAGATCATATTAATGACATATATTCTATTGAATTTAAAATCTCCCTGATAGCATTCCTCATTTGAACGACAAAGCAATAACCAAGGCTACTTATCCTTACTGATCACCATTATCTAATATGCAATATAGGTATATTTTGCAGGATAGACTCTTCAAACAAATGGCTTCAATCTATTTCTCTCCAAAACATGAACCTAACATTAAAACTGATAAAGTGAAATATTTAAATTGTATTATACATTTCATGATGTATTGTGTATCAAGGTTTGGGGGAAAAAAAGATTCTATCAACTCTTTCAAAAGAACTTTATTTTTTATCAAGGGCACTTTTTTCACAGCTGTTGCAAGTTAAAACAATTTATTTACAAACTTAACACTTATCTTTCAGGATTCCAAAGATGTATGTGCTGCCAGTGCTTATATCATTCATTCAACCGACCATCTTCATGTAAAGGCTACAAACTGCCAAGGCTAAAGTCACATAATTAGTCACAAAAAACTTTTCTCTGGTGGAAAACATTATTTTTTCTGGCTGTTTGTGAACTGATTACAATATAATTTATTCCCTCAACCACTGACACACATACATACAAATATAACTCTCATTTTCAGCGATGTCGTCCGTATACAGTACAAAATTTAGTTTTCTGCATTTCCCACAGCAAACGATAGTCTTTTCTGACGCCTCCACTTTGCTCTTCGGTTTTTAAACCAAACCTGCCAGAAAAGTCAGTTAGTGGTAATTTCATGCTTTAATTTACTGTACTCACAATATTTGGCAAATTTTAAATACCTAGATCTATATTAAAAACAATTATCAAACATCCTTATCAATGCAGACATTTTATAAAAAATACAAGAGAATGCAATTATATCCCTTTTTTAAATGTGGCATTTACAACTTCACATCTGCATTATTTATTGAAAGGCTGAATATGAACTAACAGACTCACCTCTACTCTTTCCTCTCTCAAGTGAGTGTGCTGAGCTAATTTCTCCCTCGTGTTCACGTCTGGATACTGGTTCTGCAGGAACAGCTCCTCCAGTGCATCCAGCTGATCCTCGGTGAAAATCGTGCGGTGACGCCTGGTCCTCCTGTGCACCTGACCGGGCAGCTGCTCCTCTCTGAGAGCCTCTCCCAGCCTGCAGGGGTTGGAGAGCATCGCCGGGGGCCATCCATACTGACAGGGGGCAGGCAGGAAATCTGATATAAGAGAGGAGAGTAAGTGATTCAGAAGAAAAATCCAGCTTTTTAAATCACGTGTTAAACAGAGGTGATGGTTTAGTCTTACCTTCATGGAGGAAATCAGCTCTGAATATGTCTCCACAGTGGGAGCAGTAGCAGCAGCACACACAGGCGTGATGAACAACCGTCTCTGTCTGGTCCCCAGCAGGACTCACTGCCCTCTCTTTCTCCCCAGCACCAGTCGTCCCACACGTCCACCTGTCACCATTACCGTCCGGATATTTGCTCAATATGTTCTCTATGGTGAAAGGAAACTTTTGTCTCTCCGTTCTCATCACTCCATCCATCTCTCAAAGAAAGCCCAATAAAAGAAAAGCAATGATAATCACAGGATATTGACACACAGCTCTTTTTGATTGTTCGGGCTCCACTGCTCTTCTGCTTCTCCCCTTCTACAACACTGTGTCAGGCCCTTATAGTGAAATTGGGAGGCAAAAAAATAGTAAAAACTATAATCCCCCCTGTGGACCAGACACATAAAACGGTTGAAACTTAATTCCTAGCTAATCTGGGCAGTTTTGTGAAGAGGTTAGGGAGGACGGCAGATTCAGTTAATCTTGCCTCATTCCTTTCTCCAAAAGAAATCAGATTTCACTGCATAAAATGAGAAGTGGAGAGCTCCTAAGATCCTTATTGTTTGGGTTTTAGAGAAAAGGGGATTGCTCGGTATTAGAAACCTGGATTTAGAGATGAACGTTTTTTTTTTTGGTGTGGCCAGAGACTTGTGCATGCTGAACTTGAGGATTAGCTGCCTAAATTTATTTCATGATGTCACTTTCCTATTTAGCTTTATCACCAAATGATTGTGTGCATATTAGTAGATATGGTCGATAAATAGGACAACAAATCTCACTGATCATTACCACTAAATAAAGAGATGTAGATGAATGAGTGACTTGTTTTTCCAGTGCTATAGTGACATGCGTTGTGTCACTGATGGATTTGTATGTACAATATAACTTAATACAGATAAGCACAAATAGGGGCTCCTCTGTGTAGTTTATATAATGCTTCATGTGTTTTATCTGTGAGCTGCAGTCTTTTCAGTCTTACTCCTCTTACAATGTGCACAGCTGAGGTAAAGCTATTACAGGTTAAATTCAACCCCCCCTCAACAAATCCTGTGATTTCATACAAGGCAATATACGAATTAATGGATTTCCACAATCTGTCTTAAGCTCCGCTTATAAGGGCTTTTGAAAACAGATAACAATAAACACCATCCCATCCTTTTCACCCGGGTTTAATAGCGTCCAGATTGTTGACATATAGTTTGAGGAGCATGGGAGATCGCTATCTGCAGTTATTGTGGCTCTCAAAAGAAGGAATTGTAGCACATCCGCACTGGTTCATACAGCTCAAATTTCATTACAGGGGATTAGATTGATAAAGGTTCATTTTGTTGTTGTAAAGAGAAATACTTGGTACAAGAAGGGAAGTGAGGGAAACCACCTGCACATCAGGGTTAATACAGTTTTATGGACATTTGACTCTCTTCCATGTGACGTGATTTTCATTTGCAAACATTATCGGTGAAAATTGGGTAAGAATTATTTCTGGTGCTCATGAAACGGTGCTGCAACACATGATTCGTCGTAAACTTTCAAAAAAACAGCCTGAAGGGAAGTACAGGGAAAACTGACAATACTTAACAACTGATTAATTTGACTCTGAAGATTCGAGGTCATTATTAGCAAGATTACTAAAAGGAAGAACCAATACAATTTTGGTGCAGATCCAGATCAGGGTGTCTATACTAACATCTCTGTGATATCTGGTGGCGATCTGGACAATTATCCAAATAGGTATTTTTAGGGGGATGATCTTTATTCACTTATCGTGCAGTTACAAATATTCCTCATGTTATCAGAGAATATCAGAGATTGGATGTTTTTGTGTTTAATGTGAGCAGTTTGCATAAAATTCCTGTGTACCTGCTATATGTATCTGATATAATACATGTATACGCTACATGGTGATAAAGTGTCCAAACACTAATTCAGATATACTGACAAAAAGCATTATCCACAAAAGGCCAAGGCAGAAAAATATAATAATATATATATAATTAATTATATTATAATTAATTAATACATTTTCTGTCATATCCCTTGCAAATGCACATTTTGTAGACAGTTACTTCTGGAAAATATGTTTTTATCAGGGTTAGGGTTAGAATGTGAGGTTCTTTTCAGTGTAATTATCAGTGACTAACGTGTCGTGTTGGGACACAGACAAATCACATGGCTGCTCAAATTTCAGGTCAGCGGGAGGAAGAATGAAAACATGAATAATAAAGGACACAAATCAAAGCGGTACAATTCAGACAGGAGACACAGGATTACAAAATACACCCACACACTGACTGTTGGTAAATGAGCAGAGAACCCAACGTGACACGAGAGCATTCACGTGTGAAAAAGCTCAGTGTCTCTGCTTACCGCTGGCCCGGGGCCCAAACCCTCCTGGGGAATTGGAGATTGCAGCTGTGAGACCACGAAATGCAGAGGATCAACCTTCCTCTGTGTTTTCCTGTGCAAGGGAGAACACAGGCAACATCCACACTACTTTTACCAAGTGACTGGGGAAGCTTAAGAAAGCACGCGTCAGATAACGATCCTCTGGGGGCTGGAGAGGAATCAAGAAAGCCACTCTGTGATTGCAGAAACTCCATATCTGATATCTGTGTAAATACAAATATTATATTTCCCCCCCCCCATCCCCCCTTCTTTTTTTCTCTCAAATCGTTTCCGTGAAATCTGAAAATGAGCTCTGGGACCTGGAGTTCAGTCTGTCTGGCTTCAGACTCACTGGGACCATGTGTTTTGTTATTTAAGCAGGTTTACGTTACCGACATTGAACTACACAGGAAGTCAAATTGCTCCCATGTCCCACTGTGTTCTCACTGCACTTTTCCACATCCTACATTCACTTTGTGAGCAGCCTTTTGTTTCAGCTAAAGATATGGATCTGTCATTTATATTACACACAACCTTTTTGGAGTTTGTTTAAATCTTTAATCCATTTGAATCCATTTGAATTCACAAGACAACAGTATTTTATACTCAGTACATTCCAATCACAAGGGGTCAGTTTGTGGCCCTAAAACCAGTTGAGGAACTAGAATATGGACTGGTGGAGGAAGTCTGGGGTCGTTATCTCTTTTTAAATTACTGGAATTCTATCACAACCACGACAAACTATTTGATAACACAACTGTTGAGGATTTTACCTGCGTAAGCCATCGCAGGATCCAGCATCACTCAAAAGACTATTTAGAAATAACACTGTAGCCAACAAATAATGGCAAAATTAACAGGTGTGAAAAAACTACTATGCAACTTGTGTTATATGGTAAAAAATACCATTATTATGCAGATTACAGGCTACACTAATTCAAATTGTTTAGATCAGGAATGTTTTATGATACCTTCCAGTGGAGAGCAGGATAAGGTTATCTAAAGCAGGGACTCATCAACTTTTCAGCCCCCAAAACACCCACACCAGAGACATGAGACTCCCATTATCATAAAGGTTATGGAACTGAGCAATAGTTAACAAAAACAAATCACCTATACGTGCACCTAATGTTTCCTGTGGTGCTGTAAACTGACCTGCTGCAACCGATGCGGTCGCTAATCTGTGGTAATCCCCTCAGGGGTCACAAAGAAACTATGATTGAAAGGCTGATGACCACTTGCATGCGTTTACTTTAAATATTTGAAGTAATACAATTATTTTTCAGCTCTTGGAACTTGTATGAGTAAAATATATTATCAAGAATGGCTTATGAGTTTTATTTCTTTTACAAGAACTCATTTTAAGATTATCCATTTGCGTCTGGTGACCCAACGTAGTTTGAGAACCAGTGATCTAAAGGGTCAAAGAACCACAAACACATTTTACTGTTGAGTTTGAGAAGTGGTGTAATAGCCTTCATCCCTCTGTTTTCATAATGACATAATGTAATAATGCCAACGTTTGGGTTTAAATCTCTTTTCTTCTCCCACAGTGACACAAAGAGTGAGGGAGGCCTGTGTGCGGTGGTGCGCCCCCTTGCGGCGGTGCCCAGTGAACGGCGGAGCGACACAGCGCGGCACCGTCCGCGACTCCGCGTTATCTCGCGTTGCGTCGGGGCAGCAGCTGAGCGGAAAAGGCGGGAGTAGACTGCCGCTTCCGCGTCCGCGCAGCACCGCACACAGCGAGCAGTGGAGGCGCAAAATGGACGATAAGTTAATATTGGCCGTATTTAATTACCCGGAGCTTTACAACGTGACTTTGCCCAACTACCGCTGCACGGAGAGCCGCGCGCACGCCTGGAGGAACATCAGCCTCTTACTGGGTCTCCCGTGTGAGTATATTTGTTTGTCCCAACTTTACTGACTCTTCTAATGTGCCAGGCGGCGTCTTCGTGGACCGCAACGCAGATGGATGAGGGAACGCACTTGTGGGTTGAGCGCGTGTGTGTGTGTGTCGCGTGCTGTTTCCGGCTGGTTGGCAGTTCTGGTTGTTTTAATTCCGCGCGAGGAGGCAGCACGGTGCTGTTGCTGTGGCCGCCGCCGCAACCGCGCGGACCCGCCGTGCTAGCGGTAGCAGCCGCCGCTGCCTCGCCTAGGCCGCGCTGCGCTGCACGGCACAGCATGGTACGGCACGGCTCTGCGGAGGAGGAAGCGCTGATCCGCCGCCCCGAGGCTCTGTCGATCGTCAGGTGGCGATACACCAGCGAAGAAAAGACCAAGTGAAAAGCGGCTGGTTGTGTCGTTGTCGCGGCGGCGGCGGCAACGCGGTGTCCCGGGTCAACATGTCAGAGACCCAAGAGCCGAACATGGTGCACAGCGTCCGGGAGAAACTCATCACGAGGCTTCTACTTCAGATGAATGAGTTTATCTGCGTGAATTATTTTCTGGGACGAAAAGTCGAACAACATTTATCAACAGAATTTATTTTCATTTATTAAGATAAGCAAGTAATAATACATTTTATGGGGAAATTTAATCATGAGAATATTAAACTTTATGTCAAAAGCACCTTAATAATAACAGTAATAATAAAAAAATGTTAAACATAAAATGATAAAACAAAAACTCTGTTCAAAGCTCAGTTGTGAGGATTTGCTGACTTTCTTTTAAAGTAGAGTAAATTTCCAATATTTGTTTTCTGTAGTTTCGATTTAAAGACAATATAAAGGACCTTTTTTCAGTTTTCAGACATCTTGTTTTATATGTTCAATATTAATCTATTTGCTTTGCGTAGCCAAATTGTTATTAGTTTATATATTTCCCCCTTTTTAAAAAAATGATGGAGCTTACAAAATACATTTTATATAAGAGGATAAAGGGAATTCCATCAGTTCCTTTATGGGACCACATATATATTCAATTCCCCTAAATATGCCTGATTTTATATGTCAAGGGCCATGACTAATTATCTGTCAAATTATCAAAAATGTTGAAAATAACTATAATATCCTAATATCAACAATCATAATAGTGAACACACCATGTCCTGGTTGCTTTCTTTTTATTATGCATTGTTCTATGCAGTTAGTCATCACGAGAATCATGACTGTGACCTTTCTCTTTCCAGCTGAGGAGTGCAAAAGAAAATGGAAGAACATGAGAGACCGCTACCTGAAGGAAGTCCGATTGGAGATCAAAAGCAAGAAGCAAGGGGAGATCGTGCAGAGCCGCTGGAAATACAGACAGCTGATGAATTTCATCGCACCCTTCACTGGGTCAAGAAGCGGCCTGGCGGACATCTGCAGCAATGAAGATGATGACCAGGACAACCATGACACCGAATCTGGCAGCATGGAGGGGGAGAGCGCGTCGTCTGAGGTGGTCAAGGCGCCACAGTCCATCATGAAGGCCCCGGTGAGCCAACCCGACCTCAAGCCCCAGGTGGCGTGTGTGACGCAGGTTCCTTCAATGTCCCAGGACACGCAGACGGCGCAGCTGGCTGTTATGGCCAAGCTGCCGTCAACCTCTCAGATCCCACCCGTTAGCAAGACCGGGCGGAAACGGCGCCTGTTTCAAGAGTCACTTTCGTCGCCTTCCTCTCAGAGTACACAGTCCCCGACAAAATGGCTGGTCAAAGACAATGGCGCCTCATTTCCCACCAGGCCCCGGGATGAGGATGAACTATTTCTGCTGAGCTTTGTTCCGGCTCTCAAGCGACTCGCTCCACAGAAAAGGTGCGAGACCAAAATAAAGATCCAGCAGATTATGTACGAGGCCGAGTTCAACGTGACAGAGTCGGAATCCCAAGAGAAAAACGCAAAGCAAGAAACACAAGACTGAACCAGGCCGACTTCTTTTTTTGTACTTTATTTTGTTTTCTATAAACGTCTTCCACAGAATGACCAAAATATCGATTTTTCTTTTGTTACAGCATAAAGTGGTTTAGTTGAAGAAAATCTTTTTTTCCCATGTGAAATAATTAAGAGTGAAGAAAAACAAAATGTATTCTACTTGTCAACAGAGTATTTAAATTTGTTAACACCACTTCGGTTTGGTGTGTCTTCATTTGCATATTAACTGAGCAAGTAAGGCTTGTGTGAGAATGACACCTTCATAGGAAAACTGATGATTCACATCTTTATTCACATTAGCTTTTTCTGTCAATAGTCTGAATTTACATTTACAGTAAAGATCTCATGTGAAGTTCTCTCTACTCTGCAGTACAGTATTTATATTTACTTACAAGGACATACAAAAACTGAGCAAAAATAAAAATGTTACAATTTGGAGATAAATACTGTTTCATAGTTTAATCTTTCAACTGCATCGATGGGAGTTTTAAAATCAAAAGAACGTCCGACATAGTTTTGATTCAACAAAGCATACAACAGATTGTGTGTATTTTGTAAAATCAGGTAGCATTAGATTAAATAAACAACATTCTTAGTACATAAGTGAACGAACTGATGACGCAGAGGAACTACAGGCTCATAGTCACTGTTCAATTTAAAGTCGTCTATTCCCTGAAAACATTTTGACATGTTAGAGTAGGAAAAACACGGATTATCTCAACAATCACTCTGTCAGGGTTTAAAGAGGAGGGTCACGATGAGCTGTGTATGGACTCAGGGGCCACGTCCTTCAGCTTGGCCTCCGTAGACCCCAGTGGTCCACAGAGCCCGAGCTGAAATGACCGTATGGTCCACGGAGGATTTCCTATTTTTCCTGAATTGTGACACAGTCCTGTCCTTTTCCTACTAAGACAAGTCCAAATGTCCAGTGTGAAAACCTCCTGACGTCGAAGGCAACCAATCTCACATGGTTGACCATCAAGTTGTTATTCTTAGATTAGCACTCATACATTTATTTTCAAAAAACATGTTCTGTTCTAATCTCACATGGCTTGTTGAGAGAGAGAGAGAGAGAGAGAGAGAAAAAATCATCGAGGAAGACAAACATGCATGGAGGCAGAATCCAATTTGCACATCACCGTGATGATGACGAGCCTTCCTGTCTCCACCCGGGCAGATCTCCTGGCCGAACCCTCACATGATGTTTCCCTGCACGTTCATGCGATCAGCAGCCAGAACATAATCACCAGAGCCACAAACAGGAAGAGTCGAGACAGGAACTGCTCGTCCGTGTGCTGGGGCGTCCCCGGTGCCGCTGTTTGACCGGGAATAAGTTCGACAGTTACACGACATGTTGTTGATGAAAGATCCATCATGGTGATAGTGACGTGTGTAAAACATAAATACCTGGAGGAGGCCTACCATCATTGATGTTAAACGCTGTAGCAAAAATACCAAATGGAAAGGCGCCGATTCCAAACGACATCTGGAAACCCCCATCTCCAAAACCAAACCCTTGAAATCCCTGTAAAGAATAGGAAAATGTGTGTTGTATAGTCACGTATGAACAACACCTGACGCACACGTCTACTGTGCGGATTGTCAGATGTGACGCAACAGGCGGTACAACTTGTGGTAATTCTCCAGAGTTGACGCTGCAACGCAACACAGTGCGATTAATGGATCCCAGAGGGAAATGTTCTTTTGTTAATGAACAAACTACAGGGCTGCACCACAGCACCTGCGTCATTCCATGTAATCATTTCATCATGAATGCATGAGATGGCTTGACCGCTGAGAAAATACACACTGCTGCGTCACATGGATGAAATCAAGAAAACAAAAGGTTAAGATCTGGCATGATATAGTATAATTTGTATTTGTGCAGAGAACTTACACCACGGTTTTCTGGTTCAGGCCTTTGCCCTTGTGGTCGAGGGGGGGTTCTTTCTCTATAAAAACAAAAAAAAAGGCCATCATGAACAGTTCAAAAAATTTATTATTCTCAGTCTCTCTTGAATATGACATTAAAATCTGAGTGGAACATATTCACCACTGCCGTACTAGGGTAGGAGGATTGTGATGACTCAATACATGAAGATTAGGGTCAGTCCGACCTGTAACTCTCACACAACAACACCAACCTGGGGTCCTGTTGACCTGTGCTTCCCCGGCCATATAAGGGGATGACTTTGTCTCGACTGATGCCAGCTTTACACACCGGGCACACTTGTTTGCTGGGTCTGGTCTCCAGCCACTGCACAGAAGACAAAGTCGAGTTAGAGCACCGCCCTCACGTTGGCATTAGCAAAATGAGGAAAAGGGAAGTTTGACTTACCTGATGCAAACATGGCCAACTGATGGAGAGGAAATGCAACAGGGGTGAGAGATGAGAAATGTCGGAAAGGAAAGAGATTTGATCAGTGAAACATACTGACTTATATTTACATTTGCTAATACAATATGGCATCTATATATGAGAGGTGAGAGAGAGGAAACCTGGCTTCCAGCTCTGGGCTTTATCCACTTTGACGAATAATTAACTAAATAAATACTTAAACCAGACCAGATGCTCAGACGTGACTGGTTCCCAGGGGACAAAAGTTGAGTATATTTGAAGAGGTGGACCTAGCTGCAGAGGCTGTCAAGTTTCCATGAAAGTGTCTAAGATAATCAAATGTGTGTGTTGTGGTGTGTGATTAAGATAAACATGGCCAGGTCAAAGTAAACCAGATGTAAACAGGAACCTCATGATGGTTGTTGTTGACATTAGCCACCATGATGTTTGCCAATAATCTGATTTAGCTGTTGTTCAGGAACATGATGAAGGTTAGCTTGATTTCGTCTCAGTCAGTCTGGACCCTGAACTGTGGCCTCCTAACCCGGACTGACACCGAGGAGGTGGGTTCTACCCAGACCTACCAGAAGAGGTGTCCACACAGGCTGATCACTGCGTCCTTGGCGGTGTCCAGGCAGATGTTGCACTCGAACGTACTGTCCTGGTTGCTGCTGTCGGCCGCCGCGCTGGAGCCGCTGGACCCGGGACTCGGGTTGTCGGTGGCCGCGGTGGAGGGGCCGGAGGCCGTAGGAGGAGGAGGAGGTGGAGCGGGGGCAGCGGTGGCCATTTAAAACCGAGATCCTCTTCGAGCAGGCAGGCTCAAGTCGGGGGGGTGACTCCGCCGGCGGCACCCAGCGCTTCACAACACACACATGCGGAGGTCCAGGCGGAGGTCCGAGTGGTTTCTAAAAGACACTATCTATAATCCCTCAGGTAACAGGAGAGCTAGCTAGCTTCGGAGCGGCTAACGTTAGCTAGCAGAGCCAACCGACGGTTTAACCGGAAACACCGCGGAGATAAACACACGCAGCAGCGGTATTAGCTGAGTGGGGGGGTGATTCAGTGAATGATCCGTAACTTGTGAGGAGTTCTGGCGACTTGGTCCCAGCTGATTGCATCACACATCCGCAACACGGACCCGGAAGTAGATCCAGGGAGGGGGCTGGCAGGAGGCGGAGTACAGGCTTCTGCTGCTGCTTCCCTCAGTGTTGACTCTCAGGATGCTCCACAAAGCATACAGCTGACAATGTGATACCTAGAACGTGTTTCATTTGTATGTTCCCCTTCCTCTTTACACACAGCCTGTGGTTCTTACTGCAAAGAGCGGACGTGTTGACACAGGGTAGGTGACACAGGGACGCCGAGCTCATTCAAGATTCAAGATTCAAGAGTTTATTGTCATATGTACAAACATTTCATTAAGCAGTCGCTTGCAATGAAATGCTTGGGTCACAGGCTCTCTTATAGCAATGCTCAGAATATTACAAGCAGACAAAAAATATATATCGAGTAAGACAAGATCAAATAGAATATACAAATTCAAAATAGAAATAAAATATACATATCTAAAATATACAGCTAAAGAAAAAACAACAAGAAAAAGAAAAGTGCAAGTGTGTGCAATAGTGCAAAATGCAATGGGGCAAAGGGCCTATTTTACAGTTGCTCAAGGTCTAACTGCAGAAAACAGCGTCTCACTACTGGAAAGAGGGAGAACAAGAGAGCTCAATGCACCGCAAATAACAAAAAAACAACTTCATCAATTTCACGACACATGAGCTGCAAAAAGTCACGACACATGTAAATACAGAAACGTGGGGAACAAATTGGGAAAACAACAACTAACATGTTTCCAGGTGACCCCCAAAAAAGTGATGGACCTGTCTGTAGTTCCATGCTTTGTGAAGTTAGTGAAGTCTGCTACTCGTCAGTGGTGATGAAACACAATACACCATTCTTTAGAAATATTAACATTTAATATCTCTATTTAGTTTACTAATCACAAATACACAAATATACCCAAAACTAGCATATGGTTATATTTGAAATGTATATATTAGAACGATAAAGAATATGCATCAATTTCTAACAACAAGATAAAAAAAGACATTTTGTTTTTCATTCAATTGTTTAAATGTTTGATTTATTATACACATTCATAATATACATTTATTCTGCCTTCCACTTTATTTAAGTTGCAATTTGAATCAGTTTGCAAACATAATAACACAAAAGAAATTCAGTTGTAGACATGAACAAAATCTTAGAAAAAAAATCATCTGAATCTGAAGATTTTCTTAACAAAAATGAAAGACACTAAATGAATGCCTTGAACACACAAATAACCAATCATCTGACAAAAAAAATTATATTTAGGGGAAGATCCAATGATATTCTGGATCAAGTCTATTGGTACTTGGTGGCGGAATATGCTCTCAAAGTGCCATCCTAGGTTTTGATCACTTCCATTGACCTAAACCTTGAGTTATTGAGACCTCCTGTACGGAAATCCTCGGCCATTGCCTCCTCCATTCTCGATGTCAGAGACCTCTTCAGGGTTTGTTTAAAGTCGTTACCAATGAAGACGTACAGAGCTGGGGATATGAAGCAGTTTGCTGCGGCCAGCGTGGCTCCCACGGTCAATCCAGTTTTGATAACCTCCAGGCTGTGGTACTTGAGGTCCAACTCCAGAAGAACAAAGGTGTGGTAGGGGACCCAGCAGAAGAAAAACGACAAGATGAGCGCCGCCATGATTTTGTACGGCTTTGTTGACTTGACGGTCAAAGTGTTGAGCTTGACACCGAGCACGGAGCAGCAGACGACAATTATTAGGAACGGAATTAGGAACCCGCAGATAAACCGAGACAAGACAACTGCCTTGTGTCTCGAGTGGTCCATATAGCCTGTGTAGCACTGAGTGACTGAGCCGTGGACTACAGTTTGCCTGTAGACGAGTGAGGGCCACGTTAGGAGCGCAGAGAGGAGCCACATGAGCACAACAACTCCAAATGCTTTCTTTACTGACCGGTGGTTATGTGACCAAATGGGGAATAGAATCATCACGCAGCGATCAGTGCTGATGAGAACCAGCAGGAAGACACTGCTGTACATGTTGAGAAACAAGGCGGAGGAGGTGAACTTGCACAAGAGCAGTCCGAAAGGCCAGTGCAAGGTTATTCTGTAGAAAACCTCCAGGGGCAGAAATACACAGAACAAAAAGTTTGAAATGGCCAGACTGATGTACCAAATAGTGATCACCGTTCTTTTCATTTTCCATCCACAGATCCAGATAACCACTGAATTTCCTATGAGGCCAATAACAGTTATGAGGATATTGATTACCACTAGAGCATGTGCCACCGAAGAATGAGAGCTGCTGATTTTCATGAGTACAGCAGGGGTGGTATTGACTTTCTCAGTTTCATTGTCTGCCGTATAATCCTGATATTCTTTATAATCCAGATCCATACTTTTTTTCCTGTTAAATAAAGCACAGAGTCTTATTTCCATAAACACATAGATAATTATAGCAGTTCTACTATTTAAGCACAAAGAAAAAACTTCAGATTATCATACTCACGTTAGAGTCGATGTGGAAGCGATCACTGTTCTGATGCCTACGTACTGAAACACCCAGCTGCTAGAAGCTACTTCTCCCTTCTGCTTCCTGGGCAGAGTTACTGACTAAAGGTAAAATTAGGGAAACAATCAGATATTGTTGCGCAACGGAAAAAGTGAGTTACTAATAACTAATCTGACTCATTACTGAAAACATAGTTTCTGTTTGATGGTGACACCATTTAAGGAGTTTAAGAGGGTTTATAAAAGAGGATAAAATAAATATAAATGTTTGTTAACTCTTATAACAGCCCACTGATGTAATCTCACAATGGGATCCCCATCGCGCAGTGACACAAAAAGATTCATTAATCAAGGGTCTGTAGAGTCCTCCTGAAAACTCACGTATCATAATTGCTTTTAAAACCAAATTATTCATTTGTAAAGAAAAAACCTACTCCCTCTATTTTAACATGAATCACTACCCGTGATTTTAGCCTTTGTGTCTTTAACAAACAGGGCTGAAATCCTCATAAAGTGTTTATGGCTTTCGTAAGCATTTCTCTATAGTTCCCCAAAAAAATCACATGATCGAATTATGCAATAGCACTGACCTTTACTACTTTGTATTTGCATTGCAAGAAGACATACAAGGTAATTGTATAAGTTATAGATAAAACAATGTTTAAAATTGCAACCAAAAGGACCCTTTCTATTTAAATTCTTTATATTTAAACTGGGAGCAGGTCTTATATACGGAGCTGCAACAGGTAACTTCACCAACCAGCTGCCACTAAATTCTACATGCTGAACCTCCAAGATAAGATAAGATAAGATCACACTGCCTCTGCCCCCCCCTCGCACATAATTTATCTCCATTACTTATTGCTTCTTACTGTATAAAGTGTCTTACTGTATATATTGTTTTTATGTACAGTGCACCAACCACACGTGGCAATTTCCAATATATGCAAATATACACAACGGTTCAAAAGTTTGGGGTCACCCATAAAATTTCGTGTTTTCCATGAAAAGTCACACTTTTATTTATCGAATGAGTTGCAAAAATGAATAGAAAATATAGTCAAGACACTGACAAGTTTAGAAATAATGATTTTTATTTGAAATATTAATTTTGTTTTTCAAACTTTGCTTTCGTCAAAGAATGCTCCATTTGCAGCAATTACAGCATTGCAGACCTTTGGCATTCTGCCGTTCATTTGTTGAGGTAATCTGTAGAAATTGCTTCCTAAAGCACCTCCCACAAGTTGGATTGGCTAGATGGGCACTTCTTGCGTACCATACGGTCAAGCTGCTCCCACAACAGCTCAATGGGTTCGAGATCTGGTGACTGCGATGGCCACTCCATTACAGACAGCTCACCAGCTGCCTGCTTCAATAGTTCTTGCGTAAAGTGGAGGTGTGCTTTGGGTCATTGTCCTGTTGTAGGAGGAGATTGGCTCCAATAAGGCGCTGTCAGGGTATGGCATGGCGTTGCAAAATGGATACAAGAACAACAACAAGAATAGAGTTAACAGGAAAGTTATCTTTTTCTGGCCATTTTGAGAGTATAATGGAACCCACAAATGTGATGCTCCAGATACTCAACTAGCTCAAAGGAAGGCCAGTTTTATAGCTTCTATTAGGATTTCAAATTCTAGCTGGTATTTGGGTCTGACTGAAACTATTTGCAACTAAAGAGGGGGGGGGGGGAAGCATGATCAATTTGAACCAGATATAAGGCCTTTATTCAAATGATTTATAAATAACCCTTGCTGCATATTGTTAATAATGAATCTTATAATTGTTCTGAATTCTAACTTTTGGTATTAAACCATTATTCCCTTAGACTCATCCAAATATATTTCAAGCAGCTGTCTGATAAAGTTCTGGAGGTCGGACAGTGTGACTTTGTTGACATTGTTTTGTCTCGTTGTTTTGGTTTCGAGGATACTAATGTTTACATCAACAGGACATTGTTTGAATATAGCAGGAACATCATATTCCTTTCTCCAATGGCCCACATGGCATCAGCTGTGTCAAGGCCTTTCATGAAGAGAACATTTTGCTTAGCAACTATCAGAGTAGTAGAAGCGTCACAGAGAGCGGCTTCTTGTCACTTCCTGGATTTCTGTGCCAAGAGGCGTGGACATGCCTGTGCACCAACAAGGGAAAACCAAATTGATTTGCGGTGACTCCCCTTCAATCTTTCATAACCAATCATATTAAATCTACTGTTATAACTATATCAAACCCCTTGTGTTCGGGGCCATTATTAACTACCTATTGCTAACTTAATTAGCCTAGGCTGTGATAATTGTCCATAGCTATGTTTTTCAACTTTCATTGCATCTCAATAAATATTTAAATTGGACCAGTCCGGCTCTTCTCTTATTTAGGATAAACCAACACGCCTGACACTTCTCTCACCAGCTAAACAGTTTTCAGCTGTGCATAACTGCACAAGGGTTTTCAAAGGTTTTCTAATCATCCATTAGTCTTCTTAGGCGATTAGCAAACACAATGTCCCATTAGAACACTGGGAGTGATAGTTGCTGGAAATGCAGCAGTCGCAGGTCGTGATAAAACGTGGACACTGCAGTCACGAGAGGATGTTTACTCCCAGTGATGTTTACCTGCACAGCGCATGCGCACGTGTCGTCATGCGACCCCGCCCCCTTGTAGTGACGTATCTCGCGGTCCGAGCTCGATCTGCTCTTCTGTTCAGAACTGCGTCACTACTGCTCCGATCTCCAACATGGCGACTACCGTGATGAACAAGTGTCTCAGTCCTCTGGCTCTGCTCACCCGCAGGCTCTCTGCCCCGGAGTTCATCACCCAGTGCTGCTACCACAAGAAGGTAACGAGCACCCAGCGTGTGTGTGTGTGTGTGTGTCTGTGTGTGTGGTGGCGCTGGTAGATTGTGTGTTTGTGTGTGTTGACTGCGGTTTGACCTTTGTTTACAAACATGTCCACGGAGGAGTTGCTGTTGAACAACGCTGCGTTGGAGCTAGCCACAACAAGCTAGCTCACCTAGCAGGAATGTTTATTACAAAACAGAACAAGCCTCGTGATAAATATTATATAACAACTAAATCTAATTGACCCTGAGCCTAAATGAATGAGAGTTAATCACACGAGGTAATTAATCCATCTGTGTGTATTATGACCTGATCTGAGTCCAGCTCTCATTGATTTAATCAGTTATATCATTAGGCATTTTACTGTTACATATTGCAGGGTGATGTAACAACACTAAATTACTCTTAAGCTGGTTTCCCATCATACTCTTTGTTTTTATTAGTATTGTTATTATGGCATGTGTGAAAGTGAACAACCGGTCGATCAAAATGTTATATAATAAAAGACACGAAGAGCAGTCCAAGTTTTAAAAAGGTGAAACAGTGAATAAACCCTCAAAAGCCTGTGGATCTTGTAACTAATGGTATAAAAGGTCCTAAATTATATTCTATAATGTATCCAATTAGTTTGGAATTAAATTTTAACCTAAATATGGCTGCCTAAGAATAAGTCTACCTCCATATGAGCATCATCTAAAACCGAGGAGAGTGTGACGTGACAGATACGGATACATTTGACGAAACAGCACAATAAATAAAATAAGTAAACATTTGTTGTGTAAGCTAGTTGAATACTAAAGTAAGGTCACTAATCTGCCCTTCAGCTGTCCACTGCTACAGCTTTGAGACCTGAATCACATCCCATTAATAGGCTTCAAGGGCCGTCAGGATGGTGAAGGTTCACATTGTGTAAGACTACATGTGAATGTTCTGTCATACCTGCGGGAGAGTTGTGTATTTATTCTTGTTAGTGCACCATATTTCTGTCTAACACAACTTTAGTGTTTCACTGTGTTACGTGACTGTCTGGGTTGTGGGAATGAGAATCACACAAACATTTAGGTTGAGTTGATTTATGCCTGTAAATAGAGATGGTTTGTGTGTCATTGTGTTTGTGAAAATATAATAAAAAGCTCTAAAATAAAGATATTAAAAAAAATGGTTCGCTACATCACAACATTAAATATAAAAAGCTGAAAGTCAGTTTTGAAAGTGATCAAAAAAAGAAACATCCCGAAATCTCACATCACATGAAATTTGCTGTATTGAATGACGTATACAGACTAAACCGCTTTGTGTTGTCCTGGTCAGAGTGACTCAGCAGGAACTAAGGGAGGAGGGGGGGTGCAGGAGTTGGTGTAGTGGACAATGACGTCCAGTCCTAATCTGTTTATTTCTGGAGGAAATGCGTCGTTGTATAACAGCGATAAACAAGATTTATAGACATTTTGTGATTGTTTCAGAATGGGGGAAAAACATTCCAGGATGCTGCTGATGTCTGGGCTCTTCGGATTTATTTCAGTGTTATGATTTCCTCTAAAAAAAAATCCTGCCTCCCACCCTGATGTATTAATTCCTTTCTTTCCTCTGAAGGTGGTGGATCACTATGAGAACCCGAGAAACGTCGGCTCGCTGGACAAAAACTCCAGGAATGTTGGGACTGGTTTGGTGGGAGCTCCAGCCTGCGGAGATGTTATGAAGCTCCAGGTACCATGGATGGATGGATCCCAGCCTTTTGTGTACATGAAGAGCTTTTAGAGATGGATTATAATAACAAATCACAAGTGGCAGAACAACACAGAGCACTGATAGACTAAATATTCTTATTTCACCAAGTAGATGGCTCAAGTCTTTGATTAAGTTTAACATAGCTATAAATCATTTCCCCTGTTATGATTTACATAAACATGTAGTTATTACTTGGCTCATAATGAAATGATCACTATGCATTAAAACTATGAATTCTCTCATCTCGATAGATTGAGGTGGATGCCCAGGGGAAGATTGTGGATGCCAGGTTCAAAACCTTCGGCTGCGGCTCTGCCATCGCCTCCAGCTCTCTGGCCACCGAGTGGGTTAAGGGCAAATCTGTGAGTGATAACATAACAGACATGACTCCTGTTTCCCATTTCCTATATTCTTCTTCTTCTGTTCATTGACCAGCAAGGTTTTTGCTCTTTTTTTCTCTCAGGTGGATGAAGCTTTGACAATAAAGAACACTGACATTGCCAGAGAGCTCAGTCTTCCTCCTGTTAAACTTCACTGCTCCAGTAAGTCTACGGCTGATTCTTGTCATGATTGTCTTCTTTTACCAAATGCTCCACTTGTGTATATTCACCCTTTATTTCCTGTTCCCCTTCAGTGCTGGCAGAGGACGCCATCAAGGCTGCTCTGGCTGACTATCGCCTCAAGCAGCAGGACGACCAGCAGGAGGCAGTCAGGGCCAGCATTTAAACCCACCTCCCCTTGCTTCCTGCTGTCAGGGAGAGAAGAAGCTGTAGTTCACCTTCCTGCAGTACTGAAACACGCACACACCAAATGCGTTGATAACAAGTCCACCATTGTCAACCCTCTGTAGCAGTGGTACACCAGGCTTAGTCTGTGGCCAACCCTGCGCCCTCTTACCCTTTTAGCCTGTCACTTAAACGCACAATGTGAGCACTGCTGTGAGCGGTTGGTACAAAGTTGAGCCTTATTTTTGAGATTGTGAAATATTTTAAGATTGTCGAGCGCGAGGAGTGTCGTGAAAGGTGTGATGGAGATATTGATTAAGGCTAAGAGCTGATTATGTATCCTGTCTGCACCCTAAGCTTGCACCTTTGATATATGCCACCAAGCGAAGTTGCTAGAAACCATTAAAGGGTCCACTGGTTTTATCTGTAATTTATAAGTATCTAGCAATGCTTCTGTGAAAATCTGCAATAAAAAAATCCTGAATCCTCTTTTGCTTCGAGTGGAATTAATGACTTGAAACATCCTGAATAATAAGAGATGTTTTTTTACGTTACACATGCAGGTATCTTATTTAGTAAATTATGCAAAATTCACAATATAATAGTTATGGATGTGGATCACACAAATGAAATGCATTTGTCATAAACACGGCTTGTGTATAAGCTATAACATGTCAAGGTGGGATTTAGAAAAGAGGTACTGTGAAAACATTCAACCACCATCAAACAAAACCGATTCTAAAAAGCGGTTATGTCATAAATTATAGTTATAGTTCTTAAACTATTTAATGTTTATGCGCTGAAGACAGATAATGGGCACCATACGACTACATGTTTACTAAAGTGGCCCCCATCCATCCATTGACCATAACACTTGGGGTACCTGGTGAAAACCCACAGAGACACAGGGAGATCATACCAACTCAACAATCTCTAGCTGTGCAGCAATTTTGAAAGGATTTTAAAAAAAAACATGTAAAAGGAAAATATTGTTTGTAGCAGGTAAAAAGTCATAATGATAAAACCAGTCGTTGGTGAGCTCTGCTGCACATCATCTTTCCCTCACTGGACAAATACCTCAAATCTGTAGATCATTTTTAGGATTTATGGACAAATTGCCCCTAGTGGACTCAGGAGAATGAGTAAGTTCATAGTGTTCAGAGGAGTCAGAATGCGGTTTTCTCTCCTGCGATCAGCTGAAGCGTTGCAGAGTCATTGTGGATATGCATAGAGGAGGGCCGCAGACTCCTGCCAATCAAAGGCTGCTCTGGATCATCTCCCTCTGGATCATCTCCTTCTGGATGAGGCTGCTCTGAATGATCTCCCCCTGCATGAGGCTGCTCAAGATCATCTTCATGTTGATGCTGTGGCTCTGGATCATCTCCCTCTGGATGTGGCTGCTCTGGATCATCTCCCTCTGGATGTGGCTGCTCTGGATCATTTCGCTCTGGATGTGGCTGCTCTGGATCATTTCCCTCCGGATGTTGATGCTCTGCATCATTTCTCTCTGGATGTGGCTGCTCTGGATCATCTCCTTGTTGCTGTGGCTGCTCTGGATGAGGCTGCTCTGGAGGACAGCTCAGCTCAGTGCTGCCTCCTGCTGCTGCTGCTGCCTCTTCCATGTTGGGGAGCTCGCATGGCTCCTTTTCCTCAGGGAAACTTGGCAGCTGCGGATCCAGGACGCTGCCACATGTCTTAGAGCTGTCTCCAGGACTGTGGTCTGCTGCTTTCTGACTGCTGCCACTTCCCTCTGCAGCATCTACAGATTTATTTGGCGTCCGCAGCCTCTTGGCGGCCCTCATGATGTCGGCCTGGAGCTGCCTGTGAGAGTCCACAGGCTCACTCTCCTGCTCGGGAGCAGGTTTCTCTGGCACTTCATTAAAGGGTTTTGTACCTCCGGTTTTGTCCCTGTGGTCCACGTACATTTTGGAGGGGAAGGAGGAAGGGTAGTACGCGGTGACCTTTCGCCTGCGGCTCATGAATATTGCCCCACAGATGATAAAGAAGATGAGGAGGACAAAGGAGGTTGTCACAAGGATGAGGAGCATGTTCTCCTCCAGGAAGTTCACAACCTGACTCAGGAAGTCAGTTTCCACATGGGTGGGGCCAGCAGGTGTGGTTTGGGGCACGGAGAAAAGGTAGCTGGTGGGCAGGGAGGAAGCAAAGTTACTGAGGTCTTCCTCATCTGTACTTCCCTCCAGAGAACTGGAAAAAGGTAGAGGCGTGGCCATACCGCCGCCGAGGCAAAACACCACACACGCACCGATCTGACGAAGGCCCATCAGGAGCATGGTTTCCCCACAGGATCTGTAAATAACAATGAGGGTCAGTGACTGGAATGTCAGCTCCATATGTAAAGATAATCTGTGCATCTCGTGTTTTGGCTTTACATTGGAGCCTCAGAGGAGAGCATCTGTTTTCTCTGGAATAAGAAAAGGATCTTAAAAAAAAACAGGTTGTTTCACAATGCTCGCCACTGTTCCCAGTGTATTCCCAGAATCCTCAGAGACTCCTCTGACCATCTGGAGGACAAATATTCAGGCTGTTGCAGGATAAAGAGAGAAAAAAAAGATCTTTCATCCATCTTTCAAGTTGTGCCACTGTTTCTAAGCTCGGAGAGGATGTAGCCAGAAGCGCAACTCCAGATGGATCCTATTATGAGTTATATCCGGGTTTTCTTTATTTTAGGCACAACAAGGGGAAATGCATTAAAATGTCTGCAGCAGACTGAATATCTTTGATCACTGATTTTCAAGAACCAGTCTTTTGATATAGTAACTCAAATGTAATAGTAAAACATTAGATACATAAACTTGGATTAGATCATATTTACATGGAGAATATGGTGAAAACATCTGTGTTATACATTTCTACAGCCTAAGCACGTGGTTCTTCATTGAAGATGAAGATATTATCACTTGTAACATGCTGTAACATGAAGATTACAGCAATATTATTTGACTGGACTTAGCCTTTCAGTGGTCTGGTTAGCTAGTTAAAATTTACCATATTATTTTGTATTGGTTTTAGGTTTTTATTACTATTTCATTTAATCATATTATATACCTAGTTTTTAATTTGCATGTTTGCTTTAATCTCTGTCTAATGTTTATCTTTGCATCGTACTACATACACAGTTTTGAGTTCACTATACGTCCAAGGTTTCCCTTTGAATCCAATGTGCTAGATAGATCAACCTTAGCTTGATTCAACACAAAGTTAAATACGTTTATTCCAGCTCAGCCTGAAGTATTTTACTCTTTCAGATGAGTGTCCTGAACACACATTCTGTACAACTACAGAAACCCAGAGTTAAACATGTTAAATAAAACGCCAAATATCGGTAGGTAGTTGAAGTGACCCATTAAACCCAGCTTCAGTCTGATGTAGTTCTTTGTTTTTACTCCGTCTGTGTCACTTTGATCCTCATTCTGCTGTGTCTGTGTTCGAGCTGCATGGTGCAACATGAAACTGCTCTCATCTGGAGAAGGAATGGTCTTTTTCTCTCCCTCCCAAAATTAATCACCTTCTCAACCCAGACCAAATAAACACAGCCACACATGCCTGTGCAATCTCTCACACACACACAGACACACATGCACACACACACACACACACACACACACACACACACACACACACACACACACACACACACACACACACCCCCACACACACACACACACACACACACACACAAACAAACACACACACACACACATGGGAGGGGGCAGATAAAAATAAACAATAATGAACTGAATAGGAATGGGCTAGATTCTGTTTTTGTCCATTTTAAAGTTAAAAACTGACTCAAAATATGGCCTCTAAGTTCTTATAGCCGTGCTCTTGGAGTGTGGAGGCTCCTGTGAAGGCATCACGATGCTGTCACATCACTTCAAACTTTCACCTGAGCCAACATGATGCAAAGGAAGCCCGGTTCAGCTTGACCATGCCCCACTCAAAGAATTGAGAGAAAGAGCAACATTAAAACAAAGACGAAACATCTCACTCACCGTCCTGAAGAAGCGTCTCAGTTGGCGTCTGATGGGAGGACGAGTGAAACCAGTCTGGAAAAAGTGAACTAAGAGAGAAGCGACTGCTCGGCGAGCCACGCAACTTCTGCAGTTTCAGATTTCAGGGCTGGAGGTTTTGTCTGGATAGTGCAACAAAAAAAAACACAGGGACAAATCCCTCCCTCTGCTTTCTCCTCTGCTCTCCTCCTCCCCCTCCTCAGTTTCCCCGACAGTGTCTGGGCTCTCCGGCCTGCACACAGATTGTTCTTGTTACAGGCAGGAGTTTATTATGTGCTGTGGGGGCAGGGTCCTCGCCTGCACCCTTATGTGTGGCTGGCTGGATGTGTTGGACGGAGATGCCAGAAAATTTAAGTGAATTCTCTGTGGCTCAGACATCATCAGCATCAGCAACTTCTCATGTCTCCAGGATTCCTGCTCTGGTGGGCGGCCTGGCCTCCTCTCTGACCCCTCGGCCTCCGACGACTTAAAACTAAACCTCCCGGGGTTAAAATAGAAGGAGTCAGACTGAGAGTGGGTTGAACGAGTGACCGGTCAATGCAGGAAGAGGTTAATGTTTCCTGTGTGGACAGCCAGGAGAAGGGGGGGGGGGGGGGGGGGGGGCTGCAGACGACTGAGGCCGCTTGAAACAACGTGTGTTTCTCCAGTTTTTCCCCCTCAGAATCAAGCAATTAAACTCACGTGGTGTGTGTGACCACTTTAGGGACACAACGCAGCGTGTGAGCCTGTGAGGAGTCGTGTGTGTGTGTGTGTGTGTGTGTGTGTGTGTGTGTACGTGCGCAGATGCATTTTTGGCACGTGGACGTTGTTTGTGATCAGTCAAAGACAAGTCAAGCTTTATATGGTCACCGAGGAGCAGGAGATGAGCGTCCGGCATCCTCCAGGTTTACATTTGTCTTGGCTCTGCAGAGAGTCACTGGCTCTGACGACCTTTGCTCAGTATGAAGAAAACAAAATATAAGAGGGGAAAGATGACAAAGAAACTAAACTAAAACATGGTTTCACAGGGCCCTGATAAGTATGCAGGACTCTCTGTTTTCATTTCACAGGAAGGGAAGTGAATATTATATCAAGTCCAGGGAAGAAGAAAACGCCTTTTATGAAACCTTTCTCAAATAAAGGAAGTGATTTAAGGTCACAGACACGTGGGATGAAACCTACACAAAGTCTTTTTTTATGTTTTTTTTTTTATTTCAGCTTTTATTTTGGACATTTTCAGCTAAACAGATGCTAAATTACAGAATTATCAGCTCCAATTACCCAGGCTGCCTTTTTGTTTAGGTTTAAACGGAGCAGAAAGGTTCTTGGTTTGAATCCTGGTTCAGGAATTGGCAACTCCAGGCTCCAGGACTCCCTATGACCTTTAACCTCGTCTATAGGCCCTTCATGTCTTTTTCGAACAGGGGCCATGTAGGTGGATGTTTAAGGATAAGTGATATAGATAATGGATGGACGATTTCTTTAAAACTTTTGCGAACATCAAAAGCTCCTGTTAAAGGATTTATTTACCAGTGATGCTTAGAGCACGATGCTTCTCCTCAGACTTCTGAGGTTTGTGGATCCAGCAGCCATCGAGTATATTGACTTTATTCCAACCTCTGAACTAAAAGTGTTCTTGACCTTTGTCCTTATTACAGAATTATTTTCAGGAAGTTTGTGAAAAATTATGATGCAATAACAGACCCAAGAAAAAAATTAAAATTTTTACTAAAACATTAAAACAATTCTCCTTTAATAAATTATCCCAGAAACTGCATTTCAAAACAAAAACTCACTCGTTCAGAGACACATACAGTTTGTCATCAACAAAATAAAATACTCCATTCATGTGGTAAAGCCTCACTGGGACCAGAGACCAGTGTCTGTGACAAAACCAGTCTTCCTGAGTGAAATACCATCAAGGCTCAGAAAAATTAAATCGCTCGTGCTCCTCATCCAGGGGTTCAGTCTTCAGTGTAAGAAAATAAAACAAAGTGTGTGTGTGTGTGTGTGTGTGTGTGTGTGTGTGTGGTGTCTGTCTCTACTTCTTGCAGGAGCGTGCACTGAAGCCTAACCACCAACACCACAGAGGAAGCATTTATTATTAAAACAGCAACTGTCTCCACATCACTGACAACAGCCTGATCATGGCTCAGGGGGTAGAGAGGAAGGTCGGCGGTTCGATCCCTGACTCCTCCAGGCTGCATTCTGAAGTATCTGTCGGGCAAGATGCTAAATCCCAAACTGGCCCTAACGTCTGGGCTGTAAAGGAAAAAAGCGCAGCGTGAAGGGAGTGCGACTGTGAAGAGCTTTGAGTTTTCAAATGGCTCTAAACATAACGGTCGTTCTCTGGTAGGAAGCTGCTGAGGGTGACGTTATCTCCTCCTTCCTCGTCGCTGTCTCTGCCACCGGGGAACACCAGGACGCCGTTGGCAATGGGGGTGCGGTGCCTGGTGTAGATGAAGTCCTCCTCGGGCAGCAGGGTGGAGATGCACATCATCTCGGTCGACTCCTTGGGCCTCTTGACCTTGTACCTCCTGGATGACAGCTTGGTGCACAGGATGACGGTGGAGACCATGAAGATGCAGGCCAGCACAGCCAGGGAGGCGATGGCGATGAGGCAGTGGCTCGCCGTGCCGCGGGTGGAGCAGGGCTGGGCCTCAAAGGTGCTGGGTGGCTCCTTTGAGACTTTACAAGGTGCTGCTGTACTTGCTGGGGTCGGTGTGGTCCATGGGATTGGCAACCTCTTGGGAAAGATACCCGCCGGACTGGTGGAGACGAGGGAGGTGGAGCTGGAGGAGCCGTCGGTGGGAGGCTCAGTGGGAGAGTGTGACGAGGCTGAACTCTCAGATCTGCTGGTGGTGAGGGTCTTTGTCGTCGTGACGGGTGAAGAGGTGGGGTCAGATACCTCAGAGGCAGGGTTTGTTACAGTCACGGTAGAAGATGTGGGACTGCTGATGGTGTGTGACGTCTGAGAGGTGGTGCTGGGCGATAAACCTGATGTGACCTCAGGTTTAGTCGTGGACGTGGGGCGCAGGGACGTTGCAGAGGTCGTTTCAGGAGAAGTCACATGGGTGGAGGTGGTGGAGGATTGCCGCTGTGTGATATCCTCTGTAGGTATCACCGTTTCAGAGATTGTCGTATCTGGGGGAGTTTGTGTATCGCCTGTAGGCCGAGCTGTGGTCACCGCTGCTGGGGTCTGAAGCGTCGGTGGACCTGAGCTTCTTGCTGCTGCTGCTGCTGCTGTGGTCACAACAAGCAAACCAGCCGTGCTGCCGTTTGTACTGCTCGCAACTGCCTCCTCTGTTTCTGCTGTGTGTGAATCAGCGGTGTGAGCCGTCGCCGTGACTTCTGCAGGATTGTGAGTTGCAGAGCGATCCGAGGTCGCAGCCCGCGTCTCTGCTTCCTCGTGTGCAGAGGTGAGCAGCGTGTGGGCCGTGTCCGGTGCACCAGTAGCCGCCTGGCTGCTTGTTTCTGTGATGGAAGTGATCTCCCCCTCCACGGAAAGCAAAACAGATATTCCACATAGCAGACGCAGACAGGCCTTCACGCTGAGACGCATCATCGTTGGGTTGAAAGATCTGAAACGACAGAGCGGATTCATGTTCACTGCACAAAGCTGCTGGGGGGGGGGTAAGAGTAGGTGACAGGCATGGGGGAAAAATCTTTTGTGTCATATGTCTGCTGGTCACATCTTATGATGAAACCGTCATAAGTCTTTCACCACACCCGTTGCTCCATTTTCACAGAGAAATACACACAACTGCAGCATTTGTGGAGGAAAAACTCAAACTTCCTGAAACAAACTTTCTATACACAAGAAGTTGTGAAGTTGTGTGAGGTCTGAAATGTCAGAGCTAAGAGGTAAACAAGGATTTAAGGTAAAAAAACCTCAATACATGTATTTGCTTTGGTGGCAGAGTAGAAAACTTCTCTTTTCCAAAAGGGATTTTATCTGATCACGAAAGGAGACAGCGGCCCTGATAGTCAGAGACATTCAGACAGAACACAGGTTTTAAATGGTTCTTACCTCACTGCTGGAGAAGCAGGTCGATGGACGCGAGGGATTCAAAACAACCAGAGATGACTTCAGCTCATTTCGGCCTCTGCGTAAGAAACCTCCTCAGAGCTCTGACATGCCGACTGATCGTGGCACTGAGTGAGACAAGAAACAGGAAATGTGCACCACCCCTCCGAAAAAAAACAGCGCTATGCAACATTTTCAGATTGACGGATACAAACACACACTTCCCTACACACTTTGCCATTTCCTTCTAAACGCTGAAATATGTCACGAGGTTATTTTGATATTGAAGTTTATCTTAGCCTGTAAATTATTAATAGTTATGTAGTTGTACATAAAAATTAAAAAAAACACCTCCTCATCTTATGTTAATAACATAGATATAAGTGCATCAGGGAGCTGCCAGACAGGTACATGAATAAAAGAAAGAATAATAAAGCAAATAATAACAATGTCTTTTCCCCCTTTTCTGTTTATACATTTGTAAGATGATAACAGTAAGAGAAACAGTAAAACATACATCTTCATATTTATTTGCCTCCAGACCACTGTGCACGGTATTTACAAATTACAAAGTGAATTCAGAAACTAATAGGAATAAAATGTTTATGTTTATGTTATAGCTTTGTCTCTTTTTAACCTTTGTAACCTGAACTAATAGAATTCTATCAGAGAAGGATTCCACTGTCGCTGCCATAATCTAATAAAACGACAAACAATCCACCTGAAAGTCCATTTATTCAAATAATCAACCTGAAGTGTGTTGTTTTGGCAACATGGCTGCTGTGACTGTTACATAACAGTGAGGCGGCTAATGCTCGGCCTCCCAAGTTACTCACAGAAATAAAAAGGCTCCTCTGGTCTGAAAATCATAACCGTCACTTCCTGTTCTAATGAGTCACACTGAGATGTGGTTGTGGTAAAACTGCAGAGGAAGATGAAAATCGTTTGTCAGTGTTTTGAACGTTGCCATGTTGACAATATTTGACCCAGGTGTTAATTCTCTGTCTACATGCAAATTGTTATATATCACTTTTTCTGTTTATTATTATTGCATTATATACATTTCAGTAAGCAGTTTATTAGATACAACTAACTGAAGCTGAGTGTTTATTATTAGGTCCTCTCAGTTTGAGATATGATGCATCATGAGCACAAACTACATGCTTCAAAATGATCAGTTTTTACCACACCTCTGAAAGTATTCTGGAAAATGTAGGCATGAATGAGCAATAGCTTGAATGTTAAATGAGACCAGTTTAAGTCATTTTGATAATTGATGAAGTCGTTTTGGAATCAAATATCTCTTGACGAGTTATTTCAAGTTGTCACCTAAGGCTCTGGAAAGTAAATAGCAGTAAGAGTAATGAATAGTTAAAGTAATGTTAGGTTGTCTCTGAGTTGGAATGTAACCAGTACCCACCTTCATCTTCTTCCTCTATCCACAACAGCTGTAGTTCTGTAATCAGGCTGCTGTAGTACTTAAACTTCCCTCATGGGGATCAATACAGATTCATCTTATTTTGAAAGACATATGTGCCTCAGCAGTGTAAGAAGTATTCAGATCCATAAAATTAGGATTACCACATTTTACCAGCTTCAAACGTCCTTGTTTCTTCTGTGTGTAACTCTGATATTTCAAACCACATCTGATGCCAGAGGAGGGACAGGTGTGTGGACAGATATGAAAAGATATGAAAAGTTAAAAATGGAGGTTTCCGTGTGTAAAATCTTTATTATGTGCACAGAACTGTTTGTCAGGGGGTTCAGTGAAACACAAGCTGGGTGAGTGGTCCCTTCCCAACACCGAACTACGCACTGGAGGGGGCGACTTTTAGTTTGACCCTTGACAGTGACAAGAGGCACCACTACATTTGCACAACATTTACACCAGAGAGATGCAAACCCCCTCCCCCACCCTCCCCTCCCCTCCCCCTTTAAAACCCAATGTTGAATTTCAATCCCCAGGAGAACAGGAAGCAAACTTTTTTTTTCGTAGGAATTCTTCCACATTCATAAATCTGATGGTTTATCAATGAACAAACTGGTGGGAGGAAAAAAGTTCAACGGCTATCGTTTAAAAAAAAAAATCCAGCTCGACTACGTCATTCTACCAGGTTGTGACCGGAATGTACAACAGGATAGAAAATAAATGTAAAAGCAGTGCATGAAACCGCACACAAGTCATATTTGGCAACACAAGAAAAAGAACAATGGAAATACTGATGCTACATACAGTTTCTGAGCAGTAAGTACAAACTTCACATAAGAATGTTTTACCACAGTTTGGAAACAAAACAAAAAAAGAAGTTAAGACTTTTCCTTCAACAAAAAAAAAAAATGTCTTTTCTTCAAAATGAGCTTCAAGAGTTCTTTCCGTTTCTCAGTGAGTGGCGGGGCAACGTGTAAAAACCGGAGGCTTGATGAGAAAAATAAAAAGTTCATCTTGGAATGTGGGCTCCGACCGGTCGCGGGGGCCAAGCGGTGTCGAGCTGAATGAAGCCGAATCGGGAGAATGGGGCCATGGCTGACGCCGTCCGTTCGATTCCTCTCCGAAACAACGAGCGGTCTTACATGGAGACCTTGGCGACCTGGTCTTCCAGTCTGGCGATCCGACGGTCCTGGAGGATGACGCGGTCCCTGAGCGACTTGAACTCTCGGAGCACCTCTTCCAGTTTGTCTTCCATCTTCTGCTGAAACAGTCACAGAGAGTTAACTGAAGATCTTTGCAGGAAGTGTGTATTTACTTTGTCGATTTTCAAATAAAATCCGAGTAATTAATCTCGGGGAAAATAAGCAGGGACTTCACAGGCCTCGAAGACCTGGAGCTGTTCACATTTTCCTTTGCTGCTCCACTGAGTTGTGACCCAAATACCAAAGTATGTGCTGATCCATAACTTCTGTGAATTGTTCCAACCATAATAATTACTGTGAATGGGGGAGTGCCCGTGTCAGCAGAAAAAGCTCTGTGCAAGTCTGAAAGAACATCTCTGAACAGTTTGACTGGGAGGAAACACAATCTGTTTTAAGAACCTAGTTAGATCCCAATGAACTATTAGTAAAAATCTACTAAAGACAAAAGCATGGGAGCTGTGCAGGTGATCAACACTCACTGCTGAGGGCGGTGCAGGAACGTGCTTCTGGACAGTCGGGGTGTTCTCTACTTTCGGCGCTGCCTTGGTCTCCAGGGCGTTTGTCTTCACCACCTTCAGGTCCCGGGCCTTCGTGGAGACGTAGCCATCTTTGAGCGAGATGAGGATGGGGCCTCCGTTCTTGCCGGCAAACCAGCCCTCTGCCTCCAGGGCGGGGTCGGGGCCGGCCGTGTCTGGATACAGGTCGTCCTGGAACAGATCCGACTGGGCCGGGGGAGAAAACAGGAAATGTCATAAGGAAAATAAGGACTGTGCAAAATGCTGAAAGGTACAGATAGAGTAAAACTGTGTGATATTTAGAGCAACAGTGAAAGAACAGCGTATTTGTTACTTGATAGAAACAGACTCACCTTACGTGGGACTGTCATGATGATAGGTTCACATTTTCTCTCATGTAATTTGTAAAACCTGCCAAGAAGAGAAGTTATAGTCATTTTAATTTGATCTTAAAAGGGAATACAATAGTGCTTCCATCTATAACTTAGATGTAAATATTACCAGGAGCCAATATATAAGTATATATATATTATTAATATGATTGTCATAACTATTAAGATATCTGTTTATTTGGGTAAAGAAAATATGTAAAATATTACATATAAATTTACATTATTCAGTTTTAAAGCTGGATTTTAACAGCTGAGGTTTAGCTATATGTGTTACACTTCTTTTTACTACATTAAAAGGAACGTATTGACAATAAACTAATAAATAACTTAACTATAAAAAATATATAATCTGCAAAAATGCAATATTTGATCTGAATACAGCTTTTAAAATGTGAATATTTGCTGCTTTTCATAATTTTGTTAAACTGATGCGCTCTTGTAGAAATACTGGTATTTTTCACAATGTATATCAAATATATATATATATATACAATATACAATATTAATCCACAGGATCACACACTATCTAGACAAAGTAAAAAACAAACAAAACATAGGTGATGATCTACCTTGCGATTTCACATTTGTTGACATCCAGGCCTCTTTTGGGCATGTAGCCCATGCCCCTCTGAGGCTCCTTGGTGGAGAAGGTGCTGAGGTAGTGAACAAACGGCGCCTCGTCTGTGATCTCAAAGTACCGGATGCTGCTGTCGCCCTGAGGACACACAGTCGGAGCCGAGTGTGAGTCTGTGAATCTGGTTATCAGAAACAACACAGATGTATCTTCATTTCACGAGCCTCTCACCTTTCCACACAGGTAGACCACACTGGTGTCGGGGTCGTAGAAGGGCAGCAGGACTCCGTTACTGGTGTCCATCTCTTGAACGTTTATCGGCTCATCCATGTTGTCCTGATCACATAAGATTACATTTTAATTAATGGCACAGTTCAGAGGAACCTTGAGTTGTATAAGTAACTGCCCTTGATTAATGATTAGTGATAATTCTGACAATATATATTATCACAATGACAAAGAAGGTTTTCTCTTTGAATTCAACGCCCCCTGCTGGAGCGGAGAGGTTACAGACACAGATAGGTTGTCTGCTCTCAACACTGAAACCAGTTACCTGCTGATCTGTGTATCTCGGACAGGCGGCTGTCAAAACAAAGTTCTATCAAAGTTCAACATCGCCTTAAAAGCTCTAAGTGTTTTGTGGATTCCAATGTTTCTGTGACGGATTGAAAAGGGGATTCTCCACAGTGACCTACACTTTTCCACAGGGCTAGCTGGCGCTCGCTCATGCGGCTGAATCCGGTGGTCAGAAGCTTTCCGTCTGCTAAAAAGATGGCTCTCATTGGTCGAGCTCCCTCATGGGCTTTGTCCTTCTCCTGAAAACACACAGAAACACCTGTCAGAATGGCCATGGCTGCGTGGGCGCTGACTCTGGGAAACAATATTCCACACGTCAAGCATGTTAACCCCCAACCAAATTTTTTTCTTTTTTAAATCCCCTCAGTGTTTCTACTTACCGTCACAATCTTTTTCTTGCGGGGGTCGATGACGCGGACCTTCTTGTCCTTGCAGGCCGTGCAGAGCAGGCTGCCATTGCGGTTCCAGCTGACACTAAAGATAACATCAGGGTGCATGTCCTCCAGGTTGATCATGGCCTGTCCCGTGCCCACATTCCAGATGATGATCTGGTTGTCACACCCTAAAATGGACACACACACGGCCTGACTGCACACACCTCTGTTTCCAAGTGTATTTTTAGGAAATCTGCATCACACAAAAGCAACACGACAGAGGGCGGAGCCTGAGAGAGTTGGACAAATATGGAGTTCAGCTGTGCACAGTGGACAAATGGCAGACCGGTTTAGGGCAGAGGACGAAGCGGTGGCTCCCGTCAACGCTTACCTGCACTGAGGAGAACGTTGCGAGCGGTGGGATGCCATGACACGATCCCCACCCTCTTAGAGTGGCCCTCTAACACGACCACAGGCTCTGAGAGGGGATTCTCCAGCCCGTTCTCAGGGATCTGCCAAACCTACATGAGAAGAAATAAATCAAACTTAGCCACAGCCAGAAAAAAAAAAAACACTTGAGGTATAAAACCTTTTACACTGAAGAAGTGATTGAAAGATATTGATGTCAACATATACTTGACATTACAGCTTGGAAAAGATTTATAAATAACAGGATATTATGTGACACAATAAGGTATTCCAAGTATTCATATGGGACACTCTGTTAAAGAGCACTGGCATAATAAACCGTGAAGGAATCTTCACGTGCATCACATGCTATTTAGAGATCAACTGTGACTTTACCATGACTGTGCAGTCCTCGGAGCCGCTCGCAATGACAAGGTCATTATGAGGACACCAGTCGATGTCCAACACGGGGCCCGTGTGACCACATACGGTCGGGTAGACCTTGTCTATGCGGCCGGTCTAAAAAGAAGAGAGGGCAGTTTAGTTACAAAGGGGTTAAAGGCTGTGAGCTTTGTTTAACAACTGACTTCATCCGTGGCTAGAGATCAATCAAATGACATTTACAAAAAATTAGACGTCAACTCAAACTGTTTTCATTCTAATACTAAACAACAGCTAGTTTCTAAAACGAGGAAATAGAGGAAGCAACACTTCAACCAATTATATCCCTAAAATAAACTTAAGTGCAGTAAACAACTAAAAGAGAAGAGGGAAGTTCCAAATTGCACTGAACTTTAACTTTAGGGTGCAAAACATGACAAGTAAATTCACGGTGGTAGTCAAGACTTGATTATATAAATGTAATATTCACATGAGCACACAGTTAACTTGTTTTACTGTGATGACCCATTCTCATCAGGGATGTATCCCCCCCCCCCCCCGTGGATATCATGTCCAGAGCGAGGGAAGTGTAACAGGATACACATCACATCCCTTTACTACCAGGCAGATTTACACATTGATTATCTGGGGGTTTTACTACAGATCAGAGCCTCAGGGTTCAGCAGCACGGGGTCACAGCAGCAGAGCACTGACGACCGCGCCTATGGAGAATTGATTCAGCACATGTTCTGAATGCTAGAATGTGACAGTGCACTGCTCCAGCCCCTGATTTACACCCTCTGTGTCCAGCTTTGGTCTTCGAGAGACACAGATGTTTAACCCCATCTGTTGGTTAAAGCCAATATGAGCAGGGTTACAGAATGGTTTAGATAAAACAAGCAACAACATGCTATTAGAATAGAACTTTTTATAAGTTTCTTTTCAGGCAGGGTCTGGACCCTTGCTCAGGATCTCTATGGAACTTTTCCTGCAAGCCCCCCCCGGGCAAAATGTCAAGAAGATATCAGAGTGAGCCCATGTGAGAATACAGAAATCACTTCACAGTCACTGAGCAGGGGGTGTTCTACCCAGACGGCACCAGAGCTTTTGGAAAAATACTCATTCAGAGGAGTAACTACCACGTACATATGGACATTAATTGTATTTCTAATAAGTAGAGGGACATATGACATGAAGTCTGCCTGAGCAGAGGCACAGGCGGAGCAGTTGTGGTTCATTATCCAGCAGAGCAGAACTAAAACCTCCAAAACAGCCTTGAGGAGCAGATTTGAAGAGCAGAGCTTTAAATCGTGTTGTACTGCCTGTTCGTGTCAGCTGATCTGAGTGTATTACAGCAGCCTCACAGATTAAAAGGGACGCTGTACTTGGACCTTGAGTGAACTCATTCCTATTGACATTTTTAATAGGTTGCGCAAATCTGGTCCTTACAGCTCTTCTGCAATGGAGCTAAAAACCAAACCAAAGCTTATTCATGTCTCGGACAAGAGGGAGAGTCGCACAGCATCTGACCTTTTGTAGAGGAAGTACAAGGAACGCTCCTCCCCCGCTGGCATCGATGATGATGGCAACAAACTTGGGGTTGACGGCGCAGAAGGAGCTGTCCCATGTGACCCTGGAGACGCGGATATCATCATAGCACTGGTCGTTCCTCTGGGCCTGGCCGAAGACATGACGGAACTTGCTCTGTCGCACAACTCGCCGCAACATATCTGCGGAGAGAAATAAGAGCAAGTACATTAACCCGCAGCTCCGGGATAATTTTTACAACATCCTTTTGTATAAAAAATGGAAAGTGGCAGATATAAAATTCCGAAGTGAGCATCCTTCTGTCACCGCTGAGCCTGCTGAGGAAACCTTGAAGGGGAACGTTGGGCTGGAGCCAGCACCGTCTGTCTGATGTGAGATTACATTTATTCCCAGTGACTCAGTTTGTTCCTGTGCATGCAAAGCAAATAAATCAGCTCTTCCCACTGGAAAACATGAGACGCTGTTTTTTTTGGTCCTCCAGCTGTGTTTACCTCCTTATCTACGGGCAATGTCCCAAACGTCTGAGAGGAAAAAGGGCTCAAGTTCTGCAAACGCAGGGATGTTGAGGTTGTTTCTATGTTTAGGTGGAAAGATTTATATCAACAATACAGTTTGTCAACTGAGGCAAAAAATATAAACTGTATATTCATCAAACTGCCTGGCATCTCCAGTTCCAATTAAATAAACGTCATATATATTTTAGCATTCACAGTGTGGGGAGAGTTCTTGGCTACACAAATCTTTAGCAGTCTTTATGAGTAGAGGCTTTGTGGACTTTATGATGACGCCTGGTAAAGTTACTTCCATTTCTGCAAATGACAGCAAAACCCAAATCTGCAACCACGCTGATTCATTCAGGGAAAAAATGAGGCAACTCTTTCAAGGTTTAAGATGAAGACATTTTAAAGGGAACTCACTTCCTATTATAAACCCCACGTTCATGTTTCTAGTAAAATCTGAATCTGAAATAGCTCTATATCCTTTTTACGCCTTTATGACATTTGAATATTATTTCCTGAAAACTATAGCATCATCATTTCATCTTTCTGTATTAAAAGTTGAATTAATCAATGATTCATCCTTTGCCTTCCCTGGCTACAAGGACAAAAAGAAAAATTCAAGTGGTAACAATACAATTCTTGAATGAGTCTTGTTCTCAAATTGAAAAAAAAATCAAAATTTGGGGACATATTGCAGCTTGGTTATAATTTAGGATCTATTTCATTGGGACACAATGAAAGCGGTCCTCAGTGACATTTGACTCTATCTTTGAAACAGTGGGCACACCACAGATGGCCTGTTACTGCACCGAGATTTTGGAGATGCTTTAAATTCGGCTCTCATTGTGGCTCTGAACTCGCTCACTCTCTTTTCTGCTTCAAGAGATGTCGTTTATCAAGTACAGACAAATATTCCCACGTCAGAGTCGAGTGTTGGCTTCAGGAGATCTGCGGCCGCGACATGAAAAGCAAACACAAATAGAAATTCCTCCTGGAACTTGCCTTGTCTTAGCACAATCGACTGTAGAGCCTGAGTGATCGAGATATTTCACAGTTGTAGTTACATGCTTTGCGGTGTAATTGTGTGGAAACGATGGCGCCGCAGGGCAGTAATTACGCTGCCAGTCTGAGGCCACGTACTGTGCTGGTACACCGGATGCTGCGATTTGTCTCCAGTGAAGATGCCATCACACCAAACCACCTGCTTCTTCACGTTCAATCACAGACGATGAAAATGGAACGGATGAATCACAGCCGCCTGGTTCCAGTATAGAAACTTGGATTTGCTTTCATGCTTTGCTTTCAACAGAATAGTTTTGCAAAAAATTGGACAAAATGTAGATTAAAGATATGATTATAAATGTAGTATATGTGTTTTTTAATGATTATAATGCTACAACACTAGGCATTACGTTGCAATGCCCCAATCTGAATACAATTATATAACCTTTAAGCCAGTATTTACTAATACAACCTCACGAGTGCTTTCAGTTATTTGACCTGAAAGAGGAAACTTGAGGTAACAGTGGTTGTGTTGAACACAGTCAAACTTAATGATATTTCAAGCTCATATTAGCGGCGGGCAATAAAAACATACTATTTGTAAAATGTTTTGCTGTTGGAATAATAATGTGACATTCATCTTGATAATTGTTGATGAGCGTATCGCCCACCCTTAGATCTAGCGGCCAATATAAGCAGCCAAGTGTAAAACTGGTTGAGCTCTAACACGCAGCCTCAGACACTTTAATCAGTGATAATGTGAGATAACGATCGGGTTTAAAATGGATTACTGGACACGACTCGTCTTATGAATCCCACACTCCTCCTGTAAAGGCCTTCACAGAGTCCTGATCACTGACCAGGCTCCTGCAGAGCTGCACGATGCCTGGACACCTTTTCACAGAACAGCGTGTTCCCTCAGCCGGCGTTCAGCCTCCATGCAGGAGATGCTCCTCTCCCTCCTCACATGCACCTGATGACACGAGCAGCTCGGCTCTGGCAGGCTTCACTTGGTGTCATGCATCTCAACAGCACGCTGCTCTCTGCACTACACCCCCATCAGCACCCAGCAGGTCTGATCCTTATCATGGAGGCCTGGCTGATGGATGTGCACTCCTTCATTCTCCTGCTGCAGCAGCTAATGCTTAGAATGTGATGATCCAAAAGAAACACTGATGTCTTCTCTGTCATTAATAAGGTGTAGTCAACATCTGCCTCCCTCACCCTCCTCCTCCTCCCTCAGGTCTGTTGTTTCCAGCGTCTGGACAATGCGACTAAATGGGTGTGCACACTGCCACCCAACCCCCCCATCACCACCATCTCTCCTCATCCCATCCCCGGCTTGTCTCTGTCGGTCCGTCTGTCACACATGTGCAGGATTCACGGTCTGATTCCCGAACCACCGAGAGCATCTAGTCACAGCGAAACAATGGTCGCCGCTGGCTAACGTTAGCTCCCATTAGCACGAAGCTAGCCGTGTGTCCCCTCCTCCTCCTCCCTCCATTAGAACAAGATGCTGTAAATCTCATCATCCAGGTGACGATGACACGCAGGTGTGATATTTTAACAAAGAACCAAGCAGCGGGTTTAAAAACCGATAAAGCTTTAGTTAGCGAACGCCTGCTAATGAAACAAGGGGGTCAGGACCCGGCTGTGCAGACTGGTATTTTGGTGAGTACGCCCCAGATGTGACCCTCACTCACAAACGCCACCAAGCTTGAGGTTTTCACTTTAATAGAAACTCGGTGTTTTATTTAGATGTGGCAGCGATGCTAGCAGGGTGGTTCTCGCCCGTGTTCCGCCGCGCTGCCCCCAGCTCCGGGCAGCTGTGCCGGGGGATGGTCCCGTCTCCACAGCCGCCGACACAGAGGCACCGCAAAGAGGCGCCTCTGCTGCCATTCATTAAAACCATCACACCACTGGCAGCATGGTGAATTAAACCAGTACAGAGCTTTCGAACCAGGCTACAGTGTTAAAACATCCTCCTTCGATCGGACACTGCTCTACATCCACGGTTCGGTTTAAGCTAAGCTAACGCTGCTAGCCGCGGTGGAGCCCCGCCAGCTGACGCCAGTGCAGACATTTCCACCCAACGGGGTTTGGGCTGCTCCCGCTCCCGAGCGACGGATGCTGCACGGCCCCGATCCACGCGTCACATGGAGAAAACGCACAACGCTCCGAAGACTTTTATTTTATTGAAAAATTATGTTTCTTACCTCCTCCTAAATCTATGCACGATTCTCTCACGCACGGGGAGGGGGGGAATCAATCACAACACATGGATGTGGTGGTAGAGTCGCGCCCTTATCCTGCAGGACGTTGCTCTGGTGTCTCCACAGAAAACAGCCCAGCCGCTTTGCTCTGATTCCCCCTCACTGTCCGCAGACCCCCTGTTCCTTATTCTCTTTTTTGTTTTGTTTAACTCGAGTGGTGCTTCAGGACGCCGGTGCACGAATGGAGCATCCCCTGTCCGCTCCTCACCTGCGGTAGAAGACTAGCAATCGTCTATTCTCATCGTTATTAAATTCAATAGGCTACTGTGGAAACCAGCTACTGCACATGCGCAAAAGAAGAAGTCAGATTCCCCCCCCCCCCCTCTTCGGGGATGGGTCTTCAGGGAAGCTCGAGTTCCTTCACATGTCATCTTCCTGTCTGTTTTTCTAAATACATCCTCTGACTCTGGTCATCGCACACAGATCTGTTGAATTGTGCATTTAGGAGCCAGCAGCATCTTTTGAGTCAGGGTCCTTGTTCCCCTCCCCCCTCTGTCCAATCCAATCCCATCCCCACCCCAGCCTGTCCTCTCCATTCACAATAAAGAACCCCCCCCCACCCCCACCCAAACATCACACACGTTCAGGAGAATCAGCTGTCAACATTTACCTGTTTGCCTTGCCAGGAATTGGGGCAGGTGCAATATTCAACTCACTTTGATTCTGTGTTGTAATTCTGGGTCTTACACAATATGTCCCTGTGTGATGTTTTTGTTGTTTGTTGCACAATGTTCTGTTCTGCAGCTGCTGTAGCCCTTGAGCCCAAGTAAAATGTCCCCATGGGGACATTAAAGTATATTTGATTTAATATTTGATGTTGTTTCAAATTATATTTGCACTCCTTGGCTGAATTGTAAAGCTACAGGAGTTTATTCCACAGATTCTCACATTTTGACCTGATGTTTAAATGTGATTACAGATAAAGGTCACATGTTTCTAATTTGGTATTAGACACATATTGAGGTTAAATTATTCAGTTCTTTTAAATAAATTACAAAAACTCAGATGGGATTTGAATGGTAATGAAAGATGAAGATCAGTGCTGGAGAAATAGACGACCAAAAACAAGTGCAACCATTATGTCTATAAAATATGAATTAATAGATTTTATCCATGCTTAATGTGCTGCATGTGCAAATCAGTCAAATTTCTCCCACCATTATTCTCATATACCGTAATGGAACCTTTACTTCTCTAAATGTTTCCGTCAGTGTCTGAATACATAGTTCAACCTCTTAACATGCATCAAGTGATTATTGGCACGTCCTTAAGTTGAAGCAAGCATCCAGCCAATTAAACCCCACAAATAAACTCAATTAACACGACCTCCACTACAACATGAAGTGCTGATGTTGAGGCATGTTTCCTTTTTGGCTTTGAATGGCTTTGAAACAGCATTTAAATAAAGTTGATTCAAACTTGAATTACCGCAGCTGAGATTGTGACTATAAAGTAAAGTAAGAAAAATAATTCAATCAAAGGGTGTTGGATATTAGTTAGTGTTGAATACACAATCTGTAAGTGTAACTGTAAAACTGTTGTCAAGCAAGCATTGAAGTTGATTCTTTACATTAGAAACAAGCATGAGAAGATAATTCCTTCTCAAGCTCCCATTTAATTGATTTTTTTCCAGCACTTTGAATCATATCTCACTTCTCTTCCTCTTTCTCTCTTCTGCAAGGTCAAGAATTAACTTTCAAAAACTCACCACAGATAAGACCTGTAAGTGTTATTGATTCATGGATTTCAACAGCTACTGAGCTCGTATGTCAGCAGATCATATATGACACCTGAGTAGACCTTCTGTTGTGGAACACATGATGAAAAGCTAGTACGTTGACCTTGAGTTGGATTCTATTTAGGTTGGTGTGCACACGTGTGATATGATAATGTGGTTCAAGTTACTGAGAGATTATTTCAAAATCTTGTATCTAAAATATACGCATTTTAAAAGCTATATGTATATTGTAAACAAAGAGATGGGACATTTAGCGGAAATAAACCACATGTATTTGCTTATTTCTTAACCTGCTTGATTCTATGGGAGAGGATCCTGGAGCCTGCCTCAGTGTGAATTAGCAGAAGCTGAGAAAACATCATGGACAGTTTCCAAGAATGTCAAATCGGTAATTAGGATGGATGAAAACATTAATACTTTAATTTACACTTAGCAGTGAATGAGAATGTAAAGAGCTGCACATGTTTTGAATGCAGGAACAAATGAAGGTGAACAGGGGCTGAGATTTATAAGATCAACTGATTGACTCAGTGACAGGAATATGAAACATGAATTATTTTCTCCTATCTTCAGCAAATGCTACTGAGGCATCGTTGAACCATGTGAAAAATGTTGTCTGGGAAAATCCTCGTTTGGTGTTTTATTAAATTACTCTCGCGACCAGACAAGAAAAACAAGGCTCTTAATAGAATTTAGTTAAAAAAGTTTAGATGTCATGTTTTATGTAACTGAGATCCTGTTGTTACCTCACTGACAGCGTTGTTGCATTTCTTTCATTGAGCGTGAACACATCAGCTGCTTTGAGTTAAGAACAACAAAAACTAAAATATCAGCAAAAACAGAACTTTTCTGATACTATTAGATTAGCATTAGCATCCATGTGGACTTGTCAAGTCAAACATTCACTTACTGCTCAGAAGTGTCAGGCTCTTTAGAAGCTAAATGCTCAACTAGCTTCACCAGCAGTCTGTCTGGTTCTGGGCGAGTAGTAAACAGAGGGTTTATCTAAACTTTATTTTTCTGCCTGAGTGTTGAAACCTAACCAGAACAATACATTGCTGCTTCAGTCCTAAGTCCTTACCCTTTTTTGGAGGTGGTTGCACTTCCTGTGGTCTCTCTTTGGATCTCTTGGGTACATCAAAGGCGTTCTTTATTTGGGACACTTTCACACTTGGACCCTGCTCTGCCACTCGAACCTCAGCTTTGACCCCTTCAGGTTTGACCCGGCCCGGATGTCTCTTCATTTGATTTGCCTCCTTGACGATTTCTGACACAGGCTTGTAGGAGCCCACCCCACTGTCGTGTCCTGCGTCCCAATCACCACCGGGAACCGTCTCATCTTTACGGTATCTGTAGTTAGCTTGGCTGTCGTTGCTGTCCTGTGTGTTGACCTTCTCATAAAGGGGCTCGGGGTAGATTTCTCTTCTCCTTGAGCAAGCAGGTCTCGGTCTCTGGACTTCTACGTCGTATACGACCTCTGGCATGTGTAGACTTTCCGTGGATGTAAAGGGATTTGAGTTTTTTTTCGCAACAGGAGGAGGCGAGCTGTTATAGCTGGATCGCCTCCTCAGGGATGTTCTCCTCTTCGACATGTCCAGGTTTTGCAGCTCTCTGTCCGAAGACAGGTTTGCCATGCGCGCACAGTAGTCGTAGTCGATCATATCGGTGTACTGATCATCCACGCGTCCGAGTAGACGATGTTGACACGGCTCAAGGTCAACCGAGAGCCGGCGCATGTTGGTTGGCGCGATGTAGGTGCCTCTTTCGTCCCACAGCAAACACATGTCCTGGTTAGTTGGTGCGTTAACTGGAAAGTCTTTGTTAAAATGAAAAGTGTGTCTTCTCTTGGCCTTCTCCTCAGAATGCAGATGAGCTTTGGTTCTTCTTTGCACATCAGTGGACATTAATTGTGCAGTTTTGAGCTTTATCATTGGGTTTTTAGGCTTTTTGGGGACCGGCGGAGGTGGACCTTTAACTTTGGGCTTTTCCTTTGGCATAGACTCATCTTTGGAATCGCATGAGGTGGGCACCTGTGAGCTGGCCACGCTTGTGTCGTTTTGTGTTTCCACTGTTGTGTCTTTCTTCGTCAACAAATGAGTGAAAGGTGGGGGCGTCACCACGGCCGAGAAAAAAACGAGCTCCCTCTCCTTCTTTGAGTTTGCTACCTGTATCTCTTCATGGCAGGCTTCATTCCCTGGCAGCGGAAGAGGAGGGATCGCATCACATTGCTCCAGTGAAAATGAGAGATGGTCTCGCTGTGGTATTTCAGATCTCATGGCCTTGGCCTTTGGGGGGTGCGAGTCGGCTGCTCTTCTTAATGCTCGGTCATCCTCTTTCTTAGTGCATGAACTGACAGGACCCGCTTTAGATCTCTTAGAAACAGCATCAGCAAACCTGTTCAGAAAGGATTTTTCGACTTTAGTTTTTTGTACATCAAATCCAGAACGGTGGCCCTCCTTATTCTCCCCAGCCTGCTCTCCCTGTGCATTCAAGCAACCGGCATCCTCAGGCATGTTTCCCATTAACCCACTGCTGTTGTTTTGCTCCCTCTCTGCTTTGCCTCTCCCAGTTGTCCCAGCGTGGGCAGCCGCCGAATGACTGACTCCTTTTAGCTGACACCTGCTGCCTGTCACTTCAGCCAAACGTTGACCCATTTCACTCTCCGGACAGGCAGCGGGTGAACTTCCAGCACGTGCTTCCACACTCTCAGCCGTCACTAAACGCACGTCAGACGTTCTTCTGCTTTTATTTTCGCAACATGTCCCTTGAGGGTTATTCCTGGAAGGTTGGGAAAGGTTATCGTCACAGTGAGTTGATGAAGCCTCAACTCTTCTTTTAGTGGGTGATTGAAGGTTCTCTGTTTTCATCCTAGCACCAAAAGGATAATTTTCTCCATCAGAAGACGTCCAGGTTTCATCCCTCTCAAGCACCACAAAGTCCTCGTCGTTGGTGGGATCACCTGAGGCTGGTACACCCCTGCTTCGAGTGTCGGGATCTAACTTGCTGCAGCCAGTTTCGGATTTCCTCCCATTTCCATTCTCCTCCATAGCCTTGGTCCTCGTAAAGACCACAGCGTCACTCTCAGAGCCTTGTTTCTGGATTAAAGCTTGTCTGCTGTCTTGAGGATTCCGAACAGTTCTTGACTCCTCGACAGTTTGTGTGACACTCCGGCTCTCCCTGTCTCCACCCACCCACTTTCCTCTGGTGTTGAAAGGGTGCTGCTGTTGACACAGAGGCCTGATTGGCTGCCCAGTTTGGGAGTCTGTACGTGCAGCAGTGACTGAGTGCCCCCCTGCGTGCCTGGTCGCCAGGCCACTGACATTGCTCCCACTAATCCCATCAATACTCGGAGGGGTCGCAAAACTGCAGTTGTCCTGATCCGTGATCTCATCTCGCGCTCTTGCCTCCGGCTGTTCTGTCTCTCCAGTTTGCTCCGAACATTCTGAAGTAGTGTGCGACTCTTCGTCCTTTTCCGACAGCCTCTCCAGCTTCTGGCCCATGGTCGTTGTTCGGTCTTAGCATTAGGAAAAGAGAGAGACAAATGTCAAGACACAGCGGCGTATTTATAGTAGCCTAATAAGGATGGCGTTCCTCCCAGTCCTAATGAAATTAAACCACATAACAGACACTGCTGTCCATCTTTGACTATCGTGAATATTTCTCTATTTTTGTATATTCATCTATATGGCTTACACTTGCCCTCCCATGGCCTCTATGCCTATCTCCCCCCCATTCTGTCACAAAGGAATGCTGCGGTTGCTATAATTAAAGGTCCGACTGCTGCCAGTGAGTCAGTAGGCCAAAAAGGAAACGGGACAAGTGAGATAAGCGATCGACCGCTAGGTGCCAAGGTCAAATATAATGCCCAGAGAAAAATGCGTTCTCATAACTACTTAAAAATACATGGACGAGACATTTTGAGATGTATATTCTTCAAGTCTTCAATTACATCAAAGTCTTGTTTATCAGGATTTTTGAATTTGATACAAACATGCCTCTTCAGAGCCAGCGCAGTGTGGAACATCACGCACTGTCAATTACCGGTTTGGAGACAAGGTTTCTTTGTGCGCTGTGCGCCTCCCTTCAAACTATCTCAATGTTTATGATTGTTTTGGTTACGGCCGGGTCTATAGAAAGGTCACCTGGAATACGTGATGCAAGTCACAAGTCCCTTGACTGCTGAACCGAGCTGTTTGTGCGAAGCCTGGTGAGATTTTAACCACCGACATGACGGATGGTGGAGGAGAGATTATTACAAAGGGAAAACGGCTCAACAGGCTTTAAAGTGACATTTGGAATCAGGAGTATTTTTAGGCTGCAAAAACACAACTAAAGGGACTGCTCCTGTTCACATAACTTAACCCAACAGTCGCTTTAGGATCATGTTGAATCCTAAAATGCCACATTTCCTCCTAAAGAGCTGTTGGTTTCAGGAGTTGAGAAGTGAGTGAGGAAAGAGAGGTGACAGAACCTCTTCACCCCTCAACTGCAATCATGTGCTCCGCTGCCTGTGGCATTTGAAGCACAAGAAGTGCTGAGTGACACTTGTCAGTCCATTTCATGAACATACTTGTCCACAGCGCATAAATAAAATGATTACCCTTGATATTTATTGGCTCCTTTTTAATCTATAAATAAATAATCTATAAAAAAACTATATCTATGTATAGTGATCCAGCTTTGACATCTGAGCACCACACGCTGTAATTGATAACAGTTAGTTAACAGTTATGGATAAATGGTTCAAATGCAAAATAAAAGTATTAGATAAGAGTTTAAGATGATGGATGAAATACAAAATATAAGCAATAGTTAATGGTTTGTTACAATTGACAGATGAACGTTTTAAGTATTAAAATGATATTAAAAGCTTAAAGATTTGTTGGCTAGAAATAATTTATAAATGGTTAGTTTAACTTAAAGCAATCATTGAGTTCATCTGACAGTGTGTTTGTGCTTCTGCGAAAGGCACAACACAAACACACACTAATAGAATTTACAGAACATGTAACAATAGGCTTGTCCTTCAGCAGCGATTGTTTTGTCATGACACAGACTGGTTTTAGGATATGATGTTGCTCACATTGATCCAACGCTTGACAGACACGTGCGCTTGAAGCTTTAGTGTAACTTGTTGTGTTATTTCGGGATGGATGTGTTTACAATAGCAGCATTAGAGGTCATCTATTCCCCTGGTTCTGTGAATCCCCCACCCCCCCCGCCTCGTTCTCCCTCTCTCCTTACATCACTCGTTCTTGTGCATCTCATGCTTTTAATACCAAACACACACTTTATAAGAGACTTGTGACACAGAGTGCACCAACTATTAGCCCAGTCAATTACCTCAGACTTTGTTTTCCTTCTACAAAACACTGTGACAGACCTTAAGAGCAGCGGATGACATAATGTATCTCCATTCAAATTGACTCTAAGACAGGATAGTATCCAGACACATGATGTAGTTTGACAGTGAAAGTGTCATAGCTTTCTCTATGGCAGAAGTTAGTCATAAAAAACATAAAGATAAATGTGCTTATTTTAAAGTTGATGGATTTATACAACATAGCAGCTCCTAATTAGCTATTTTTGAGGTTGTGTAGATTATAGTTATACACGAAGTATAAGCATATACAATACAGAGACTGCAGTTTTAATAATCGTCATTAGTGGAAATCATATTTTTACCTTTACCATTTAAATTCTCCTCCTGACCTGTTGTTGCTGTAGACTTCACCATCCAACTCAATACTGACTATTCTTATCAATACTTGCATCCCAAAACCTAACTTTTTGCAGTTTCAGAAGATATTTAATAAAGACTAAAGTAAATTTATATAAACATTTCATTGAGGCGTAACACTGCAGAAAAGGTAGATACTTACTGAGGCTGGTGTTTAAAAAGAGGCTCCTTCTGCCTGTGTCAGACTCCAGTGTTTGGAGGAGATCCTTTCCTTCAGCTGTCACCTGCCCCATGTCAGGCAGACGTAATTTGAATAATTCAATAAGATCGCTCTCTGCCCGGTTAATTTGACTGAGAGAGCAAGGCCACGGGCTGCCAGAGACAGGAGCGTTTCAATCACACATACAGACATGCACATACATGACTTCCCTCATGATCCGTTTTGTGTACTTCACCTTATTGACTGGACACTGGGCACCAGTCTGGACTAGGTAGAGAGAATGGGCAAAGGGCCGGGTCGGAACCAAACCTTCAGCCGCTGCAGGAGGACTCGAGCCTCCTCATATTTCTTCCCTTTTACTTCCTCTTGCTGGATTGAAACCTCCCCATAACCAGGAGAATCAATATTTATAGTGTAGTGAAAACACAAATAAGATCTGTTTCTGTCCATGTTTGTTGTGGGAACTGTTGGGTTTGTCAAATATGTATAATGTATGTTATGATGTGGGACTTAACAAATAGAATTGAGTTGAATCCAATACGTGCACAATAAACCCATTCTGCAGAGGAAATGGTTTATTTCCATGATAAACATTAGACTGGACATCAGTTTAACAAAATATAAAAAAAAGTGCATTACACATGAACATTGGCAATGTACAGTACAAGTAAACAAAAGACGATCAACAAAATCCTCCTCCCAGGTAGGTTTTTCATGTTCGGTCGTTTCCACTCATCTCATGCATTAGGGGGCAAACTTGTGCTCTGTATCAATCCACTCTATAAACGCCCACCCCCCCCCACCCCACCCCATCCCCTGAAAATACAATATATGTCTTATTTAATGTCCGTCCTCAGCCTCTGGCCCTTAAAGTAGGATTGTCAGTTTGATGCCTGGGAATGATGCAATAATAATAAATAAATAAATCTATAATTTTCCATTTTTAATAGAGCTGCAAGTCGTGTAACTAAAGAGATGACCCCTCCAATTCTTTTCTTTTTTTTGCTGTGCGCTAACACAGTACCATTATCAGTGCTTTCCTTAGTAGTGACCACAACTGCAAGCTCTTCGACTCAATAATAAATGGAAGAGAAAAGTATTTACAGACTGGTAATTAAATCCTTCTTATCCTTATGCTTTAATGTAAATAAATGATAGTTCTCATTCCAGCAAGTAAGGTTCCTCAGCCAGCTATTGAACCAATACCACAAGTGTCAACAATATCAAACAAGTACAATATTAGTATAGGCTATTTAATAAATGGAAGTCCACCACGTATGTGTCTGTTGAGGAAGAGGAGGCTGCTGTGCATGAGCGTATCTGTGTTTGCATACATTATATAGATGTGCCGAGTTATACATTGCAAAGAGCGTGGTTATTATTGGGAGTGAGGGGAAGTCATGTACAAAAAAAAAAACCTTCAACACACTCACAGTAACTCTGCAAAGCCTGTGACGCTTTATGGCGAAGCTAAGGCCGAGGTTAAGGCACTTAAATGCAAAAACAAACAACACGTGAAGCAAACAACCAAATATCTGTGCTGCGGTCGGGAAACCCAAGCGGAGAGTTGTCGAGCACTGTCGTCCGGCCAAGAACTTACTGGGAACCACTGCATTCAGTCAGAATTACATGAAGAATACACTGAAGGAATTGTTGGAGATTTTGAGACGTAGGCTTGTTTGCTTTGTTGTCCAGAGTTGGAGGAGGAGGTGTCACTGTGATGTTTGGATGGGAAAAATAATGTGGCTGCTTAGCTTAGCAAAAGGACCAGAAATGAAGGAACAACAAACATGGGTTTATGTCATAGACTGGAGGCAATTAAATAAGTTAAATAACATCGGATAATCCTTTTGAGACCTATCTAACCATTTCCACCACTTAAATCCACTTTTTAAAATCAATTTCGATTGATTTAATTGATTATGACTTTGTTTTGGCTTTCACTTACAGCCTTTTACCAGTAGGATATGATGCAGCCTCCTCAGCACCCCTACTCCCAGCGTAGTTATGTTGGTTTATGAGATTTAATGTAATAATTACTTTAGAGGGGCCAGACTTTTCAGAACCAGGCTTTTCCTTCAGTCTTTACGTTGAGCTAAATATGTCATATACTCAATATACTTTTCCTTTAGTCTGTCTTTTACACTACGCTTATTAATGCTTTCAGCTGTGAACTGTTTATGGCAACTTTCTGTAAGTGCTGTTGTTACACGAGACTCAAATGTCCACATGAGGGGAAGGAACCGGTTAAAGGCGAAACCACATTACTTAAATCTAACTAGCGGAGCAAACCTGCAGCTCCCTGGGATTCATTTAAGAGAGGAGAAGGAACAGAGGAGGTATTATTGTTTCCCTCTAAGTTTCTACAGATAGATTTGAAAGTAAAGCAAAATCTCAAAACAATAAATGATTAGAAAGATGATTCAATAATTTGCATCCATTCTTTGTACAGTTCTCCTGAAGCACTTGGATCTCTAAACACAGTAATAACACTTGCATGTGCTTTTTCCTAAACAGGCGTCATTCAGAACCACTCTTAGCACACCCAGCGTGCCAAAAAAGAAAAGCAACACAACATCAACCAAAGAAAATAAACTCCTGCGGCACAGCAACTTTGGATCGGTGGTCTAATCTTAACCAAACAGGTTAAAAACATATACCTCACGCTGTTCAATGTGCAATATGAAAAGTTTAAATAAGAATGAAGAACTTGTGGGCTACAGCGGACTGTGAAACTGGGCTTTGCAGTTTTAATAGGTTACTTCTCTATTTAGAAAATAAAAGGAAGTCTGGTCTTTTCAGTTGATAAATTAATATTTTTTCAAATTTTGTACACTGTAACCAAGTATTTCATTAAATTAGCAATTTTTCTTTTTACTTATTCTTACAGTACTGCAAGCTGAGAAAGTGAATACGTCTTTGGAGCATGTGTATTTTTCATTTCTGATTACTGTTTGTGACTTAGTGCTCTCAAATTAATCCTGACTAAATGTAGTTATACATCTGAGCTATGCCTGCGCGCTGTGTGAATGGATGCTAGAGTTGTGCTCGAGTGATAAATCTATACGTGATCATTGTGCCTTGGCAAATAATTGAGGGTTCAGCGAAAGGTTTTTGAACATGTAACCAAAAAGTTAACTGGGTGAGCCTATGACATAAGAGCCAGATGGTTCACTGGTCAAAGGAAACTGTGCTCAGCTTCTCTTATGTTCTCACCCCTGTACGTTTGTTTGTTTGAAAGCAGGATTACGCCAAAAATACCAAACGGATTTCCATAAAACGTGGGTCGAAATAATTCTCCTTTTAAATGGCACCGACCCGGATGACTCAGGAATGTTTCTTTCACTTTCTTTAAGATTGAGAGATTTTTTTTGATGGTTTCCCAGAGAATAATTAGGTGAAAACTGAACCTGGCAACGTGATATGGCTTTAGTTACAGAAATGACCTGAATAAGAGTCATTGATATTTAAGCTTATCATTGTTTCATGATGCCTGGATGTTGAAATATGTTTTTCAGTACATGTATTTCAAAACCCCGGTGAAAATGAAAGGTGATTTTGAATGTGTTCTCTGCGTGAGCACGTTGAGGATATGCTTTGTAATACTGCAAAGTCATGCGTGGCTAAACTGAGCACTTTAAGGACTTAATTACATTAACATTAATGGGGTGAACCAGCCACTGAGCAGAAACAAAAGTCTTTGACAAAAAACTAGTCCGACAGATATTCGTGGTCCGAGGTACGGCGCTTCTCAAATGCTCACATACGCTCACAATCCTTTTATAAAAAATGATTAAGCTTTCACGTGAAACGCTCCGTCGTGATGCGAAAGCAGCTGCGGCAAGAGAAACAGAAGTGGAGTTCAACAGGGATTCCGTCTATCCGTGGTGACATGAGGACGTTCTGACTGGAATCAAACGGGATCAACATTCATTGAGCGTCTCTCGATACTCTCGATGAGGTGGACTGATAAAATATACAGGTATTTTTCTTTCCATCAGCATCGAAGTCTTAACGACAGCTCTCCGAGGAGTCACAAAGGAACGAGCAGATCGTACAAACCACCGCTTAACCTGCGTGTTGATGGTAAAATGGCAGCAGCTCCGAGGGACGCGAGAGAAGTCTTCAGTCCCAGTATGGCCAGAAGCGTTCAAGCTTTTTAATGGTGTGACGGTGAAAACAACCAGCCTCATCTCGATCTTCATGCCAGCGGACGCGAAAGCACAGAGAGCTGCTTGGGGCAGGACGTGACGGTACAGGTCAGACTCAGGCTTCATTTCTGGTACCACACCACAGCGGCAGTCATCTAAAGGCTCTCAGCCATCATAGTGTACCCGATGGAGGCAGTGCTCCTCCTCCAGCTCCTGCTCTAAGGCAGGGGGCCCACCGGGAGCTGGCCCTCCATCGCCAAGCTCGGCAGCTTTTCAAGCTGCTCCGCCCTCTGTCGCATCAGTTCCAGACCAAACTCTATCCCCAGTCCTGGCATGTGCAGCTGAGCCAGAGCCTGCTGCTGGAGCTCGGCTGCATCACCAGGTTGTAGTTTTAAACCTTCAGCAGCAGCAGCAGCACTGACCGTCCCTGAACCCTCCCTTAGCTGCACATCCACCTTCTCCGCAGTTGGTTCGTCCATGTCCTCTGCCTCCTCGAAGCTCATGGGTGAGACCAGTTTCAGGCGATGTGCTGGTGGGACGCCTGGGGCGCACGTGGAACAGCGGTAGAGGGGAGCACAGGGCTGGATCACGTCGGGAGGGGCAACTGCAGGGGCCGGCAGAGACTGCAGAATTGGAGTGGAAGCAAAGTTGGTCCCTGGCGGATCTATGTATATAGAGGGGACATTGTGGTGGCGGGAGGAGTAGAGGCGGTGGGAACGACCTCCGATTGGACGGTCACAGCGCCGACCTTGTGGCAGACGCAAGCAGTCTTTACAGGACTGATAGGAGGGCTTCACCTTTAAAGGGTTTCCTGTGCTCGCACTGTCCTGCAAGGAGTAAGAATGGAGGAGAATACAGTATATGGTTAGTGACATGCAGCATATTTCAAATGTTAACAACATTATATATGCTTTTTAGATTGAAGCCACTTTAAGATAAACAGAGGACAGAAATCAATCTCAACTCACATCAAAAGCTGCAGGGCAGCTGCGTTTTGCCGCTAGCCGGTTGCTGTTGTTGGTGTTGAGGTTGGCGAGACCTAGCCGTCTCTCCTCCGTCTTCTCCCCCTCCTCCCCCGCCCTCCTCCCATCTGAACCTCCAGGTGTTTGAGCCAAAGCCGCCATTTCAGCCTCCTCTTTCTTCGCCTCTTCCTCGTCCTCCTCTTCCAAAGTACTGAACTCAAGTCTTAGTCTCATGTCCTCCAGGGGGTCCAGGCGTCCACACGTCTGCGCTGCCGTGCCCTCACCAGGCAGAGCTAAATGGGCCATGGGGAAACCCTCGTCCTCCAATAGGGCGTCCCTCTCCACGTCTTCAATCTCGATGAAAACCCTCTCCATACCCAGCAGCGGGGGGCCCCGCACTGGGGTGGAGGGCTCACTGTCTAACGCCGAGTCGGACAAACGTCTGAAATAGTAATTATAGTTAAGAGAGTCAAGGGGCTCCATCTCCAGTCCCACAGCCCTGCAGGGAGATGCCCCGCAGCCCCCCCAGGCTTCCTCTCCTCTGAGCCCGGATGTCTCCCCTCCACCAGACGCTTGATCCGATCCCTCCTCGTCTGTTCCAGGCCTCCATAGCTTGTTGTGACGATGTTTGCTGTGGAGGAAAAGTCAACTTTGGTTTACATGTGAAGCTTGTGTGAGTGTGTACCACCCCCCCCATGACTTGAGCAATCCTCAGTGAAACCTGTGAACCTCCTCACCTGGCGTCCAGGATTCCCTCGTACTCCGCCAGCTGTCTCATGAAGCCGCCGTTGGGCTGGGCTATGCTCCGCTTCTGCTTGACGATGTTGTAGGCTTTCTCCAGAGACCAGCCATATTCTTTCATTGCATAGGCAATAACTGTCGAGGCCGACCGGCTCACCCCCATCTTACAGTGCACCAGACACTTGGAGTTATTCTTCCTATTGGATGGGAAGGAAATCTCATTATTTGATGATTAGGTTGATGATGTTAGGACAGTGCAGCATGGATCAGAAACTTGTTCACACTTTTGTCAGATAAGCAGGAAGGCAGGATTTTTAGGATTGTGCTGTTTTAAATCACAAACATCTTTTTTTTTTACATCAGGTGGGCATGGTTAGACAGTTGCATAGCAACCAGTCCGACTGCACCATTTAATCTCTCTCTATTACTGGAGCAACTCAGAGTTTTGTGATGTATTTGGAGACAAGACAAAATGTCCTGTATGACCACAGCTCTGGTTCTGGCTCTGGATAATGAATGATGTGAGACTGTCGAACTGTGAGAGCTGATAAAAAAAGTCTAAAAACTCCATCCACTAATACCACAGTGCTGTAGGAGCACTGTTACACCCTATCATCAGCATAGACCATAACACCAGGCTGTTACAGTCCATATCTCTGGATCATTTCACCCTCCACTCAGCTCACTGGTTTATTTCTGATGTGCGGCGCCTCACTTGGCTTTGAGGATGAAGTTGTAGGTGTCGTTCCAGTGGGCCAGCAGGTCGGTGGCGTCCTCATCGTACACACGCACGTTGTGATACGAGAACATCCCAGGGAAGAAGTTGTCAATCTCTCTGGTCACGTTCAGGATGTAGCCCACTCTGCAGGGAAATGATTCAAACCATTTACTCATGAACCAGCACACTTTAATTTAACTCATAAATAGAGTGCGTTTTGCTTTTTGAATTAAGAGGTTGGATTATTCCACAAGAAAAAACTATCAATTGTTAAATGAAATAAATCAATACGTCAGCAAGACACAATTAAAGTAAATCTAACAGTATATTTTTTACAGATATTAGCAACTTAAAAATATAAAATAAAAAAATTATACAAAAAATATGCATTGATATAATGTATGGAATCCAATGTCAGAATACACCATCGCAATATTTAATAAGAGAAATATTATATATGTTAATCCGCTCACCCGCACTCACGTAGCTCTTCAAGGTTGGAAGCGTTCCACTCTGAGCCCTACGAGGGTAAAGACAGGAACAATTTAAATTTGATAATGAGTGGTTTATCTATTAAAGGCTAATTTAACTGTATTTGATTGAGAAAAGAAGAACCACGGTGTGTATTTGAGTATCAGCATGTGGGCGATATGAAGAATATAATGTAGACGTGTGATGTAAAAACTCTCACCAAGTACACGTGGTCCAAGACTAGTGTGGCCTTGTCCATCTGACCCAGGATCAGGAGCATCTCGTTGTCTATGAACTCCTTGTATTCCTTCAGGTTACAGCTCATGTGCTGCTCCAGCTCGTTACGGATCTGATGTCGAGAAACAAACACGTACAAATAATGATTTGTTAAATGATGCATTTCCCACATTCAGTCAAACACTAGAATACTAGAATATAGCTATATATGCACACAGATGAGACGTTCGTTTGACACGTGCCTCCTTGGACGTGATGTTCTCCAGGTCCTGAAACATCATGAGGTTGCGTAGCTTGGCTTTAATGAGGCACTCCGTTCTCTCTCGCTCGGTCGGCCTGCACAGAACACATCAATAGATCAATATGTTCATTCAGCTGAAAACAACATGCTGAACTATAGACTTCATATAAAGATGGACGACATTAAAACTCCCCCAATAGTGAAGCCACCTCATCATGGTAGACCCCTGGTGGCTGGCTGAAAACCCCACATTCTCTATATTAGTGGTAGTTTTTTAATTAGTTAATAAATGCAATAAAAAGAGCATGATTGACAGCTCAGAGAGGCTCACAACTGGTAGACTGTATCTATAGGATCTTTATACACAGTCTATGGGTAAGACCAATTATATTAAATCTATTGAAGTGAAGGTGTACTGCAACTAAAACTGTGTTGAGATGCAGCCTGAAGCTTCTCACCGGTCGACAAACATGGTGGGGGAGTCGGGCCGGGTGGTCTCCAGGTCGGTCATGGTGTTCCACTCATTGACGCAGCTCTGCTCCGAGGTGATGCAGCTCTCATAGAAGGCCATCCACGTGAGGGCAATGCCCCCTGGGAAGTAGTTGAGCCGGCGCGACACCTCGCACGCTTTGTGCAGGACCTGCAGGGCAGACCTGTGGCAACGCACAGCAAAAAGGCTTGAAGACCACAAGTGATGTGACAAGAGCAGAAAGACAGGAGAGCAAGGCAGACTTGTTTTTTTTTTTAATTCTGTTGAGTGACCAGCAGGTGGCATGCTGCTGCAGGAGGAGGTCTCTGAACAAATAGTTTGTGAATAGTGGTCAAAAACTTTTAAGGACAATGGAGATTTAAGATGACAGAACTATAAAATGTATAGATTTCTTTTCTTTGGTTTCATTAAACTGCTACTCAAATGTCTACAGGATAAACCAACTTCACACTCTAGAAGGGAGACCAGTGTCCAGCGATGGATGGTTCTTCAGTTTAAATGTTGTATCATATTCATAATGTCACAACTGAAATCTGATTATAACATATTTCTAAGCCACATATTTTTTACGAGGATATTTTTAAAGTTGTACAAGTCAAGGAATGTTTACTATTATATTTTTCGTGGGATTTATACCACGACTAACTTGGGCACCATATAACAACATTTCAAGTGGTTGGTGCAAATGGACTGAAACCGGTTTCTATTTACCTTTTGTAAAAGTCTCAATCGACACACCACACACACACCACAGTAATCCCATGTAAACAAAAACAGTTTGCTCACCACATTGCCTGCACGGACACAGGCTTGAAGACATGTGAGCGCCCCGCTGTGTTGACGCTGAAACCTCTGGTGGAGAAGGAAGAACAGGAAGAGGAGGAGGATGAAGATTAATTTGAGTCCGGCTAGAGATGAGGCATGTTGATGGGGTGTAAACACGGACTGGCTGGGGCTCGTTTCATGGGACTATTCAGGCCGTGAACCAGTGGAACATTCCTCCAGCACACAGACACAGGGACAATGTTACCAGGTCAGCAGGAACAGGAAAATGAGGGTAGTTCACTCCCCTTACACTGGGGGGCAGCAAAACCAGCTTCAGACCTTTTTAAACCAGCTTCCACTTCACTGTTCTTATTTGTTTGTGTTATTTTTATGTTCGAGAGGTGCTTTGTAAACAAAATATTGTTATAGTATTTCTGTAGCTACACTTTGACGGCTGATTCAAGCATTAATTATTCTATCTTTTCGTGAAAGGACAATATGAAACTCACCCATCTCCATCTAAATGTATGTTGGTATCACTCCACAGTGGCAGCACCATCCCAATGGAGCAGTTCTTACTGAGGGTCAGAAAGGACACATCATTTAAAAACATAATAATCGGTGTGAAGGGTACTGTGTGTAAATGTGAGGCTGCTGGGAGATTATTTACTTGTCCTTCTCTGTGAAGTCCATTCCCAGGACGATATTCTCCTCTGTATCTTGATGGCCGTTGGTGTAGATGACGACCATGTAGCGCACCCGGTCCGACCATCCGCTCTCCAACCGCACCGCCTGCGGAAACACAAGGAAAAATATGAATATCGTGTTTACTGCTGTCCTCAAGATAAGCCCCGAACCATGAGAAATGAAGAGTGGGAATAATACAAACCAGTTTAATGCGATCTTCGGAGCGGAGGATCTTAAACATGACCTGCAGGTGCTGAGGTAAATCACCTGAAATGGAACATTGTGAGATGGATGATTAAAACAGAAGAAGATGCAGATTATTACAGTCTTTTTTTCTGATGTGGTCTGATTGGAGTGTTTTATAATGACAATCCGAAAGACACTAATATCCCAACTCACAAGACAGACATAATAAAACACACACTCTCTGGGCTTTATGACACAAAAGGACCAGCTGACGTCCCCTCTCTCAAAATCTCCCCCGATCGCTCTTGCCGACACACACGCACACACACACACACACACACAGACACACACACACACACACACACACACACACAGTGACATCGGACACGTGTCTCCTCAAACAGCATACTTCGCTACAGACTGACCAGTCATCCTCTTCTCACTGTCCATTAGCAAATGTTTGCACATTTCTCTCAATGAAGACCAATCTAAACCCGGCCACCTGCTGGTTATCATGTTTGTTAGTCACCTGAGTCGTGTACAGACTGCATCCAGACTTCAGACTCAACAAGGACGTCAGATAAGGACCTTGAATTATTTAAAAAACGAATTCAAAAGGACTGTACTGAGCGTTGAGTTTATTTTTAGACTGAGAATGACGATGACAAATTTTGATGTCACTTTGATGTGCAGACAAAGAGCAGCGGTGTCATTGTGTAATGTTTGGGCAGAAGAAATACACACACCTATACACACACCTATACCTGCAGTAATTTAGACAACACACATCATCAGTCACTGAGAGCTGGAGGACGACTTCAGCATTGTTCAGCAGGAGCTTGTAAACAGTAACTGTCTTTTCATTTGAAATAGCTTTCAGCAAACTGTCTTTTTCTTTGTTTAAATCGTGTTTGGGCGTCCCCGGTGTTAACTGCGGGTCACACCCAGCTCGGTAACAGTTGAGAATAAACACAAAACCCACAGAGGGAAAGAGTCGCCACAGAAAACGTGTTTAAACTTTTGTCAGCAGCTCAAACCTGAGAAGAGAAAAGCTTCTCTGTTCAGTCTTTTGCGTCGGTTCCTACCTGCATGTTTGTGGTGGCTCGGGGTCTCTGGTCCTTGTGCACTGCCGCCCTGCTGGAGGAAGAGGGCGGCTCCTTTGACCATGAAGAAACTCTCACTGAGGCTGAAACATAAAAGGAGTGGAACATGAAGTGAAGGCTTCAGGAACAGTGAACTTTGGGGGAAGAGTGACCTTCAATATTCGACAGGGAAACGTCCAGATTCAGGTCCTGAAAAATCAAACTGATTAAGAAGGAATCCCACAAGATCTGTTATAGATGATAGTCACAAAACAAAATCCACTCATGAAACACATACTGTGCTTTCATTCATCGACACACAACTTACTGGCTCATACTATTTTCTGATCACACCCTACATTCATCTTACCATCAATGTTGACTAAATTCCCTGTTGGAAGCTCACAACACTCCAGAGCATCAGAGATTCACCTCCGTGCTTGATAGCAGGGGTGTTGTGCTTTACATCACAGGCCTTGTTGACTCCTCAGAGCATAGGGTTAGTATTTGTCAAATCAAATCAAAATGTATCTGTATAGCCCATATTCATAAATCACAATTTGTCACATAAGGCTTAACAAGGTGTAACATTCTTTGGCCTAAACCTTCAGCAAGGGTAAAGAAACCACAATCAGATGTCACCACAATCCACCATCACTATCCACAAATCCATCATCACGGTCCATCACCGCTATTATGATCCACAATCCACCATCATGTTCCCCGATCAGCTGCCACCACGATCATGATTTGTAACTGTAAAGACTAACTCTGGTCACATCCCTCTTAATGACTTTGGTCTGAAGGTTTTCGGTGTGTGTCTCTGTGTCTCAAAGAGTCTCCATTAAGGTTGTAGATTTTTCATTGTGTCAGGACACTGTATTTATGTGCAGTCAGTGGGAACGAGGAGGACGGAGGCCTTGTCAGTCCTGATCCAGCTCTGTGGCTTTAAAAAACCTGGTCTCTCTTGTCCCGTCTCTTTTGGACGCAGGACTCCTGGGTCACGAGACACTGTGAGGGCCGCAGTGAGCAGGAGGAGCGCTTCAGTGTGTCTCCTCACACAGGACAGGGCGCAGCTTTGTTTAACTACAGTCTCATTCCACTTTCCCAACCACCACACACACACACACACACACACACACACACACACACACACACACACACACACACACACACACACACACACACACACACACACACACACACACACACACACACACACACACACACACACACACACACACACACACACACACACACACACACACACACACAGCCTGGTATGACTGAGTGGGACCATCACAAGGCCTTTTGTTTTAGCTCCTCTGCTGGTGTCACTGTTCCTTTTTCAAATTCATGCAGACGACTGGGACAGCGAGGTTAATTACCAACAACGCTTGACGTACAAAAACATTTCTTAACAAGAAAGAAAAATCCTCTAATTTAGGACACAGATTAAAGCTTTAAAACAGAACCAGCGCGTTTATAAAATCATCTCCTTTCCTTCCAACGTGAACATTTGATTCTGTTAAATGAAAAACCAGACCTCACATTCTCCCAGTATCACGTCCTCGCGTGTTTGTGCCGCCTTGAAAACTTACATGCGACAGATCTCCCTCCGAGTCAGAGCAGCTTTCTCCACAAAGTCGGGCAGCACGGTCAACATGGCTCTACGTGACGGTTTCACCACCAGATGCATCCTGACGCTCGTTCTACTATTCCCTTACAAAACACTAACTTTTCCAATATGAACCTATTTCCAGTTCCTCCTCTAATCCTGCATAGACGGCTGCAGCCTCCTCTGGCAGCATGCGTGTCTCATCATGGTCTGGGTCCCAGCATGTCCTTCCCCTCCCTACTCCCACCGCCCCGGTGCTCGATTCTCCTCATCCGTGCCGCTGTGTCTCCTCCCCGTCTCCTCCTCGCAGGCAGCGCTCCCTCCGCCAAGCCCGGCCACAATAGCATCATTCACGCAGGTGCGGGGAGGCGGTGGAAGACGCTGCCCTGGCGTCAGGCTGCAAGTTTGACGTGCAGGATCTGTAACACTGATGAATCACTGAGCCGCAGAAACATGTCACCCACTGACTCAGACAAAGCATGAGACGACTGTTTCAACTGTGACGGACCCACACACACACACACACACACACACACACACACACACATAGGCACTGGGCACAATGACAGACTGTGTGCCAGAGCTTTGCTGACACAAACTATTGCCTCTGTGACGTTGTGCTGATTAAAGTAAAGCTTTGTGACCGAGCAGGAAGAACTGTTTACGTGATCTCCAGTGATGTAACTGTTAAATCAGTCGAGTTAATCAACAGCACTTCCGGCCAGTTTGTCCTCCTTCACAGTGAGAGACTCAGAGCCGTGAGAGAAGAGAGACTGAATATAGACTGTACGAAAGACAAGTGGTGATGAGGAGCTTCCACAAAACCTCTTGTTGATGTCGGTTGAAAATGGAAATTGTTTTTAAAAGAAGATTTTTTTTCAGTGATTGAGAAAAAGTGTTGCTCTTTATAAATCAGAAAAACACACTATTTACAACTCTGAAAGGTTCTTAAATTTAATTATTTTATTTTATTCTACTTTAGGTCCCTGGCTGTTAGATATGGAAGTCAGACACACTGACCATGGAGGAGGGTAAGTTTAAAAGTAGCTAAAGCAAACAAAAAAAGTAAACAATAGCAAAAAATGTATTTGGACACTGGAGTTTGATTCCAGCTTTTCGTTGCAGCAAAATGTTGTTTTGTTTATTAGTTGTTTAACTTTTTAAAAGAGAGATCTCACCTCTGATTAGTTTTCCGGTCATCGTCACTTCCAAAGTCCTGAAAGACAAAAACAAGGCAGAAAATTTAGTGTTACTCAAAAGTAAAATATTTTACATTTTACTCCTGTGAATCTAGTGTTTGTGACTGCAGACATGAAGAACAGGGGAAGTGTTGTGTCCTGTACAGTAACGACGACACTCTGCTAATTTAGTTGCTGTTTAATCCCTTAAATGTGTGAGCTGGTACAGTTGAGCCAATCAGTGATCATGAGTAAATTGGAATACGGTGTTCCAGCGCCATCTGGTGGCCCTTCCTGTCAGTGCTGTGAAAAGTCCCATGGAGCTGTCAGCTGACTCGTGAGGACACCTTCAAGTTCAGGAAAATAACACATCACACCAGTTATTCCTCCGGCTGCTGACTCTTGCAGAAAAGTGAGAGGAAACCGATATTTAAAAAAGAAAGTGCACTTATCATCTGAAGGAAGATTGTCACTGCTTGTTTTTGGGCCTCGGCTCATTCAGCCGACTTAAAACTAGAACCTGGAGCAACAACTCTGGTGCCGTAAAGACATTGTTTGATGCTGGGTTTAAATATTAGACTATGGCTCATACATAAGATTGTTTAAAGTGGTTGTGGCATCTGCAGCATCATATGTGTCTTTTTATAGTGTTTCTGCAAATTCATAAATAGAAGTGGGACAAAATATCGATAGGGCAGTAAATCGTTATAAATATAGATTATAGAAATCTAGAAATATTATTACTGATTTGGTTATTTACATATGTATAGATTTGGACTTTTGACAGAGGCACTACTTATTGTACTTTTTGGACTTTGCTCGATATCAGTATGCGTTTGTGACACCAAATTGCAGTAAATAGCTACACAAATCCTGCACGTTACCTCTTCAGGGGCATTTTCTTTTTCAGTTAGACAGATATCACAACGTATTGTTATATAATTATCTTGGAATATATCAATAAACGCAGAAAGTATCATGAGTCATGAGTCACGACATTTCCTTTTGAAAATTTCAGCGTGTAGAATTTAGTGACATCTAGTGGTGAAGTTGCATTTTGCAGATGAATAACAAACATGAGAGAGAACCTGTGGTAGCCTTTAGTTCCCATAAAAACTCAGAAAGGTGTTTAGTTTGTCCAGGCTGAGCTACAGTTAAAAACAACAACATGGCAGCCTCCCGGTGTAAAGATAAAGTATTCAAATAAAAAAGGGCCCGTTAATGAAATCAGCAATTCATACAAATTATAGACGAAACAATATTTGACTCACTTCCTGCGCATAGCTCCCATTCACCTAAATCTCACACACTGGACCTTTACAGTCTCCTTCTCCCCCCAATCACCCAGACTGCACTGCTGCCAATAAAACCAGCCCAGCACCAGAGCAGGGAGGACAAACCTGAACACAAACAGCAGCAAATGTTTGTGCAGCAGCAAAATGAGCACTTTGTTCTGACAGCTTAACCCCCCCCCCCCTTACCACCACCTACTCCTCCCTCTTCTCTGCCCCCCCGTGCAGGATTTTGTTTACAAATCCACCGCCACAGTTGCCACACACAAGTCTGGTGCCGTTATAATACAATAAGTCAAGTTCCTCAGCAGGGACGGAAGTCAGGCGACCCCCACCCCACCCCACCCCCCGCCCCCTGCACGATGTCCAGCAACCACCCAGACTGTTGTTGAGGAGAAATCCTGCACGCGCATTCATCTCACGCCGCGGACACAAAGAGCAGACACCGGCTCCTTCCACTCACCTCCCCCGCACTGCTGTTGGTCGTGCTGGCCGAGGATGCTGCACTGGGGGTGGGGGAGCGCTGCAGAGTCACCAGGGCCATGGTCGGCGGGCGAGGCGGAGGAGGAGGAGGAGAAGGAGGAGAAGGGCGGGGAGGACGCGAGGAGATGCACCGCGGAGATTGTGTCTCTGTCACCGGGGAGAAAAAAACGCCAAGTCAGACTCCGCCGCTTCTCATCCAGCGGCGCCTCGCTCCCGAGTCCCGGCGGCGGGGCTGCTGCTGCTGCCTCTCGGCCCGGCTCCGTGCGTCCTCTGCGGCGACCGGGGTCCTCATGTGCGGGGGGTCGCGAGGGAGTCGCTGCGTGATTTGCGGGGCTTCATCATGTCCGCAGACACGCAAACACAACACGGTGCAGGTTGAAGCGGGGCACACATGACAGGCAGCTCCGGCGGCCGCCTCTGATTGGCTGGCCTAGTTCGCGTGTGCGCTGTCATTGGGCCAATGTTGTCAAGGTGACTGGCCAGACTAGGAACTCCCAAATACAAATGTTGATGAAATTATCCTCATGTTATGAAACACGCAGCAACACCTCACTGTTCTATTATTAATATCATCAGAGATCACAAGCTCAATTCAAAGGATTGTAATTTTTTTTCATTTTGATAATTTATTATGAATTATTTCCAAATTCAACACCAATTATTTTATTATATACTTTATTATATCATATCCAGAAATGTCAGAAAATGCATTATTTTGTCTGTTGTTCAAAACGCCCAAATAATCAAACAAGAGAATAATTGGATGTGTGTGCAGACTTGTTCAATAATCAACGTATCCTCAATCTACAGCCATAATCACACTTTAATATACAAAAGGCATACATACAAAATAAATATAAACCAATAATCTTTTATTGGAATATTACTAAATAAACTTCACAGCTTCTTCAGGGCAAAATCTTAAAGTGTGTGGCTCAAAGCAGAGCCTCCACAGTTCTTCATTTCCCCCCCAAAATGTCCCCTGCTTGTCCTCATGGCTGTAATGGGGGGAGAGCGCAAACAAAGCGAGCACCAATGTGCTTCCGGTCGCCTGACGTGGGCAGTGGGTCCTCCCTCGATTATCACCGGCTGCTTGTAATGGGATTGCCCGCCGCTGATCTTCACCCATCATCGCTCAGATGATTCAGCCCACAGTTGCAGAGACAACAGCCACATCATTGCGCCGGCTGCGAGGCGACCAACACATCCTTCCTCTTCCTCTTCCATTTGCGTTTGTCCTGGTCAACCCTGTCTAGGATCGTGGCTCCTGACTTCTTGTGTTGCCTGCCTGTCGTCCGGCCTCCTGGTCGACACTGGACTCCTGCAGACCTCGGCCTCGCGTTTCAATTGGCAGGATCAAAGACGCAATGCCAGCCAGCACACAGCAGCCACAGTACACGGACAGCGTCAAATACACTGATGTTCTGAGCATCATCTGGAAACAAAAACACACTGAGGAGAGAAATCGGAACGATCGTCTATAACGATGAAGCTGCACAACTCTGAATTTAAACCTGTAATACAGTATCACAAAATTAAACGATGTAAACAAGCTTTTATTTAATGAAAATTGGTACGTCTTAATGATATATAGCAAAAATATGTAGCACTGTGCCTCATACCTGTGCCACGAAGGGGGTGATGAGAGCACCAAGTCTGGCCATCGAACTGGAAGCCCCCATGGCTAAGGCTCGGATTTCTGTAGGAAACACCTGAGAGAACGGAGGCAACACAATTTGAGTTAAGCATTTTATTGGCTATTTATAAAAAGTACAAAAATGGGGTATAAAACCTACTTCTGGTGTGTAAACAAAAACAATTTGGTATCCTCCAGAGATGAAGGCTCTGGCGAGGAAGATGAAGATTGTCAGAGCCGTCCTACAAGACCAGAAAGAGAAAGGCAGAGGGTGATTCAATGTATTGTTTTTGTTGCTTTATTGGGAATTAAGGCACACAGAGACCAACGTACCTCCCGATACAAGCGTATAAAGGCAGAATGGACAAGGAAAACATGAAGAAGCACAGAGCCATGCTCTTCTTCCTGCCAATAAACTCAACTGCCAGGAGGGCGAGCACAAGACCTGGAACAAACAAGAGAAACCCACAGTGACAGTTAGGATAAATGACAATTCAGCAGTGTCACTCCCTTAAACATAACTTTTGCTTTGGAGTCATTAGATTTGCTATAAGCCTGGGCGGCCTGATGTGAGGGAATTTTAACGTTTCCTCAAATATTTAAAATCTCTTAATATAGATGTGGGGTGCAGTTTTACATGTGCATCACAGGTAAATGCTTTTTTTTACTTCACCTGGGAATTCAGCCAACGTCGTCCATAAAAGGTCTTTGTAATCTTCCGATGTCAAATATTTGCATTCCAGACTACAGCTGGGCTCGATCTTGGCCCCTTGCGTCGCTATAAGGAAGGAGGGAGGTTTTTGTTTTTGGTATTTGGCTCAAATTAAGACAAATGTAAAAAAGCAGATCCACCTTGAGCAGCTGCCACTTACCTCCACATGAATCTCCAGCCTGGAACATCTCAGTTGTCAACAGGACTATGCCGTAGTAGGCGAAGGCGTTTGAAAACCTTTGAATAGAATAACAACACTTCAGTTGTGTCATGCAGAAAGGTTTTTAAATAATTAAATACATAGCTGGATAGCTCTAGGCTCCCATGAAGCATCTTTTGCTTCCATCAGTGTGCTAACAAACAAGGAAATCGCACTATTATTCTACCTGGTGCCCTAGCTACCAACCACTGCTTCTGTAATACGACCTGCCCATATAGGTTTCAGTAAAGTAGAGACATAGATAACAAATGTAAGAACAGAAAACTTAAAACCATACAAAGCAAATCAATCTAGGTGAAGTAATAATTTAAACTGGGCCGATACCTGTTTTTGCGTTTGTTAATCCAACCTCCATTGAATCATTTCCTTTGTTCAAGTAGAAAGTAGGAAGTGTAATTTAAACTAACCATATGAACCACAGGAGAAGAGTTGTCTTCCAGTACTGAGGAGCGAAGAGATCTTTGATCCGTCCACGGTTATTCTGTAAAATGTATTTTCAATCTTTTTTTTTCATTTTATCCAAAGACACGTAAAAATACAAATAAATACACATGCATGAAGAACACCAAAAACTTAAAAGCAAGATAATTTAAGATAACTTAAGAATATATGCAGTAGCTGTATAAAAGCACCTGCGTCTGCCTGAGCCCTCACTATATAACGTGAAGACTGCTTGGACTTTGTTTGCACTTTATCGATTATACGTATAGTAAAATGTCAAATGAAAAGTCAATCAATCAATCGATCAGTAACGCATCACTGCAAACTGTCCTTGAATAATTTATTATGAATGAATACCAAGCCTGATGGATCCGGTACCTTTTCTCCATGGACTTGTCATGGGGAAAAAAAGTGTTGAGAGGCCTCTGATGCATTGCAATCATTCGGTCACTGCTGTAAATTTTGATAGGTCATTCAGAATATGGGCGAGTGGAGCAGGTTAGAAGTTAACCGTCTTCCAGATTCTGACATATCTTCTTTCTCACATTCTGTAAAACATCTGTCACCTCACCTGTTTATAAGCAACCATCTTCCCCCGAGGCAGAGCCCTGCCGTTCTGTTTAGCGATGGACTTTAAAGTCACCAGGGCTTTATGACTTCTTCCCATGGAAACGTCAAAGCGAGGACTTTCCGGCAGCCACTGAGAGACACAGAACGTTCGGTTGAGAGTTGGACTGCAGCTGGGTTTGTGTTCGGGATCTCTATTTTAAAAAGGTAGAGCACGTACATAGCAAAAAATAATGAAGAGTGCCATTGGTAACGTGGAGAGGCCGAGCAGCCACCTCCACCCGAGGGTGGGCATGATCATCAGGGCCAGGAGGACCTCGAACACAGCCCCGACTGCCCAGAACATCTGATGCACACAAACACATCAATCAGGCGGGAGTTAATGAACTGTTTTACTCAATCGGATTAAATATTCAACACAAGGATACAGTAAAATATTGCCTTTATAACAAAATCACCACAGTACCGCGATCAACATGATGCAGGTGCCTCTCTTCTTCGCTGGGAGGAATTCGGAGTAGAACGTCACCCTAAAAAAAAAAGAGACCAAATATTTGTCTTTGCTGTTTAACATTAACAAATCGTGGAGACGTCTCGTCATGAAACAGTGAACTCACGCCTGAGGAGCTCCGCCGATGCCAAAGCCTACGAGGCCCCGCAAGACCAAGAGCCAGCCGTACATCGGAGCGAAGGCGCTCAGCAGGCCGTAGTACAGAGTGAAGCACATACAAAGCACCAGACCCTGTTCACCGCAGAAACATGAGCACGTGAGATAATAAAAACAAAAAGGTCACAAATCACATGTGATGACCTGAGAATCACTCACAATTTTCCTGCCGTACTTGTCGGACAAATTGCCCCAGAGAGGTGAACTGATCCCCATCCCGACAAACACCACCTGAGTCAGAGAGAGAGAGAGAAAAGGTTAAAACGACGACACATTATCAGGCAAATACCAACAAACTGTGGAATACCAACACAACAGACTTTACCGATGTGAGCAGAGCCATCTTATAGCTCGGAAGCCTCCACTCACAGTGCAGCTGTGGTCCCAAGATGCTGAGGATCATCATCTCCATGGCGTCTCCTATCTGCACTCAGAGAGACGCGGCGTTACATGACGGACGCACAGTCGTTGCGAGGAAATCAGGGAGAGACGACTGATCAGCGGGTTTCAGGAGACTCACCCATGAGAGACCAGTGAGGAGCGACAATTTCCACTGGAACGGCCCAAAGCCGACGGCGTCCAGGGCATCTTCCACTGTGAAGGTTTCTGTTCAAGAATCCAAAGAAACAAATTCAATCAGAAATGCATCCACACACACACACACATACACTCTAATATTACCATGTGATGTAAGGATGCTACAAGCTGATAAAGGAGTCCAGCACAAGCTCTTCAGACTTATAGCTGACAACAGATCTCAGATCAATACTCCCACTCGGAGGAGAGTTGTTGAACTGGAGTTCAGTCAGACAACTCACGTTCAAACATTTATTGCAGCAGTAGAACAGGTTTAATGATTTGCGTCTAGGCTCCAACTTTATCACCCCCCCCCCCGTTTGAGCCTACAGGTGTATGCTGGGACGGTGGAGGGGCTGAAGCAACTGGTAGCAATAGTGCAGCAGCGGTGCGAGCAAAGGGAAAGATGGTTAAATAGACCACCTGATAAGGGGGATGTGTATTATAGATGGTTGTGGGGTATATGTGGTGAGTCACAGCTATAGTTGGAAGCCTGAACTAGCTCGCCAGTGTCGCTCCATTTCAGGTGGTGCAGAGTGACTTCATGATATCTTTAAGTACATTATTTAAGTATGTAAATGTACACATTTCCATTTTATTTTACTTTCTACTTGTATTTCAATACATTTCACAGGTAAATATTGCACTTTTTACATCACTACACTTTAGACAAGATAGATTAGATAAACTCTCTAAAATATATGATTGAATATATTGTATATTATATAACAACTATACAAACTAAGTAAAAACCTTGTATAAAACTTTAAAAACCATATATATATATAAAAAATACAAAAAGACACAGAGATAAGTAAACTGTGAAGCTGCAGGAACCTTCAGTGTGTGGATCGGACGCAGAGCTGGGAGCAGACTCTCTGGAGGCTGAGGTCACTGTGCAGATCTCGTTCTCTGTTTCCTGGGACTCATCACCTTCTGCCACGAAGTCCACCTCACACCTGAGAGTCCACACAGAGGAAGGAGAGCAACAGACGTTCTAAATAAACACGTCAGAGTGGATCATGATCTACATTCAAAGGAGGAGTGGAAACCACCACATTTCGCTGTTTTACCTCAGTTCAGGATTCCTCCAGCGCCTGTAGCTGATCTGAGCAGGTCGAGCGAAAGAGTCCATTTCAGAGTCGGTGTGTGCAGCGACACACAGAGACACCGGTGTGCTGTGTACACTGTGCAGGTGGAGTCAGCTCCTCACACCTCAACTCGACAAACCCGCTCTCTACCTATATCTGGTTTCCGGATCAACCCATGAGGGAGCAGCAGTCTGCCCAGGTGAGGGGGGGGGGGAGGAGTCCCACCGCTGAGCGAATGATGAAAGAGAAGAACAACACTTTTCATTTCACCTTATTGTAGTTTTATTCTTGTTTTACTCTAGAGTGAAGTACTTTGTAACTTTGTCAAGATAAATTAATGAATATTTCAGCCTCATCACGTATAATATAACCCTTAAATATCAAAATGTGAAAATAAAAGTCAATAGTGTGATGAAAACAACCAAGCCAGATATTTAAATACAAACATTTTCTATTGTGAGAAATTAAATGTAAAACAGTAACGTAACAAGTAGAATAATAAGGGCTAAGGACGGTTTTGAAAAATTGTATTATTTTCAAGGCCCCCGTTCCCTCATGACCACAGGCAGGGTTCATATAAGGTAGGGATAAAAGTATTGATAGAGGAGTAAAGTGAGTTTTGATCAGGGGGGAGTTGCAGCCTGTCTGCAGCTCTGAGGCAGAGCAGCTCTGTCTCTGTTATAGCCTCCAGCCGTCAGCAGGTTGTGCTCTCACACTGTTTCTGTCACTTGGTCATAAAGTTGGACGTCGAAAAAATGACTATTCTCAGAGGTGAAACTTATCAAGTACATGTGTGCTGTACCTGTGTATATTCACCAATACACTGTAAGTGTAACGCTGCCCTGTCCAAAGCCGTCTTGACCTGTTCTAGAGTCTCTCAAAGAGGTTTCTGGTCTCTGGGCTAAAATCAACTGAAACCCAATGCAACCAAAAAAAAGACAATCAGCAAAGTAGTCAGATCCTGAGCCTAAAAGAATGAATACACAACAAAATACCTCATCACAAACTAAAGGTTTACATTCCACATCGGATTCAACAAAATTATGAGAATGTTTATGAAGACAACAATATAAAGAAAATAAAAAACGACAAATAAGAAAATGTATTTTGTTATATTTTTTTCCTTATATATGTTTTTTAAATGATAAATGTCAGTGGAGTAATAAGAACAATAATCCACTAAGTGTGTAAATGTGAAATTACATAGAAGAATGTCAAGTACAGAATTATTGACTTGAGTGAATGTACTTAGTTACACGGCACCACTGTGTTATACATTTAATTTGTGCAGTTGAAATAGTTTGTTTCCTCTGAGAATGTCTTCAAAAAATGATTCAATAAACTGTATCTACAGCTGCTGGAGTCTCTCAGCCCTTTGGAGTGAATAAGGTCGACCTGAAAATCAAAGCAAAGTGGGACACAGTGAGGACATGCTGAGGCTGCTGCATTATGGGACGGCCATAAATACAGTACAGGTAGAAATTACACTCCGTCCCTCGTCCTCGCAGCTTCCTCTGCGGTCACATCGGCTGGACAGACTCACACAGACTCACACAGACTCACACAGAGACCCAGCAGAGCTTCTTTTAGATTCACATACAGAACTGCGACATGGACGCCGAGGTAAGAATTGGATGTTTTTTTTAATGCTTGAAAACTAAAACATTAGCCTGATGAGATAAATGTTCATGCTAATGACTTTTCCTGGCTACAAAATATTGAAGCTGTTATGATTTCAGTTGCATGCAAAGTCGCTTGGATTTTGAAAATCTCTAAATCAGTTGGTTTTGTGATGCTGTGTCCTCGGTCCCCTGAAAACGAATATCCTCACAGCTTGTTGTGGCCTTCAGAGTCCTGCTCCTGCGACAGCAATCCGTTTGCTCACATGAATAAGGGAGTAGCTGAACGTTTAGTTGTTTGGGACTAATTGAGCCTGTGAATATTTATTTGGACAAGTGGTGGATCAAGGACACTCGTCCTTCACTCTGGAGAATCGAGACTGCAACATGCCATGTTATTCTTCTCCTATCTGATGGTGAGGTGTCGAGGTGTGTGTGTATGCTTGTGTGTGTGTCTGTGTGAGTCCGTACAGTTAAAGTATTCAGCTTTTCTAATTACTACTCTATCAATATGAATCTTTAGTGCACGGGTGAGGTTATGAAATATATATTTTTTCTTTCGAGCCACAACAGTTTCCAAAAACTGAGTCTAGTCCGGATAATCAAATACCAAATATATCTTGATGATTAATGCTCACATTGTTAGGCTTCTTTTATTTCAATGCTCCTTCTTGGAATCAAAATATTTTATTTTAAATATTTGGATCATATTATAATGCACTTAATCAGACCCAGTTTGAGTCTGATTATTTCACTGGTGAAAAGTGTGCTTATACTCCAAAGAAAAAAGTTTATATAAAAGTTGTTTATTTTGTGCATTGGATTAAAACTCATATTTTACATTTACATTAATATCAAACAACTTCTGAAAATCCACTGTTCATATTGTCAGAGCTGTGACTGTTGGTTCATTTTGATAATCTATAATGTTTTCTCATTTTGGGATTTATTTAATTTAAATGTTTTCCTCCTATATAGTACAGTATTTATCTTTAAAGCAAAACTGTCCAAAATATATTCAGTGCTTCAAAGATGGATGACAAACATGAGACTTAAAGGTGTTTTCAAACAGAACACATGTCGGTTCATTTACTCTGTATTTTAACATTTTAAATACTATTCCCGTAGAATAAAAGATGAAATCGTAACAACATGGCAGTGTCAGAATGTGCATATATATACGAATTTCCCTCTGATGATTGGCAAACACTCACAAATGCTGATGTGATGTATTCATTAGAATCCAAATGATCATACTCCACTGATCCTTAGGGACCATTAGGTTTTTCTAAGGTGCACCACAAATCAATAAGATGTGACCTTTAGCAAGTGTCTGAGTGTTTTTATTGGTCACCTTCACATTCTCAAAGCAGCTTCTTTAAAGATGGAGCGGATCCTCAACATCCTTCACTATTTGCATAATGGATTACATTATGTTAATTGCTGTTTTTTTCCAGAGTGCTCTCTCATGTCACTGCGTGTCGCGGCCGATCTTCAGGCAGTAACGTAAGATGCCTTTTGTTGATGCCTGCAGGAAGCGCAATGTTAAAATTTAAACAGACGGAATTGGAGGGCAACGTTACTCGGCCTCACTGCCACAACTGAAACGTAAGAGAACGATAAGACAAAGGCACCAGGATGGAATAATGTTTAAAGTGTAATGTCCAATTTGGATACAGCATAATTTACATTTCATTTGGCTTGCTACCGTGGCTCCATCTTTATCTCGTCTTCCTTCACTGTCTGTCACTTCTGTGCTGTACTTTTTTAAAACAAAGGCAAAACACGTTCAATGAATATAAACAATATATACATTTAGTGAAATGAATTTTGATTAATGGGTTGAAATTATAAAAATGTGGTAAAGTCCATTTTTATCATTTCATGCTCTAATTACTTTAATACTATTTCTGGTTTTGTCAGAGGATTCACAATAATTAAATGAGAATATGACGCTACATGTGTAATTAATTTGTGATGCCGGAGAATCTGAAATTGGGTCCGATCTCTGTTAGTCTCTAATGAGCAGTTAGTAATTAGTTTGAAATGCATCTGCCTAATCAAAGATCAGTAATCGAATACCTGTGCAGTAATTTGGTGGGGAGGAGGGTGAGGATGGGTCTCCGGGAGGATAGAGTTACCACACCCTTGTGTAACATACCTGCAGATACACAAAACACATGCACACACACTCGTCCTTAAACACATAGTGTAGCTGTTCATCACTCAGGTGTAGCACTGAAGTGAACGTTTGCTGCGCCCCATGAATGTTTAACCAGCTCAGTGCTGCCAGAGCCAGGTAGCCCATCGCTGCACCATTACCCAGAATGCAAGGACACCAGCCCAGTAGGAAGCAGCAGGGACTCCCTCCTCCTCCTCCTCCTTCTCATCCCGGCCTCTCAGTCCCAGGCGTGGTACCGGACCCGCTGCGAGCCGGTGTTTGAATCAGGGGGCCGATGCAAACCTGAGTGTCAGAGGAGAAAGAGAAGATTCTTGGTTTCATATCAGTGGGTGACTTGAACAGAGTGCACTATGGGAGAACTTCTCACCGACTGAAAACCCTTTTTACCGAGCTGTGCACCTGTCGACCGACGTTCCGAGCAGTTTGGATTTATCAGGCTCGTCACACACGTCTGATTCAGCCATGACTCACATGGTTCTGGAAAGCAAGGAGGTAACTACATGGACCTGGCGTGTGTATTCTTAACTGCTGTTTCAAAGTTCTCCGACAAGTTTTTTTTATTTGAAGAAAAATTAGACAGTACAGGTTCAAATTTGTGTAGATTAACATAAACTTTAAAGTTGCACCAATTTATATTTGATTCTGGCAAACATATGCTGCACCAAATCACAGACAACATAAGCAGTTTACCGGTGAACCAGCCAGGGAAGCATTTAGCAGCTAAGGAGCCACAGTGTTCCTTAATGAATCGGTGATGACCAAAACCTGAGCTAAAAGGAAGGTGACTTTGTACCTGGTGGCAAGGAGCACAAGTCTTAATGAATGCTTATGTTGAGGACATAGGTCATCCCTCACTAGCAGCTTCACAATAACATCTTTCTGTGAGGATAATGGGTGAATGTGGTGTTTTCAGCTTCTGCCTCCAGATGAACGCAAATAAATGAATGTTCCCTTAAACAAACACTTAATCAGAGTTTTTCTGTTCAGTTGATTCTTTACCATTCAACAATGCAATGCAAACAGGGTAATGAGTTTGTTAGCGTGTCTTGCCTGTTGGTGTGACACAGTAGCACAGGAGGAGGCACTGGGCTGCTGTGATGGAGGCCTGTTCCACGGTCAGGTTTCTCTGGACACCTGGAGCCCCCTTAAAGTGTGTTGCCCCGGGTGATGCGTGGTGTCGGTCGATGGCCCACGAGGAGCGCTATCTCTTTCAGGAGCCTAACTGCCACTTTGTGGCTGCGTAACAGGATCCGGCACCGTACTGGATAGACGGGGACAATGGAGCGCCCTCTCGGGTGATGGTCTCCGGGTCAGATAGACTTTCCTGTTCCGATGAAGCCTGGCATCAAAATTTGATGTTCTACGGTACTAGTTTGTTTCGGAGCATTTGATTCATCCGTGGTCGTCTCTCTTCCTTTATCCGCTAAAGGTCATTTGCGCCCACACACTTAAATCAGAGGCCAGCGCTGCCAAGAGAAGTCGACCTCTTATCTTCCACTTCTTTGGTAGAGCTGTCCATTGTCTCACAGGATAGTGTTTGTTTTCTCACTGGCCGTGTGTTCGGTGGAGGTCATGTTACTTTTGAATGGAATAAAATCTCTGTCCCGTGCTCCGTGTCCGCTGAGCAACAACACGGCAGAGTGACGGAGAGAAGCCCCTCACTTCTTCAGCCCTCATCGGAAATTTACAGCATAAGCAAGTTTCAACAAGAACAGTTGGTCTGTCAGAAGAACTGTTCATGTGGATTTCATGTTGTAACCTCTGTGAGGACATTTCTGGTTTCTCAGGTTGTTATTACTGCTACAATCTTAGTTTATCACATTAGGTCAGTGTCTATTGTTCATGTTAGCTATTGAGCAGTATATTTTCAAAGGGGTATTTCATTTCTAAAGTTTAAATATTGGCATTAGTTTTTAGAGGTTCACTTCTTTGTTTTTTTAATCTTAATTTTAAAATGTATCTGTCAGGAGAGTGAGCATTATATTTGTGCCCCTGAGAAAATAAATTATTGTTAATTATTATTTAGCTGTTTTAATAATAGTTTTTTACTTTTATACTGAGACATATTTAGAATTCGGCAATAAAAAACAAGAACTTTATATAAAGTTATATATATTCTCTAAAGGTTAAATATTGAGTGTCCAGAGCTGCAACAATGGCAAATGTACAAAGTGTGATTTAGATGTTAAGTTATGATTTTGAAAAACCCAAACATGTCACTCAATTCAGTTCTAATTGTGTTCCGACAAATTACAGTATGTTATCTCACTTTACAGAGTGAGGTCATGACCTTACTTATTTAGCAATAGTTGGAAACAGTTTGTATGTTCAGGAAACATGTAATTCATCTCCACATGCTAACCCTGTACACATACAACACATACAAATTTCGAACAAGATTTTCTTCCGTTCCTGGACACGCACTATATTATTGATGGTTTCCTAGAGAAGGAAGTACAGGCAGTGATCTGTCAGAGTTTCCTGACATGTTACTGCCCTTTCCCCTCAATAAAACCAGATGTTTAGTTCAGAGCAGGCACCGGGTCACACACACACGCACCAGGACACACATCCAGGACCCTCACGGTATGTAACGTCTGTAATATGGAAAATGTAATAATATCGATTCCTTGTTGAATATTTTAACAATCACATGTTGTTTCCAGGATGTGGTTTATTGAGATGTTTTGGTTCTAGTGGAGGATGATTTGATCAGACACCCAGACTCAGTGACAGGTCGACTTGGCAGCGATGAGACTCAAACTACTGGAGCATAATACTGGGCGGCTCTCTGGTAGCACCGTAATTAAAGGGCATCCCATTCGCTGATTATTTCACTTGGCAGTTCTTCTGTTGTGACTAAAGGCAGCAGAACGAATCCCGTGTTTGTGGATTACATAATGAATCTAATTACATCTGGGTTGTGCTTGATCGACTTTATTCTTTGTTTGTGTTAAATTATTGTTGAGGCTGTTATCTGTCATTCACGTTATGGAGACGGGGGAGAAGGTGGAGCATGCGGCGCTCGCCCTGTCCTTGCCATGAGCGTGACTAATGGCTCTTTAGAGAACACAGAAGCAGATTAGATAGTGACGGCTGAATTTAGATTTTGTCATGAACATATCATAAAGGATGCAGCCAAGGCCGCTAACTTGTCTGACTGGAAGTTGCAGCCATAGGGAGAGACGGCAGGAAATTAGTCACTCTCTGGGAAATGTATCCCAGGTTATCCATTATTTTGTGCTTGTGAGTGTGTGTGTGTGTGTGTGTGTTTTCTTGATTGACAACTTCAACAACAGCAGATAACTTTTGAGGAAAACAGGATGCAACGTAAAAAGCTTGGGACATATGGGTCTGGAATAATCGGACTAAAAATACTATATTGTTAGAAATAGATTCCGGTTCTGTGATGCTACTTGGTTTTCTTGTGATTCTGTTTCCGTGTCATGTAACTTATGTGTTCCTCTTCGGGCACAGAGCCTGGATGAGCGGTGCAACCAGATCCTGAGGAACATGGAGGCCTCCCTGACGGCCCGGGATCGCGTGGGCATCCAGGATTTTGTTCTCTTAGACCCCTACACGAGCGAGACGGCCTTCCTGGAAAACCTGAAGAAGCGCTTTCATGAGAATCTCATTTACGTGAGTCTAATTTTGGGTAAATGTGCACGCTGCCCTCCTTCTCTTGTGTTCTAATGAAACTTTACAGCCTCGACCTCCAACCCCACGAGGTCCTAACGCTGCTGAATCTGGCACCTTGTGCTGCTGAAACAGCATCTCCTGTTCTTTTCATTTGTCGAGTGTGCACTCTAGAGGTCACTGCTGTCTGTAAGGTCATGAGAAGTGATTAAACAAACTTATTGCTTTTGATAAGAGGAACAAAATAACTTATCAGTGCAATGATGCAGACACACCACGCAGCTGGAGGCCTTTTTAAAGTCATGTCACTGGTGAGAAAAACAATCTTCAAATGTGCAAGAGTTGCAGAACTCGACTTCCTGTCCTTGTCTTTGTCTGCAGACTTACATTGGGACGCTGCTGGTGACGGTCAATCCATATAAAGAGTTGGACATCTACAGCAAGAAGCAAATGGACACCTACATGGGAGTCAACTTCTTTGAGCTGCCACCTCATATGTAAGATTTTCTTTGTTCTGGATTCAGCTGATACCAAGGATGGGTTTTGATATGCTACAGTTCTTAAACATTTCTTAAAACTTACACTCTGGGTCTAGGAATGTTACACGCTTAGTCCAACACTTTGGTCCAGACTGAAATATCTCACAACTATTGGATAGATTTTCACAAAATGCTTAAATTCATGATCCTCAGAGGATGAACCCGAATGACTTAGACTATCCCCTGACTCTTCACCGTTCTTCTAGCGCCACCATTAAGTTGCTGGTTTTCTATAAAATGTCAGTGAAAGAGACCTGTCAACTATTTTGTTTTATATGATTTTGCTTTTGTGTACATTGCTAATCCATGAATGCTAGCATGTTAACACCCAAAACCACGATGGCGAACATGCAAAACAATAAACATGGTATATAAATTCAGCAGGTTAGCATTATGGCGTTAGCATTTACATCACAGCACCGAGTTTGGCCAAGTACAGCATCACACTGTTAACATGGCTAGAACTGCCTAGTGCTATTTAACTTTTAACTGATTGAATCATGGAGGGAATCTGTGCATGTGAGGGGCCATAAACCACAATGTCCCTGGTTTGTGTCTCGCCAGAGCCCTTCACCTTCTCTGCACCTCATATAAGAAGTGTTTGGGATAAAGCTATGACGAGTCTGATGTCCAAGTCTTGACTGAATTTGTACTTTCAGTTATGCCCTGGCAGACAACGTCTTCCGCACCATGCTGTCTGAGTTCAACAACCACTTCATCCTGATCTCAGGGGAGAGTGGGGCTGGAAAGACCGAGGCCTCCAAGAAAATCCTGCAGTACTATGCCGTGAGCTGCCCGAGCACCAGACTCCTGAACAATGTTCGAGACAGACTCCTTCTCTCCAATCCAGTGCTGGAGGTCAGAGACACACGTCGGACCAAGTTGCTGCCGTGTGAAACCAGTTCTGAGAAAAATGTCTTTTAAAAAATCGATTGCATTTTATATCTTCCAGGCTTTCGGAAATGCCAAAACCTTGAAGAATGACAACTCAAGCCGCTTTGGGAAATACATGGATATCCAGTTTGACCACCAGGTGGACTGATTTATCATCTTTACATTACATTGCATTGCACAATCACAAACTGGGGATATAACAGGATACAGCCCTGAACACTGAGCACAGACCTCTCCTCCTCAGGGTGGTGCGGTCGGTGGCCACATCCTCAGTTACCTGTTGGAGAAATCCCGCGTGGTCCACCAGAACCACGGAGAGAGAAACTTCCACATCTTCTACCAGCTGGTGGACGGAGGGGAGGACGACCTGCTCCTCTGGCTCGGCCTGGAGAGAAACTGCCAGCACTACAGTTATCTGGTGCAGGTCAGCGTGAAAAAAACCCTCTTGTCATATATCTGGCTGACTTGAGCCTGACCTTTTGTTTTTTTAATCTTCTTCAGGGAGATTGTGCCAAAGTTAGCTCCATCAATGATAAAAGTGACTGGAGGACAGTGCGGAAAGCTCTCTCTGTCATAGATTTCAGTGAGAGTGATATTGAGGTGAGGTAGAAAATGCCTTTACATTCTAACGCTGGACAAAGCCTCACATAAAACCATGTGTTAATGAACTGGGTTTCTCTCTGGGTGTAATGCAGCACCTGTTTGGAATCATTGCCAGCGTGCTCCACCTGGGTAACATCCGGTTTGAAGCAGACGGGCGGGGGTTCGCCTCTCTCAACACCAACCAGGAGATGCACTGGGTGTCAAAGGTGAGTCCCAAACAGACAACAGAGACTTTATATCTTTATATGCGTTCCTATGGTTTACAACTTTCATAAAAACCTCCTGATGTAAAACAAAAAAGGTTATTTCATGTCCGGTTGTCGTTTTGCCTTTGCTGTGCAGTTGCTGGGGATTCCTGCTCAGGTGCTACAACAGGGCTTAACCCACAGGAAGATTGAAGCCAAAATGGAGGAGGTGACTTTGTTCTTTATAAAGTGTGAAATCTGATGGGCTGTTTATTATTATGTTAATGTTAAATCATCTCCCTCATCCTAATGTTGAAGGTGCTCACTCCCTTCTCTGTGGACCACGCAGTGTATGCCAGGGATGCCCTTGCCAAAGCCATCTATGGCCGCACTTTCAACTGGCTGGTCAACAAGATCAATGAATCGTTAGCCAACAAGGTGGGTGGATAAAAAAGATATACTACTCTAAACTACTCTTTTTTAATCTCCCCTTAACCTGAGCTCATTAATCTCAAATTTTGTACAATCTTAGCAAATTGTGCAAAATTTGCTACAATTTGCAAATTTTGTACAATCTTTATATTCAAAAACTAAAAGCTGTGATTTCCCCCCCTGTAAACCAAATCCAGGATTCCTCCAGAAAGACAGTGATCGGTCTGCTGGACATCTACGGGTTTGAGGTTTTCAATGTGAACAGGTGAGACCACTAAAAACAAAGAATCTGAATATTCTTCAACAGAAAAAGTGTGAAATTAGGAATCTGGATACTGACGCGCACGTGTTTCATTTCAGCTTTGAGCAGTTTTGCATCAACTACTGCAACGAGAAGCTACAGCAGCTTTTCATCCAGCTGACTCTCAAGTCAGAGCAGGAGGAGTACGATATGGAAGGGATTGAAGTATGAACATCGCTTTTCCCTCATATTTTCACTACATAAGTAACTCACACTGGTACAAAACACTTATCCTTTTATCGTATTTCTATGCTCAGTGGGAACCGGTGCCATATTTCAACAACAAAATCATATGTGACCTTGTGGAGGAGAAATACAGAGGAATCATCTCTCAATTGGTAAAGCTGTGATTGAGTTATGGTCGTTCGATAATATCAACAATGCTTTGGCACAACAACAAAGTAAATGCTCGTCCTCTGACACAGGACGAGGAATGTTTACGTCCCGGAGAAGCCACAGATCTCACCTTCCTGGAGAAGATGGAGGAAAAGATGGGCGGCCATCCGCATTTCGTCACGTGAGTCCAACACCTTTTGATTTACAGAAAATACACATGGTTAGAAATGGACCTAGCAATCAAGCCAGCACATTCCATAACCATAAACATCTTAATCACCCTCACTGACTCTCCCTGTGCTCCATGCAGACATAAACTTGCAGACCAAAAGACGAGGAAGACACTGGATCGAGGAGACTTCCGCCTCCTGCACTACGCAGGGGAAGTTACCTACTGTGTTGTTGGTGAGAGATGAAATAATATATTGTTGTTCATGTCTTTTTGAGTTTAAATCCCATTAAATTAGTCTATGAATGAAATGTCCATACGCTATGCACCACATGCTACTAGTTATCCTGTCATTTTAGGTATTTTCATTCTAAATAATGTTAAAGTTCTCATTTTAAGAGAAAGTTTGGTTTTCTTTGGTTATTCAATGCTTTAAAAACATAGTGAAACATCATGATTGACAGCTGACACAAACTCTCTGTGAGAATAGGAGTGTGTCGTTTTTCTCGTAAAATGTAAAGTATTTTCGTTGCTCTTTAAACTTTCAGGATTCTTGGACAAAAACAATGATCTCTTGTATCGTAATGGGAAAGAGGTAATTTCATTTCATCTGAATCCTCTGTAACCGGGTGGTTGAACAAGTGTATTACACAAATGCAGACCTCTTTTTAAATGTGCTGAATGTCTTCTAATGTTCTCCACTTCAACACCAACGTAACTGACAATATATCGAGATTAAAAGAGCAGAACTCTTTTCTCTTGCATTAAGGGACATGTGTTGGACGTGTTTACTGACGGTACAGATTTCCTGTTCCTCCTCAGGTCATGAGACAATCCAAGAACTCCATCATCAAGCTCTGTTTTCCTTCTACTGAGCCGGACACTAAGAGGAGACCTGAGACTGTAAGATGACGACTAATTAACACACAAGTACAATAAACAAACCTTTAGTCCTCATATCCCGTTTCCCTGTTACTCCTAAGGTGGTGACTCAGTTTAAAAGCAGCCTCGTGGGCTTGACAGAGATCCTCATGTCCAAAGAGCCGTGGTACGTCCGCTGCATTAAGCCCAATGAAGCCAAGCAGCCAGGTGAGCCAGGTGTCCCATAACACCCCCGACCTTAGAGACCTTAGCGTCTTAGTTAAATGTGCACTGTAAGTTAGGAGGAGACACTTGAACTCTTAGCACTGCGGTGTCCCCTGCAGGACGCTTTGATGACGTGTTGGTGCGGCATCAGGTGAAGTACCTGGGGCTGATGGAGCACCTGAGGGTCAGGCGCGCCGGGTTTGCTTACCGCCGCAAATATGAGATCTTCCTCCAGAGGTATCCACCACCCATTCAATTTCCCTATTTGCATTCTAAATACACATGAGGTTACTAATTTACCAGCTTCTGCTGGGATCAAATGTTTCTGTGTGTTCCTCTGTGCTCAGGTATAAACCTCTGTGTCCTGACACCTGGCCCAACTGGAAAGGGACGGCAGCAGAGGGGGTGCGGTGCCTCGTCAAACACTTGGGCTACAAATCCAATGAGTACAAGATGGGCAGGTACAAACAGATGTTAATGGATGGCTCTCACAGTCTCTCTGTGGTGGATTCAGTTATTACAGTAATGAGTGTTTCGCCGTCTTTTCCCCGAAGGACAAAAATCTTCATCCGCCATCCCAGAACTCTGTTTGCAACAGAAGACGCCTTTCAGGTCTGCAAACATAAGCTAGGTGAGCCGTTGCTCTGTAGATAGGTTTCTATTGACAGAGTAATAGCATCAAAAAGCTAAACGGGGTGAAACTTCTGACTGTTTCTGTTGCAGCGACAAGGATTCAGGCCAAGTACAAAGGCTACAGGGTGAAAGGAGACTACATGAAACAGAGAGACGCTGGTGAGAGGCAGCGTTTGGCGTCATGGGCATGAACTATGATTTCTCTCTGATTAAATGTTTCATATGAAGATTTGACCTTTTGTTTACTCTGATCTAAACAGCGACTAAGATTGAGAACTGCTGGAGAGGTATCTTGGCCAGAAAGGAGCGAGAAAAGAGATCATGGGCTGTCAAGGTCATCAAGAAGTAAGTTGATCTTATGTGAGTGTGGCAGTGAGGATATGTTTGTTTAGAGTCTGTGCTGTGACGTCTGTTGATCTGTTCCAGGTTCATCAAAGGTTTCATGACCAGGAATCAGCCGGCCTGCGTGGACAACAGCGAGTACCTGGCGTACGTGAGGCAGAACTACCTCACCCGGCTGAAAGAGAACCTTCCCAGAACCGTCCTGGAGAAAGATGCTTGGCTCACGCCTCCCCCTGTAATGCAGGAGGTGGGTTGTTTCTCCAGAAGGCCGAATGCACCAGTGCACAGGCTCGAAATCAAACAGCTCATTTTGATTTATTTTCTTTTTGCAGGCCTCCAAGCTCTTGAAGCAGCTCTACATCCGCCACATGGTGAAGAAGTACGTTGGAGGAATTACTCCACAGAGGAGAGCACAGGTACAATCCACACTCTGTCCCACACAAGGGTAGAACGAGTCACATATGCAATCACCCAAATATCCCATGTGTGTATTTGCATTAATGCAATAGTCAGATTTAAGTTCATTCTTCTGATATTAACATTCACTTTTATACAAACAGTTGGGTTTTTGTATTTTATTTCTTGGAGAAGTTTGTGGAAAACACGAAACCAGGAAAAGCTTTCCAAATGAATAAATAGTTACATTATACAGTACATATGCAGTATATTGTATATAACTATAATCTTTATCTCTTAACATATTTTCCCTGTTTGCAGCTTCTGTTAAAATCCCAGACGAGCTCCATGTTCAAAGGAAAGAAAGAAAACTACTCATTCAGTGTCTGCAAACCCTTCCTGGACACCAGGATCAGTAAGACTGCAGAATGATTTCATAGCCTCTGAATGTACTTACGGGAAAATTGTCTTTAAACATTTTACTTTTATTATTTGATATATAACTACGACATAGCATTTCCGTACATTCGATTTCAGCAGATTTAAAGTGGTTCCAAATAATGAAAAACTAATAATGGAATATTTTCATTCACAAATTAAATGTGGCTTGCCATCTTTCCATATTTAAGTATAAGTGTGAAACCTTCTCTCATGGATCCTCAAAACCTTCTCTTATTTTCTTAAGGCACAGGTGACATACACATCAAAGTGCTCCAGATGATACGACAGGAGCAAGTCAAGGTAAACTGACATTATTTTGACTTTGCATTAACATGGTCGTTTTCAGCCCCTCTCACCTCGTGCACCTTCTACCCACAGTACAGCGTGCCGGTCGTGAAGTACGACAGGAACGGCTTCAGGCCTCGTGACCGGCAGCTCATCTTCACCCTGGAAGCCGCCTACCTGGTGGAAGAGGCCAGGATCAAGCAGCGCATCGATTACAGCTCTCTGATAGGTAACGAGTGAGGAGACACACACACACACACACCCACCACACACACACACACACTTGAAGCCTGCATTTGTTGTGTGATTCATGCTTTTTAAAAGGTTTGTGCTTTTTTTAAACAGGCGTATCCGTGAGCAACCTGAGCGACAACTTCCTGATCCTTCATGTTAAAAGTGATGACATCAAGAAAAAGGTACCGTAGAGCTATCAACAGGCTGGTGTCTGTGGTAGACATGGATGTTTAACACATTCACAGAATCATGTAAATCACGCTTCTTTAGACAAGAAGTGGATTTGTGAATTTTTCAGAATAAATGTCAGAGTTGATTTTAATCTTGATAACATTTAAGGCTCACACCAGACTGGCTAACTCCTGGATCAGACCTGAATCAGACCATAGACGTGACTATATGGGTTTGTAAAAAATCACCAGACTGATCAGTTGAATGGGGACATTTATTTTTTCAGGGTGATCTGGTGCTGCAGTGTGACTTCCTGTTTGAGGCCCTGATCAAGCTGAGTGTTATAGCCAACAAGCAGAACTGCATCAAAGTGGTGCAGGGCAGGTACAGGATCCAGAGTTATGTGTATATATATCTAAATGGTAAAAGACGAGTGAGTTTATTCTGATGTCACTTTGCAGTGTGCGATTCGACATCCAGCCGGGCAGAGAGGGCTTTGTGGACTTTAAGAGTGGTCAGGAGTTCATTGTCTACAGGGCAAAGAATGGCCACCTGATGGTGGTGAGTACAAACGCTGTTAAGTCATCATCAAAGCCGCCGACAAGTGACCAAGCTCTTTATGTTTTTCAGGAATCGAAGAGAACCAAAACGAGATTATGATGCGAGTACGATGCTGAGTCTCCGAGCTGCAACAGCCGTGATTGATCTAATAATAATCCTGCTGCAAATAAAAGGGAAATATTTGCATTTTGCATCCGAAACATTTAAGTTGCAGATGCTACTATTACATAATTACTGCCAATACCTCGACTGTAAAGAGAAAAAAAAATGTTTATAGCAGAACCCAATGTACAGAATATCAGTGGCTCTGCTTGTTCTTAATATTTGGACATTAAAAAACATCTATATGTGAACAAACTGTCAACCATCCCTAATATGAAGAGAAGCACTTGTATTTTGTTTTGTATTAAATGAATCAGAAATGTTAGATTACACCAGTAGAGAGACATAGTACCAGTGTGCAACCATTAGTGTATTCTTGTTTATAATACCTCACAGATGCTGTAACTTTACATTAAAACATGTTAAACCACAACTGACTCTATATCAGCATCAGTACTGGAAATATCAGCCTCGTTTGAAGTCGGTGTTTGACATAATAATCACCAAGAGCCTTTGAGACAGTGTTGATGATTTCTGATGCGGCAGCTCCACCTACTGGCCTTTTTTATTCTATCAATGCTATGGCTCAGTTGTTGGGGAAGTATTTGTACTTTTATTTGAGTAAAGTACAAATACATAGTGAACTGTTATATAAAGTAAAAGTAAGTACATACTTGCTTTTAAATATAATTAAAAGAGTGTGACCTATTCCCAGATGCAATGATCTACTACATCAGTTCATGTGCTTATTGTATAGTTGGTTACAATAGAGACTCTGTCATATCAATAATGAATGTTGCTGCCATGAATATTTTTCATGGCTGAGACTTGGTGAATCCAGTTCAGGTGATTCTTCTCCACTGAGTCCTCGTGATGGAGGAGGCGGGTCTAAGAATACCTGCACTGCTCTGATTGCATCAGTGGAGTAATTACCCCTTAATGTTTTATTACTTTTTGATTGGGTTACGTTACACAATGCTCAAAATGCAATAGATTTAGTTCTTTCCTAGCTAATAAATCCCCCCGCCACCCTTCCTCGCCCGTCATTCCTCAAGTCATGACTCAGCAGTTTACTTACTTACGTGAAGGTTCAGGGACACTTCTTTGATGACGTCACGTGCATGTTTTAGTGGATAGGTGGTTTGGGAGAAGCGTGGAGGAAGAGAGGAGGCGTTCCTTAAAGGGATAGTTCACCCAAAAATCCAAATTAACTCATTATCTGCTCACCACTATGTCGGTGGAGGGGTGGGAACTGTTTCGAGTCCACATGCTAGAACACATCTGGAGTTTCTGGGGTAAACAGAGGCGCAGCCAAATCCAATAAAAGTGAAGGAAATGGTGACCACTTACTCAAGGGTAAAATAAAATAACAGAACCAAAAAAAAAAAAGGACATTGCCAAGTTTAGTTTTGCACACGCACACACAAGCTCTCGCCTCGAGGACAAAGGAAGGTTTAAAACATCATTTAAATGAAGCCGTTTCGAGTCAATTTAAATGTTTGGAGGCATATTGTGGTTTTTTATCTGTTATTTTATTACGTCTGAAGGAGGAGTCCCCATATCCTTCAACTGATTGGATCTGGCTGCAACGCTGTTTACCCCTGAAACTCCAAAAGTGTTTTTTTTTTCGGACTTTTAGACCTCCACCCTCGGCACAGTGGTGAGTAGACATTGAGTGAATTTTCATTTTTTAACAATATCTCAAAGACCGGAGAAGACTCTGCCCTCTTCATCCCATTTCTCAGACTACAGTCCCCACAACGTCTCCAACGCTACAAACAGCCAGGAGCACTGTAACCAACCAGGGGACATCTGGTCACCAGCTTCAGACTCCACATTTGTGTTCACAGATACTTCTCTTTTTAAAGAGGCTCTGGAGAATCTCAGAGTTCAGTGCATGTCTGAAAGCAGGATGTGATAAGTTGGTCAAACGTTGTGTGGATGTAGCCACTTCCCCTCTGAGCCCTCACAGGACTTTCACTGTGGGACTATCAATACATTCTCATTCCAATAGAAGAAAACTTTCAATCTGACACACTGACGCCAAATCTGTTCCAAATATTCTTCTTATTCTTATTCTTCTTATTATAACCTGGAAAATAGCTCACACATCAGTTTATTGTATTTCAGTGTGACTCTATTTGATATGAATATGAATGTATACATATATAATTAGTAGCTTCATGTGACATAATGATTACAACACAATGCTGAGTTTTATTATTACCTCATTTAATTGGATTTCATGTCATAGCCTATATTCTATTCTATATATTGGTGTAGGAGAAGCACTGAAATCCTCCTTGTCTGCTGCTACATCCTGTGCAGATGTCCGTCCATCATCCAACCTAAAAATAGCTTGACTGTGTCGTTTCGCCATGTTCAAACTTGGGTTGTCTGTGTCGAGATGAGCCTGAGATGGTGAAAGATGAGCGGGGAAACAGGGCATGTACAGCTGACCTTGGGATCACCCGGACTCCTGGCTGATGATTAAACCAGTGTTTGTAAAGGCATGTGATAAAAGGGCCAAGGTTTGTAAAAGTGCTGAGTGTGCTCTAACCAGCTGGGACTGAGTTGCTGAAGACGCAGGCTGCAGAGGAGCGTGGAGAAGACGCCTTGGACAGACAGAGTCACTGTGGCACGATGGACAGAGTCACCGCGGTACTATTTGTCCTCCTGGTTTCATGTGTCTGCAGGACATCAGGTCAGTACCTGCACACCTCTGAAATGTTAAAACTGTATCGTGTCTAATTTCCAACATTTAATTGTTTCGCTGTCTAATCAGAGTGAGAGGAGGATCAAAACAAAGACAGGAAACACACTCGTTGACTTAAAAGCAATCACAAAACAGAAAATCTAAATGATAAAGCAAGAGATACCTCAATTACATGGTGAAGCATTATATAAAGGTGGACAAGGTCAATTCAAATTCATGAAATATTTTTAAGATTCAATAAATGATACATTTTCAGTTACCAAACTTAAGTGTTGTCGGTGTATTCATTAAATGCTAATTAAATACTAATACAATGTATCGCTTGTCTCCTAAAACCTCTTGTTCATTGGGCAGGGCAGACATGTGAGGGAAGCTGTGGAGAAACACTCAACGTCTGTTCGTGTCACCCGACGTGCACGTCCCTGAAGACCTGCTGCACGGACTATAAAGACTACTGTGTGGGAGTCTCTCCGTACTCTGGGACCTCGTTCGGTGGGACGGATTTTATCGTCCTCGATGCAACTTTCAATCAAAGTTCCCATGTTGTATGCAGGTAACATTTAATTTTATAGCATTTACACGTCCCTAAACCATTATACCTATTTTTAATTGACTGATTTTGGTAAAGTGTAATTCAGACATTGACTAAATGGGCATTTGTCATTGAGCAAAACAACCATGATAGTATAAGTTCCACTCCAGTAGCTTAGTACAGCCCCTTGAACTCTTCTTCATTCCCATATTACATGTTCAAAAGGTTTGTCATGTAGAAAGCCTCCTGATGACCTCACAGTGGTTTAAACATACATTTGAAGTGCAGAAAAAAGCATGGAACCTTAATTATTAAATATCTTATAAATGATAATGATAATCCTTCTGAAATGGCAGATTCAACGGTGACACCAACACTGTGGGGTATGTGGACGAAAACAGTCGAGGCCACTGTATCTCCCCCTTTCTCTTTGAGACGGGATGGATCCCTCTGCACATCTCCTCAGATAACGGCACCACATTCAGCAGAGTTGGATCCTGGCTTTCAGGTACTGGGATTATCATACTTTCTAGGAAATTAAACAAATTGAACACAAATAATTTTTGTTTTTTAATGTGTTTCTACAGTACACACTGGCAAGTTAGATTCTAAGTTCAAGGCGACTCTGGTCAACTCGACCAAATGGCAGTACTACGGGACACCTGGTGTCGGAGGCTCTCTGGAGATGACCTGGAACACGTCTCTGGTCAGAGCTGCGAGGGTCAACGTGGAGCTGTGGGGATACAGGGAGACCGGTGAGTACGACCGTATGGTACATATCGGTACCTGAGCTAACTCATAGGTGTAGAAAACCCTGAGCATCTGTGTATTGCCTCTCTACAGGAGAGCCTTACTCAGCCAACTGGAAGGGTCATTGGGAATATCTGTACTCGCTCTCAAAGGATCAACCCAACAGTGGATCCTTCAGCTTTTTGCCCAAACCAGCAGAGAACGGCTTCTCCAGCTGGGAGCTCGGCTCTTTGCGCATCAGCTCCAGTGACTACACCGATGGCATGTGGTATGACTGAAAGAAATATTCTTCCTATTGGTCTTTAATAATTTTTTTCATAAGATTCAAATACTCCAATATGTACTATTATTTACATCTCATATTTCCTCAAAAATGCTCCTGTCAACACAAACAGTTGCTGAATATAAACATTATTTCATATCTGTATTTTTTTCATTTAGGAATGTGCAAGCTGCCTGGACTGAGGACCACGCTCTCGCTTGGCACCTGGAGGAGAAGTTTAGGCAGAACTCAGCAGTTTGGGCCCTGGACAAGTGTGTGGCCTGGGACCAGCTGGAGAACAAGCTGCCCAACTTCCTCAGTGAGGTCATCGACTGCCCCTGCACCCTGGCTCAGGCCAGAGCCGACACGGGGAGGTTTCATGTGAGTGTGAAGAGCAGCACAGTTTCTATTATCTACCTGCAGCCACTTGAAACAGCTTCGTGATAAAGACACTTATTTTAAACAAAGTCATCCTGAGATGCTCCGAATTACCTCACGTACACAAAAACAAATAATTACCGTAAGAGACACGAACAGATGCTGTGATGGACTGTAAATGAGCTGGAACTAAATTATAATCAATATTATAAATCAAATATAAAAAGATAAAGATAGCGTCGTAATAAACTTGTGAGTCAGGTGTCTGGTGGCTTTTGAGAAAGAGACAAATGGCTTGGGTACCCGGGAATAACTAATCAGAAACTAGAACTGTGTCCCATCAAACCACCGTTTTTAAATCCATTAGATCCAGATTTTTATCATCTGCACAAAGTTTCACACTGTCATAGATATCAGTCCCTTAAACATGGCTGTCATATTTCCTCCACCTCATACGCCTTACTCCAACATGTCATAGATTCTAGAAATCCATTCAGTTGTTTTTGCCTAATCCTGCTCACAGACTAAAGGTCCGAGGTGAAAACATAACCTCTTTGACCGAGGCAGTTAAATGTGCCTGGACCCAGATGCTCACATGGATCCACACCACACCCCCTTTATCTTGAATTGTGTTACTGATTCAAGATAAAAGTGTGTAATTACTTTATGAGTTTATGATGTTTGTACTTAAGTTGCTGTGAGTTGACCTTTATTATCTTAGTCCTTTACAGTGAGGGACGGGAAAGTACATTACAGAGTTAGAGACAGGCGAATGAGAAACGTGTTGTTAAACTGCAGGTGCAGCATGTGTTATTAAACCACTGTAGTACATATTAAGCTATTATAACTATGCATCAGCGCACACACCAGGTTTGCAAGTAAAGTTAAATTTGAATCCAGTTTACACCATTAAATCTAACTTATAGTCAAGCCTCTTATATCTAAACTGGTGCCGTGGCCCAAATCTGGGAACACATCACACATATCACATAAATGTTCTACTGGGACACAGTGTTCACAATTCTCACTCTCCCCAGTTGGCCTCAAGCATTAGGACGCAACAAAACCAGGACGCACACAGTAAGGCCCCAGAGCCAATATGATTTCTTAGGCCAGTGTTATTTCAGCTATGCAACAATTTTCCCTGGCGATTTGTGTGTAAATGTTTACTAAGTAAAAACATGTATTTATTTTTATCGTTTTGAAATCTATCTCCACTTAGCAAACAGTTAAGGTGCATCACAAGGCTTTGTTTAGAAGCCAGTGCTTCCAGTTCCGGAACACGGGTTTAAACCTTAATACAGTTAAATGTACGATCGCCCGCCTGCTCACATTCTCTCTCTCTCTCTCTTTCTCCTCAGACGGATTATGGCTGTGACATCGAGAGAGGGAGTGTCTGCACCTACCACCCCGGGAGTGTTCACTGTGTGAGGGCCATACAGGCCAGGTGAGCGCTCCACTGACACCGGGAACACACCCTCAACTCCACAGCTCAACATGTTGTTCTCTTTACGTTTAATGGATGGAGGGAACTGGTGCTGAGATTTCCTGTTGATACCCACCAGTATCTGTGACAATTAGCAAAGAGGCCAAACCTATAGTGTCCACTGATTCAGATTAAATAAGAGATGTGCCGACCAACTATCTATCAGCACAGCAAAAGATAAGCTCTGTCTTAACGAGCTAAAAAATATTTGCTTTTGACAATAATATTAAAATTAAGAAAAAGCAAAGAAAAAATGTATTAAACTTGCCGTCTTTCTGCTCCCTTATTAAAATTGTACTCCTATCTATTACCTCAAAGACATTGTGATACCTGACCATTAATGCATTATCCTTGACAGAGAGTTGCAGTAAATTCCCTCCTTATCCTGGTTCTCTGTTGCATCATCCCATTGACCTCTAGTTAAATACCCGTATTGATTGACGGCACCTTGAACAGTCGATTGATATTGATTATTGGAGCTACTGAGAGAGAAAAGCAGCTGATCATATATCCATCCATCAGTTATCTTTAGTGCTTAATCTTTGAGGGTCTCGGGTGAGGGGGGAGTTAATCTTAGCAGACATTGGGTGAAAGGTTGTGTGATAATAGGAGTTGCAGAGGTAATTGAAATCTTTAACAAGTCCCCAGACTGAAACATCTCTGAAATGGTTGTTTTATAAACTTTCATGAAATTGAATACAGAAGTTCCTGATCCCAATGAGAATGAATTTTGATTATTAGGTGTCGGAGGATGGATTGATGGGTGAGGATAATCTGATCTAACTTTTTAACCGGTCAAATCAACAAAAATTATGTAATTCTTGTCATATCTCTGAACTTTGAGTCCTCCTTCTTCATCTTTACCATCAGCATATTAGCGTTGGGGGCGGCACGATGGAGCAGAGGTCAGCACTGTCGCCTCTTGGTTTGATTTTTGGTCTGGGGCCTGTTTGCATTGAGTTTGCATTTTATTGTAGAGACTCAATTGTCTGGTGTGAATGTCCCCAGCAGCCCTTGAACACTAGAACGGATGGATGGATGTTTGCTTTGTCATTGTAAACCCATCATTGTGTTTTGTAAACCCGCCCACAGTCCCATGTACGCGGCGGGACAGCAGTGCTGTTATGACAGCACCGGTGCCCAGGTCCTGACGGCGGACTCCATCGGGGGGAGCACTCCTGACCGAGCCCACGACTGGGGCTCGCCTCCCTTCAAGAACCCCCCCCGCATCCCCGGACAGTCCCACTGGGTGTATGACGTGCTGAGCTTCTACTACTGCTGCCTGTGGTCGGACACCTGCCACTACTACTTCAAGCACCGGCCCTCCAGCGACTGCAGACGCTACCAGTCCCCCAGCTCGGGTCAGTGACTCACTCCCCGCGGGAAGAGTTTACGAGTTTGTTCTCGAGAGAAGTGTCCTGTGGCATGACATGACGTCTTGTGTGTGAAACAGCTGTGGTGTTTGGAGATCCCCACTTCATAACGTTCGATGGCGTCGGCTACACCTTCAATGGCAAAGGGGAATACACTCTGGTGACCTCCGCAGAGAAGAATCTGACAATCCAAGGGAGAACAGAATCTGTGAATGGTGAGTGACTGAAGAGCCTGAGCCTTGAGACCTGACTGTTGTTTTCTGAATATAAAATACACACCTGTAGACACCGATCTGCTTTTTTCCTGATTAGAAACCATAAAAGCCACCCAGTTAACATCCGTGGCCATGAAAGAAGCATCCTCTGATGTCATTGAGGTTCGGCTCGCCACTGGACACAACGGTCTCCAAGTGCTGCAGAACCAAAGAACCCTGTCCTTCACTGAGCAGAGCTGGATGGACCTGCACGGTGAGGTTCACCCCACTGCACCTGACCATTCAAGTCACTGCTCCTGCTGAAATCTTCTGATAAACTTTCTTGGATTCATTTCTTTGGAGAATTTGAACAAAATCCTCATATTTGTGACATATCATGATTCTCACTTTGTGGTGAACCGGTGGATTTGTCACTAATAACATGTGTAATTGGGGGCGGTGGTCTAGTGGCAGAAACTTGGACTATGGGCAGAGAAGGTCTCTGGTTCGTCTCTGGTTCGACTCCACGGAGAGACAACAAAAGACGAACCTGGATTGATCTGTCAAAAAATCCAGGATTCTCCCTACCCTGTCTAGTGCCCCTGAGCAAGGCACATTACTCCCCCAACATCTGCTCCCCGAGCTCCGTACATGGTCGCTCACTGCTCTGTGTGTCCTGCACCAGATGGGTCAAAAGCAGAGATTAAATTTCCCTACCTGCATGAGTGTGCCTTTGCATGTCTGTGCATTTAGCTTATACTTTAGCTGAGATGGTAAACCAGACACTTGGAGGCTTTTTATCTACAGAGAAGAGTTCTGCCCTTGAACAAGGACAGTCTGACATCCCGAAGCCCCAAAACACATCTCTTGACAATGTTAAGGGACTGCGTTACAATTATTCTGGTGTAGAGAAATCCTGTATTAAATTATCCTCACCTATACTATCCCAATCATGAATATTTCCTTTATCCCTATCTGTTCGGTTAGAAAAAAATTAGTAATACCTGCTTACCTTGACTTAAATATGATCCAATACCGGTATGTGTTTGTGGCCGGGATCCATCCATTCATCCATCAATCCAACAGTATATAAAGATGTTAAAATTACATTCACCCTGAACAACTACAACGGTAAAGTACTATGATAGCCGCTTATTGAGGCAAATAATACTTCTGCTCTCTTAGTGCTGCTGTTACTAACGGATCTCAACAAACACCTTAAACTGTCGAAGGAAACCAGGATTATTTATATTTCATATCACATCCACATTGCTTGTAAATAAATCTCAAGTTCTTGATGGAATCTTCTTCTTCTGCCTTCACTTAAACGAGTCTCTCTCTCAGGCGTGTTTGTGTTTTCTCCTGCTCCGACGAACGTGACGGTGATGTTCCCGACCGGAGCCGGGGTGGAGGTGCGTCTGATAGAGGGAACCATGACCACCACCGTGCTCCTGCCAGAGGCGTTCAAAGACTCCACCCTCGGCCTGCTGGGAAAGATGAACGGGGACGCCGCGGACGACCTCGTCCTCAGCAACGGTCAACTGGTGCGGAACCACAGCGATCCAGAGGAGCTGTTCAGCTTCGGGGCGAGCTGTAAGAAACCGATGAAATCAATGAAACCTTTGAGTGTTGGTCAGAGTTCCTGTGATGTTTGCATCCGATGTGAATCTGTTTCAAACTGCATATATTCTTCATGCTTTTCTATGAAACATCAGTTGATAACGTTACTTTATAGTTCTACCTTGATTCCAATGCTTTTATTATTTGTATTAACTGTGCCTCTTTCTTTTCTTTTTCTTCCAGGGGCCATATACAATGCATCTGCCTTGTTCACATATGACACAGAGTACCTTCTGGACACATACTGCTACGCTCCGAGACACGACATCACGTTTATTCCAGTGTTTTCTGTCCCTGTGAGTCCAGACGATCCGTTAGGTGAACAGGCGTCAGAGATTTGCTTTGGAGAGGGAGAGGGAGCTGAGTTCTGCAGGTGCACAAAGAAACTTTACTTTTACTCATTATAAAACTGACAACATTAGTCAGTACATCTATTTTGGTCAAGAAAACGTATTCTGTGATCATCTTCAGTTGTACTGTCAATGTTTTAAATTGATGAATAGTTGATAAAAAAGCAATTTGATGATGAAATAATAAATAATTGACATCTGACTAAATAATCCTGATATTGCCCTGGTGATATCATCAGGGTTATTTGGACCTGGACTACAACAACCTGTTAGAAACTGGAGATATGACTTTTGAAAGAAATGGCCTATTAAGCATGTTGTATTTTTAGCCCATAAAGGAACTAAAAGTCATGATAATTCGATTTCTGGTGATTCAATTTTCAACTTCATGGGGATTTCTATTGTATGTTAAATAATGTTACAGCTTCCCATGTCCTGACTACTTCCTCTGCACCGCAGGTTCGATATCCTGGTGGGTCGCAGTCCAAGGCTGGCAAATGCCACCAGAGTGTCTTACCATAATCACATCTCTCTTGTTGCGAATCTTGAGCCAGGTCAGTGTTCACAGTATGAAGACGTCTAAGTGTCCCCTGTTTAGAAACATTTATAAGTTGTAACAGTGCCTGTCACACTCCGCAGTGACTTCCTGTGGCTGGCTCTCACCACCGGACAACGGTCAAAAGGCGGGGACCACGTATTTACAAGGAGCGAAGGTTGTGCTCTCCTGCAACGACGGCTACACTCTCAAAGGGTCAGCGGAGCGCGTGTGCCAGGAGGGCGGCCAGTGGTCCGGAGAGGAGACCAGCTGTGTGGTTCCCAGTAAGAATGAACTATAAGATCAGTCATCTCCAATGATTTTTTTTAATCTTTATAAATCATGAGTGTGAGTGTGATCCATGGAATCAGCTCTGTGATTGAAGTTTTGAATGGAGAAAAAATTCTATCTCTTTGATGACCTTTGATTATTGAGTTGAATCAAATGCACATGACGAATTGGAAATCTGAAAAAAACTGAAGAACTCCATCTGTCATCTAATCGCTATGAGGAGGAGATTGATGAAATGCAGAAAATTGACAAAAATTTTGTTTTTTTGTTTTGTGAAAATGTTGTCAATTTTGCATTTGACAACTTCCCTCTCTCCTCTCGTATCATCACTTGTCACTTGAACAAGACAACAATGGAGCTTGATTCAGTGTATGTGTTGAAAACCAATGTTGGGGGATCCTGGTGACCTTTGCCCTCTGTCTTTCCATCCAAACCTATATAGTTAAACTAAAAGGAAAACATCTAATCAAACCCACTTCATCTATCAAATGTTTTTGCCTCTGTTTAGAGCCTCTGGTTTAAATGCATCTTTGTCATATTTCAGGTAATGTCGCAGGAATTGTGGCCGGTTCAGTCATCGGAGCTCTGGCGCTGATTGTTATTATAACGACAATCATACTCAGCTCCAGGAAACAGAAAAGGTGCGGTGCAGTATCTAAAATCTCATGAATGAATCAACTCTATACGCTTTTGAATTGACAGACGTGTATTGTTATCATTTTTCTAATTTCAGGAAAGCTGCAAATGCAAACCTAACTGTGACGAGTGAGGCCTTCTAACCACAGGTTGTGCTTCACTGTGGTCTACATGTTCATATCTCCACCTACTGATACCATAACAACTTTATTTGGCACATAAATACCTTATTATGTAATATAGATGAATATATCATCAGCCTGAACAAAGGGAGCAGCAGGTAATACTCCACATCACATCCTCCGTGGTGATTCGTCCAACATGTGTTGCACTTTTTTTTTAACCACACTGAGCTAAAACTACAGACTTAGTTTTTAATGTAAAGCATCTCACCTCCTGCAGATGTTTGAACACTCCATTTAAGTCAGGAAGTAAAAATATCCATAGAGCTTTAAGTGATGGGGCTCCTGATGTTTTTTCACATCCATGTATTTAGCAGAAAACAGAGGTAACAACTGTAAAGTTAATTGTATTGTGTGTGCGTTGTTTGTGTATCGTCCTCAAACGCTGATCAATATTATTTAAATGTTCATTATTCACAATTGTCTGACAATAAAGTTATTCTCATACACGAATACTGTGCAGCTTGAATCTCTTTGTATGACTCACAGAAGCCTTACCTATTAAAAAGAGACTCCTGTAGTTAATGTAGCATAATACACACTAAGATTGTTCTTCGTTAACATCTATTTCTGACATTACAGGACACAAATCAGTATTAGCTCCAATCTATATAATTCTATGGTGTAAAAACAAGGTCATTTGAATCGATGATGTCTGATTGGATGTGTATCAACTTCCTCAGACACGATGTCATCCCTGTTATGTTGTTTATCTGGTTAATACCTGTGACTCATGGGCCCTGATGGAAAGGTTACAGATATTGCTTCAGTAATAAATATCATTCCCCTCTGATGGCGAAGAGCTCGATGATTTATTCCCCCAAAGCTCCTTTCATTATCTGGACGTCATAACATGAGGATGCTGCAGATGTCAAATTCCTCGGCTCCACTTCACCGCGTCAGTCTCTCGGCCCGTCACTTTGAGCTGGACGTGAACACAACCTGTCATCGTCATATAGAATTATTTTACCTATATGTCTTCATCGAGTAGGAGTGTTTGTTTGGTCTTGAGTTTTTTTTTGACTAGAGTGTTGTGTTTGTGAAACAGGGTTTAACCCGGTTGTTTACTGTGTGACTGGATGTACGCACTGTTCCCTCACATATAACACAAAGCTGTGACTTCTATGGACAAAGAGCACCAGTATGTGACAAGACTGCAGAGGCCACCGCTTGAATAAACTGTCCAGAGTCATTCGCCAACAACTTGCCACAGACACTCCAGAGATATAAATACAAATAATTAGCATTTTCCTATCCAGGCTCCGGGGCAACTGAGGAGTAACCTCCCAGCTGAGGACATACCGAGAGCTCCTCATCACCTAGGTCCCACTCGCTGCTGGACAAGTGTTAAAATGAGTCAGCCGGGTATATATGCCAATTCAGGCCCCTGCTCACCCAGAGACAAAAAATACAGCTCTATTGTCCGGGTCATCAATTCAGACTTGTTTGTCAGGGTGGAGCCACAGGCTTTGCAGTTTCAACAAACCTCTCATCCACTCTGAGCTTGTTTTTGCGGGACATGGGTGAACAAAACAAGACACTATCCCGTCCCATTTTCCGCCGGGATGTCAGCTGGGAACCGTTCCCAAACTGGACGCAGCCGAGCCGCATCTGCATGCAGGATTTCGGCCTCCCCCCTTTCCTGGAGCCCGGCGACGTGGACTGGATAGACTGGGCAAAGAGGAGGCTGGCCACGTTCTCCTGGCCCGACTACACACAGACCCCCCTGCTGCCTCCGCTTGGAGGTCACGCGAAGGGCCCGGGACAACTGACGAGCGGGGTGTCGGAGGTCCGCACGGGGACGGACAGCTGGAAGATTGACCTGGACGTCAACCACTTCTCCCCTGAAGAGATCACAATCACGACCAAGGAGGGCTACCTGCAGATATCAGGTGTTGCCGGTGCTTCTTTTATTGAATCGTGTGATGGAAACTAAGTGAAAGCATCATTTGCAAGTTGTGAATGGACGGATGTGTTGAGCTCTGTTTGTGTATCGTGTTTTTCTTACAATTTGTTTTGTTATTTGAAGGAAATCACGAAGAAAAGCAAGATCAGCATGGATCGGTTTCAAGATGCTTCAACAGGAAATACAAGTCAGTTGAATGAATCTGTATAATTTCTCATATCTGGGTGATTTCCATTGCAGTGTGATGTATTAGAAATCAACAGGAGGTTATTTAAAACACATGGTTTTGAGGACTCAGAGGTTTCCTTCCTCTCTCCCAGGCTGCCACAGGGGGTGGACCTGCAGCACATCAGCTCGTCCCTGTCTGGCGATGGAGTCCTGTCAGTGGAGGCTCCTGTTCCCGGGACGTCCGTCAGCGAGCCGCCCAGTGAGCTCGTCATACCAGTTCAGATCCGACAGAGGCAGGACGGAGACCAGTGAGACCAGTGAGACCAGCAAGCAGAACGAGATGTAGCTCAAGTTGTGCGTAACGACCTAAGTAGCGCTGAAGTAAAAGTTTGTTACAGCTTAGTACAGGTGATCTATAGGTGATCTATATGAGAGGTACTATCTGCTTCTATAATGCACCATCACCACTACAAATAAATGCAAACTCATCAATGTAAAAGAAAGTAACAGATTTTGAGTCTTAGCATGACGGCATTTTCTAATTGAACATGTGTGTTAGTGATTTATGCATTTCCAGTGTTGCCATGTTCTCTACAGGGCAGATGAGCTGAATATAGAAATGACTTGTTGTGAGTTTTAATTTGCTTTCAAGGCAGAGAATCACTGGAAAAGCTGCAGTTTTCAATTTTGATTTTAAAAAAATGTTCAACTGTATTAAACAGCTCCTTCCATAAGAATAATATAGAATGTATGTTTCTCCTTTCATTGCTGATGCATCTATTAGCAGATTAAATGATTTGAAGGAACCAGTTTATTCTGATCTATTTCATCCATTGCTCACCTACAGTATTTCTAAAGGTAAATGGTCGACTGAAGGTAAACCCTTGAATCCCTGTTTACTCAAATAATCAACCACGTATTTCCTCTAAATGAGAAGTTCAATGTAAATTATAATCAGCTGAGGTTTATCACAAAAATAATAAACATCAGCTTCATCATTGAAAGACACAGAGTTTGTCTCAAGAAGACAGTCATTCAAAAGTGAACAGTGACATCTAGTGTTTGGAGGGTTATATGATAGAAGTTATTGTTCAGTCGTTTTCAGACATGACGTGAGGATCAAGCGTCCTGAATGACATCAAAGGGATTAATGTATTACTGAAATAATTATTTAGAAAACAGGAACATTGTATTATCGGCCATTTCACAGTGTGTGTCCACTTTGGTCTGCGGCAATATCTCTAAGCTGAATAGGGTTTTGTGCAGGTCGTATTACAGTGATTTAAAATATGTAATTTATGAAAGCAAACCTGAACCGCACAACATTGTATCACTGTGACATCTGGAACAACTGTTGTACATCAGTTCAACCAACTGCAGCGAAGTAAGAAACTAACTTCATAGGAAATTTTAAGCAAGCCCTCTTTCGGATACGAGTTTTACTAACGTTTAGTTAAAAAGTGCGATATGTATAATTCTGTATGTCACTATAAGTTCTCTGTTATAGTTGAGTTGCTATGGTGTCGGTAGTTCCATGCTAAGTGGTTGCTATGGTATTTTTAGTCTCTTGAACTGTGAGGTAGCTGCTAGCTGTTCTGCGAGGTAGCTAAAGTTATACTAGGTGGTTGTTAAAGGTTTAGTGTGTAGAAGGTAGTGACATCTAGTGGTTCATTTGCATGTTGCAGCTGAGAACTGCACCTCACTCTCCCCTTCCAAACATGAACGAGAACCTGTGGAAGCTTCAGTTGTCATAAAAACTCAAAGGTGTTTAGTTCGTCCAGTATAAACTACTGTAAAAAACATGGCGATATTTAGGTATCTAAATATAAAGTTCTAAGGTGAACAAAATCTAAACTAGATCCTTTCCCCCTCAATCAAACACACTGGACCTTTAAGTGTTGCACTGTGCAATTCTCCCAGCAGCCACAGGGACGCCATTGAGCTGATATTAATATAGCAGCAGAGGTAATGACTAAAGTCTACATTTGATAGAGATATATTCAGCACCAGAGAAACTGTATTTGAATATTTATCTGTTGCCAAATGAATCAACAAACAATATGAGTGATAAGAGTGGTACAAGTATTAATGTTTATGGGCTCTGCTTTTTACTGAAAATTAATTTTAATCATAATAATTGTCCACAGCAGACTTTTTTTTATCTGAGTGTTGCTAGCATGGGTCTTATTTTTCCATTTCCTCACAAGTTTCTTTTTTTAAGTTAAATTTGTATTTTTACTCCTAACATTTACATTTACCATTTATATTTAACATAGAGATATATATTTAACACTTGCATTTAGCACTTACATATATCTTTCATATTTAAATTTACATTTAGCATTTATATTTAGCAGAGATGTATATTAAATATTTATATTTAACATTTACATTTAGATATTTCTAAAACATGTATATTATACATTTAACACTCACATATATATTTAACATTTACCTGTATGGTTGAATTTAACAGTTAAATTCAACACTAAGATAAGATATTTTATAATTCTTTGCTAAACATTACTCTCAGAAAATGCATTGAATGATTTTGTGACTTTTTAAATCTGGCATTACTCAAATGGGTTTAAACTGGGAAACTAAGATGACATTTTACAAACATCTTATATAAAACGATGAAACTGTTCTTCCCACATCACACCTGATTACTGACGGGTGTTCTTCCTGCGACCTGGGATGTGGAAGTTTGGTCCTGCTGAGGGGAGGCTGTAGTATTGCGGTGTCTCTTTAAAGGAAGGGGGAGTGTAGCAGGGGACAGAGGACCGAGATGAATAGAAGGCACCAGAACCACCTACCATGACCAAGTGCGCTGTAAATGTAGGACAGAAATTCGAGTGGACCACAAGCGGATCGTCGGGTGACAGATTCGGGGAAATAAAAACATGTTGGGATGCGCCTCGCCGCCTGACTCCAGCGTTTTCACCCGCGGCACCACATGCGATCATGGGCGCACAGGAGAAGTCTTTATCCTCCCAAACATTTCTTGCGTTTTGAGGCGGAAGAGAAGAGTGGCAGCAGAACGCGTCCCCGTGCTCTCCGATTATCAATGGTAGGCATTGCATAATTCACCCTTATCCACCGGAGCCGTTTGGTTCCTCCTCTGTGGGAAGAGAGGGGGGGACGCCAGAAAGCAAAAAAAAAAGAAAAAAAAAGAAAAGAAAAACCCGACTCCATCCTGTGGCTGCCTCTTTTTTTTTTTTGGTGCTGCCTTGCACAATTGTTTGGCAATGCCCTCTTCTCTCTTAGGAAGGACTTGCGGACAGTAGCCGGGGGGAATGATGCATTTGACGCTGGATGTGTGCTGCATTCAGGGAGATTCGCCAGTGATCGCGGCTCAGGCAGGAACAGCGAGTGCGGAGGGCCTGGGAAGCACCCAGCCCCACGATCTCCCCCTTTTCCTCCCCCCCTGCAGGACCATGCTTGCGTGAGGGATGAGGCTGTGCACGGGGACACCAGGCCAGAGCTGCGGCCTACTTCTCACAAGAGCCGGTCTCCCGACTGCAAGACCCGTGAACACATCACCGCCACCATCAAATCAGCATCTTTGGTACGCAGCTCCCCTCTCCCTGCATGGGAAATAGGGCTACGTGTGCGAGTGCACGCGGACGGGGCGCGCGCGTGGTTGTGTGCGAGCGAGCGAGTGTGTGCGTGCGTGCGTGCGTGCGTGCGTGCGTGCTGGTGTGGGGGGGGGGTGCTGGTTGGTAGGGGGGTGAGGTGGATGAGGGGAGGGAAGGGGGTGTCTGTGTTCTCAGCTGTACATCTGTAGTCATGGCAACCGTATCCTGTTAATGGATGTCATTTTTCCATCCTCAGCTTCTCTCTCTCTTTCTCTCTCTCTCTCTCTCTCTCTCTCTATCTGTGTGTGCCGCTGCCTTCATGCATTCGTACGTACGTCCATGTGCAAACCGCTGCTCGCCGCCTGCCGCTAATGGGATTTAGTTTGTGTCGGAGATGGTGTTAAAAGGTGCTCCTCCACACGTCGTCTCAGATCGCCGGGGCACGGATCCCGGTGTTTGAAACGATGTGGATATTCCTTGCCGATTGGGAAGCACACTGTGGGGAGTAATTGACTGAATCGTGCAGAATTTTAAATGGGATCTAATAAACTTTATTTACGTGGCACCTCTCACGACACAGTCACAAGGTGCCTGGCAAGTTCAAGTTGGAAAAACTGGAGGCAAACAAGGAAAAGGTTAAATAAGCAAACAATAAGAAATAGTTTTAAAAGCAACGTGCAGAAATGGAGAAAAGGTTACAGATGAGAAAAACGAGAAGTTGCCAGAAAAGAGCCGGTCCCCTCTGGAGGTCACGTGTGGTGTCAAAAGAAATGTACTTGGGTGCAAGTCCAGAATACTCCTTAAAAGTCTGCAGTCAATTCGTACAACTATTCTTAAATTTCCTGGAGGCCAATGAAGAGAAGCCAGAGTCGGAGTAATATGCTCTGTTTCAGCAGATTTGGTGAGGAGTCTGGACGAGCTGTAATTTATGTGGACTCAGTTGGCTCAGGCAGGTGAAGGGAGAATTTCAATAATCCAAAAACCAGAGGGAATGAAGGCATGAACGACAAATCTCAAAATGTCTTCTGGATCAAAGCACGCTGATCTTTGAAAGTTTCCTGAGCTGCAGAAACATGACAGGGTGACTTGATTATTGTTGTAAATGGGATTGAAGCAGTAGATCCTTTTTATATTGATTACACTATCAGTGAGACGTCTGTATCAACCTTGAGAGTCTTCGGTTATCATGGATGTGTAGGAATCTGTGAACTCATTACTTTTCCTTGAAAGAGCTCTTCTTTGCCTCTGTGGTGCATGTGGTCTGTTTTTAGGCCACAGCCTCTGACTTACCAGTTGTCCCTCTCCCCCCCCCCCCCCCCCCCTCCCCTGTCTCCTCCATGGCAGTTGTGTCTCCCTGCCTGCTCTGTGTCTTTTACTTCCTGCCTCCTGTGTTCCTCTGTCTAGGTCATCAGGTAGATCCAGGAGCATGAGCAGGACTTTGAGCTGCGGGAGCAGATGTCTGGGTATAAGCGCATGCGGCGGCAGCACCAGAAGCAGCTGATCGCCCTGGAGAACAGGCTAAAGGCCGAGATGGATGAGCATAGGCTCCGGCTGCAGAAGGAACTAGAGACACATGCGAACAACACTTACATTGAGCTGGAAAGACTGGCCAAGCGGCACGCTGCTCAAACGGACAAAGAGGTACAGCCCTCCAGGTGTTTCTTGTGAATGAGGTGGAAACTACACAGTGATTCAGTTCGAGTTTGTAAACAATGTTTGTCAAAGCATTTTGGGTGATTGTTCACTTTTGAAATGTCTCGTCACAGATGAAGTCAGTCGCATCAGAAGAGCGGAGGATCCAGCAACAGATTGTTGCTCAGCAGAAGAGGGAGCTGACGTCTTTCTTAGACAGCCAGAAGAAGGAGTACAGGCTTTGCAAAGACAAGATCAAAGAAGTAAATATCCAGAACAAAGTGTATCAACCTCCTCGTCAGACACACGTTCCTCGGAGGATTTAACTGTGTTTTGTCTGTGTCGTCTCTGTGTATCTGTGCTTCTGTTTCCGTTAAGGAGATGAGTGAGGACCCTTGCACACCCAAGGAGGAGAAGCAGGAGCGTCTGTCCAGGCACAAAGAAACAATGCAGCGCTCTCAGGCCGAGGAGGAAGCTCACCTGCTGGCCCAGCAGAGGCTGGTCTACGACCGGAGCTGCAGGGCCCTCAAACGCCGGAGTGTGTTCAGGAAGCAGGAGTTTGAACAGGAGCAACTGAGAGAGGTAGTGAGACGTCATTACTGGCCCTACTTCAGTAGAGCCAATCACAATTTTAGGATGATTATTGGTAGTTTCAGGAGGTGTGTGGACATTTAAAGAAAAATGACCATTAAATAGTAGCAAACCTCCAAATCTTCTCAATTTGTTTGGACGCCAATCATTCCCTCTGACATTGCTGCTATTTTTAAGAATGGAATCTAATAGTGCATACCAAAAACCAGCATGTGAAGTCAAAAGGAGAGGCCGCTAAAGTGATGATGCTCTCATGCAGGCTTAAGATTTCGAGGTAAAGTATCAAATGAATCAACTTCTTGTTCCAGGAGCTGAACAAGAAGAGGACCCAGAAGGAGATGGAGCATGCCCTGATGATCCGGCAGGACGAGTCCACACAGGACCTGGAGCGCAGGCAGCTGCACATGCTGCAGAAGCTGCGCATTGAGCTCATGCGGCTGCAGCATCAGACGGAGCTGGAGAACCAGGAGGAGTACAACGGCCGGCGGCAGAGGGAGCTGCACAGGAAACACAGTCTGGAGCAGCGGCAGCAGCCCAGAAACCTCAAGGTGCCGGGAGAGTTTTCTTTACCAGTGTTGTGGGTTATTTAGTTGATATCCGGTTAACTTCATGCCAACACAGGTTTGCTTATAAAAGGAAGAGGACGTGGTTCATGACAAAAGGATTAGATATTAGGTTTAAAGTGGATGCTCTGCAGTCACTGTACATCTGCCCTGCAAGTCTCCCATTAATGTATATTATTCTAAAGTTCCAAATAGAAAACGATTATTTAGAATAAAATTGTCATGAGAATTGCATATTTCCAAATGTGAATGTTTCCCCTTTCTCTACCTACCAATTGACAATATTGTTCAGCTTGAGCAACTGCACAGTGAAGAGGTCAAAGCTCATCTGTGCCACCTGAAATATTCAAGGTCACCGCAAACAAATAGATTAATTACTGAATTCATTATTATTACGATAACACTTCAAAAGTATTCTCTCCAGATTGGGGGTAGATTCAGTGTGGAACTAATTAAATCAAATTAAGAGACATATTGAACAATATCCTGTTTTCCATATTGTGATGAGTTTTGTGTTTTACCATCTGTATAACATGAGAGAACCGGAAACTAAACTGTTTTCTGTCTCCCTCTGCAGGCGCTGGAGATGCAGATCAAGAAACAGTTCCAGGACACGTGCAAGGTGCAGAACAAGCAGTACAAAGCTCTTCGGAACCATCAGCTGGAGGTCTCCCCCAAGGGCGACCACAAGAACATCCTGAGATGCCTGAAAGAGGAGCAGACGCGCAAGCTGGCCGTGCTGGCCGAGCAGTACGAGCAGAGCATCAACGAGATGATGGCGTCACAAGCGGTACGAGGATCCTGAAGCCTCTTGTCATGAGTTGCAAACGTGGACCTCAATCATCATCATTTGTATGTCCCATATTCATCACGACCACCATATGTGCATCAGTTGTTTTCCAGCTTCATCGTGAATCTGAAAATCTAAAGTGCTGTCAACAGCTTTGCTGTAATCCCGTAGTTTTGATAAAAGTGCCCCCGGCCTAGGCTTGCGGCTGATACCATTGTGACGCCTGTGTCTCGCCGCGTCTCTAGATGCGACTGGACGAGGAGCAGGAAGCCGAGTGCCAAGCTCTGAAGCAGCAGCTGAAGCAGGAGATGGAGCTGCTGGACGCCTACCAGAGGAAAACCCAGTCGCAGATGGAGGCCCAACACGAGCGGGAGCAGCAGAAACTGGAGCAGAAGGTCTCCATACGCAGAGCGCACCTTGAACAGAAGGTAGGTCTGAGATGGACACCGTTCTGAAACACCAAGCTGTAAAACAGAATGACCTCAGCATAGGAAGCAGATAGATACGAGTGCAGAGGGAGATTTATGATCCTGTGGTGGCAGATGAAGAAGATTTTAATGACCCCTAGAGGCTGCAGTGTTCATTACAACCCCAGATATAAAAGTCCCCACAAACTCAAAACTTTACTCATCTGACTGTATCAGTGCAGCTACAACACAAAGGTTGGTTCCAGTTATTTCTCACCTGGATATGTTTTGGCTCACATTGGTAGTTTGCTGGGATATCTGCTGATTACATCTTTCCATTGTGTAAAATGTTGTGTGCAAAGCTTCATTTTGTTTGTCTTAAAGGTGACAGTGCAGAAAAAAAAGGAGAAGTAAAAGAGCACAAAAAAATGAATAGGGAACATCCTCCAGGGGGCATGAGCAAGCAAACAAAGAGTATCATAGTAATCTGCTAATTGGAACAATGCAACTAACATGTTGAAATAATTGAATAATAGTAAATGATAAACGCTTTTTTACTTTTTATAAGAAGACATCCTAAAATTTCCTGTTTTGTGTGTGATTTACTATCAGATAAAAGCATCAAATAGTCACCTAAGAGAAACTCTATGTGAAGACAATTTGTATGTTGAGTGACATATCATGACTTAACATTTCAGCTGTAGAGGTCGGGGGGGGGGGGGGGGGGGGTGCTAAAGGTCAGGAGAGCTACAGCCGACAGTTTAAGTTCATTCCTTAGAGAACAATGAATATCCACAATAATTATCATGGCAACCCGTAGGATTTCTTGCTGTTAATGTCACTGCTGATATGTAAAAATAAAAAGATGATATCTCGCTCCAATTATATCAATAAGAGCCGGAGTTTTCACGTATGGCGAACAGAGGATGAAGCTGTGAGGTCAAACTTGATTTGTCATCTAATTAGATTTTTGGGGGTTTGGTCTGTGTCCCAGCCACTAACATGGAGGTGACAGTGTTTATGACCTATACCGCCGCCAGCCACTAGGATGCGATGAAGGCGCTTTTGGCTTCACTATTGGGAAGCCGTCATGTGTTCCGTGCTAATATGCAGTCTGTGGGGGAAACGCCACTTCAATTTCCACACCATGAAACATCTGTCGTGATATTTTTGGCTTTGCAGATTGAGGAGGAACTGGCCGCTCTTCAGAAGGAGCGTACCGAGAGGATCAAGCACTTGTTGGAACGTCAGGACAGAGAAATGAACGCCTTTGACTCAGAGAGTAGAAGTCTCGGCTTCGGAAGCCTGGGATCTCTGGACTTCGCCAAAGAAGACGACAGATGAAAGTGGACTTATCTCTGGAGGAGAACATATCCACGCCCCCTTTTCACGTCCACCCCGCCGCTTGTCGCGCCACCCCCCTCCCCCCCTCCCCCACGGTGACGAAGCTGGATAACTTTCTCTTATTGCTTTTCTTCTCTCGCAGATATTGCATCTTTGAATCGAGGGTGTCTCGTGCAATGAGAACTTCTTTTGTGAAACTTGAAGGGGGAAGTAAAACAAAAGAAGCAGCAACAACAACAACAACAACAACAACAACAACATGTCAATAAAAATCAAACCTAGTCAGTGTAACTCAAAACCTACGTGTTCAAAACAAAACAACAGACTCTTTTTTCTTTTGGTTTTCCTCCATGCCATTTCCTCCTTTTGGTATGAAATGAATAAATCAGGAAATTTTAGTAAAATGGGCACTTTGATATGTTTAAGTAGAAACCCATCATGTTCATATGATGCTAAATGTGTGTGTTACATGGAGGGACGTTGTGGAATGTGAGCTGCGGACTCCCCCGTGGTGTTAAGCTGCTTTGTCTTTTAAGTTACGAGGTTAATTTCATTTAGTTTGATTTATTTTATGCTCTGAATGTGGATAATATTACTGTATGGGGTCACTGGATAAAGTCAGAGTTTATTCATTTTTACTTTTATTTATTTTTTTATATTTTCTTCCATATTGTGCTTATGCATACAGTGCATAAGCACAAGGTCCCTCACTTTTCTAGGCAACAGTTTTTCATTTGATATGTAGGATCGATTGGCATCAGCTTGATCAGCCCGTTTCTCTTTATCACAACTCCAGATCCCACTTGGTAAAACTGCTTATTATTGCATGCACTTTAAGGACAAATTCAGGTTGTGAAGTGAAGCATGAATCTGTCAGAGATTTTAGCTGTTTGTAAATAAAAGTGGTCATAGCATTTTTTTTTTTAATTTTAGTTTTAGTTAAAAGCCTATGGGTACTGGACATGAGCTCCATATTTGATATGATAATTTCACAAATGCCTTTATTTAAGTTGTGCCTGAAGCAGATTTGAGTTTCTTTGTGTTTCTCTATGTTTTCTTTCCTGAGGCCGGCACCATTTTTTTGTTTTGGTTTCATCTAAACTTGTGAATCATTTAATGTTCACTAATCAAAGTTCTTGTAAAGGAAAAATGGTGAGAATTGTGCTGTATAACTTTTGATATCAATATTTGTACATGAGAATAATAGCTAGGACACACAGAGACACCGGTCTATTACCGATAGCAGAGCTTAACGATAAAGGGTTTTGCTTGGTTTTTGTTTTGTAACATGGAAATACGGTCAAACAATAGCTCAGTATATTGCTAAGTGGAAATCACTAGACTCTCAGATTGTATAAATGCTGGTGAATGGAACCACAGACTTCTTGTAATATCATTCCGAGTGATCTTTTATCGATCAGCGGTTCTAGAAAAAGGAAAAAAAAATACACAACACTTGAATCGAGATTGCATTTGAGTAATTTGTGTCTAATGATCAGATTAACATATTTTTTTTGCCATGTTCATTAAGGTCCTTGAACAGGTTGCACAATGTTTCCATTTATACCGAATGGGACGAGAATTGTTTGGTGCTTAATTTCTAATACCACATTTAGCCTTGTAGTTTTGTGTCTTGGAGAGAGAGACAATTCATTTTTACAATATGTGAACATGAAGCATTTTGAAGCCCCCCCCCCCCCCTGAGTCAAAACACTACTACGTTTTTTCAGACGCTCATGACATATTTAGAGTACCCCATGCAGTGAAACCCTCTAAAAATGAAGTATATGTATGAAAAAATAAATACTATTTTATCACGGGTCAGTTTTTTGAAACATTGTTTAATGAACGTTGTGATCTTGAATTGCAGCCCTGTTATGTTTGTACAGGTATTTCCTGTTTCTTTTGATTTCGTAGCCGCGGCTTGTATTGATGTTCAGTCGTGATCCCCACACGATCAAAGGCAGAAGACGTCCCCTGAATTAACACAGTATTTTAAACAGAGGAATATATTGAGTATCATTTCTGATGGAAAATTGAAATATTTACAGAAATCTAATTTCTGAACTTGTTGTGTGTTTGACCAGAATGTGCTGCTGAAGTTGAATGGCTCCTCGAGATTTTTTCAGCCTTTTACATTTTCATAAAAAGTTTTTTGAAATTTGAAATATGAAAACGTTTCTCATATGCAGTAAGGCCTTTTTGTCTGGTCAGATATGAACTGGAGCCTTGTGGACGAAGCCGTTCCAGTGAGAAAATAAATAAAGTGCTACTGGGCTGCCGGAGAAAGGTTTGTCTGGAGAACAGTGATGAACCTTATCAGTTTGTGTGAATGTTAAGTTGATAGAAAGATGTATTTAGTTAGAATAAGAGGGGACTTTCCTGATCAACCGTTTCCTGTGCAGATAAAAGACAAAATAAAAGAGATTCTGTTGAAAAAAAACTAAAAAGAAAGTCTCAGTCGACATCCTGCATCTTATGACATTGCATTTCATGTCGTCTGTGGTTGAATTTCCTTGTAATGCTTTGTTGTGTGGTTTAGGACTTGTTACTTTTGCTTTTCTTTGGTGCAACATTACCACCATGACCCACATTGTGTCAAACACTTTTCACTTGAACTTTGAAATGGGAACAGGAGGTGAGAGGGAAGTTAAACAGCGCAGGCCTGTGCGGGGTTTTATAGGCCCGCTTTTAAGTTTCGGGTTAACTTGATTCTTGCTGGATTTAGGTGTTGATTGGTGTCTTTTTTTGGGGCACGTCTGCTGGCAGGAAGGGTTAGGGTTAGGGTTTCCTTGAACCGTCGACGTCTGCGGCTCCCTCTGCAGCAGTTGCCTGCCTCACCACAAGCCCCCTATTATCCCCTGGGGCAAGTGGAAAGCCCCGAGGGCAGCAGGGAAGGTGGTTTTGCCTTCACCTGAAGTAGTGCTGACAGGGTTGTGGTGCGTCGAGTTCCCCTCGGCTTTTTCTCAAGCAGTAGTGGTTTTGATAACAATACAGCGTTGAGTGTGGAAGCTTGAAATGACTGCTGTAAAAAAAAAAGAAGGAGATCATGTCAGTGAGCTGTGGCCCTGACCTCTCACCAACCCTGTGATGCAGACGGCTGACTAAACACATCATAGCGTGTCTCCAAGCAGAAGTGACCTCAATTCCTAGAGGTGAGTGATAGTGGGACAACACATGAAAAACCCCAGTTTATCTTCATATTTTTCTCTCCTCCCAACAATCACTGGAACTGGGGAAGCAGCACCTCATGAGGTCAGGATGAAATCATCCCCTGAGTTGCGTGAGCTCGGCCCGAACCGAAGCTTCAGCGTAGTGAAGCTGACACGCTGCATGCTGGAGTGACGCAGTCCCGCCTCTTTACGCACATGTAAAAGTTTCTGATTGAGAAATGCGCTTCCTGTGACCTCGCTGGCTTCCTGCACAGAGTGAATGTGAGAATATTGCTGCAAAAGCACGAGCACTGATTCAATTTAAATTGTATAAGAAAATACAGTTATATTGATAAATGTTCACTTAAGGCAGGAGAAGTAGAATGAATATGTGAAGATACAGTTTAAAAACTTTGCTTTTAATAAGGCAACTTGTACTTTCCAGTAAATTTTGGTGTATTAATGTTGCTCGGTTTTTAAATTGTCATTTAAATCAGTAGAATCACTGATCTTTCCACACTTATCCCCCTGATTAGTTCCTTAGAGGATGAATTTCTTCAATGGAGCTTTACAGGTTTCTTAAGGTACATTTTTAACAATGGAAATCATCACTGTCAAAGGGGGGGGGGGGGGGGGGCTGACCTCGGTGCTTGAATTTATTTCCATACATTTCTGAGACTATTTTCTAAATGTTGCAGGTTTATCTTCTTCAAGCGATTTAAATATATCACAAGTGTGACTGGTTTCCATGCACAAATGGAGAGGAAGGGCTTTTCAAGAGTCAAAAAAGGTTGAGTTCACATCTGTGACAATAAGTGGGCAACGTCCCAACATGTCTGTGCACTGAGCAGCCAAGTGGGGACGCTGACCACTTGTTGAATACAGAAGAAAAAAAAAAATGCACATGTGAAGAAAAAAAAGGAGGAAATTCTGGGAAATTTGGTTGCCTCACAAAGTGCACGTCATTTCCTCCTATGACAAATGTGTGGTTTCTGTCTTTTAAAAAAAGTTTTAAAGCGGTGTGATCATGACAAGTCCGCGCAATTTGCCTGAGATACAGAGGAGAGAATGAATGGTCATGTACAGAGAATGAGCTTTCAACAATTTATGGAACTGACAACAAGTAAGTTTGATTCAAATCTCTTCTTCTGAAATATCAACACTGCAATTAAACACTGTCACATCTTTTGTGGCCATTGTGCATGTTTTGGATATTTTTTGTGCTTGTTTCATATTCAATTCTAGTGCTTCACAGTCTTATACAGTTTGTTATACAGTTTGATATTTTTAAGTTTTACAGCCTTGCAGTGTGTTATAAACTTAGATATTCAAGATTTATTCCTGCATTAGTAAATCTGATCAGTTTGTAAAGTTTGGAGAATCTGACCTTTGTTTAAAGAGACAAGCAGGATGACAGGTCAGCATAAGTACACAAATTAAATATGTTAAATCTCAGAAGTGATACAACAGACCTGTCGTGTTCTTTCCTCGACTTGCTGGATGTTTTCCACTCTATTTTTACCTCCCCTGCTCGCCGCTTGTGGCTTTAACGCCAAAGTTCCCCTCGCTGGTGTGATGTAGGATCACGGTAACTGACCGGTTCCTTTCTCCTCAGCGCTTCTCCCTCTCCTGCTGGTTATGGCTGTTGATTCAACGAGGACTGTGGCAGCCAGCAGCAGCAACCAGCAGTGTGGGAATTCTCTGCAGCGGACTCTGAAGCTCACCAGACTCGCACAGAAGGAATCCGTCCTCCTCATCAAAACATATGTGAGTACGGGCCGCAAAAGTCCTGCAGTTTGTTTTGCTGTGTTAAAATCCCCATGTGCTCGTGCAGTGGTATATATAGCACATGGTGACTGTTCGTGTTCCTCTTTGAGCTAATTGAATGATCTTTTTCAGCAGAAGGCCGCTCAAGGGGAGATGTCGGAGCTCTTCTGCAAGGGGTTGGTCAACGACGTCCCTGACCCCAACATCTCCGGCCTGGAGCCCTCGGAGAGGATAGCGAGCATCTACACGCACCTCCAAACCTTCATGGCCCATTTCAAACGGGTGTATGAGCAGCAGACAGACCTGCAGCTACCGTCGAGCCCGCTGCTGGGCGAGCTCACCGTTGTCAGCGCCCGTAGCAGGGGCCTGGCCGCTCTCATAAACAGCTTCTACCAGAGCCTCTTCCCAAACCTGCCCATGCCCGAGCCGGCGGGGGGGCCCACGACCTTACCTCCGCCTCAGAACGTCTTCCAGCAGAAGGTCTACGGCTGCGCGGTCCTCAGAACCTACAAGGAGTTCCTGTCGAACGTCTCCCGAGAACTGAGAACCCTAAAGGGCAAAGTGTGCAGGAGGAGGATGGAGACAAACACCTTTCTCCTGAGGATGACCTAAGGCGGGCCTTAGACGGTCAGCTTCCAATAACACCTGTTCTCACCGGGTTTTGATAGAGACTTGTAAAGCAGTTTGAAGGTGGCTGGTACATCAGGGTGATTGATACTATTTATGGTATTTAATATTTATTTTCTTTTGTGTTCCCGATAAAATGGAGTCATGTTCCAAATCCATCTCTATGAAAGCCATGTATATTTAATACATTTGATGTTATATGAGGATCTATTTTTCTGATGTAAACTTATTTACTGCCTTACGGAATTATTAAAACACAAAATTTACAGCTGCACTTCTTTGTGATTGTTGATTTTCGAAGTGTTGTCGCACAATTTGAGCCACACAGCAACACAAGTGTCAGGAAAAAGGACCATCTCTAAAGAGTAAACAGATTTTCATGCTTTACACTTGTCTTCCCATTTGTTGAACTCATTTAAAGCGGCACTATATCTGTTTCTACATTATTACACAGCTCAGAGGAACAGTTTAACTCGTGTTTGAAGCGTGGCGTAGTGTTTCCTGCACAGAATCACTCCATCAAAAGGAGTTAAAAGAAAATCAGGAAGCTGCTGAGACGCTGACCGAGCTGATATCTGCTCAGAGTGACGCATGTGTTTGACACAAGGCTGCATCGGATAGGAAAGACTTCATGACACTGGCTGGACGTCTGGCCGGTCACAAGGTGCTGTCGAGAATACTGTACGTGTTAAACGCTCGCATCTTCATCGAGATGGAGATGGGAGCGTGTGAAGGGTTGGTCAGAAAAAGAGCAAAGTGGAAATGATGCAGAAACACCATCATTTCAGTTGATGAATAGCAGTGAGTAAACGTATCACATTTAAATCACAGACACTAGAAGTTTTTGTTGAAACGAAGTAATGCCAACTAAACTTTCCTGAAATCACAAGCTCTCAGGAAACTGGAAGTAGGTGGGGGATTCACTCTAGGTCATGAATCAAGTTCCTCGTTATAACTCTGCTTTATTTAAAGCACAAACACAGAGGGTACGTTAGGACAACGCCGATTCTCCAGTCTAGGTTATTTATTCCTTTTCACTTCAAAGGACCTGATCTGCCATCAGTCCTCAGCACATTACTATGAGAATGTGTTAACTTCTGATCAGCACAGGTCAGTAATATCATTTCTGAAGGGTGGAGGGATGCAACAAATCATTTGTCAATTGGACAATCAGCTTCTCACTGATCTGCCATCAGTCCTCAGCACAAATATCCTGATCTATATTTTTCATCATGACCCATGAATTATTCTCTGAGGAATCAAGGAAAATGTTGAAAAAAAAAATCCCTTAAAAACGACTATTCTCTGAGCCGTTTGCTTTTAACTTGCAGATGCAAGTGCTTTCGGGATTTATAGTAGGATCCAAACGTTTGAGGCCACTTCCCCATTTGTGGTTTCCCGCAGTTTAAAAAACAAAATGATATCATGTCCTTGGCTGTGACAAAACGTAGACATTCAAATAGTGAAGAACAAGGAAGAAAATGACTCAAAGTGTATCATGTTTAAAACCGCTGCGTCACAGATTTGACATAATCTGAAATTACACCCAAAAAGAATCAGGTTCAAGTTCATCACGCTTCAACTTCATCTTTTGTCCTGCAGAGGGCAGTACACTGCAGAGCTTGGCTGGAGTCTGACGTCACAGTGCATGAGCAGTGCTGCTGGCTATTTTCAATTCTCTGCATTTATGGCTCCACTAAACAAAACTAGACAACGTTTAGTTAACGTGTGAGTATTAAAGCAATAAACATCATGTATGCATTAACACAGAACAGGAACAGCAGGGGGAGTCAGTGCAGGCCAGTGGAACAGCAGATCTCCATGAAAGGAAAGGAGTATGGAAGATTAGGGGAACTGCCCCTGATCACACTTTTATAACTCACCTGCATTTATTATTTCTGTCTTTGCCCCTTCTCCATCCTGTAAAAGGATTTTGATTCCAGGGGGATTTCAGTTCTAAGAGTGTTTAAGGAATAGGAAGTAATTTGGAGTAATAGGATTAAAAATAGCTCTTGAAACTTCTGATATGAAGATATAAACGCTTTGCTCACAACTGTGTTAAATGTTGGAAAAATAAAAGGCTCTCGTAATTGTAGGATTTAAGAAAAAGAAATATCACGAGGGAGGATATTCTCTGAGACACCTTGTGTTGTGACTTCTCTGCATTCTTCAAGAAACAGTTCTAATTTTAAAATATTATAATTAGATCCTATATCAGTTCACACATTTAACTCAGTGTGCGGCTAGTTCCACAAGAGACTCGCCCTGCAGAGTGTGCACTGACTTTTCTGAGAACGCAAAGTGTGACCTGCTGAAAGTTCTTCGAACTAATCAGATTTTGCTGTTTGGCCTTTTTTTTATCTCGCATGAATTCACACTCCCGTTTCCTTTTTATCAGAAATGCACATCATCAAATAGAGTCAGGCCTGTTTTCATGTTTCTTTTTTATTGTGCAAATGTCGTGTGCATAGCAGGAGCTATGTTAAATATGCTGCAGTGTCAGCGTGAAGGCATTTCTTATTGTTGTCCTATTATTTCTAGACATATACATTTAAATACAAACCCTTTTATCCCTGATTATTGGGTGCTATTGATTAATGGCATTATCAGTTGTAGCATCCATCTTTGCATGCATAGTCGTTCTGTCTGTTACTCCAGACATGGATATTTGATTATTGCTTTGTCGAACTACAGGCCGGTTATTATATCATGTAGTGCCTCATATTATTGCTAAAAGTCAAAGAAAATAATCCTAAAACCTCCATAATATAATATATAATAATATATATATATTTTCTTTGGATCTGCATAGTTATTCAAACATGAGTAAGGCATAAAGTCAGTGGAAGCTCCAAACGTTGGTGAAGGAAACAGGCGAGAGCTGCTGTTATCATGAAAACAACGATGTGTGTCCTCAGAGTCTTCGCGTCACTTGCACAGGGTCGACGTGTCCATGTTCAAAAAGTGGATGTTCATTTTTGATTCGATTTCAAAGCCATGCAGCAGCTGCAACAAGAGTTTGACTTTAGTTCCACCACATCGTTCAACATGACACTTCAAACTATACTTCTATACATTGGAAATGGTATTATAGTGTATGTTCTGGATACCTACCTTGAGGAAATGCTCAAATGTGATCCCCTCATAGAATTCATCAGGCTCCTGTGTAAGACAAAGAGTTTACAGACACTGCGTCGACCAACTTGGATTTAAAACTTGTCATCTTATAGCTTACACACCATGTGACCCATTGAAATGCTGGCCACCTCCAACATGGCCGCATCGGCAATGCTTTTGGCCGTCTCCTTCTCCAAAGCCCCGCTCCGAGATAACAGCTCCTCCACCACCTGGACAGATGTAGAAATACAGCAGTTGAAATACTAGAAGGGCACTTAGTAGAGCGCACACTCCACCAAGGCCCGACAGTCCCCTATAACTAGAAGGAAATGGATTCTTCCTTGACCCACACTGCCTCTTTCCACCAGGTTTTGTGGAAATCCCTAGAGTTATTTCTGTGTAATCTTGCTCATAAACAAGAAAAAAAAAAACTCCTTAGCGGAAGTCATAACATTACTACATCGAGTTCTGTGACACTCCAATATCCGGGGGCTGGAGGAAATGACACCCCTCCCCCCTTCACTCATTATCTGCCAATCAAGTTCATTGCAGGAGGTCAGTTGACTCTTGAGCGTTGGAGTGTAGATGTCCGATAACACAGAAGTGGAGTTATATAAACACACTGTAAAACATGAAGAAGATGTTCTGCTTTGCTGAATCTGCATCTTAACGTATAATATGCATCAGGAAGATTTTCCCCAAACTTTGCACAAACATTCTTTTAATCAGTTAAGTTTATTTAAAAGTTTTAACAGGGCATGAGTGGAGCATTGTTTTCGGCTTACGTGTCTGTATTCCTCCAGGGTTATTGTCCCGTCGTTGTCTGTGTCGTGCATGTTGAATAAAACTGTGGAGGAAGAACACAACCATCAGCTGCGTCTCGGTCACAGAGAACGTCGGGCACGTGATTGTGTGGTTCGTGTTCAGACGCACATCTCAGCTTCTCCCTCCTGACGTTCTCACGCTGCTCCTCCGTCATGTGCAGAGACGGGGGCCTGAAATGGGACATGACCACCAGGAACTCCTCAAAGCCGATCTCCTGCACCGGGCCCTCGCCGTTCTGATGGTAGTTTCTGCAGAAATGCACGGTGGTCACATTAAAACCCTCGCGTCCACAGGAGAGATACGTTTCAGACTCAAAAGGTATGGTCACTGCACCTTCTGTCAAAGAAAGCCTCTACGATCTGCGCACGGATGGGGTTGCACGCAAGATCTGGGATGTCATTGAGGTGATCTCTCCTGAGGAAAGAAGGCTTTTAAAAGGAGTGTCACATGGTGTCACACCACACATCTACCGAGGTCACGTGCTACAGGCTGTTTGTGGCCCCAGGGAGCCTGTTAGGCAGGTTTCCATTTCAAAAGGTAAAAGGTTGAACAGCGAGCCAATTTATTAGGAAGTAGTTGCTTTAAAAAAAATAAAATGAAAATGAATTGCAAATTACACCACAAGGTCAACTTACCGCAGAGTTTCTTCATTGTGGCTCAGCTGTTTGAATCTTTTGTGCAGGACTCGGATCTTTCCAATTGAAACTGAAAGAAGCAACATTAGGTCTTATTCTTATTTGAGCGAATGAATCATTTTTACATTTTAAAGGTAATTTAAAGTGTGTTTAGGCAGAAATTGAATATAAAATAATCCTAGTTATGTTTTCACAAGTGTGTTTCATCTAATTTGTACGAATTGTTGATGTATTTACTCTTTATATTTACATAATGAGTTGGTCCGCTCTACGGAGGCCGCCATGTTTTTTTACAGTAACCCAGACAGGACAAACTTAAACTAAACCTTTTGAGTTTTTATTTCAACTGACAGGTTCTCTCTCATGTTTCCAAGGGGAGGGGGAGGGGGAGATGAGGGGGTTTTCAGGTGCAACATGCAACTTCACCACTAGGTGTCAATAACTCTACACACTGAAACTTTGACTATGCAATGTGGTTGATCTCAATGAACAAGCTCTTCAGGTTCAACCGGAAACTTTCGTGGCAACAGATTTGTATATTCATATTTATGTAAAGCATTCTGGTTTTGCCTGCTGCTATCCCCCGTCTCTGAAACGTACTCTCCTGTGAACTTGAATTATTCATCGGCGCTGCAGCAGTCAAGCAGCTTCAACTTGAGACACATAGAGAGGCTGGACATGTGTGTTTATATGATAAAGACAAACAAAAGGCCTGATCACCTTTCTGTTCAACACATGTGTCAGACACTGGAATTTCAGATAAAACTGGTTTAAACCTGTAATTCCACCGGTGAGCTCATGGTTTCCTGATGTCCTTTCAAACGTCAAACACACAATAACACTCACATCCCGTCTTCTCCGCCAGATCACCGTATTCTGGATGAGCGGACGCAGACTGGAGAGCACCCATTCCTCCTCGAGCCTCCCGATCCGTCACACCTGCGGACGGGACGCGTGACGCCGCAATGAGCCGCGAGTGTTGCTACTGGGGTCGGATCTCAGAGGATCGTGTTCCGGGGATCCTCCATCTCCACCGGGCTGTGAGGGAAACACGCGTCCGACAGCTGAGCTCCTCCGCCTCCTCCTCCTGCTTATTCTCCTCCTGCTCCTGCTCCTGTCCCTGCTCCTGCAGGTGCCATCCTCTCCGAACACCAGCGACCACTTCCTGGTGACGACACACCGCCACGGAAACAACAGGCTGCACTTTGAATTATTCATCCTCACTCTGTTTATTGTTGATATTTATTCAGAGGCTGCGAGTGTGTGTTTGTTTACTGTGTGTTTGTTGGCTGAGAGGAAAGATGAGGAGAGACACAAACATGCTTCTCAAATATCCGTGCACAGGATTAAATGACTGAGACTGAAGGGGATGTTGTTTCAGACGCTAAAGAAATATGAACTGTTTGAATTTGACATATTTTGACTTAAATTATGAGAATACCAATGAATTAGTTCCACAGGTGGGACCACCTGTATACCCTCATGTTGAGGCCACAGCAAAGAAAGACATTGTTTCCTCTAAACAATGTTTTAAATGCTGTCATTTTGTTGATACGTATGTTTCTCCCTGTTAATAGTTTCTTTCTGGTAGTTTTTCCTGACCCTTGTTGAGGGTTAAAAACAGTTATAAGCAATTATTCAAATGAACAACAATAACCTAAAATATGACCATACATATCTTTAACTAACATGACAGGCCACTAAAAACCAATGAATCATCAATTTCAAAGCCACCATTGTGAAAAAAATAATAACAGAAAAAAAGAGGGAACTGGAAACATCCCCCCTCCTGGGATGCAGCAGGAACATGGTACGGTCCAATTAGCAAACATGAGTATTTAAGCAGGTCTGACACAGGTGGACCTCCTTCTGCTGACCAGCCAGAGAACACAGCGTCAACCCACAGAACTGGTGCGTCAAAGAATCTGATTTAAATAAAGAATGTTACGCCGAATTTCTGCTAATAAAATTGAGTATCTTATATGAAACCGTGTCTGTGCGTAGTTATTTTTAAGTGATGAGCAAATTTTTTTTTAAATGAAACAAGAGTTGCCCCATGCTGGTTCAGTATGGCTGTAGAAGCAGCCGTCAGCTTCACACAGATTGTACGCATACAAAATCTAGCTTTTTAATTTGTGGACATTTTAATTTAATTAATTAGCGTAAAACTGTTCTCAGGGTTTTGGTAGTTGGTGTGTGAATATTTTATTGTGAATATTATATTTCATGTATGCACGTGCGCTGAAGGGTTAATCTGTTGGTGTGGAGTATTTGTTCTCTTGGGCTTGTCTTTCACTGTAGAGCACATGGCGTGTACCTCTGTATGAAACGTACTTCCTAAATGAAATGGTTTCACATCCTGTTGTCTTTATCAGGTGTATCAATGTTATTTTTACAAGGCCTCATCTCTTGGTCTTCAATTGTGGGGACGTGCAATATAATATCTGTTAGCATTTAAAATAAAACATTCATTATTTTAAAAACTGCAGTTACCCTGTTTATACATATGCATTCTGTATGGGTGGCTGTAAAGTTATTCTATTGGTGTAGAGTATTTATATTCATTTTTGTTCTGCATGTTTTACTGTAAAGCATCGGGAGTCTCTCTGTATGAAATTTACTGGTCTTCATCAGGTGTATCAATGTTTAAAGTATTTGTCTAAAAGTAGAGATAGCTGTATGATCAGTAGTAAATGTGGCCAGGCATTTTTTGTGATAATCAATCCATCTTTAATCATCCACCACGATCCTGCTCTCTCTAAAAGTTTCTTCTCTCTTGTCCCTCAGTGTCTTCGTCAATGTCTTACAACAGCACCAGTTCGTTTCCAGGATCTAAACTGGCCAGAGTGTCGGTCTGACAACAACTTTCATCACGCCTCTTCATGGTTTGATGCTTTCAAACAATGTGTCGCTGTTAGTTTGTGTGAGTGACAGCTTTAGTGTGAGCATTATATTGCATTTATGTGTGTGTGCCGTAACACCTAGGCTTTTGATCTGGAGTGTTTTCTATATTTTCTGTTTTACTGTAAAGCACATGGAGTCTGCCTCTGTATGAAATGTGCTACATAAATTTAGTTATATCAAATTGACCCTCTGAGGTGTTTGTCTAATTGTTAGAGAATGAACGTAATTCAGTTTGACTTTTTCTCCAAGGATTATAACAATGATTGAAGGCTCCATGAAAAGCTTCTAAACAGATCTTGAGGTGAGAATTTATAATTTTTTGAAGCTGTGGAGCGAACTGGGGGGGGGGGTTATTGTGGCCCATGCTGCCAAACTGACGTAGTGTTCCCCTTTTGCATTTTTTCTAGAAGTTGAAATAATTGTGGTGGTTAAAAGAAGTTGTCTCACATCTATGTGAGACATAAATGACGCCTTCCAGCTCCCAATGGCTTTGTTCCTTATTTTTTTTAATGCATTAAGTAATTACTTTATATGGTTACAAATGAAAGCTTAGTCAGTGGGTTAGACCATCAGGCGTGTTGCAACTCAAGTTATTGTGACATCAATTCTGGGGCGGGGGGGGGGGGGGTGCTGCTGTCTTAAAGTCAAAACATTTCAATCTCCAGATCAGTCAGCAGAAAAGGTTCAACCCAGTGAGTCACTGAAGAGCCTGAACTCAGAAAACCTATTGAGACACGACATGGAGGGTGTGTTGCATCCTCGCATCTTTTCCCCGGTATCATAAATGAGCTCATTGTCATTTGTCGTCGAGCCCAGTCAGCATTTGTAGAAACCATCATGTGATTCTATTCTAAGCCTGTTGTGTTTGTACAGACCTGCAAAGCGTGACGATGCAAATAAAGATGTGATCACAACAGTTCCTGGTGACTGAAAGGTTTTCATCCGTGATCTCTCCTCACCGACAACAGTCCTGGTTCGGCTTTGAGGGGAAACCTAGTCCTGAACATTTGGTCCCTGGAGTGATCAGAGTGACACAAACTAAATGATGTATTGATCAAAACTTTGTAGTGCTCACGTACACCACATGGTGGCAGCCTTTTCTCAAGAACAGGATGAGCATTGGTTCCTGAGTAAAGAAACATCAGTTACTCTTGGGCCAAGGTATAAAACTTCATGTGTAGCACTTGTGGTTCTATATTGTGTCATCCTCCCTGTTGATACAAAGTGTTCTCGTTTTCAGTAATGTATCAATGCACTCCCTTCTCTTAACTCTCCATTCATAAGCCTTTGTATGGGCTCTTATCAAATTACTGTAAGCTGATCCCAACCTTTCCTGTTTTCCATCCAGTCCTGAAGAACTGGTTTCATCGCTGCTGAGGCTGAATCAACAGGCTCATTAAACACAACTGAGCGGCTTAGAAAACAAGATGCCTATCAAACCATTTTCTCCTGGTACTGTATGTCGACCTACTTCTCTTTTACCTGCTGGCTGAATGAATGTCATTTTTCTGGGGCATCTTAGACAAAATGGTGATTTAAGTGCATCTTTATGTACATAGAGCACCTCCTTAAATTTGTCTTTCTCTACATGTGTACAAGGTTGATCTAAGAAATCCACTCGGAACGATTTCATGGAAATTAGGAGTTTTAAAGTTTAAGCGCTGAATGTAGTTTTCTCTCAGACGATTGGCAAATCTGAACGCCTCATTATGGCACCAGTCGATTATGAAGTCAATTAACGTGCAGTCGCAGAATGTCATGAGCACTGGGAAGTTTCCTTTAGGCTTTTTCAACTTGTTTCAACATAATTGGTCTGATTGGTCCCCCCCCCCCCCCCCCCCGTCCCTCCATCCCCTCAAGCCACAATCAACTGCTTGTGAGTCGTTTGTGTGCCACGATTGTGTGACTCTGATGAAATGAAACCTGCGTCAGAGCATTAGTCCTTAACCCATGACCAGACTAACAAGTGTGTGTGTGTGGGGGGGGGGCCTCAAGGTTTTGTTAACACTGTTGCTAACCCCTCCCCAAACAAACACTCCCACACTGAACTTGACCCCATGTGTCAGTCACTGGGTTGGCTTCACTTTTAATTACCAATATATAATAAATGAGCACAAAAAAGTCCAAAACAAACATTTTGATACAAGATAAATAAAAATACAGGGCACCTGGTGGATAAGGTACTTGAATGGTGCAATTTTGACCTACATTTTTAAATAAATAAAAATTCAAAACCAGTTTAACTGAGTCTCGAGGGGAATCTGTTCCCCAGGGTGAGAAATCCAGTCATCTACAGCCCGAAGTTAGTATTCTTCATAAGGCCTGATAATGTTGGATATTAAGACTATAGCCTGTCAGTGACAAGTAATGAAACAGAGAATATTTCAAATATAAAGCATGTACACACAGGAGATCCATCACTGTCTGTTAGGGGCCCACAGGGTCTGAGTCAGTGTCTGTTAGCAGCACCAGTTCATTTCCAGGATCTGACCTGGGCACAGTGTCCAGAGTCCAACCATTACTTTGTGTCTCATGGTTTGAACACTTCTACCAACATGTGACTGGACCTGGTGAGGTGTGGATAGGAATAGTTTCTGATGAACACGCTGTCACCTTGGAAGATCGTTCTCAGTTTTCTGTTTGCGTCACTGGTGTTTTTCTGTTGGATTTGATTTCCCCTCTGTCACGAGCTCGTCAAGTCAGAGCCGAGTCTCTGTGACATCCACCGCTCTGCAGTCGACAGGATGCTCGTCACATGGGGGTTTGATGTGATAACAGAGCGGGTATCTTGACAACCTGGTTTGCACTTTATCACCTTTCATTATTGTCATTCCCTCCATGAAGGTCTGAGCCTCCCTCCCTGTCAGTCCCTGAGACGATCGGGTGGAGCGGTGCTGACCTCACATTTCACAAAACATTCTGACTCGTCAACAACTGTAATTTGGCATTTGGGAAATAGGCTCTGTTGTCTGTTACCAACATTTTGTAGCCTGTGATGTGGACTAGCAGGTCATTCTTGACGTGTTGTGTGGATTTGTAGTAACTTGAATGTTCTATCAGTTTGAGTGTATCACCTGAACGTGTTTCTAATTCTTGCTAGTCTCCTATTAGCTTTTCTCTTCTACCTGTTGCAGAACATCCATTCAAGCTTTGCACAGTGTAGTATCGCCCCCTAGTGGAACTCTTTATTAGTGGCTTGATTCTACACAAGGCAAACAAATGCAGGATTTACCTAAAGTTGACACTACTCGATTCCCATCATAATTTTCATCATTGATGCACTTATTACCAGCCATTATAATGATCATTGCTACTATTAATTGGTTCTATCATTAATAACATCAATATATTTAAAGTTCCATTGTGTAAGATCTGGAGAAAAGGGATCTATTGGCAGAAATTGAATATAAAATAATCCTACTTAAGTTTATAAATCATCTAAATTGTGTGAATTGTTTGCTTTACCCTAGAATGGGCCCTTTGTATTTAAATACTTTATATTTACATTGGGAGCGGGTCCTCTCTTCAAAGGGCATCATGTTTTCTACAGAAGCCAAATGAAACACCTGAGTTTTTATGGCACCTGAAGGTTGTCTCAAAGTGTTTCTCTGTTATTAAGAGGTCTGGACCTTAAAGTACCTTGAGATGTTTGTTTTGATTTGGCGCTATGCAAATTGAATCCCAGATACTATACAGATGTGGGCTTCTTCTTACAATGATGCAGCACTTGTTGCCCTCTTGTGGCCCAGACAAAATGAATGTGAGCCTAAAGTGATCCACTTGTAAAATAGCAAATATGGCCCAAACATCCTTAAACAAATGTGGGGCCTTTTTGTTAACACATGCTGCTCTAGACAAGGTGTCATCTGGACTGAACCTAAAGTGGCCCATGGTAAATATGGCCCAAATTGCATAAAACAAATTCGGGCCCCTTTTGGTTGACATGAAGTATTGCTATAGCTTAGTTATGGCCCAGATAAACGGGAGTGGACTGCCCCAGTGCCATCATTTCATGTGGTGTCAGGGCCGGATCTGGGGATAAATGCCAAATCTGGAACAAAACTATTTCGCTATGTGGGAAGAAGTTGAATTAAATCATAAGAATCACAGGTTTTAACAGTGTGGTTACCACACCGTTACTGGCCCCTGGCCTTTCAGGGTAGAGGAGGATTTTACAGTGGCTGAAAGAGCCGGAGCAAATGAGACCATGCTCATTTATTTTCTCTGTGCAGAGGAATTGATGCGTCTGCTCCCACAGAATCAATCTGGTCTGAAAAAACAGCAATACATTTTCTTTTCTTTATCAGTCTCTGCCCTTGAGATGCTCTTTCTCATAAAATTGGCTCACTTGCTACGTCTGTGTGTTGTAAGCCATTACCGAGGGCACTACGTCTGGTGGCTGGGAATTGATTTGAATAAAGACTCTGCTTCAGAGGGAGAGAGAAGGGGGGCCAGAGTAAATAAGGAGGTGCAGGTTATATACAGACACACACAAAAAATAGGGGGCGGAATAAGCGTGGCCAAGGAGAGAGGGCAGCCTGAGCCTGCTTTGCATGCATGGGGGCTTGTGTGGGAGAGGGGAGCTGACAGGGCGCCGCAGTGCTGCCTCCAGCTCTCAGACAACAGCTGCTCAGGAAGAGGAGACGTCCTGAGGGTGCTGCGACATGTCTCGCTCTCTCTCTCCATCTCACTCCACCTGTCTGCCTCATCCTTTCACCGCACACACACACACCTTTCTCAATGCTGCACAAACACATACCCACACACAGGGACGCACACGATGGGGCGAGTGTGTTGTGAGATTCATAAGAAATTGGCAGGCTGCCTGTGCTCAAACAAAACACTCCAAAATAAACCATGAGGCTGAATTTCTGATGGAGTCTCTTGTTTGTTCATGTTATTCAGTAAGATGTTTATAAAGAGTAATTATCCGCAGTTTAATGGATATGAAATGGATATGAAATGTCCAAGCTGCTGATGAGACGTCTGAGCAGACGAGCGTCTGTCTTGACTTCAAAAACACTTCTTTCCCAAATTTGCATTAGTGTAATTTTACTAATTTTCTGTGTTTTCAGCTTTTGATCTATTTCCTTCAACAAAGAATAGAAAACCAATTTATGTTGAGTCATTTTATTCACAACCTGAGGAACACACACACACACACACACACTCAAACACACATACACACACACACTAACACTGAGGATTGTTTGATGTGACAGCTCCGGTTTTTATGAAAGTTTTCTTCCCCATTAAAGAGAGAATCGCTTCGAAGTTCCTCATCTCACATGAAAACTTGAGAGATCATTTAATTACCAACTAATCCAAATGAGTGCAGGACAAATTAATGAAGAGTCGCCCTGCATCGATACAGCAGACTGTACATTAATATCAACGGAGCTGAAACGAGAGTGAAAAGCCACTTTTTGTTTTGAGTATAGTTTTAATTACTTTCATGATTTGGAGGTGAAAACATCCAGAAAGGACAATCGGGGGGGATGAGAATTGAGTGAGAATAATCCTGTCATGAGGGACACTTGCTGAAAATACCCTCTGTCTGAGGCTAAAAGAAAAATGTAGAGAAAATGTATCTTGGTTTAAATTTAGCATCGAACAGTGAGGAGGAATTTCAACGCTGATTTAAACGTATTAGTCTGTCGCATTCAATACATCAGAAAAGTTGTTGCACTTCTTTTTCTCCCAGTTTGCTCTTGTATTGGTGGAATTAGAAAGGGACACAGAACTGTACCTTTTTCTTGTTGCCCTTGGTTTGTCAATAGAGAAAAGCAGGAGGGATTGCAGAGACATGGACGGGGCAGGGTTTGATCTCCAGACAGAGAGAAATCAATTTTCAAGCGGTACAAGCGGTTCAGACGCGGACAAAGACGAAGATAGGTTACACTAAGGGACAGTATGCTTGTTGGAAAAAGTTTTTAAGTGAAGTTTGGAATCATTAGTTATTAAAATCAAGGTAAAGGAAAGGTTATTTAACCTGTTATTTTCAACTGGAAATAGTAATATTCTTTCCTGTGTCAACTTCCTCCAGTGTCTCTGAGAGATCCCTCATCTTTCCCGGGGGTTAGATGGAAGATGTAATCCCTCAAGTGTGTCCTTGGTCGGTTCTGGGGTGTCGTCCCAGTTGGTCATGCCTCAGGACGTCTCAGAGCCGAGGAGCGTGGCCTTTTCCACCACCTCAGTCGGCTCCTCGCTCTGCGAAGGAGCGGTGATTCAGCGTCCAGGTTTTTCAGAATCACTGAAGCTCAGTCTAACAAGCAGACACCAGCCAGCTGGGGGGGGAAACCTCATTACAGCCGCTCCTACCTGTGCTCTCATTCTCTCTCTCTCACTATTCAACGAGGACGTGAACCAGGGCTGACGGTTTAATTGAGAGTTTTACTCTTTGGGCTCGGCTCTTGACTTTCGCCAACGCATTGTGATGCAAAGCCGCGCCAGCCAGTGGCCCTCACTGACCATCAATCTCCCTGCCCCCCCCCCCCCTCCTTTGCTCCACAATACGCCGCCGCTCTATGTGTGGCAGCTCCAAACCACCCAAATCTCCAACACTCCACTTCACATTGCAGTGAAGCCAACAGGAGAAAATCCTCCTCAAAGAGTAGAAATGCCTCCACACATGTCAGATGCCCCCCCATGTTCATTTACATCTGATTTGCTCAGTGTATTAAGACGGATAATGAGTTGAACTGACTGTTCCTGTTGTTGAGTTGATAAATCTTGATAACTGATAAACGATATCACTCTAGCCTCACTGAAAGAAGGTACATAATTTGAATTCCGATTTGCCCGGGGGCTTTCTGTGTGGAGGTCGCAAAGCTCTCGTGACCCTTGACCTCGAATATTGAATCTGTTCACGAGTGTATATTTCCTCGAGGCGTTGCTGAATGTCACGGGACCAAAAAAACATGTTATGCGAAGCTACCTTGACCTTTAACCTTCCTCCAACCCAATCATCTGTAAGCCCGAGTAAACCCTTGGGCTGAATTTGAAGAAATTACCTCCAGGCATTCATGCAATTTCATGTTCACAAAAAAAGAACGGATGAAGGACAGACGACCATAACACATCGTCAGCTCGGCATCTTAAAACTCATGGAATTAACCAAGGTATAATTAACTCTATAGTGACATTGAGCCAGAGTGAGCGTGTCTTAATTTGACCTAATTAAAACTTTCTATTGCGGTCTTCCTACTTGTGCTGGTGTGCATCCAGCAGACTCTTAACCTTACGGGAAGCCATGTCGCATGAAACATTGTCTGTCTGAAGGTCACGTCGCTGTTAAGCAGACTTCTCGTAACCAGTGTCCTCCAGTCACGCTCTGGGCTTTTAAGTGAAGTCTTGTTTATCTAAATACCAAATGCAGAAAACGTTTAATGTAGCTTGAGTGGCTGAAAATGGAGAGTTTCCAGAGATTTATTGGCAAGGGAATATAGATATTGAAAAGGTCATATGTGAGGAAGCTGTTATCCATATTGGTCCATTAGGAACCTTCTAGTTGTAGATATTATGGATTCAGGGCCACGCCTCTGACCTTACATGTAATCAAAGTCTGTAACCGACGTTATGGTATGTAGTTACGACCTCTAGGCTGTGAATGCCAACACATTAGCTTTGCCTTGACGTTAATTTAGGACATGGATGCTTTATCCTATTTATCCTCATAGACCAACCGGCGGGCTCGTTAGAAAGTCAAACAATCAGCCCAGACTTTGTGCAAGTCTACTGAGCTTAAATGTCAAAACAAGTCATCAACCCAGTGATTGATGCAAAATAAACCCCGAAAATAACAAGGAAATAAACATAGAATAATGATAACGCATCAAATTTTCCACCCGAAGTTATGGTACAGCTAAAGTAAAATGGCATATTGGATTTCACTGAGCAGATACAGTACGTGATGAGCATGGATTTTTATGGAAAGCAAGGACAGCTGAGGAGATGGAGAATATTGAGTAGATGAGGGGCGTTACAGAGGTGGTCGACTGTACACTGAAGATGAATATGTGATTATGTCCCCCTGACTTATTTAAAAAGAGACCACAGCTTTTTACCTTTCAGGTTGCTTATAAAATAATTCAGTCTTCCTCTGGTCTTATGATCAAGGGCATGCAAAAACAATCTGGGGGAAAAGAACAAAACAATTAAAACTTAAGAAAATCCTGGAAAAATCACCATAATTACCAGAGAATTAGGAAAATATACACCTCTAGGAAAAATATGGTATTTTTAATTGTCCCAAAAAAAACTCAGGAGAAAACACCTCCAATCTCAGAAAGACCCCCCAAAGTCTCAGAAAATGCTGTCACTTTAATGGTTGGTAAAAACCTGAAGGAGAATTTACTCCTAAGAACATGCATCTATTTATCCTCTGGGACACGAGACGTTGACCTGACAAGACTGGATCATGCAAACAGCTCCGGATCATGGTTACATGTTTAATAAATGCACGTGGGGACTCCTTCCTGCATTATTAACATCTTACAGGGCAGCACCACCACTCGGGCCAAACTCAGAACTGTTTGCTGCTCCGTGAGCAAACAGGGACTCTGGGATCTTTCACCAAGGTCAGATGACAGATGATTGTTGTTTATGAGCTTTGACTTAAATCATTGTTTCCTCCACCACTCTCTCCCACAGATGTAATCAAAGTGTTTGTTCGTGACGTACGCTGTCAGTCAGTCCTCAGGAGATGAATCTTAATGATGCCTGTTGAACCCCTGAAGTTTGTTTTCTTTTTACCAAGTGCTGTGTCATGGTCCAAGTGGCAGATTTAATACGTTCAGCAATAAATACTTTTGTTGCCGATTTTTAAAGCCATTTTTATTCCACTGCTACTGTGAAAATATGTTGTCGTATACAGTTAAAGAGGTGATCCATTTCCCCATAATCTATTTCATTACAATTTGATTTACAAACATAAAAGACCATCGTAGAAAAATAAACAATATAATTCATTGTATTATCAGTGTAACATCCCATTGCTCTTCTTAAACACGGGCTCACCGGGTTGTCTCGGTGTGAGCACCACTTGCTCTTTGTATCTGACCACACAAAGTAAACAACACACTCGTGTACGGCGACTTAAAAATGCACCGGCATGAGCCAAGGTCGGCGCCGTGTTAGTAATCACTCCCCAGACGTACCTGTCAGGAAGTTGAGTGGTTCTACAGGAATGTAGAAGCAACAAGGGTGCTGCGTTTCATATCTCAAACAAAAGCCACAGCGAAAACGTTATTGAACATTATTTATTCAGAACAAAGTATTACAAATATCCTAAATCATCGCTTTAATATATTCAGCGCTGGTTTAAACGGATATGACCTGAAGTTAACATCGTCTTTCTTCATCCTGATCGATTCCAACGCGTGCGTCTCCCCGAGGCCTCGAGACCAAGCTTCAAACGAGGTTCCACCGTTGAGGGAGTTTTACCCCGACTCCTTCTCTCCTTCCTGTTCCTCCCGTTTTTTTTGGTTGCACGTCGACGAGGGATCGTTCCGCAGGGAGGGCAGCTTTGTAGTTTGAAAGGGACTGTGAATGATATTCAAATCAAATGAGAAATAATCAGTATATTTTTATCTTCCTACTTTCCCAACTTTTCACGGCTTTAGACGCTGTGAAAGTGAAACCTGTCGTGAAGTTGAGAAACTTTTGGTTTCAATAAAAAGATGATAAATAGGTCTTTACTCTGGTTACTTCTTGGGGCCTTGAAAATGGATGTGTGCCCGGTTAATACTCGGCCTGTGGAGAACAGATGCTGCTTTGTATTCTCACCTGGAAGAAATTCTTGGACCGGCTACAGAGGGTGAAATTGTTTCAGCTAAAATATGCTGACTCGCTGAGAACAGTTGAGAAGAAACTCCTTTTCTCTCCCGGCACAGCGGCGAGGTCCCGCTGCGACCCAGCGTCTTTCTTCATGACCCCGGTGCTCCTCCATTTTCCTTCCATTTGCTCTCCTGTGTTCTGAGGACGGCTTGACGGTCAGTGCTAAGAAGGACGGCCTCCTCGAGCAGTTATATTCTGTTTCCTGCAGCTCAGTCTCTTTCCAGGTCTCTGCCTCACACTCAGAAAGTACCTGTTGTGTTGAGATGAGGGCCTGAGTCACGCTGTGCCGGGGCGCGGCACCGATCAGCCGATGCTCACCTGCTGCTTTACAGTCAAGGTCAGAGGATGTGAAGCCTGTGGCCTGATTGGCTGGGATCAGGGCGAGGCTGGTGAATTGTTATCGCACGGACACCAGCTTGTATTGGTTATTTCACCCTCCGCTGCGGACTACAGGGGTTTAGAGTTGTTTCTCTGTGATTCTCCTGCAGGGTGACCATCAATCAAACGTGACAGAAAGTGTCATATCCGTGGAAACAATTTTACTCCCCAGCAACATAGACGCTCCTTCATAAATTCTCCTTCGGAATATGGTTCCAGCGTCCTGGCCGTCAGTTGGCTCACATTCCTGCACAGCACGTGCTTCTGAAAGCAGATCGTCGGACTCCCAATATTTACAGAAACTTAATCAGACCTAACTTGATCAAAGTGTATTTGTCCTTGAAACTGGAAGCATGTTTCCAGCTGAAATTATGTTTGAGATTTACCATTTTCATCACTGTGAACCGAGCCCTGTCTTGGAAAGCTTGATATTTTGCATCTACTTTTAATTTCTTGATAGTTGCAATGATGGGTGGACGGATGATCTTTATTATTCCTAAAGGTTAATCAAATAATAAAATAACAATAAATTACAAAACACGTTTGCTTAATACTAAATAATCGATCATCAATTTCCTCTATGGAGGATCAATAAAGGTAAAACTTATATCTTCTTGAAGCTTGTTTCAAACCCTGTTGATGAGGCACGTGATCTGTACGACTGGAGTAATGCTCAAATTCACACACGACAGCTATGTGTGTTTTTTTTGGTTCACCCCAGGCTCGAGTGTGACTCAGGCAGCAATTTACAAATGTCAAAGCCCGAGAGAAAACTAACGAGTCCGACCTGAACCCAACAGTGTGATGTTTCGTCAGAAAAAAATCAAGTAGATTGCCGAGCAGACGTCACTTCAAAGTCTGGCTTGGTTCGGGTATCAACACTTTGTTTAAGGCATACGACTAGAGCGCACCACCCTGAAGGTCGTTGGTCTGCTCTCATTATATTTCCTATTTTATCCACACAAGTGAGGTTTCCCACCCAGGTGATGTCTTAGATGTGTATAATGTCACACACTTTCAACTTAACAACACTCCTGAACAATCATCTCTGGTCACCTCAGTGTGTATATGCAAACTATGGGATGCAGAAAACCAGAGGAATCGGGTCTGGGACCTTCGCTGTCATTGCCGTCTGACATCTGTCGGGTTCTTGCCGCAAATACAGATTTTTAATTGTTGATCAGGGTCATTATCATTGAGTCACAGACTGTGACGCTGGCAGTGGATCCATAATAAAGTAGCAGTTGGGTAATCAATCACACTGAGTCGGGCAGCAGCACTTGACTCGTGACGTCTAAACTCCAGAAGCGCGACAGCCCCATAAACACGTCTCTGCCGCTTTGAAGCTTTTCCAAATTAGTTTCAAGAAGAAGCTTCAAGGAGAAATTTGCAGCGATCCTCAAATCACAGCTCTCTTTGGAAAAACTGTCAAACTCCTCACATCCCCACTCCTCCAGAAAAGAAAGTTTATAGAACAGGTTTATGTTTTTATCACTACATGCATTTTATTAGACGAGAACACAGAATTATAAAACTTATATTTATTTATAAAAAATGCAAAAATTGTAAAGTACCTTTTTACAATTCAGGCCACACTTTCACACTTTTACCATGTATCAGTCCTGCTCACTACTGCATGTCTTTAATAATTCTACCTGATTACAGCTCTGCTCAGGTCCATGTTAGGTGGCGCCATAATGAGATTTACATGAGATCACAACACCATGTTCAAATAAGCAGAATAAGAAATAGAACATTTACTTTTCGATGCTTTATCTCATTATTTCACTCCACCAGTCTGTTGTCCCAACTATCATTTAATGTGGCTCATATTGTGCCCATTGAGAGTTGCACTGAATGTTATTCATGAATCGACTGCCATTGCACATCTGCTGCTTCGTCAGATCACATTTTAGAAAGTTACGTCTGAACAGATGGAACATTATCAACATGGGAAGAAAAGAGTGTCTGTTTGTGTCCCTACAAACCAAAACCACTAACTCTGCGATCATTCATTATTCATTCGGCAGTTCACTCCTGCAGGATGTTAAACTATTGGACAAACTATTCCATAATGCAATGTGTAGGGAGCAGTTGTTTGTCACATACAAAGATGTTTGTTTGTGTCTACAGAGCCGAGTCCAAATGGTCTTAGACTTGTGGATTCATCAGAGGTCGCCTGTGCGTCTATGTCAACCAATCAAGTTGCTGTCTACTAAAGGTGATCAGTGTATTGTTTTCATGAATAGTGTTAATTCTTGAGTTGTGGCCAAAAACTAATTCTGTGTGATCACTGTGACCTTTGACCTTTTTACCACAATAATCAAATCGTATCTCTCTCGAGTCTCGGTGAACATTTATGTTGAACTGTTCCTGAGTCTGTCGTTGTCCTGTAGATATCATGTTACTGACAGTGGCACAGACCTGAGTTCAGAGTGACGTTTGACCAACAAAACAGAATCCATACATGTCTGGAGTCAAGGATGAAGGCAAAGTTTTAAGAAATTCCACTGAGTCTTTGCATTTAGGAGAATGGGATGGACAGACGGACGGACAACTCAAAAACATTATACATCCGGCCACATCTGCCCGTCTCTGGCACGGATGAACAACTTGATGGCTGCCAGATATGAGGAATCACCTAAGTAGTGTGACATTGCTTTGATCTTACCAAATGACATAGTACAGTCCTCTGTATATAATTTACCCCATACTGTGCAGTGCATGGTCCACAGACCAAAGCAGGACACGGAACCGTCTGAGATGATAAACCAAGACCAAGAGTTGTTGTGCATTATCCTGCCTACCGTTGTCTATAGTTAGAGACTCTTCTAGTCTACACATAAAACCACGTTGTACTGTTTTGTGACAATCTGTTTAAGCAACAGCTAGAAAGTTTGACACCTGTGACATTGCGTCACATCGGTATGATATTAAAAGGGAAATTCAGATGGTGGAGTGTTGTTAAGAGTGTTGTGCTGCTGTGTGTCTGCCGCCCAGTCAAACAGGTGGAGGATTTCCTCCACAGTGACGGCTCTGTTTTCTCCACACGGTGTCAATTTGCGTCTGTTTTTAGTTTTCCAAGAAAAGCCGAGAGATGGTCCGTGCGACCGTGCAGCTGCAGCAGATTGTAGGTTGAGAAGCAGCGGGTCCTTTCATATACATCAGGTTTCAGTCTGGATTAACACCTGCTGCTGGGTGAGACAGGTCTCTTTGTGGCATATTTAATGGGGCTCATGAATAATTTGTCATTTCTTTCCTCAAGGAGATGAATTCTTTCAGATAAAAGCAGACATGCAGGAGCGTGTCTGAAAGAAGAAAATAATAAATATTCTGTGTCATCAGAATTAGAAATGCTTTGTTGGCCAAACTAATTTGTTTAATGATTTCCCTCAAGTATCATGAAATAAGTGAGGAGGATATAATATCTCATGATAACTCACGCATTGGCTGCACCGCATTAACACTGGAGCGGCCGTCTAACTACTCACCTAATGCATTTAAATGAACGCCATGGCTAGTGTGGACATATCAGTGCAGGAATTATACATTCACATCCAGCGATGAGAGGCTGAAAGTTTAATTCAACTAATGCAGGTAATTTTTCCCCGTTAACCTTCCTCTGGTTGGTTAATAAGCTACGTGTTCAGCAGCAGACGCCAGGATCAAGGTCGGGTCCTGTTTCCCAATTTGGTAAAAAGGACACAATGTCACCGACAGGATGTGTCAACGTGTTTGTCTGAGGCTCGACAACTGGAGAAATGTAACATTGTTGAAAATACCGATGACATTTCGCGTCATAGCTGTGTAAACACCTGAAGCTGAAGGGCAAGTGTTGAATCCAGAAAACAGAAGACGACACAAATACAGACGAGGAGAGCTTCTCAACACTTCAATGAGAAAAACAGGCAGGGTGAAAAAAAACAAGGGAATAGAAGACTGAGCAAAAGAGAACAGACTAAACACACAAAGTAAACCAGACTCAGGATGGGACAAGTAATCAGCATGGAGGGAAAGCCGACGATGACGGGAAGCAAAGATAAAGAGGCCGAACGAGGGAAGAAGCTCCAAAGTCAACGTGAAATCAAGAACTCAAAGAGCAAACAAAGATAGAAATCCAAAAAGCAAACAGATGTAAATTTGTTTGACGGAGCTCCGACAATGGGGCTGAATCGTGACAGTAGAAAGGTTCAAGCTAAGTTTAGTAAATCAGGTTGTTGGTTTGAATCCCTGTTTAACCTGGGCCCCGTCCAAAGACGTGGGAATTGTCCATCATGCACACACATTTGAGTCTAACAGAAGCTGCAGCTTGTGGAAATCCAGTCATATATTTCATCTGAATGGTGTGATTTTATTTGATGGGTAGCTGTGGAGATAAATGTGCAAACTTCCTTATCAGTTTAATTCTGCAGTAAGGCACCAGCGTATAGGGACAGAGCAGAATTTGTCCCTACGCTTGTGTAGAGCAGAATTTGAATTTTTTCTGAATATCTCATTGGACTTTTAAGTACATCTGGCGTAGGTGACTAAAAGCCAGTTTGGAGCCGTCATCCCCACATGAGGAATATAAACCAGCCAGAGGTATTTCATAATAATCAAGCGTGTAGAGGGGCTGCGGTGGCAGCGAAGCAACCAGCACCTGTAAACATGACAGATGGACTGGGGGGGGGCAGTGACCCCCGCGCTTGTTTGGAGGGGAACCGCACTAATGTGGCAGGAAACGGATATTTTGAGAGACAGTTTTTGATTGAATTAGTGGGCCGAGCCGAGGCAGGAAGCAGACAGCACCGACTGGTTTTGCTTCCAGCATCGATAACATCAGCACTGCATCAGACGCTCTGCACTTCATCCCCGTGTTTGTAGATCTCTGTTGTCGCCCTCAGAGTTTCTCATTATTGTGTTTTCCTATAGGGGATTTTTAATTAGTAATTTAATGCTGATGAATGCGTCCATTGAGGACGATCAGGTGGTTCCGTCCAAAGGAATAAGTGTTGTGTGCTTTATGAGGACAAATGGAAAGCACCTCTTCACAGAAAGTGGAAATTAAATAGAGGATCTTTGCATTGTAATTTTCTTCTCTTGATTTTGATCTTAGATTGCTTCTGCATCGATGGTCTCATCTGTCACGAGTCTAAAGCTTGTGATTTCAGGGGGGGAGAAAATGGAGAATCAGAATTGGCTGCATCACTCTGACTCTGGTTTTTCATCGCTTCAAAATAAACAATGCTTTCTTTTTTCTTTCTTTTATCAGCCGAGTCTTGAAACTTTAATGTCCTCGTTTCAAGTCACTTTCAGAAATGACCCAAAAAAACATCGTCCTCAGGTCGTTTGAACACGACACAAGATGTGAAACCCAGCTACGCACATGCAACCTACATGATAGCAACACGCACATCTGCATGGATTACATGAGCGACCGCTCTCGGAAAACTAATCTCCCTATGCGATGTCTGGGATAACGTAGAGGAGATTAATACGGCAATGGTGTTGAAATACCAGGCTATTCATAAGCAGTGTTTTAATAGCCCTGATGTATCTAAATCACACGGCCGCTGTCTGCACATAAATCTTGCAATGCCACGCATTAATTGGCATCGGTGGTACGGGAGGAATATAATCACATGCAGGATGCGTGGTTGCAATCTATGGGATGTTTGGACAAGCGAACGTGAGCGCGAGAGCAGTTTAAGGATTTACATTTTAAAGTTAGTGAGATATGCTAAAGGTAGAAAGAAGGGATGCAGCAGATGGAAGGGGCCGATGGAGTAAAGCCGTGAAAAGCAAAAAGAAAAGGGGGAACTAAAGAGGAAATTATTGAGGGAGAGACAGATGTAATGGGTTGTTCAGGATTGAGTTTCACCATTGTTATTCATAGAATTGCATGCTCGGATTAGAAGAGGTTTCACATTCTCATGGCTTGAAATTACAACAACGATGGTTCAGAGAGATCGGGAAGGATTTTGGGGGAAAAGAGCTGTCACTGGCAAGGAGCTGGATGGATTTAGGGAATAAGATAAGTATATTTTAATTCAATTAAATCTTTCTGTCACATTTTTTACTTTGGTTTCTGAAATGCAACTTGTATTTCTTTGAGTTTTTTTTTGTAAGTAGAAGTGGGGACAGCCTGGAAACACTAGGGGAGAAGAGATTAACCCAAAGTACCTGGACCACATTCAAACCCGTGTCACAGCTTCATGGTTTGTATTTCAGCCCAGTGAGCAGCCAGGACACAATAATCTCTTCCCTCACACACTTCCCCTGGAAATAAAAAAAATAAAACACTGTCATCATCAGCTGCCCGGAGCAAACACACTTCTACAAATCCACTGACAGTTAAATCGTGTTTAATGCATCTTTAATGATTTCTTAATTCTTTAATGATCCTTCTCCTGACGCACGATTGACGTCTCAATATTTGACCCTGTGAAGCGAGCTCATTCCAGAGGGAGGATGTGTTATTGTGGACATTTGAAATCCAGTATTTGCATTGAAAAGGTTTTTAGTTTGGAGTAAATCTGTCTCTGTTGGCTGCAAAGTATCTCAGAGGAGAGGTAACGGCAGCTCTGTTCGTTTGTAAAAGAAACATTTGAGCTTTTTATCCTCACGTTTCTGCACCTCCACCTCAGCCCGGCTCTCAGAAACAAATCTCGGTATCAATCAAACACGGTCTCGCTACTTCTGAAGCCACTGATCGGTGGTGGAGTCGACCCGGGGACTTATGAGAGCGAGTCTGTAAATCTCAAACGCAGACAGATAATCTTCACTGACCACCTCCACTGGCAAAGCATCTGATCCCCCCCCCCCCCCCCCCCCATCCCCACCACCGCCGCCACCGCCACCTCCCCCTTGCGGGTACCGATGGCCGGCGTCCTATCAGGAGCAGTCCTTGTCCGGAGGCATGTTCCAGATATCAGAGAGCAGGGGACAGTGGCAGATGAGAAGGGCTGGGAGGAGCTGAATATACACTGAACTCAATAATAGGGAATTTGCTGAACAAAACACTGCATATGTGAGAAACCTTAGAACACATGTAAGTACTAGTGCATGAACATAAATCATGATTCAAGAGCTGAACGAGCTACTTTTGAATATTGACCAGAACATGTTGGTGTCTCTGCAGAGAACTATTATCCTTCCTGGCAAATGGCCAATGGAGAAAATGCTTTATTGACATAGTTAAACTTAGATCCAGAGAAATGTGATTTTACTTTGCAAAAAAATACAAAGGCCCCAAAAATGTCCTGGAGTAGAATTTAAATCCACAGTTTTTCTCCGAGTCTGCGGCAAATATAAATAAATTTATACGCGAAAACAGCAACTGAAGACTTGGCTCTAAATCGAACACATAAAAAACATTCATGCATAAATACATAAACGCATGAATAAATGAAACTATAAATTTACTCCAGTCTTCCTCTAAAGTGATCTTCCTACAAATAAGTGTTCATCCTGACGCCCCAGCTCGATTCCCGGCTGATGCATCGCCCTCCAGTTCGTGGAGTAACGACGTCTCATCTGTGGACGCGTGTGCATCTGCTTCATCCCCGCGCCTGCTGGCTGCACCGCCGCTGTCGGGATTTCCCATCCTGCCTCGCTGTGGTAATTGAAACTTTGCAGGTGTGAGGCTCGGTGCACTGGGACTTCATTAGCAAAGAGAGAGATTTTACCTGACCCATTTTCCTGAGAGCCGGAGAGCTACGCGGAAGCTTCTCTGACATCCCAACTGACGCTTTGACGGAGAAGAGGAAAAGGCAATTAATTGAATGCTTTGGCATGTTTGATCCGCAAGAGAAAGTCCCCGGGGTAAGACCTGGAGTCCTGGAGGTGTGAAAGGCCAACGTCTGTCCGACTGGTGATCAATCGAGTTTAAAAACCATGTTAAACTCACGTTACTGCTTCTTATATCGAGGGACATTTGGTGTTGTTTGTTCTCCAAAAACAAAACAGACACAGATGCAGATCCTTCCGAGATCTCCCTGCTGATGGATTAATGCAGATGAGCGATGGAATCGTCTAGTTCGGAAATCACCTCGCTGCTCGAGCTGACTGTCCGCTCGCCGGCAGGCATGAGCGGAATATCAAGTGTTACACAGAGACGGGGAATCTCCGCCTCTCTTGTGTGGATAGCATCTTATGAAATTGAAATCAAGGAAGCAGTTCAGGTATTTTCTTGCTATTTGAATGTCGTGAATACATCAGAACTCCACTGACGGGATGAATCGAGTCGCTGTTTATCGGCAGAGAGGAATAAATTGACAATGCAAATATTGAACGCCTCGGCCTTATCTTGCAATGTCAAAGAAAAATTGATTGAAAAAGAAAAATGCTGGATACGTCCCTTTGTCCCTTTTTTATAGACGGCCTATGCCGATCTTTGCCAAAATGCATGACTGTGCAGCACCTGATGAAACCACATTTAAATCTGTGAGATCCAAACATTTACAGGCCCCTTAATATGCTGGATTTCTCTAATCATGGGCTCTGCAAAATTGGTGAAGATATGCACACGAGCCCTGACATAACCCTTGATTGCCCGGATGTGAGTCAATGTTTAGTGGGTTCTTCTTTGTCCCATGTCTCGTCCTCCCCGAGTTCCATAGAAATCCATTTAGTGTTTTTTGCGTAAAACCTGCTGACAAACAAACCGAAGCACGGGGGTGACAACATAACCTCCTTGGTAGAGGTTCTCCACCTGGGTGGATGTAACCTGATAAGATTTCCACTAACTGAATAACTGGAGTTATCATTTTATTGCAGAGGGGAATAAATCAATTGACAACGACCTTGGGGCTCGATCTTACACCAGTGCAAAGCCACTGGGGACTCAAGAGCTCAAGTATATTCACTATCTAAATAACATGCACGCTGGGAAGGAAAATTACAGAATGCAAAAATAGCAAAGACACCTGTGTGGTGCTTGGAGGTGGAGTGACAAGAAGCCGTAACTCATCACGGAGAGGAGAGACACATCAAAGAAGTCGATTTCATTTGTTGCTCTGGTTCATGTGAAGAAGGACAACACTCTATGACAGCATGTCGTGGAGATAGAGCTGTTCTTATTACAGGTGTGTTTGCGAGCTCCAAAAAAATAATATGATTAACTGAAAATCACCCATTTTCAGACAGGAACTGTCAACGGTGACTAACATCTGAGGCTTGTTACTTGTTTTGCGAGGCGATGCTGCCGCCTCCTCCTCCTCCTCTTCCTCCTCCTCCCCCTCTTCCTCCTCTATGTTCTGCAGCCATGTGTCCAAACCTTAATGAGTCGGGAGTTGACAGCACGGCTCTGCAGACATAACGGGTCACGAGGAGATTATTTCACTCTGTGTCGACCAGGGAGGCAGATTTTTAATTCATCCCAAATCTCCATACTCAATTTGCATTTCAAAAGCCAGCAATCCTATAATTTCCATGAAATTGGGTGTCTATTAGAGGATGACTTGGATACATGGAATACAGGAGTCACTCCAATAGGATTGTGACTTGGAGAATATCACGCATGGGAAATTACCCTGCAGATTATTGACGCGCATTTTTGTTTTTTAAACTATTAAGCAACTTTATCTTCCAAGTAGTCATAACCAATAGATTTTCAGACAAATGAATATTTAAACATCCTGATATTGTCTTTTTCACAACCATCTAATCAAAGCCGGGGGCTCTGTGCTGCAGAGCTGGAAACTATTAGATACAGAGAGAGAAAAAATAAACATCTCATCTGTTGTTTTCGTTGCATTCTGTTTTTTTTGCAGGAGCCTTCGGTGGCTTGATTACGGTTTTAATAGACACTGAAATATTATACACAGCATAATGTTATATTGCCTTTTACTTCTGTTGCCCTGGGATCTGAGTCCATTATGTAACTCCTCATTCTGCTCAGACGGATCATGCTCTCAATTTCCCTGGGCAAGGCGGAAATATTTTGTGACCTAATTCTGAGCTGGTGGATCTACGTGTGTAGGTAAACTTTCATGTGTCAGTTCTTGGCTGCAGAAAATAGGAGCAAAATAAAGATTTGGCATGGACAGGAAACTGACGGCACCGTTCGAGTTTTCAGAAAAAACAAGTGTATGATAATCAACCAGATGAACTGTCTGTAATATCACTGTCCCAGGAGCTTCAGATCAGATCTTATCTTTTTTTGGATTTCTTTGTTTCTCGCATGAAATGACCTCTCCCGAGAGTTCCTCTTTCTTTCCCTCCGAGACACTGTCTCCACAAAACTGCTCCGAGAGGTCACAGATTTAGTTCACCCCTGTGTCTTGTCACATTGCATTTCATTTAACGCGTGATATTGTTGAGTGTTAAAAGTATTTCGGATCCATCTTTTAACTCCTGTCAGGGACGGTTGTGTCCAATCATCTGTCTTGCTATTGTAAAGTCTAATGTCCCTCAAGTATTTTTTTTTAAGGCATCTGGTGCTATTCTTCCTCATGATCTCCTGGTGCTATTAGCTTAGCATTTGGCCTTTAAGAAACTCAAGTAGGGTAAAATCCTCCTTTAACCATTTCATTGGTAATGCTGCTCTGGCAGTGTCAGTTCCAGAAATTAAAAAATTAACAAATAATCTCAGCATTCAAAATATTACCATTAGGTTAAGTTCCCACTTTGGCTTTCGTGCTAATGTGCGATGCCAGCTATCAACGTAATGCTAAGGGGACACACATGGAATATAAAACACACAACCAAACAAACACAAACCAGGTTCACCTTGGCCTCCTGTTTTTTCAATTAAAGTGATTTGATTGGCTGGTGTCTCTGTTTAAGTATTTGTTTTAATATGATTGGATTGGCTGATGCCTTCACTGCAACTATGGAAAGTTGAGATCTGCCCAACATCAACCGTACGCAGCGCAACAAAAGACACAAGGACGTTTGGCAGCACAAGCAAATCAAGGATATTAAAATGATAATGTCAGAAAATCAAATATGGACTTCTTCACGTTTCCATAAGGTGCATATAGTGCACATGTTGGATTAAGACACTTGGTTTTAAATTTATTGTAAATGTCCAGACCCTCCCCACTCCTATTTAAAACAAAAATCTTATCACAAAAGATTTGGATTCATAAGTGATTTGTCTAAAAGGAGACCAGCTCCCCTTTTAAAAGCTCAGACATGTTTTCTAAGGCTTGTGAGTGGATTTGTGGGCGTTTGTTTATGCTGGAGACCATGATGTCACAGTGAAATTAAGTATATGTCCCTTTCACCTCCCGCTGTGACTTTGCCTTGTGTCTCCCTCTGTGTCTCCCCTTCAACTAACCCTCAAAGTATGAGCTGACCAACCGTCTCCTCACGTTCCTTCATACTTAGCATAGTAACAGGACTGAGGGTGTCGTGAATCTGATCTGTCTCCCAAGAGGAAGGTGATAATGCCATTTCCTGAAACATGGCGCCATGATTAATCTGGGCCACATTTTTCGTCTGTTGTCTTAACTGGTTCAGCTGAAGAAAAGTTAAGAGAAACAATCCCATTTGTTGTTGACGTTTTTCAAGGCCTGTTTGGTGGATAAAGCACTGATGACGAAAGATAAGAGAGCAAACGGGAAACATGAATCGATCGAAGGGCAGAGGATGGTGGAGAGAGATTTGAAAACAGCGACAGTTCCAGGAGAGGGAGTTTCTGCTTCATAGACAGAAGAGGTTAATTAAAAAGAGGAGGTTAATCAAAACACACAATAACATCTTCGTGGAGACCCCCCCCCCCCCATGTTTGAATCTAAACAATGTTTCATTTTCCATTTAAATCCCTGTGACGAAGACGAGGGACGCTGAGATCGAAAAACAAAGACTGCTTCGCTGAAGAAAGATAAAAGAAAGCTAAAGTACGCAAAAAATTAAAATTAAATCTCTTAGTTTGAAAGGTCATCCGTAGCTGCAAACCTTTCTCTCATGACAAAGCTCTCCATCTATTGCTGTCAGAGCTTCTCCTCCTCTAACGTGTTTTGAGACAAACCATCAGAACCGCACCTGAGGGCAGAGGAGTCGCAGGTGTTTCTGTTAACATCAGTCAGAGACCTGGAGGAAAATATCAGGGGGAAAGAAGTCATCACAGTCCGAAGACCACATTCTCTATAAGGAATGGGCTTTATAATGGTTTTGGTTGTTTTCCTGGTGTCGAGACCAAAAAAACGAGGGTTTGTTGTTCATGTTGCAGCAAGAAAATAACATCAACCTCATCCTTGTTATACAGGGACGTCAACTTTAGCCTGTTTTCCTCGATGATATCTGATGAGTGAAACTTTGAAGTCAGTGTCCTTCAGAGAGAGTTCTTGTCTCTTGATGAGATCTGCATGGAGAGGACGTGATCACTGATTATGATAAGAGGTTAAATCAAATATGGGGAGCGTCCTTGTCTGGCCAAACAGCCGAGCCAGCCACAGCACTGAGCGACGGAGGGATCCTCGTAACCTCAGAGGGCAGATTCATGTTTTATGACTCATTTAATCATTAAAGTGAAACAATTCAAAGATCATTTTGAATCATCATTTAAAAGCTTTTTGATTGAAACGTAGCCTTCAGCTTCCTTTTGGTTCTTTAAGTTGCTCAAAACAGGAAATTGAATATGCTGAGTCAGAAATGATTTAAGTCAATGCCCATAAAAGACAACATTTCATGCTGGAAAAAAGAAGTTGCCCCGATGCTTCATAACAGTTTTTTTTAGGTTGAAGGAGGTTTTGCTGCAGATTTGCTTCGATGATTTAAAATAGATTTATCTGAAGGATCATCCTGCAGGTGAAAACACACTCAAGTCTTTCAGGTACAAGAAGAGTCCAAATATCAGATGGCTTATGACTTTAATATTTTATATTGTGTTTGCGGTCAAATTCAAACGCTAATGCTCAACAAACATTTTGCGTCAGGAATGTAGCATGAAGGCAAATAGCTGACAGATGACAGGGTCCCTGTCATGGATAGACCAGTACCCCCACCCCCTGTGAAAACCAATACAGGAGCTGTATCTATTCAACATTACAATTCTTTAGGTTTTTAATATGCAGTGGAGCTATACCAGAATATACTATTCAAAGCTAAGCTCAATGAAAGCTAGTGTTTTGAGTGCATGTGTGTTTGATGTACACTATTATCACACAATGGAAATGGAGGACCTGCTCTCAGCGGGAACTTCTAAAACCTAATGGAATGGTTCATGAATTCTTCAAAAACACAAAAATAATTCCACCATTTATTTCTTTACTTTTTTGAATAAATTTTAGAAAGTTTAATTAGCAGAGGAAGATTGAAGTTGCAGTTTAATTTGACTAGGAAATACTAGTAATCTTGTAATCTTCACAGATTATACACGGATTACAAATTACTAAAGGTGAGATCTGTACAGTCTTGAGTTTCCTCACATCTTCACATCTGTAATAACAAATAACAATAATCTCTGCCCCCTCAGTTCTGTCCCTCTGCAGCGGCTTGGTTCCACCTCAGCACACCGTGAGGCTAGAGTGACGTACGACCGGAGCCCAGTTTCCTGATCCCTGGGAGCATTGGACCAAACACTGCTGTTGCTCTCCCTGCAGGTCACGAGGCTGCAGCCACTCAGAGGTGGGTCACCACTCTGGAGACCTGGCGACGAGCTTGAGTGAGCCAGAGAAGTTCAAGTTCATTATGCCACTGAGACCCACGGCTGTAAGGTGTCCAGTCTGAGAGGACTCCTTGACCCACCCTGAACTGAGATAAACACACAAGAACACACAAGAGGAAAGATAGAGCTCAGCTGCTTTTGGACCTTTTAAAATACTCTTTAACAGTTTTTGTGAATTGACAAATTGACATCATCTACAAGTCTTTGGCAATCCCTTTCCACTGCTATAGTCATATTGACTCTCATATGCTTTTGTTATATTTACCTTTTTTATGACCCGATTACCAGAACTCCTTGCACACCAGCTCTTAATTCTTAAATGATAAATCCCTTTCCTCTATAGTCCCATTAGTATGGCAGGTTGTTGCCTCCAATGCTGTCTTGTATCTAGCCTGGACCTGTGTGTTTTATCCCCCCTTGTTTCTGCTTGTTCACTTAGTCATGACATCGACTCAGTACATTTTACTTTAAGTGCTTTCCCTATCAGTTGTGCTTTAGGGTCCACACCTTGCCAAGATTGTGACACAGATACTGTCACACACTAACAAAGGCTGCTGACGTCCAAAGTAACTTTTACAGTTTTGCTCTGGTGGAAATTGAGGCCAACGCACAACGCTCTTTTCCTGTTATCTGGCTACAGGGCCAATGTTGTAGAAATATTATTTGTGTGTATGTGTGTGTGTGTGTGTGTGTACAGATATCTTTGTGAGGACGATTTTGAGCCCTCAACCTACAGAGTGCGGACATTTTGGGATAGTGAGGACATCTCGTCCGGTCCTCACTTTCGAACCCGCTTTAGATTGGTTGTTTTGGGGTTCATACTTGGTTTTATGGTTAGGATTAGAACTAGGTTTAAATTGGGGTGACAAGTCCCCTGATCCACTCCTGACCTTCATACATTATATTGGAATTCACAGTGTTTCGTGTTCACTTTCAGGAAGAAGAACTGCAATTGAAACTCTGACACCAAATCACACAGAGGTGACTTCACTCTCAGTTCCAGTTGGGCCATGATCTGGCAGTTCTCGAGAAAAACAAAACATTGGATCATAAGTTTTGCTCCGTTTTAGATGGAACTTTCAAAAAAGAGGAACAAGGAAAAAGTTGCAAAACTGACAAAAAAATTACATCACATCATCCTTTTGATGCGTATAAGCAACCGGGAGGAAGTTTCCCAAAGTGCTGATGTCTATCAAAATTTCAATTACAGCTTTCAATTTTCTATTTATTGAAAAGTGCAGTCGAGCTCATTTATATGCAACATTATCAAATACTATTCAAAGAAGGGAATTGCATTTTACTGCATGGAGAGCGGCCGAGAGACGGGGATCAAAAGTGTGATTAAATGGGAGGAGAGGGGGTTTATAAGAAGACGGCCTTTTGTGTCCTGTCCACATAACGTCAACAACTTTAAATCAGCCTCCATCCATCCTGTGCTCGTCAGACAGCGTCTCGTCTGAAATACGCCACACACTTAATTTCTACATTTCCTCCCCAGGACCAATCTGTAAGTGCATAAGGGTGGGTGTCGGGCAATAGGGGGTTTGTTCTAATAAAACTCATCAGCCTGGAAAAGCATCGTATCCGAACGCCGTCCCTGCAGTTTGCTGTCGTCACGTTGGACATCTTGACAGGAGGAAAGCAGTTTACCGCAGCTTCCTGGGTCGTAGCAGCCAATTCAAATTGGATTGGGAGCATCTGCTGCTTCATTAAGAAATTCCGCCAGAGGAGGTTCATTCTGTGAAATGAAGAAGCACCAGAGCTTATCTTGCAGAAATGTCTTTCTAAACAAAGACTGGTTTGTTTCAGTTCAGTTGTTCCTCAGCAAATACGTTGTGTCCTCGAGGCTCTATTCACATATTCATTGCATTTCCAATCTGATAAAACATTTGTAAAGCCTCCGTTTCCCGCAGTGTTTACATCTGCTTGTGTGTTTTTTTCTTATTTTCATTTCCTACTGCGAGATGATAGTAAATCTGCCCCATGCTCGTGATGTGCATGTACATCCTCGTGCATGCAGACAATACATAGAACCACCGGTGATCTTTTAACCCCGCCTGCCAAAATCCAATTCGACACAGCTCGGGGTCACCTTCTTCATTTTCCAAAGGATGACCTCCAGCGTGTCATCTGCGCCCCGTGTTTATGATTGGCCGTCTGCTGACTCCACGAAAGAGCCGCGTGACACGAGGGCAAAGAGGATGAACAGGCCGGCGACCGAGCCGCTGCAAAGAAACCATCTGCTTGAGACAATGCTGACTCTGCAAAATCAAATCAAAGAGCTGGTACCTCCTCACAAACACACTCCTCAGATTAACTTCTGGAAAAATAAAGGGAAAATCTGAATCTTGGCTTGAAGATTAACTTACAATTAGATTTAAATCGACATTTCCGTACACGCGGTCCATTTCCTGAAAGCTGCTGAGATCTGTTTGATCAAGTGCAGACCAGAACGTGTTGACATGCTCCCAGGATGATCAAACACTTTGCCTTAATATTTCCACCAGTGACTGCACAGCCACAACTGGGGGGTGGGGGGTGGGGGGATAAAACAGCTTCATTACACCAGAGGCAACCGAGCCTAAGAACTGTAAAATTGGTCACAGAAATGGTATTGATCTGGTATTTCAAAGCGCTGCTGTGACCAGACTCGTAATGCTCCTCTAGTTAATGCTCCCGCTCTGCTCTGTCTTTAAGCCACTCCGCGAGATATCAAGTTGCAGGGTGTATTAATTAATTAGCAAAAGTTAAATTCCACCAAGGACAAGGGACTTTGGGTTTACACATAGAAACCGTGATAACATTGCCCAATTTACGAGCTTGTCAGCGAAGGAGAACACGTTTGCCAAGATTAAAAGTTTCCACCACCGATCCTGAGTCATGCATCGGTAAATGTAAGGTACATGGGCCTGCCCATTCAGAGCAGGGTGACCTTGTCAGAAGCAGGAGTGGTCCTTACCCACAACCACCTGGGTCGCGGGCTAATGAAATGGGAGATGGGGAGGATGAGCCAGTGCGACCAGCTTGTGCAAGACAATGACTGATTGTCTGGGGAATGCTACCCAACATAATGCATTACCCCCACGTAATAGACTTTAGTGCAGGACAAGATCCCCAGAGGACGAACAAGGTCACGGGTTTTTGGGGAAGAAAGCGACGCGAGTGTACGAAGGTTTGTTTCATGACCGGGCGGACAAAAGAAGTGGAAAACACATGGGTCCCTTATCCTTAACCCTGCTTAGCAGCTTGAATAGAAAAAACACGTCTACCTGCTTCTCACGAAAACAAGCCTGACCTTCTATTCAAGAGCGTCTCCGAGGCTGTGATATTTAATTTCCTGGGGAATATCAATCTTTACAGGATTGCTGAAGATATTTTTCTGAACAAAAAAGAATGCATACAGACATAACTGAATTCCTGCCATTTGATTAGTCCATCAGGAAATATGGTGGCCAAAGCTGCTCCTGACATTTAATGAGCCCCGCTGACCGAGTCTGGCTTGAGTCTCTGGGCAAACGACAGCATATTTAGAGCCATCACCCATCAAGCATCTGTCAGTCCGCTGTGCCTCTTACCCTGATGGATGCTCACCCCCTGGTGTAAAGTGAGGAGCGAGCCATCCGACCACAGTGTCACCAGCGGTGGTTAATGACCCGCTCGAGGGCTTCAATGACGAAAGTGAGAGCGAAAGTTTTGACCAGTAACACCAGTCCACAAGGAGCGTGAAGAAATGGTACAACAACTAAATATAATTATCGAAGGTCAGGGGGTATCCACTTCAAAGTCAGGTCCAGATAGAGAAGTTCTCCTCAAGCAAAGACCTGAGACGTTACATCCCAGCACCATAATCTTAGATGTTACATATTAGTATTGTCAACACCTGACTGTCTAATCAAAGAAGGTATAACACCATAATATATTACAGTTTTCACATTGAACTACATGGAGGGATTATAATCAAGTAGTCTAATAAGAAATGTCAAATAAAAAACTAAATACATAAAGTTTAAAATTATGAATTAAATAAACGGTTTAATTTAAGTGTAACTTTTTTTTCTTTTTGTTAAAAACTCACTGTGGAAAGTCACTATTCTTACTTTTCTTTGCCTTCACGTTTTTTATTCATTCACACACACACACACACACACACACAAACACACATCGATTCAACCTTCGCCTCCCGTTTAGTTTGAATCTGAGTGATTGAAGAGTCGAACAAAACTCTCACTTCCTGTGGCGAAGCAAATGGGCAAGCCTGGTTTCGCCTGGAACTCAACTTCTGTAAACTTTGACATTCGCCTGCAGTCGTGATGCGGGTCTGCCCACCGACCCACTGGTCTGATTGGCTGAGCGGCGTCATGTGAGATGATTTTATAAAACCCATGCAGTTGGTCTGTTGGCTGCAAAGGCAGAGAAAAGGTGCACCTGTTGAAATTGGTTGTCTGTGTAAAACCTTCTCCTGCAGCACTGAGGCGTATCCTGGCATTTAATCCTGGGATTAGTCCGTGGCACATTAAATCGAGCAGGAGGTGGATTCCTGTATTTATTTCTATGAAGTAAAAGCCAGACAACTCTGTGTGTGTGTGCTCGTGATGGATGTGCACTTAATACTCATTCTTGGTGAAGGTTATTAGCTGTTATAAATGTTTCACTGCTCGATGCGGTGGGTTATGAAGATAGACAGCCGCCCACTCGTATCCAATAACTTGTCTCGCTGGTAAAATGTTTATCAACAGGAATGATGTGTGCCCTCCTTTGCTCGTTGTGAGGGAGGCAGACATTACGCTTCGGCAGCGACCCATGAGGAAAGAACATTGGTGATGTTTTAGTCTTATTGTCAAACTCTATAAACGTGGAGGAGGAGGATTCAAGTTTTACTAGAAGGTGACGAGAAAGAATCTGTCTTAAGTCATCTGTAAAATGAGCTGAGATCTTTAACCCCTGTTTGGTGAAACCTGTGACTGTCCCGGGAATGAAGAGCAGGAGTTCTCACTGGATATTGGAGTTAAATAGGAAAACGATTTCCACTCACACAGAATGTCAGATATAAGTCATATTCTTTCCATTTAAATGAGAACAAGGTCACAGAAGTGGAGGCGGACCAGTTTAAAGATTACATTTTCTACTGATGAGTTATTCATACGAGTGAAATATGAGTATGAGATTTATTAACCGAGCTGGGAGGCGGCTCTTCCGTACCCAGGTATTCCCTCCTCATGTTTCCCCCGACGTGTGTCTCGCGTCAGGGCCTTGCTATTGAACATGAAGGTCTCCTTAGAGCTGTTTTCCACCTGTCAGGATGTGTTTAGGTCTGCTGGCGAGGCAGCTGCCATGTTCTCCTGATTGCCGGATTAAAGGGACGAGAGTAAGGATGCCGGCCGAGAGAGATAGCATCGACACTCGGTAACAACATGGTGGCAGCTGATGGGTGAGGCGCGGTGACTTCTTCATTTCTTTCCCGCCAGACTGCCCCAATGTATGAAACGTTGATTGGACAGAGGAGACGGGAAGGGAGCACACTCGACCCTGTCAGATTCCAATTCAGCAGGGAGGCCAGACGTCTGGCACAGTGACATGAAGCCCCACGAGCACATCGCTCCCTTCAAATGGTTCAAAAAACATGTGTGTGTGTGTGTGTGTGATTCTTTAAACTGCTGGTAAATGATATTTGATACTATTTACTGAATTGACTCTTAAGGCGTTTTATTAATACACACATCAGGTGCAGGAATAAGCATTTAAAGAAGCATAGATGCAGTATAGTCATTGTGTTGAACCATAGACTGTTTATAGACGTGGGAAGATGTGTCTCCACTTTCCAGAGCCAAAGTATATTCTTACAAATTTTTATACAATCAGAAAAAAAATCATCTGAGTTATCCTTTATAAACAGAAAGTTTGTATTCATCTGTAATAGATACTTATACTGTAGGTTATTTTTGGACCAATAATGTAGATTATCTAAATGAATAAATTGTATATTTCTATACTTAAGTAAGACCTCAATGTGTTTCTAGACTGAGGTGAAATGTTTTCTCTTCTTTGCAGAGAAGTTCGACGTCGTCCATATGGCCATCAACCAATCACAGCTCTGGATTTTAAAGGTTGTATCAGATATCCACGCCGCACCTTCGTCAGTCCTCAGACAGGCCTCGGGCGGTCAGAGATAATCAGAAGGGCGCAGCGTGATGTCCTCGTTAGGTTTTAATACATCACTTGAATACGTGATGATTTAAGAATTCAATTAGAACTCCTGGCCGCTCTTCTCGCCCCCGTTAAGAAATGAAATACGTCACTAATGGTTACGAAGATTCGCGATTAATGTTTCATCGGGATGCCAGGGAGTTGTCGCAGTCGCTGTTATTGACAAATCGGGCCATCTGCCGCGGCAACAGGTAATTCAGGGAATCCATCAGAATCTCAGAATGATACAGAAACACGGCAGACGCCCAAATGTCTGGTTGGTCTGTTCTCTGACAAACAGCCAGAAGTTTAATTCCTGCACTTCAGATTTTGTTGCGGTCGGGTCTGAGGTCTCCCAGCAGTGGCGACAGAAAAAACAACAACGACATGAATAAAACATTCAAGAGCTGAATTTTTTACATCTAATTTTCATTGAACCCTATGTTCTAAAGCATGATAACATCCTAACCTTCCTCATTGAATCGGACCCCTGGGTTCACGTATGAGCGGGGGGTGGGGGGTGGGGGGGCAGCCTGACCCCCGGCGAGGACAAATTAGTATTAGTTAGTTGTCCGAGCCGGTACTCGTGGTGCATCTGAATTGCGATAAAGGCTTTGTTCCATCAAATATTCATGAATGGCCGTGCATTACAGCCCGTGACGTACGCCAGCCGATGTCTAATTGCCAATTACACCTGCAGCTCTCGGAGCACGATGGTGAAAAGTGATAGTGAGCGCAACAACACAAAAGAAGCCACTGTCGGGTTCGGTTCTTAATGCGTTTTCTCATTAAAAAACACCTGGACAATAAAATTAATAAATATCATGATAATGGTGTTTTGAATGACGGTGAAGGATAGTGTTGTGAGAAGGTGAGTGCGGGAAGGTGACCTCAGGAGGAATTACATAGAGAGCGCCCCGGCCAGGAAAAACACCAGCCATGGCTACTGGGAGATAAAACATCTATACTGACATTTTAACAGCCGGCTTTATACTGGTGAAACAAGTAACACATAACCCTCACTCAGTGGAAACCTTCATGTGTGTGCATCCAGGACAATTTTAAACCCTATACTTCATGAGTACTCCTCGGCCAATGGGCAGTTAAAACGTGCCCTTAAATTAAGAGTACCCTTACATGTATCCTGGACAAGAAGCTGGTTGTCTTAACATGACCACAATATAAAAAAGTATACAACTCATGGATGAACTGGATAGAAAATTGTGTTCTAAGTCAAAAGACAAGGTCACTGTGATCTCACAAATCACATAGTGACCTTGACTTTTCAAATGTTCACTTGGACCCAAAGATGAACCAATTAGTATTATGTGGTTGGAGGTCAAAGGTCAAGGTCACGATAACCTCACATATTACCAACAACCACAGAGAGTTTCATTAAATCATGTACAGGACTCAAAGTGATGATCTGATTTGAATTTGGAGGTCAAAGCCCGTCTTGCTCCATGAACGTGTTCTCTGGAGAACACTGTGAGAATTCTTTCAAATTTGGCAAAAAACGTTGATCAATGATCAAGGTCACTTTGACCTTGGAAAATATTTGTTTAGTCTCATGGACAGGATATCTCGTATCTAACTTTGGGTCATTTGTTCAGTTTGATCAGTCGTCATTTGGACTCAGTGATGAATTAGAATCAGATTGCAGGGGTCAAAGGTCACTGTGCCCAGCTATGAATCAAACTGATCTGGTTGTCAGAGGTACATAATTCCAGTTGTTCAGGTTTTCTCCCTGTGAGACATCTGTATATGCAGAGGGATCCCTCCTGTTTTGCTCTCCCTAACGTTTCCTCCCTTTTCAGGTTAACGCACAGTTTTTTTCACCTCGTTTGATTTCTCATTTTGACGGATCGCTCAGTCACAAGTGAATCACAGTGATAACTCAAACCTCTCTTTGAGCCGAGCTTCTTAACGGCCAGATGAAGTGAAAGGGTGCAAGGAAATAAAACAATAAATATCTGAGACATTTCCTTTGTACACATCGGGACGCTGTTTCAATTCTGAGCACATAAAAGCTCTCCGTGGTGTAACCTTGTATCGTCAATTAGAAAATCCCAAGTGAATCCTTCACGGTAACCTGTTTGGATGTGGTGCCATTGATGAGATGTTTGGAACTCCTTTATGCGCCGCTATTTTAATAGATTGCTTTTTCCGTGCAGGGTAAACACTGTAGGTTTAAAAACAAAACAACTGACCTGTGTTTCCTTAAGATAAAGATGAATCTCATCAGCAGAGCGTTTGATAGACTCCGCCTCAACACTTGCAAAGAAGTGGACTGAACAGCATCTGAATAGCAAGTAGAGGTGCCTGTAAGACGCCAATTCATACACATCCAATGAGATGTGTAATCACCTCCAACATATTTCACAACAGGAGATGCAAAGACTGTGACTGTGGCTTAGATCAAACCAGTTTTCAGACTAAAGGGAAACGTCTAAATTAATTAACTGCACAGAGCCGTCCTCTTCTTTTACCGGGTGAAAGTAACTGGAGTTTCAGCTCAGTTCTTAACAGTAGCAGAATCACGGAATGTATATATATTATTAGCCTTATTCAATTATAAGCCTGTATTTGACCAGATTATTCCCTTTGAGATCGGACAAACACACAGATAAATAACATTGAAACTTGATCATATTAAACAGCTGCACACAGACGACCTGGGCTCAAGAGATTTTACCAAAGTTTTTAAATGATTCGATGTTACAAGGTGCTAAAGCTGTAAAGCAGTATGTAAATATTTCAATGCTCTAGGTGTTAAAAACCTTAAAGTTTTCATTTCCAATTCAGTCCTGACCTTGGGAACAACAAATTGTAAAAAGGTGCAAAGAACGAACATTATATCTTCAATGATTCTAGTTTAGAAGAGAAGATAAACAGGTAGGAATGTCCCTATCTGCCAACATGGAGAAGGCAGGGTGTATAACATATACTACAGCCAGCCACCAGGGGGCAATCAAGATGATTTGGCTTCACTTTCAGGGATCTGTCCCGTTGTCCGTCTTCATATCCATTCTAAGGGTGAGACTGACTTCAAACAAAGACAGTGTCCTCACTATGGTACGTTTCCAACAGATTAATTTGAGTCTCTATAAACTCTTCTCATTTCTCTCTCCACAACTCCACAAAAAACTGAAATTATGAGCCATGCTATGCTCTCTCTTTTTTTGTCTCTCTGCTCAACAGGTCGGCTCGTGTCACAAATGCTACCATGGAAACAAGGCTCTCTTTGGCCTGGGGGTAAAGTTGCTAACTCTCAAAGCTTAGAAATAACTTTATATTTAGTCCTTTCTGTGAGACTTGTAAAAGATGTGTAAGAGCAAATAACAGTATCCTCGTGAAATCAGCCACAGCCAACAGATACTCTTTATTTGATATCACAGTCTTAAAGTGCAGCTTCACTGATCCTGTTCTGGTAAATGATCCTCACCAGGTTGACCTTGTTTGTCTGTGACTGCGGACATGGGGAGGAATTTACAACAGTTTTCCTCAACCTCCCGGACGACAGCAGCCGTGGGTTTGATGTCTCTTCCCTCCCTGTACTTTCAGGTCGATTGCCTCTGTGGACGCCCCTCCGCCCCCCCACAATGTTTAATTTGATGATGAGAGGATGGATGTCAGGACCGAGCTCCTCTCCAGCGGTAGAAGCCCCCAAGCTGGGATGGTCTCGCTCTCTTTGACTCCCCCCCCCCCCCCAATGAATGACCGCCATGTCTTCTTTTGAACCCTGGGAGGCTTGTATAGTGTTAGCTCTATACTTATAGTTGCAACTGCACAGGCTTCCATAGCAACACAGAGGTGACTCACACTTCTCTTATCTCGTGAAATATTGGCTGGTTTGAGTTTGACAGTTTCTAAAAGTGACTCAGACATTTTTCTGCACAGCAGGAGGAGTAAAAGTTTGGCATTTTGTTTTGTAAATGATTGTGTAATAAAATACATTTGCTTTGAGTTAAAGAGGCTGTGTTGGTTTTAATAATCTTTTAAGTGATGAAATGTTTAATAAAAGCCCTGAGTTGTGTCGTCATTTAAAAGCAGTGCAAGTGTATTCATAGGCTTACAGCAACATCAGGACAAAAAGCGATTCAAACAACATCGCCTGGCTACACAATTACTGGATATCTATGCTTCTCCTCACCGTGTGGCTCCAGAGTTTTGTAGTCTGCGTTAAAATGATTAAAGTCTTAGAATCTGAGTCATCACAATGCCATCATACTGCCGAAGAGAAAGAACAAAGCCTGCCATTCAGGTTTTAAGTAGTGTGCCTGTGTGAGCACGGAGCCAGCGGGGGGGCTCAGGTGTGGCAGAAAGAGACAATTCCCTCACATTCAGAGGGGAATAGACCTGTCAGTCCCGTAAACCCTTCGAAGAACCAACCGGTGGAACCACATGCAGCGCTCTCAGCCCTCGTCACACACTTATCTGACGTGTACCAGGGTGGAGAGATACCAAAGCGGGGGGGAATCATTATGCGAGATGCAAGGGGAGTCTTCTGGGGGAATTGGGGAATGTTTGTGTTTTCAGAGGGGTTGACTGTGTTGTTGATTCGGATGCACCGCAGTGAACACACATCCCATTTCAGCCTCGGAGTCGTGGAAACACAAACCTGAGGGTGTGTGCTGCTGCTTTGTTTTGGGGTTTAAATAAAGTCTGCAGTCTGTAGCTCTCTCTCTTGTCTCACTCGCTCCTCGGGATATTTGTGATGAGCAAATTCAGATTTATCCTCTAAGCCACAGTCACTTTTTTGAAAGACATTTTTGTCTCATATCTACAATAAATCTGTGGCCTTAACGAGAGTCATGGAAGAAAAGAAAACTGCATCGTTCCCCTGGGAAATCCTGCCTGCAGGGATGAGTGAGCAACAAGCTAGTTTGCTCTGGGTTGTGTGCTGCATTCCAACTCCTCTGAGTAGTTCAGGTCATTTCTTCACATTAATAAGTCCCGGCATCAATACTGTATTAAAGGAATTGATTGACATTTTTGCGAAATATGCTTATTGACTTTCTTGTAGAGAAATGGATGAGAAGATTGACACTTGTGTCCGCAGGGTAAATATGAAGCCATTATAAAAGACCACGATGCTGACGCCCAAATGGCTCTAAAGCACCATATACCGTAAATATAGCCCCAAAAAATGATCAGCTTAGCTTTGATCTTGTCTTTGTTGGTGGGTTGTCGCTGATGAGTCAACATCTCAAATCCACAAATTCAATTTTATATTCTGCATTTGATTGAATTTTTGTTTGCTCGTGAACCGTTAATGCTCCAAATGAACTAGCCCTAGGCTTAAGTTAATTTAGTTTCAGACATCCAAATGTGGTTGTCTACTGTCAATATTGAGGCCAAACTAAAAGCCGAAAATTGAAATGGTCTGTATCCATATGATGACCACTAAAAGTGCTTTACACTACCCTTTTTTCCATCCATCCATTCACACCCATTCATACAGTGCATCTACGTGCAGCACCTTCTCTACCACACGCCATGCATGCTCTGTCTGCACTGTCGGGGGCCACTGGGGGTTCAGTGTCTTGCCCAAGGACACTTGGGATCATACTGCCAACCTTTGGTTAGAGGACAACCCGCTCTACCTCCTGAGCCACAGTCGCCAAAACAGATAAGTAACTTGGCTCAAGAGCATCACCTGTTGCTGCATTCACACTTTCCTGCGGCATTAAACGCTGCCAGCCGACTCTCTGTATTATGATCCAACAGGCTTTTGACTTGGAGAAAATCTCATTACAGGTTTTGAGTATGTGTGTAAGTGTGTAAGTGTGTGTGTGTGTGTGTGTGTGTGTGTGTGTGTGTTTGTGTGTGTGTGTGTGAGAGAGAGAGAGGGAGTGAGTGAGTGAGTGAGAGAGAGAGAGAGAGAGAGAGAGAGAGGTGTGTGTTAGAGAGAGAGAGAACATCAGTGTCTCCTGCAGCGTGCCGTCTGTATCAGATGAGAAGGGGGGGGGGTCATCTAGGAATCCCTTCAATCTGCTCTCAAGGAAAAATCCCACTAAAATCTCCACATAGAATTTTCTCTCTCGCTCTCTTTCTCTCTCTGGATAGAATCAGCTCCTGCGCGCTGCTGCTTCATTTTCCTTTTCATCGATTCTCTCTTTTCTATTTTTTTTTAAGAAGATGCCGAAACGTGATAGAAAAGTGATGCAGAGAAGATCGGGAATCGACCGTTCGACAGCGCAAGACTGGCAGTAGGAATCAATCATCGATTTGTTGCAAATATATTTTTACTTCATCTAATATATTTAAATTATTTTTACCGTTATTTTCTGTTTACCTCGTGGGATTAAGATTTTTTATATACGAGCTAATCGAGGCGTAACGGGTCAGTGAAGACATCATCACCGACAGAGTGGAGCTCTGCGCATCAGGCTGCACGAGAGCAAAAAGTTTTTAAGATGTCATTTTTATAAGATCGCTTGTTCACTTCACGTCCTGCTCCCTGTACGCTGCTGCAGGCTATGCATTGAAAACCAGAGGCGATTCACAATATTCACTGTTGATCAAACACGAAGGAGATCTTCTTTTCTTTTTTTGGACGATATCATAACACGCGACGAGGGGGTGAAGAGTGTTTATCCGTGTTTGAGCTCGAACTCTTCTTTTAAATCGAGGACAGTAGCAAAGCGTCTCTGCTTCAAACTCTGGAGAGCCTGGCTATATGAAGATCGCCACACAGTTGTTGGTTTCCCCTCGCAGAAATGCCAGTGCGTGCTGTGACCACCAGGTTCATGTACAAGGGACTTTGCACTATTCCAGACATCCTCACCTACCGGACTCCTGTAATCCTGCCTGAGGATGAGGTGGAAGGTGAGTCTTTGTCGGTTGGATGGACAGTTGGATGGATGTTACGTCTGTTGGATTCTCGGTCTATCGGATGGATGGTGGGTCAGTTGGTCGGCTGGTTGGTTTGTTGATTGGTTAGATGGATGGTTGGATGGATGGTTCGTCGGGTGGTTGGATGGTTGCAAGTTGTGAGTGACTTGCAGCGTCAGAATCCAAGGTCCGGCTCGTGAACCGGTTCAGGACCCTGGAGAGATCCTGCCAGTGTGCGCTTCTTTTCCTCATCCACACATCTTGGTGCACTGAGGGCTATGGGTCTACTTCAGTATTAAATTACATATGTTCCACCTCATGGTGAGAGTTCACATATTCCATAATATTCAGCACATTCTGCTTTTTATGCTTTATGGTCACTGATCTATCTCTTCACCTGTCTCTGTTTTATTTTTAAATTTCTATTTCAGTTCAAAATTTCACATAATTCCCAAAGAATGCAATAACTAATAGCTAACAAAACGCATCTACTGGTTCCCCATGCATGACACGTTGTCTTAACTTTGTGCTTTTAGACAGAACGAACATAAAGCTGTAATATGGCACCTGTGAGACCTGATTTCACCTGGTGTCCCTCCCTGTAGGTGATTTGTTTCAGAAAGACGAGGCTTCAAATTGGTCCTACAAAAAAGAACAGCCTCAAATGGAGAAAAACGACTGTGATGAACGTCAGTTTGATAAGAAGCAGTTGAACAATACCTCTTCAGGAAAATCAATGCCAAGATAAAAAGCAGTTATTAAGATGGAAGATTGATTCATTTCCAGACTTGAATCGTATCTTGATATTAATTAATAAAAAAAGAAAGGACCCATCTAAGACACAGCGCCGCACTTAAACCACATAAAAGATTCATGGGAGCATTAAAATCAATCTTGCCGTTGTAAACGTGGTGCACAGCCGTTGAGATTGGACGTCTCGTTTTGGCGAACGGGCTCCACGATGAGAGCGCAGCTGGCTGTGATTTGGAACAAAGCCAGGCAGACTAGAATAAAGAGATAACTCGATCAGATTCGATATCAAGAAAATCTTTTTATGAGAAGGGAATTCCATTTCCCCTTTATCTGTCCGTAGGTTGCCCGGGCCCACAAGTGGCTGCCTGCCCTTGCTTTGAGCCACTTGTTTGACATTGAAAACGCTATGACGGCATAAATTTAATTAAAAAAAGGTTGGCGGTGGGAAAGAATTAGAATTAGAGCAAGAGCGAAATGACAAGGGTGCTGTTGTGTTGCAGGAGAAGTTGCGTAGTCAATGATGAGAGAGCTTTTTTCGGGTAATGAAGGAGTCAAAGACTGTAGCTCGCTAATTGAGTTGCATTAGATATTCAGGACGTAGTGTGACAGAGCATCCGAGCGTGACTGTATTTATCCAGGGACGACTCGCAGAGCACATAATTCACTGCTACAATTACATGGCCTCGCACCTCTGCAGGGTGAACACCGCTCTACCTTGTTTTTCGCACCCAGCAGCTCCGCCCACGCAGGTTTACTGAACAAGTTTTCATTTACAGATCTGCAACCAGACTGAGGGTTTGGATCAGCAACCTCCCACGTGCAGGTCGTCTCCCCCTTTACAGCCCGGCCGCTCCACCTTAACACGCAGTGCGGGAGCTGCAGGGCCGTTTGAACGCACATTGTTTGTCTGCTGCAGTCCACTGGCTCTCCAGAGAGGTCTGAAAATCAACCTATACAAATGGTTTCATCCACAAAATACTTAATTACCTCGGGGCAGAAGCTCATTTATGTATATTTAAATATATATATATAAACACACATATATATATATACCCCTCTGAGAAATAGATTATAAACACATTACTGAACTGCAACACATTAAGCTTTGGAAAGTGGCTGTAAAAATGACATTAGGATGGAGTTTTTTGAGAATTAATCAGGAAGGGAATACAAGTTAAGAGAAAGGAGCAAAGACAATAAAAACACCAAACACCAAATTTACTGTAGGATGAGTTTCATCCCTCCACCAAAAGAAAAAATACTGATACAACTGATTCAAAGAGCCAAACATCTATACCCTCAACAAGCCCATAGATATTACAGAAAAACAATAATAGGAAATAGAATATTGTTTTTACTTGTTTGTATGAGTAAAGAAAAAGGAAACATGAGCCATGTCAAATTTTCATATTGACATTGTTGCACGGACATCTGGACTTTTATTCTGAAGTCCACACTGACAAACACAGCACAACACAATCTGACGTTTAATAAAGATTTTAATTTGATCTATTGACAGTGCGATCCAAACTGGACATCAGCTGCTAACTCATCGTTATATTCCCAGTGCTAACTGGACGACAGAAGCTTGCAGTGAATGGGGGAAGACATTGTTTATAGAGGGCGAGGTGTAGGCAGAGTTATTAAGTACCTCATGCTCCTAATGGATCTGCTTCCAGGGGGTGTTTTTTGAACAGATGGTTGCTTATAGCAGGCGGGTCAGTGGCGAGGCTTCTTTGCCCTTGTATCATGCAGTTGTCTTAAACCCTCATATGTATTCAAACCGGTACTGCTGTATAGCCTGCTCTTCTCCTGCTTCATCTAAAGCGTGTGGACTTAATATGCTTCTCATTCCAAACCTGATTGGTTGTGAAACAGTCTTTCAAACGTTTAGCTCTGGCTCTATCTCTTATTTCTCCGTGTTTCTGTGGCAGGGACCATCCATCACAAATTACCTCCACACCGACGCCACCTCAGCCATTCACACTGTTTATGTCAATGGCAGCAGTCGCCACATTATTCCTGCCAGCACATCCATTAAACGTTTATGTGCGTATAGTCAACCTGTGTGAAAGAGTTCGACCCAGTGAGTTTGGTGAACGTCTATGTGGACGTATCGCTGTGCCAAGTGCCTCCCAGTGTCAGGAGCGGCCGTATTAATACCAAGGTCCACAGCCAAGTTCAGCCCATTAAGCATGAATGACTGGGATTACCGAATACGGCCATGATGCTTTGACTTACAAGCACTGAGATCTGTCCATCACCTTTGTGGAGTCCCCTCTGAAATGTGATGCATGATCATGTGATGATATATATCTCTACGCTTTGTATGAAATGAAAGACATCAATCTCGATTTAACACGACGCACTTGTCTCAGCTGTCAATCACGGCTCTTCACACCGTTCTAAGGACACTTTAAATAATTGATTTAATCCAAACTTACCAGAAAACCACTTCACTGCAGAATCGATCCCTTATTGAGGAGCTGTCATGTCGTCCATCTTCTGTACAGTCAATGACGTTAAATTTGAAATTACAATCATTCAAAATGTCCCTGATTAGATCTTTAATGTAATGTGCATTTTCTAATTTATTCTATACTAATTCGATTTTTATGCTGATATCGACCCATGCACGAGTCCGAAATAAAGCCGAACTAATATTTGAGATTATTTTCCTGCCGTTTCATTTCATTTTCATTCACGTCGTCAAAAGTCAATCTCACCTTTTTAGCATTACAAATGAATTTACAATGAACTGGCAGACTCTCTAACTGCCCACATGCTGAAGCTGATAAGACTGGTGGTTTATGGCTCGACAGGCGCGTCTTCCTGGCAGTTGCACTCTTGGCGGTCGCTGCGAGCTTGTATCACATCCTCGGTGCATCCCTGACAGAGGATGTGAGCAGTGTTTGTGGATCATAGCCAGCAGGAGAATCCCCCAGAAACCAGGCATTATAGTGGAGTGTGCACCGGCTTCCACTTTGTAGCTGTCGTCTTTATGGCTTAAAAACACGGAGCAGGTTCCTGCAGCAGTATTGTAGCAGTTGTGTGTGTGTGTGTGTGTGTGTTGGGGATCTATAACTGCAAATATATTCTGCACACAAACAGAGGAATAGTTGTCAGGCCAGATTTGCAATGGTTGGATGCGCTGTTCCATTGAAAGGGCCACAGTCGCCCAGTTGAGTTCAGTGAATATAAATGCTGAATATTCGCTTGTTCGTCTTTGATTTTGAGCAAACCGACAAAAGAAAGGTAACAAAAAGAAAAACAAAGTCTTCTCCATACCTCCGACACTCCGTTATCTTTGCCCGTGGTTTGTTTGATGCGTCTTCCTCTGTGGCCAAAGACAAATCCCTGCTCATTACCGCTGTAGCCGCCCAGGACAGATTCACAGTTTCAGATAACATTGTTTAACGTTATGAGAAGACGTTCATTATGAGACTGTGTCTTTTTATTGTACCCTGGTCCTCCCTTCCACATCCGGCATATTTTATTTACATCATCGCGCTGAGTCAGGACACAAAGCAAATGTTAACTGATGAAACTGGTGCAGATGAATATTTATGAATATACAAAATTCATGCCACTTCTACCCTGGAGTCTCCCTTAGATGTGAGAACCCCTTCAGGTAATGTTCTACAAAGACTCGACTTAATGCGCTTTACTGTCTGAGGGGGGTAAAGTGCATCACTGAAGTCTGAGGGATGTATCTCGTCCTGTTTCATTGGAGAATTGATCGTATTCTCATCAGAAAACTTCGGTTATGTTATCGCCACATGTTTGTTTTCAAAGAAACCATTAATATATCTTGTAAAACGAGGAGAAAGCAGTGTATGAGGGTGAAGAGGATACATTTCATTATAATCAAACAATAAAAGCCAGAGAAACAATTATATCTGATCCGTTTATACGAGCATGAAGTCATATGAGTTATTCCTGCAAAACAGGCAGCTGCAATATAAAGTCCTGATCTAATTCATAATGGTAATAATTCTTAATAGTTCTTTCCCAAATAATGGTGTCACGTAATTTAAGATGAGCCTCTGTTTGTGTGTGTGTGTGTGTGTGTGTGTGTGTGTGTGTGTGTGTGTGTGTGTGTGTGTGTGTTAGAATATAACAACTGTAAATCTCCTGCGGCAAAGAAAGGTAGAGATGAAGTGTAAATGTGTAGATTGATTTTGGATTGCTTTTGTGTTTGTGTGTGTCTGTGTGTGTGTGTGTGTGTGTGTGTGTGAGAGTGCATGTGTGTGTGATAATAGGAGTCTCCACATGGACTATAAAGTATCATGTTCATCATATTTAAATTTTGACTAATTCAGTTACATATTAGTGACAGACACTGAAACTATGAACTACTTTGAATAGATGTGTGTGGTTATTGTGTGTGTGCAGATCCTGTCATTTAAATGGCACATTCAAAAGGTTGGAGACTCTAGCAACTTATGGAGCAGTAATTTAAATTAGATTAAAAAAATTAAACTTAAAGCTAGCAGGTGACAAACCTACAAATCCCTATTAAGCAAGTTCCTGTGTCAGATGTGTTCCTTGTGACCTGAATGTTCCCATCCACTCATGACCAGTAGGGAAGGAAAGACCCCTGTGAGGGCGTCGACTGGAACATCTACAAATTTCTCCCCGGACACAGAATGTGCCAAGTACCTTTTACGATCCTGCCTCTCTCTTAAGAGACGAGTGCGTGTGAATGTGACTGAGCTGTCTGTTGGATGATGCACTGATCTGAAATCTGTCAGAGCTGTGAAACAAACCCGGTCGTGACAAGCTTCTCAAGTTCTGTGGACTTAGAGAAACTTTGGAGACTGAGGACTACAGCTTGTTGTTATTCGATTCTCTTCACTTCACTTCCCGCAGAGCGGAGCGACCTCTTCATCTGCCGCCTGCTGTGTTGACTCTGTTACAGTTTCCTGTGCAAAGTCATGATCATGACTGGAGGGGCAGAGGGGTTTGGCAGTAAAGCTGGACAGTCACGGTGGGGAGCTCGCAGTGGTGGTAAACAGGGTGGATGCCTTTTCTTCAAGGATCCAGTTGTTTGGTTCCTGGTTCATAGTGGAGGAGATTATTGTTGAAAAAGAGCAAAGTCAACTGGTCGTTCTATAAGTTCATTTATTGGGTCGAGGAATTTACATGAAAGTAACTAATCTCTTGTGCATAGAAATCATGGAAACATGGGTTTTCTCAACATGTGATACTCATAAGGAGATAAACACTGCGGTGTTGGTGTGACTTGTTGGTGATATTACAGTCTGTGTGATTTTACCAGGTGTGGGATGTAATGAAGTTTTTTTACTATTATTATTTATTTTTCCTGTATCTGCACTTTTCTTTAGTAGAATTATTTACAGGTACTTTTCACTCAATTACACATATCAGCAAATATCTGTACTTTCTACTCCACTGCATTTTTATAATAGATTGCATTTTCTATTTATTTGTACTTTTACTGAGTAAAATGTTTGAGTACTTTCTCCTTCACTCTATTTTACAAACAAGTGGTAGATCAATGCAATACCCGCTCTGCATTCTTGAAACAAATCCTCTCAGCTGCACTTGGAAAGGAACCAAATGTTGTTTATAACAGGGTTTGTCACAAAAGGTGTTTTTCAAAAATACATTTTAACACATGATAAATATGATTTACTCTAGTATTATTGACCACTCTGAAAAAAATGTATTTCTCAAGGACACTTTGACATGCAGACTAAGGGAGCCAGAGATCGAACCAACAACCTCCTGGGTATTGGATTATTTATTATACCACAGATGTTGCAGACTCTTCGGAAAATAAATCTTGCTTCCATAGAAAAGGAATAATATCTCCCACATAAGTTATAATTAATTCCTCCTTTGTTTAGCTCAAACATGAATATCTGGTTGTATGATTTTTAATCAAAAATGTAATATCAATCCTCCTCTTTCACACGATCTCCTCTATCTCTAACCCTTTATTTGGGATTTCCCTTGTCATTGAGAGGAGACGGTGGCCCTTCTGCCAGAGGCACTGACACTCTGCCAGGGTGCAGCGGCTTCTTGGCAGCAGACTTTCGGTTCATGGCAGTTTTCAGCTCCACCAAGGACCAGCGGGATCCATCAGTGGGTCCGAAACAGTCGGGAGGATCCGCTGCTCCTCATCCTCTGATCCGGGTCACATGGAAGGTCAGCAGACTTTTAAGTGCTGGGTTCAGATCTGGAGTTTGGAGACAAATCCGTATTACAAAGTGTGCACAGGCTTCTTAAAGTGCATCTCCTCAAAGGCGAGGGATGAGGGTGAGGTACTGCGTGATTTACTGAGATGTTGACTGAAGGACAAAGGTGATAATCCAACTGTGGGTCAAATAACAAACAGTTCCACGCCGAAGAATAAATAAACATCAATCGTCCTCTCAAGGATACAATCAGCGGCATAATTACTTCGGCAGCCGTTGGTCCAACCGTGAAATTGTCAGTCAATATTTCATTTTGTTCTTGCGAGGCAAAATCTGATGAAGTGGTGATATCACCTTTGTTTCCGTAAAATACAACCGCCGCTCAATTTAATGAAATTTGCTATTCTCCTTGTTGCCTCAAGTGACCCAGTCCTCTGACGTAGAGAGCGTACACCAGAAAGCTCCGCCTGCATGAGAAGCATGGGTGGTAGGAAGAGAGCGACCCAAATAAGAAAGACAACATCAAAACATAGGAATTTACTTGTGCTGCGATGTTACAAGCAATAAAATGCAAATATTCCTTCTGTGGTCCCCAGGATCCTGTTTGAGATGCTGCAGCTCCTGTTTTGAGGATGCGAAGTCTGCACATTGTCAGAAATAGAAAAGATTATTCATCGGTTTGAACCGAGGCAGCCACACTCACGACTCGATGCGTTTGGACCATCCATAAACCAGCTTTCAATAAACGGTGCTGTCAGCATTAGATCTGTATCTGACAGGGACTGTAGCTGGAGTGAATCACATTTGTTTTGCTATGGGAATATATTTGTTGTCCTTATAAGTGAGGACGTATCATTGGTTACACCATGGGTCTGTTTCTTAGAATTTCCGGAGAGCATTTTGCCAGAAAAAGTGGGTTTTATTCAGTCCTCCATATTTTAAAATAACAAAAGGGAGAATGGACATTTGTTTGTATTTTGGACTTCAATCCAAGCAGATTCTGTTCTTTGGAATTTAAAAAATGTTTGGTTATTCTTTTCTTCCTGAACCAGACGATAAACATAAGATCATAGTAACTCTTTCTTCACAGAGGAGACGTAGTTGTGTACTGTGGATGCGTCCGTACACGTTTCCAATATTCACTCTTGTATGAGATAATCAGTAGTCCGGACACTTCTCGGCTGGGTCGGAGAAATTCATTATTTGTCACGGGCACCGGAGGTCGCGACACTGACACCGGTGCTCGAGGAAGATAGCGGGGCCTGAGCCTGTTGCACGCCGGCTGTAATTTAGACAAATACGCTGTGTCTGGTGTGTCAAGGTACAGTTCAGACAATGTCACATGTCGAGGAGGAGCTCAATTTATGCACCTCAGCAGTTTCCTATTGTCTGTGCATAGACGGCCACCGATGACAAATCACTTGTAAAGTTCGTGCATGCAAGATGGAGGACCGGTGCCCGTCAGCTTGCAAGGCTGCATGCAAATCTCAGGGGGTGCTCGCCCAATCGTGTTCTCGCATGCAAGGTGCTTCTCTCCATTGTAGAAGCACTTAGTATAATTTCATGCTTTCAATGCATGAGGTTCAAACAAAGTTCTTACAAGCTGTTTAATTTTAAAATAAATTATAATTGAAGAAAGAGATGGTGAGAATTAATGACTGAATGTGTGAGCCTACAAAGACTTCAGCACAAGGAGGAGTGAGCGGTTATTTTAATGTTTATTCTGTTGATTACCGTTTAATTTAATTCAGGTTTTCACTTTTCCATCACTGCTTCAAGTATAACAGGCAAATATTGCTCATGTATTGATTTACATCGCGTGAGCACCTGCTCAGCCGCCTTTCAACTCAGAAATCTTACATCACTTGACTACTGAGAGAGCATCTTCTTATTCTTTGTTCGGTTTATTGGCGGGTGGCAACCAAGGTCATACTACGTTATCCTCCTGATCTGCCTCTTCGTCCTGACTCTTCTTCGATACATATATACATATCGTTCCAGCTCCTTGAGAAATCATGGAGGGGTTTTGTATATTTGAGGATCTTCATCAAAAAGAGCCACCAACATTCAGTCTTTGATGTGCCACTGCTTTTCCCCGACTTCAAACAGAATCCAGTGATGCATGACGAGGACGGCAGCCAAATGGTGATGTTTATGGATTATTTACCAAAAGTCGGAGTTAATTATAAACACATGAACCTGTGCACCGACGTCTGTCGCTACCAACTGAGTTGTGGTCAGGGCTGTTAGATCTGAAGGTGCCTGTTAGTTTACAACTATACTGATCAAGGAATTTTCTCTTTTATAATCTTAGCGTAGAAAAAAACATTTATACAATATTGATATAATAAGTCGGGTCAAGGAAAGATTTGTGTCCAAGCATCCAATTAATTTTGAAGCCTAGGAGCTTGGGAACTACGTGTTTTAAGGGACTGTCTCTCACACAGTTCTGTAATTATTGATGTAAACCCACTCAAATTATAGTATTAAAGTACTATCAATTATTTTATTTGAAACTAAATGTACAACCGATGCGTCTATTTACAACCAGCGTATCCTTGTCTCTATCCGTGGTGCTGAAACACTCAACTACAGTATTTCATCTCTCTTTTTATGGTGCTGGAGAATTCCATCATATTCACTATCTCATGCATTATTTTCTTTAGACTGTTTCATTTGGGTTGAGTGTATCAATGTGTGCACTTTAATACTGTAATATGTTTTTCTGTGTAAATTGATAAAAACTTGTGTCCATGGAGGGAAGGCCGGATTAGAGCAAATTAAAAAACAATTTTGGGAAACTTAAGTCTCAGTTTTGTGTATATAACAGAGAAAACTACAAACTTACTTGTGTAAGTACCCGTCCATACTCATTTTTCCATTCAACTTTAAAAACTGCTATTTTAGATTAACTCTTTTGACCTTTAGCAAAGTGCTAAAACTGTTGTTATGAAAAAGAGCAGGAGACCAAAACAAGTGCAATGATGTGGATAACTCCCTGGGGAGAAACGGTACAGGAATAAACTGGAGTAAATCCAGATTTGGCTGCTCAGACAATGTCAGGATCAAATTATTAGTGGGAGCATACGAAAATGCAAAATATTCCCGGACTTTTTAATAGGACTCTCTGTGCCACTGCAATACTTTGAAACTTCTGGTATTCTATCAATTTCCCCTCTTCAAACACAAAAATATATTAAAATATGCTCCTCCTTTCTCAAAAGGAAGAATACCCCGATAATATCTAAGAAACAGCAATAACTATGAGCCAGCCTTACTTTCTTAACACATTTATAAACTTTACAATACTCTTTACTTTTGCAATAAACACTTCAAACACACATTATAAATCAACTCCTTCAACTAAGCCAGCTGTTGCTCTCAGTGGGAAAGTGATAAATCTGTATTCGCCTGTTTGCTGTTCCGTGCATCTCCACTTTCTCTAAACTTCTCACTCAATCATCGCCCTCCTTCTTCCAACAGAGATTCGCGAGGCGTTCAAGGTATTCGACCGGGATGGGAACGGCTTTATCTCGAAGCAGGAGCTGGGGACGGCCATGCGCTCACTGGGCTACATGCCCAATGAGGTGGAGCTGGAGGTCATCATCCAAAGACTGGACATGGATGGTACGTTTCTCTCTCTGGGTCAGATCATGAGTGTTCAGGCTGCTGCATAAAACCCTGCAGTGAGATGTCCGTGGGCTTTTCTGTCTCACCAGGTGACGGCCAGGTCGGCTTTGAGGAATTTGTCACTTTACTCGGACCTAAAATCTCCTCTGCTGGAATGCCCGACAAGTTCCACGGGGCCGACTTTGACTCAGTGTTTTGGAAGGTAAACCATCAGCAGCCTCATCAGTCAGGTCTAATCAAAGCCTTCACCTTCTCCCCTATCAGCGTAATACAACTTCTTTCTTCTCTTTAGGACGTTTTACAGAAGTTTTAATGTTTGATTTTTCAATAAAGAGCCATGTGTTTTGATTTCATGGGCATGGTGGTACAGTGGTTAGCTGCTCTCACCTCAAAGCAACAGTTTCGAAACATGGAGATTGGGTTAACTGGAGACTCTAAACTGTCCATAGGTGTGAATGAGAGCTTCACTGTGTCTGCATATCGGCCCTGTGATGAGCTGTGATCTGTACTCTGGACCAGTGTCTAATAGGATTGATTCCCCCCCCCCATTAACCCTTAAAGGATAAGTGATAGGAAAATGACTGAAGTAGGATCCAATCATTTCAACATCAATAATGTTTTGCAGCATCATATTCTCAGACAACACCTTGCACCACCTGCAGTATCTCCGTGCCTTCCATCCAGTTGCGTTATGAAATAATTTATTGCGGTGTCTGGCTTCGATGGAAATTATTGTCTGTTTTGACGGAACCGCCCAGTGAATACTTGCACTCTCTAACAAGCCCTCATGACCGGGAGCCAACAATATTTATAGCGGATCTGCAGCTCGCGTGCGTCACTTTGGGAAATTGAGACGGAAGTTGTTGTTTTTTTTTCTCCTGCGTTAATTAAACCTTTTTTCCCTCCTCCCAGTGCGACATGCAGAAACTGACAGTGGACGAGCTGAAGAGACTTCTGTACGACACCTTTCGTGACCACCTCACTATGAAGGACATCGAGAACATCATCATCACTGAGGAGAGCCACCTGAACAGCCCAGAGTCCCACGTGGACATCGACAGTACGCTGCATTTGAAGGATTTTATTTCACACATTGTCGATCTGACATTAGGACATTGGCTAATATTTCTTGTTTCTACATTCTTTTCTCCACAGCAAGCCCAACGCAACAGGAAAAACACACATGTGTGCGCAAAAGCCTGATTTGTGCCTTCGCCATCGCTTTCATCATCAGCGTTATGCTCATCGCAGCCAATCAGATGCTCCGCAGAGGGATGAAGTGAATGTGCCGCTGATTTCAATAAGGTTGGACTGAAAACGCTAATCTTAACCCAAATACGTTTCTCTTACTGGTTTTGTTTCAGTGCTTTCGACGGCCGCGACGACGCTTCAACAGCTTCTCTCCACAACGGATTACTTGATGTCATGCAGTGATTCTGTGTGACCACAACATGGTGAAACAAAAAAAAGAAACACATTTCAAGGGCTGGTTAGTACCCTAAAGCAGTCAGACTCAGATCTCTGATGTTTGTAATGAATTAGATAGTGAAGCAGACTGTAGAACACGTCCATGTACAGTATGTGCTGTAGTGATAGCTGTCTGCTGTGTCTAATATCTCTAAAACAACCAATGTTATGGATTAGAGCTCAATGCGATTTGGAATGCGCCTAATAAAGGTTACAGTGCTAAAGCAATACAAGGGTAGCGATGGGATACATGTTGTTGTTTTAAATCACTTGCTTAAAACACAATGCAGTGTTGCTATATTTTGTGTGTGTGTGTGTGTGTGTGTGTGTGTGTGTGTCTGTGTGTGTGTGAGTGTGTGTGTGTGTGTGTGTACAGATATCTTTGTGAGGACAAGTTAGGACCTTCAACCCTGCACATTTTGGCCACCTCCCACACAAAAGCATTTAGTTGGGTAGAGGGTTAGGGAAAGCATTATGCCAATGAGGGTCCTCACTAAGATAAAAGTACAAGCGTGTGTGTGTGTGTGTGTGTATTTTTTATTTGTCCAAAACTGTGACTAAATACCGGTGCAACCAAAAAAACATTCCCATATCTGTACTTTGTCTTTTGTGCTTGTACAATGCTTATACCTGCTCAACATCAACATGTTAGCATTGTCAGTGTAAGCTGTTATAGCCGAGTACTCACAGAGCCACTAGCTAGTCCAGGATGAACTGCATGTAGTGTAGTTATATACAGCTTTAGGACTACACATGTGACATCACACAAATCTGTCAGAGTGCACTGATTTGTCACTTTAGAAAAATATTTTGTAAAGCATATATCGATGTAAAAAAAAAAGCAAAAGCATCAAAAGAAGAGAAGTGCATTGCCCAAGTACAAAGAACCCATGAATTAAAAAAACTGTTGAAAAGAGACAACGACCCTTAACCACATGCTGTGTGCTCCAGTCAGCCCTTCTGCAGAAAAATCCTGTGGCATAATTCAAGGATGTTTTTTACGCTCAGAGTGAGACCTCTCAGCGGAGCAGCTGGGGATTCCTCTGTAAGTCACACAGCTGCGTACCGAGCTGAAAGGTTTTGAGCCGTCAGTTTAAGATGGCGGTAAACAATGAAGTACAAATTAAAGTCATGACACCGAAGGCAAACATCAAATCCCTGAAATGTCAGACGTGAGTGGACGTGGGTGTTTATGCAAAGATTCCCAGGATGAACCGTAAACCCCTGCAACTTGTGAAACATGTCTCCATCTGCCTGTGATACTTCAAATGTTACATATTTCAAATAACTTTGAATCCAAGGCACCAAAGTGAAAAGCTGTGTACCCTGGACAAGCAGCCCTTAGTAAAAACCAATCACAATACGCGTAGGGTTCAAATTAAACTGTAATATTTATAGCAGACAAGTAACTTCACACAAACACACCTGCATGAACATTACACCTGAACTAAATGTGTGTGCTATGTGTGTGAGGTCCAATCTTGAATCCCGATGTACGTATTTAAATAATTATGCAATTTGTATAGTGGTCATCGCAAGAAATATTCTCAGTATATGACATTTTCCAGTAAATGTCAAATTTTGTGGACGTGCCAACAAATACTCAACACTCTGCAGTATGCTGTGAACGATGATTTAACATATCATGAGAATGTTGTTTTCCGGCTTTTACATGGAACACCAAAACAACATATTGTTTAAAGTATAACATGGTTATATTTTCTTACTTGGAAAAGTGAAACGTTGAATCTAAGTGATTTTATTATGAACGTCAGCATAATGTTTTGTAAAAAAAAACTATATCCATATATAATATACAAAAATATCAGGTTTCTGATGTATCATTTCCAGTTTGACTGGATATTCAAATACAAGTTAATGTGTGTATTAAGCCCATGCTCTTACATGCATTTTTCTGATTTGTTAAGATTAATTTTTCTGAATGTTTTATTTTACAAATCTTTGTCAAATTAGACGAGTTTTACTAAATGCTATATATTTTTCTCACTCTTTTTATCTTAAAGTTTATCGAAGCTCGACCGCAAGATGAGACAGTGGCAATAAAACTGATATTTGATCTCATAGTAGCTCTTAATGTATGACATACATATTCAATCACATTACCTCTCCATGTGAACATATCACATAATAAGGTGTGGGTTTGTGCAAATATAAAATATATTTATTGTGTCAAATCTTGTCTTAAGACATATAAGCCGATATTGTGTCCTATTCTGTGTTGGTGTTTTAATGAGTGGATTTCTGTAAACTCTGTTGATGGTTGGCTTAGTTCATTTGATTTAAACTGTTTGATATCTTCGGTTCTGTGCCTTTGTCATCTGGAGAGTACCTGCATTCCCACGCCCTGTCTGATATTAACTTTAGCAGATTTTAGAAAGATGCAAAACACATTTAATAAAAATCCTGAATTCTAATCTAATGTTAAATGTATTTTTGAACTGTAACTTGTTATGCAGTGGGATAACTAAACTGAATTGTTGGCTATGTGTATGAAGTATCTGGAGGAAGAGTTGCAAATGTCATTGAAAAGAATGAAGAATGTGAATTCCAATAAGCTAAATAAGAGTCAGACATATTTTGAGCTTCTGAAATAATGTTCAAAAAAATATTTGTTGTATATCAACTTTTGTGTGCATGTAAAAAAAAAACTACACTCACGCATCTGACTGAAAAGTTCTCACGAATTCAAGTTTGTGGATGTGCAATAAAGTTTTGCAGCTGTAGAAATACTTTGTGTATGTGTTGTATATAAATGTATGCAGGAATATTTTCAACAGTGAGGTTTTAAAAAGCCCTTATTTGATTCCATTGACGCTCGGCTATTGAGCGAAAATTGCCATGTAGCTGTTTGACATGACTGCAGACTAAATCAAATACTAAAGACTCCTGTGCTTAAGCATTGAATAGTTTCTGACTCCATAAACTAGTGCATGTTTTCTGTTAACTAATGTAGAAACTTGTGTTATATTTTCCCACTTCCATTTATAGAGCTTATACAAGTAAGAATACTGCATCATAGCTGAAAAAACATCACATGGTACCTTTAAGTAGCAGCAGAATGAGACACAGTAAAGACAAAATTGTACGTCACACACAAAAACACATTTTAATGAGGATTCTGGTGTCAACACTTTATTGGGTAATAAATGAAGAAACAGTGTTAACATCTCAGCACAACCACAGATAAGAGAAACACATAAAACTGAGGCTTTTGAAAGGTCAATGCCATTTAAAAAAGAATTCAACATATCTGCATGAGGCTTGTTGCAAAAACGTATCAACAAGAAACTTTACGGGGTTGAAACTTATAATTTCCAGTTGCTGGTTTAAAGAATGAGGTCATGAAATCTGCTATTCCCCCAGTGACACAACACAGGATTAAGAAGAGTTAAAATAAAACAAAAAATAAATTTCCATCTGCTTAGCGATCCTGCATTCCTCTCAGGGCATCAATTGTTCCCCCGGAGAGGAGCCTTGTTTTAAAGATAGCTCCATGGAAACATCTAGTCTCAGATTTTGTACAAAGAAAAAGAAAGTTTTATGCAAATACAAACTTTTAATCATCAACCCCATTCAGTGTTCACTTTGACTTTCCATCCGCCCGGAGGAGGAGGAATAAGAGATGGTGGAAGGTCAGGAATGGAGAAGAGCTCAGGAGGTATGTCACATTCTGATTGCTCCTCCTCTTCACTGTCTTCCTTATCTTTTAGATCTCTGCAAAATATAAATAATTGAGCAGATGAATACTTCATCGACAGGAATAACCATTAATCATGTAAAACGGGTATGACCAAGTTCTGAAACCGAAAAGAAGATGATTACCCTTTGCTTCCGGGGGCACCTCGCCTCTTCTCCCTCCTTGCGAGCCATTCTTCTATACTTCGGCCCTTCTTCCTCCTGTCCAGAGAATCCTCTCTGTGCTGTCGCTCATCTGAAAGACAGGAAAAATGCAGCCATTTAAATCAAATTGGCTGATGAGGAGGCTTGAATTTAACAGTTTAGCTATAAACTTTATTATAAATAACTATAAATATAAAGAAAGAGAAAAAACTTTCGTTAATCATAATCTATTTCCAAAACACATGGTAGATGTCACTACCCATCGGTCACAGCTTACCTTCCACGTGTCTTTTTAGGTTATACAGATCCTCTTCGGACATGTGAGAAAACCTGCAGCCCGGCCCAAAATCACAAATTCCTATAAAAAAAAAGGAAAACCAGGATGTTATGATGTTTATAAACAAGCATTTCGTAAAATTGCTTGGTTATAGCATAAATGTTTGGTTCAACAGTTTTTTTTACCTCTTTGAAGAAACTTCCTACACGGTTTCTTTGCTTGCTCATCATTCAGAATGGCTGCAGAGTCTGTAAAAAACAACAATATTAGTGTGTTCATGCCTGTTTATCTAACCCTACACTCTGAAGGGAACAGGTGTGAAGCTGAGTTGGCATTGTGAAATGTAAGTACGCTTCATTCTTCAATCACGTGTCATTACTTGATTTGGATAGTAATCCTTTAACAGTGATTGTGTACACAAAACAAACAGAAGATAACATGTTTGGTAATTTCATCAAAACACAACAAACACAGGTCTCACCTCTGAAATGATCGTACCAGGCCTTTTTAGATCTGTGATGCTGGACTCCATTCAGGTGTTTCTTCCTGTTGTGCATGTTGTCCTGAAAGGACCTGTCGCAGTAGTCACAGTAGTATCTCCTCCCCATGGTGCAGGTTCTGTGTTCCAACCACAATGTCACCCTTTAAACCTCTGAAACACATAAAGCAGAAACAAAACAGCTTTAGACACAGTAGCTGCTCTGCCAACATGGTGAGAGAGTAACCTTGCTTGTGTCAACACTTCTTATGAGATCTCATTATATCCAGTGTTACAGTTAAATGTTAATGTTGCATTACAAATAAGCTCTCTGATTGAAATCCATGCTTCAATATTTTCGTAAGAGGCCTGCAACAAACATATTTTCATCATAATCACTTGATCTATCCATTTTTTTTTTCTGAAAGCTTTGTTAACTTATCTGCCGTAAAAGCTGAAAATACAAAATGGGAAGCAGAAACCTCAAGCAATCCAATCTGCACTAACTAGAAGACATAACCAATAAAATACTATACACAACCATATATAAAAGGTATATTTATATTTAGACTATTGAATTGACGGTCGTTTGCTGCCATCTCCTGGTTTATTCCTGCCTTTTATTTTGAAACCCCCTGTATATAAGACGTCGTGTTTTCAACGCGTTTCAGCCTTTAATTTATAAACATGGAGTTTTTATACAAACACGGTGATCGTGTAAAAAGGTGCTCTGATACAAATCACAGTTTGACAAACACTAACATCCCTGAATATCTGTGCGTAGCGATGATACACAGCAGGATAGTTCAGCTCACGTGGTTACAACCAGTCAAATAAACGCTCAATTTAAACAGCCAACATCTTGTACCATTAATGAAGCTGTGATGTCCTCCTCTGCGGTTTTATATTTCCTCTTTAAGCAAAGAAAATGTAAAATCCCGCTGCGTCCCAGCCTGATCTTTATTTACGTCTCCCGGCCACTTCCTGTCTCCGGAGCGGAAGTACAGAGCGTGGACTTCCGGTCCTGCGTACTCTCTCGTCCGTCATGGCGCTGGCTAAGAACGTCTACAACTTGCTCTTCAGGAGAACGTCCACCTTCGCTGTAACCATCATGGTTGGAGCGGTTTTCTTCGAGCGACTATTCGACCAAGGTGGCGACGCGATCTTTGAGCAGATGAATAGCGGGGTGAGTGACTCCGGTGTGATCTTAAAGCCTGTTCCATTCTGACCTTGTAAACAGAGGGCGACGAGGCCGGGCTGTTAGCTAAGTTAGCTCGTGTGTTAGCCTAGCCCTGCGTCCTTCCAGTGTCTGTAAACTCAGCCTCGTCACGTTGTTAAAACGTGTTGTCATAGAGCTAACCTCGTCAAATCTGTGTTTTTACTTTAGAAACTATGGAAACACATCAAGCACAACTACGAGGCGAAGGAGGAGGAATAAGGACGCGGCCGCGGGGTCATCTCAGGCTGACGTGCAGCTGGTGTCACACTTCCCATCATCCATTCTTTCTGGACTTCAAATCTGCATGCATCAGCAGTCGACATGGACAGTGAGCTCAGGGCTGAACACCATAGGAGCCAAGGGAGCTGATCCACTGTCCAGACCATCACGAAGCTGGAGCCATGGTTCCTGACCCCCCGCCCCATCCCAGTTGTTGTTTGTCATGTCTGTTCATCTTTCAAATTGTAAATGATTAAATTAAACATGTATTACAGTACACACTGTTTTGATTTGTTTTATCAAACATGGCCTGCATGTCTAAGTGCACTGACTGGTGAAGTGATACGATTTAGTCTTTTTAAAATGTAATATGACTAGTATTTTGATAGGTACAGTCACATTAATGCCCATGAAACTATCAAAAGATACATAAACATGGTCGAATCAGTAGAGGGCTTAACTCAGCATCTTACACGTGATTGTCTAGTTCCCTTAAGTAGAACTACAAAAGGGATAAAATGGAAATTGACTGAAAAGCTAAATGTGCAATATGGTCAAAGAAGTCTGCACCCTCATTTGACTGGCTTTGCTAAGACCCTCCACCAAGTCTGATGTAGAACAGTTCAGTAATAGAGGGAAGTCTTTTAAATTATCTTGGTAAACGGCATCGATATACAATGGATAAATAGTTGTGCCCTTTTAATAGAGCTGATAGATTTTTTTTTGACATATGCCTGATATCTGATGCTCAAACAGTAGCGTTTCAAAGAGGGCAGACATAAGTTGGGGTTCTGGTGGAAAACAATGCTGTGTGATCTTTATTAAATAAATAACAGTTTAGTAGATGTAATTGGGCTCTTCAGACGGTAATGAATGCCTCATTTGGCACTTATTCAGGTATGGTTTTATGGAAAGCAGCCAAACTGAATATCTCATACATGAATTTGAGTTTTTAGCTTTTTATGTAACCACTAATACTGTAAACAATGATATATAAACCACAGCAACAGGCTCAAGCTAGGCCACAACTATTCAAATGCAACACAAACGACTCCTATAAAGTCTCAGGCCTTTACATGGCAGACTAACACTTCTACACAGCAAACAGCCAGTGGCTCGGTGGTAGCAGTCACACCCTATTCTCAATGTTGGCTCAACATTAAATTTGCACCATTAATGAAAAAAAACAAGTAAATTATATGCTATGACCTATATATACTTAAGACAGCAACATCTAGACTTGCAGTGAACCAAAAAGAGGTTAGTTTCAAAATAATGCACAATTTCATGAAAAAAACAGAAGGTGAGAAGAAGTTGATTTTCAATAGATGATGAGAGGGTAATTGAGGTGATAACTAACATGGAGGTATCATTCAGGAGAAAACTTGCATTTAGTTGAATAACAGGAAAACATTTGTTACAATAGGAATCATATGTACATGTCTCATTAGTACTGTAGTTTAGTTACAAATGTGTCAGTTCCAGTCAAATGTAAAAACAGTATCTTTTACCCAACCCCATAGTCGAGTGAGCCATAGACTCACACCCAAGTCCGACAGGTACTGGATCTCAGGTGTGAGCATTTTCTCACACAGTGTCCTGAATTTGGGATCGATATCATTCTTCATGTTGTACCCCAGGATGGAAGACTCTCCGACCGGCTGCCAGGGCTGGAAGCGACTGTCCTGAATGTTCTGGGCTTCGACTGGATTCCCTCCCTCAATACAAATAGCCTCCATCTCTGCATTTCTTCTCCTCAGCTCATCTACCTCCTGTTTCATTCTCTCCCTCCCAAAGGACTCCACTCTGGCCCAGAAGGTGGCGTTGAAGTGCTGATAGAGTGTCCAGTCAGCCCCGTTCCACTCCGACGCTTTGGTTCTGAACTCAGGGCTCAGTTTAGATACAGATGACCTCTTGCGAGAGTTGAGCTTAAAATATAAAATGTCCTCTGTGCTCCAACACAGCTTATGCTTCAACAGGATAAGAGACTCCTCAAAATATTCTGATATGAGGACCAAATGTAAATGTTTGGATAAGTAATGAATACCCCTCATCACACTAGGATCATTTGCTTCAACGTTGTTATCAAGACCAAAGTCAAAGAAGAGCAGGTTTTTAAGGTAGAATGAGTTGTAGGCTTCCGGGCTGTAGAACGCCTGAGGATTCTTCAGAAACTCCACCAGCTTGTTCTTACCAGGGATTCTCCATGTGAGAGGAACCGCTGTGTGATAATATTGGAAAGACGACTCGAAGAGATCCACCGGGTCTCGTAAGATGGTGATGTACGCAGCATCTGGAGGCAGCAGCTTGGATACCTCTCGGGGCTCAAAGCGCATGTGGTTGCAAACAATGTTGAAACAATCTCCAGGCCTGTAGTCCTTCACCTGGGAGCACTGGAAAGGCGATGGGTAGAGGAAGTCATTGCGCCCATCGGGGAAAGCAAACTTGAGGTTGTTCTTTTCTCCAAATCTGAAGAGGATGTTTATCATGGTGCTACTGGCAGTTTTATGGGTCTTCATGAACATGATGTTGACTGCAGGGTGGCACTCATCTGACTTGGGTTTGCTTCGTTGAGAAGGCCTGGTCACATTTTCCTTTAATATTTTGGCCATGCTCTGTGGACACGTGTCTTCTTGGGAGCCGCTGTAAATAAAGCACAGGCATAAGTAAAGGGAATAGAGCACATACCCCCACCAAGGCCCAACCGTCCCCTTATGAAACCACATTTGATTTTTATAAAAGTATAATAATGCACATTGTGTTTTTTTCATCAAGTCCCATTAATCTTCCCCTGAGAAATAAAAAAAATGTAGAAAAATGTCCTATCTCGCAATGTTAATGAAAAAATGAAAACAAATGGATCCATCCCCCTACTAGGGATCGTACGACAAACAGACACGCAAACAAACACATTCATACAAAAACATGACCTCTTTGTCATAGGTAATAAATCTTTGCTTTTGAAATATTTACCTCATCTTCATTTGGTTGGGTTTTGTCAAGCAGTAGAGAAGCAGCACGATGTTGGTCAGTAAAACCAAGAGAATCACCCTTCGTACTCCATGTGTGCACTTGAGTGCGTTGATGCCAAACATGATTAAAACCTGAAAATGAAATCAACATTATGAAGAAAAACCTAACAGGGAAAACACAAGTGTGGCTGTGAAATACACCTGTCTACATTTTGTTGTGTTACCGTTGTGCTCTCATATAACCAATGAGCAGTATCATCTGAAATGCCCTGCAGCCATTCTCACACAGAAGGCCCCTATAGCCTCCCTCCATAGAACATATTATGCATTTGATTTAGAATGAATGTAACCTACATCATCGCTTAACAGGACAGGTCCAAACAATATAATAAACTCTATAAGGGATATATTCGAGTAAACTGCTGACTTTCGATTACATAAAGCACACAACCCCCATGTTTACACTATAAACATGCTTACGGTTGCAGAACCGCTCCAAGCACAGTTAAGGTTAAAGCGGAAATTCAAACAGCACAGAAAACTCAAAAAAAATAGATCAGTTGTTCTTGAACGTTCTCAGAGAGGCATTGTATAGAAATAATATCATCTTGAAAGATATGTCCCCGAGAATACAAGCTGGGACTTCTTCTTGTCATCTCCATTTGTCTCGTACGGTCGTTGCGGTGGATGACTAAAGACATCAATTAGTTTAAATCCGGCAAGTAATACATTTAGCTCGGAAATAACTATTCTATATAATTCAATATCAAAACACCAAAACAAAACAAAATACAAATGAAATGGTGAGACAATGACAGAATGAAAGAGCAATACACCTGTGGGAGAAAGAGGAGAGGAGCGTTCCTCACCTGCAGAGGACAGCATGAGCAGTCCTGTGGTGCAGGAGAGCCCTTTGCCGTCCAGCATTCTACAGAGTGTCTGAAGGTCCTGTCTCATTGGCTGTGAAGACTGAGGAAGGAGCTGAGCCCTCCTCCCACAGGGCCGGGAAACTAGATTGTTCAGTCTGATGGGAGACTGCTGGAAGGCTCAACTCCACGTAACCGTTTTAATAAATTCAACATTTATTTAATCAGCTATACAAAAACATCAAGTAGACCTCTACATCTAAAATATAGCCTGATTTAATAGATAATTTAGATTGGGGTTCTGGTTTTGTCAGTTTTGGAGAAATAAATATGACTTTAACTGTATGATGATTGGATGATGGTCCTAGATAGATAGATAGATAGATAGATAGATAGATAGATAGATAGATAGATAGATAGATAGATAGATAGATAGATAGATTCATACATACATACATACATACATACATACATACATACATACATACATACATACATACATACATACATACATACATACATACATACATACATATATACATACATACATACATACATACATACATACATACATACATACATACATACATACATACATACATACATACAAACATACAAACATACATGTATGCATACATACATACACATATATATATATATATATATATATATATATATATAATACACATGTTTTTATGGTTGCACTGTAAAGGATCAGTGGTCTATTGTAAGATCTAACACGCAATGTTCCTCCAAATGAAAACTCTTTTGTTGTTCTGTGCACTGTTCATACACATTACCTATATAGATATATGGATAGATGTAAATGTAAACACCCAGAGGGGTCTGCCTGACTCCTCCCAGCTGCGTGCTGTGTTGTGTGGGCTTGCAGGTGATATTTTCTTCAGTCTCCAGACACTTGGAACGCAGGTGCTGGTGACTTTGCTCAGCTGCTGTTGACTTTGGCTGGGGGCGGCTGAATCCTTCGTGTCTGATTCAGTCGGTCCCATCGATTTGGCATTGGCAGCCCTCCAGCTTCCTGTGTGACGTAGTTATTGATGTCACTGACATCATATTACATCACAGAGGATAAACAGATATTTGTCACTAGGACACAGGAGGGAGGTTCCTATAATCAGGAGGGAAGGTGAAGTTTTGGTAACATAAAGGCAGAAACAGACTTATCTTGTAATTTAACGTCAGTCGAGTTGTGTAACTTTAGGTGTGTGTGTGTGAATGCTTTTCTTTGTTTATTTGTTTCTCCAGTTAAAGAGAGCAAACATTTGTTTCTGGCAGAACTTGAGTTCAAACCACTCAGAGCTGTTATTGTACCTATCAACAATCCAGACCAATATATGCAGCTTGTCTGTAGTCAGGTTTGAAGACAGGTTCTGAATTACCACCTGACTATAGGCTTAATATGTGTGTAACTGTGTTTATGTAGCTAAAATACACACAACTTGGCCGTTATTCATTATCAGTGTTGTGCATGAACGAACGCAAAAGAACGCGTTCATTGAACAAGTTCACTTTTATGAGGACGATGAACTGAACGCAACTCAATGACAAATGCTAGAAGAGAGCCTGTGACTCAAGCATTTCACTGCCAGCGACTGCTTAATGTTATCGTTGTGCATTTGATAATACAAATCTTGAATCTAATGAATTTGGACGGTGAACACGTTCATATTGTAGCGTCCTCACGTATGGACGACAGGAAACTTCTGTCCTTATGTGTAACTTTATTAAAGTCCAGCGAACACGACACACTTCTTGATCGTAACTCCGACACTCCTATCATCCAACACTGTATTCTTCACTCCCGTTCTTCATTCACCCTGATGCCACCTCATCAGCCAATGAGAGACTGCCATCCCACAAAACACTACAGCCATTGGCCTAGAACTGTCATGTGCCCCACCCCTACCTGTTCACTGACCCTCAGAACATTTCAATACTTTCTCCTCAGGAGAGACGCTGTCTAAATCGAATGCTTTCACCATGTCGTTGCTCAGTGCCCGTAAAATGAAGCCTAACCAAAACCAACTAACTCGACTTCGCACTATGTTACCCATCACTCATGGCACACATATGCAGACCAATCAAGCATCGTATTCCAAGTGTTTTCTTCTCTGGCCAGTGTCTCGCCCCCCGAACCCTAGTTGGAAGCTCAGCATTGTTGAGATTTCTCTGAAGTGTTTATCAAAAGCTGCATAAAATGACACAACGGTCAGTCTGAGTTCAAATCCCTCTCTTTCCCATCTTCAAGGTGTCAATATACTAAACTCTAAAAATTGGCAAAATGTCTCCCATTAATTGCTCATATACAGATGGCAAGAGAAAGCAGAGAGGGATTTTTACACTTTCTTGAACAAGTTAAGTCTTTCATTCTCACTCTCCACCTTAAAACTATGAGATGAACTGAACTATGAACTAATTCAGAATTTAAATGTTGAACTATGAACGTGAACCATTCATGTTTACTTGTATGATCTGCACTTTGAACCAGTTCATGAGGTGTGAACTTGCACAACACTGTTCATTTAACAGATGAGGGATAGAAAAAACGATTTACCTTGAAATAGCAGCTTCAAAATCATTCTAATGGTAACGACTTGTAACAGGGAGAATGGCCTCTCTTTCCCCCCCATGCCACTCCCTATCCGTGCTGGTATCACTGCTGGTATCAGGCCCCAACAGTAACGTCGGCCTGTAGATCCGATTTAAAGAGCAAGAAGTCTAAGTAAAAAATGTCTCTCTGCATTAAAACCTGTTCCCAAACCATTCAGCCTGCTTATTTATCCATCGCCCCTACAGGCGCATAAACCGTTATGAGTGACAACATGACAACAAGGCAATTTATATATATATATATATATGAATATATGAATGAGTGACCGTCACATGAGGAGTTCATAAACATTGCTGTAAATACAAAAAACATTATCCTACAGCTGCAGTAAGAACCAACTCCATTCAAGGAGATGAGCTTTTTTTAATTTACCCTGTACATACTATAGTTTTACATGTTATAACTTGTTCGTTCAATCCCCCGGGCGACACCACTCACAGATGACTGAAAGGCCGGGGACAGCATGGAACCCTGAGACACTGGCACAACCAGTCCAAAAAAATCGCATTCTCTATAATTATAAACTGCAGCGAGGGCCACTTTCTGCTCACATGAAGCTTATGCAACAGGGCAGGTGTAATCACACGTGATTCACGGCTTGTTTTTTGAACATGTCGGAGCAAAGACAATAAATTGCTTGACTTCCGCTTTTGAGATTTGTCCTCAGCGTATGATGAGGAGAAGATGTTCTTGATTTCTGGGAAAACTGAACAGACTTTTCTGCTCAGTAGAGAGTAAAAGGAATTTAATCAGAAGCTGACTGAATCAAACAAACCCTCCGAAGACACATCAGGAGATAAAGGAGGGTTAACTTTAATGCAAAAATCCACAGTTACACATCATCTACGCTTTGCATCAATATACGTCATGTGAGAAAAACGTATTTTCTTCTTGTTGATATGATGTTGTGGCTTAAACAAGACATAAAGATACATTCAACCCATTTTTATATCATTAAAACCCCTGTGGTTTACAATCATCGTCAAATGTTAACACATTTACATATAATACCAACAATAAACATACTAAAATAATTTAGAGTCCTGCTGGAGGAGTGTACAGTGACGACAAGTTGTAAAGTAGCTGATTGCTTTCAGTAAATCTCATGACAACCATCATAAGGCACTTTGAGGGACAACTATGACAAATAAATTGAACATAACATACAAAGTGTCTTTCATCATCAAGGCACTTATAAATATATACAAATAGGCCACATCTGGTAAACATACAATATAATTTTCTTAACCTCTACTGAATAATTCCTTGTTATGAGGATAAATGTTTACAAAGGTCCATTAACAAAAGCAGGTGTTTATGCTTTTGCAGATTGAATCTGAGGATCACAGTTGCCGGGTTTAACTAAAATAAACTCGTGCTGAAATATCAACCACTTCTTAAAGGATCAGCAGTGTTTTTTAACACTTTGGCAATTAAATATCCTAAAATAAATCCCATCGCAGGCGAAAGACATTCTTCAATACCTCGAACCCTAACAGGCACACGAGGGACACTAAACTTCCTCTACTCAGAGCAGCTATCAGGTGGTGGTTCAGCTCGGATCAGACGCTGGAATGTTTACAGAGATGTACCCCTGTTAGCATGTCGCGGTGCTGTAACTCAGTAGACAGGCGAATAGAAAATCTGGCCACACAGCAGCCTGCGTTTCAGCTCCTTCCACAGCAGGCTGCGCTCCCTCTGCGATCCCTTCATGAAGCCGCGGTTCTCCTGAGCGCGGCGGGACAGATAGGGAATGACCTCGTTGACTGGGCCATATGGAACATACTTGTAGACGGGGAAACCTGCCTGACCTGTATTTATCGAAGCAGAGAGAACCATTATTAAAAACTGGGGCCATTATCTCCACCAACAGTGTGTTTGCATTTCGTGACTTTCAGTGTAAAGTCTGAAAATAGGTTTTAAATACGGATTGTAACAGAAATACAGTCAGGAGAAATCACCAGTTTTTCAGAATATATTCATTAACCTTACAACTGCTTATACAGTTATAGTAGATATATAACTGCAAGTTGGTGGGAAAAAGTGAATAAATATTGCGTTAAGATAACTGATATCCAAAATTGCCTTTTGAGATAAGATATCAAGTGATGTGACAAGGTCAAACTGGTCCTGTTACGCTAGTGGAAAAAAGATTAGGCCTGTCACAGCATTAACTTCTTTTCTCATGAGGATGAGTGTCTCAGTTTTATCAGTGAGTCTGACTATCGTGTCTTGCTCTGTTATACAATGAAAGTACAGAGCGATGCCCATTATCTCTCAGACAATATTGGTTGGTCATGTGTCTATCTTGACAGCGTGTATCCCGGCTGCAGCATACATAAGAAAACACTTAGTAACAGACAGGTAAGAACATTGAGAAACTGGAGTTGTTTGTTCCTAAGATATGTTAGATCATCTCTAAGGTCAGAGGCCACCTGAGTATTGAAAGGCTGACGTCTGGGTTCATACATCGGGGGCCACGACTTTTGGAACCCGCCGTAGGGTTTACTGGAACCTCACCATGTCGTGCGCACAACATACCTAGTGGGAAGCTGATCTGGTCACACATCCCCAGCAGCTGTCCAAAGTAAACTTTATTCTCAGTGGGTGAAAGGCCCATCTCATTCATCCTGAAAAAAAACACAGAAAGGCCACCAGGTTACATAACGGGAGCTGCCGTGTGGTGTTTGTCCACTCGTGCGGCAAATCATGTAATTGCTCTGGAGAGTTGACAAAGACGACCTTTTGCTCAGAGAAATATCCAGAGCTTTGGTTTTTAACCACGGGGAGTAATCCTTGACTAATGAGGCGGTTTACAGCTTTCGTGTATGTTTAAACCAAATCTGGATTTAGTACAAGTGAAATCTTCATGCAGGCCTAAGACTGGACGTACATTTCGAGGGTGAACTTCACCGTGTCCTCGTTGTGCGTTGCGACCATGACGTTGGCCTTCCTGTTGTGCTCGATCTCCTCCAGCAAGTATCTCAAACACCTGCACAAACAGCGAGGCAGATGTTTAGAGTTCACTCATTTTCCCACCGCTCCACATGTGGCCTTAACAAAATAACTCGGCGCTCACTTGTGATACATCCTGTTGGTGGCCTCATAGTCTGGGTTGATTGGGTCCTCGTAGCCAATCTCCTCGGCCCTGGCTCTCTCTTGGTACATGTAGGCTCCACGCACCAGCTTGGCACCGAAGTACCAGCCCTCCCTCCGTGACAGCTCGACATCCACAGTGACATTGTCATAGGCATCCTAAAAGCATTGAGTTGTTCAAATACACACACAAACAACAAGAATAAAAGAGATCATCACACAGCTCTGGATATGTTTTTGTTGAGATAAAAGGAAAATTGTCACAATGTGTCATCATGAGGAAAATCGTAGTCTCACCTTGAGGTAACACTGGTAGGTGTTGAAAATGATTGGCTGTTCTTTGTTGAATCTCCTCTGCATCTCCAGGGTCAGTCGACTAATAGCCGGCTGGAAGTACGTCTGCTCGGCGTCCACCATCAGCCTCACTCCGTTCTCCACAGCATGCTGGAGCACACAAGGTGTATTTACGTCATTTACAGTTTTAAGGACTGGCTGCAGGTGACACTCATCAATGTGCAGAAGAGAAATCAGCAAATCATAATACACGAAACAGGCAGTTTATCATAATTAACTGTTTCTTCATCTTGTTTTGGTTTCCTCACCTTGGCCAGGACGTCCACCCTCTGCAGCATTCTCTTCATCTGTCGCTCTTCCTCGTCTGTGAACATCTTCAACAACGGCTCCAGGTGGCCTGTCTGCACAGCCATCACACAACACATCCAATCATTTGGCTTATGCTTTCCTCATTATCAAAATAAATATATTTATATTTATCTATAAGATGCAAAAGTCTGACTTGTAATTCTCATCACTCCTGGAGAAATATCATTTTTTGTGGAGAGCTCTGACTTTAAGAAACATTTCTAGCCACTACAAGTCTGATATTTGAAAGTCTCACCTCAATATTTGGTACCATGAGCAGATTGGAGATCTTAGTTGTGTCTTTTATTAAACTGTTCCAATCAAGGAGGTCAATCGTTCTGAAAACAACATGTTTGAAAAGAAAATGCTTTAAATCAAATGCCCTCAGAATATTGTTATTACGGATTAATTGGAGCTAGTTTATGTGTAGACACTAAACCACAGGCCTGTTGATACTGTGTGTCTGTGTGTGATTAGTTCAAACACGTTCTGTTTTCCTACTGATTTAACTGTTCTTTAAGAACTTAGGAACTCAGCCTGTAGCGTATTTAACGTACATAATAAAAAAGTATGAATGCGTGTTGTTGTTATCATTGTTGCAATAAGCGACTATCTTACCCTGACAAGCCCAGTTTCTCTCCAGTGAACCAGTTCTCTATGTCATCCTTGGCTCCAACACCCATCTTAGTCAAATTTGCCTTCAAGAGAAATATTTCACATGAATTGGGTGATAGGGCTCGAAAAGTCGTAAGATTAAAACAGGCAAACAAGCCTGGCAGCAGTAATCCATGAGCATGCATGGACGCTCTTTAGACTTTGGCGAAGTTGAGACTCACCTTGAGTTGGCCCAGCTCCAGCTTTTGTTCCAAAAGCATCATTTCAGATTTTCCCTGTTGAGCGGCGAGGAAGTTGAAGAAGTTTCTCCATTGGACCAGGACTTCAGAGAACTGGAGCTGCTCAAACACAGAACAACACATTAACATTTATCTCATAATGCTGCAGTTGAACCCTACTGTGATGAACACTGAGGCGGGAATATGACACAGTAAATGTTTTAAATTAGCCAGTGTAGTTCTTTTAATATAAGTCATGTCCCCTAAGGTTTGTAAACAGTAAAGTGAATCTATGACCGTGCTTATCTTTTGGCATTGGCTTAAAACCATAAAGGTCAATAGATGTTTTATATCCTCATTATGATGACATGGAGCCAACACACAGGATTTATTAGTGTAACATCCGGAATCCCTGCTGTTGCCTAATAAAGGGAGTCGTGACTTTATCTAATATCTGTGGTTAACATGGTAGACACATGAAGATATGACTTACGAGGAACTGTGGACGTCCCAGAGCGGTTAGTTTGATGGCAGAAAATCCATCAACAGAGGCTCCACCTTAAATTGGTAACAAACGTTATTATGTCAGTCATAATTCTGTCCATATTTGATACGGATTATTTACTTATTTCGTTCACGATGCTGTTCGTAAAGTGACTACACAACAAAAAGCTTCATCGAACTAGTGACATGTTGTTTTTTAATCCCTTGTACAGGAACCTTCTTACTCACCGGAGGCTTTGATGCATTTGATGAACGTCTCCATCTGGTTGTCACACTTGGCCTCATCTGCGTAGAAATAGGTGCGAGCACTGGTGACCCCCCCGCGCCTGTCACCGAACTGTCGATGAGCTTTGTATTTCTTCTCGCGATGATCAGCCCCTGGGGTCCGAAGAAAAACAAAACATTAGACATGGAAAAAAGACAAATACGGATTTTGTTGTTTTGATTTATTAATTTGGAGCTCACTGGAAGTTTCCCTTTTTTTTTTAAGAACCATATTCCATCATATTTAAAAATTACAGAATACAGTAGTATTACACAAGTTATCAACAGTATTTACTCAGTACCAATGGTAGTAACAGTTATTAGTTACGTAATAAATCCAAAGAGAAATATTTAAATCCTGCAAGCTTTTGTTTTGAGTGCAGTAAATGTATTTAATTCTGCTAATATCTATCATTAGAAAATGTTGTTAAGGGGAACTTTCACATTTTTTTTGATTGCGAAGGTCCCGCCGTCCTGAAAATAACCTGAGGTAAGGGTCTAACCATGTGACTCCTCGTAAATAATATAATAGCACTGCTGTAATTCCTGTAAGGCACCGATGCAACTGCCAGTAACATTACAAGGTATTAAGGAGATAACTTTATTGTGATATAAGATTTATAAATAAGGCCAGATAAATCCCCTGTGAGTGATGAACCGGAGCCTCACATTTCTACCCTGTCACGCAAACAAAAGTTTCCTCTTACTGTACCAGCAGGGCAGAACATTTCAGACCCCACGAGATCCAGTTCTAACCAGCACTAGCCAGGCCTGACCACATGAGCACATAACTGAGACATACCAGTGCTGACACTTGAATAACACGACCAGGCCACAGAGCAGTGAGAGTACCCCGGTCTTCTTCTTAACACGGCCTTTTGTTAGTTGTAAGTAATGTGGTGTATTACGTTGGATTCAAATAAAAGTTCAACACACCTGGACTTTCTTTCTCTGCTTCAGAAACACATGCACTGTAAAAGAAGGAAAGAATAAAGAAGTTATTAGGATTTACTCCACCTTATGTAACTTCGCTTTTTCAGACAAGTTAATTTATTTTAGTGTCTGTACTTAAGACAAAAATACACTTTCTATAAACAGGACAGCCTAAACGTTCTTCAAATAATAATATATTTATTTCGCAAGTAATTTAAACCAGTCTCAGCGTGCCCATTTTAATGCAAATGCGATGACCTAATTTCTGGACCTGTTGTGACACGAGTGAAGTATCTGTGAACAACATGTTTGGTGGTTTGCCTTCTCCATGAAGATAAGACTCGATTCCACTCCAAGAGAGTCGTGATAATTGGATCCAGTATATATTTTAAAAAGGGCTTGGATTTATTTCAGCATGCATATGTTCATGCCTCGTAAAAATAAGCTCTTTTCCTCTGCAGGATGTTACACAACACGTCCATATGTGTGTGTGTGTGAGAGAGAGAGCCCTTTGAAGGGATCCACACATTGCTCTAAAAGGCTGGCAGCCTCCCTAAGAAACAACCGGGCTCGACCAATCAGAGGAGATGGGTTTGTCCCTGCCGACCAATAGATGACGAACACTGTTTTGCAACAGCACATTAAACAAACACATTGGATTCTGATAGCTGTGTTGATGTGGAGGAAAACTACTCTGGATCAACTGACTCAAGAATTAGATAAGAGCCACAACAGAAGTCAGACTTACAGTGATAAGATAAGAATAAGTTGCAATGGATTCACAGTATAACTCAATGGAATGTTTTCAATTTGTCAAAGGAGTCTGACCTGAGAGCAGAGATGTATGTTGTGCAAAGTGAATTACACGTTTACAACACATTCCAATAACCTGTAATGTGGTTGTACTAAGAGGGAGAAGGGCAAAATGACTACCAGGGCATCTATAATATCTATTTCTCACAGACTGGCCTTTTGGTTCCGTACAAATCTATTCACTGCAAAGTTTTTATGGGGCAGATATGGGGGAAGGGGGCTTTGTTTTAATGGCCTCTTCCTGGAGATCAGGGGCTGGGTCGGGACCTTACAGTCTGGTTACGCCCGTTGAAACACGACACTCTTACGCAACTCATTACAGCCCCTGGTGTGCTGCACATTTGTTATAACTTAGTGCTGCTTTTGGTTTAGAGACACACAGAAACCTTTTGCAGCGTTCCCTGAGCCGCAGTGAGGGCGAGGACAAAGGCCCTGGTGTTGTCATGCTCGGATGTAAACAGTAGACTCACTCCATTTCCTTCTTGACCGCCTCCTCCTGGGTCAGGTCCTCCTCGACACTGTAGTCCAGAACGGCCCCCACCCCGAAGGCCTGGTTCTTCTTGATTAAAGGTTTGATGGACTCGTGGTCCTCCCCTGCCACAAACTGGCCGTAGAAGGTCATCTTCATCACCTTCTCAAACAGCCACTGACCCAGCACCTTCCTGCTCAGATCGATCAACTGACAAGCCAGGGGGAAACAACAACAAGGACATTAGATGAGAGGCCGGGCGAGATATTCAAAGTGCTTTAAATAAAATGTAAAGGGCACCATGACTAATTGTAGAAGCATTAAAAGATAAATAAAGTTACATAGAGAATGAAAAATGAATAATTAAAGAGTGTCTATAAAGTGATTATTTGATTTAATAACAGGAGTTAACAAACAGGAAAGTCATTGATTTTAAAAGAACTGTGTTGCTCCAGACGACCTGAGGGGTCTGGATGGTTCCTGCTGTGGCAGTGGATCAGAATCTGGGCTGAAAACCTCCTCACCTCTTTGTTCTTCTCCACCAGCAGGTCCACAGTGCAGAGCTTGAACACCACCAGGCTCCGGATCAGCTCGGCGTTGCCTTTACTCTCGTACGCCTCTTTGGTGTTGTCGAAGTCGATGTGGACTCTGCTGAGCGGTGCGTCCGCGGCGCTCCGGGTCTGAGAGATGAGCTCCACGGGCTGCGCCTCCACCACAGCGCAGCCGCCCGGCTCCTTCTCCTCCCGGCTCTTCGTGGACGCCGCAGTCGATCGACATCTTCCGCTCGAGATGCGCAGTTTGCCCGAGTTCCCCCTGACGAGCGCAGACACCAACTTAACGTACGACATGTTTTCTTCTTTTAAGACAGTCCAGAGACCTCGGTGACCCGTCTCTGGTCTGTGTTACCGCTGAATGGCTCGGATGATGCACGTGCTGGAAAGTCTCCGTACCTAAAAAGCTTCTTGGGCAGGGGGCGTGGCCTCACCGGTTATGTCACGCGGGAATATTTTTTGACTCATATAAAACTTTAAGTTAGACAGAAAGACAGACCGACTGACAGACAGACAGACAGACAGACAGACAGACAGACAGACAGACAGACAGACAGACAGACAGAGAGAGAGAAAGGGATGGATGGATGGATGGATGGATGGATGGATGGATGGATGGATGGATGGATGGATGGATGGATAGATAGATAGATAGATAGATAGATAGATAGATAGATAGATAGATAGATAGATAGATAGATAGATAGATAGAAAGTTAAAAAAGTTAAAGTAGCTTTATTTTCAATTTCTTAACAGGTTCAGAACATACAATGAATCAATAGATAGATAGATAGATGGTGCATGGCTGTGATCATTTTCTGGCTTCAATTGTAAGAATTTGGATTTTGGACTAATAAGCTCAACATCCTTGTGGGGAAGTCATGGTCATTTACCTCACAGGCCCATTTATACCTGATCAAGCTATGAATATTAAAGTTGTATAAATATATAAAGGATATGAACTATTCATCATGGTTACATGAAGGGATTGAGTTTGCTCTTGGTTCTATAGAAAAAAGCTGTGTTGATAACAAGAGACAACATTAGTAAATGTGCGATCCATGATCTTTCAATTCAGAGAAAACATACGCCCTTCACTGTGTTACATTTTATATACAGTACTATATACAGTATTTATACACAGCACAAATACCTTGTATATCCAGTTTATGGTTACTACTGGGTAATAATCATTTAACCCACTGGGGGCAGCAGAGAACCTACCAGCCGGAAGGTTTCCCTGAAATCGGAAGTAGAAGAAGACACCGGGCTAGTTGTTGCTAAATGACGCTAGCACAGCGCGCTAGTCGGCAGCATTAAATCTACACAAACGGGCGAATTCGCTTGCTTCTGAAAGGTAACAGCACATTTTCTATTAAAGTGGTAGTTTCTGCATGTATTTCACGTGTCTTTTCCAACCACGCATATCGTGGTGCGTGGGGAATATTCGTGCGTTTCAGCCCGAAACAGACGCTCGATAGCGCGACTAGCTGAACGGACGTGATTAACAAAGACACCGAAGTGAAACCGTAATGGCTGGTGCGCATAGCGGCTCATCTTCAGCAGCAGGCGTCGACCCCAATCTCACAATTACCACATTTACTGTTGCGTGGTTTCGAGAGTTGTACAATACAGTGTTTAAAAAAACAAAACGATTAATTCATTCTAAATAGCTGATGGTGGCTAAAGCTAGCCTAGAAATGAGTGTTTTGAAATGCTACCATCATTTGCCGTCGTAAAACAAGAGTTACATCGAATGTGTGGCCCGGGATCTAACTTGAATAACGAGGTGAATCAGTAACCTTTGGATATGAATGGTTAGCAGGCAGAGAGCGAACAGGTTTGGCCGGTTTACCTTCTCTCTCTCATACAAGTCAATGATATGCCACCGGGCGATCACTCGGGTTATTTATAAAACTGGTTTCTCCAGCCACCATAGTTTTTATGACGAGAGTTCAAAGTTCTATTTCTAATGTGACTGTTATTAGTGCTCATTTTCAAATATGTAACCTTTCCAGCCCTTTCTCTTCATTTCACTTAACATTGTTGTGCTTGGTGCTGCGCTTTTCTTTGGTAAATGTTAGTTTTTAGTAAACATACACGGGTGACAAATTAAAGGATTTATCCAAACAAAAGAGCAGATTATGCCTAACAGACAATTGTAATTTAAAGAGACTGAAACCAGGTCTCTCGAAATCAGTCTCAAATGTAGATGCCTCCTAAAAACAAGATGGCACTTAGACTTAAAATAAGAATGATTTGATTCCATTTAATTTGTCACCCGAATATACATGTTTGCAACACACATATGCAGATTGAAGCAATTTGTTTTTCTCCACATGATAATCAGAATGATACTGTGAATATTTCTTGATGGATGCTAGAAATTCATTACCCTGTGTTTTAAAGTTTTCAGACTTCGATCCAAGGTCCTGTGCCATTGGTCTTGAGTTCATCCTCTACGACTATGACGGCAGCATCTCTGCTTTAGATTTGTACTTTAATCTAAATTAAGACATTTGATGTGGATGGACTAAGTGTTCGATTGGGACTAGGATTAGAATCAGGACCAGCTCCACAGCTCATTCTGAAAACAAGAAGTGATCTTAAAGTCCGCAGGTGCCCCCATTCTGTGTCAGCAGTGCCACTCAAATCAACCACCATGTCAGATGGCCGGATCTATGTGGGGAACCTTCCCATTGATGTCCAGGAGAGAGACATCGAGGATCTCTTCTACAAATATGGGAAAATCCGCGATGTTGAATTGAAGAACAATAGAGGCACTATCCCCTTTGCCTTTGTCCGATTTGAAGACCCACGGTGAGTTTTGGGGATGGTCTTTGCCGAGTCGAATCACATTCCCTTTGCATCATACCTTAATCTTTGTGACATGACATCATCTCCACTGACGGCCAGCAGGGAATGGATGGAAATGGCAATTCCAGGTCAATGTCCACTAGTGAAACAGGCGTATGGTAAGGGGTTCTTTGCTCTCTTCTCATAGGGACGCGGATGATGCCGTCTATGGAAGGAATGGATATGGGTATGGAGACTCCAAACTGCGTGTTGAGTATCCCCGCTCTACTGGTGCTAAATTTGGTCCCATGGGAGGAGGAGAAGGTGGTGGAGGAAGAGGAGGTGGAGGAGGAGGAAGAGGTGGAGGAGCAGAAGGAGCACCTAGGGGAAGGTTTGGACCCCCAACTCGAAGATCTGAATTCCGCGTCATAGTGACTGGTAGGTGGACGTCATGAGTCATAGCCAGATATTATTTATCTCTCTCACTGCAACCTGGAAGTCAAAGAGACTGGTAGGAAGGTGGACTTAAGTCATAGACAGACATGTTTCTCTCTCACTTTCTCTCTCAATGGCGGATTTGAGGACAAGGGGGACTATTAGAGGACATCATGAGTCATAGGCAGACGTTTCTCTCTTTCTGTCTTCTGGCGGATTGGAGGACAAAGGGACTAGTAAAAGGACTTCATGAGTCGTAGGCATAAACATTTCTTTCTCTATGGCGGATTGGAGGACAAGGAAACTAGTAGATGACATCGTGAGTCATAGGCAGATATGTTTCTCACTCTCTATCTCATGGCGGATTGGAGGACAAAGGGACTAGTAGAGGACATCATGAATCATAATCAGATATGTTTCTCTATCTCATGGCGGATTGGAGGACAAGGGGACTAGTAGAGGACATCATGAGGCATAGGCAGATGTGTATCTCTATCTCTTGTGGCGGATTGGAGGACAAGAGGACTAGTAGAGGACATCAGGAGTCATAGGCAGATATGTATCTCTATCTCTCGGCGGATTGGAGGACAAGGGGACTAGTAGAGGACATCAGAAGTCATAGGCAGATATGTTTCTTTCTATCTCTTGTGGCGGATTGGAGGACAAGAGGACTAGTAGAGGATCTCCGGAGTCCTAGGTAGATATAGTTCTCTCTCATGGCGGACTGGAAATCAAAAAGGACTAAGTGGATGAGGTCAAGTCAGCTCCTTATGTCATGAAAAACAAAACAGTAACTCGAAACCAATCATGTTGGCTGCAAAATCCCAAACACCAACTTTAGTGACTGGTAGGTGACATTTTGTCATTCTTTATGATTAATGATTTGTTAATGTACTACATTCATGTATACAAGCATGTTTATACCAGCTAGAAAAATGAGACTACACACAAATACAACGATTTCATAGTTAAGAAGTACAACACAGTGAGGGTCTCATGTCTAAACACTTTGGGGTTTTCTGAAAATATTACAGAAAAATGTAATCTTCACTAGTATATCTGCATATTTGCCTACCATAAAGATAATCCTGTGGATATTGATTACTATAGTGTTTAGATTTGTACACATGGAGAGTTACAAAAGTAAAATTAATAATCTTCTATTTGGAGTTAAAGTGACTGTCCACTAAGCATTTCCAACTTCTGGTTTGACACTAACTTTGGGTTTAGCATTGCATAGGGACAAAAATGTACATGTATTTTCTGTAAGCGCTTTGAGAGTTAAGAAAACTACAATTCCCAGAGAATTTACATCTAGCTTATAAATATCCGTGCCTATGATTTAATAAAAGGTGTGGTTTAGCTTAAAGGGTTCTTGCCTTATGCAAAATATTAAACTTGTCAGTGCAATGATTTTGGTTTTAAAATGGCAGGTAAATTATAACAAGTTCTTGTCCCCAACTCCCTATCACATGTATGTTTTTCTGATGTCAGGGTTACCACCAAGTGGGAGTTGGCAGGATCTGAAGGATCACATGCGCGAGGCAGGCGATGTTTGTTTTGCTGATGTGCAGCGAGACGGAGAGGGGGTCGTGGAGTTTCTCCGCAGGGAGGACATGGAGTATGCTTTACGCAGACTGGATAGGACCGAGTTCCGTTCACATCAAGTAAGTGCCGGCGATGCTGAAATTTATTTGTCCTTTTTTACTTATAGATTGTTAAAGAAACAAATGTCCTTTTTAAAATTCCTTTTATAGGGTGAAACTACTTACATCCGTGTCTTTGAGGAGAGGGGGGAGAGAGGAGAGAGGGCAGAGCGAGGAGAGAGGGGGGAGAGGGGCACTCCCAACTGGAGTCGCTCCCGTTCCCGCTCCAGATCCAGAGGCCGCTATTCATCCCCCTACAACAACCGAGGATCTCCTCCTCCACGCTACCAGTCGCCTCCACGCCACGCCATGGCGCGCCATAGTCCACCCCCCCGGAGGCACCCTCCACAGCACCATAGCCCACCACCACGTCACTATCGGTAGAAAGACCTGTCATTTACCAAGGAATTGGGGAAAGTGTTTTGTAATTCTTTTAATTTTAATTTTTTTTTACCCCAGTCCTCCTTATAGGATTCCCCAATGTTACCTCTTGCTACATACATTCCACAGTCAGGATCCCCTGAACATCATGCCTCTTCCCACAGCCTTAAAATACATTTTCCCATTTATTTTAAAAACAATAATATGTTTTGTGGAAGCAGGATTTATTCCCCCCCCCCCCCCCCCCCCCCCCCCCGACTTGGTGAGATAAGAGGTAGTAATATAACATTGGAAGTTTCTGATGGTGAGACTGTCAGGAACCACTGCGAAGAAGAAATGTTGTATCACCCAAACCAAATTGCACAGTTCTGCAGCTATCATTCTAAAGTTTGTATTGTTTTCTTAAAACTCTTTTCGTGTGTGTGACAATTCTGCAGCTTGATTTTTAAAGTTTTTTTTTTTGCCAAACTACAAACCTGTGAAGCTGATCAATATCCTCCTTAGTTCGCCTGTTGGACCAGTGACACGTTAACTGTGAGCTTCACTTGTCAGTTTCTTTTTTTAAATGAAGTGTGAACCACTGACTGAGGTGGACTTAAATTTTGATCCATCTCAGATGGTTTTTTCTTTATCAATAAAGTGCAAACTTTTACTGTGATTTTTTTCATTCTTTCATTTCATCCTGATGCAACTTTAATTCACCTGTGGTAATTCAATTTTGGCCATGAAGAAATCTTTGTAATCATTATCGCTCCAATAATGTCCAACCAAGAATTCTGAATTTCCCACGGGATTAATAAAGTATCCATCTTTCTATCTTATCTATCTAACCCTGGGCAGGTTTACGGTCTAACATTGGGCCAACAGAGATCATTCCTACCCTCATGCAGAATCTCCAATTAACCCATGTAGCATGTCTGTACTGTGGGAGGAAGCTGCAGTAAAACCAAAGCAGACATAGAGAGAACAATTCTCCCTTTGTGTTTCCCCCAACAATCTTTCACAGCTGTGGTGAAGAGATAAAATGGGAGATTCTCTACAAAAAATATTTGAACCCTTTGATTTCCATGTCTTCCATTGAAATCACATTAGAAAGGAAAGGGGCCTGTGTGCTGATAGATTATAGAAACAGAAATGACTTTATTATTCCAAGATATTTTGTAGGAACAAAAATGAAATGTAGTCGAGCCTATGCCTAGAGTAACGTGTTCTTACCTATCCCTTTATTGAGATGGAGATAGAAGGTTATAACTTCCTGTCACCCTAGAATTAGACACAAGGCACATGAGATGCAAAATATAATATTTTTAATACACAATAAATCAATTATACCAGGTGACCATTTGAGTACACAGAAAAAAATAAAATAAAAATATTTATTTCGAATGGTTTACTTTTATCTTTTTCATTCTCATCAGGTAAAGCCCATATACTGTACAGACATTGTATTGCATTTAATAAATATGTACTAGCTTATTTTTTTTGTACAATAAATTCCATTTCTTTTCAACACACAATAAATCCTCTGAAACAACAAACACAGCAATACACGAACAGCAATACTCAGGCATGTTTCTGGAGATCGTATGGAGACACGTTAGCGGTGATATCAAAGCACTGGACTCGAAGCCACATGAACCACGTCGGCGTGTTTTGGCTACTTTGCAAATGTGAGCGGCACCGTTAAACAAATGTTCTGACTCGTGTGTGTCGGTGTCAACACATGGAGACAGTTGTTGACCATCTGCTGAGACTTCACAAATCCTTCCATCAGATTGACTTCACATGGATTTCCCTGGGATTGCTCTCTACCAAAGAAAACCGGTCACAATATAAAGGCTTGTTGCCATTATATGTGAGAAAAGCTGTCATCATTTGCAATGAAGGATTAGTCGGGGTGCTGCAGATTTCTATCTTAAATGTACACACACTCAACAATGATTATATCCATAGCTACATACCACTGATTAGCTTTCACCGAGCTGACCCTTGAAATGTTAACACTTCAGGTGCTTTACAAGTCTGTGGGGACCTGAAGAACAAGCAGGTGCAATCCGCCTGAGTAGAGAATCCTGTGTGCTGCGTTGTTTCGTCCACTCAAGCTAAGAGTGTGTGTGTGGGGGGGGGGGGGGGGGGGACTCCTCCACAGGAATGCACTGCTTCAGATCCAATAGAGCAGCGACAACTTGACGGCCTTCTCAAATGATTGGTCGAAAGGCGTCCTCTACAGGACAAGAAACGTAACCGAGGGAGCATGACAAGTTGCCGAAGTGGAGCAGCGGCTGTCAGCCTCTGAGGAAGGAGTTTATCTTTGAATCAGTTTGAAGAAGGAGATCTCGAGGTAATAGTGAAGAGAAAATGCACAATTTCTCCAGAATATTTGAACAGCTATCCTAAAACTTGTTGCCAGTTCAAGCAAGGAACTAGATATACGAGGCGAAGTAGATCTGCAGGGCAAGACAGAGGCTATGAAAGGGGAAGTGAAAAGGAAGCACGCTGTCTTCACTGCACGCCACCAGCTCAAAGTCAACCACCGCCGCTGCTCTCATGAAGCTGCAAGGAAGCACAACCTGTCTGCACTGATCCGTCTCTCGCTGTTAAAGCTGAATTCCCCAGCCAGAGTGAAATGCTGTTAGTCCAGCAGAAGAAAGGTACTGAACATCTGCATCAACCACTTGCGTTGATTCTGGAGAAACGTTTGTCTTCACAGAAATAAAATCTAGGATAGGTAGCAAAGGTTGAAAGATCATTATAGAGGCAGCACACAGCATAAGGAGCAGAGGAAATGATGCAACTCCATATGCGAAACGTGTGAAATCGGTGTGCACAGGGTTTACAGTTTCAGTCTTGATATCCTGCCAGCTTGTGTGTGTCGAAGGCTCAGAAAGGCCAGCGAGTGGTAGTGGTGCTCAGAGACAAACCAGTGGCCGCACATTGCACTTGAACACAACCCAGTACCTTCGTCTGTAGCACCTCTACTGTCCACTCAACCAAACCGCCTCACAATGTCTGATGATATCACTCGAAACATATTCAAGTGTATCACAAATTGTAAACGTGTATGGCCGGTAGAACTTAACGGGGGAAGGGCAATGCACTGGAGAATTTGGTCGCTGTATCCCTGAAAAAATGGCTAAGTTTAAGGCAAAATAAAGACAATCCTGAAGCAGTTTCAACAAGGGTCACTCCACTAGGTGAACAACAACACTTCCAAAATAGATGTACAGGCAACACTTGCATTTTCGGAACGTGGAGAGGAGCAAGTGCAGATGAGTTGTCTTACAACAAAGAGCAGTGTTAGCGACCGATTCACATTTTTTCAGCGCTTGCCAATCATTTACACTGATTCCTTTCCTCTCGAATACAGAACTATGTGGTTGTGTCGGTATCTTGAATCGATTTGGAACAAAGAATTGTGGGAGTCGTGTTATCACTTGTTCTCTATGAGGGTCTGCACCTTCTGGACCAGGTCTCGGGCCATCGTCAGGACCTGGGAGACGTCGTGATGCTCGGCCATTTCTGAGGAGAGAGTTTGAAAATCATTTTGTTTTTTAAAAAGATAAAAACAAAAAAATATTTGTGGACCAAACCTTACTGAGAACTGCCCTGCACACTGTCTTACTCGCATTGATACTTTTATTTGCAACATCTTGTAGGATTCTATCTATACTCTGGTAATTGTTTTTCAGCACTAATTCTACTATATTATAGCCCTTGTATTTCTTACCATTGAAGAACTTGATGATGTCCGTGAAGTCCATGTTGTTCTCCAGGATGATGTCTCTATACATCTCCACAAGCGCCAGAGCGATGAAGAGCACAAAGTGCTCGGAGGACGTGTGTTTGGCCACCCAGATGGTTTCCCACACAGAGAACACATCATCGTACACCATTTCTATTTGCACAAAAAACAGAGATAAATCAGATTTCATTCAGCATCATGTTGCAAATGAGTAATGATTCATTCAGGCAGATATCATAATGCCTGCGTTTCCCATCACCTCTTTTAAAGTCCAGTAGAAACCAGCGATAGCAGAAGTAGAAGTGGGTGTAGTCTCCATTCTGCTGCATCAGTTCAAACAGCTCAGAGTCCAGGATCTGGATGTGTATAAAAAAAAAATGCCTTCACTTTCCATCTACAGCTTGTTTGACAAGGCATCTGTGCACATGCATGTAAATTATACCTGGATAAGAGAACGCATGTTGGCAAAGTGAGAGTCCATGGCACCTCCATGAGGGAAATTATTGTTCATCCTCTTCATCATTTCAGTGAAGCAGCTGAATGCCATGACCTCTGGGAAACGCACGCACACACACACACACCGTTAGTGTGGCCTTTAAGGTACACTAGCAAAGCTGATATTGACAGAATGAAGATTCACTGACCATCGTCCAGAATCACCAGCAGGGGCGCCAGCAGATCACACATGCCCTGGACGTAACCTATGTCCAGGTGCTGCCACACGTAACTATGAAGACGGTCACAGGGTTTATTTCGGTTGAGACAAACCGTAGATGTATTTAGTTTGGCTCAACATTTACCTGCACATGATGTTACGCAGCTTCTCCAGGTTCTCAGGGGTGAAGTAATAATATGTTCTGTCACAGCGTCTGACATCTTTGTCAATGCGGTGCAAGTTGATCAAGTACATATCCAGAATTTCTTGCTGCAAAAATAAACTTCATTCAGTTTTTGTTTTACTCCTGAAAAAGAAGAGGTACAGGTATGTCTAGTTGTTATTTTGAATACTTACAGAATAGGTTTGTTCTCCTGAGGATTCATCGTGTTTGGCGTCGACTTCCGCCTCGGCAGCCTCGGCTTCAGCGAGCACATTGTCCATCTCCGGCTCCTCCTCAGAAAGGCCCGGGTCGGTGGCCTCAGGACTGGTGTTACAAGCCGTGTCCAGATGGTGATCTGGGACGAGCCCCTCGGACGCCATCCTTTCTCGTTGTGCCGGAGACATCGGGGGTGCAGCGAGGCCTGGAAAAGGCCTGAACTTAATGTGCTCAGAGGTCACACACGTTATCCCTGCAGGGATGTCCTCCATTTCCAGCGCAGAGGGAGAGTCGTCTGAATCCGCCGTGTCTGGAGACCGCCGGGAGTGGGACGTTAACGTGAGGCTCCCCCTCGAAGCCGTCTGAAGAGCATTCAGCACCTGCCTGACTGGTGAATTGGAATCGGGTTTCTCAAATGGAATTTCTGCTGGTTTGTCCTTTTTGGTTTCGGCCAAGTCACAAAGTGTTGCTTCTGCTTCCTTTCTCTCTGACTCCGTGGTCTTGATCGTTTGTGATGAAATCTCAGGAGGAGTTTCAAAGCTCTCTGGCTTTACTTCTGCAGCAGGTGAACATAAAGGCTCCACTTCCACGTCTTTGCTCTTGTGTGCTTGAAAAGTCAGGGTCTGCCCAAGTGGAGGAGCTTGGAAGTATTCGTTGTGAATCTCCGTTTCTAACTTCAGAACATTGGTGTTCTCTGGTGCAGATCTTCTATTCTTGTTGGGGTCTATTGCTTTGAATTCTTTAGATGGCTCATTTGCTGTTAAATCTTTTTCTTCTACTTCAGGTTTTTTCTCAGCTTCACACGTCTCTTTCGACTCACTGACCTGTTTGTCTTCAACAACCTCCTTTTGTGCAACTGTCTCCATCTCTTCCATCTCAGACACCTTGTCCTTGGCAACTGGCTCCACAACATTGGTCCCTCCTGGCTGTGATCCAGCTTTGATATTCTCATTTAAGACATCAGATGCTGCGGCCGTGGAAAGTGGTGTTGTAGATCCATCAGCTGACTCTGTGACAAGAGGCCTGTTTTCCAAACCTGGATTTGACAGACCTGGGGAAGAGGCGTTGAAGGAGGGAAGCTGTGGAGAGGCGGCAGTGGCCTTCGTGTCGTCCTTCACTGGACTGCAGCACTGCACGTCTCCCTCCTCAGGCCTGGGCTCAGACTCAATCTGCTCCGCTGCCTGAACCGATTCAAAGACCTGGCAACCCAAGAACAGCAAAGCCCATGCAATGCATTTAGGATCAAACAGCACTGAGAAAAGTTAAATCCAGAAAGTTAGTACATAAGTAACAAATCACATACTTTTCATTAGTATATTTCCAAAGTACAATACTTCCCAACCCTCCAGGCAGCCTATGGTCTCATTTGTGTCATTACCCCATACAAACAACTTAGAGGTTTGATGGAATGTATATTTTATCACAATGAACATTCGGTCACAGCTCCATTAATGAAATTGCAAAATATTGTTTCATATTGTTTCCCTGCCTCCTTTAACCGAGTCCACTGAAAACAATTTAGCACAATCTCTGGATTGATTCTCATAATATTCGGCTTGTTCCCCAAGAATGGCCACTAGAGACTTCCCTCTAGCACCACCTGAAGGCCAAAGTTATTCATTTTCCTGTGATATGATATTCATGGTTAAAGAAAAACACATTCATTTGATGGATCACTGACCTCATGTATTATTTGATGGATTACCATTGGATTACATTCACACAATCCTGTCGCCCTATGGTTGAATCAATTTGGTGGCTCTGACTTTTCATCTAGTTTCAAACTGACTATATGTCTGTTGCAAGAAAGTTAACTCAGTTTTAATCATGCTTTTGGAAATACTTGGAGGCCCATGTCTGCCATCCTAAATGTTATAGATGCTCTGGAACCTGTTATCTCCAAATAAGATTTAATAATTGGACTAAAACACACAAAACACCGGGTTTCTTTATTATTAGAGCTACAGTAGCTGTGGTGATGTTGATGTCTACCTGTGCACTACTGCTGGAATCACTCTGTGCGCTGGCATTCTGTTGTTCTGAGCTGCTGCTTAGAGACGACTGCAGTGACACACAGGAGACAAACAGCAGAAGCGTACAACATTTAGAACTGTGGTCAGAACACTATAAAATGTTTCCTATCGTGTCGGGTCTGTTCCGATTTCGTTTTTTCCACAACGAAGCACGTTTATGTACTAAATCGTCCAACTTGCATCTGTGCTGATGGTGGAGTCGCGCTGTACTGGGGCCCTTTCCACACTGGCCCCGGACGAACACCTGGCGATGGCCGCGGCGTGTTTCTCTCTCTCCCTCTGACGGACGATGGCCTCGCAGCCCTGCCACTCCTTCATAGTCTGCTCGTACATGACCCGCATCTGTTCATCGATCTGGAAGAGAAAACTTAGAATAAATATACAACACATCCAATGCAGTGTTCATGCATCATACACACTACAAAACCTTGACAGAAATACCTCCAGCCGGGATTTCTCCGTCGTGGTGAACTGGTAGTGTCCCAACAGGAAGGGCCAGACCTCTTTGCGTAGTGACGGGGCCACGCCACCAAAATACACAAGCCTGTGTATCTCCTTCTCCTCGTAGGCCTGACCAAGAGGAGATAGTTATTTATCAACTCACACCAGGATAGGACTATTTAATATAACCATGAATAATTGTTATGGCCTGTTGCTCAATTCTTATTCTTACAGAGCTTTCTTTGAGGAACCTGTTCCAGACCTCCACAGTGAGGCCTGCCTGGGCCCCACAGGGCACATCATGGTCAACTATGGTGGTGTTCACCAGAGCAGAAAGGTGGGTGCGGACTGTTGACAGGTGACGGCAGTATGCAAGCCCTGTAGAGGAAAGATAAACATTTCATATTGGATATTAAGAATGATTGTTTCACTGAGAGCAATCATTTTGAATGAAACCCTGAATCGTTGCTTCTCACATCCATAGAAAGCACGGGAGATTATCTGGTACTTCATGGTGTCGCAGAGGAGCTTTAAGGAAGCCCTGGAAGAAACGTGGAAAAGGGCAAAGTTAGTCGAGTGGAATAATCAGAATCAGGATTTGAGGCCGTCCCTGGGGAAATAATTACCTTTCTTGATTGCAGCCATTAGGCAGAGAGCCGTCAGAGGAGCCATTTTGTGAGCAAGAGGAGCACGAGGACTTTCTGGGGGTTGGCTGCCACATGTTCACACCCTGGTCCATCAGCTCTAGAGCCACTAAACAGCATAATACCCCCAATCAATACAGCTATTGAGGCAATCCGCATAATAAGCAAATAAAAAACAATAAATGGTCAAAATAATTAAAAAAAAAGTAAATGAATCTAACTGAATCTATACCTATTTGTTTAGAGTGTAAATTTGTTGTTGAGAGTGTAAATAAACGTCAGATGTAATCTCTCATGATAACTCATTGGATTATCTGAGGGAGGCAGAACAGGAAGATTGAAGACACTTACTGAACTCCATCTGAACCCCAGGAAATAGGATTCGAAACACATAATCGGTTGCTTCATCATCCTCCTTATCCGAGACAGAATCACATGAGCTGTGTGGACTCCTGTTCCGCAACTTGGGGAAAACCTTTCCCTGCGAGCGGAGAGACCACTGCATGTTAGCCAAGCACAGACTCATACATTGATTATTGAGAATGTTAGGCGCAGAAAGGATTTCACCGCGCCCACCTTTCCCCTCTGATTCCAGAGCGGCGGGTCCAGCTGTCCGTGAGGTAGCAGGCCGGTCTCCAGGCAAGTCAGAAACTGGAGGAGGTGGCCACCTTTGGGGAAATGTAGAGGGGGTCTCTGGATCCCATCCTGGCTCACCAAAACTACTGTCCCTCCACTGTTCACTGGAGAGATAAACACAGACGAGCAGGATAAATAACTCTTTAAGCTCCTTCGTTGGGTACGATTATAAAATGGGGTGCTAGTTTACCTTGCTGGTGACAGTGGAGATACACGATATCTTCCAAACGAATTGTCATGGCGTAGTCCCAATAAACACTGAAAGAAAGATGTGAACCCATTGAGCAGACTGTGTAAAGCAGAGACCTTCCACTTGTGACACTGGGTTCTAATAGTCTAACAGACCTTTTCTCTGAGTCTAACTCCCCCACGTTTCCATTCATCAGCTGATTGGGCGTCCATTTCAGTGTCATGACATCTGCAGTTTGATGCAGAGACAGATAGCCTGGGATGGCCTCCATGTCATCTCTCTGCAGAAACATATACCAGCTTGTCTGATTGCAACGCTCTTTAGATAACCACAGTTAAATCAGCTACCAGAGGCAGCAAGTTCCCTATTATGTGAATAATGCTCAATTAATAATCACTCTGTTAGAGCAGACACTAGATTTTATATATCTAGAATTCAAATTGAGAGCCTTTAGAGCATTTTAGGATTTCAAAAGGATAACTGATTTTGTGTTTGCATACCATTACTCTCCAGGAGATCTGTAAAATAACCGCATATTATGGGATGAAAAATGAAATGTGAGAAGTATTCTAATCATCTGCGATATCCGTAAAAGGGATTGTTTCTTTCAGAGAACTGTTTAAGGTAGAATGAGTTCACCAAAATTGAATTACCTGAGGAGTTAATGATTTTTCTTTTTAAATAGGAAATAAAAGACACACACCGGCTGCACCAGCACATTGTTCTTCCCAAACAGCAGCGTGGCTCTGGAGTTTTGGTGGAGCGACTCCACGTACTCCCTCACCCACATGAGAGGGCGGTCGTCCATGCTGCCGCTGGACTGCCTCTTCTGGATCTGATACAGAGGAATATGTGATCACAGGTCTGATGTCACACACACTATAGCTTATTGTGTCGGGGAAATCAATGAAGTTCTGCATTGTCTAACCAGGGCAGGTCGTCTGGAGGGAGAATCCTGCCGGCAGTGGCCGCTGTGGATTCGGTGTCGCTGCACCAGCTCGTCAGCGGAGGGGTCCGTCCAGAAGTGGTCGGCGGTCTTGACTTTGGTGTACTCCAGCGCACAGGGTCCCACTGTAAGACAGGTTTGACTGGTTTAAAGTAAGACAGATGTTGTCAAGTAAGGCGGAGTAAAGGGTTGCAGTCGCTCCATGTGCAGATTAGTGAGGTTTTTTAATACCCAATAGAGATGCAAGAATTGGTCCGTCAGTTGGATCCATCAGCATCGCTTCTCTCTCATAGAAGGCACTGCAGAATTCAAATTGAGAGCCTTTAGAGCATTTTAGGATTTCAAAAGGATAACTGATTTTGTGTTTGCATACCAATACTCTCCAGGAGATCTGTAAAATAACCGCATATTATGGGATGAAAAATGAAATGTGAGAAGTATTCTAATCATCTGCGATATCCGTAAAAGGGATTGTTTCTTTCAGAGAACTGCTTAAGGTAGAATGAGTTTACCAAAATTGAATTACCTGAGGAGTTAATGTACTGAGGCCACACATTTAATGATGTGTACAAATACCTGCTGTTCTCTACCAAGTACAAGATAATCTTGTCCAGCAGCTTCTCCATCAGGGCAGTTCGGATCCACAGGTGTTTCACCGCCTGAGGGGGGAGGTTGCCAAACTTTGACTGCCGACTGCGCTCGTTACTCAGTGAGGAATTGTTCTGTTTACTGGAAAACAGGAAATAAACCTGACAGATGAGACGTCTGTGTAGCAGCTCATTAGTATGCAATGTGGCACATACAGTAGAAAGCAAAGGGAAAAGACATACAAGACTTAAAGAGAAAGACTGCATAGTCACTGGCCTCTTATTTGCAGAATGTGGATTTCACCTGTTTTCTATGATCTGCTCCAGCTCCTGGACCTTGTGGCAGAGATCTTCAGCAGGTGTAAAGCTTTTTGCCACCTTCATAAAAAGTGCTGCAACCTTGTTACTGCACAGCAGGCCTGCAATACGGCGTTTCAGCCCATGGAGCATGCAGGACTCCACCACGGCTGCACACAAGCACACAGAGTATTAGTATATTCATTTGGCACCGATTTCTGGTTTATACATTTTTTTAAACATTTGAGGTGCGATATATATTTTATTTGGCATGAGCACACTATCATTTGTTCTCTGTGAAAACCTCACGCCTTTATAGTTTCTTCAACAAAAAAAAACAGGTGACAGGGAAGGCACAGGTGGCACCAGTAGAAATAGACTTGAATCTGTCCGACACTGACTACTGTTGCTAGGATATGAGGGATGTGAATCACACATGCATCACTCCTGGTTAGTATCAACACCTCTGAAGGGTGTTCTACTTTAATGCAGTCCATCTCATCCGCTCTAGTAAACAGAAACACTCATGGCTTATAACATGAGAAACATTAAAAAATATATTAGAATACAATTTTAGGAGTGACAAGGCTTGAATTGAACAGAATGTAAAGGAGCATTTTGCCCAGTGAGGATGAAAACGTGGGAGTTGACAGTCGTGTCAACCATCAGTCTGTACTGTGCATGTGTGACCAATACTGTGACCTCTGCTATCAGATACAGTATGTTCTGTGCTATAATCTCAGTAATTAGCACTAATCGACAGAACTATTTTTTTTTGGGGGGGGGGGCTATTTTCTCTACGATGCACAAAACAAAATGATTCCACAAAATTCTCAATTTCTCTAATATTTATATGTATAATAAAAGCTTAGAGTGCAGTGAAATAACAATAGATTCAATAGATAAACTCATTTACCACAGAAAGATATGATGTGGCTGCTGTCCACATGCACAAACTTCCTTGTCACTGCCTCCTCCATGATTTGTTTCACCTACGAGAGAAGGGTGCATGGTGAGACAAGACTCAGACCGTCTGACATGAGAGCAAATGTGATGCAAGAGGCAATGAAGAAGTAGCAAGACAACATCCTTCCTTCAGTATCTTCCTGCGCAACCATCAGCAAACACAATTTTCTGGAGGGAGGAGGGTAAGTGCCGCAGTTTATGTCAACAAAGTCGGAAAAACCTCAAGAATTGTCTCTATAGAAGCCTCAGAAGTCTAAATGCAGATCTTTAGACTTCCTCCAATGGATCTTGTTCGTGTCTCAGTAGGAGATCCCCCCTTCCATGTTAATATAGTCATCTTAACAATATGATTATAAGGCAAATGTTTTTTCAGCCTCAAAGACGAATTAGCCGTGATTAAGCTTGTTTTCTCGGAACTGATAAAACTCCCACAGAGCCACAGAAGACAATATATATGCTGCTTTTACAGGCTGAGAAAATACTCCCATATATGACTCTTATTCGATCAGTGTATTTATTCGCTTACACTTCACAGCATTTTGCCTGTGTTCTGAAAAGGAACCCATTCTATTATTTATGTTTCCTACAAGCAGTTATTCTAATAATAATAATAATTTGTAAAGCTGACTGAATCAGACATGATGTGCAGTGCTGTTTACCCACACAATCAGGGAATAATTTACTGAAACTGTCAAGTCATGAAACAAGATGGGATTTTACTGCCTTATTTAAAAATATGTCTATTGTATGTAAAGCTATACTGCAGACGAGAGGCACACAGAAGGAGCAGACGATTATGTATGTGTCTGTCTGCAACATCTGCTTTGTACAACATCCATAACACGATGATCTGGACATTTAAAAACAAAACCCATCATTCCAATTCAACGCATGGACTTCCAACCCACAGCTCGCAGCCTTGCCCCTCCTTGGTGCACGAGCTGGTACCAGAAACATGGTTGTTTGAGAGGCAATGAGTCACAGGTGAGGGGGAGCACGGGCACGATGAGCCCTGGAGTGCCGGGGCTTTCTCAGCAATGAATAAAACATCCTGTTTTTTCTCTCCCCGGGGAGTCGTGGAGTCACCGAGCGGTTTGCAAGGGTCTGCAGTGTGCTCCCTTCCAATTCCTGTGCAGATTCATAATCCAAACGATTCCTCGCTGGGCAACACATCACCCGGCTTGGTTGGAGTGTTTTGCATTTAATGGTTGATGGAGCACAAACATAATAGAGATGCCAAGGTCACACCTTTAAGTTGTGAAGAATAAGATGGTGTGGTACAGAAAGGCCAGTTTAACCCCAGAGAGAGAGAGAGACAGAGAGATAGAGAGAGAGAGAGACAGAGAGAGAGAGAGACACACACACACTACTGCAGGATATGAAAAACAATCTGGTTTTGCATGGATGGGAGCAAATTAACCTGCAGGTGCATTGGTAGTCCCCCCCCCCCCTCCTGATATAACATCATCAACACCATCACCACCACCACCATCATCATCACTATTATCGTCATCATCACCCCCAGCATCATCGTCATCATCATCGTACACCAACAGTCCCCAGGAAATAAAACCACAGCCATCTTACATGCATCCACCGTCATTATGGTGTCAAATAAATGATCATATCTTTAAGATAAACAGGCCCGTGTGGCGTAGTCGTGGCTCACCACCCATGAACACAAACACACACACACACACACACACATCTACACGTGCACACACACACACACACATACACACACACACACACACACACATACACATGCACACACGCACACATGCAACGAGGAAATCAGAGGAAAAAATGATAAATGAATGCATCGCACCTCTTTCTTCACATTGCGCAGCAGTTTCTGGCGCGTCTCGGCCTCTGTCACGGGAGAAAACATCATGATTAAACCGATCAGATGCTCAGGCTGTATCGGAAATGAAGGATGACAGGCTCACGACGACAGTGGGGGGGAAATAACAACAGCGGTACCTCCCATCGCTTTCCCGGGGCAGGATGCGGCGGCTGACACGCACGGCTTCTCGGGTGGATGTCCAGATAAAACGGGCAGGAGGACGCACAGCCGCGGGTCCGTGAGGTGGAGAGGAGCCGAGATGTGCGATGTGTTCTCATTAAACCTATCTGCTACCTCTCAGTGAACCAACACCCCTTTAAAGTCACAGTAGCCTATACAATAACCCCGACAGCACATATACACTCACTGAAGATATCAGACATTTCCCTGAGACTGTGAATACTGGTCATTTTTGGATTATTTGTCATTTGTTCCTGAACATTTTCTGAGCCTTGTTATTATTTCCTCGCATGTGGCGAACACCTGGATGATTGGACCGAAAGAGCCTCTGGTCAACTCAATTAACATCTCATTAGATTAATCATCACAATTAGACTCCTGACAGAAGTAATGCATTAGGACACAAACAGTCCTATTCATCTTCAATCATAATAAACAGACTATAAAGTGGTGTCCATCTCTAATTTGCTTCGTTTTTTTAATGTAATTGACTGCAGATCTTGCACAACCTGCTTTGGCGATACAACATATTGTAATTATACTCTGGGCTTGTTTTTTATGTTTTCTTGAGGATACTGTGGAGAATTATTGAGAAGGATGACGTGTTAGTTCAAGTCTGTGAGGCCTCAGCTTGTGGTCTCATATACATTTAACTACGGCAAGTTTTGCCCATGGCATTCACTTTATATGCTCTAAATGACATATGGCATAATATTTATGGTATAAATGGTATATGATCTTTAGAAGGAATATATATGCCATACTGTAGATTCTCTTGATGGCATAAGCCACGATGTATATGCTCTATACGACAACTGCTGCACTGTACACATTAAAAATCATGTGCTGTACCGTTTATGCTTTAAATGGCACATGACACAATATATTTGCTCTGTTAGTATATGCCATGATGTATAAGCTAAATGTTAATGCCGTACTGTGTACATACCATTTGAAATACATAAATGTAAACAAAATACACTGCAGTGCTTTAGGGGAACAGATTTGGTACTATTTCATATGTTGTTGAATAGTTTCCACTTATGCAACATCTTTTCTAAGATTATCGTTTGTGGCTGAATGTCATTGAGTAAAAGTCCAGCCACCAGGTGGTGATAGAGACACTTTGGGTTCACTTTTGTGGATAAGTCATGACTTCCATTTTTTGGCATTACTCTGTGATAGAGAGAGAGAGAGAGAGAGAGAGAGAGAGAGAGTGATGTATATATATATAGATAGATAGATAGATAGATAGATAGATAGATAGATAGATAGATAGATAGATAGATAGATAGATAGATGGATAGATGGATAGATAGATAGATAGATAGATAGATAGATAGATAGAAAAATAGATAGAAAAATAGATAGATAGATACTTTATTGATCCCAAGGAGAATGTATGTTATAATAAAGTTGCACAAAATTGTAATAATCAAGGTCAGTACATCAACTGCACTTAAGTAGGCTACATAACTAAAATACGTTAAATTAAAGTTTAATGTACAACTTCTTATTGTTATGAAAGTCATCAATTTACACATGTGATCTGTTGGTGTTGAGTAGGACGATGTGGGTTCGTGTAATATGAAGGGGGGTGGGGGCAAGGAAGCAGGGAAGGAAGCAGACGAGGAGGCGGTGTGAGTGTTGGGACGGGACACCGCTTTGTTCGGCAGCAGGGGAGGGGAGCCCGACACTGTGGCTCAGCTAGGAGCATTAGATCCGATCTGCTGGGGCGGACGACCCTGTATCACCTCTGCCCGGCTGTGGTTCGAACGCGCGGCTCAGACATTCGCCTTCCTCGCCCGGCTCTGAGGATCTCCGTCCAGGGATGTCAAAGCGAGTCCGAAGCCGGGAGGTCTGCGCTGATTGCAGCGCTCCGGGTAGGGATGGCTCACACAGCTAGCTTCTAACGTTAGCTGCCTGGCTAACCACAGCTAGCCCCGACTACAACTCCGCGTCCAGTTAGCTAATAGCTTGGTTAACGTTACCGAACGCACTGCAGTTAATTAGCGGTTTGCTAGCTACGTGGCTAATCGTGGTATTTGCAATCATGTCTTCTCGCGGGAGCGTTTGTTGTCGCGTGTGTGTTGTCACAACAACTTCAAACTCTCAACCTGTAATATCTTCTCTGTTGTCTAATTAACGTTGGGTTGCTCAATTAGCTAGTTTGATAACCCACCCACATCTGTTTAGCATCTGTGACTGATCATGTCTTGGTTATGGGGAAGCTAGCCTGGTGGGTGTTTATCTCTCAGGTAGCAATCATCATCGTCCGGGTGGAGTTTATGAACTATCAAGATGCTTTAGTTTATTGTTGTTTATCATCAGTATTTACACTGAAGCGTTAAAGGATCAGTGTATAGAATGTAGTGACATCTAGTGGTGAAGTGGCCTGTTGCAGCTGGATACTCCTAACCTCACCCTCCCCTTCCAAACATGATAGAGAACCTGTGGTAACCTTTAGTTGTCATAAAAACTCAAAAGGATGTCCAGTCTGGGCTACTGTGAAAAAACATGGCTGCTTCCATAGAGAGGACCCGCTTCCGGGGGAAAGATAACATATTTAAATATAAAGGGATCGCTCTAGGGTAAAGAAAACCCAAATTCATACCATTTAGATGATGCACACTAGTGAAAACCTCACTAGGATTATTTTATATTCAAGTTCACCTAATTCTTACACTGCAACTGTTAACTGAAACATCTTGCATCTCCATCCAGAGCCACGCTGGGCCTCCGTCAACAGAGGTGTGTTGATCTGCGATGAGTGCTGCAGCATCCATCGAGGTCTGGGGCGACACAGCTCCCAAGTCCGACACCTCAACCACTCTCCGTGGCCACCGTCCCAGTTACAGGTGAGGAGACACGCACTCGACTCACACACACTCAACATCACGATGCAAATGGGTAGAATCGTTCATCATTTATAAAATCCAACAATATCAAAGTGCTAAAAACAGGTCAACTAGACTTGGTTGAGTTTCTTGAAGACGTTTCATCTCTCATCAAAGAGGCTTCTTCAGTATTTTATAATAATAGCGCCGGGCAATGTAGATGTTACACAGCCAGTGAGGAACTGGGGCTAATGTAATTATAACTCATGTGATCTGTTTTGTGGTTTCCATCTTTTAGATGGTGCAGACGCTGTACGGCAATGGAGCAAATTCCATATGGGAGCATAGCCTTCTGGACCCTTCCTCCTCAGTGAGTGGGAAGCGTAAAGCAAATCCCCAGGACAGAGTTCAGTAAGTGCTTTTAAGGATTTTGAAGTGTCAGTCCTGATTTGGGCATGCTTGTTTGCACTCTGAGATGAATAATTGGCCCTCTGTGCCATGAACATGACTCATGGCCAGTCCGTCAGTCCACAGTGACGTGAAGAAGTTAAGGAGGATTGATCTGTTGACGTTCAGATCGGGAAATACACAACAATATAAACAAGAATGGCACTTATGAACCACTTGAAATTCACTACATCCAGATTTATATTTGGATTTGCACCAATTTACACACACTCGTGAATATCTGTCTATTATAAATGCCGGTTTTTAGCGGTTGTTTTTATGATTCAACGAATTTATTGAAAAATGCCCTGTATCAGTGTTAAAGAAAGAAACCCCATCCTTCCACGTGGTTTTGTTTTTTGGAACATCCTGCTTAAAAACAAACGCAGATGAAAAACATAACCTACTTGCCAGAGGGAATGATCAATTTAGATGCTATAGGGGTAATATCCTTATCGTGTCAACCAAATGGAATCAATTTGGTAATTTTGTAGATCGACTGAATGACAATGCACACAAGTACTTTTAAAGCGTTCATGCAGCTTCTAACTCTCAGAATGTACCGTAGCCTTAGGAGACAATAAAATATCCATAAGGCTGAGTTGTTATAAAGTCATCCACTGCCAAGTATAAACACTGTGTCGGTACTGTGTCTGGCTGATGGAGTAAAGATAAATAGTCGGCCACATATAAACACAGCCATGCCAGAGCAAATGCATTCAGTCACCAGACAGATGCAGACAGAGTACGCCTCAGGAGGCGGCTATCCTCTATCTCAAAAACAACGTTAGAGATTAATGCTATTTTATCTATTGCATTGGTAGCAGAACATTTCCCAGAAACTTCTTTAGAGGAACTAAACCTGTGTTTCAACTGGAGGCAACAGGACCAAACTGAGTTCCTTTGGGGACGTTCCAGTTTCTTTATTCTGAGGGTTCATGAACTGTTCGTGTGGAGTTTTCTAATTGGACAACACAGACTCTGCAGCTGCTCAACTCCTGTACTGATTCAGTCACAAAACAAGGAAGTATTACGTAATTGACATTAAGAATTTTTTTTTAACTTAAAATAAAGTTACATTTCGTTGTTAGCTTCCCCATCAGTTTGCTGTAATATACGGTACGTTCATATTTTTGTACAGGGCTATAGTTGCTCATATGGAAGTGAGAAAAGAGTGTTAGATGTGAATTAGCAACTCTGATCTTAAAAGCTGTCTACCTTTAGAATCCTGTGGTGTGGTATGTCAGAATGTGGAATTGAAGACATCCTTTTTTGTAAAAGATGTGTTCCATGTTGTTTCTCTTAGATAAATATGTAAGAATGCTTCTGTGATATGTTCGTCAATAGTGGCCCAGTTTTCCCAGGTTCTTTGTTTTTATATATTAGCATCTGTTGTTGTTTGCAGTCCCAACAAGACAGAGTTCATCAAGGCCAAATATCAAATGCTGGCATATGTCCATAAGATGCCTTGTCGGGAGGATGATAGTGTTACCGCGAAAGATCTCAGCAAGGTGAGGAATAAATCTGTTGTTTCTTCTTTATCTATCAACATTTACGTGATGTAAGACTAACCCAACATGCAAATAAGCTTTGAGGGAACAGGAAACCCAATGGTGATTTGTTAAAAAGATGCATGTTACCCCAATGATTGACCACAGCCGGGGAAGGGCCTTTTGTTTTTTGTCTTTGATACCGGAGCACTCTTGTAATTTCCTAAGTGACATTGTCTTTTTGTATATCGATACTTAAAATGTAGTGCTGCTGTGTCATGGTGCTACACACATTTTTGGGAACTTGTCTAGCTTTTGCTGTAACTAGACAGCCTGTCTGACCTCATCTCTTGGAGCAGCTGCCACTATTTCACACTTCATTGGATTTGCGTACTGAATTCATAATTCCCACTCAATACAAATAATTTATGAAAAGGTTTTTTTATATGAATATTATTCATGTCATTAACCGGTTTAACGAGCAAAGTTTATGAACATATCAAATAAATGTTTATGGCGGTGTTTGTATTTAAACGTATACACTTTTGTAATATATGTCTCTTGTAAGAGAATACATAATATAAATATTTTACTTGTTTTATATATTTCCAGCAGGATAATGTGTATTTATTGTATATATTTCCAGCTGGATCATATCACTCAGTTCTTTGCAGAGGTCTTGAGTCTAGCCAACCCTGTTTGTGTTCACAACCAAATCAAAGCAAACCTCCTGTCGGTCTCTTTTCAGCAACTACACTCTAGTGTTCGAACTGGAAACCTGGAGACCTGCCTTAGGCTCTTATCTTTGGGAGCACAGGCCAACTTCTTCCATCCAGTAAGTCTAGAAGAATAAACGGGAAAAAATAAATGTTTTTGTAAGTTGGCATAATATTAATCCTTCATCGTTACATTGTTTTTTGGAATCACAGGAGAAAGGAAACACCCCACTACACATAGCAGCAAAAGCAGGTCAGGTGTTGCAAGCAGAGCTGTTAGCAGTTTATGGAGCTGATCCCGGAGCTCTGGACTCCAGCGGAAAGACCCCCATTGATTACGCAAGGTAAAAATTGGTCTACATTTTCCATTTAACATTTTATTTATGGTATAAGCATTGTGAAGTCTAAACAACACTATAGAATGTTTTGAACATATAAACCTTTTTAAGAAGTCACAATATGGAACAAATTATTTCCAGTCCTTGCGTTGTATTGTAATTCATAGCTAAAGTACATGTCTTCTATTTGTTTCTAGCTCTGTAATCAGAGCTCAGTGCTGGCCACACAGAAAAGAACCAGTTAAAATGAACTAGACTGATGTTTCTGTGTGTGTTAACATTTGCTGTGGTTAACATGATTTAGATGTTAGTGTAGCTTGAAGCTCAACTGAAACAGATGTAGCCCAAACCACTGGTGACTGTGCTACAGGAAATGACACACATCCATTGGAGATTTGAAAAAGTGAAAAAAACTGATGTGTTTATAAGTACACTATGTATAAACTGACTTGTTAATGAGGATATTAACTGTTAATAAAGGGAAGGTGAACCGCATTGTTAGAAACAGGAAATAACAATGCAATTGAAAAAATATTTAGCATGCTTTGCACTACAATGAACACTGGACAGGCCCAGTGGCATTTTGTCAGTCTAATTCAATAAGGGTATGACTAATGGGGACGGGAGAGGAAGGACCAATTCTTTAGTAAAATATGCAAGCTGAGTCAGCTCAGAAGTTAAAAACAGAGACTGGGAAATAAAATAGGAAGACGGGAAATAAAAGATACTTGAGCTGATGGTGATGTGTCACGTCACATTGTACATATATCCTAATTGAGAAACATACTGTATTTTTCTGTGACCTTCATAGACACGTAAAATAGCTTATAGGTATCTCTCCTGAGGCTTTCTTCAGCCACCGTATTTCTGAAATTTGACCTTTTTGTTATTCCTAATCTGTGCAGACAAGCTGGGCACCAGGAGCTGGCAGAGCGGCTCGTGGAGATCCAGTATGAACTCACTGACCGGTTGGCATTTTACCTATGTGGTAGAAGACCGGGTAAGGACAGTATGTGCATTATGCATGACAGTTTGGCATTCGAGAGCAAACATCTGTGCTAATGATTCTGTCATGCCCTTGTTTTGTTGTAGATCACAGAAATGGGCAACACTTCATCATTCCTCAGATGGCAGACAGGTAAGAGCTATGATCCAAGCTGAAACATCTATTATTTATAAAAGTTGGGATGTTGTAAAGCACAGAAATCAATACCAAGTGATATTATCATCTCCAGCAGCCCCCCAAGCGGCTAGTTAATAAAATATAGTTTACTTTTAATTGTATATTATAGACAGCATGCTAGTCTTTCACAATATAATTACAATTCTGCCTCTCCTGTGCTGCATTGGATGGATAAGAAATAAGTAAGTATGTCTGTTACTGTTGCCTTTGTTTCTTTTTATGTGTTTGCAGGAAAATAATTATTTATGTTTCCTTTGTTCAAAGCAGTCTGGATTTGTCGGAGTTTGCAAAAGCTGCAAAGAAGAAGCTGCAGTCGGTGAGACATTTCTACTTGTGATTAGTTTCCTGGCACTACCAAAGTGTAATCTCTCTTTTTCACTGACTCTTCAGTTGCTCTAAAACTGAAGCAGGAATTCTGCTTTATTTTGTTCTAGCTAAGTAACCATCAGTTTGAAGAACTTGCCATGGATGTTTATGATGAAGTCGACAGGAGGGAAACAGACGCCGGTAAGATTTTAAGAATCGTAAATCGTGTATGTAACACTTGTATGTAACACATGTGTTTTAATTGCTAGTATAATGTTTCTTTTTCAGTGTGGTTGGCCACTCAGAACCACAGCACACTTGTAACCGACACCACGGTTGTACCTTTTCTGCCGGTCAACCCAGAGTACTCCTCTACCAGAAACCAGGTAAACGCGTATTGCCTCTTAGTCAAACTTAATTGGAAGTCAGCCCTGTGTTCTCTTTTTCATGTTTTTATACACTTTTCTTTTTTTCCAGGGTCGCCAAAAGTTGGCAAGGTTCAGTGCTCATGAATTTGCCACCCTGGTGATTGATATCCTAACTGATGCTAAACGGCGGCAGTGGGGTAATTCCTGTGACAGTCCCAAAGGTAGAATATAACCCTACTCAGTACTTTAGTTTGGGTTTTATTATTGTTTGTATTGCAGTGAATTTACTTGTTGTTTGGTAAGTACTTGTTTGCAGAAAGTCAGTAAATGTGGACCATCTTAGCTGTTTTAATGGGCTACAATTGTGGACCATGTGTGCAGATGTAAATGTGGAAAAGCTGCATTAAAAAAAAAAGTTTGCATTCTGCAAATTATGGAGAACCACATCACAGCCTGTTTTCTTCCGGGGGTTTACTCAAAGACAAAAGATTGTTGGTATATTAAAGACAAGCAAGTCCTGATTTCTGCATTCAGTTCAAATTAAATTAGTTCCTTTGCCATATAAATTAGACATCTGCCTTTAGCTAGCAGGGTTTGTTTTAATCGTCAATCTTTTGATCTGATGGTCTTTCTTCAGAGAGTGTGGAGCTGATCCTTCAGGGAATAGACAGTCGCCACAACAGTGATAGCCAGGACAATGACCAGCCGGATTACGACAGTGTTGCATCAGACGAAGATCCAGTACACGAGGCCACTTGTGGGGACAGCTGCAACGATGGAAGGACCAAGGTTAATGTTTGTGGGACCCAGCTTCTTCAGATATTTAAACACATCCTCTTGCTTTACTGTTAAATTCATGCGGCCCAATGTCCCATGATGTCCTGCAGAGCTCGGAGTCATCGGACCTCTCTGATGGACCAATCACAGTGCAGGAGTTCATGGAGGTGAAGAGCGCCCTCACTGCATCAGAGGCCAAAATACAGCAGCTTCTCAAAGTCAACTGTCACCTCAGTGAAGAGCTGCGGTCGATGCAGGGCAAGGTTAGTGAATCCACATCTAATTCATAATCGTTTACTTTTGCACTGCAAATGTTTTACTTTTCTGTATTTGCAGAAAAGTTTATTTTTAAAGTCTAATAACGGGTCGTTGCATAGTATTTATGATATTTACCTCCTTTCTATTTCTCAATTTTATCTTCTAGATGCATAGGTTTATCACTGATATGCCTTTTGTGACTATTACAAAGGCTTATTATTGATTACATCGCTGTATTCATTTCAACCACATCTGCTGTGTGACTCTCAAACAGTCCTGTGTTGCATCTACAGAATCGTCCTTTGTGTTACCAGAGACATTAAGTTATTTGATATCCTATGTAGGAATCAAAATGTGTATGAATGTGTGTGTGTGCTGCCAGGAAAACTATACATGAAATATAAAATTCAATAGGGATTCTGCACCACGAGAGAAAATGGATGCTGTGTTTAAGAAGGAGTGGAATTCCTGTGGCGATAATTAACTATCACCACAGGAATCTGCTATGCTGCGCAGTTTAACAGCCAAACAGGATTTAGTGTAATAGTTCTTTTGTGATCTGAAACGGAGGATTCATACCGAGCCTCAAGTCAGATGACAGAAGTATTTATTCACAAAACACAGCTTTACAGAGAATATTATGCTCTATCGCAAATCTGCAGAAGCATCAAATAGCCACAAGTCACGAACCACTTACATGTGATTATTAGTCTTGACGTGTGGGTGAATCACTAGATCTATCAGCTTGGCACTCACCAAAATGTCAATGATCTGGGTCCACAACTGTTGTAAAGTATCAAGTATCCTTCTACTAGCTTCCTTATTGCTTAATATTACTCACCATTAGATTTCCCAATCAGCCCCAGTGTTTTAAATCAGATCTGCCCATATTTTATTTTTTTTTGGCAAGGTTTTGAGGAGCCTCCCCATTCTTTTCAAAATTTTCCACCCACCACCATTTGAATACATTCTTGAAACTATCCTGGTTATTCAGCAAAAAAATAAACCAGGGTGTGGGCAGTTTACAAAGCTTCATTTCTCAATATGGCAGCATTTTTTATTTGGTTTTCCTCAATGGCTCAATGTTTCACACTCTACACGATGACCGTGTGCTGCCTCCTGCTGGTTTCTTTGCCCCTTAACGTCTCTCTGGTGACACACATTGACTTTATTATATTTCCAAACATAGCAGCACATTTTTTGAAATCTCCCTTATAAATATTGCATATTCTAAGACAAATGAAAAAGACAAAAGCTCTTTCATGAACGGTATTTATTATTTTATGTTAGACTGGGAATATTCAGCTTTTTACCTTATCTGATTATAATATAAATGATAAGTATATTTGTCGACCTTATATGATAATAGACATAACTAGAATGGCTCTCAGTAGGTAGCATACCTCGGACAAGGCCGAACAATCCCCTTAAATTCAATCAGGCCACACCAAATTGTGTATACTAATCAGTCCCCTGAATGTGCCTGACTCTTTTTCATCCATATCTATGAATAATTTCCTGGCAAATTGGTGAAAATATCAAAAAAACTAAATTTTATAAACGGAATAAAAAAAATTGTGTGGATGTCCCCATTTTTGGGACCTGTGCCTCAATTGTAATGATTTCTTTCTTGGCCCATGTCCCATCATCCATCCACTGAGCTTTGTAGAAATCCATCTTGTAGCTTTGGAGAAATCCTGCTGACAGACAAACAAACAAACAATCCAACCAACAATCAATCAAACAAACGGACAGGAGCCAGAACATAACCCCCCTTGTTAGAGGTAATAATATTGACAAGAAGCTGAGCAAGACATGTTTCTTATCTTCTGCTTTGAAAAGAGCTCTGAAATGCTGTTGATGTAAATAAGGGCAACCACTGGTGCAGCAGTTTCTCAGTGAGGTCAAACTTCAGTTGTAGCTGTAAACACAGTCAGACACTGTCAGCATTTCATTTGTCAAAGAAACAAACCTTTTGTTGTGAGAAACACTTTGAAGGGAAACTAAAAACAAAACAGAGGTGAAGATGAACCCCCCCCCGTTAAATTATTTATTTTCTCCTGGAGGCTTTGCTGCATTCTACTCTATTATTGATGTCTGGCCGAGCTTTTGTAAGGAGATCGGCCCCCCCCAGCTAAAGTTGCATTGAAAGATATTTTGTTCTCTACAGTTGAGCACCCTGCAGACTGAAAACACAACCCTGCGATGGCAGACCCCCAGCGGACAGCAAAACGCCCAGGGGCCCCTCGGTCGACACCCACCCCGCGGGGGTCGCGCCATGTCGATGTATGAGACCGGATCTAATCCGAAGCACTTCTCCCACCGAGCCGAAACAGCCAGGCACGAGGATGGAGTCGTTTTACAACCTTTCCCAACCAATGTAAGCACAGAGGCACCAGTGATCTGGCTGGATTTGTCCTCACAAGACAAAATAGTGATGCCTGGCTTGGGGCTGGTGTTGGTTATTCGTTCATTCAATCATTCATTACATCTCAATAGAGTATGCTCAACTTGGTTTGACCCCTTTCCAGATTGGAAGGGGTCCTTTGGGGACGGCTGCGTCCTCCCTCCCTACCTTCCCCTCCTCCCTGTCCTGGTCGAGGGACGAGAGATCTCGAAGGGTTAAGTACCAGAGTTCCCCTCGGTTTAGAGGCAGCCCCAGGGGACGGTGAAAACTGTCCCCCTGCTTGACCCCACAGTCTTCTCTCTCCTGACCTGTGTCTTTTGAAACTGCTTTTTATCAGCATCGCGTGCCTGCATGCACCACAGTGCCTCTGCTGCCGGTCAGTTACCAGCTTTCTCTCTGCGTCGAACCTCCACCTGAGCCGCTGCTTGAATGATCAGACCGGAGCGTTCAATATCCAAGAAAGACAAATGAAATGGCTCATCACAACGCGCTTATTAGCCATAACCACTCATAAGAGAACACACGGTTTACATTGGGACTTCGTTGCACCTACTAATTGCATCCCCTGCCGTATGCACTGTTATATCACAATGTCATTGTTGTGTGTTTCCTCTTTTTTCTCTTATCTGCTCAAAAACAAAATGTCTGAAGGTGTGATTATGGCTTTGTTTTCAGAAATGCATGATTCTGACTTGTGCTCACAGTTGCTTCTGTGATAACTCTCTGCCAATCATATACACTACATACTATGTATTTGTTATGATGCTAATCCCCTGATTTCTCTGTAGGGCTGTAGTTTAGAGGGACGGAGCACCATGCTGGAGAGTGATAACGACACCACACCCAACCACTCTGAACTGGAGGAGATTGGGTAAAGGCCTTTTTAAGTACATTCTTTACCCTCCAGTCTAAAGTGACAATAACTGTTAAGAGGAGACAAAGAGATGGAATAATAAATATCCACAATTAAGTCTGAAATGAAATCAGTTGGGAAAATGTTTCTTGCTTCTGGTGCTACAGATTAAATTATCATTGTAGAAAGAGCTTCCATATTGAATAGTCACTTGGGTAATCGTTTTAGTTTGGGCATATTTTTTAAAAGATACCTTTTATTGGTACGAGTTAACAAATTGAATCAGGTGGTTTTGGCTCTGAATTGTGACAGCCAGCGTCAAATTGAGCTGCATTTTCTAAATCACAACCAAGCTGGATGGTATGGTATAATTTTCTATATTTTAAATATAATCTAACTTGCTATAGACTGGACTATCAGCTGCAATTTACATATTTTCCCATCTTAAACTGGATAAACCATTGCCTTGCACTGCATGGAGCAGTGAGCAGTAATAAATGCATTTTCTTTTATATATAGAAGCCCTCCTTCAGCCTCTGATACGATGGAGTCCGAGGCGGAGGGTGAGGAAGACGCCACCCTGCCGTGCACAGAGGACGTCATCTGTAAGACCGAGCAGATCACCAAGAACATACAGGAGCTTCTCAGGGCTGCTCAGGAGACTAAACATGAAAGGTACTTTGGGATTATGTATAATAAATATGCATAAAAACGCATTATAGTCTAAAACATCAAGTATATTACAAGTTAAGCTCAATAGCGCCTGGTGTTTTTGTAAATGCTGTATTCTCTGATTCAGCTTCTTCTAGGTCAGTGGTTTTCAATAGTCATCCTCTGAGCCCAGGGCCCTGCTGGTTTTCATTCAGTCTAGCTGGCTAACTGGTAACTGATTATCATGGTGAATGGAGTCAGTCGCTTAATATATAAAACCAGCAACGCTCTGGTTCCAGAGACTTTGATTCACTGGTTCTGAGCTTTGTAGACCGACCTCTGTCCTGGTGTCCTAGAAACTCTCCATCTGCGGGGGGGGGGGGGCCTGGTGTCATTTAATGCAGCTGACAGGAAACAAACATCACATGAGGATGTTCCCCGGTGACCTGCCAAATCCCCAACGACGTACTTTGTTTACTGAAGTTTCCTGTATTCCTTCATGTGTTAATATGAAGGAATACAGTGCATCTTTACTGTTCGACATCACTGGTCTTATGCAGGCTCTCACTGCTTCATTATTGAGGCTCTTGACAGGGGAGTGTTTGCGGTGGCTGTTTGGCAGCAGTGTTTCTAAATTTAGCACATGAGCGGTTGATCAACCTGTTTGTCTCCCGTCCACACCAGCTTCCTGCCCTGCTCTGAGAAGATCTGCGTGGCCGTGAAGGAGATGGCCGCCCTGTTTCCCAAGGTAATACGACTCCCACCGACAGCTTGGCGTCCCCTCCCCCAAGTAATTAAAGGATTTGTTGTTTGTTTGAAAATGGCCAGAGGTAATCTAAACTGACTCGCTCATTGCATTACCTAGTTTTATGTTTGCAATTCATTGGATTACTTAGTTTCTTGTTCACACACACATGCATACATTGCCCGTGGGGCTACTGACCACAACTAGAGTGAATTTATAGACATTGTCATTTTTTATTTTTTTTAATCAAGTCTCCATCATCCCTCTTCTATCCCCACCCCACAGAGGCCATCCTCTGAGACCGTGCGGGGGTCTCTGTGTCTGCTCACCTCGAGTGCCAGCCGGCTGCACGGAGAATGCCACAAGGCCGCCGACCACAGCCCGGGCCCGTCGGACATCCAGCTGGTCACTCAGCAGGTCATCCAGTGCGCCTATGACATTGCCAAAGCCGCCAAGCAACTTGTCACTGTGACGACCAAAGAAAATAACAACTAACTAAAAACCCAAAGACCTTTGTTATGCGCCTGAAATACAGTCAATGATTTTGCTCATTTCAGCTTAATCGGCTTTTCTGTTTTCCAATATGAATTAATCAGCGGGATCATTTCAATACATCCCTTGCAATGGAGAAAATCTGTAAAAAACATTTACGATACAAAATCCTGGCTCCTTCAACAGCTTTATTACCTTGATTGTTGTTGTACCGTGACACTAAGGAGAAAACAAATGGTACAAAACCGGTTATATTCTTAACCTCACCTCAGTAGTGTAATCCACACCATTTCCAAAGGTGCATTGTGTGTTTATGTGTATAGAAAACAATCAGCAAAACAAGCAGTTGAGCCTTCTACATTGTACTCATGTAAACACTAGAGGTCATCAGTTGTGCTCCTTGAGTCGTGGTTCTGGCGTCAAGTAACAGAACAGATTTACTTTACAATTTACTTTAACCATTTCAGTTTTTATTATTTCCCTTAAGATGCAACAACAGTGTTTAATTCTTGAATATGGATGCCACTTGCTTAGATGTGAGTTTGTGTATTATGCAAACTGGTTAGCGAACATAGTGTCGGTGCATTGAGCAGCATGTGAGTACGGAGTGTGTGATCTTCAATTCCATCCAGTCCCTTCGCTGTGGTTGAAGGTGTGTAAGTAAAGTTTCAGTACATTTTTGGAGTTCTAATGTTACAGCTATATTTCTGGTGTATGCGTTTGTGTGAGTGCGTGCGTGTGTGTGTGTGTGTGTGTCACAGAGACGGCCCGTGTGAAATCCATTTTGAATCAATTTTAATAGCATAATGCAAATATATAAGATGTATGTATCCATGTAATTCTCTATCAAAATAACCCAAATGCTATTATATTTATAAAAGTGTATGTCATACCTCTAAGAAAATATCAATGTTTATTTTCATAAGCTTTTGTTTAACGTGACGCTCCTCGCAGGCTCGCGCGTGTCCTGAGGTCTGGGACGTCTCAGCCAGCCGTTGGTTACAAGACGACTTGTGATCTCTTTGTTTTCTTTCGGTGTGGTGCTGTAACTCTGGTGTGTCAGACGCCGCCTGTGGTGCGTAACGGCCATGTCTTACAATCAGTGATAACATACATATGCCCTCTGAGTATAGAGAACCCGTCGTAGAACTCTGGTTCCAGTGTGTCACTTGTTGTTGTGCAGCCGGGTGCTTTTGAGCGAGGGGAGGAAAGACGACTAGAATACAGTACACTTGAGGAGCTCCCTGTGTTTGAATGTATCTGTAAAAAATCTCTTTCAAAATGTGTTACTATTGGGGTCAAAGAGTTGCATCCTGAATATAACCACTGAAATATAAAAATGTATTCAGCCACATCCGTTTCTCTCAAAGTCAGTGAACAACTTTTTAGACCTCTGAAGGCTGGAGGAGCTGTTTGTACGTTTTGTTATTGCGAAAGCCAAACCACTGTTTACTCAGCAGGTTTAACCACAAGCTTGAGCAAACGTACACATTACATGAGGTTTTAATCCCTAAAGATACAATAAGGGTTAATATTTGCTTTAGGCTTCACACGAGTTAAAGATTAAGAGGTGATTCTGAATTTGCGGCGTTTCTTTCAAACGGCTCCTTTAATAACGTCTGTTAATTACAAAAGTATTAAGTGAGCCTTCTCTTTCTGTGCTCGAGGTCCTCATAGCTCTTCATGAGCTGTCAGCTGCAGCTCACAGTCTCTGAGTTAGTCATGGAGTTAGTTTTTATTAATTATTTTTCCAAATATCTCCAGTATTTGTTCGCGTGTACATCTCTTGATGATACCGTGCCACGAGGACTGGGAATCCTAACAGATGTATTTTTTTGTACGTTTTGAAAAATATATTTATTTTGTTCCTGTTCTTTTTTTGTATGTCATGTGATGAGAGATGTATTATCGTTCAGCACAAGTCATTTTCACTTTCCTTCCTGTTTTTTGTTCAGTGATGCAACCAGTGTTATTTTCCTTTTTAATAAACTTTAAAACGTCAGAGGAGAATTTAAAAGCAAGACCATGTGACGTTTGATGGAACTGTGGCCATAACTAACAGGATGAAATGTGAAGCTGATGTAATATTAGATCAAGAACAGTGTACAATGTTACTGCCGGTGAAGCTATTGGCCATTTGAAGCCAATTCAAAGATGATCAATCCATTGCTCGTGAATTCAAAATGTCTTTTGTAAGAGGAGGAATGTTTTGCTTTCAGTTTGTCAGCTGGTTTTCACTTTGGATCATTAATCAGAACAAACACAAACTAACTGGGTCTTGACAACACTGACTCTAATAACTAAACAATCTTGTTTTTTTAGAATCTAGATGACTTGTGTAGTGTTCAGTATTCAGTTGCTCTCCACTCCTGGTTCCAGCCCTGACATTGAACCCCCTGTAGTCTGCCGCTGCCCCTGTGGTTGAAAACACTCCCTCTGCCTTAGCTATAATAAAGTATAACTCGTACCTCAGCTCGTTGTGGTGTTTTGTGTGTTGTGTGTAGTATGTGGTGTGTGTTCCCTTCACACCGACGTGTTGAACGCTCCACCTGTTGGAGGATGGTGTGCTGCGGGGCTGGTGTTGCTCCCCCACCCAGCTGACAACAGCTCAGTTCCGGGTTCTTTCCAGCCGGAGAGCTACCGCCTCACCACCACCACTGCTGCCGCTGCTTCACACCCGGGATCATGTCGCTTTTACTGGACAACCAGTTCAAGGAGCTGCCCCCCGACGGGTCCGTGGACACCAAGTTGTTCCTGGAGGCCGTTTCCCACCTTCCGCCTTTCTTCGGTGAGTATTAAAACCTCTTAGCTGAAGTCGATCAAAGCGACGTAAAGTCACTTCCACTGACTGTCACGGTTCAGACTCCGTTCCTCATGACATGTTCTTCTGAGGCGAAGAGTGGAGCGGGCGGTGGCTATTTGCTGGAGAGCCGCACGAAGGGGGCTCGGTTCAGCAGATAGAGAAACTCTTGTTGACTCGTTGAACACTGAAACATTCATTTCTCTCCTCCTTCCCATTTGTATGCGAGAGCCAGGGACGTGATGGAGTCATTCTCATTTAACTGTTTTCTCTCTCTCCCCCCCCCCCCCCCTCTCTCTCTCTCAGACTGTTTGGGATCAGCAGTGTTTTCAGTCATCAAATCTGACATTAATGGAAATATCACGGTGAGATACACATCTGTCTGGAAGCCCTTTCGGTTTCCGGCCTCTGCTGCTGCACTGGTGTGTTTTCATTTCATAGTGGAGAGCTGAAATGTGACCTGGGGCTCAATGCTGAAGCTCCGTAAGTCGTTATTTTGAGTTAGAAAAGACATTATTTCGAGATTCTAAGTAATTATCATGAGTTAGTAGGTCACTATTTGGAGTTGCTAAGCTTCAGTAAAAGTGAATAAGTTAGTAAGAGTTAATAAGTAGTTATATTTGAGCTAGTGGGTAATTTCCCTGAAAAACTAACTCATGTTTTAGAGAAACGAAGTCTTCATTTTGATTAATAGTCCTTATTTTGAGATCTTGTCATTATTTTGAGTCAGTAAGAGATTATACTGAGTTATTAACTTATTACATGTAGGTACTGAGTCATTATTTTGAGTTAGTGAGTCATTTTGCTGACATACTAGCTCATTATTTTGGGAAACTAATTCTCAATTTACATTAAAAGTAATTATTTTGAGATCTTGGCTTTCTTTTTGAGTTGGTAAGAGATAGTGTTCAGAAAAAGTCATTGTTTAGAGTTAGTACGACATTATTCTGAGTAGCTAACTTAGTACATGTAGGTACTAAGTTATTATTTTGAGCTAGTGAGTCATTTTCCTGAAATACTAGCTCATGGTTTTGAGAAACTAAGTCATTATACCAAGTCATTATTTGGAGATACTAAGTTGTTGTTCTGAGTAAGGGTTAGAGTTAGGTAAGTCACTATTTTGTGATATATGTGCACTTTCAGAAAATCCGAGCCGTCTACCTCAAGGATCCTGAGAAGTACGTCACCCTGCAGGACATCCTGGAGGTGGAGCGTGAAGCCCACGGAGCAGCGTGGCCCAAAGTTGGAGCAACGTTAGCTCTGATGTGGCTGAAGAGGTGAGCGCTTCCCAAACTCCATGTTGTGACCGACTGTGTGCTGAACCCTGTGCTGTCTCGGGCTCATGTTCTAAGAAGTACCCGGTCTCTCCTGCAGGGGTCTCCGTTTCATCCAGATCCTGCTGCAGAGTTTGGTGGACGGAGAAAGAGACGAGAACAACCCCAACCTGATACGGGTGAATGTCACCAAAGCCTACGAGCAGGCGCTGAAGAGATACCACGGCTGGATCGTGCAGAAGATTTTCAGTGTGAGGAAAATGTTCTTTTTAGATGTCAACTGTTTTCAACCAGTTAGAGTAATATAGTGGAAAGTGTGGACGGAATTTGACCATCGTGAAACAGTTGTTCATCAGATAAGGTGATTCTATGTGATTTTATCCCTTTTCTCCTCATTTTAGTATATTTTTTTACTTAGAAGTTCACTGTTCAGTACAGCAGGAGACCTTGGAGTGAGAACCAAGTAATAAATCTGGCCAAGACGACAAAGTGCAAGGCCATCTGGCAAAGTTACATATTAAGGCTGTTAGGGGAAGAGGTGCCCCTGGCCTAAATGAGCCTTTCAGAGATAACTCAAGATAAACAGCGATGGCCCTGCTCTCATGGCGTTTGCGCACCATCAAGGAAGCACAAGTGAGAACAGTCCGGACCGTGAGTTCCTCGCGTGCAGGGACGGGGACGCCAGGCGACGTTTCATTGGAGCGACGCAGTGGCCAAGAAGGAGCACAAGCCTGTGTGATGGAGTTCAAGTAGATGGGTTCAGACCCAGAGGTCGCTCTGCAGGCGAGCATTAGAGACTCGAATTTGATCCGGGCGGCCACCGTTTAGCCAGTGGAGGTCGATGTGCAGCGGAGTGACATGTGCCCTTTAAGGTTGATGGAAAAGCGGAGCCGTCATCTGTGAGGGTTCCGCCGCGCGTGAAAGGAGAACTGTTAGAGGGGCATTGAATTAGAGGAGGCGGGAGATAACGGGCCTATATCTAGAGCTGGGTGGTGTACTGAGGAAAGAGGGGCTGGGTTTCTCTCATGTTGTTAGCGTGCAAAGAACTGGATGATCGACACAAGATGGTCAGAGGAGGATGGTTGGTGATTGAACATGACACCCAGGTTATGGCGAGAGATGAAGAACTCAGTCTTTAGCGTATTTATTCAAACCCATTTCTAATTTGTTGTGTTTTTTTGTCCATTATAGACGGCGTTATACGCAGCTCCCTACAAATCCAACTTCCTCAAGGCGCTGTCAAAGGGAGAGGAAGTGAAAGAGGAGGACTGTCTGGCAAACGTGCACCACTTCCTGGTTAATTACACCGCCACTATAGACGCCATCTACAAGATGTACACCGATCTAAACGCAGAGCTGGACTACACCGTTTGACGTGACTGGGACCCGGAGGACCAGGAGAAGCCTCTTGAAGCCCCGCCTCGTCTGTCAACTCTCTCCCGGCTGTCAGACGAGGTGATTTCATCAGGGTTGTTGTAATTTGTTCATTCTGTTTGGTATTTATTACATTAATCATAGCTTAAAACGTATTAATACTGCAAAATCCTTGGATTGAAACGACGATTCAAGCTGAAGGTTATGTATTTCCGCGCTTGTATATAATGTCAAGTAATTGAAAGATTGTTATCGATGCGCTCACACTTTATGAAGGATTGTGTTGTTGTGTGGGCGGTTGCTGAGTGTGTGTGTTGAGTGTTGGCCTTCACCTGTTCCATTGAGAGAAGACTATTAGACTGTAAACACTGTTATCTCTGCAAAAACATTTCTGTTGGTTTTTGGTGTTCACTGCGTCCTGAGCCCTGGGGGGGATGGGGGGGGAGTCAACTCAGCTATTAACCTGGGAGCAGTTGAACAGTTTGTTCTCAGCGCTTTCATGGTGTCACCGAACAAATACAAAGTGTTTTCAGAACATGCCCCGAATTAATTAATTTATTTGCCCGTAATTCAGTTTTAAAGAGGGAATTTGTTTTTTCTTTTGACCTTTGCGTCTTTCAAGTTTGTTGTGGTGATCATGCTGTGTGTTGTTTTGTGTCCTTTTTATGTATAAATTTAACTTAATTAAAACATTTTACATCAAAATATATTTTCTCATTTCAGGAAAAAGCATGTTATGTGTACCTTTTATTTAGAATTCAAAATTGTTAGGATCATACAAATTTGCTGTAGGAATACTCGTATATAAGATCAGCTATGCTCAAATTTGTTAAATGAACCAGTGAACTCCCACCTACATTCACCTCAATACATGTCCTCTAGGTGGCGATGTTTGCTAGTCTTAGTTTTCTCTTTTAATCACATTAGTGGTGCAGCTGCTGCATCAAAGATTTGAAGCTGTCACGGATAAAACCCAGAATCAAACAATCTGAAACACAAATCTAGTTTCAGTCAAATTGGATTTTAAACGGCTCTTTTAAAAACAGTTTTTGTTTGTTCATCTGTAAGAGCCGGTTTGTGAGAATCTCTTTTTAGTTCTCAACATGAACATGTTTCCAAGGCCGACTGCTGACAGACATGTCTTTTTCCCTCCCCACCAAACATCAGCAGCGAGGAAAATCCCTTCGCTTTCTCATGTCTCCTAATCCCTCAAATCGACCAACCTCTTCCTCTGCCCAGTCTTATCTGAAGAGTGTCCCAGAGGCCACAGTGGCTCTGGTTCCTCTCCCAGAGGAGCCCGGGCCCGAGCTAATCGTCTCTGAGCGAGAGCGAGGCGAGCATGTCTGTAATCCTCTAGGTTTATCAGAAGAGTGGCCTGGCCTGTCCTGACTGATAGATGGGGCGGAAGAGCTCAGAGCGAAGCCGGGGACACAATGGGCTGAAGCCAGGAAAATCATTTACAGCCGAGCCTCAATGACAAAGCCACTGACCTTTTCCCTCTGAAATATTTATCTGCATTGTAGTCATCAATTGAATATTGCAGCATTATTCACAACACTGCATCCGATGTCGCTATCGACGCCACAGTGGTTATTGGTTTGGTAATGGGCTCCTTAAAGTGGGCGTGCGTTTTATGTCTGTGGTGATCTAAACTGCGTTCGAGCTATAGCATCCAATTTGGCGGGACAAATGAAGCAACACAAGAGGTGCATGCAGGCGCACCGGTTTAAGATTAGCAATTCAGGAAATGGGGAGTTGCAAGGCCACTTCTAAATAATGTGAGCAGCGGTTTCCTCGTGGATTTATCATCAGGAATAAATGTAAGTTTAATGCACAGGTGTAATATCTTAAGGAGGGCAGCCATGTTTATTTGTATTTTTACGGATTCGGTGTCTTCATCCTCGAGCGGTGGCCATCCGTCTCCCCCAACATAATCCACTGTAACAAAATTAGTGCTTTCAACTTGCATCATTTATCGAGGAACCAGTCCAATGTGTTTTAGCTCAGGACGGACTCACATCTTATTATAAAGCCCGAGATTGACCGGTGGAAAAAAAAATATAGATCTTAATAAAATGAGATCTATGGCTTGCCAAAAAAAAAGAGAGAGACATGCCCGGTGGTTAAGCTATAAATCCCTTTGCAATAAAAGCAGAAACATGTCTCCTTTCCTTTCCACAACCATTTTTATCATTCATGAATATGATCAAACCGTCTCCTCAGCTCCACGTCGGACGGATAATAAATAATCTCATTTAATAACACAAACTCTGGGCTGGGTTTAGAAAATTTCATTTACTTGACAATCCTTATTAAGAAGAGGCCAAAGGGGGGGTGGGGGTGGGGGGGGGATCGAGGTCATACATTGCAAAATGTAGTCATTTCAACATCATAGTTCATGGAGAGCGTTCACATGTCCATATAGAATAATTGCACTTTATAATTATAGAGACAGTTTGCTATGGAACTCAACAGGCCGACATAAATAAATAGTTTTACACAACCAGTGCAGACACACACACACACACAGATCTCCTCAGTCACACGTCGCACGCTGTCAGAGATCATATAGCCCTAAAAAAGAAGAGGAGTGTAAATGACTCAGGCGGCCGGCTCTCCACAACATGGCACTCCATCATTCCCAGGTGTCGTGTTACGCTGCCACAACAACTGTCACATCCTAACACATCCCTCATTTAGAAATCTTGACAAAAACACAACCAAACTGCACATCCTGCTCGGCCACAGACGCCACAGTGTTGATTATCCATAATAGGCTGAGCTGAGCGGGACTACATCAAAAACAATTCCGATGCTGAGTTACATCACTTTTGTCTATAACTGCATGACACAAACACACAATGATCAAAAAAGATGTTCACCGGCGTCATACTGCTGAAGCACATGTCTGTTAACACTGAAAAACCAGATTCACATTAAAGTAACAGACGAGCAGAATGTGAGTTAATAATCAAGAAACGCTCCCTCTCAAATATGAAAAAAAAAAAAAAAACATATATTCATAAACTGTCAGATTCAAGTGTTTCTAGACGAGTACCAATGATTATTTCAGTTTCGCAGGTTTCCCAAAAGGCCGACAGAGAAACAACAGACAGTGTTTACATGTTCGAATAAGATGGCGAATCGTGATTGGGTGCCCAGCATCGGTGTCAAACGGAGAACAGCCTTTTAAGATATAAAAATAAAAACAGAAAAAGGTCCATAAGATAAACCTCTATCTTAGGTCGTGATTATCATTTACCTTCAGGCTTCTAACACCAAGCCGTCTCCCGATACAGTTCATGCACGGGCGTAAAAAGGCATGTCTCCTTCTCGCAGACGTCTGAGCTGACATGCCTCCGCTGTCAGGTTTGTCACCTCCGCCCCCCCCCCCCCCCAGCGCCTCGTCTTATCTGTAGACGGGGAGTTGGAGGTGGGCTGTCTGGTGGTGCTCCAGCAGCTGAGGCATTCCCATGGCTTGGTACCCACGGCCCAGCATGCGCTCCTTGATGCAGGGAGGGTGGATGTCACTGATGAGGCACTCCAGAGACTGCAGGCTGCTGCTGAGCACTGCGGCGTGGCACAGGCTGGAAGTGGGCAGGCCACAACAGAGGTTCGGGTCCGTGCTGTAGGCCTGCATGTGAGGGGGGAGAGGAGGGTGCAGCTGAGGCTGATGATGCTGAGGGTGGTGGGGGCGTTGATGGCAGTGAGGGTGGAGGTGGGGGTGGGAGAAGCCCATGTCCCTAGGCCTGGCCGCGCATGGACCCGTTGCCAGCACCTGAGAGGTATAACAGTCGCTGTGTGGGGTGGCCAGGACGCCGTCCCAGAGGGGAGCGAAGTACTGTCCGACGGCCCCCCCGCCCTGCATGGCGGCACAGCTCAGTGACGAGCTGCCGACTCGCTCCTGCCCGGCACCCGCACCGGGAGGAGGCGGCCTGTAGGCCAGCTGAGAGGAGCACGCCAAAGGGAGGCAGGATTCGGGAGACTGGCCAACGCCGGCCTGTGCTGCTCGATGCCCCTGAGCAGCGTTACTCACACTGTACATCCTCACTGCCACCTGCTGATAGGACGGATGCTGCTGCTGAATCGGATGCTTGTGCTGCCACAGCGCGTAGTCCCCTTCCTCCAGGTAGCCGGCTTTGGCGATGTCTGCACTCTGCGTGGGCAGCATCGCTCCCGTGAATGCCAGGCTGCTCTGGGGCGGCACCCCCAGGACAAAGTCGGAGTCGGAATGTGCCACCGCGGCCACGGCCTGCACGGTGGGGCTGGCCCGCGCCTCCCCCCCCAGCTGCAGGGCCTGGCTGTGGGGAACTCGGCTCATCTGCCTCATCAGGCTATGAACCTCCGCCAGCTCCGACCGGGGGAGCACGCTCCGGTCTCTGGAGGTCCTCCCCCCACCGGAACAGAGAGTCTCAATGGGCACATCAGAGAGCTTACATGCGCTGATATGATAGGCCTTGTGCCCATGTCTGACAGCGTAGCCATTATTCAGAGGATTGTTATACGGTGCCACGGAGGCCTGGTGGTTGTTTGCATGTTTAGTCCTCCTGCCCTCAGAGTTCTTCACCCCGCTTCGGACCACCTCGGAGTGTTTGACGGCCAGCAGGCCTCCTGAGCCGGGGTACGGGCTGTAGCGGTGGGTGCCCGTGGTGTCCAGGCCGTTGACGGTTTTGTTGAGCTGCTTCTGCTGCGGCACCCGAACATCGGAGGGGAAGATTTTGATGGACAGCGGGCTGTTGGCGTTCCGCTGGGCGAAAGCATCCAGCTCTGCAGGAGAGGGGTACCGGGAAATCACGGTGGCCAGCTCGCCTGAGGAAGAAGAAGAGGAAAATAAGCGATTGGTCTCAAAGAAGCTCTGTTGTTTTTTTACCTTTCAAGCACAGAACTATTAATGGAATGATGGAAGACACTAATATAATTTCAATGCTTTCTAAAACTTAGGTTTTGTTCAATGTTAGTCAGGGAAATAAGGGCAATAGGACTTTAATATGATGCAGTGGCTCCAATGAGATTCATTTGAGATATTAAGGTGTTGGAGGATCGACTGAAAAAAATGGTTTAAAGTATTTTTTTTGCTGATCACACAACTGATATTTCAGCAATCGCCTTAATACAAAATTATTTTTAGTTGATCCACATTTCATGTTTGGCTGTTCCTCAATAACTCTGAAGTCACTCAGGCATCGCTGCTTCCCGTCAATGAAGGTTTGTTCCACTTAATGCTTTTATGGACCAGAACCGATCCCACTGGTAAAAACCCCGGAGTCCACGTCGAGAAGGAGAAGTTGTCGCAGATGGGGACAAAAGGAGCAATCGCACAAAGAGCACCTCTGATTGAATTGTGTGTGTGGGAAAGCTAACGGGACAAACTAAGATTGGATTTAAACACTATTATTCAGGCAATTTCATGGCTGCTTAACTCCTTGCAACAAAGGTGAGGTGGAAAACGGTGGGAGCCATTTAAAAACAATAAATCACCTGTTTGAAATTACAGCCACCTTTCAGGCCGACACTTTTATGGAGTCTCTGGCATAAAACAGAAAAAGGGGCTGAAATTAACCTACACAAGTCGGCGGAAATCATCACAGGCGAAATAACAAGCCGGTAATCTGCCACAAAAAGCTTCTAAAAATAAGGATAAAAAAAACAAAACACTTCATTTCATTTTCAATAACAAAACCAATTCCAGCGATGCGGGGGAGAGGCTCACTTGTTGTTCCCATTTGAAATTGATTTGGGAGTTCATTTCATTTCAGGCCTACAGTGAAGCCTCCCGACTGTGAAAATGATTCAATCTACAAGATCCATCTCATGAAAGGAATAAATTGGGTGTTTAAAATGGAGGAAGGAGGTAAGGTGGGGCGTTCGATCCATCCAGAAATCTCCCGGTGGGGCAGCGTGAATGAATTCTACAGAGAAATACAACGAAGCAAAACGCTGCTTATTATGTATCGCGGCGTAGTGCTGCTATAGAAAACAATGACATCTGGGATGTTGGAGAGGTGTTTATACTGTATACAGCATCAAGATGTGAGCTCTCGCTTCTCTGGTTTCCCATAATCCTGCTCACTGAGTCCGAGGTAACAGGAAAGACCAGCTGCAATAACAGTTTCTGGCCTTTGGCTAAAAAAAGCTTTTATTTATGACCATAACTGATAAGTAGAGGAGGATCATAACCACCCTGGAAGAAGCTTAGGTAATGGGGAGTGATACAAAAGATGAAATGAATCTTTGTGATAGCACAGAACTAAACGTGTCTCTTATTTCTGCCTTCAAATTGCTCAGTTACCTGAGAGAGATCATTTAGTCGTCTGTCGCTTGGTGAAATGTCAGCGTTAAGCCCGGCACGCTGCGATTGGCTCGCTGCTCCACAAACATTTCAACCACTCTGAATGCTAACACGTCTTCGCAGGGTGTCTGATATTGTTAGTCCAGAGATTACAGCCCTGTCAGAGCCGTGGAGACACAACACAGCTGCACTTCCCCACTGTGGCTGCCTTAATGTGCCGCCATGGAAACCTCATTAGCAAATAGGCCTCCCCCCCCACACTCTGCATTCACATATTTGTCATCCGAGGACCACTCCCGCGAGGCGTATGCATGAGGAAAAGGGGGGGATCATTTCCGGCTGATCCCCCCGACAGAAGCGCGACTACTGGATAATGGGAAACTCAGAGTGAGGACGGTAACAGCACGACCAGCATTAACGCTGAGCTCTAAATTACCACCAGAGGTAATTGTTTCAATCCTGAGGACTTTATTACCAATCACGGGTGTTAAGCTGCAGCCCAGCACGTCGTGTTTACCAGTCGGCTGCATCGTTTCTTGCTCATCTCACAAGGCTTTCCTCCAGAACACACCCGTTTTAAAAAATAAATTAAAAGAGGGACCAACAATGTGTGCTTCATTAATTACAATCTGGCTCCACGACAGCTCAAGTCTCCCTGTGAAGGTGCCAAGACAGCACGATGCTGTCTCATCCTCACTCTCAACACCAAGGCCATATATATATATATATAAATACATATGAAAGTGATAATTGATGATGTGCATCAAGTGTCGCTTGTGCTCAGCAGGCGTCGCTTGCACTTTCCAGAAGCGGAGCAAGGTTCAATTTGAAAGCTTCTTCTTTTTTTTTAAGTTAGTGCTTTTGCTTTGCTGGTCCATTCCAAACTATGATGCTTCCAGATCGTTGATCCTGAAAACAAGCAGAAGTAGGCAACAGTCGTTCTATTCAGAGGATCGTTTAGCTCTTTTGAAACCGAGGTGTTTCAACTGCAGCTTGAACATGTGAGAGTGAGAAGGCGACCAGGTGAAGCGTCTGAGCAGCAGAGCAGCTTTCAGCCTCATCCCGGCTGTGTTGCCATTTAGGAGATGAGATTCTTCATGTTCTTCCATTAATGCTTGTTTAATGTTAAGTGGTTGGTAGTTTACCTAATGTACCAAAGACCAACTCATTCAAATCATTGAATTAACACAATAAAGAGAAGCAGAAAAAGATAGAAAAGAGAACAGTTTCTTTGTTTCTCTCTAACTGTTCTTCCCTCTACTTCCATCTCTGCTCCAATCAGTGGCTTCACTATTTAATTCAATGAAAACCATGTTTTTTAAAAAGGTTAACGCACATTATCTGTTGTCATCTTTTGCAAATTAATCTCCAGAATCTCCTTCATGGTTGTCAACCATGCATTTCACCCTGACATGTTTTCCTGTGCTTGTCCCCTGTGGCCACAACAAGAGTCACGGGTGTAAAAAAAAATAAAAAACAAGACGAGAAATGAAAACAAATACAAGGTCGTTCGCATGACAACCGGGGAAATGGCAGCTTTCGTGTTGTCAGGTGAGGAATTGAGGGGAGATAATTAGCAGTCTGACCTTAAGCACTTAATCACCGTTAACCTGCAGTCTGCACGCGGCTCCTCAGCCCTGACACAGGGCAGAGAGAGAGGGGGAGAGAGAGAGAGAGAGAGAGAGAGAGAGAGAGAGAGAGAGACGAGAAACAGCCCAGAAAAACATCAGCCCTTTTTTCCCGAGCAGGCCGCGGCATCACACAGTGTTTACACGTTTAAATTCTTTGACCTTTTAACAGCCCCCCCCCCTCCCTGCTTGTCCTCAGACACAGCTGATTAAAGTGGGCCGTGCTGGATTAAAAAAAAAAAAAAAGAGGCTTTGTTTGTCATTTTCCTTGCCTCAAACAGAATCTGCATAATGACACTGATGTACGATGCATCCGCGGCTCCCGATTGATCCCTTTAATGGTCCCACTAGTCGTGCTGGAAGGTGTTGTTGGTTCGGAGGGCACGCCGCGCGCTAAACGTGCCGTGTGCAAGGGCTGTGGCGCCACGCTGAGAGGAGCTGGCACACTTTCACAGGAAACACCTAATCCTGATTTCCCTCTTTACATGCAGGAGCCTCGCTTGGAGAGAACCAGTCGGGGGTTGAGGGAGACAGAAAGGAGATTGTTGTAATGTGTGTGTTTGTGATTTGAAAGAGGGCGGAAACGTTTGCACAGGAATAATCTGCAAATATAGAAAAACCTTGCGTTTTTTATAATCACGCCACGATGCAATTTGTGGCCTTTCACAACCTTGCTTCCAACCCCCATACAATTAACTAAAACGGGCTAATCTTTTTCCCGTGGTCACACTTGAAGCCCCCCCCCCCCCAGCTTAGAGCGCAGTCCTCATTGTTTTGGAGCAGTTAAAGTTAATCACTAATTTATGGGCAAAACAAGCCCCAGAGGCAGGGATGAAATCTGGAGGCGGGCGAGCACTTTGCATTTCCCAAAACCACTCCTCCTGACTGTCACATCCCCGGAGGCCCGACATGAGGAATGGGAATGGCCGCTAGGTAATTATTCCTTATTAATATCCAAACAGGTTGGCGTGAAATGTCAGATCTTATGGCTGGGACTTCTCCTGAACGACTTAGTGAGATAGCTTGGTAACAAGAGTCGAATCCTCGGAAGGTTTGCGGCTCTGAGACTTGACAGTTGATAACAGACCTCCTCAGCATACATAGAAGTGTAGCTCCACACCGATTATTTCTGATATTCAAAATATTCCTCGACCCACCTTCGCAAACCAGGACCTGACCACATTCACCACACATGTAAAATGCATGTCTCTGTTCCCATGGCAACCTCCACCCAATTGGCCCCATAAGCCTATACTCATTAGAACCATGTAATTAATTGGCCCCGCCTCCATTCATCAGAGGTTAGACGGAGCGATAACACCAACAATTATAGCTGCTCTCCTCTCCCTTCATACTCAAGCCAAAATGTTTAAAATATAATTATACAGTTTTTCCGTTTTGGATAATGATTCTATCTACAGCTTGTATTTTTTGGTGACGGATAAATTCTGTTTGTAGATTTTCAACTTCAGTCGGGAGCCTAACGTGTCAGAACAAACACAGAGATGCACAGCGGCCACAACATGGATGATTTATGAAATGGTTATAGAGTTTCCTTTGGTGTCAGAGCAGATTGTGGGAGCTTTACATTCCCAGTGTCCGTGGCTGATGGACACACAACTCCCCCGGTTGAATTGGTGCTAAATGTGAACTGTTGATAACTTGGGTTAAAAAGTAAAAGAAAGTGTAAATACAAAGATAAGATGAGGAGTTAACTAGGACTCCCAACATCCAGCCATTCTCATACAAGTGGCTTACGCTATAGGCTTAGAAAACTGCTAATAGGTACAGCTAATAACATCTTACTGCTACTTGCTGCTAATGCTATTGAGCCTCTGCTCAGCAGCACGGATCAGTAGACTCCCTCTGGCTCATGGGTAATGTAGTATTTAGAGCCATCTGTCATGTCAAACTGACTAAATAGACACAAGGCTTAAATTATTGAAACCAGTGACCACAACATGCATGTAAAGGGTTTTGAGTTTATCCAGAGGACTGTTATGATTCTTTGTTGAGTGACTGTGTATATTTTTTACAACAAAAAACTGGAATAATGAATGGAGAAAAAGAGTCCTTACCAATATAAAGACCAATTATTCTGGTTCATACAATAAACGCAGCTGAAAGTTAATTCTCCCATTTGACATTGAATGACCCCTTTCATAATCGTCATATGATTGAAAAATAAATCTATTGGTTAATAGAGGCTTAAAGAGTACGGTGCATTGTCAGCAGTTTTCCCCATGTACCACGAGTACTAAATTGAAAACACATTAACATTTAGAGGTTGACAGAGGGATGCCAGTTAAGGCCTCTGTGTAGTTGAACCAACTCAGCAACCACAGGCTCTTAGATCTAACGTCTCTATTCTCAACCTTCATCCATAAACACACTCATGCGTCCCTCCCTCCTCGTCGGCAGGTTGTATACGTGAAGGGCTCTGGAGTGACCTCAGGGCTGAACACTTAGTTGTGTGTGCTGGAGGAGGCTCTGGCGAATGCTCCTTTGCACCAGTGTCACTCCTCATTTGTTTCTGTGCCGCTTGGCCCAGCTTGGGCAACGTTCCCCCTCTGAAAGCCGACCCGAGCACAGGCCAGCAGCGTGGGAAAAAAAGAAGCGCTTCCAGCCCCCTGCTCTCAAGCTGAGATAGCAGAGAGGAGAGAGAGGAGAGCGCGGCTCGCATTCACTCTCCTCACGTAATTCCTCCCACTGGTTTTTCTCAGAAATCGTTCACATGGGTTTGTGGGGCTGAGAGCTTTTATGTCCTGTGCCTTCCATTTATCGATAGCTAAAAATGGAAATGGCTTTTCAAGAGCGCAGCGGCGACCGGCGTCTGTCCCCATTTAACATGATCCAACAGCGACTCATTTAATGAAGGAGCCCGGACCCACACAGGCTGAGCTCCCATCAGCGGCCTATTCCCTGTGGTTGAGCTTGAAATGTCAGGCCTCAGCTGAAGGGTGCTGCACCGCGCCACGCACAGTCGCAGTGCATAGAACTAATGGGGAGGGGGAGGGGGAGGGGAAGGGGGGTCGAAAAACAGGATGAGGAACGCACCCCTGGTTCTGCCCGAGGCAAACTAGGCCCTTCTGTTCCAATGTTTAGCAGACAAGTGCTCCACTGATTCCTAATTAATATTTAATAACAAAATAGACAAAGAGGTATTTCACCCGGGGAGAGAGATGAGGAGATGAGGAGATGAGGAGACAGAGCTTAAAAGGGGGGATGGAATTTTTTAATTTGAGTTCAGTCGGAAACACAGCCGTTAGTTTTGAGTACGTAATTCTAAAAATAAGGCTGTTGCAGAACCACAGAGGTATTTCCTCTTCATTTGGCTGATTTGACCTCATGATATATATAGTATATGAAGTGTATTTGAAGTATATGAAGTGTATATGAGGTATATGGAGTTTGGTGAGCTGAGAAAACCCCCCTGGCGTGGCTCCACCCAGCTCCAACCCGAGAAGAGGTAAAATTGTTCAGAATACGTGAAACCCCCCCGCGTGTGCATGTGCAGGTATCGGGTTAACACCGTCATTGAAATCTGATAATTACAAACACAATTAGGGTGAAATTAGACTGTGTAATGGTGCGGTGCGTGATGCGCGAGCGGAGCTAGCCTTTGTGAGGAAGCACGGGCCCATGCAAATGAACAAAAACATTTACAGGCAACAGGATCAGTCAGATTAGATCCTCCTGACCACCGCCCTGCTCTCCGGGCACAGAAAAGGTGCGCATGTGACTTATCATCTCGCCAAACACTGATAGTACACGCTGTCAACGGTCCAAATTTGCATACTCGTGCTTTCTCGGACACTTCCTGTTTTGCAGCACAGTAGCAGTTCCTGCACGGGTCTGAATAAAACACATGAAATATATACGCGACAGCTCGGCCTCACTATAATGATGCTGCAACAGCTACAGGAAGAAACAAAACATCTCCACAGGACCTAATAAGTCAACGTGTTTCATGGCTAAGTGTATTAATAAAACTGCAATACACCCAGCTGAACCATTAAACTGTGAGCAATTATAGATCTTCAATATAACTCCAAACCAGACCCAGCACAGAAATATAAGGCATCAGCAGTTTTTAAAAATCGAAATGATGAAAAAAAAAAAAAAAAAAGGAAACCACAGCAGAATAACTTCATTTGCAGTACTGTGATCTCATTATCTGAATCTAGACTATCGAGGAAGAAGAGGAAGAAGAAAATGTATTCAGAGCACCGCACAGATCCCACAGATGTAGAGTAACACACAAAACGAGGAAGAAACCAACCAGGGACTAATTCGGCAGACATGTCACATCCAACCAATTAACCGGAAGGAATCTAATTACATATGTCAATCCGGGTTAGTCCCGGAGACACCGGCTCAACCTTTCAGTGAACGCGGCGTAATCAGTCGAGATGAAGGTCACTGACATTGGGGGCGCTCTCTGAAATGTGAACGTTATTAGTAACCCTGTGCGGGAGAGTTGATTAACTCCGTAATTTCAGACTCCACTTTGACCAGTGGCACCGCAGGAGCACAGTGATTAGCAACCCAATTAAAAGGCATCATCATCATCATCAGGATCGGCCATTATTTTAATTCTAAGAGCTTAACGGCAGCTGACGGCTTAACGCGCTGTTGTAAGGTTAACTAGGCAAGTGACATATTGAACTTGATTAATGATGGGATTCAACTTTTGGCTTTTGCACATTGGTGATGAAATAAGTATCTCCCTTGCATACCTAGACATTTTGGACATCTCTAATTTCCACTCTAGTCTGTCTTGGCCTGGTTCAGACCACTGCCAAACTAAACCAGTTCCCTGTCCATGTGGGCTCCTGCTCTGGTCGACTTGCTGTGGGAATGTGCTGCGTGTGGTATCGATGGAAGGGACGGTTACGACGTGTTTGGCAGAAAAAGCAGATTTTGTGCAGTAGTGACAACATTTACTCTTACACTGTGTTTTACTACTATAAAAGATTAATGTTTAATCGGTTGTGGAGCAGAAAGATTGCTCCTAGAAGTCAATGGATTTCCTGGAGTAGGACAAGCTGCAGTATTTAAAGACATCCAGGAGGTTCAGACCAGGCAGGACACAGCTGCTTCCACTGGGTTTAACTTAAAGGGCCACAGCCCTGGTGCTGAGCTGCTGTCTTGTTTTCATGATTTTCTCTCAGTCTCAGTTGCTCCTTTTCAGTTTCTGTGTACCTTAATGCTGTACCTTCTTCACTACCTTTGCCATACACGATATTTTAGGTGACATGGTCAAGCTCACCAGGAACAAGAACCCTCCCAGTTACTATTAACTTCTAAAACTGGTCTATGCCATTGATAAATTGTGCAGAGTGCTTGTTGTCGGCCCCCTCTGTGTTACCTGTGTGCCGTCATGACTCACCTTTGCGGGTGCAGGGCTGCAGCGGCGGCACCGGCAGCAGTAATGGCGGCGGAGCAACATCGAGGCTTTTGGGAGTGCAGGCCAGACGCTGCGACGGGAGGTTCTGTCGTCTCTGGATACAGGCCAGCATGATGGTTCACGACGGCTGCTCACAGCCTGGGTAAACCTGCTGGAATAAAGACAAAACAACAGGTTTTTAAACTTTATCGCATTACCAATTAACAACAAATAACATGTCAAACTGCGAAATAGCCCAATGGTAACCTAGTGTTGGTGATAAAGACAAAGTCAGAGGATCAACAAAGTCAGCAGGTTTCATTCTCTTGAGAACCATCACTGGTTTCGAGAAGTTTCAAGTCAATTCACGCAGTGGTTGTTGAGATATTTCAGGCAGGACCAGTATGAATAAATCCCAGACCAGTTCTGTTGTCATAACTTTTGATTTTAAATGTTTTTCTCGTTTCATGGTTTGGTCACATAACCATCGTTGGAAAGAAAGCAGATGCCAACTTAATGTTTGGAGAGAAAAAAATATATAACGATGGGCATTACATTCAATCATCACTTTGATGTCGGAGGAAAAAACTGCCGGCGCTCACGCTACAGTCTCTCCTCTTTCAAAAACATCTCCACTTCACTCCGGCAGCTGACATGTCTTAAAACTCCTCAACGTCTCGGGTCCTTTTACCACATTAAAATTCAGGAGCCCGGCTTTGAACTGCGGAGGCTGCACATTTAAGGAAGTAATCTCATTTAATAACGACGCCATCTCCTCCTGCTGCTTAGTTGTTATGATGGTTCTCCGCCGTTATCAACCTTGGTCTGTCGGCTGCAATCACACAGATCATTCACAAGGACTCCTGCAGCCTCGGGGTGCGTTTCAGTGTGTTACTATACCCCGAGACCTGGGTTTCTTGTTCTATGAATTTATGGCTGTATTGATCAGCGGTGAAAGCAAAAAGCGGCTCACTCCCCAGAATAGGCCGCGCTGTTCGCAGGGTTAAGCATTGTCAGAGGAAATGAGCGGCGCAGTCGGAAGAAGAAGGCGCCTCTCCACGACTGTGCTGATTGAAGCAATCATTCTGGAAAGAGAGCCAGGCATCGAGGGGATATTTCGGTGATAACGGTGTTTGACTTTCACTTTGATTATCTGAGGGAGTCAGCAAATCTGTATGCTAGCTCTGCAAAACAAAAAAAACCCGGGGCTACTGTGCACAAACTTCTTACTGATTTAGGTATCCTGTATACAGGCAACAAACTATCTGAGACGTACAGTATATACCGTTAATCCGTCAACTGCTGTGGTCCCCACAAAAAGGCAGCCAGCAGCATCCAGCTGTCACATGGCCTCTTTTTCTCTTTCTGGCTTTTCAGTTCCTTTGGATTTTGCCTTGATTTCTCCCACAGGGTCCCCGGAGCAGCTAAAGAGAGTCAACCACGGAACAGAATGTTCAGTGATGAGCTGCGGGGACGTGATTACCTTCGCCTCAAAAGGAAGAGGAGACAGAGAGTGGCTTTCATTTTTACTCAGGTGCCAGCCCTCACTCTTCCCTTCCTCCCCCTCCTTCGCTCAACATCTGTCCCTCGGTGACAAGCCCACTTCAAACTGCTCAGAGCAACCTGTCTCATCTGAGCACACACTCACACACACACACACACACACACACATCTGAAGCGCTAAAAGCCTGAGCATGGTCAGATTCCATTTTGAAAATAATAGCAGTTTCACAACAACCCCTCCATTACCACACATTTGTCAAGAGGGAGGTGCCGAAAACGCAGAAGGAACACAAGAGAGGGAAAGTATCTCAAGGGAAATCCCTCCACTAGCAGAAAATGAGACATGAATTGGAATACCTTCCATTACCCCCATAATTTGCAGATGGAAGAAAATACATCAAGGAGGTCATTATAATTCAAAGAGGCCAGCAGTGGCTTAAAGAAGAAGAAAGTTCTTCTCTGAGAGCAGAGAAGGGAGCCAGATATGATCCATAAAGTGCGAGTAATGACGCTTTCTTTCATCCTACCATCTAAATTTTAAATTGAAAGAGATTTTGCAAACATTTTACTTGCTTCCCGCATCTCGAGAAGAATAACCTGAAAGCCGAGGAGACGTAAGAGATAAAAGAGCACCCAGGGTTTGTGATGTTATCTCGGCTCAATTCTCGAAGCAGTATGGTTTCTCCAGCCCTTCATTTCATGTTCTGCTCAACAAAAAGTTTTGCCTGTGGCTTTGTTGATGTCATGTCAAGATATCTCACGACTGACAACTGCAGAGTAACTGTCAGCAATCGTAGAAATGCCAGACGGTATTATAGTTCAACTGAGCTTCCACACACAAGGTCAAAGATCGTTGTCATTACTAAGATGTTCAGTGTTTCTTCAATCAGCAGCAGGATATTGTGGTTATGGTTATAAACCGGACGTCTCACTTCTCATATTTACTCTTCTGCTTCGGGTTCATTGCTTCGGTGACCTCTGTAACCTGCTTATTAGGGAAAAGGACAAAGTTTAAGCTGCAAGGACGTCTAATCCTCGCCACTCTCCTGCAACATCCGTGAAGCTGATAAGCAGCGCGATGTGGTCCGCCGAGGGGCGTGCCAGCGAGATAAAGGCCTTGTGCTTCGCGGTCCATCTAACCGTCCCCCATGGTTTTCTGATAAGGGCGTTTTTGGCGGACAAGTTTATTTTTCATGCCTCTTCCTTCATCGCAGACGGGACTTGAAAGGCCCTGTTTTTCTGATGTCATCTCTCCCGGGACGGGGACGGGGCTTTTTTCCGAGGAGATATGGTCAGCTGAGGGGCCAAGAGGGAAGCGAGGGAGGGACTTAATGATGGCTGCTGCAGGCACTGACATGATCTGTTACCTTAAACGTACAAAACATAGGTTTGGCCGCTAACGGCCTCTAATTTAAAACACTGACAAAAGTCTGACTTTGATGATGTCTTGAAGCAATGTGGGATCATGGAAGTTTATGTATTTAGTTTGTTTATTATTGTATATTAGTTGTATTCACATCACGCAGTAAACAGCAAGGGAATAATCATTATTCTTTACGAACAGTGGAAGGACAAAACAGAGTAACTGGCAAACTAGCAGTTTAATTTTCCTCATAAGTCATTGGCCACAGAAGTTATAGCTAAAACAGACAGGTAGAGTAGACATGACCCAATTTAATGGCGACCAAAATGAATCATCCGATAACCTTTTGTAAAATGTGAAATTTCTCAGGCTCTCGATATCTTTGAAACCATTCTGGATAATGTCAATGAAATATAGAAGTGTAGTTGTTTTAGACTCTTAAAAAAAGTATTCCAACGGCAGCAGTTCAACAAAAATATTCCCTATGGCAAATTTTCTCGAGACAACTATGCAATGTCATCAAATTAGCACCAATGAGGACAAAATGAGGAGAGATATTCAGAATATTCCTTAAGATTGTTAAGTAGGTTATGCATCATTACCTAGAAAATACACTGGACCAGGCCGGACGTTTTACCTGTCAGGCTGCACAACAACAGCTGCAGAACAGGAACAACCATCAAAGCGGTAAAAAAGCCCTTCATTATACACGAGCATGTGTCTGACCTTCTGGAGTCTTTTATGAGTCTGTGCAGCATCAAGGGTCAGAGAGAAGATAGAAGCAAATTGCGAAAAGAGCCGCCCTCTCAGCAAACATGAAATGCAAAGGGATACACACCGGCGCTACACAAACACACACACTCAAACTGTCACTTACACACACACAAACACACTCAAACTGCCACTTACACACACACACACACCCGAACCCCCCTCCCTACCCAAACCATCGCAGCTCCTGTTAGCAGTTCTCAGAATCTGCTGTTAATAATTAGATGATAATGAAAAAGGTTTAGGACGAGCTCCCTTTTCACTCTCCGGCTGGATTAGCATGTGAGTGCTATGCAAATGCCCCCCCCCCCCTTCCTTCCACACGGAAACTGCGAGAGTAAAGGAAAGAACACAAAAGCTAAAAAGAAAACGTGGTGAACGTATAGGGAGAAATAGATGATTAACAAAGAGCAAATGGTTATTGCAGAAGAGGAAGAGCGGCGTATCCCCCTTTGAATGAACAAGACGTGGCCCATGAATAACAATCCACTTGCTGTATAATTAATAGTATATTATGCATGGCTTTTATACTGTCTTTAAGGTAGGCACTGCAGGAACCTGTTTCAGTAATGGAGACCAGACAAGTAGTCTGACATACAGGGCTGCTGCAGCTGCTGGATTCATCTCTATAAAGCCCTCCTTACACACACACACACACATATACACACACATCCCAACCCCCTCATACATTTTTAATAGAATCTATTACTTCTGGATTAGCCGATAAGAGCTGCCCTGGTTAAATTCTATAATAGTTTGCATAATTGGTATCAGAGCCGCATATAAGAAAGCCCCAGATTTCTCTCTTCTCCTTCTCTGTGGAGAAAGAAGAAAAAAGGACACAAAGGTTCAAATGCAGGAAAACCAAACATCCCGGAGTCACTCTGCTCAACGCTAAAAGAACACTCGAGGCCCGAGGCCGATAACAATGTGGCTCATTTCCATTGAGATTAGCTCCTGTAAAAGGTATTACAACGGTTTTACCAAACAGAAAAGAAGCATTTCCTATACAACTTGCGTGCAAGCACAAAATTTATGTAAATGCAAACGCCGGGCAATGCTCAGACAGATGTCCACGGCTTTCAGACGGATGTAAATCATGCAGCGTTAATGGCAGGTTGCCTAGGATGAACATAAACGTCACAATTTCTCCCGTGCACAACGTCATGTGGCCGCCACTAAACAGTTGTGTTACAATGAAAGCTGAGGGAGAAGAAGTCTGATGGATCCATAACAACAGCCAATCATCCACTGACAAGGAACAGTCTGTCCACCACACATTCTTCCACATATTGCTTCACGATTGCACAGACGTAAATATGATAGTAACATCTGCTCCATGTTTAAATCAAACATAGACCTGCACATTATTGTTGGACTACCTCATTCCTATATATGTTTTTCCGCAGTTTAACCCAACAAACCCTGAGCTTTTATATTCCTGTTTTGCCTTCTCATAGGTAACCTCTTTGTGGGAGGCTGTGGCTCAGGAGGTAGAGTGAGTTGTCTGGGAACCAGATGGTCGGTGGTGTGATCCCCAGTGCATCCATTCTGCATGCCCAAGTGTCCCGGTGCAAGATGTTGATGCCAAATTGCTCCTGATGGCTGTGCCGGCAGTGAGGGAGTGATGTGTGATAGGGAAAGTTGCAACTTTACTTTTGGTGTCAACCCGCAAGGGATGAGTGCTTCTGTGTGTATCACATGAGAACATATCTACTAAAGTCATAGATGTATTGTATGGTTTGTTCATCACGGCCAGAAAAGCTCTATATGAATACAATGCCACTATAGGTCGACTGTGCAAAGCAACATTGTCAATTCACCTTCTAACTGGAGGGATTTGAAAGTCTTAACGAGACTGATCTCAATTAAAAAGTCTGAGGAGAAATGTAGATTGTTTTTCCCGTGTACCTGCCGAGAAACCCTACAGTCCCATATTTCACCCTCTGTCTTTTTCCCTCCCCACTACCTGAAAGTGAAAAAAAAATACATCAGTTCGCAGCCTGCAGATCTCAAACAGGATTTTAATATTTAAACATCTAAACTACGGCAACAAATGGATTGAAATGAATGACAGTCCGGCTCCGGGGGATCAGAGCCTTCACCATTAACTCTGGCAGCAGCCGCAGCAACTGCCAGTGTGATGTATTTGTCTTTGAGGTTTACAGTTCTGACAAACAATTACTCGTTTACTTTGGAGTTAATGCAGGCCATTTCTGTGAGTCAGTCTTTCAAAACAGCCTTGGCATGACGATTAATGTGTCATACATAAACAATATAATCACTATTTTTGTAGTTTGCTGATTAATGGTATTTTCTTTGCTTATTTGTGCAAATGTATCCATGGCGCTTTCTCAAGTTTGGTTGAGAAACACAAGTGAGCTTCATCACCGGATTTGGTCTTTGGATAAATACTAACTTGGACATTTTTCATTTGAAACAGATTGCCCGGCACAAATTTGACCATTAATCCAAAACTGCACAATTAAACCTTATCTCCGAGAACAGCTTTGGTCGGCAGTAGAAAGCTCGGACTGACCCAGATCTGCCCTTGCCCGTCTACGGTGCCAAGGTAAAAGAAACTAACCGCATGGGGTAAAGTCTGGCCAATGCCAAGGTAGCACTAGAGGGTAAACAGAGCCTTATCTTATCCTTATCCCAGTGTGCACGCCGAGACACGCTGTCAGTGAGCTATGGGTATGCTGTCCAGCCTTTAGAAAACGTTGACTAAAGATAACAGATGGTGGAAGAGTAGGCTGAAAAGTTTTGCAGGGAAAAGAAGGGCACTATGTTTTCAGTTTTGACGTTGACATTTTGTCGGGCCGACTCCTTTGCAGAGTGTTATGAAGGAGAAAACCCCCCCCCAAAAAAAATACAGAAGCATGAACTCAATCCCTCCGAGCCCTCCCCCCCTCCCTGATTCCTGTCATCTTTTTTGTTTGCCGTACTGTTACACTGTTAAGGGTCACCGATTCCTTCTAGTCATTAAAATCTTGAAGCAAACAAAAAACTCATTAAATACCGTGGAGAGAGAGAGACGCTGCTCGCACGGCTCTTATTTGAGCCACAACCTAATGATGAGCTCCCGAGCCGGCATCGTGGAAATATTCAAGAAAAAAAGAGAAGCCCTTTGATCTCTGGACCAAACAAAGATGTCATCATCTCGGCTTCCATCTCTTAAATGATAAAGCATCAGATGCAATTTGGCTGACTCGATCATTAATTCGAAGTAATGACCGAGCACCGTCCTGTAGACAAAATACAGATTACCGGAGCTCCACATAACCCCCCCCCCTCAGTCCCCCCCCCCTCCCTGTTGACCCCAGAGGCCCAGTCCTTAACCTCCCACCCTTAACCCCCAGTTTCACTACTCCATCATCCTATTAGAGTGAAAAGACCAATTAGACAGATTTCAAAAGAGGGCAGGCTGCCTGTAATTACACATGACATCTCTTAGCAGATAAAAAAGGTGACTACAAAGGGTGCACGGGAGAAAAGGGCGAAGCAACTGCGCCAGCTACATTATCCATGTGTGATGGGGCAGAGCGGCTGGGTGCATATGTAGATATGATCAAAGTCATTTGGCATCATCTCATCGCTCAATCTCCCAGCAAGAGACGGATGCACGGCGGAAATCTCCCCGTGCACACACCAAGTCTCAAACGTGAATCAAGGGATGACACGGCAGGAAAAGACGTGACCTTAATCAGTCCCTGTTCTGGTCGGCGTAATAATCGTCCAAGAAAAGGTCACCGTCGTGGTGAGCCATCTCCTCCATTCGGTTACTCAGTGGGCCTGGAGATCGAGCGAGCCTGGGGAAACTTCACAATAGATCAGAGCTCAGCTTGGCTCCTGAGATGGCAAAGGGAAGCAGGCAGCCCAATGACAAATCCCCCTCTCTCTTCACGGAGTTGGATTTACTGCCGGGGTGTGATGTGAGATCAGAGGGAACCCCCCCCACGGGATACCTGCACACCGACTGCTCTTGATACCGCGCATTTTACAATCCGCTCAGGAGAGCTCCGGGGGCCGGGCCGAGCACATTTCAAGCAAACAGCCGCAACATGAATATTTGTCATTGTGTAATTAGTGATATGTAACTGTCTCAAACTGGAGAACGCAGCTGCTAAAGCCCAAGTGAACTGACAGCCTGTGATGTGTGAGCCCGCAGCGCCGAGTGTTCACTGGGGGGAAAGGGTTTTAGTGTGAGAAGCAGATTTATGGATCGAATGCCAAACCAATATACTTTATGATGAAAAGGGGACAAGCTACTAAAATGTTTATTACCGCTGCGTGGTACATCAAAGGCAACAGTGGCATGTTTTGAATATGCTTATAGGGAATCATAAGAAAGACAGTTTCGCCTGTTCCTGATCACCACATGCCTCAAAAGGAAAGAATTAACCCTGGGGAGTTGACATACTTTTCTCTTTTTTTGGTCAGAAAATAGCTTGAACAACATTACAAATAAAAGAAGAGGAAGAAGAAGAAGAAGAAGAAGAAGAAGAAGAAGAAGAAGAAGAAGAAGAAGAAGAAGAAGAAGAAGACAATGACTGACACCAAATTGCAGCTTTTCTTCTTCTCTGCTTCTGGTGAGAAGCTGTGACATTACGTCTCTCTGGGTAATAAAAGATCTGGCAACAAGCAGGAAGTGCACGCGGGCTAGAATTTCACACCTGGCCAATAATCTATAGGCCCCCTCTGCTGCGGCTGTAACCTTCAACCCCGGCCGCCACCGGTGCAGTGAGGTGCGATGATCCCACCTCCGGCTTCCACACAATAGAAATGGAAACCTTCAGAGGCTGGCAGCCCTCGATGACCGATAATATACTTCAAAGCACTTCCCGTTTCCACTGAGACGCTGACATTATAAAAGCGCCTCCTCGGTGCGCGCATGCACAGCCAGCATCCAACTCGCACATGCACACACAGCTGATGAGAGTGGAAAAACGCCCCTGGCGCACAAAACAACAGTTTTTATAGAAGCGGAAAAAACCTCCAGAAACTACACACTCATGACGCGAACGTTTCTCATCCATAAAATCACCAAATTACGCATATTTCCCATATTTGTAAAATATCACAGGGACTATTTTATACCATTAAATTAATAATTCTCTATGGTGGATATAAATTGCAGTGCTTATAGCTGCATATAAATACACATTGAGCAACAGCAGGACACTGATATATAGTGAGGGCGAGACACACCTCTCCATGAGTGCGCACCGGGCATCTTTCACCACTTTAGCCCCGTCGACCTGGAATCAATGCGGGGCAGGATCCCGGAGCATCTTTACAACCAGACATGTTTTATTCTCACTCTGTCATGGTCGTGCGGGCCACACGCACGCGCGCGCGCGCACACACACACAGTCACACACAGCGACCATTCAAACCTATGGAGCTGCAGGGGTAAAAACAAGATAAACATTTGCCACACACACACTTAGAGCGTTGAAGTGTAAATAGAAGAAGTCTTACAGAGTTTGATCTTATCATAAGGCTTGTTTATCTTTGGTCGGCCCCGGCTGATTGGTCGCTCCCCTGCTCGGAAGGCGTATTTCCTCCGCAAAAAGCAATCTCGCCTCTGATTCCGCGGTGCGCACTGGAGACCTCCGGGGATACATCCATGGATGACGCCGGTTCCATTAGCTGAACTTACTCAGCATCTTCAGCACGAGTGTAACAAGAAGGAAAATGTCACCGGTTGTTTAGTTTCTTCCGTTCGGCCGCTTGTCGCTCATCCCGGGAGCTGACAAAAGCAGAGTGTGTGTGGTGTGTGTGCCACAGAGAGAGAGAGAGTGATGTCGGAATGGCAATGAGTCCTCTGCACTGTTGAAACCGGCTCCGGGCCAATCAATCAAGGCTACATTTGAATATTCCCACGGCTCGGCCAATCGGGTGCGAGGAGAGGCGGCCCGCTGCCTCGATGCCGGAGCCGTCAAAGCGAGCACGTTGCTGTGTTTTAAAGGAGAAGAGCCTCTGATGTGACGGCGCCGGAGCAGATTCAAGTTTTTTGGGGGGTCGACGTTGATCCCTGCACGTCTGATCGATTATGAAATCTGAATCCCAGCCAATCAGAGGAGCTCCATTTAAATGAAGATGACCAAGATAAACCTGCATCACTTCAGGACTCGGAGCAACGATGGAATAACAGTATATAAGGTTTAGAAATAGCCAATTACCAATGTACTGCTAAAAGTCCAAAAGCATCTGTCTGTCTATCTATCTATCTATCTATCTATCTATCTATCTATCTATCTATCTATCTATCTATCTATCTATCTATCTATCTATCTATCTATCTATCTGTATATCTGTCTATCTATCTATCTATCTATCTATCTATCTATCTATCTATCTATCTATCTATCTATCTATCTATCTTGTCTGATGCTATTTGTGATGTATTAAAGATACACTTTCTTTATAAGTGGATATGTTTTGCAATTGCAATTTGAATCTGTTCACCTATACTCTCTAAACTATAATGGTACTCAGTGGAGCGCATACAACAACTTTCATACACTCATTAATACCATTTATAACAGATCCATTAATTATTTCTTTGGAAAGTGTGAAAAACGCCCTATCTTGCAAAGTTATTGAAAGTGGTAAAAAGAAAATCCTCAATTAGCATTCAATATTTACCAAGTTTCGTGTTAATCTGTCCAATAGTTTTATGTGAAATCTTGCTTGCAAACAAACAAACAAACCAAGCAACAAACAAACAGAGGTGAAAACATTTATGTAGGTAAAATATGGAGTATAAGATATGATCATGTTGTGAAAGCAGAGTAAAATGAAAAGTGGAGCAGTGCAAATACCTGAGAACTGTACTGAAGCTCGGTGTTAACAGATACAGGTCAGAAGATCAGGATGTCGTTGCAGAGACAAAACCTCAGTGGTGTCAAATTAGCACCTGTTTGATACAGTGAACACACTAATTATAGATCTGTCTTTTCAGCAGAGGCACGTTGATCCTAAAGAAACATCTCTGAATAAGAACAGGTTCAACGCAGAGAGCACCGCAAACAGAAAGAGAGGATCTAAAAAGCCTTCTTCAATGCAAGCGACTGTTGTCTGACACAAAATCGAGAACTAACCCGACTATAAATGATGTCTCTCGGGTTAAACGTCTCTGGATGAGAGCTTGTCACGATCTGTTGCTGAAAATAATTTAGTGTGCCATTTCCCCGGCAGACAGCCTGACTTGTCATAGGATGGAAGCCACGGGCGCAATTAATCTCCTTGCCAGCAGCGTCTTCCAGTTTGAGTATCCTGGTATTGTGCTGGTTGGCTCGCCGTGACTCTCACATGGAATGAAGCCATCGTTAATGTGCTGTGTCCAAGTCCAAAAAGAAAAAGGTGTGTTGTGTGTTTAACCAACACCAACCGAATCATGATTTAATTAAACAAGTTCATCCTGTCCTCAAAATGTATTACAGTTTTCTAATGATGGGGTGAGAGTGTATGTTTCTGTGGTGAAATCGTGATACATGTTCTGCTCCATGAGTTGGTTTACACCCAAATGTTGAGCACTTATCAATATAATTGTCGACTGTCCTTTGAGGGCATGAGGTGTTTGACACATTCAGATGGTAATGACAGGGTATGCTTGACTACTCACCCATCTGAAATCTAATAATACTTCCCTGTGGCTGCCAAAATGTACATGTTGTAAGTCTAATGGCATCACAGCATGAGGTGACTGCATAATGCATATGTGTGTGTGTGGCTGTGAATCTTTGTCTGTGCATGTGTTTGTGAGTGTTTATGTGTGTGTGTGTGTGGGGGGGGGGGGGGGGGGGGTCATGGGGGGACTCATTTCCTGAGCCATTGGGCTTCCTCTGCAGGTCTTTTCACTGTTGACACTTTGACATGTCCCAGGATGAAAAGTACAAGCGTTAATAGTGAAATGACTGATGGCTGAATTCTGTTGGGTCACATTATCTGGAGTCCCAGGGACAGATGAATGGACCCGGGCCATCATTGATGTTGTTAGGAACACCAGGGCTAAACCCTTAGAATTCCAATACCATTCATAGTATGCATGATGCAGGGGCGCTGCAACAGGGCGGGCACAAAGCTGGGGCCTCACGCTGAGAGGGGGCTCCTTAGAGCTGTCACAAAAATGACAATTTTGCAAGAGCGCCCCTTCCTATCAGCCTTGTGCTGACAACAACAACATAGTTAGAACCCCCCCAACACACACACACACGCACAAACACACACAAAGCCCCGTGCTACTAGTGTTCTACCAAAAGCTTTGTTATTTTAGAAGATTGGTGGAAGACTAGAGTGGTTCAATGTAGGTCCCCCCCTGGTCCCTTTTGCCTGGGGCCCCCGAAGTCCGGGGCAAAGCTCTTGGTATTATGAGATAACAGCTGCACTCACCTATGCTCTTTGAGGTATAGAAATGTTTGGGAACTTGTCGCAGCTGCAGAAGAGAAGGCCGATCCCAACAACACGTCCAGGTGTTTAAACAACTTTCAGGTCCGCCGGTCTGAGCTGCCGTTCTTGTTGTGCTCCTCTATTTTTCGTAGTCTTTTTTGAGTTCATAGCATACAACGTATTGTTATGGTTCGCTATTTCCGTTTCACACTGGACGTTGTCCCCAGCACAAATGCTAAGCCACGTCTGAACTTCCTGGTTGGTCAATCATTCATACCTTTTCTTCAAGTTCATCATGACCTGAGGCTCAGAAGTTTAAACAGTAGGTTTGCAACTTCAGGTTAATAAAAACGGGGAGTTTTTATAAACCTGAAGTTGCTAAAGCTGAACCTATCAGAAAGGTTCAGCTTTGCAAGACCCATCCCCTCTCACATTTTCAAGGTGAAAAGATTTACCTAGAACTTTATTTAGTCCCTGGTCCTAATGGCTCCTAGGTCTGGTGGAACGTTCCTGCGGTCGAAATTCTGTTGATTTGCGTATATGGCCTTGCAAGGTGGTTAGCTTACCTTAGCTTAGCATAAATATTGGCAAAACCTGCACCCTTGTAGTTATTGGAAAGATATCTCATTCATAATAATCCTCGTTCCAATAATGTTGTAAATGTGACGATGGAAATCAACTACACTCGCTGCAAACCCCTACAAACACAGGTGTTATTATGTTGTCTTCTGTGGAAGCTAATCGGCCGCACGCCAAGCAGCGAGACCTGAAGGAGACAGACTGAGAAAGAATATTGAATTGTTTCTTGACAGCTCCCTGCGTGTCATTTTTCAACTTGAATGAGGCCTGCAGATGGCAAATGAGGTTGCTATGCACCAAATGTCCCTGTATTGAACACAGAGGATATGGATGGAAAAAACTTCTCTAGTTAATCACATGTTGTTGGAATAATGGCTCTAGGGAAAGTGAAAGGGCTCCTGTGTTGGCACAGGAGCTTAATGCAAACACAACACTGATCCTCTGTTGTTGAAATCTCAACAAAATCCATAAGTAGTTATTATTCAGTTTGTATGAGGAGCCTATAGAAAAATCTAACCCTGCTGTAAAGACCCACTTCATATTTTAACAGTTTTTAATGATATGATGTAAAATGGTGCAGAGTGATTCACACACATATCTCGGTCGTCACCTGATTACGTGTTCTGATCTTTGTACAGAGTGTTTCCATGCAGCGATGCTGTTATCTAGTCACATTTATGCAAAGTCAGTAATATTTTTGTCAACGTTGTCTTTTTATTAGAAATGTATTTCCAATACATCAGAATTATCCATGAAAATATTTAAATTGCTGTTATTTTTTACCTGTGAGATGCCGTTGCATTTGCTTATTTAGAATCTTTTTAACACACACAAGCATTTTGAAATTTTATGCATACACTTTTGCATTGTGTGTTCCTGCCTCCATATCCCCCTCCATTATGCCACGTTTGCCCGTATAAATAATACAATGAATGATAATCAAATTCATGACCATGGCTATATTTATGTAAATAAACATGCATGGGGACTAAAACGTCCCAGCAATTGGATCATGCTATGCACATATAGAGCACATCTTTTTTTGTGTGCACATATGGAAGCATTTGTAAACATATATGCACAGGCACACAAACAAAACTACAAAGAGAATATATACAAAAGAAATCCTTATTTAGAAAGATGCCAAGGGATGCAAATAAAACGTACAGGCTCATAAGCATGACTATAACATTGTGGTCGTCTCTGCAATAATGAAACAACAGAGCAAATCCGTGACGAAAGAATAAGCTCATATTATGAATGCACACTCTGTATGGGGCTGTAGCTTCTCTCATCCTGATAATCATCCTGATAATCACGTCCTCATGTGCCGTTGAGCTCGCCCCTCTTAAGACAGCCTTCATCAAACCAAAATGAACCTGGCACTGACAGTAATAAAGTGCTCCATCTGCGCTTGGCAAGCCGAGGCAAATGAACCAATTAAGGCCCTGGTGAAGTCTCCTCCTTCACCTACTGGTGATGGCGGCCGTCATCTCCATCATGATGAAAAGGAAAGAGTGCAAGGGTAATTAAATACCAGCAGGGGCCAGGGGGGCAAACCTTAATAACTCTCTGTAACAAGCCAATAAAATGCCTTATTGCTCGAGGGTTCACACAACCCAGAGCGTGGTAATGGTGAAGGAGACCATTTAGTGCACACAGCCATTCATATATGTTCACAGCATTCTGGGTAGAATGACCTTGTGGAGAGATTTCAGCATTAGCTCGCAGACAAAGTGCAGAAACCTCTTATGGCACCTTGTGTCGGCCACAGGGATATTTCTTGCTTGAGTCAGAAGTGTCTTTCATGTGAAGTCAAAAATACTTGGCTGTCCTGGGTGCAGACTATAGACGGTACAGTGATCCCTGTTGCAGCATGTTGCCATCTGCTGGCAAAAAAGTACATGTACAACTGTATTCAGCAGCATCTGTGTATGAGTGTCATAAGACTCTTTACAGGGTTTTATGTTTGATTTGTTCCTATGTATCTTTGTATGAGACTAAGCAGCACTTTAACCTGTGTGCAAAAAAAAAATGTAATATTCCAGTGGCTGGTTTAATTTTAGGCCAACACATCTTTCAACTGTCTTTGTTGTGTTGTTTATCCCACCCTTGTGATTACCCTGACACTTTTCATCCCATTTGATACTGATGTGTGTGTGTTTGTTTGTGTGTGTGCGCGCGCCACTGGCTCCTATTCAAAATCAATTCATGAATAAAAAAGCAACAAAGCATCTTTCAAGAGCGTTCCTGCAGTGAATTATCAATTTAAATAGAAACCATGCTTTTGTTTCACTGGCATGAAGCGGAAAATCTTCCCATCTGCGAAACAAAGGTTTTTTGGCCCTCCCTGATTTAATGTGTTTTTATTTCCTACTTGCTTTTGAGATGCCACTGACTAATGTGGATGGTATTGACAGTTATTAGTGGAATTTTTTTGTTGTTGTCAAACATTAAATAGTTTTTCCAGAAACGTATTTTAGAACATTGTTGTGGGCTTAGTGTATGGGCACTTTAACAGAGGGACAAAGGAAGAGAGAGACAAGTTTACAATTCCTTCATCACATACTTTATATTACACCACTTATCTCATATACACAAGATATTCAAGAGAATTTTATTTCAGAAGTTGTAATTATATACAACACTGGACTGGGTATAACTGGTCGGAGTGAGGGCTACGGTCACACATCCTGGATTATACAAAATTGAATCCAGCATAAAGACAATATAAATAAATAAATAAATAAATGTCCCGTTAGTTTCCAGGGGGCGTCCCCTGCCTGCAGCTGCGTTCCTACGGCAACGCGTGGAAGCTTCCTCCGAGAGGATCATGGGAAAGAACTCCGGCGACAGAAGCGGAGGGAGTTTCGAATTATTTCACGATTAGCTTCGGTTTAACACGCGATTCCACGCTCGTGTTAGGTTTTCTCCACTACCCGACGTGAACACAGCACGTGAGTAGAGTCTGAGCAGCGCAAATATTCAAGTTGGGCTTTTTCTGGAGCAGTTTTCCTCGCTGCGAGCAGAGTTAGCTCGGTGGCTAACGACGGTTAACGCCATGAAAACAAAGGCGGAAAACGGCCAATAATCCTTTTTATACAGAGTCTGTGTTATAACACGGCGCCATTACATTGTAGACACCTCTTGTTATCGTGGATATGTACTTTAATCGCGTATTTAATGGTACTAGCTATGGAGCTAACCAGAATGTGTACTGGCGACACATAAACGTGATGCTCTCCCACTACCCCACAGCTTTCTATCGCCCTGCTTGTCCAGAGGGATTCTGTCAGTTCTGATAACCAAAGAACACGAAGAACTGATGCTGGCACTTAAACATGGAGCTGAAGCTGGAGGTTGTTGTGTCGACCAGCATCAAACGGAAGAAACCATGGCCCAGATTCTGCTGGCTCGGTCAGGTGAGGAGAGAGAGGTGAAAACACACTTAACCCCTGATGTGCATGGGGACAAATTACTGTGAGCCCTCTGCTGTGTCATCCCTCCAGGAGAAGGAGTCTGTGTTCCTGTTAGATGACAAACGGATCAGCGAGATCAACATGGTCACCGGCCGCACGAAGAAGAGGACCCCTAAACTCCATCCTTTGCTCAGCAGTGTGGTGACGATGGCTTCATCCCGCAGCGGTGAGTTTGATGAACTCAAGTAAAACACTTCCCTGTCAATTCTGTGAAGACATTAATACACTGGTTCATTTTTTTTTTAGGTGTGTGGCTTTGTGGGATTCTGGTCTCTGGAGAACTCTTTCTGTGGAACAGGGATAAGGACCTGTTGAAGACTGCTGCAGCTGCCCCAGAAGTAGTTCAAGTTATTACTTCTGGTCAAGGTATACGCATAATAAGAAACAAATACATAAGACATATTTTATCCTAGTTATTAAAGTAGCTGTATATTGTTAAATGGTGTTTATAAGGAGGTGTTCACTGATTCTTTGTTCGGCACATCCTCTGTCCCAAATCCCACCATTTATTTTATATTTTAATCCTAAATGATGTTGCTTCTTGTGTTTTCACAGGAAATACCACACGGTTTTCTCTTCAGGTTTCAAGGGATGGAAGGCGTGTGCTTCTGTTAGCCATAACTGGACACGTCTTCCTGTGGGAGTGTGTGGATCCCAGGGAGTTGACAGGAGTTCGAGATGGCCCAGTCAAGGGACTTTGGGCCCATATAAAGCCTCTTGAGGATACCGTTCTGCCTTCTTTACATGACAAAGAAGCATGCCAACACTCAATATTTGTAAAGACAGAGGTCTGTACTTGCAATACGAGTATATGTTTAATATAATGTTTCACTATTTTTCAGACCCTGCCTTCCAATTCCTATTTTATTCACGCTTTAAATCGTATTTTCTCTCTCTCAAAACTCTCTCAGGCTTTGGGTGATGTCTGCTTATCAGCCCTTGTTTTCGCATCCGGGCAGAAGCTTGTAATCACCTGTTTGAAAATCCAGTGGGAGGAAGGCAACATGAGAGTGGGGTGAGTGAGAGGGTCGATGAAACAGTAAGGACTTTCACTGGATATTACAATAGCAAAACAAAATCACAGTTTTCTTTGCAGTTCAGTGGGATATAACATACAGTGGGCCACCAAGACATACCCCATGTCTCATCTCACCCCAGCCTGCCAACCAGTCAAGTCTAGAGGGGCCATCGTGCCAGCCTTCTCCCCAGATGGCCAACTGCTAGCCATCGTCTTGAACCAGAAACAACCAAAGGTGAGCACCTGGCCCCTCCTATCTCTATTCTTCACATCTGTGTGTGTTTCTTTCCCAAGTTCATCTGTGGAAATGTGAATCAAGTTTTGTATTTTCTGTTTTTTCAAACCAGGCTACACAGGTCCTGTACGTGAGCACACAGAATTTTGTCTCAGTATCAAGCAGCCTCGGAGGATGTGGAATGAAGACGTTAGCGATTCCCTCCAAATACATAAGGTACAGCACACATACACACGTGCACAAGTTCAGCATCATTGCCAGAACGTCTTGATATTAAATGTACCAGAAAGGGAGTCACTACTTCCCACCTTTATCAACAAAATGTCTACTTAAATTCTGTGATGAACATTGTGTATTAATTTTGAAATAAAATGTGTATATCTTCTCTTTCAGGTCCTACTGGGTGGGCAGTGTGAGCTGGTCCCCCAGAAGCCTTTTTCTGTCATGTGTCCTCAAGAGGGGCTCCCTCCTTGTGTTGGCTCGGCTCGGGGGCCTTCTCAGGCTAACAAGCTGCGGTTGTAATGTGGACTTTGGGCCGGCGCACTTCCTTCCACTGCATCCCCTCGTCACTTACCGGTATACATTTGAGGCATTTTGGCCTTGATTCAAGTTATTGATTTGTTTGAGCTAATTTTGATTATTGTTTCATCTCCCTCAAATCTGGTCATCTGTTCTACCGATTTCTTCACTTTTTAGCCAAGAGCCATGCATCTCTCCTATTATTTTATCTTAAGCATGAATGAAGTGAGAACCCTATGTCAAATGTGATTATTTATCATATACAATGTTTGTCTTAATTCATTTTATAATATATAATAATGGTTTTGACCCACACTACTTTCTCTCTGCAGGCCACCAGTGTCTGCAGGGTCGGTGGAGGCCCATCTGTCCAGTTCTAGCCTGTCCGTGCGGGACGTTCTGAGGCAGCGATATTCCGTGACCTGGCATCCTCGGCTTATGTATCTTATTGTGTCTGATGGCTACATGGCCACCGTTATGAGGGTTCTCGACAGGCCCTCTCCTGCCATGTTGCTAAAATCCCTTTTAAAGGACACCAGCAGGGATCTGGAAAAGACCAGTCTGAAGCTGGAACAATCGAAGGTACAAACCAGGGACTTCTAGAAGTGGGAAAAGTGATCCTACTCAATCGTAGCTGTTGCTTATACTTTATGCATTGCTATTCTTGACAATATGCCTTTCCTCAAACTCAATATTTTCAGATTCACGTGAGGGCATGGTTGGAGTCAGTATCTTGTCTAAATCTTGACAGCAGCCTTGAGGCACTCAGTCCCATCGTTATACGTCCCAACGCTGCAGACTCTGTCTTCTCGGGACCCGCAGGTGGATCCACTTTGCCACTTTTCCTGCAGGACCAAGGGACATTGGGTGGAACCAAGGGGCTTTTTGAAAAAGTGCAGGTCAGTCACATGCATGTAATTGCACTGTGTTAAAATGTGGCATGACTGCAATATACATTCCTTCATTCACTTAGTTGTCTTTGACTTGCTGTTTGACTGTGTTTTTCTAGACTTTCCTTGATGACGACTCTGATTTTGACGGACCTCCTGCTGGTTCTCACATGGAGAATGTCGGTCGTTTGGAGTTTGCCACAATGTTTGACACTCTACATGCCCTGGGCACACAAACTGACGCTCTACTTACTACTGGTCCAGATTATGAAAAGGACTTTGCTGAACCAGAGAGGAAGACTCCTCTTCCTCATCGTGAACTGGGGAAAATTCGGACTAAGCTGCTAACAGCCTGGGCATTTGGCCTGTCTCTAGGAAATGAGGTGGAACATAGAGCGTGTCTGCTGAAGCATACACTCCTTTGTGTGGTGCGATTTGCTGCTTTGGTCCATTTGATCTCCAGCTCCACGGACGACACAGGAGAAAAGAATAGCTCAGTCTCTACCAGGCTCCTCCATCTTATCAAAACCCTGTTATCTTTTCTTCCCTGGGATGGCACTCACTCAAATGGGCCACGCTGCCAGGGCATGGTGGTAGAGCTCAGTAAACGACTGATACGCCTCCTGCTGACTCCTCACCCTGAGTCCTACCAGACCGGTCCCTGTCAGCTATCATCTCAACTCCTGTCCTCCGTGCTGCACATTTTGCAGCTGGTCTCGGATTCTCTTGACCACACATACAGCCTGCAGCAAAAGACTGTGTGGTCCTCTGCTAAGAAGGAATCTGTTGCCCAGTTGCAACAGCTCTGGCCTTCAGATGTTTACAATGGACCTCTGCTACAGGAGGAGAAGAAAAGGAAACTCACCTCGCTGCATAACGGATGTCCTGTTCCCCAGCGACCATCAAGCAGGTAGAGATAGTCTCTTTTGGATTTTGTTGGTGTGGATTAGTAATTGCACATCATGCTCTACCTGACAGTTCAAAGGATTTCAAAGTCAAAAGACACTGGAGATGTTATTTTTCCCCCCAGGTTGTTTGAAGTGTGGCAGTGGGTGTACAAGGTCACCCAGAAGTATATGGAAGAACTGAAAAACTATGAAGGCTGCGACGGCTGGGAGGAGGAACAGCAGCAGTTGAATTTCCTCATGTCCCAGATTCAAGCAGCACTGCAGGCCACAGGAGCAAAGCTCGAGCAGGGCCCTGCACTGATGAGTTACCCAGGTCTGAAATACATCTGAGGTTTATTATTTATATCTATGGTTACTGTACCAACTACAGGAAAAGACAATGTTGATTTTCTGCATAATTCAGTTGTGTTTAAACGGACAAAATTAACTTTGCATTTCAACCCCTCCCCTTATTACAAAATCTTGCATCATATTGAGCCACTAGTTCATCTTAAACAATTAACTTATTTATCCATGGCTCCGATCAATTAGAATAATAGTTTTTTGTGAATATTTACTGTTGTTGTTTAGCATTCGACTCGTCTCCCTCCAGGTGAACATCTTTTCTTGTGTGGCTTGTATCCAAAGTGCGCTGATGCCTGGGTGTCACAAATTTGTGAGGAGAGTAACAAAAGTAAGCCTCATTGCTTTAGTTTTTAAAAAATAAGTTCAGCAAATAATCAAGTTCAGTCTGAAATGGTAATTCCATATCTTTTTTATTAGTTTCCGATCGCAGGGTCTTCCAAGAGGAACGGCTCTGTCTGTCACTCCTGTACAGTCTTCTGTCCCAGTACCGTCTAAGAGAAGCCCAAGACTTGGGCGACCACATGGCACGTCTCATCCTGCACAGGGCTGGACATCAGAAGGGCAACAGAAAATCCAAAACAGGTCAGAAAGAGTTTTCATATGTAAGTCCGTTTATGTCATCAAATTGTATATAGCCAACATCCCAGCCTTTCCAGTAGGATTCATTTAAATGCATTATTAACATATGACACCCTGTCTAAAAGGTCAAGCTATAGAGCTGCAGAAGAAATCTGACTCTGAGAATAAGAAGTGGTAGTTATCAGCCTTGCCTTCTGTTTCCTGCAGCAGATTATTTCCCTTGCACGTCGCTCCCAGTCGATCTTCACAGCGATGCAGCCTTTGCAGTGGTTCAGAGTCTGGGGAGAGTCATGGCCTCTTACTTCGCCAACCAACCCCTCCACATCCTGCCCCCTCACAATGTGGCTGTCTTGCCTCCTCTACATTTACCTCATGGTGCGTTTCCAAACATGTGTCATCAGTTAAAAATGGTAGTTTCTTAATAATATTGATCGTTATGTCTTTTCTCAGGCCCAGGTGTTGGGCGCTTGGTGCCTCTATGCCAAGAGGAGGTGGCGACAGCAGTTCGACGACAGCATCTCTCAGAGGTGTGGACAGTGGAATATGCCCAGGACCTGCTCCTTCTCGGGGGTCTGCTGCCTGAGGCTGTGTGGTTGGCTTCCCACCTCGGGGACTGGAAGACAGCGGTTTCTCTGAGTCTGGCATACACAAGCTACTGCACTGACCACTGTGACTTTGCTCGGTCAGTGTAAAAGAAAGTGCTCAGTATAATGTGGGAAAAGTTTTCGGTTGCTGTTGCCATTTTATATTATCATACAGTATATCTGATTTATGATCATGCCAACGACATCTTTCATGGCAGGCTGAGAAGGAGAGAGCTCCACCTCCCAACAGATTTGGAAGCAGAAAGCATTTTTCAGGCTGAGTTGGAGAGTCTTCTTGGGAATAAGCCGGACTCCCAGGGGCACAGAGACAAGGAATATGACAAGAGCTTGACAGGTTTGTGAAACCTGAGAACTGTAAGATAATCTGGACAAACATAAAACCCCTTTTAATCCATGCCTTTTCTCACCTCATTTTACTAGACCCTTTGGAAGGAGAGGACTGGGATTTATTACTAGTTTCCATGCAAGAGATTCTGAGAGCATCAGTCATGGCTGGAGTGAACGTTATGTCCTCACCCTTGTCTTCCTTGCTGGACACAGCCAAAGACTTGTGTTCCTGTTTACCTCTGTTGGTGCCCAGTGGATTGTATCTCCCCTCCCCACCCCTTTATTGCCCTCAGCCTTCCCCGAACACACAGGTACATCAGAAGAGAAGATCAACTTGTAAACAGTGTTCACACAAACATGTAATTAAATGTTGTTGTTCTCTGTGTCTGGTTCTTAGGACCCGATAGGAACAGCAGGGCAGTTTGCAGAGGTTGCATCACGTCACAAGGTGTCTGCGGTTCTCCAAAGATTACTTTTACTTCTGAGATCTGCCCGTTGTTGCCAACCTGCTGCCCAGTGGTACATCACCCATCTGCGCCGTGCCAGACACTTACTACACAAGGTACTTTACACAAGGGCCAGGGGTTTATGTCTGGTTTAATAAAAGGATCAAATGTTTCTATGTTTTAAGACGTTTTAAGTCTTAATGAAAGAACAACATAGGTTTTTAAAGGTAATTTTGTCTTCTATCTGATGTTGTTTTCAGATCAAGAAGAAATACGCATATCCAGCAGCTAATGAAGAAGAGAAAGCTTTCCCTGAAGGGCTGATGAAGTTTGTCACGCGCAGTGGATTCTTCAGACTGGGGCCTAACAAAGACGGTCATTTGGACTCCGACACGATCCAAACTATTAGTAAGATGCCACTCAAACTGCAATGTGGATGTCTAATCAATAATCAGTTTTCAGATGGATCTTACCAATCGTATTACTGCTACAAGTCTGTTTCAGGGAGCTGTGTGGTTTATGCTGGATGTTGCATGTCAGGGACCAACTCTCCATTTCCTGCAGGAAGTATCAGGCTGCCAGGCAGCATTGCAGAGATAAACAGGTATTATATTTATGTTTGAGAGGATGACATATTTCTGTAAATATTCTCAGCCATTGAGGCCCCATGAGAATGCCTTTGTATTGTTGTCCCATAGATCCCTTGTGACTCAGATGTGAGCTCTAGCTGCGCCGAAGCTCTCCGCTGGGCCCGTCGCTTTCTGCCTTTCTCTTGCTTCCTCAATGCTGAAGAAATTCTCCAGGACGTACTGCTCAGCCTTGTGTCTGAACTGCCTCCGGTCTCTTTGGTGAAATTGCTTTTTCTTGCCTTTTATTACATAAGCAGGGTTTGTTAGAGTAGAACAGAGTGAGTAAATGTCTCATCCTTGCCTGCTCCTTCTTAGGTTGCAGACACGCTGGTACAAGCATTCCCGGGGGAGGAAGAGTCTGTCAGAGTCCCACTGAGAGAAAAGTATAACTCACTGCTACAGAGACTGAGGCAATGCAATGTCCTTGGTATGAACCCCCTTCTCTTTCATGAACAAGTTCCTTTGAAATGCTGAAAAACACTGAAATGGTCATTATATTTATATTTAACTTTACATTTAAATATATTTTGTTTAACTTACCTGATGACCTACATTTTATTCTTGATTCTTCTTTTTTCCGTTTACTATTACAATTATAGAGAATGTATGACATGAATGGATAAACCCTGAACAGATCGCTAGTCTGTAGCAGGACTGACATAAAGAGACAAACAACCAGCTCAGACTCTTACACTGAGGACAATTTAGTCTCCAATTAACCTTTGTATTGTGGGAGGAAGTCTATTATCCCTGAGGAAACCCAACTAGGAACAGAAAGAACATAGACATTCCTCACAGAATTGCCCCAATTGGGCTGTGTGTTCAATCCCAGAACCTTCTTGCTCTGAGGCAAAAGGGATTGTATCTCTCTTGGGTAGCCTTTCGATAATTTTAATGTTTATATGTTTTATATGCTGCCCCTTTTACAATCTAACCTGCACCTTTTTTTTTGTATTGTGTTTAAAACTAATTTATTGTGTTCTTTATCCATCACTTCTTACAATTATATGAGGGTTTTTTTAACCTTCCGCCACTTTATTCTGTCTCTTTTCTGTCTCTAGAGGGCGAAAGGCTTGAGGCAAATGAGTTGATGATGGTTCTGATTCAGGACAAACACAGGCAGAGGAGAAAACATCTTGGGCGTTTGGGGAGGCACCTGGCTCCCCCTGAGCTCCACCTGTGGGAGAAGGAGGAGGAAGAGGAGGACAGGGGAAACAAACATGTCATGATGAGGCAACTCTCACTGGGTACAAGTCTGAGCACCAGCACTTTAGCCGACTGTGGGTTTCCCCCAGTGTGCAGTGATGGAGACACAGCAGAGAACACATCTGAGGCCATCTCCCCTGAACAGCATTGCCGAGCCATGTCCAGGTAGCCGGTGAAACAGGAGCACTGCTATTTCTCTGAATTATTATCTATGCTGTGGCTTATTTTTGTGCTGTTTCTTTTCTTTTCAGGGACAAAAAAGTACATAAAGTAAGAGACAGAGAAAATGCTTTTAAGATTGAAAGCGCCATTCAGGAGGAGACCCATGCAGACGGTACCAAGGGGAATGAGAAGTCCACCCTACCAGTGGTTGGCACCTGGGAGTTTGAGTTGGAAGACGAAGAGTATTTGAACTTCCTGGAGCTCTTCATCAGCTACGAGCTGGAGAAGGATGTTGCTGATGGAGGGGACCCGGGCAGTGAACTTCCTTTGCTGAAGAGCTTCTCCTCCAAGCTGAGGGAGAAAGAGTTGCACTCGCTCACTTTTGATGTGCTCACAACGATACATCGGCGTCAAAGAGACGGGCACCATCCAGGGAGGAAACCTTGGAGCAGCGAACCTCCAGTGTTCAGAGCTGGGTGCTGCTACAAGCAATTTAAGCAGGACACGACACCTGAACCTCAATCGTCCGCCGTCTGGAATGAGGCCTCCATATCCAGAGCCAGCCTTTCAGTCAGTTCTCTTCCTGGGCCCAGAACCGGCAAGATGAAAGGTTTGTTTGGCCTCCGAAAGCAAAACAGTGTGCATTTAGCCCAAAGGAAGTATAGGGGTCACTGTGGTTCAGAATCTAGCCCTAGTAAAAGTACCTTTCCCATTGGGCAGCCATCCGAGAGATTGATGTTTGCCTCCCCAACTTCAGTGGAAGCTGTCACTGAACTGCAGCAGGGCCTTGTCCCTAAATTAGAGGCTCAGTTTCCAAAGCTGGGCCGGCTGCTGGAGTGGATGGTGCGCTGGGCTGATAGAAGGGTGCTTCTTCATCATAGAAGAAAGAAGAAAGAGAGGGGAGGAGGGGTCGGAGGAACAGCTGACGAAGGGGTAGTGATTCGTGTCAAAGCCTCTGCGCCTGCTGTCCTCACCTCCCTCAGTTTACTAGAGTGGAGGTACACAACTCTATTTGGGACGGATCGCTACAGCACCCACATCCAAATTCCAGAAACACAGTGGACTGTGGCCACTGTGGTGCAACCTGTGGCGGACGGGAACCCGGAGAGAGAGAGCAGTATTGATACAGGCTACCCTGGATCTGCCAACACTCCCATCACCGGTCCAGATCACAATCTACAGCAAGAAGAACTTTCCATGTGAGTGCTTGATGTTTTTATTTACACATTCTTGTTACTGGGCAAGCTGGACCTACACTCTGTTGCTTTTAAAGCCAGTTTGTGCCATAAACTTCAGAGTGTAGGCGACCAGTAGTTTGGGAATTTGGTTGGTTTGTGTGATGTTTATTGAAGGATTTGAGATATACTAAAGATTTCAATTTTTTTTTTAAATGTACACATATTGATTTAGTATTTTATATCTATTATTCTTTTATTTGTATTGTTTATATGAATATTATACTGTTTTTGATTTACTATTTGTTTCCCTGCAGCAGCTCTTGCACAGATGAACCAGAAGAGCTGACACGTCACATGGAGCCTCTTTCTGATGACCAGGACCAACAGACTTTTCATGCTGAGCAGGCACAGTCCAGTTCACAACAACCATATCTAGATGACTTAGATTTTGCACCTGAAAAAGAAGGTGTGGTGGTAATTTATATTTGATGACATTTTGCTTATATAAACCTTTATAACTCAGAGTTTAAATATGTTTGATATTTGTAGGTAAAAGTAGTGCCAGTGAGCGGTCGGAGATGTCATCCCTTGAAATCTGTGAACACATCCGCACACTTGAAACGGTGAATATTACCATTCAGGATTCTTGTTCCTCATATGTATCATCAGTGTTCTCAAAACAGATATAATTAAGGTTCTTGTCATTTCCAGAGTTTGAAGCTCGCAGACTTGGACCCAGAAAACACGGACGATACGTTCACTTCCGTCTCTCCGTGAGTTTTGAATTGTTATTATTTTTATTTTAAATAATTTAGTTTGAAAGGACAGCTGAATGTGAGAAAAAAGATTTATAAGCATTACTGTTATAAGTTTGTGCAACGATTATATGAGATTTATACTTTTAAGTCTCTAATTATATTTTATATATGTTATATTTTCTTTAGTTATGTTGACAGTAATTCATCAACATTGCATCTACTACTATAAATGTATAATGAGAGATAGTTATTGTGGAGTTATTTTTGTATATTCATTTTTATTTGGGGATAGAAACAACGTTCAAAGGCTGACATCGTGTCTTTAGTATCTCAAACTGCTATTTGTTTTTTGCCAACCTAGAAGTTTACAAGCTCCCCTACACCCAGAGCCCCAAGCTCTTCCTCCCTTGCAGCCCAAGGCCTCGGTTCACACAGATGTCATGGATACAGTTGGTGGGCTGTTCCACAGTACACCTGTAGATCCTCCAAACCTTCAGCCACAAAGCTCCACGGCTGGTGCACCCACTCCTGTTTCTGCAGCACCCAATCAGCCATTATCCAATCAGCCCCCACAGATGAGACAGCAACTGGGTGAAGACCTATTTAGATTAGTTCAGGTAAGAAAGAATTGCCTGAAAGGAAAGGTCTGCATTCTGCTGTCTCTCATGATTGACTCTTACCCAAAGAGTTGTTGGCCTTTGTTGCAGAATATCAACTACATGAGCATGATGGAGGTTTTGGGAGCTTCCTTTTCCAGCCTGGAACTTGCCCAGCAGAACTCTTCTTTGGCTCAGTCTAACATGAACCCCTCACACCCTAATGCGCCGTCATCCTCTGTAACCCACTTCATCCCTCAACCAAATGTCTTACCTGTTCCAACCTCAGTTTCTGTGGCACCCCAGACACAGGCAAGTGGAGCAGGTGTAAATGATCAGGTATTGGTCAAATGTATTGTAAAGATGTGAGATATTGTCTACTAACTATATCTACACCACAGTGAAATCAAGCTAAATACAGTTTCTCTTTTCTCCAGGAAATGCATCCACTCTCTGTCCTTGTGGGGTCACCGGACATCCAGTTTAAACAGAGTAGGAGTTTGATCCCACCCTCCAAGGGGCTTCTGGTCACTACTGACATTAGACAGGTGGTTCCCAGTGCTCCTGTGGCACTTCCTTCTAATGTTAGCATACAAAACAACCCGGCTCCTCAGGTCTTGGGCTGCAAGTTACTTCAGGCTCGATATCCACCATCGCATCAAGAGAGAGCCCTACACTATCCTCCAGCCCAGGAGTCCCAAACGCGACACACCGAAAACCCTGCATTTCCCGAATCCCAACAGCCCCAGCTCAAACACAGTTACAAAGCCGCCTCAAAGAGGACAGAAAAAAAAAGAACTGGATCTTCAGTTCTACGAAGGCAACTCAGTTTGAATCATTCACAGGATCCTACTCCCAGCAGCTCTCAACCCTGGATTCAGATGTCAGAGAGTTCCAGGGGGCAGGAGTTCCCATTGCTCCCTCCTGCTTTTCCAGCTCAGACACCTGCTCAAATGCAGTGCCTTCGCCTGCTGCAGTTTCAGCCGAGTCCACTCAGCGACACCACGCTCCCTAAACTACACTTGCCTACCGTCATGTCCGCAATACCTGAGACCAAGATTTTACATGGACCAAAAATGGCAAGCAATACTTCTTTTACTTCCAGATGTTTAAGTTAGGGATCATAAAACCTTAAGGTTAAATTTATATTTATCTCTGTCACAGATTTCCCTCATGGCAGTTCCTTCCACACAAATGACCAGTTCAGTGGTCGGGAGGCAGAATGTGGAAGAGGCTCAACAGCGGTTGGTCAGAGTAGACCCACCTAATGAGGGCACCAGAATAGCTCCGACTTCTCCCAGCTCGAACTCCAGCAAAAGGCAATCATGAGCTTCATTAATGCTGTTACTGATTTTAATTTGCATTACGCTGACTATTTAATTCACTGTGCTTGTTGTGTGTTGTTTATAGGCAGAAGAGGAGAGAGTGCAAGGAAAGGAAAACGGCGGTCACATTTAAACCAAATGAGTCCATCATCCCTATGCAGATGGTATTTATTTTTATAAGAGGTACTTTCTATTATTCACAATGTTAAATTGTTATTCCGCTATAATTAGTTTGTTCCTATATGCCTACAGCCAGCAGATGAGACTGTAAATGAAGATCCTGCAGTATCAGAGATCACTCCTGGACACAACTTTGTGATTCCTCTCGGTAAGTCTCCGATAAATTTCCTGATTGATAGGAAAAGTAACAAAGGAAACATTATAATAAGCATTTGTGATTATCAAAAAACTGTTAGCTAGGTAATACCTGAAATACTGAATGATGAAATTCATTCAATGCAAAGATATAGAAAGTAAAAACTGAGCCGGGTCCCTTTTGACCCATGTTGTGTATCCAAGGGCTAATCAGATATGTGAGTATATTATGATGCTGTGTTTACAATTCTGTTGATCTGTTTAATTGACTTCAACTCCCAGGTTCCTTTGACTCTCTGCTGACTGGTCAGACATTGTTGGACAAGGCTGATTCCACCTCAGCTGAGCTTCACGCTTTTGCCTCCACATGTAAAAATCCCCCAGAGTGTCATGATGCGTTCACCAACACAGAGCCAGGTGAGTGAGGATTTATAATGTTAACATTGTGATACTGCATAGTATTTATGTTATCACCCAGTTGTTGTATTTGAATTTGAATGATAATATTGTGTTAATACCTTTGGGCTTTTTTACATGTGACATGTTGACATGTCTTCTTTCAGCTTGTTCTCCCACGCTTGTGGATAAAGCTGTGTCTGCCTCTGTCACCACTAGTAGCCCTGAATGTAAGTTGATCTGAATTAGTACCCACAAGGACTTCACCTTGATATAATTTTTTTGTGGATACAATGACGGGTAAAAATGTTTGTGTATGTGTGTTTTCTCAATGCAGCACAAGGTTCACCGAATCTTCATCTTGTTCAAATCATAGAGGAGAACCAAAATAAACCAGAGAGGATACAGGTGAGAGACCAGATGTGGAGGTTGATTCAGCACTGTACAGTAAATGGAGCAGTACAACTTGTAGGGGCTGAGAATGGTTCTTTCAGAAAAATGTGTGTCTAAATAGATCATTCCATTGTGGGATAACCACAGTACAAAACACTAGTTCCCATTATTCCTTATGTAGCAGGCATGTCCTGTCTTCTCTCCAATTTCTAGAAAATACCCCAACAAGATAAAGACTTGTGTCATGTTTTTTTTTATGTACTGACCCTGGTCTAGAATGTATACTTCATATTTTCACACATATATGTCATATATCATTCCTTTGTATATAAAATATGATGCAAAGGGTTATTTAAAGTCATGTTTATAATAATATAAGATATAGTATATATATATGTATGATACACTTCTCTGTGTTTCTCTGTGTCTTTTTTCCTCAGGACGTGCATCGCCACCAGTTCATAAGTGTCTTGGATCTGGAAGACAATGCCCTGCACCATGATTTGCCGTGGTGTCTCAGACCAGGAACACAGGATGTTCCTCCCGTACGCCCTTCATCACCAACTTCTGCTCAGCTTCATGTTCTTGCAACTTCTGTTATCAGGACTCATGCTGCTGCTGCTGATGATGATCCTCAACCATCAATCACAATCATAGACAATCTGCTCAACCCCACCACTCATCCAGGTCTTTATTTTTATGTTCTAATACATTTATGTCTTTACATTTAAAATGATTAGGCCTTCCAGGTGAGGTATTCAAAATGCTTTAAATATCTGTTGAACTGTGTGTTCCAGATACCCCTGAGGATTCTCAGTTACACAGTCACAAGTCCAATCCAGAGGGCGTGCCTCTAGAAGACATGGCAGATCCCTCTGACTCTCAGATCTGTCAGGCCATTAGGACGCTGAGTGTTGAACCTCACAGAGCTTCCTTCTCATCTCCTGCAGTCGTGTTCTCCTCTCGCCTGTCAGAGCTGGATGCCCAGGTGGCTTCACTGCAGAGAATTGCAGACAATCTGGAAATGGACTTTTGCAACTCCAGGATGGTAATATTTCTATTACATAAGCATGAGGACCCTTAGATAAAAGAATTGTTTCTAAGCCTCACACATTTATGTTTGTAATCAATATTTCCTCACTTGTCCTATATTTGTCTTTGTGTAGCTTGTGAACACCATCGAAAATCTCACACCAGATGTTGCTCCTAATATGAAGAGTCCCGGGGCAGTGAAGAAAAACGTCAGACTGTCCGTCCCAAAGGAAGGTGCGTCTACAAACACTTAAATTGCTTAGCATTTAAGTCAACTTGCAAATTTTTGAAACCCATAAGCAAAAGTTGTAGCTTTAACAAAGTAACTTATAACATAGTGACATTGTTTATAAAGACCCATAAGCCTCTGTTAATGTCAGGTTTGTATTCTCCTTCTGTGGCAGCATGGACGCCCCGATTAGAGGTTTTAACTGAACCAAACGCCTGGGAAGAGGAAGATGAAGAGGAGCATCAGGACAACCAATATGTGCCTCACAGTGACTCCTCCCGTCATTTCACTCCTTCTCACAGTCAAAGAGCCGGTCCTTCCTACGTTCACACCCCTCAACGTAAGGATTGCAAATTATTCAAACATATTCCCCGAAAACCTACTTGAAACAACTCACTGAATTAATAGTTAATAGCGTAATGTTTAAAGATGTATCTTAAATTTAACCGCATGTCGGCTTTACACATCCTCCAGGTAAGTTACAGTATTACTCCTAAATGACAAACTAAAAGAAAGATGGTATTAAAGTAGCTTTTGTATTTGTTTTTAATAATATAAGAAGGTCAAATGACAAAAACAATTGTGACTTTAAATCGAAGGTTGGACTGTTTAAGTTGATTTAAATGTTCACAGTGCAGTCAAAATGTTATAAGTTACTATTTCATCTGTTCAATGTTTGTGTTTATTCCACAGAAATAAAAGATCCCTCTACTGAAGCATCTGAAACATCCCATGTGTAAGATTGAGCTTAATCTGAAGACATGCATTTTCAATGACCGATCTCCTATTTCACACCAATCTGCCCTCTACCTGTCCACCTCTAGATCGGAAGATGAGAATCTGGGTCAGACTGGGCTATCGGATACAGCGGAACTCTTAGAGGAGCTGGTTAGGGAAGGGTATTTATCCCGAACTGAACTGGATTCGTCCACTTCACAGCCTGCACACCACAGCAGGTAATGCACCAAAAACGACTGCAAAACAAACAGCGCCTTTTACAAGTATGAGTTTTCCTGAGATGAGAAGTAATGTGACCCACAGCAGGCCGGATCGGCAGGACCACAGCTGGGTGTCGCCGAGTAGCGTCTTCCAAGATGAGGAGAAGAGTGAGCTGAGGAGCTGGATGAAAAGGAAACAGAGGGAAAGGCTTGCTGTTTATCAAAAACACAGAGAAAGCCTGAGGGAGAGGGAGAAAGACCCTTTTCCTGTCACTCGAAAAGTGGTGAGATCTGTTTGCCTTTTAATTAGAATCTATATAAATGTTGTCCTATATAAAATGAAATCCACATCATCGTTAATGTGCTGTTCCCCTTCCTTCCACAGAAATCCAGAAACAGAAATCAAGCGACCGTTTGGAAAACTAGAGAGGAAAAAGAAAAGTATGTACCTTCTTGCTTTGTGCGTGTAAAGGAGATGTTAATGTGCAGGAACGTAGCTCTTATTTTAATTTTGGTTCAATAGGTTCATGCTGATGGAGCAGTACAACCAGAGAACCCTTGAAGCTTGTTCTTTGGCCATTGGCTTCCCCGCCTCCCCTCTAGTCCTACGCAGTTCTTCCCAGCCTGAAGGTCCTCCGCTGCCCGCCACCTCACAGTCCACATCCACTCCTCTTTTTGGAAACACTTACAGGTATTGTCTGCCACTGTAATCTGACCAGGCTCTCGTCCCATTAAAAAAGTAATTTTACTCTTCTCCCATTGAAACTAATCAGTAACTTTTCCATAGTGATCAGAATCTGTAAAGACCCAATTTATTTTTTCATGTTCATTTAAAACACGACTTTACAGCTTTTGTAATGGAGGTAATTTCTTTTTTCTAGGGTTAACAGGTCATCTTCCAATGACCAAAGAAATCTTAAATCGCCGTCCGGACATTCTCAGCCCCTCGCGCGTCCATGGACTGCTGAGGGGCTGAGACGACCTACGGGGGATCACAGCAGGAGACTGGGTCTACATAGACCAGGTATTATAATGATATTCAACTAAGTTGCCTGTGAAAATGAAGTACCATGATTAGTGCCATGAAGGATGATCTTAAATGAGACAAAACATTTTTGTGCTGTGTGATTTCTTTTGGTATTAGTTACCTCTTTGCCAAGGGACCGTCTATCTCAGGTGACCAGACGTGGAATGCTCACCAATACAAAGAGCCACATGAAAATTGACAAGGCCAACCAGATTGAGGATCATCAAACTGGATATGAGAGAAAGAAGCAGTTGAACAAGAGGCCACCAGGGGGGACGGCTGTTGGAAGAGGAATCCAGTGGGAGCAGACGAAGACAGAAGACGAAGAAATGGAGAGGCGAGAGGAGTCTAACACCGTAAGAATCCAATATTTCACAACTTATTTTTCCTTTATCTTTCTGTGTCATCATTATAGTAATGTTACTTGCGTGTCAGGTACTTCTTTGTTGATAGAGTACACATCTAGTTTCATACGTCTCTGTATATTTATCAGGTTTTGAACAGGCTGTCGGATGAGCAGGATGATGGAGCCGCAGCTGGTGCGTCAGACATGGAATGGCTGGACAACCTGTCTGACGGCGCAGGCAGCTGCCTCAGCAAAATTGACTGGGCTGCTATCGAGAGGATGGTGGCTTCAGACGAAGACTGAGCTCAAGTGTCTCAAGGAATGGAAAACGTGCCTATTAAATTATTTTGTAAACTGTGATTATAGTTGTTTAATAAAAAAATATAAAATCATCAATGATAACAAATATATTATATCACTATGAAACAGGTTTTGTGGAGAAGATTTCAGATTCATTCACTAGACTGGCACTCAGTAGAGCTCAACAGAGCCGTATAGGTTCATCTCTGATCCATGCAGCTTCCTTCTACCAAGTTGTGTGGTTATTGGTCCAGTAGTTTATAACACAAACCTGGTGACTGACAAATCAGAGGTGAAAACATAACCTCCTTAGCAGAGGTAATAAAACCTCCACCCTTTTATCAAGGAATTGTAACCAACATGAATAATAATAAGAAGTGTTTTTAGAATATCTAAATAATTTTCTGTTGCTCGACTAATGAATTAACATACTTTGTATTCACCTTGTTGTCCAGGAGTTTTAATTTTACCACTTTTACCGACCACATTATTAAATGTCCCCCTCTGCCCATCCACTACAGCCACACAAGCAGTGATAAACATAAAAAGAGAGAGAGAGGGGGGTGAGTTTAAGGAAAATTACATTTTTTTATCCTACATCAGAGAGAGTGAGAAATAGAGACACTCCCACACTGTCAAACACTAAAACCCAGAAGAAAAACATGCAGTCTGATGACATTGGACCTGTGATATGTGACATTGCTGAGATTGCTACAATAATAATTTTTTTGAGCACAAGGATTCTGTCACGATCATCATATTGTTTTTTTCTTGTGGCATTCAGCAGAAAATCCACACGCACAGACTCATATTATAAATGGCCAGTCTTTGTAATCAAAGTATCCTTCGTGGACATTTGACAGAGAGGTGAGTGGCTGCTTCATCCCCTCGTGGGAGGATCCCCTTGGACAGATAAAAAGAGAAGGTAATCCTCTTGTTTATCCACTGCAGGGTGTTATAAGTGGGTCCCTACGGATCCATCCTGAACCCTCATAGTCCTCATCCACCACCCACTGCTTCTCAAGCCTCTGTCCCCTTTTCTGCGATGTACCCGCCGACCTGCAGGTGGACTCTCAATTCCAGGATCTTTTACCTCGAAGAAAAGAAAAAAAAAATTGTTGGAGATTTGTTTTATAACAACTTTAAAACTTTAAAACCCTCCCCATTGTCCCAACTTTGAGAAACTTTTAACACAACTATATTTTTCTTTACAAGCTACTGCTTGGTCTGTCCGGCCCGACGGCAGGAATGACAGGGAGTGGAAATGAATGTGCCTTTGCCTCCACAGCGGCGACATGAGGAGCGCATCACAAACGGACCCGTATTCACTGTCTCCTGCAGGCGCCCTAGTCTACCGCCTATGTCCTCTGTGCCAGGAGCCGCCCATGAATACAATATATATTAAAACAAAATAAACTCCTGTACCGAGCATCTGCGGCGCTGTGAGCGCCAGAAGAAGAAGAAGAACTTCCGGGGGTCAGAGGTAAGCGTCGCAGTTTGAAAACATGGATCCCAGCAGAGTGGAAGAAGGTAGCTGCTGTTTGCTCTCACACGTCTATAAGTTCAGTGTTTTAACTTTAAACAAGTTAAATTTGTGAGTCGCTGTAATGCGCGTAATTTCCTGTCAGCGTAACATGAACTAGCTGCAAACTGTTAATGGGTAAATTACATAAAACAGACAGAAGCTAGCTGTTAGTGCTAGCTCCTAGATTAGCCAACATTTGTTACCAACATGGACTATTTAACTGTATTTAACTTTAGCTTTAATTGTCTTAACGGTGTTTTTTTGCTTGTACCGTTCATATTGAATTGATATCAGTGTTGCTAGCGGACAGGTACAGCCTATTATTCTCTCGTTTTATGACATGCTTCTAGTTTTAAAGCTACTTTGACGGATGTGAAGCATTTGGGGAGATGTGTTGTTTTATAACCAATAACATGTGTGTCGCTGCATTGTGTTATGAAGTTATCTGTATTTAAAACACTGTTTTCTCTCTGTAAGTTTGACTGTAGCACACCTTACTGTATGGGGCTAATAACCATTTGTACCCTGTTGTTATATAGGTATGGATGGGTGTCGTTGTTTAAAATGTAATTTATGAGTTTTAATCCTACTTTTACAAGCTGTGGAGTTCACATGACTCAGGAAGCCAATGAATGACAAACAACACAATCAAACTGCGTTCTGTATTTTGAGCATTCATCATGTTTACAAACAAACAAGCAGGAGGCACTTACCCGTCTTGGTTATAGTAAAATATAAAGATATCAACCAGGTTGTGATAACTGCTGTGCTGGGATTTCTTTTTGCAGCATCCGACAAGATGAGCGATGATGGAGAGATGGCATCTGTCATGGGATTCTCTGGGTTTGGTATGTGCAGCTGATCACATTAAGTCTAATATTTCATGTGCCTGTTTTATTACTCATGTTTGTATTCATTGACGATATGAGTCATCATCACAGTCATTGATTCCTTCCAGGTAAGAAAGCCCGGACATTTGACCTGGATGCCATTTTTGAGACGACCCGACGAACTGCCGTTGAAAGGAGTCAGCGTGTGTTAGGTGGGTGTATCGACAAATATGATAATGACAAGCTGTGTAGTAATATCAGTGAGAGTGTAATCATGCTTTGGTGCATCCTTTAGAGGAGAGAGAGAAGGAGGACATGGAGGAGGAAGGGGAGAGCTCCAAGTCCGTCAAGCCACCAGTCAAAGCTGCAGCTGCTGCTACCAGGTAACCGGTTATTTCTAAGCTGTTTGAATGAACACTGAATTACAGTTTAGTCAGGCTGCCACTGTCATTCATGTTTTTGCTCTGTTTGACATATTACTTTGTATTTTTTAGTAAACAGGAGACTGACAGCAGCAGTGGCAGTGGTTCAGACTCTGACTCTGACATAATTGGGCCGCCAGTGCCTGATGAGCTTGTAGGACCGCCTCTTCCTCCAGGTTACACAGGCAGCACGGCTCACAGTGATGATGATGATGATGAGGCAGATGATGAGGCAGATGATGAAGATGTAAGTCGGAAATGACCAATTAAACAGTAATGACTAAAACATTACATTACATTACATGTCATTTAGCTGACGCTTTTGTCCAAAGCAAATTAAATTTTTTGTACACTCAACATTTATGGAAAACCTTCCATCTTTCCTCCCGCTCCTTCACACAGGCCTCTTACTTTGTAAAGCGCAGGTGTTACAAACAACATTAATAATGCTCTATTACATTGAAGTGTCCAGTACACTTGTGAGCCAACACGTACAATGCCAGAACCCTGAAAATTAAGCTTCTGAACAAAATTCAGCCATGAATTGATTTTCCTAATTACACTTGTGATTTTCCTTCTGTGACATTAACACATGTCTCCTGTAGAATATACTTGTTAAGGCTCCAGTCTTTACTGTATTGTGCTGTGATTTTATGTTTCCACCACTAGATGGCAGCACAAGTAAATACAAGTGAAATACTCAAAGACTGCCTATAAAAAGTTTCTCTATAAATGAAGCCTAAACTACCATATGCTTCTTAACAGTAATTCTATCGTGTATTTGGTATTTTATTTCAAATGTATGTGTTTTCATACCAGCTAATATGTATCTTCATATAAAAAAAAGGGTTACTCAAAAGTGTGGTGATTCGTTGTTATATGTTGCAGGCTGTGACCGCAAATCTTCTAGTCAGTAATTTGCAGCAAACTACTTTTTTGTCACAGAACCAACTAAAGTTAGAGTTTTGTGTGTAATTGAATCTTTGAGTGAACTTTAACTACACACCTAATCTGTACTTTGTGCCGCAGAATCCAGTGAAGAAAATTCCAGACACTCATGAGATCACTCTGCAGCACGGCACCAGGACAGTAAGAACTTCTTTCTTTCAGCACTCAAGTCATTATAATTGTGTCTTGCTGATCTGCATCAGTTACTGGAATTTTGGCCAAGGTGACTGAACTTTGCACAGAATTTTAGTAACAAGATTAGCAACCAGTCTGTTTTTCTTCCATGTGTCAGTGAGTTATCTTTGTCCTCAGTAAAGAGATGAGGTGGTTCCCAGATCCTCTGCTGAATGGAGTTCATATATTTAACTTAATCCCTCATTACAAAAAACAACCTTCTATTTTTGCTTTTATTTATGCAATATCTATTCTGATGCATTTTGAGGAATTATTAGTACACTGTGAAAAACATGTGGCAGTTTAACCAACCCTCTGCAGCTGATTTGGTTCTTTCGAACGATAATTTACAAATTAAATTAGCAGGTTTATTAGTTGTCTTTAAGTTGTAAATAACCCAACTGACTGCTCAGGTATCGGCTCTTGGCTTGGACCCGTCTGGAGCTCGTTTGGTGACGGGCGGATATGATTATGATGTTCGTTTCTGGGATTTTGCTGGGATGGACCAGTCTCTGCAGGCCTTCAGGTCCCTGCAGCCCTGTGAGTGGTGAGTCAGTTTCTGAGAACGCAACATGCACAACAACACAGTTGTTTAACATGTGGCTAATTACTTTCATGCAAACATCCAGTACACTCAGCGTGCCAAAGTGTACACATATACACAACCACACATTTGTTGAGCCTCATTGAGCCTCATGTTAACTCTGTGACATCCTCTCTTTTCATTCAAAATGAGCCTTTCAGAAGCAGATGGTTGAGATATGTGGGTGTTTGTGTGAATCTCTGTGTTTATTCTGTGTTTCATTGAAGCCATCATCAAAGATTAGATTCTTATTTGATTTGGGGAACTGGAGGGCTGAGCTGGAGCAGGCTTCCCCTTATTAACAAAAAATACACGCTAAATTAAATGTGATTGCATTGAGATCCAGTAGCCTGTTTGGTTTACTAACAAGCTGGGATTCATAGAGAAACCTGCGCTGTTGAGGTCACTCTTTCTTTTTCCCGACTCAAAAAGGCAACAATTGAACTCAGTTTACTTAAATAATAAAGAATAAAGTCTCACAGTTAAAAACAGCAGAGCCTTACTTTCATTTCAGCGATGGAACTTTTTGCTCTCTGCACTGAAATCCTGGTGCCTCATCTACCCCCTGCTGTGTTAATGCTATTTGATATTGACCTGAATTGCTAATCTCACTCTGGTTAAGTGGTCCAGATAGTTATCTGTCTCTTCACTTGCATGCACCGCTGTGCAATGTAGAATGATACCAGGGTTATTCAGTGTATAAATTGAAAACATTGAAGTCGCATTCATTATGAAATGCACAAAATACATCTTTCTTAAATGTGCATGCCATATGCTTTTAGCGTGATACATATCTGTAACAGATTTTTATTTTGTTTATATTATGTCAATGTCACTTGTTTCATAGAGTGTGTTGTTGTTATTTGTTCCCTTGCTTAGTTTAAAATGCCTGGATGCTCCGTTCTGCGTTAGTGTGTTTATGTATTCCTTGTCGTAGATCAAAAAGACCAATCATCAGATGAACATCAGATGCTGTGCTGTTTTGTTCCTATAGCTACTTGTATCTCGTGCTTGTCCTTGACTCTTGTATAACTACATTTATTTTTCATGCAGAAGTCTTGTACACTTACAGTTCACAGATGGCTTGCAAACAAAACATTTATCAACACCACAGAAAACCAATCTAAACGGATTTACTATGTCTTGCATGTCCTCTACATATGTATCCTCTCTGTGTGTCCACTCAGCCATCAGATCAATCACGTGCAATACAGTGTGACCGGTGATGTCATCCTGGTTATATCTGGTAACGCACAGGCCAAGGTGTTGGACCGTGACGGCTTTAATGTGATGGAGTGTGTGAAGGGAGACCAGTACATTGTGGATATGGCTAACACCAAGGTAGGCAAAAACATGTTTAATATAATAAGTTTGTCAGTGGTGCTCACATATAATTGGGATTCATTATAACTTTGGTCTGATTTCATAGTTTTGTTAAATTGTTTGCATTGATTACAAACCACAGCGTCATCACTATAACCGCAGTGAGCCCCACAAGGCCAATAAACATGAGTAAAATCAAGATGTAAGTCTTTAAACTGAGATGAATGTTTACAACAGACAGCTTGGGTAATAGTTGCACTGTTTCTCATTCTGGGTTTGTTTAGTTTAAAAATTGTTTGATATTTCTCAAATTTTCCGACTATCGTTGTTTGTCGATGTTAACCCGGACTTCAAGGGTGTTACCTATCGAAAAGATGTCCTCAACTATAAAAAATATGGCCAAGGTTTGAAGTAGCCTGGAAGTAATCTTAAAGATGTGTGATCTATATCATATTTATTGCAACAGCAGCCTGCCCAAGAGCAACTTCTAAATCTAAATGCAGGCTGGATCTCTGCTCTCCTGCTCTGTGGGTTAAACCTGCCAACAAATAATGGTAGCAAGGTGTAGCTGTGAGCTGCTCTGTTATATGTGATGATAATGGTCTGTGCTATGTGAACAGCCAGGGGGAGAGGACCACCACATGCTTTCAGGCCTGTTGCCGTTCATCTCTTTTGCTTATACCTGCCTCTACAAAGGAGAATCTTAATTAAGTGTCCATGTTTGGGTTTTTGCAGAGTTTAAGAAAGCTATATTGGTGGTCACTAACCATCTGTGTCAGCTGCAGCGCATTTAGACATGGTTTATACCACCCATATGAATCACTGAAAGTGAAGGCCCATTGATTGCAAGTAGTGTTTTCCTGGTTGTCCTAAATTCTTGTACTGCTCAGTTCCAGCTGGTGCAGTTTGGTTCAATGAAAATGCGTTTTGGCAGGCTGACAGCGTCCTAGGCGATCATTTGTGTTGCATGTGATAATTAAGTCCGTGCCCTAACTCAGCCTCTGTTAACAGACAATTACTTGCCTCCCACTCATCACACTGTGCGGAGTGATTTGCCACACATATGCATGCAGCGAGGTCTTTTTGGGTGAACAGTCAAAAATCAAGACAGAGGGAAAAACCTTGAAAAGCAGCAAAAGCCCAAAAAAATTCCAAGGCAACCAGTTTGACTCAGCCAAATTGAGACGAGGATCTCAACTCAGAACTTCACCATGAAGCAACAGAAAGATACCACCCAGTGTTCTTTATTATTATTATTATTATTATTATTAGATTATTATTATTATTACATTATTATAACATGTCATTTGGCTGACGCTTTTGTCCAAAGCGACTTACAATTATTACACTCCAAAGGGGCCATTTAGGGCTTCAGTATCTTGCCAAGGACACTTCGGCATGCAGATGGGAGAGGGTGGGGTTTGAACCGGCAACCTTCTGGTTGGAGAACCACCACTCTAACCAGGCCTGTCAACAGGCCTGTTCTGTTGACAGGGGGCGACTATGAAGGGATTAGGTTGTTATCGCTGGCACTAAATTATAGGATTACTCAATAATCAACACCTGCTGCACACTAAATGAACACTATATAGAAGTAATCCTATTTGCAATGAGATTTTTATATTTTCAGTAGATTTCCCTGTTATATTCTCTCACTTCTATATCTTCACGAGAGTCTTAAGAAGTTTCCAGCATCTGTTATTGCAAAAAACAACGTTTTCTCGATGAACAGAAGCAGTTTGGGTATTGATTGGTTTCTCTCTGCACTGTGGGAAATATTATGATTTCAGCTAACTAAAGATGAGTGGTACTACCAACTGATCTTCTCTTTCAAGTTGGAATTCATTCCTTGATGACTCATTTGATTCATTGACTGTGCAGCTCCACCTCGTATTGGATCAGCTGATCCTTTAAGTGCTCCTGAACTAAAACTTGACAATTACAGAAACCTTTGTAGACCTATACTCAATGCAGTTTCCAGGAAGCCAAACAGGACATGCCAGTATTAGCCTCACTTAGTCTGTTTTTGTTATCAGGAAGGACTCTATTCTTTGCTTTGTTTGTCATTAATATGCTCCTTATGTGTTTACTGTTGGTATGAGTGTCAGTCTGCTTCTCTTTAGTCATTGGCAATTTGTTGCCCTAAACTGTTGAGGAAAAGGAATCGGATTCGTTCAGGAATGCTGCAGCTCCTTTAACTTAATCATGGTGCTCCTGTTTTTATACTGATGTTACTGCTAAGAGCAGAGACACAGCAGAGTCATTCTCAGCCCATAGAGATAGGATGTTTTACCATCAAATTTTACTACTAGCAATTTATAACAAATCCATTTTAGTCGGTAAAAAGCAACTTATGTAGTTCCTATTTATTGATCATTGAAGTGGTATGTTTAAAGTGTTTGACAGTGAACAGGCAGGCCACTCTTCCCGATGCCGAATACCAATGGCATTTGGTTTGACTTCTGCTCATGCAAGGCTGTGCTTTCTTAAGCATCCTGTCAAATAGCAGTATGTCATGTCTGAAGGCTCTTCCTCTCTGACCTGGCAGTCAGTGGGGGAGGCCTCTCTCCAGGTTGTTCCACTCTGAAGTCATTTGTTATGAGTAATTCTCCACAGGACTTCTCTAGAAGGGAAAATGTCTAAAAGTCACTCGTTTTCTGTTTGAAGCTGCGACGCTGCACTGCTCCAGGGTTCAGTCGCTCAGTTGAAAGATGACCTATGTCAATGAAAGCCAAAAGTCAAGGTTACAAAATGATCGAATTAAATGTCATTTCCTGAAGGAAGATTCCTTTAAGGTCAAATCAAATGAAAAAGAAAATGATTGTTTCTCCCTGGGAGCTATTTAATCTGACTCTAAATACAGGCCTCAAAGTTGCCTTGTAGTCCAAACAACAGAATCATTTAAATGTATTGTCACAAAAATGTTTTAATGCTCTGTTCAAAATGTAACAATGAAAAACAGCTTACTTCCTTGCCAATTAATGTTTATTAATTTGCCTTCATTGGATCCTATTGATGGCCAAATCTTACAGATAAAGTTCAAAAAACATTTTAGGGTGAATGTGAGCAGATTTCTAATCACCACTCTGCTCTTTTCAGGGCCATACAGCTATGCTGAACTGTGGCTGCTGGCATCCAAAGATGAAAGAGGAGTTCATGACCTGCTCCAATGATGGGTGAGTTGATATAAGTGTAATCAGAAGGCCGTAACAATTTACCTCTGTCTTCCAACTAACTACTAACCTAGATAATCATGGTTTAATCCTCTAAACCTTCTGAAGGGGAAACAGTCATGACAACGGCCTCAAGAGGCACAGGCACATCTGTGTGTTTGCTGGTCGTCAACCATTAAAATGTGTCCAATAATAATTATTTAGGAAATCTGTAAGGTACCGTAACAATATCTACCTCATAAAACAGGAGATGCTGTGTTTACAAGCTACTATCAGCAGAAATGATATGCTGCCCCGTCCTATCTACATGTGTCTATCTGTTTCTGTAAATAATTGATTTAGATGCATTACCCCATACGAATTAGCATGATGTGGTACAATGACACTTTTTTTTTTCTTTCTGGGTTGTTGCATATTTAACAGTTACATTCATTGAGACACCTCCTGAATATTAAGATTCACTTGAATGACTGAAAAGACTATACTTTGGCCTCCTTTCTGTCACCAGCCTCTCATCCAGACTCTGGAGACAGTAGCTTGGCTTCACAGCCTTGATACAGGTCACATTTCGACTACGGACATCGTCCAAGTACAGCCATTCAGTTTAGTTCGGAGCAGCACTGCAACATCACTCACTCACTCGCGCTCTTTTTTTGTTCCCCTTAGCAAAGTTTTCTGTCTCACTAAAAACAGCACTCAACCAGTTTGGCTGCGGAAGCTATAACCCTTTGCTGTGTGTACAGGTGTGTGCGAGTATTTGTGAGTGAGAGCGCGGTGATGAGTGTAAGTGAGTGTGACAGGCAGCAGTGCAGAAATCCAGGGCTATCATCATTAAGTGGAAATAAGGGCCCGACTTTGCGGGCCTCAGCCCAGTGTTTACCAGTGTTCCTGCTCTCCCAGATGTGTAGGCCGGTTTATTTAGCTCTTACTGAGGCTCTGGAAATCCTCCCCTGGCACATTAGCTCTGGGTGTCGCCCCTGGCCAGCTCACTGGAGGGGAGCGCACAGGGAGCCATTCACAGGCAGAGCAGCTGCATGTGAGGAAGGTTCACAGCAGACGAGCAGGTCTGCAGGAACCTCAGCGATAAAACGAGGGAGCGATGAAGAGAGGGAATGCCTGTAGTGATTAACAGGTGGAAAAGATTTGTCCTTTATCTAACCATTATATAATCTACCAAATTGAACATGTACTGTAATAATGTGAACTTGAGTACAGGGGTTATCCCAACAATGTGTTTTACTTTGCTTTGTTGGTGGTCCCACTGCCCCTTAAACTTCTCACGTCTTCAGTCCCCCCTATTCCCCCAATGCCGACAAAATGTAGCTTCCGGGGTTTGAACAGGTGCCAAACATACAGATCACGTTACTAAAATCCTTGTTTCTGAAATGTGGTGAGGGCCTGGCCACAGCAATGTTGATTTCAATGTTCAGGATTTTAGCATACATAGGTTTTTGTTTAGTTGCATCAAGGACAGTCCCCGCATCTCTATGTGAATCCAACCAAAATGCAATAGGCTGTTGGCCGATTCCATCCAAGATATGTGGAGTTTCCGGATTTTGCTCAGCAGAATTATTCTGCATCTTGAAACAGGGCCCAGGACTTGATATGATTTAAAAACGATCTTCAATTAAAATGATTATATGGTCCAATTTCTCATTTCAGTATTAGCAAAGTGGGGCTTTGTTGAGTGTCAGTCTATCACATTCAGAAGTCATAGTTGCTCACTCCTCCTCAAGAATAATCGCTTCCTCCTTGTTTTCCCACAGAAATGTGGCTTCTGGCTTCAGTAACTAGCTAGAATGTCAGCCAGTGGTATCCAAGTCCAAATACTCCATTTAGAAAGTCATGAGTCGCATAATTTTTGTATTGCACAACTTTTGTAGTGAATTTAAATTGTGTTGGTGCAGCGGAAAAAATGTAGTGCAGCAGCTGGTGCAACTAATGTAAAAAGTGAATCCACATCCCAGAACTACTGTCTATTGGGAACAAAATGGCCTCGTCCCCACTTTCTGTATGCTGGTCCACTTCGGTGCCATCGTTTGAATAGATATGTTGTCTGCTGAGGCCTCTTGAGAACAGACCAGCAGTCGGCCAATAGCACCAGTGGGTGCCTGCTACTGGCTGCGTCAGCTTAAACATCAGACCAACACCTCTGCCTTTCTTCTGTGCCAGCCTAGTTAGAGATTCTTTGTTGTGTTTATGTGAATGGGTTATTAAGCATGATCACTGGACCGCCCAGCACCTTAATTAAAGATCCCCCCAGTTGTGTGGAATCTCATTCAGAAGAACTGCCTCCCAGCTTGTTGAATGATTTCATTAACCCTGACATTTTTCCTCTGAGAGGAGAGGACTTGGATGAGCGGGAAGTACTGATGAAGCAGTTTGAAAATGCAGCAGCAGGGTGGTGGTGATTGTCCGTGCACACAGAAGGGTTGAAAGAGGCTCGAGCAGAATTGGACTTGAGTCAGTGAAAAGCATTTACTGCTCAGGGTGGTGTGAATGTGTCAACATTTCACATTCTTCTGTCATTCTGTTCTGAGAGTTTGTGCGATTGTAAAACAGCACAGTGTTTTCCAACAATATTCATCCAGGGCTGCCCAATGTGTAATAAGCATAGAGCCACTATAACCAAGTCTTTGCTGAAAGACTGGACACCTGTTTGAAAAGCGCAGCTTTATTTCTCAGAAAGTGAAAGCATTCTGTGCCGAGTCTAGTCCCTGTGGAACTATTTCTTTGGCAGGATTAAACTTGAAGTAAACTGAAATATGACTGAGACTTTGTGTCAATGGTGTATTTTGGGACCTGCAGCCTTTTCTAAAGAACGGAATCTTAAACACCAGGCTCTCAAAAATCCCTGAAAATTTGGTTAAAAAAACACACACAGTGCAATGTAATTACAAACTGTAACTATCCTTGAGGAAAACTATGCCGTACTGACTTTAAGGACATGACATCCCTGATCCTTGGTTTGTCATGAAGCCTCAAGAGAACATCCAATAATTCACATTCTGTTCTTTTTGTGGCTGAAATTTCTGCCACTGCAGCAAAGGAGCGGACAAACGGCGACTTTCTAATTGAGCACACATGTTACTTCTGTTGAGGCTTGGGACACACTTGCGCATGTGCACATACAAAAACACACAATTTAAAGAATGTATCCTGGAGTTTGAATGCCAGGGATTCCCTCCATGTTGGCCTGCTGTCAGCGCTGCAGCTGGACTTGGATGTGTAGCTGTATGCAAGGAGACACAGAGAACAACAAGGCAGGTCCTCTTTACTGATGAGGAGCAAACTCTTTGTCTTTGTCATGTGCTCCAACCAAACGCATGATGTGACACATGTGCTACATTCAGGAATTATCTATGGAGAGTGTCCACAGCAATAGGAAAAGACAAAAAGAGTGTGAATAAATCCCAGTATTCAATGGTTCTCTTTTGCACAGGGGTCGTTTGCATCTCTGTTTTAGGTGTTGTTAAACTTTATATATATCATCATTTTAGACAGTTCTCATCTTATGTATCCTGTGTGTCATAATAAGTTATTTCATGACATACTGATGTTATCAAGTTAGTAGATTACCTGTGTCTTTAGTTACATCTTTTGGGCGCCCTGAGCTGCTTGACAGAGCAAGGATGAAGAGTGAGGACAGACACTACAAACTGTGTGCGAGCATGTTGGGGCGATTCACATTATTTTGAAACATCAGGTTCATCCACAGTCCAGCGCATCTCTGTTGCCGGCCTTACAATGCAACCGTTGCATATCCTGCCCAAGAATGCACATACCATACCTTTTAGGGAGTGCATTTACTCTTCTTCAACTTACAGCCATGACTGAATTTTTGACTGACACTAACGTCTGGCTCTTATGTGTGTGTGCGGGTTTCTTATCTAATTGGACTGAAAATCAGGCCACTTCCTTGTGGAGCCATTGCTTGATTAAATCTGAAGAGCTGTCTTGACCTTTTACCTGTACTGTACTGTGTGGTCTCACCTGTGCTGCTACTTGGAGCCACAGTAATAATGTTGTGAATTTGCTTGGATCAGCATCTCTGTGTATCCACAGTTGATGACCCCAGTGTTTCTTGCTTGAATGGCACCGTTCAGCCTCTTCTCAAATCCCCTTGTTATTGCCCCACTTTGTCCTCTTCAGCTGTGATGGAAGATGGGGCATCTTTTCTCCTAATCCGCTTTTCCCATAACAGGGCCCCAGTTAGTCAGTCAACCGGCCATCGGGCAACACAAACTATAGGTCCATTGCTGGAATTTGACCAGTAAACAACCTTATTCAAAACTTGTACCCCTTTCTTTTTGCTCTTTCTTCCTTATCTCGTCATCTGGGAAAATAAGCCTATAGCAACCATCACCCCCACTAGGCCTATAACCTGAGAGACAGATAAAATCTGGGGCCTGGGAAGTTGTCACTCCTCAGTTGATGTGTGAACGACAGTGCTACCTCGTAAAGTGCACATGCATGACTGAGGCTGTATGGGTCTCATTTTTATTACATTCACCCCACAGTCTGAAGTGTATGAGCAAGGGAAAGGGGGGCTGCTGATTGAAGGGAAAACAGGGTTGCAAGAAAGAAAGGAGGAAGGTGTTGCCCTTGAATGTTTTTGGATGGTTTCTTTATGCTGCATATGAATATTTTGACATCTCATGCTTTCTCATAATAACCTTCCCAAAACACCCACCTCCTGTGAGAGAGTAGGTTGTGAGACTGCCCCAGATGTTTCCATCTGGAAGAAAAGGTCAAACCTTTATTGGGTGAAGCTGCACTTCATTTTTTTTTATTATTGAGTTTTGTTACTCTAATGGGTGATGTAACGTTTTTACACAACCAAATTAGAGGACCACATATTGGTGCTGACAGTTTCTCCCTCCCCACCCTCTTCCCCCTGTCCTGACAGGTTGAGAGTGTGCAGCCTTCATCCCGGTGGGCTTCGTCCTTTCGGCTCTATTCCACTGACAGCCCGCAGTGCCATGTTTTGGAAAGAGCCCTTACGATAAATAGCATTCCACGTTTTGTCGAAAGCGTCTTGACAGGTGCCCACAGTCTTCAGTAAAGAAAACCAAAATCTTTGTGTGAGGCAGCAGGTGGACCAGTTTGTCATCCAGTCTGTGGCTACTACAGAGAATTATTCACACTCACATATCTGATTATTTAAACATTTAACTGTACAACGTAGAGGCCCCCCATGTTGTACTGGGGGACTTTCTTTACATACGTGGCTTTCGCAGTGTTTCCAAGAGAGAGGTTTTCTGATTTATGAACAGCTTTGGTTTGTGTGGATTTATACACAAGTAGGCATCAAACAGAGTTTTATTTGACCCTTGCCAGTTCTCACTCAAACCATATGTCTTCAGCTGGCATTTGTATCACATTGTTAGACTTATCCAAACACAGTTGAGTGTGTGTCTGTGACTTTGTATGCAGCCGTGTATGAATCTTTGCCTGTCTGTTAGTAGCAGCCCTGCCTGTGTGTTTATACTCCTCTGCTGACCTCGTGACCTGAAGGTCATGATGATCACAAAAGCAAGCAGCAGGTCACAGACTCATTTGGACACACTCTGTCTGGCATGAGTGTTGGTTGTAGGTATGTGAGAGGTGGGCTAAACATTTTTGTGTCTAGTCATGCATTTCAATAAATGAATTTGGCGCTTTACATATTTTAAAAGGGATGTCTGGTACCACTATGCACCTATATTAGTTTTTACATTTGTTTTTTTATTTTTGATTACCACTGAATCACATTTTTTGTTTTCTGATGATTTCACAAAGGTTTAAAATGAAAACTGCTTGTAATAGGTTAAATCATCTTCTTCCTCCAATGCTTTTTATGTCCTTCACCTCCTTATTTTAACAGTTCACACAAAAATGTCTGTATTTTGTTGTGTTCTATTCTGCGTATGATAGAAGACTTGGCCATACTACCTGCCCTAATTGTGCAAGTATAAATCTAACTTCATAACCTGCTTGAGTCAAAATTGCACAATCATTGTTTAAACACAAGTTTTCAGGGATGAAAATCAAAATCTGTAGCCTCCAGGGATTATTGTTTTGGGTGCATTTGCTGAAGGTTTTAAATGTTTTATTTGTACATATATGAAAAGTCTACACCTAAAGTCCTTGCTCGCAGTGGCCCAGCTTGTGTAATGTGTTCAACAGATGTATGAGAAAATCTGAATTTCATGGAAGCTTCAGACATGCCTGTCAGACTGATCTACTGTTCTGCTGTTTGCTAAGCCCTCACCCTGCAACACATAGCTGCCTAACCTCATGTTCAGATGAGGTGAACATGACTGGGTCTCACTGTATCTCTATATGATTTTGATTTATTACAGTGACTGATAGTGTTAATGACCAAATATGTTTTGAGGGACTGATATTTCATGACTGATTCATGGCAGTTGGTTAAGGATAAATTCTCTGCATGTCCACAGCACTGTGCGCACATGGGACGTGAACTCTGAGAAGAAGCACAAGGCCGTGTTCAAACCGCGCACCTTCCAGGGAAAGAAGGTCACACCCACATGTTGCACATACAGCCGTGATGGGAAGCTGATAGCAGCCGGCTGCCAAGATGGCAGCATCCAGATCTGGGACAGAAACCTCAGCGTGAGTCTGAAAACACACACAGACACACACACATACCAGCCATCACAATGTGTAAACAGCGTGGTTGTAAACGTAGGATGTTGCTGTGGCCTTGGTTACAGAGTCATGGGATGCAGGTCATCCGGTCACAGGCCAGAGAGGTCAGAGGTCAACAAGTCACTAACACTGACCAGAATTCAAATACCTGGCTTATATTGTCCCTGTTAACCACACTGTCCAGTTACATGACACTGAGCTTTGTTCAGAGTCTCTCTTGTTGTTTTGTAATACTTAAGATACAGAAGACAACCATGTCAGAGGCTCTGTGAGGCCGGCCTCTGTGTTTTAAAGCTAAATGCTAACATGCAGATGTTTACAGTACTATTTGTTGTTTTCACAATCTAAGTTACCTGTAATAGGATGCCAGCATTCACTATCTGGCACTTAACACAAAGTACTGCTCAGGCTGATGGCATTGTCATTAGTATTGTTGGTATAGATCTTAACTACCAGACAAAGGATTTTTATCTGATGATGACGCTAGAGAAGAAGATAAGGGAACAAATGCATGTTGCAAATTTAATGGAAATCATTCAGCATTTACTGAGGCGTCTTAGTTAAAATCAGGGGATCACTGAAGTGGTGGACAAACCCAAAGAGCTGAATCACTAGCATGACACAGCAGATTATGTAACTGAATTATCTGACGTGTGATGATTGAGTTCGGTTGCACAAAAGTTGGTGGGAGGCCCGATCACAATTTCCCTCTGCAGATTTTCCACCATTAGTTAATGAGTCATTTGAGTGATCAAAGTGTTTATTCCATTTTTCAAGGTTCACATTGTTGAGGTAATAGTTGATCTTGGCTCATTGGAAGCATTTTTCTCTCTCATTTGGCTCTTTTCACTTGAGTTACTTGACAAATCTTCATTGTGGAAATAAATGACTTCCATTCCCCTCAGGAGAACGCATTTTGTCATGAAGATTTTCTGAGGAACTAAACGTTACATCACTGATGGTTGGTCTTTAACTAATGCTTACCTGTCTTCCCATGAGTCTGTCTTCCTGATGCCTGTCACAGTGACAGGGTAATGGCCGTAGAGGGATATCACTTGCATTTGTTTCCTGATGATCATCTTTTGCAGATGAGGTTTGATAGTTTATTGCTCACCTGCTTTTTAACTCACAAGACGCACCTCTACAACAGATGGAAAAAGGAGGACAAACAGCTGGATGAATGTGTTTCTGTTAAAGAACATGTTTTGGGGACTTGCAGCACTCAAAGAAGATTTATTACAGGTGTCATTCCAGCGAGGTATTGTCTTACATTATGGCTCGCTCTTTTGTAAATATGGTTTCAACCTTACTCACCTGGGACTCTTAAAACACTATGGACCACCATTTTAAGATGAAAAATAAAATTACAAACACAAATCACATAATACTGCCTGAGACAATCAGGAAGGAGAGGCGGTGGTCTAGTGGCAGAAACTTGGCCTATGGGCAGAAAAAGTCTCTGGTTCGTCTCTGGTTCGACTCCACGGAGAAACAACAAAAAGACGAACCTGGATTGATCTGTCCAAAAATCCAAGAGGAGTCTCCCTACCCTGTCTAGTGCCCCTGAGCAAGGCACCTTACTCCCCCAACATCTGCTCCCCGTGCGCCGTACATGGCTGCTCACTGGTCTGTGTGTCCTGCACCAGATGGGTTAAAAGCAGAGGTTAAATTTCCCTACCTGCATGAGTGTGCCTGTGCATGTCTGTTCATGTGTTTGGGACAAATAAATGTATCTTAATCGAATATATTGACAATTAGGAGTGAGTGTAGCTTAATGAAGTTCTTCTGGCCTCAGTGTTTTGGCACATTTCTAGGCTCATTCATTTGTTCCACTTCATATCTTTTCCTCTGTCCTGCACCATATGTGGACAAAGTTGAATGCTTCTGTTATTTTAGATGAGAATAGAGACAGTGACAATAAAGCTGCCGTTAGTGAGTTGGAACAGACAGAAAGAGGGGCTTATCCAGATTAGTCAAATGAGAAGTAGGCTACACAATAATTACTCCCAACAGTCAACTTTCAAATCAGAGAACTGGAGATGCAGTTAGATTCGGGGGTGGTTGTTTTTTCCGCTGCAACTGTGTATATGCTTGAATAGATTCCGTTCTCCACTCACCCATCTTTCTACCCCAGGTCTGCTCGTAGCGGCAGACCCCAAGTGATTGGGTTGAAGCTCTCAAAATATATTACCCCTCCTTCTCCAAGCTAAATATTTACCCTGCGTCCCATAGCAGCTTACAATAGTCATGTCTCTTGCCTGACCACTGGAGCCTGTCTTGTCTGAATGGCTCAAGAATTTAGTCAGTGCCCTCTGCACTAATCAGCAACCTGTGCCGCTGACTCAAATTCACCCACAACCCTAAAAAGGAGTTGACCTCTCTGTGGTTTTACCGCAAGCTCCCTCCCTGATTCAAACGAAGCCTATCTCCTGTTGTATCTCCGCTATTACTCATTCCAGAATATGCAGGCGGATCAATCACGATCAATCACGTACATGACCTTGATCTCGAGCTCAGCCCGAAGAGAAACTATTGAGGATGACACATCGTTCTCTTGAACCCTGACACCGGTTGATTGATCCTGTGATGGGAGTCAAGTATGGCTCTTTTAGTGGACTGCCACAGAGAGTGATTGCATGCTCATTCTCTGACCAGAGGGGTCGGTGCCAGAATTACAAGACTGCATTTAAATGGTTGCCAGGTAATGTGCACTCCGCATTGTGCATTGAGGGTGCAGGTCTCCGTTCCAAAACATTACCACAGAGACCTGAGGAATGCTATGATGTCACTGGTGGACTTAGATGTTTCCAGACTTCAAAGTGGGAACCCAGAAGCAGTGGTTTTTGATAAACTACACAGTGGGGGAGTGTTATCACGAGAGGACATGTCAATCTTTCTCTTCTTTTCTCTATATGCTCTGTAATTGATACTTCGTCATGAGCAGAAACACAGATCCCCCAGAAGTTCTTTGTGTTTTCTGAAAATTTTATCTTGATCTTTTTTGATATTCTATCATTTTCCTTTGAGTCCATTTTTAATGAATTAATCAATAATACAGAATACTTTTTTCTCCACTCTAGCTCTGCTTCTTGTTCCAGTCAAACATAAATTATTGTCGCCTACATAAACTGATCACCAGCACATCAGTTAGTCAGCGGCCTAAAAGGATCTTTTAATGCGACTCTGCTCAGTATCACCGTTAACTCTGCGGGTCATAAAAGATGGGCCTGTGGGAGATTAAAACACACACAGAAGAAAAGTCCAATGAAAATGTTTAGGATTTGATAACCAGCTGGAGTACCTACACACCATGAATCTGTCTTTGTGGAAGCATTCAAAGAGCAATTAAACTGGTCCACCATGCTATCTGAAGGCAGCTTTATCATAAACATTTACAACAGACCTTAGTCCAGCAGAAGATTATTCCTCCTATCATTCCTTTCCACATGTGGAGTCACTAAAGGACGAGGAAAAGATGCTTTTCATCAAGGTATTCTTCAGCTTTTAGCTCGTACTCATTCCTTTCCTGAACAAAGACCTGGAAACAACAACACTAGAGAATCACATTTTCTACACAGTGTGTAACATAGACATAGAGATATACAGTTCCTTTAATATAGTCCACTATTGAATTATCCGGACACTTAATCCAATGTGATCCTCTAACACATGGCTTTACATCCCATCGCCACTTGTTGATTTCCATGAAAGATCAGAGCAGCTGCTGTGGACTGCGGTTTGGCCACTTGATTCTCAGAACGAAACAAAGGTCAGAGTGAGATGTTACGACTGACTTTACTGTGGGCATCACAAAGTCTTTCAGGTGTGCGGCTGTAAAACTATAGAAGTAGGAGACATGCAGTGCCGCGCCGTATTTATATTGCGATACTCGATGTGGTCAGGAACAGTTGGCCCTGCGGTAGATTGCTGTCATAGTCTGCTGAGGATGAAACCCAACGCTGTGTTCTTTCAGCTATTTATCAACTCCTGCTGCTGAATGTGTGTAGATGTGGATCAGGTGCAAGTGTGTGTCAGTTTGCATATGCATGTATGTGTGTATATACAATTTTATATAGTGCTTTTTATATAATTTTATAAGTGCTATACACCTACACCTGTTTAAAACATTCTAACACAATTATGACAATTTATTCAGAGACTCTTTGGCCGGAGTGAAGGGCACAGCTCTCGGAGGATGTCATAAGGCGTGAGAGAAGTTTCAAACAGTGTATGAGAGTCTGGTTTCACAAACCGGCTGTGTAGATTATCACAGGAAGCAAACACCATGGCATCTGCCAGTGCCAGCCAACATCAGGATAGAAAGTAAACACTCAGGCTTTTCCAACTATATGATCTAGAAATAGCTGAAGTGGGTGTATGTTTGCAATACACAGCTTGAATTACCACAAGCCACCTAGTAAAAGCACTACTTTCGATGTGTACCAGCCCTCCCATTTATTTGGTATTTCTATTATAATTGGTTGTTCTCGTCTCCCTTGCCTCATCAGTTTTTTTCTTTTCAATAATTTCCTCTGGGCCAGGGTAATGTCGACTCCTCACTCAGTTTGTCTGTGAGCAGGATATGTTCTTAAATATATGTCTGTAAAAGCACGCTGCATTCATCTTCAGTGCAAAAGAGCCAGATTGAACCCAGTGTAGCGCAGCATAACAATAAAACAGGGGTTAAGACATGGTATGTGTTATACGCAGATGGTCTCAATCTTACAAATAAAGGAATCAGATGAAAAGAGAAACAATTAAGTAGAATGATTCATCAGGGGAGACGAACGAAGCTCATAACTTTTTTTACCAGATGACCTGAGGAAACTTGTGACTATGATCATAAAGAAGTTGTTTTAGAGAAACAAAGACACTCGCCCTACAGGGACTTGCATTTTCTTACAAAGTAGAAAATGAACTGTCCCCTACGCTAGTCCCGCTTTTTGATTTGCTTCTGAGCTCCATGCAAAGCACATAATTCATATAATTACAAGATAATTGCTCATTAGCATAACCTTCTGGTCATAGTTCGTTGATCCAACCCACCCAACCTACTTGTGCCCACCATATATGGATTATGATTGTATAAGCTATAATTAAACAGCAGTGGCAGTAGTCACTGTGACTGCATGATTGGTGTCTTTGTTTTAACTCCATCATAGAAAGCCAGACTGTTCTCTAAGCTCAGCCTTTTATTTTTTATTTAAGCAGCTACTCATTTGGCCTGAGATAGTCTATACGGCCAAACTATTCCACAAGATTAGAAATGTTTGAAAAAATTAGATAATGTACTTTTTTACTTTAAATTGACCTTTTGACTTTCTTAACCAACTCAATTTTAGCGCAGCAAATAAAAGAACAGGTAGATAATCAGAGATAACAAATGAGGAAAATGGAATTGAGTCAAAGGTGGTATACGATTAAAATGCTGATGAAACGAAGCAGACAATTATCCCCGCTGAGACTGTAGAGGCTTAGGGGCTAAGGCCTGAAAACCTTGAATCCACGTTATCAAGGTAACAGTGTTATCTGTCTCGTCCAAGTTATTAACTCCCCTGCATTTACTTTGGAAGTGAAGAATGGCCTCGTTTCCTTCTTGTATCATGACGACACATCACTCATTCACCTTACACGCCACTCTGCCCTGCTCTTTTTTTTTTGCCAGCGTTTCTCTATTTTGCTCTATCTTATCTGTCTTCTGCGCTCATGGGCTCACTTAAGATACCTTATCCTCCTTTCTTGGTCAAGTGTTGCTGCAATTCCCCTTTTCAGTGATTTATTTGCATTCCTTTGAGGATTAATGAAAGTGTAGCTGTATAAGCCAAGGTTATGTTTGTTTGAGTGTTAGCCAGCCTACTTTTCAGACTCTTGCTTCACCAGCGTCTAGTAATGATCGATCTCTGGCTCAACTCTGCTCAGGTAAAGCTGCATGAGGCACTGGGGTGAAAATGTGGAAGGGAAGACATTGACAACAAGCCATTCAAATTGTGCTGAAGCAATTAGCTGATTAATTCATTTTAGACAGTTGATTAATCATTAAGTTAATTCTTGGGCAAAAATGTAAAGACGACAATATGTAAAAAGTGCCACTTGATCAGACACTTAATTTACAGTCTGGACTGATTTGGACGAATCAAAGAATTGAAAAACAGCATCATTGGCTCTTGAAAGCTGTGATGCATTTTATCAACTAAAAGATGAATTGATTATTTGGAGAATGTATGTTCCTGATTTCCCTGAAATCCAGAGTAAAAAAACTAATATAAAATTGTATCATTGCTTTTGACTTGTATGAAGATTCTTATATAAACCTGTGGTTAGCTGGAGTAGCATGAAGTTAAACATAATTTTACTTATTTGTTGTCTCCTTCAATGCGGTTTATTGTTCACAAATTGCTTGTGCAGCTTATTTCTTTGGCCATTTCTGTGTGTATGTGTAAGAAAATGATTGATGATCAGGAGCTGGATTATTACCTGCAGACTTGGCTCTCGCATATCTGTGCCACCGGAGAACTCCTCTTACATTTAATGGCAGTGTGTATCAAAAACAGCTACTTGGATGAGTAATGGAAATGCTGGTTTCTGCAGAGGATGCCCGGCTGCATTAAACTTTTATGCCAGAGGAATTTAGACAGACACGTTTAGGGGACATTTCTCACAGATTTAAATAAAAATGTGGATCTAGTGAATTTAAATGTAATCTCAGAGGTGGACTTTTGGGCGAGGAAATGCAACTATGTGACATTCTCGTTAAAAATATAACGTCTTGTAGATAAAGCAAATGGAAACTGTTGTTATGAAGACGGAACGAAAAGGTCATTCAGTTACTGCAGTGTCTGCTACTGAAGCAAAACATTGGCGGTTTCATAGTATAATTCATCAGGAGATTGTAAACTATTTTTTAATATAAATTATGTGTAGTAAGCACCGCAGCGTGTTTATGGAAACTGCAGTAAAAGCCAGGAGTGCACTAGTTAATCATTTTCATGTGTTATTAATGATCGATTTCATCTGGTTATTTTTTTTATGTCTCCGTAATGCTCTTCAGAGTTGCTTGTTATGAATATCAACAGCATATAAATAAACTTGAAACTGTATTTGCTCAAGCATGTCTATTTTTGTCACTTGCACAACTCTATAATTAGACATAAACAGGAGTGACCCCTGTACTAGACTTTCACTTTCATGCACATTAGGCAGGACCTGGATCTGAGGCTGCAGCTGGGTAACACATAACTTCTGAACCATCAACCACCAATCTACACCAGACCCTGATATACAAATATCAATACAAATCAAAGTGTTTAATCCATTATTTTCTCTTTTCCCCACTAGGTCCATACAAAGTTCCACTGTAAGCAAGCACACACTCCAGGATCAGACCCCTCCTGCCTGGCTTTCTCCTATGATGGCGTGACTCTGGCTTCACGTGGGGGTAAGACAATGCCTCACAGCAGCTCTTCTGCTCAGGTCTAATGGTTTATCTAATGGCTGATCAACGAAGCGATGCATTTTAAGCAGAGAATGAGCTCATCTTCTTCCTGATTGTGCAAATAAACAAGGACAAACGCCATCAGATCATTTCTGAATATGTAAGATAGACGTAACACAAAGAAATAACTTGGTAATGCCTGTGTAGTAAGGAAAAGTAGGCACACATATTTTAAAGAAAAAATTAATCTTAAATAAAGTTACACACTCATTAAACTAAATCTCGCCGATCACTATTCATCTGTTGTTTATATCTTTTCTAGGTGATGACACTCTGAAGACGTGGGACATACGCAACTTCAGGAAGCCAGTGAATGTAGCTACTGGATTACCGAACAACTTTACAATGTAAGACTCATGTCATTTTAGTTATTCACCATCTGCCTGTCTGTTGTTATAAGGGTGTGGATTATGAACTGATGTTGCATCTGGGTAAATGTCTCTATTAGGACCGACTGCTGTTTCAGCCCAGACGACAAGCTTATTCTAACCGGGACATCGGTGAAGAAAGACCAGGGCAGCGGGAAGCTGGTCTTCTTTGACCGAACCTCCTTTCAGAAAGTCTATGAAATAGAAGTCACCAACGCAGTAAGTTTTTTCATCGATCCCCACAACCACAAATACCCTCATTACTAGATATGTTTCAGATGGCTGATGTGATTTGTTGTTTATACAGCAAAACAACCAAAAGGTCATACACAATGGAGAAGACACATAATGAATCCACATGCAAGTTATAATGCAACTAGTTTTGGCTCGTACATAAACGTCTTGAGATATGTTATAATATATCTCAAGACATAGTCTAGAGACTTATTTTGCAACTTCTGGCCACATAGCAAAATCTGAATTTTCTCAATATTAATCCAGGATGATAAATTAACAGCGGCACGATTTGGGGGAAAATGCATCAGACGGTGACAGAGTTATTGACGGGAAGTGAAGGTTAAAGAGGAAACTTACTAAATGGTTTCACGCAAATTTGGAGAAAGTGGAATAAAGCGACCTTTCCTTACAGAAAGTAAGTCCCAAAAACCTTTGGCAGGACGGTGTTTGCCGCTTTTACGTGTTTGGCCTTTTAGTTATATTTGAAATTAAATTATCTACTCTCACAATAAGCATGTTCCATTCACTTCACATGTACAGACAGCGCTGCCACACACTTTAGCATAATATGTAATTTAGACTATCCCTGCTTTCCCAGAAATCCATTTGGTAAGGGCAACCAGCCATAGGTGCTGTAAAGAAGGGCAGAGGTGCTCTCCTCAGACAGTGGAGGAGCTCCCTGCTCCTCCTCTCACTCTGTCTTCAAGTTGGTTTCATCAGATTTAGCCTCTGTGTATCTGTAGTCATAACAGTGAGGTCCGACAGACTAATGGCTTCTTACTTGGTCTCTCTGACTCAGGCAGGACACTTTCACGTGGGCTGTTGGAGTGAACATGTTTGAGAGAGGGAAAAGAGACAAATGCAGGGATTGTGTGGGTGTGTGTGTGTATCCTCCTGCTATGCCAGCCAGCTGCTGTTAGCTTGCAAACCTTGGCACAGCATCCACACAAAGTTCACACACCACTGCACAGTTGCACTAGCTGAGAGCAGGGGAGGGCGGGCTGTGTTTTGGTCGACCCAATTTATATATGTTTTTAATGAAAATAACCCAAATTTATTTTTAGTTATTGTCACTTGTTTAATCCAAATATGACCTGAATTCCCCTTCAGAGATCTTGGATTAAAACATTAGCAGCTGGATTACACTAACTTTAATATATTAATGTGTTAAAATTAATTAAAAGGATTACTGTAAGATTCAAGTGTAAACTTTCAAGTTTGTGCACAGTTTTTAACTAGGAGAGCTTTATTACGCTTTCAGTGCTGACACTTGAAGAAAAATGACACTAAGCTGAAACTCAATTGACTGATTTCTCTATTTCTGTTGTTACTCTGACTGAAAGTAGCATTTTCGACATCACTGTCAACCATCACTTCCAAATGTTTGAAAATAGTTTAGTGTGCTTTGCTGAGACAGCAACCCCTGTGTCACACTAAGGTCTTAATCTAGTGTTTGTGCGAGTGAAACCACATAAAAACATGCCAGAGCTAAACTGTGTTTTCCAGGTAAAGCACACTTGAATTTAAAGTGTTCACTTCAACTTGTGTCACTCAACGACAGTGAGTTAACGTTTGCTCTCACTTTTACTGTGGTGAGGAAATTGCTGTTGGGACCGTCAAAGAGAGACCCCAGACACTTTGGGTCAGAGAGTCTATTTAGAACTTAACAACCCACCTCCTCTCATGCATCAATCCGTGAACGTTTGTCTTCTCTTTCACTTTAATGAAGAGGGTAAACATTTGGGAGGGATTTTTCCATTGGCCTTTCACTCGTTCCACCATCTGCCATTGTGAGAAATTGTGAGAAAGCTTCAGCTCGGTGTAGCTGGACTGAGGGAAAAACCTCCTCCTGTCTGCTCAGCCGTTGTGCTTAAGAGAAATGCAGCCGATTTTCCACAAATTCCAAGCCAGTGTTCAAAATTCAGTGCATTCTAAAACTAGTAAAAACTGTAAGTCGTCTTAGCAACAGCTTATTTGTGTTAATTGTACTTGCCTATTAAAATGTATATGGTAATGATTTAAAGTACTTAAGTTACGCTTTTGCTCTTCTAAACTTCAACCAATTTAGTTAATGAAAATTAATCTTATAGCCATTTATATGTCCATGAAGTTTTTTGTAAGAATTTAACAACATTTATATAAATTCCCTTTGTATCATTTAAAGCTATAGTTATAGGTTCAACATTTTCGTGTTGAGTGGCCACAGCTTAATACTTTCTGTACTAGAACTTCTAAGTGGAAGTGTTCATAAGTTGTTGAAAGCTGAAATAAATTTCTGCAATATCATAAAATTGCATTGAAATATTTATTAATTTTTCTGTATTTTAACATGAATGGAACATAGAGAATCAAAGTGTTTTAGAGAAGCATGGAAAAAAGAAAGGGTGATACCACATCCTGCACACTGGACTATTTTAATTTCCTAGACTTTTGGATTGATGCCTTTAAAGATTTTGGATATATTTACTTTTCCATAAAATGTATTTTAGATATTCCGTCTTTGATCCCACCTTTTTTACTACTCTAGCAATCTGAGTGAAATGACCCGTGTCAGAGTTTATCGATTCCTTTAATCCATTTTCAAAACTAATTTTGATAGAGAATTTTAGTTTTTGCCGCAGATCAGTTGATATGGTTGACGTGCACTCAGTGAACCTGATGAATGTGCTATTTACTGTGTTTACATCAACCACCTGCCTCTCAGATGGCCCAAGAATTTAAGTGCAGTCTTTATAAAGTGTCGTACCAGGCAGTAGAGTGAGAGGAAGGGCCACCAATCATTTCTAACTAAACAGTCTACATAACCCCGGACCTGGATGCTGGGCTGTGCATGGGAGCGCAGGCTGTTTTAGGCCCATTCAGTAAATACTTCAGACACTCTCAACCTTATCTTAGTCCATCAAAAAGGGCATGAACCAGGTGAGACCCTGCTGACTATCAAAGCACTGAGCTTACGGCTGGATTTCAAATGGAGACCCCACATCATCACTGATGGGACTGTCATTGATATTCTGTTTTTACTCACAGGTCAAAACAATCTATGAAATTAAAAGTGCTTTTTAAATACCTGAAAACTGAATGACTCTTTGTACAAAAACAATTTACAATTCAAGATTGCAACTCAAATATGATTTTATGCTGCATAGACAGTGATTTCTGTTGGTGAAAAACTACTTTGCAACCTACAACCATCACTGCTATTTGCCCATGCTACACCTGCTGTCATGCTTGATAAACTTTTACTTACCAAGTGAATCTCTGAAATGGTAAACACCAGTTGTTCCAGTAAGGTATTCATAGTAATTACAGACTTCCTGGACGTGTTCCCACTCAGTGTGTCGCTGAAGTGCTAACAGTGGCATTTTCCTACTCTACTGCATTCACTTGGCCTGTGTAACTGTGCCAGTCTGTCAGAAGCAGTGTACATTTGGATCCACTCACCAGAGACTAAACAAGGCACACAGCTGTTGTGTCCCATTAGTGCTGCATAACTTTATTTCATAATCAGCATACATACTGGGTGAGTGGCGTTTGTCTTATTTATCCCCAATCAGCCTCTGGTATTTTTATCCGATGGCGTATAGGAGGCTGCTACTGAAGAACTGACTGATTAAAGTTTCCTTCTTCACGAGGTGATGTAATTTTGTGGACGTGAAGCATAAACAGGGTTTCCCAGAGTATAAACATGCTGCTCTGAATATCTGGAAAGCAGCCTTACTATTGGACTGGACTGGGCTGTACTTGGATGTGGATATCTCAGTGGATCCAGCTGGGGTTGGGCCCCACTTAACTGGCCGGTTTGAGGCTGCTCTGCTCTCTCTGGTTTCCTTGTTCCACCGTTGACAGAATAATTTGTATGCACAGGCAGTTTTCTGAATTTAACTGGACTGCAGTTGCCTGGCTGTGTTGTCACTTTTATTTTGGTTTTGCTGCCTGATTTGGGGCCGTTCTGTGCCGTGTTGCTGAGCACCGGATGAATTCCTCCAGCTTTGACAGTACCTGCTGAGTGTAACAGAATTCCTGACTGTCGTCGCTGCTTCACTTGCATGTGGGGCTGTCCGGGTTACTAAAGTAACCATGACAGGCATATTCATAACCCATTACACATTTACACTGAGGTACATCCACAAACCGAAGACTTCAATTGGTCATGATACAAACATGTTAATGCATTTTTTGGAGCTACCTATGGGAGAGAAAAACTGCAGTTTTCACAGTAATTTGTTAAAGGAGACACATTGTGCTCATATTCAGGATCATACCTATTCATTTTGTGTTATTATTTTAAGAGGTTTAATTTAGATTCTGTATTCATCAGAAAACGCATCACTTTGCTCATACTGGCTATTGCTGCAGCTCCTTTTTCAGTCTCCGTTTGGTTTTAGCTCCTGTCTCTTTAAGATCTAATCCCAATCTGCTCTGATTGACCGGGTAGTCCACTCTGTTGTGATTGGTCAACTGCTTCCAGCCTATGCTCTTGCTTTACCTGACTTTGTGAAGGGCCTTGCCAGACAAACCGCTAGACGTGCATTATGTAAGGCATCATGATGTCCTGTGACATCCAGATTCCCCTGAAATATTGACCAGACAACTGACTAAATGTTTCTGGAGGGATGTTTTCTGTGGAGGAGAGTATCCCCTTGTACCGCAGGTTTTTAACTTTGCAGAACTTTGAAAAAAATGCACAAGAAAGAGCATCATCATTCTCCTTTAATCAACTGTAGGATATACTGCGATGATGCAGTGCAACATCCACTGTGCAAGCGTATTAAAATTTGTGGTTATTAAGTAATTCATTTGAATCATTTATGTTATCTTCTATCTGCTTATAAATAAATTCCACATGAGGTGGATGTTAAGCACTTCTAGCTCTTTCTATCAATTACAGCTGGCTCATGATCTGGTTGAGCAGATTAACCCTGCTCTGTCCCACGAGCCACACACTACTACTGAGCTGCTGCTGGCCTTATAGTGGAGAAATATACTGGTAATGTTACAGGAGCCAATTGTGCTGATAGTGAATTCAAGTAATTCACAGACAAAGTAATTTAATTGATTTGCATCCCTGCTTGAAAATATAGGAGCAAATTATGTAAAGTAAATTATTTATGTAATGATTTCCTTGGATCTAATATTTTAGATGATCACTCATAGTTGTAAAACACAAACTAGCCATACTTTGATTTTCTCTTATGTATATGTATGAGTACTTCTCTGTGTACGTGCTTATCCATGTGTGTGCGTGTGTGTGCATGTCTGTGCGCGTGTGTGTGTGTGAGATTGAGACTCCTTCCTCTGGTATCATGGTGGGAAGCTGAACAGCTGGGCTTTAAGCAGCTTTCACCATCACAGAATCTGGATGTCCCAGTCATCGTCCTACCCCCACCCTCGACCCTGCGCTCTTGTCCTAGACCCCCGCCCCCCAGATTGCCCTCTCTGTTCTGCATAAAGTGGCAGAAAACACTCTATCGCGCTTAAAAATTCTCTCCAACTGCAGAACATATACCCTCACCACATGTTCAGTGGTGGTCCAAAGTGAGACCATGTTCTCATTCTCATAATAGAGAGAAGGAAAAGGGCATTATACTTTTGAGCCCACTGAATATAGATGTGTGTTAATGATGACACTGTTGAAGATGTGTAGTGACAGAAGGTTGTGATACTTCAGTAATGTGTGCATAGAAAGACGGGACGACAGCAGGCAGACAAGCTCTTTACTATAAACTTCTAAATCACAGACTGAGCAGAGACTTTATCTCTGTCCAACAACTGTGGTTGTATTTCTCTCTCTGCCCCTCTCTCTCTCTCTCTCTCTCTCTCTCTCACACACATACACACCTCTGGATAAATGTGGTCACATTTGCCTGTTGGCACTGGGCCATCTGTCACACACAGACCAAGGGATCCAGCCCTCAACTCAGCAACCAAATATAGTCAACTAGAGCAGCAGAGCACGCTCGGACTGATCCCTGCTGTACCACAGCCAACCCAGGTCACACACTCACAATACTTATAGGACAATAAAACACGATGGCTACCTTTTGTTGGCGAGAAGCAGAAATACCCTTGTTAATCCGACCCAGAGAGAAAGTTGCTCTCTACCTGATCTGAGCTGCTATTCCAAAGCATGACGTTCTTCAGTTATTGTGCAGCAACTGTATGTTGATGTTTCTGTCTTTCTCTGTGTTTCTCCAGAGTGCCGTCCGCTGCCTGTGGCATCCAAAACTAAACCAGATAATGGTGGGAACTGCGAATGGACTGGCCAAGGTCTACTACGATCCTTTCAAAAGCCACAGGTATTTGCTATTTAGACCTTCAGGGGAATGTTTAGTGTTTGTTCTTTATACTGATCACCAAAACCACCAACTGTCACTTGGAATCTCTTCTAACCACCCAAACAATGAATGTATTCTACTGAGCAGTACTGTCTCTGTAGACTAAGCTGTTCTATAGAACTCTATAGAAGAAATATCTACACAGGAAGTGTTGCAGAGACAGGACATCTGCCCAACTGCCCCACTAACTCACATCAAAAATGCTGTTGTGAAGTTGGCAGAGAAAAAAATATTTGACCCAAATGTTTCAAGATATTTCTCAAGTTCAACATCTGCTTCTGTTTGTCAAACTACATACCAGGACTGGATCCTTCACTGCTCTTCCCATTCACTAACATGTCACTCAGTGCATCTCTATGCATCACTCTATTACTTGTTTTTCATACTTTTTGGACAACAACTGAGTTAATCTGCCTGATTCTAGAAATAATAGGCTGAGTTTGCCTATTTATATATTTGTTTGTTTTACTCCTGTGTCACACATCCTTGTTTGTATCATATTTAGTGAAGCTCATCCTTTTGAATGTATACAATAGTATAATTAAGTGTTAATTTCAAATTCTGGGAAGATTTCAGGTTATATTGAAAATCTATCTATCCAGTCAAGGTTAGTTGTATTCTTACCAGTAGTTTAATGCCTCTTTTTTTTTCTTCTTCAAAGGCATTGATATTATCAGTTTTACCTTTTATTAAATTACTCCAAGTCCTCATAAATTTTTATATTTTATGATATATTTTATCTTGTCTCTATATATCTCATGTTGAGATATTTAGTGTGTAATGACGTTGATCCTGTGTCCTTTCTGTCTTGTCTTTGTCAAGGAAAAAAAGGTTGTTGAAGAACATATTTAGTTGTAGTTTTCCTTAACGAAATCCACACTAGTTTTAGTCTCTTCAGGTGATTATAAAAAGGGCTTATCCCTAATGTCTTGTTTTCTATGTGACACCTTCAAGCATCTTTTGTAACCAACTGGCTCTTTTCTAGAGGGGCGAAGCTTTGTGTGGTGAAGAGCCAGCGGAAAGAGAAGCACACCGAGGTCCTTACACAAGATTACATCATCACACGTAAGTTCTTGGTTGTCTGCACTTGTACACACACACACACACACACACACACACACACACACACACACACACACACACACACACACACACACACACTCGTATACGTACAGTACCTTCCAAGGATAACAGTTTGCCACTTAATGAACTTTGATCCTAGTTCTCTGCTCCCTTGTCTTTTCGTGCATGGCATGGCATCACCCTTTAATCAGTAAACAATCAGTGAAGTGTCTTTCTCAAAGCCTTGCAGCAGCTAGGTTCACTACCCCACATTTCTCTCCACATGCAAGCCGTCTTCCAAGTCCGTGACACGACCAGCAGAGCATATTCTAAAGTTTGGGGAAACACGCAACCTCTTTGTGTCTTCACTCTCTTTTTCACACACAAACATGCAAACACACTACCTCACACTGGGGGCTTTGTGAGGAGAGTGTTCAGGGCTTTCACAGGCACATTAGCTGATTGAGTGGAGTGTGGATGAGCGGATCGACTGTGCCACGCAACGGCCATGAGGTCCATGTGGTCTGCATACACGGCAGATCACGCTACGGGCAGCCACCTCTCCCACCTCTGCTGCGTGATCTCCTGCTAGTCCACACACACGTACACACACACACACACACTACATCCCAATCCGTCATCCTGTCATATAACCAACACACGAGGCCGTCACCTCCTCTGTGCGTGCCTCATAGTGCTTTGTCCCCACACTGAATTCATGAACCTACAGACACCGGACAACTGCCAACATGTCGTCCCTGATTGGCTGCTCAGACCCAATTCAGACATCATCTATTGTTTGGTCTGTTGCAACCGCTTCAAACGCATCATGTGATTTCATCGCCTTGCCAAAAGGGTGTGAAGAAGGCAGACATTTTGACTGACACAAGCAGTGAGTGACGCACTTGATGCCCTGGCACTGGAAAATTAGAGGGGACAGGAAAAAGGTGATGGCCCATTGAGAAAAGCGAGGGAATCTGTTAACAGTAACCTTTTTGCTTAATGTAGCGTGGAGGAGAAGAATTAACACTGAACAGCGACAGGGCTTCTGAATGGAAAATCACTTTATCTAGCCCTTTAAAGAAAAAAGGTGTCTCTTTGTAACCCCCGAGGATAAGAGCTGAGCGCTCACTCACTTTACCCAAACACAAACGGCCGTGCACACACACACACTCTCACACACCTTCCGAGGGCAGTCATTCTCACTTACTCATGCACGCGTTCACTCGCACACTCGTGGGTTTAAGTGCTGCGGGCCTTTTATTGCGATAGTGTTCACAAAAGTGTGAAGAGTAATTGTCTGAATCTAAACAACGCGAGACATAATGAATATGTTGGTGTGCACTATGGCAGAAAGAGTACACAAATGGAGAGACACTGCCAGAGATCAGCAGGTGTGTGTGTCTGTGTGTATTTTGGTGCAAACCCAAGCACATCTTTCATGAGGTGTAGTAGTAGGTGAGATTGGGCCGGTGAGTCTCGACGCAGCTTTGCATTTCTGTCATTGTCCGGGGGCTGCAATCACTGAACATATTTTCGGACGCCCTGCCCGCTTATTTGCGCGGCTGTGTTATTTGATCTTTCCGTTTAGTAACCTAAGCAACTTGATTATCCGTGTTTACTTTGTGCTTCTCCAGCTCATGCGTTACCCATGTTCAGAGAGGCCCGACAGCGGAGTACACGGAAACAGCTGGAGAAGGACAGACTTGACCCCAAGAAGTCGAACAAGCCCGAGCCTCCAGTGTCGGGACCAGGTAACTTATTTTGTTTATATTTGTTTGTTTTTACTTTGCTTTTATTGGTGCATAACATTTAATACAATATAATAAAAAAGGAAATAGAAAAGATATCTTATCTATGTCACGAGTCGACGAGGCATGAAATGTGTGAAAACAAAATATTTCTGTAACTGTTCTTTAAAACATATTCTAAGGTCATGTTCATTGGCAGATTCTGTTTGAGGCAAATGTACAAATCCACACTTGTTGATGTGCTCAGCATGATGCAACCCAGCTGAAGTGGAGAGCTTTCACAGCACTGCTCCCACTTGGCCCCTCTAAGATTCATTGTGGCCTGCTGTTGCCTCATATTTCATAACTGCTCGGACATAATGATGCATTGTCGACTTTCTCTGGAACCCGTTTTCAGTGTGTTTGTATTTTTACACCAATACACAAGTCCACAAATACCACCCCCATGCATATTCATGGTTACAAATCAAGCTTCATTCCAATAGGCAAAAGTGCCAGACAGCGTTCCTTGATTTATTGTGTTCCAGCTGGCTCATATCTTTTCACTTTCGCTGTTTCTTTTCCCACTTAGTCCCTCACTACTATGTACTTACAACAGTCCCAGGGTTCCACAGTGCAATAAAGTGCAAGTTTTTGTTTCTCCGATTGAACAACGCTGTTTAAACTGTCTCCTTGGGCGAATAAAATGTTAAGCAGGTCCCTGTCATGAAAATAGGTTTGACCGCTTGATGGTATGCCAATGGTCTTTAGATGACAGGCTGTATTTATATTGTTTATCCTCGGTGTGAATTAACTCGCATAAGTGCAAGGTAATGCTCGGTGGTTGGCAGAATGCTTACAAGCACTGGAGAGAGGTGCCTCTTGATCCCCAGACAACCCCACGGCCCCAGTACAGCCGGAAATCCCTGCGTGTTAGAGTATTTGAATGTACAGTATTGATGTGTGCGTGTCCCTGTCCCAGCCTTGACCTTTTTAAGACGACCATAATAATGTCCTCTCTGGAAAGCAGGACATTTTTTACCCCCTGAGGCTCCATTAACTGTAGTAAAGTTCAGCCAGCAGCAGAGACGCACTCCAGCTTCAGCAGGGCTCACTGCAGCTCTTTGTGAAACAAGAATGGAACAAATGCACAAAATCGACCCAAAGTCATAAAAAGCTCAAAATGTGATAAACTGCTCATAATTATTAAACCGTTTATAACCTTTTGTGCACGGCTTATACTGGTATGAAGTATTTGTGTCTTTTATCTGAAAAATATAATACAGTGTGTAATGACCTGAAATAGATTATACCGGGAGGCTTCAGTTTTGTATTTACAAACACTATTAATGTTTTTATTGTTATCTGTCCATGTGATTACACAGTTGAATGAATCTGATGCTAAATCATAGAGATTATGGTAGATTAACAAGTGATGACGTCATCTAGTAGCAACGACAGGCCAATAGCAGTCTGCCATGTCAGTCCTCACTTCATTGGTAAATGTCAGGCCTTTGGGTGAATTCAATGTTGACTTGAATTACATCATGTGGGTTTTTAAGAGGTACAGCAGTGTGAATTTCTGTCTGCCAATGTGGTCGTCACTATAGGGGGCGCCAAGGTTTGTAATTTTATATTTAGTTTTTCAAAATAAAAAGTTATTGAGGTAGGTAACAAGTAAGCAAACCAACAAATTCTGTAATCCAACAAGTTGTGTTCCTTTTCCATGTATGTGTCTGACTCGGTGATCCCGTGTGGTGACAGGTCGTGGAGGCAGAGTCGCAGCTCACGGTGGCACGCTGTCGTCGTTCATCGTGAAGAACATCGCTTTAGACAAAACAGATGACAGTGACCCCCGAGCTGCCATCCTACGTCACGCCAAGGAAGCCTCAGAGAACCCGTACTGGGTCGCCCCGGCCTACACAGAGTGAGAATAACTGCCATCTTCCTTTGTAAACCTTCCCTCCCCAAACATCAACCTCATTGTGTCTCAGTCTCTTCTCTTGTTTCCTCATTAGCAGTCAGTGTAAGCTGAACACTCTGAGTTCTTCTCAGGTTGTGGTGATAGTTCTTGGGTTTCTTCCTACTGGTGTGACACATGAATGTTTAAAGAGCTGACCGGTTTTACAGCTTCACTCTTCAGTAATGGGCAGCTTCAGATCACTATCGCACTCAGACAGCGGCAGTATGAAAGTGTGGAACAAATCTGCGAGCCAAATCAAACAGATTCACCTACAGTGCTGCAGGGAAACGGTCTCCTGCTAAATACTAGTGATGCAGACATCAGGTGACGTACACCACCAGCAACTCGTTCCTTCACAGGCATTTTGGTGAATAGTCTCAAGTTGATTCTTCCGAGGAGCGGCTCAGTGAAAAGCAGGTCTCTACTGTCCAGTCCACGGCTTCATGTCACATCTGAGGCCCAAACTCTCTTCAGCCTCAGTTGGCCTGAAGAGCAAATAATTATCTGAGGCACTAAAATGAAATTAACCGTGGTTGTTTTCTTTAATCTTTACTTCAATGCTTTGCCCTTGTGTTTGTGAATCCCTTCAGGACCCAGCCCGAGCCTTTGTTTGCAGAGGAATCAGAGGAGGATGAGGAAGCGGAGAAGGAGCCAGAGTGGAAGAAACGCAAGATCTGAGAGGTTTCGCTGGCACCTCATTTTATATCAGATAGTTATCAGGGTGAGCTTGTGGTTTGGTGTACTGCACCACGGCCACAAGGTTTCAGTTTCAATCCTATAAAAATGAGTTACTGTCAGAAACTGTGCATCTGAGCATCAGTTAAATGACTAAATAGTACAGCTCCTGTCCTCCCTCCTGGTATTTTGATTTTAACTGTGTATGTTTGCTTCTGTTTTGAGCGTCAGCACATGAATGCGCAGGCCTCTGAACTTGGCAAGCGTCATATAATCTTAAACAGGTTTATTTTCCTCTCATTTAATTTCATCAGCTTTTGGAAGAAATTGGATTTTTGTGTCTGTTTTGATTGTGCAGACTTTATTTTCGATGGTTTCTATTGTCCTCACACGTCTCCAGAGTTGGCTGATGCCTCTTAAACCAGCTCCAGATTTTGTGGTCTGGTTCTGTTCATGAACTATGTAGAACAGTCTGCCACATAAGTTTGCAAAATGCAAAGAAATACAAATAAATCGGCCCGTTTACTTTGGAGTATTTTTTTTAAGGGTTTACTGTTTAGTTTAAGGTGATACACAGAAGTTCATCCAGGTATCTGATAGTTTGGGTTTTTCTACACACTGTATTCCACCTATAAGGAAACAATTTTTCTCTTGTTTAACAGTGATGCATTTTATCCAGAGTGAAATCTGAAATGGAGTCTAGTTGCTTTCGTGCCTAAGTTTTTAACATTAAAAGTAGGTGTGGCCACAACTATACATTATGGGTTTGTTGCATTATTGTTACAAAAACATAATGATGTTGAATTTCTCTTTCTGTTCAAATGCCTCGAATGAACTGCACAGTGTCAATATGCATCTTAACTAAGGGAGGATACCGCCCGCAACATGCAGACTCTCATAATGAAACCCATGTTTGAGTTCTTTACACATCTCTCTGGAATGAAACCCCTGCCTATAACGTGCCAGTGTTTCAAAAACAGCATGAGTCACATTGTTCATGTGATGGTTGAATATTTCCTGACCTGACGACAGAAGCTCCCTGAGACATCTGATGTCCCCTTTAACTGTTAAGACGTGGAGAGACTCACGATCTGTCATGGAGCTGGTGCTTGTACTCTGCTACTTACAATAGGAGAACCTGAAGAATGATCCTGTGTCATTCCCCGGCCGACCAAAATTACAAGCAGACAACCGAATGTCTCAGTGTCCTGGCAAACGTCTGCCGGCCATAAAATCACGATGAGGCAAAGAAATACCAGGACAAGAAATATGGGAGTGAGTGCAGTGAAAGTAGAAAGAGGGAAACTGGTCTTAATGGGGGAGAAGATCCTGTCCACCATGTGATTGCCCAGTTGGCGATCTCCACTGGACCTCCACTGACGCTTTAAAGATGCAGCTCAGACTTATTAAAGGCAGGGGTGCAAGTGACAGACTATGTTGCAAATCTCTGTTTTGTGTGCTTTTACTTTTAGCAGAATTTTTAAACGATTATGCTTCAGTATATTTCTAACTTAAACATTTAACTTAATTTATTTAATATATATTTAGTAAGAGTAAAAACAAGCACCACGCGATGACGTTAGGATGAAACTTTGGAGAACGCAACACGTGAAAATGAAACCAGCAGCTGCGGCAGAGAACACACCTGCCATGTTGCGTAAGACCCAGGTGCATGCTGGGACTGACACAACGCTGAGACCCTCGCGCTGTGTCCTTCAGCAGGACGTAGTGGAGACTCGAGGACATATTGACGTTCAGACGACTGTGAGCAACTAATGACCTTAACTCACTGTACAGAGGACAGCGTCATTAACTTGTGCGTTGCTTAGCGATGTAGTGTTCGGCCTTATACATGAAGGCATGTGGACACACTGTGCTGTCCACGGACTCTCACTTAAATACATGTTATGCACCGGCTGCAAAGTGCATGACTTTAATTTATTGGTTGCTTTTGGTGCAGTTCTCACCTGGAACTACTTATCTGCATTATAACAGTAATGTACATCCACCTGGTAGCCTTATATCACTATTATCACCATATAACAAGTTTAAACCCCCCCACTTTAAAGATGTACAGAACTAATTTATACTTCTGCTTAAGTAAAGATTTCATTTCAGTAACAGTATTTTTACTTGTGCACAGTTTTCCAGCTCTACCTCCCAGTTTAACCGATTACACAGGGTGTTCTCACTTCCTAAAACAAATGGGCTCTGTGGTTTTCAGCACTTAACACCTTTTCTCTAAGTCGTTAAAATGAGGATGAAAACAAATTGTTTTGACCTGGTAAAATATCTGGGAAGGCAGTTTTTTTCAATGGCCAAATTATAAGGCTCCAGAATAGAAACGACTTGTCCTCAGAGATGCGAGAAAACTTTAAGACGTGTTGAAGTACTGCATTATTCCATTACGCCTAGCATCTTTAGATTTGCAAATGGACATATGGACTTTTTTTCTTAGACAAGAATAGAAATGGACTTTCCCCTATATAGCTCTTGTAGAGCCTCATCTATACATCGCATACACACCTAGAGCCCCTGCTCACTGACTCACTGTCTGCACCTCTGCTGCCGTCTTCTCATCAGCATTTACATATCTTCCTCGCGCTGTGGAAACATTCGCCAGCCCTTTGATTTACAGCTCAGTGGCGCTTTCCCGCTCGCTTTTGTTTACTGTACGACCCTGGGCTGGCGTTCAGGAATGCAGAACAGGAGGGGACGGCCGAAACGTCGGGCCCATCGCTCAAACCATCCTCCATTTAACCCACATTTTCACCCCCAATTTTGCACGATGCTCGTGTAAACACGTCCCGGGCAGAATTAGCCCCATCTGGCCCCGGAGCCAGTGTTGTGCATGGCACGATACCAGGAGACACAGTCATTTAATAGAAACAAGTTTAATTCTGTAAAAAGTTATAAAATTAATATTGTACAAAAATAGAGTTTGCAGAGAGCTTTGGTTCTGTAACACAAAACAAGGGAGACGACATGACAGGTTTTCTTTCTTTTCCTTTTCCCAACAGAGGTGTTAAAACACATTAAGGAGCGAACACAGAGGAAATCCCTTCTTCTTATATTAACACTGAGGATTCCTGTGCGTCTTCATCTTTTTTTGCTTGTTAACCCTTGCGTGAAAACGAAAAGGACTAATCGCAGAGGATCAGTTGAGCGATAACACAGTGGTGACAATGAGAGGACGGCTGGTCACAGTTTACACACTTTTAACGTACGGTACGTCGAGGAGTGGCGAGGTGCTCCGAGGCTTCTGGGAAATCTCCTAACTGCACATTCTCATCTGGAAAGGGTTACGCACAAATCAGTTGTTAAAGGGGAAGATGATCCAATTGATGAGGTATGCTGCGATAAAAGCTGGAGTGTGTTTTTTTCTCCCTCTGTGTAGTATTTGGCCTAAATTCAGCCTGATGCAGTGGATTTGTTCTGTTTGCAGGGGATTACACAGTAAAGCTGGCTTGCTTGCTGCTGGGTGGGCACAGATACCTTGGTCCCTAATCCGTGCTAACATCAAGACCGACCCGAGGGCTCTCTTTGTTCCACTTAAAACCCCGGGTCTCGATGGGCACAGCAACATGCTTTTAAAGGGCCTCCTGTTTTCCTGGATGTGTGTTTCTGCTCGAGTTTGGGCATAAATCCGACTCGAGCTGTGCAGAAAGAAACTGAGCCGACCCATTGTCTTCATATTCTCCTGTGGAAACGACTGCTCTTCAGATATTTTCTTCAGTTTACAGTAGCTAGAGCGTCCTTAAACTGCTGTCACTGAAAATGCCTCTGCCGGCGGGGATATTTGGTTAAGACTCAAATGAGAGGATCGCTTTCAAATCCCCTTTTCAGGGAGTAAGACCTGTCTGTCAGAGCCGAGGCAGGAACACAGGCCGCCCGGTGAACTTTAAAGCCTATCGGGACGGCAGCCGCTGCAAAGCCTTTGCTGAGACTTGGTGCGAGGCCAGAGGGAGGTTTCGGGTAACGGACGCTGATGGGCAGGTATTCTAGCAGCTTCTGTCCTCCGTGACTCAAAGGATAGTTCCTGAAAGGCACCTGCAGATCCTCAGAGAGACGACTGGTGTGACATTAGATCTATTCTGGATTATCTCACTCGGATGACTTAGCAAATAAACAAGCAGCCTCCTTGTAAACATACAGTAAAACGATGTGGATCATAATGGGAGAGCAACATCTGAAGTCCCCCGAACTTAATGTGTTGGTGAAAATGAGGTGGATTGTCCCTAAATAAAATAAAATAAACTACCCTGCCATCTCTAAGAACACTCCACAACAACAGATCAATTCAATCTACGTCTTCTATTGGTCCCCTCCTCCGTTTCTTTCTACACTCCTTTAACTTCTCCTAATTTAGACTAATTCTATTTTCTGGACTCATGAATTGAGAAACCGTGGAATCTAAGTGAAGCCAAGAAGCTTTTTTTTTTTTAGGATGTGTGTGTTTAGCAGTTATGGTGTAAGATTGTTGTCATGAGAAATTGCTCCACTTTGGCACCGTCCAGGACAAAAGAAGCGTTTAAATAAATAGGAAAAAAGACATTTCATTCATAAAAATGGTTTGAAATAAATAACAATAAGTTAATTCCATCTTAATAAATATACCTCTTACACACACGTGTATATATATATATATATATATATATTTATATATATATATGACTGGATTTTATCTGAATGCGTTGCACCAAAAAGTCTTTGCTGAACCCCGGCGCAATTTTTATCTCTTATCACTTGGCTGTGAATGTGAATGTCGATAGCCAGACTGTGCAGTGGAGGTAAATCTGACTGCAGCTGATCAGCAAATATTTGACTCCTCAAATCTCAAGTCTTTGGAGGAGGTGAAGGAAACTGTTCACTGTAAAATGAATTCTTCGGGAAAACCAGCCAATCAAAGTCATTCGGTTTTCTCCCCTCTGCTGTCTTTAGTGTAACAGAACTGATTCTTCTTTGTCCTTCTGGTGAGCAGCTGATTCATGTCTGATTGTGCCTGAACAGTCGCACACTGCTCAGGGCATCTGGACGACTGAGTGTGAAGAGACGATTCCCTTCCTCCTCCATCCCTCTGTTTGTAAAGGTGATCCTTGGTTCACCGACACCAAGTGTCTGTCATTGTCAGTGAGGCCTCCTCAGACACAGCCACACTTCCTCGCAGAGTGCTTCTTCAGTGTGTGGTACACCACGTTGTCGTCCAGGAAAGACAAGTCGTCGTCGAACGCGATCGGCCGGCAGCAGGTGCGGGAGGGCGTGTCCTTGTCCAGCTTCTTGTTGTGCGTGAGGTTGTTCAGGATCTTGTCGTAGTTGGTCTCGGCCTCGACGCAGGGGCCGCTGCAGTACCGGAAGATCAGCTCCTCCTTGGTCTGGTAGCCCAGCCCCAAGTCCGTCACATTGAGATGGACCTCCTTCAGCAAGCAGCCGCGGCTCTGCACCGATATCCTCTCCCGTCCCCTCTCGCCTCGGCCCCCCTTGCCACCTCGGCTGCCCCCTCGCCCCCGACTCCGCCTCCTGTCGCCGTGTCCTCTCCCCTCGCCCCTGGCTCCGCCCGTGTTTGCTGCTCCCCTCTGTCTCTGCTCCCTCCGGCCCCTGGAGCCGCCGCTGGGATCCGAAGATCTCCGGAGTCGGCCGATGGTGGCCTCGATAAAATCCATTACGTCGTCAAACTTCTCTGGATAGAGACCCGCAATGTCATCTGGGAAATACAGAAGATACAATCATTTACAATTACAATTTTTCTCTAGTGTCTTTGTTTTGACTTTTGTATTATTGCAGAATGGCAACAACTCTGTATCTTCGGGACAAAAATGTGCTCAGTCATTCATTAAAAACTTTAAATATCAGTTTAAATATATTAAATAATAGGTTTGTTTTCTTAATGGAACAGCTTTTTTTCTTTGGAAATTGAATTATTTGCTTCATGGCAGAGAATTCGCTGAGACGATTTGCACCATTCATCTATGCCAACAGCCCATTAGCTTAGCTTAGCACAAAGACTGGAAACAAAGCTAAATGACTAGCCTGGCTCAAAGTACAGGTGAAAAACCATCTGCCTACCATCAACTCTAAAGATAACTGATTATATCTCATTTGCTTAATCCGTACAAAAACCAAAGTGAAAAAAATCACAGCTGCTTATTCTTATGTTGAATGGAAACATAAGACAGAGTGAATTTGCGCATTTGCCAAAAAGTACAAAGGCAGATGTGTGCGTTGCATGTAGAACTATAAAAACGCAGTAAAGAATACTGTACATTGTTGTTGACTCAACATACTCATGGTCAGCCAGCATGTGGACGGTACAGTGTCCAAACACATGCACAGACACGTATACAGATAAAGTCTATAAATACTCCGAAATGTGCAGATCTGCAACGTGCACGATGATTTATAGATAAGTCTCGAGCGGAGGAATGCACAAAAGAGTCCAGGGTAGTTCTGGTGAAGGTGCAGGTGCCCTGATTTAACTCCTCTCTCCTCTGAGACGACTCTGGGGAGGAGGATGAGGATGATTAGGAGGGTGAAGGTCAGAGGGTGTTGTCAGATCGATTTTCAGATTTCAGAATTTCAGTAGTTTCACACATAGCGTCTGCTTGGGTTGATAAAGTAAACACAGGCCAATTAAACCACCGAGCGAGAAGCAGTGTGACATCGTACTTCAATCCATGATGGATGCACATTTAGAACGCGGAGACTTCAAAGTCTGAAAAAAAGGGAATCACGTGCTTTGAGTCGTTTAGACGGAGCAGATCGGAGCCTGCCTGGAACTGAAAACATGCAGCGGCACAGCTCTGCACCATCTGCTCCGAGCAGGACTGACAGGAAGCCTTGGACCCTCCTTTGTTACATGTTGATTCCATTAAGGAGATACGTCGCTCCGACTCCGACGCCCGCAGGTCTGGCAACCATAAACTATGTATGAAGCTCATGAAGACGTATTGTTCTGAGATTAAGTCAATTACCCCCGAGTCTAATTACATTAGCGTTGTGCATGTGTGTGTGTGTGTGTGTGAGTGAGTGAGTGTACGGTTGTGCGTCGTCGTGCCGTATGTGTGTCAGCAGGGTGTGATGTGTGGCAGGTGGCGTTGTGGTCGACGCCGGCCCCTTTGTTGAAGTGTCACCTATCTCTTCTCTCTTACCTGTTCTGCTCTGGCCTATTGTGTGTCACCTGACAGGCAGGGTGGCTACAGTGTACACCTGCTGACAGGCCGGACTGGTGGCAGCCGACAGAGGGAACTCCGGATGCAACTTGTTCAAAGTTAATACCTGTCTTTTAAATTACAAAACATGTTCCTTGGCTATTTGTGCAGCTGTTGTCGTAGATTTTGTGTGAAGTCGTATCCGCTTTCTGACTTTACACCCAAAAAGACTAAAGACCCCGTCCCCACTTGGAGTCACAGTGTTGTTTACACTATTAGTGCATAGTTAATGGTCTCGGGTTACACGGCAGATCAGTGATGTCACCGCGGCTCCAAACAGAAGATGAGGTGGCGGGACAAACATTCGTCTAAATGTTCCATTCCTTATCTAGTTCTTGGCAGCAGTAACATCTGCATGAAGATGATACAACGTTCGCGCTGATCCAAACAAAATGAATTCCTGCCCACTGTCGCTGTCGAAATGAACATAAACACAGAACTCTCCCCCGGTGTTGTCCAGCCACTGCCCTGAAAGTCCCTGCGACCTGCTTTCCCTTCCAAACACGCCATGATTCCTGACTTTCTGACAGACGGGTAAACATCGGGGGGGGGGGGTCTCTCCAGGCGCAGAGGTGAGCGTAAACACAGGGAGAAGGGAAAACACTCGGAGCTGGCCCTCCTTTAATTCATTGTCGCTGGCTTGTTTTGACACCACTCTGTGTAAACCACAGCAGCAATAAAACACAAATTAAGATCTTCCTGCTGATAGCCTGCCCGCCTGAGAGCGTTATCAATGAGGGACTCTCCACTGGTGGCTCAGCCCAGGTGGATATCACTTTACACACTGTTTCCCAAGTGTAATTAGTCAGGAAGGGGCCAGATTACTTGGCCCGCAAAGCAACTGGGTGACAGTCTGAGGTGCACTGGTTTAAAATATACGTGGTGTCAAGAATCAACACACGGCTGTGAATCACAATAAGACTAAACAAATGTGAGATTTCCCTTCTCTCCTGACGTTTGAATGGTTCGGTGCATGTTTTTTTCGCACAAGCCAATTACCAGCCATTCAAGTGCCTCTCCCAGTGAGCTCACGCCACAAAAGATAGCTGTCAAAACACGCATGGGGAGGGGGGGAGGGGGGGGGCCTTACATTGATTCTCCATGGAGATCTCCTGCAGGTCGTGGTCCTCGCGCTGGAACGCTGGCTCTTCGTCCTCCACAGACAGGGACGTGGATTCACTGTAGCTGCTGGGGAAGTAAGTCCTCTTGGCGGGCTGAGTGTTTCGGTAGAGAGGCCGTGTAGCAGCAGAGCTCAGGAGCAACAAACACGTGGCCAAAACATCCCATAACTTCATCTTAGACTCAGTTCCTATGAAGAAAGCTGTGGGAAATAAATCAGAGGGGAAGTTTTATTGGAACCAAAGTGATAAAAACTGGTTAGAATGAACTCCACATTAGAACAAACACATTTCTAGAATGCTCTGGGTGCAGGCCAACTTTTGTTTGTAATGAAGTCATCAAAGTGATGTGGCCAGAGCTCCACTGACTCATTCTATATTAATAACTATGTGCCATCATGTCAAGAGACTTTGATCCACACTTTGTTCTGTAGTGTTGTTGTAAACATGAATATCAGAGTAACCTTTACCATAAAGAATGAATCAATACAAAATAACTTGAATGTGCTTTATAAAGTCGAGATATCCTCAAAATGAAGAAGCAGAAAATGGAGAGAGTGAAATAGCTAATGCGTAAAGCTGTGCGTAAAATGCCGCATTTTCCCGAAAATTTACAATAATGTATGTTTAATCAGCAGCTCGCTATGTGCTTGATTGTTTATTTATTTATTTGTCAGACTGGGGGATTATAAGATGAAACATTCCTGCTGCTGTGATATCAGGAGGGTGCGCCTCAAACACACATACACACAAGCACGAAACGCGTTGGTTAAAAGCACGCACCAAAAAGATTGGCACCGATAGCCTAAATAATGGTGCGAGTTGGCCAGATGGCGATCCCCAAAGCTTACGTGACTCCGTCTAATGTCATGTTGAGTCTGCAGTAAACCTGAACAGCCATGCATGGATAAATACTGGCCTTTAACATGCAACGCAAAAAGTCAAGTGACATACACAAGCACAAGTTGCATTTTCCGTGTCGGTTTGTTATTGCAGCGAGATCCACTGGAAGTGAAGCGCCTTTCTTTATTTGTTTGCACTTTACGCACAGATAATCGAAGGATATGAAAAAGGTGAAATTGGTCAAACATTAGAGCTTCGCTTACTTTAAATACGGCCCATGCAGCCCTGGAACCCGCTCGGCTGTTGGCGTTAAAATCCAAACAGTATACGCGACTCATTGAGTGTCCCGAGCTGATTCGGCTGCAGTGAATCGTTCCAGCGGCCGCGATCCAAAACTAAAAGTTCCTCGAAACGTGTTGAAATTCAGACCGAGTCCGGAATAGGAAAAAGGGAAATAAGGCTGAGACGGTGCGCCAGGTGTGGTGTGCGTGTACTCCGGTCCAGCGCACCGACCGAACCATGCGTCTGTCCACCCGCTCGGAGTCCAAAGGTAGGTGTCGAAGAGCGCCCACCGAGTGCCACTGCGCCTCGCTGGCTCCAGTTGCAGTCGCTGATTAATTGGATGCTACGTTTCCACGTTGGAAATCCGAGAGAGCTCCACCATCTCCCAGTGAAAGGAGTCCAATGAAGACATCAGCGTCTCCAGGCGCATGAGCGAGGCGCAAAAAGGTGTCCGCTTTCCCAGAGGGCAACAAACTGTCTCTGCGTCTTGATTGGAAAGCAGGAACAGCGCGGATATATCCAGAAGTGCGTTAGAAACTCATAATCGCCGACAGTTTGCAGTGTCTCCACAGGGTTCACAGCACAGATGGGGGTGTTTATTCTCCATTTTCTCTCCGGGTCAGGTTGTGTCTATGCAGCTCGAAGGCTTTCCACACGCGTCCTCCTCCTCATGCTGGACTGAAGCGGGACAGATGTCTGCGCACAACAACGCACCGCGCGCAGAGGGCGGTTTGGAGAGATTTATAGTTGTGCGCTCTGACGTTCGGGGGCAGTTGGTGTCCGCCCCTCTTTTATAGATTCCCCCCCGCAAGAGCAAACGGTGAATAACAAGAGGTCCGCATGTCTGTCCCAAACCACCCCTGGAGCCCCCGTTCGGAGGAGCGCGGTTTTCAGATGTCTTGGGGATTATGTCACACATCCTGATGTCCTCGGGTTAGATTTCAGTATGCGGAATGCGATTTGGAGATGTTCTGTGGCGATGCGTGTTTCCAACCTGATCCGCGCGCTCTGTGCGCAGCGGTGTCCGGTTCCGTCTGATGGCTGCACACATCTCAGATGCGAGAGTCCCACTTCACCTGCTATTTACCGTAACGTGTTCAAACGCCGGGCGAGGAGGCTCCCGGAGGACACCGGGGTTTGTTGTAATAACCCTGTTTGCAATGCGCTCCACTCCAAACGCATTAAAAGCTCTCGCGCAACTTGGATCGAGAGCTCGTTCAATGCGCAGGTTCTTGTCAAGGTGAGCCTTGGGCGACACCTGCACGCGCGCACACACAAACACACACAGACACACACACACACACACACAACAACTAAAGCCTCTCCATCACCCCTCATGATTCAAAAAGCTTTCATCTTCCGCACAACTGAATTCCAACAGTCTTTTAACTGTTAAAGTCATTTTTTTTGGTGCACGGTGCCAGAAGAGAGCTGGGGCTCCTTCCAACAAACTTTTCCAAGAAAGAGCTCTGGTTTTAATTTAACACGAGAAAATGCTGCGAGATGGCTGTTGGATAATAGGATGGAAATCCCAGCACTGACACTTTAAATCCACGCTGACTTATCTGTTATCCTCTGCTATTAAGGCTCCGTAGGTGTTTTCTTTTGGGCCTAAACGTCTTGTCAATACACGTCTTTTCTTTCATGCATTTTATACACGCCGTGCCCCATTCTTAAAGAATGTGCATGGTCCTGAGCCAAGTCCTTATTGTATGGATTCCTCTTTGTCATGTTCTCACACGCGTTTTCATTGTATCGACTGACAATCATCAATGTTGCATTTGGCGTGATGCAACCACCTGAAGCCGTTTCCTGTCCTGTTGGAAACTTGATGGAAACTTGGTCCTGACTCACACTGTCTCTTCATTACTTCCACACGGTGACACACATTTGACCTTGAGTGTTTGACAGTACGGTCTGAGTAAAGCTGAAACTGCCTCCTGCCATTATCCCAGTGTTACTGGAGCACATACTCACTGTATAATGGGACCAAACAACCAATATGTGGAAACAGAAATGCTCTAATGATTACAATCTTGGAGACCATTGGCTAAGATCTGATGACAAATTAATCTCTGGGTGCAATGGATGTTAGTTTGTGGACAGCGAATATCCGGAACAAGACTCTGTCCTCAGTTCCCCGTTTGCACTCTAATTTCTTGCAGTGCAAATATATTTTATCACACAGGTCCAACATTTCGCCCCACAAAACAAAAGTGATGGTTTTTGTTGGTGTTTTAGGTCCAAACAACATTTCTGCTAATCTCTATTTATAGCTTTCTGCATATGAATGCATTTTAAAGCCGATAGCCGATGAGTTTTGGTTAATGTGGCCCGCCTCTTTTCCTCTCGCTAACCGAGCCTGCTCAAACGTGTGTCACAAAGAAACATAAACCAGAAGACCTCCAGCCCCAAAGATCTTATCCCTCTGCAACAGATTCTGCATTTTCACATGTAGAGTCTGTTTCCACCTTAGATGTTTATGTGTTCCTCCTCCCGTGATAATTTCCACATGAAAAGCTCTAAACATAATATGAAGAAATCATTGACGACAAGCCTCTACAGGGAAAGATATGACTTTCTCTTTCGCTGTACTTCCTTCATCTCTTACTCCAAAAATGAATTATGTCTTGCTGTGATGTATCCCCCACCAGTGCATGCTGGGATAGCCTCCAGTGTCCCATTAGCTCGGGCAGGAATAAACTGGTCAAGAGAATTAGCGGAAAGTAAAACACTGGTTATGTAAACAGGCTCAAAGTATGAATGTAATGTGAACGGGCATACGGCAGATTATATTCAAAGACTTTGCTTTTTTTCAAGGTTATTCTAAATTCACTGAGAGATAAGGTTATTTTCTGTGGATGTTGTGTGTTCAATATTGTATGACTAGTGTCAAATGTACTAACATTTACAATCACGTATTATCTACCTACACAAAATGAATTGGTAAAGAACACAATTCCATTTTGTACAACTCATGTGCTTTCCTATGTAAGTGTTTCGTATTTCAAACCATTCAGAAATAAGTGCAATTGTCATGTGAAAAGCTGTAAACGCTCCAATAAGGTGATGATAATACAACAATTATTGAGAGATTCAAACGACAAATGTTTGAAAATTACACTATATGTAAATATTTATATGTATATATACTGTATATTGGGTTTGGCCCCCTCCCGCCACCCTCAAAAGGAAGAGCACGATGTGGATGACAGATTCCTATTAGGCTTAATTTGCTGTGTTAATTTGACTGATCTCTTGTTTTTGTAGAGGAAAAATCCTTTACAGGGGGGGGGGTATTCACCAATTTCTTAGAGAATAATTCATGGATCTTGATGAAGACGTTCAAGCAATTTCAGGGAACGAATGTCTACCAGTGAGTGGAGTTTATGGGCCATTTTAATTAAAACACACATCTCAATTTTGGTTTTAATAAGGCTTGAAATGAATTGGCTTTGACTCGTCTTCTACGCTAACAGACTGAACATTTTGAGCTGTGTCATCACCTCTTGCTCAGGGAAATATTACACTACCTCACGTTTTATAGACCAAACGGTTATCAGTGAACACATTGGGCAGAACGTTTCATAATTAAAACAATCTTAATTTACAGGCATTCATAATTATTAACCCAATTACTTTCAGCCACTTCTCTGTAATAGTAGATGCGTGTCCTCGTTCCCCATAGCAGCTTCTTACCTATGACAATTTACTTGGCACCATAAAATGTATTAAATGACTGGTTAACTCTTGGACGTTTCACATAGGCGATATTTTTATGTCAGTGCATATGACACGACATGTCAGGCTAGTCTAGGACACAGCCTCCTCAGAGCCATGTCAGACAGAGGCCATATTGTTTATTGATATCTCCAGCAGAGTCACCCCAGGATTCCTCTGTGACCCTCCTCTGTCTCATGCAGCCGGAGTTGTGAAGATAATGGTCACTGAAAATAGAAGAATCTCAGAGAGCTCCTTTATGTGCGAGCGCCGCTCGGGCCTCGGGGTGACACAGGTCCCCGCGGGCCCTGAATACTTCAGCGACTATAATAAATATTAATTTGTTTGCAGGAGTAACGTGAGTAAGCCGAGTGAATCACCGCCACATGGGGAGTGAGGAAGACACTCGTCACCCGCGCGAGAAGAGCCTTCTTTCATTATTTGGGCCGGAGTCGCCATTTTTGATGTCAGGACACTGGAGAGCGCTGACAGGGCCCTCGGAGGGAAGTAACAATGACTCCCCACAGAGTTTATATGAACATATAACAACCCTCGCACAAACAATCCAGATCGCGGCAGCTGCTTTCGCTTTAGTAGAGAATTGTAAAAGACTAATATGAAACAAATGTCACGCACGGCTAATCGCTTTTTCTCCCTAGACGTCTTCGGGGAATCCCGTCTCCCTGTGTGTGTTACGTCCCTCGATAATGACCTGTTGTGTTTAAATCATCGTATTTAAGATCACTGGGATATGTTAACGGTTGGCAACCTGTTCGTGGTTTCGTTCATGTGTTTTCTGCCTCCTCAGTCTGAGTCACTGTTCCGTGTAAAATGCAGTAAGAGCCAGACATCTGTAGGCTTGTTGCAAATGTTTCCTTCCATCTTAACAATGTGTTTTTTAATGGAGTGCATCGCACAATGTCCACAAAGATGATGCAACACTCAGTGAGCAAATCGATGGAAAACAAACAGCAACTGAAATATGACAAAACTACCTTCGCCAGGGAGGTTATGTTATCTCCCTTGGCCACTTGTTTGTTGGTTTGTTTGTCAGCAGGATAACGCAAACACTACTCAACGGATTTACATGAAACTTGGTGGAAAGATGAACATGGGACAAGAAAGTACCCATTAAATTTTGGCGGGGATCCCCGACAAAGGCTCGTTTGTTTTCTCTTTCTGTACCATTTTGAGATGGAACATTTTCTACACATTTACACCGACTTCTCAGAAAATATTTCATGCATCTTGAAAATAATAATAAATGTTGGTGCACATTGAGATTTTGCAGTGTTCTGCCCTTGACGCCACATTGAGTGACATTCCAGTTGTGGTTTGAATTATTTGTGTTTTTTAAACTTGAATCAGGGATACGATTCATACAATTTCATCAGTAGTAAGCTTGAAAGTTTATTTTGAAAATCTAATTTCACAACAAAGGTCCAGTTACAGAAATAGAATAATGAATGGCCGACAGCAGCAGAGCATGCTGGGGAGTCTCCTCTCAGCCTGATGTTTCTGTTTTGACACGCTGCTGACAGGCTCAGATTAAAACAGCGTGCACTGTGCCGGGTGGTGGTGTCCCAGGGTTTGACTGTGTGTGTTTGAGTGGGCCTCGTTTTAAACACAATACACACAAAATGTGGCAGTTGTCATGAGCACACCTCGTGTCAAAACAACTCAGGGAAAAGGACAGTGACTTTGTTATAGTGTGTAGCTTCCCTCCGCAAAGTTTATTTTGAGAGAGCAGCAGGAACTCAGCTTTTTGTGGTTATTATCATAAAATATTGACCATGATCCACATTAGACATTTCCAGTATTTTGCTGAACTCTTACTAAAAAATAAACGAAAAACAAACCACTTAAACAGGTTCTGTTTATAACCTCGGCCAAGTACCTTTGTTTGTTTAATGGTTTTCAGGATTACTCAAAAGCTACCTGATCAAGGGGCGGAAACAAGATCTTTATTTTATTCTAATTCACATTGTGATATAGGACATTTTTTCACATTTTTGTAGATTTCTTGAAGAATAATTGATGGATTGAAATAATCAGGCATTTTTGGGGAACTGATATCTGTGCCTGAGTGCAATTTGGTGCAGCTTGATTGAATTTAAGGGGACTGGGCTTTGGCGGAGGTCTGCGCTCTAATGAGTGCCATTCAAGTTTGGTTAGTTAGTTTGTTTTTGTTTGTTTGTTCTACGGATTTCCACAAAACTTTAGGGGGCCGGCTGGGACACAGGCCAAGAAAGAAACCATTGGATTCTGGGATGGATCTGGAAAAAGAACTGAATAAAGGAATGTTTTCATCACTTTCTTTAACATTGCGAGAGAAGGACTTTTCACATTTGGTTCTTGATAAAAAACAAAATAAGAACTGGCATGTTTACACACATTTTCATCAATGTATGTTGTCCTTATAAATAAATCAATGAAATGAATTTAGGGGACACATATATATGATCCCTGTCATACTTACACAGATTCATTCAATGCAGGAACAGGGACTGTTTGGCCTTGGTGGAGAAATGTGCTCTGGTATATGTGGCTGAATAAAAATCTATCCCAGCAAAGCAGGAGCTCGCGCCGTGTTGCTTGTTGTTGCTTTTGTTCCGGACTTTAGTATTTGACAGTGTGGGGATGTAATTAAGTACATTTACTCAGTCAGAAGTGCCGGTTGTTTGCCAGAGTGAGCTCGGCTGTCAGCGGGCACTGAGCCCCGGATCAGCCCTGGCACAGAGCTGCAGAGGCAGAGAGCAGGTAGCCGGGCCCGATGCTGAAGGATTCACATAGCTTTCAGCTGATCCATTAGGACATGCTACAATTCAGCCGGGGCCCGCTGCCAAAATGCTCGGCTATTGTGGCGCCCGGTGCGGTTATTTCCATCTGTTTCACTCATTGCACAAACATTTTATGAGTATTTGTTGGCTACATTCGCACATAGATTGTATGCGTGCAAAATATGTGGTCGCAACAGCCTGTGTGTGTGTGCGCTTGTGTGTGTGTGTGTGTGTAACTGTGCCTGTGGGTGAGTGTGTGCAATGTGTGTGTGTAAATGAGATCACTTGGTACTATCAAAGTGCAGCAGGACTATGACACTCTTATAAATAGAAGGGAGGAAGTGAGGAAGGTTAAACACAGATACTAAAAGTGTACAAGGAGCCATTTAAAAACCACATGTCCTTTCAGACCCGTGATGGCAATATATATAATTACATTATGCCCATTTTATGGAGTGCTCTCTTGCAGAGTGGACGGTGCACTGATGTAACCATAATAACTCAACTTCATGGTCGGATTTGAACTGTTATGAAATTAAAATGATTCTAAAAGACTGTTAAAGCTACATGCACGCCTGTTCATACACAGCTATAGCTTCATGCTGTAGACAACTTATTAATAGTCAAGGTTGAATTATCACCACACGAGTAAATGAGAATCCAATAAGGCTACAGATCACCGACCATAGAAATGACTCATTTAAGGTCCTTCGACTGGACGTGGCTGCTGTTAAAGTTATTGATGTGCTGAGCATTTACAACAGTGCTGTTCAAACATAATGATGTAGGATTCGGGGGAATATATTTCCCCGAGTGTGAAGGGCCGGACAGGTGGGAAACATGCATGAACTCCCCGAGATGCACTTGGGACGGCTTGGCCTCTGCCCAAACCCTGAAAACCTCCAGGAGAGCCTGTGCTCAGCTGTCCGCGCCACAAAAGACGAATTGAAACGAGGAATTCCTGCAGAAATGCATGTGTGTATTGTACATTGTGCGGTCGGCCATATGTCCAAACACACACACACACACGGCCCTGCGGCTGCAGACACAGCATGAGCGTCTGCGGTCGGACTGATAGAGTTGCTTGAATCCCTGACTTCAGCCCCTCTTTCGTCAGCTGTCAATGGCGCCGCTTATCGCAGAGGAGACATGTGAGTTACCAGCGCTCCTCCCCAAGGTGGCACAATGTCAGACTCTATGCTGGCTTTACGCTTTTTAGCATTCAAAGAGTGTCCGCCAGGGGCCCCCTGCTACTGTGTTACAAAACAAACAGGGCCGGAGAAGTGCTGATCACGACCACTGGGCAGAGATGAAGAGCCCCCTGGGGAAGGGGCCCGGTTACGTCGCTTGTTGTCTGTTTTATTTTATGCGTCCGTATCAGCTTACAGATTCGAACTGAGCTATTTTGATGATAACCTCTAGCCTTCGAGGCTGCGAGCACGGCGGCCCGGCTACAAGCGCGGTGCACGGTCGCCGGGTCCGGGCTCCCACAAAGCTTTCCTCGACTCCGATGAGACAAGGTCACTCTAATTGGAGGAGGAAGTGTTGAGGATGTCTGTGGGAAGGAGCGGCAGGGTTAGGGAGTGACAGCAGAGAGGGTCGGATCCTGTTTCTGCTCTGGTTCCCCGTTCTAATCCAGCCTGGTATGTGTGGAGATCAGAGCAGGTCCCTTTCACTGCAGCCATCCGGTGGCCTCGCGGCGGGTCTTGGCAACTCTGCTTCACGATCACTGACAAACCTGCAGGGTACAGGTTCACCCAAGATAAATCTGAACGAGGTGACGGAACAGAAAAGAGTCTTACGGTTGATCTCAGGTCTTACACCCTGAGAAACACGGCCCTAGACAGCCGTGTGTTCCCCTTGATGTATTTCTGTTAGCCGCTTGCATAAATACGCCTTGACACACATTCACACTCTTACATTAGACCTGTGAGTGAGGGGGCACACTCACACAGGCACCGTGACACACACAAGTGTACAGTAACGCACACACCCACACCCACACGTATCATGCTCCCTGTCAGTAATACCCACAGGATATTATATCTGTCTCTCAGAAGACTGGAGTCAGTTGATCACAGGAGAATGAGCACGTGGTCCCTTTGATGTAAATCACATCGAGCAGTCACCTTGAAAACTGCTCTAATTGTAAATATGAGACAGGAGTCGGTTGAATAACAGACTCAAGCCCGATTCATCCACAGGACAAGATCTCATTTAGGATTCTACACGTTAATGGGACGATGTTAATATCTAGCCGACTGGTCTAAAAAGCAGTTATTATTAGAACACAACTGATTTATAATATCATTTTAAACGATGTATTGTGTCTCTGTTTACATGTCCTGATGTGAAAGGATTAAAAAACTTTTATTTTATGGAATACATTGACTTTTCTGAATTCAACTTCTATGTATTTGGTTGCATTTGTGTTTTCTTTATACTTCTATCAGTAATCAGTAATTTCTTACTCCCTATATTGGCCCCAAACTTCCACATCGGTCGAGTTCTACTGATGATCTTATTATCATAAAGTGATATAATTACAACAGTGGATACAGTTCTTACAACTTTAAATTATATTCCCTCCGAATAATTGAATGTGACTTTCACATATCCAGGTTAGAAATGATATAGTTAAACAACTTTCAGTAAAAGCTAAACATTATGATTATGAATCCCGCTCGAGAAATCATTGCAATGTGTCTCTGGTCGACTCGGACCTGGTTTAAACACAACAGTTAGTGTTGGATGGCCGTGTTATAATGCTGTAACGCACCTTCAAGTTTACAAACACACAGAGTTAGTCACAGTCACGCTCCAGAGCCGACTCCAGATAGACGCACACCTCGGTGAGCAGAGCGCAGGCCTCACACCGCCGGGGTGGGAAGTTGACGTTTTAACTGGGGCCACCCATGATAGAATGTATCAACTCCCGGTGCTCGGGCCTGAGTCCATTAAGGACAGATGTGGATCGAGAAAAAAGGGAGGCAAACTTTTCCAGCCCTGAGAAATATGACTCATGATTATGCTGAACGGGTTGTGGCGTTCCCCCCCCCCCCCCACACCCATGTTTGATTAAATTACATTACCACTTCGACACGCTAAAGACCCGCGGAGCATTAACACTTATTGTTGCCGTCACACCTCAGACAAACGCTCGCTCCCGTAACGAGAAGAGAGGTGAAGGGAGCGCGGCGGCAACCTTGAACTTTGTTTCATGCCGAGCACATAACATGCGGCTTACAATAACAAACAGGCCCCGGAGCCCGCACGGAGACAATTGGATGTAATTCCACTTTAATCTAATCAGTTCACTACGGGAGTAGAGGTTATGGGAAAGTAGAAGTGCGGAGTCAATTTACTTCCAAGGTCAAACAAATTAGAAGCAGCTCCTGGTTTGGACACAATGGGTGGATCCTCGGATGCAGAGTTAAATCAGATGTAATGCAGAAGCAGATGTGAACTAATGTAACAGCACAGTTTAATCCTGGTGGATATTAAAAAAGAGAGTAGTGAACCTGTGTGTGTGTGTGTGTGTGTGTGTGTGTGTGTGTGTGTGTGTGTGTGTGTGTGTGTGTGTGTGTGTGTGTGTGTGTGTGTGTGTGTGTGATCTAACAGGGATTAGCAACTACACTGTCGAGTGTGAACTGCTGATTAAAGAGCAGACGATTAAGGAAAAGAGATGCTGGGATAATCACGTTTGTTATCGTCTTTATCAGAGAATGGAGGTCAGGTTCATTCAATAATCACCGAGGCGTTTCCCTCCAAGGCCAAGAGACAGGAAAGTGAGTCATTCACGGGCCAGTCAGGGAGATTCTTCTTCACGAGCTGTTTCTGAGTCTGACTGATAGCTGAAGTATCTGGAGACAAACACGCGGGTTCACAGATCAAGGGTCAGGTGTCAGATGTTGAATTGCTCCGGGGCGAAACTTTTGTCTGGCGTCAAAGTGAAAAAATAAAAAGCAGTTTCTTTTGCACAGAATGCAAACTGACACATTTTTAAAGAAGCGTTAGAAATTAAGACAACAAATCTAAAAGGAAGGTGACGAGCGATCTGTCGTCTCACGTGACAACAGATGAACTTCATCAGGACTGGGACCAGATCACCAGGCCTGGTATCGCGCATCGCTCCCATTCCAAGACACTTTATCAGTTTGAGCCCAGAGTCTGAAGCCACTCCAGCTGTCTTTTTTTGACCTGTGACAGGCGAGCCGGCTGCAGGTTAGGATGCTGAGTCGGTTCAGGTTACCGACAATTGGCATTGGCGAGCCTGTGTGCGGAATCACCGGCAGCAGCGTTGACGCGCCCCGGCAGCTGAGAACACTGCGGCTGACTGGCAGGATGTGACAGATAGATGGAGACGGATGTGTGTGCGTGGGCAGACAGGTGATGGATGGAGATGCCAGACGGTGACAAGTGAATATAAAGATAATGGTGGAATATCTCAGAGACTGCGTGAGTTCTGTGTGTAAATGTGCTAAAAAAAAAAGGCTCAAAGGCTCAAAAACGTTCAGTGTCAAAACCCCTTTGTGGTAAATTAAAGGTCAGCTGAGGGGTCAATGATCTGACTCTTAGTGAGGATCAACACACTCATGCATTCCTCTTTAAAACAAAATACTGTTTTCACCAGGGGGACAAGGGCGCAGGGGCCGCGATCCTATTTCCAGCGCGTTTCTTCAGAGAACAGAGGAACTTTGGTACCTGTCGCAAATGTAGAACGCCGAGGTGTCAGGAGTGAAACGCGATCAGGCCCGTCTGACAAAAGGGCGAGAGCGCTGTGCAGGGATCAGTTCAGAGGGACTCAGAGCAGGGGACCCCACCAGCAGATGGGAGCTTCATCGTTACAGCCGCGGGGGGAGAGCGGGCCACAGGAGAGCGACGCGAGACCACAAGAAAGGTTTGGCGACGCGGCTGGACTGTGACACATGTCCCAGTGCGGAGGGGGGTTTTGCTCACCTGGCCCTTTGGTGTGTCATCGTGTTACCAGTCCTGTCATGGGGCCTCCACCCTCGTCCGCCCGCGCCGCATTGTTCTGCGCTGCCATGCGGACAAGGGGATGAAAGAGGATGGATAGTGAAGAAAGAGAAGGAGTTAGGCAGTGGGAGTGAGCCAGGGCTGGGCCCATTGTCGGCGCTGTATCTTTCTTTCTTTTATCTTTTTTAAATCACGACTAAAGTGAGGGATGAAGCTGATCAAAGGGGGGGGGGGGGTTTGCATGTGATTGCTGAGGTGGGTGTCGAGGGTCATTAGTTGCTGGGGCAGTGAGAGTGAATAGGATGGGGGGGGGGGTGGGGGGGTGGAGTCTGCGGTGCCATGTAGGAGGAACAAATGGCGGCGAGGACGAAGCAGCTCGTCCACAAAGATATCAAACTACACGCAGATCTTGAAAAGACGCACCCGAGGACTGAAGGCCACACCTGGGCCCTGCTTTTAATACCTTGGAGTGTCTGTCAACATGCGTCTCATTCAGAGGAGCCGCACAGTAAATCTCCCACTTGTGTGCGGGACATCGGGACGTCTCAGAGCTCCCATGACAACTTTTGTTGCACTTTCACACAGGAGAAAGAGAGAGAGAGAGAAAGGGAGAAGGGGAGTGTGTGACGGGATCTGTGATGTAACAGTGTCTTAGTCATAACACACCCCATATGTGCAAAATGAGCAACAGCTCCAGACTCTTTGACTGAGACGAGTCCTTATGTAAAGACGAGGATTCACCTGCACTGTGCAGACAGATGTGCATCCTCAGAAGGAAGTGGATAAAGCAGCAGGGAGGAAACACGGAACAACCGAGCAGAAGCACTTTATGATTAAATCAAATCATTCAATTATTGATTGGAATTATCACTTTTACCTAGCCTGGATGCCAGACGAACTTAGCCCCGCCCACAACATTTGAGGTCGGGAAGCTCGATCTGGAGTCGCTCCGTTGGGGAGAAATTATGCCCGGTTCGAAATCATCCGGACCAATCACATTGTCAGGGCGGGCTTTATACGATGATGGACAGATGATCAACGGTAACGTTATCAACCACGTCATCAAAGTGCCCTTGGGTTGACATTGTTTTCCACAAACATGCCTGCCGCTGGAGAGCTGAGATGTGTAGATGCTGCTATTGAGTCTGTTTTAGGAGACATCGACAGCGCATTCATTTTGAAAGAGGAACAGAGAAACGCGATCAAGGCATTTGTAGATCGAAAAGATGTTTTTGCCATCCTTCCTACGGGATTCCGGGAAACTGCGTCATGTTCGGGGGGGGGGGGGGCTGTTACATTAACTGTTTCTCTCAAAAATGCTGATTGTGTTGTTAAGCTCTCCGTGTATCCTTAAATTATTTTTACAACCCCGGCAAAAATGGTTTTTACTGATCTTCTTCTACATCTTCCAGCGTGCGTGCAGCTGAGTTCTGTTGACATCAACTATGCGTCGCTTTACATACGTCACATACTACGTTGCTCTGATTGGTTGTAGGTCTATCCAATTGAGCGAAGAGGAATTTTATTTCCTGGTTCGGTTGAAACATGCCCCATAATCACAGCCCAATGGAGCGGTATCAGACTCACATACCTTAAAGGGATAGTTCACCCAAAAAGGAAAATTCTCTCATCATCTACTCCCCAGCAGCGTTCCAGCCAAATACGCTTGAACTAATTGGTGACCACTTCTTCAAATGTAAAATATCAAATTTTATGATTTGGCTGCAACGCTGTTTACCCCTGACACTCAAGTGTTTTGTTGATTCAAACACTCCACCCACTTCTCCATCGGCATTGTATTTGCGAAGCACGTTGTAACATGAGAAGTGCTAGATGAATAGATATATTATTATTGTCATTATAAGAAATGCAGTACAAAAGCACAACAGCTGAAACATATCAAAATGTACCAACATCAGCATATGAAACACTCTAATATAATCTAGCTGCATGTTGGTCAACTTTGAATATGACCATGACGTTCTGACTGAGGTATTTATAACGTAAACAAACTCTGTAACATAGAGGTACATAAAAGTAACACTTGCATTGATGAGACACTTTGTGTAACCCACAGTCCCAAAGACCTCCACCTCAAATACCTTTGTAATGGAGCTGTTTTTCTAAAAGTGACCACGTACACACACGCACACACACACACACACACACACACACACACACACACACACACACACACACACACACACACACACGCACACACACACACACACGCGCGCACACACACACACACACACGCACACAAACACACGCACAAATGTATTTCCGTTTGTGTGCCTGATAAAGTGGACCTTGAGGCTCTTTACTGGGAGAGCGAGGCAGAGCACTGGGTGGCTGGAGGTGCTGCGAGATCAAGACCAGTCCCCCCCCAGGTGGTAAAGCTAGGCTCTCAGGGGTGAGGGGTCGCAGACACCAGAGTGGTCACACACGTGTCAGAACACTATTTACAACTGGAGAGGCCCACCTCAGACCACCTACTGCTGCTCCTCCAGCACAGTACTGTACCTCTGCAGGAGGTGCTGTGACCTCGGTATCCACCAGGGGGTGATAAAGCTCCACGTTTACGCCATATCTCCTGATCAGGAGATCCGGACGTGAACGACTCTTATCATCAGGGAAGTGAGAGTTTATCTGTAATACGTGTGAACCCTGAACCCCTCATATACAATCAGAGAAGCAAGAAGGGACCAGAGGACTCACGCACACATTTCTTTTCTGCTGAAATGAAACCATAAGTGTGGTCGGATACAAACGCATTATTGGGCATGTGAGTGCATAACTGTGTCCTTAATTTGAAACAGGTCCATGACCTTTGGGCTCTTGTTCAAGGTTGCAGGGAAGTTCAGGTCAGAGTCGGAGCACCGGGTAACGGTATTGGAATGCAGCTCTGGTTGTCCCCGGCAAAGAGGCAGACTTACCAAATTTATTATTCAAATATTTAAAATAGAACAAAACTCTATATTGCAACACGAGAGCATAATCTGTCAGTGCAGCGCCACGAATATCCGCCTGACATCCTGAATATCTGTGAGCCCTGATCTGTGTCCAGTGATCAGACACAATGACACTCTGCACCACAACTTCCATGTGGTGAAGTCACGGCCACAAGACGACACTCACGTTATGAATTAAATGAATGTTTGTCATTCATATATTATTATTACAAATCAAAGTGGCAGAGGTTAAGATGACATTTAACGCAGCCTTTCAACAGTCATTCCCTGGACTGATGAACATCAATTAAATCCTCTGAAGCGGCCATTTGTGAATAATCATCAGTAATTAGGTTTTCAATGTGAAGATAACAATGATTGAAACTGTATGAAAGAAGGTGAACAGTGTGTGAGACAGATTAAAAAAAGCAATTTGTGTATTCATATAGATTCAGCCCTAATTCCTGTAATTAGTCTGTTGTCCATTCATCCTGAAATAAGAATCAGAAAGATATGAAGTTTTTCCGGGGTAAAAAAAACAAAAAAAAAACATCTCTCTAGAAAGTACAAAACTTTTGAAAAGCAGTTGCATATGTGAATTATTAAATTGTTATTATCAATTTGGGACCAGAGGGATTTTTGCATAGACATCAGTGGGCATGTGTAGGGCCGAGAATTGAACATGTCGCCCTCTGGTGGTTACATATGTCAGTGGGTATATATAGTCCCTCGCTCTCTCTCTCTCTCTCTCTCTCTCTCTCTCTCTCTCTCTCTCTCTCTCTCTCTGAAACCTTAAAATATATTGACTCACATGCTTTTTGTCCCCATAAGGAAGACAATCCTCCATTATATCACAGCTTTATGTCCCCACAACATGAGCAATACCTAGACCACACACACAGACTATGAAGAATAAGGTGTACTTCAGTTTGACAATATAATAAAGTCCCAGCATCGTCAACATGAACAACAGTAGGATCCAGTCCAGTTGGAGATTCATACTGGTGCCCATACAAAAGAGTTGATATTATTATTATTAGTAGAGATTACAGTACAGCAGGGTCGTGGAATTCTTGGCATAAACAAGTGTGCATGAAACAATACCCCGGCAATAGAGAACAGGAAGAGGAAGAGGACGTGGAGCACATGCATCAGCAAGTGTCAAGACACTTTTAAACTAATGAGGAACAATGCGTGTCCTGGGAACGTGTGAGGTGGAGGGAGCTTAGCGTTCAGTCATCGGGACTCGTTACTGGAGGCACCTCTGATGAGCCGTCATCACCTCGGCCTCGCCACACACGTCCCCCGGCCAAGATGACCACAAGTCTTCACCTTGTTGAGTCTAACTGAAGATCTGGTTGTGTAACCGGTGAAAACAAGCTGGTTTTACCACATTATGATTATGAGTCTCATGCCAGATTGAAAACGGCAGAAACTGAAGTGGTTTTTAAAGCTGCACTGTTAAAACATATATGAGGCAATTTGAGCCGTGTGATCTTCAGTGTAAAAGTGAATGTTTGATTAACATAAGCTCTGACACGGCATGTGTCACTCAGGTAAGCTTTACTGCTCATTTCTCATTCCTGTGAGTGCCACTATCTATAACTTGCTCTGGAGTAATCCACACACACACAGGTCGGCAGGAGCATTTAATACAAGTGAGTAGGTGATCCTCTTGTGTCATCCGATAGAACCTCTGACCATCCTTGGCCTCACATGCAGCCGCTGCTGAGACTCTTATGTAACGTGGGAAAAAAACCAATCAATATAGAGGATATTGAAAAAAGAAGAGGAGCACACTGTGAAGGTGACTAGTCATTTGTTTACAGTTTGTCCCCCGGTGGAGACTCTAGGAGATGTCAAATGTCACGCCTGTGCTGATGGGGGGGGAGGAGGGACCGACTGTTTGAGTCATAGCACTAGAAAAACATACCATCCATCTGTGTGTGGATCTGGTTGAGATAAACAATTTATTGCACAAGCTTGATAAGCAACTTTACATGTAATTGATATATTTGATATTTTATCGATCTGGATATAGTTCTCAATGTCACCTATTGTGATAAACAAAGCAATTTACCACAAACTTACTCGTAATGTCTTCTCTTCATGCAGTAACGTGGGACTGAGCAATACAACATAATCAATTATTATATTACATTATACATATACATTAAATAATATTACTTTCATCGATGGCAATAAAACAAAAGGCTAATATATATTGATACAATACTTATGTATTGAGATGAGGAGCGAGGAGACACATTGCTGATCTTTATCATTTCTGAGTTGAAACCCTCAACCTTCACTCAGAAGCAAAAAGTATGCTTTTAAATTTAGAATCAAATTTAATTTATTACGATAAGTGATGTCAACTGACATGAACATGACATTTTTGGCCAGGGTCCAGTTTTATTTATCACCGCCCGAAAAATTGTGCAAGGATTGATGCTAATTTAAAAATTAGCACCTCTCTTATTTTGCGATTTAATATTGACAATTATCACAATTTTCAGTTGTGGAGGGAAAGGAATGTGTGTATTCACTTCTCACTAAGGAAGACACATTTTTATTTCCTTCTTTCCATTTTGATGTGTGATATTTTTTGTTGGATTTTCAGATTCTCCTGCTCCTCTAAAGATGTCGTCCTCTCTAGACCACGCTCGTCTCTCGAACACCAGATTAACTCTCCAGAGGGTTTTGCAGAATGGATTTTGTCCTCTTCACACCACACGAGGAGTTGCAGAGGTGCCAGACCTTTTTGACAGTAATTGGACAGTTGATTGTTGTGGTGGTGGTGGTGGTGGTGGGGGGGGGTTGATTCCCAAACAAATCTGTCCGATGACCACAGCATGTTTAGACAACACAGCACTTCATTTTATGTCCTCTGCCAAGGAGGTCATGCTTTCCCTCCTGTCTTTCATTTCCATCATTTTCCCAGGGAATAATTCTGGGATCATGGAGACTGCCGTCCGTGAGCGCATGAAATTTAGTGCTGTGTCATTGGATTTCATCCAAGTGTCCATAATCCCAGACGTTTGACTCCAAACAGCGTCATTTACACCATGTTTTCAGCCTCAATGTACGCTGTGATCCAAACATGGAGTAAATGACGTCGTTTAGAGTCAAATTTGAATGTCAGGGTTTACAGATGACACCTCAGGAGCAGTACGGAGGCATTCTATGTTTATTTCTGTTGTTGTTTTTACGTTTAAAGAAGTGTTCACCATTTACTTCAGTTGTATTCAATTTGGCTGCAACGCTGTTTACCCCTGAAACTTCAGAAGTGTTTTGTGGACTCAAACGCTTCACCCATCACCTCCTTCGGCAAAGTGGCGAGTAGATGATGAGGGAATTTAGATTTATGGGCGAACTATCCCTTTATGGTGGAGTCATGTGCTCTCATGACCATTTAAGGGAACAATGCATGTCCAAAGAGTCGAGTCGACACCTGCCTAAGATCACACAGATCTATGAGCCCTGTTGCATTAAATAATGCGTTTATCAAATTGAGTTCATCGTCTGTAGATCCCTCCCTTGAAGGCGTCCCCAGGTTTTTCCTTTCATGATGAAGCATACAGACGTGGTGAAAGCTCTCTTTGTCTGAGCTGCCTACAGACCACAGATCAGCCTTGTACCCATGATGCCGAACGCTCGTCCACTGGATCAGGTGCTAATCACAATGTTGTTGTATGACCCAGTAGACAACAGAGGAAGATAATTAAAACTATGCATGACCTAGAGCAGAAAAAAAAAGCAGCAAACATCTGTATGTCAGATGTATTATAGCGAGTACAGCTGGTTGGAAACAAACGTGTGTGGATGGGCCTGTTTCCTTTGGAAGTGCAGTGATCCGTAGGTGCAAAGGCTTATCTGGCAAGGATGCTATGGCCTTGTTTCATAAGTATCTGCATCTTTCTGACCTGTGTTGAATCCGCACAACCCGGCCAGGTGACATGATCCAAACAAAGAAGTCCAGTTTGGGCCATGAAGGGAAATACTAATCCAAGTAGATTGAGGTGCTGCTGTGGCTGCTGCCTGCTCAGTTGTGCATGAGATGATAAACATCGCGAGGCTTTTACCTGAGTGCTTTTTCTCAACACTCTCCTCACACACGGATGAGCAGGGACAAGTCTGATACTATGTAAAAAGGCTTTTGATGCATTTTGAAAAAAAAACCCCACAAGACTTCCCGGTGGAATGCAGGAACCAGGGTGTCGCTCTCTCACCCATTGCCTTGGGTATGAGATACACTGAAATCAATGCTCGATGAAAATTACTTTGCAGGATTTGATTCGATAAGGGAAGCCGCCTGCAATTTGTTTCCCCCGAAGCAAGGCTTTTTACAAGTGATTACCTAGAACACATCTTTATTGTATTCAAACCAGCTTCCCCCCACAAACAAACCAGCAGTACCACAGCCTCATGCACACACACACACACACACCACATACTGGTTTGATCGATGCGTTGTGCCATATGAGAGCTGTGTGTGATGGGTGGCCAGCAGGGGGATGGGTCAATGTGCTGCTGCTGCTGCTGTTTGCCTCTCTATCTGTCTTCATGTGATTTTTTCTCATACTCTCTCCAGCACTGATAGCAGGAGCTTACCGCTGCTGCCGTGCGTGAGAGAGTCTCCTCCCGACTTGCTGGATTAGAGAATCAAGCGTCAATCTGTTGGGAACCGTTGGCGTGTGGGATTTTTCACCGGTTGGACAAGCTGCTCTGCCTCAGTGTCTCTGAACCTCTTCACCACTTAGACTTTACAAACACAGACGTGCCCTGGAGAGGAACCAGGGTGGCTTCACTCTCTGGATAAGGTACAGTAACACTGTATTAATAGAACAGAAACACACTGGAGGTCAGCTCGACTTGATGGGAACCTCTTTTTTGTGTTTTGGCTTTTGTGCATTCATAAACAACAACATGTTTTAGACTAAATCTATTTAAAAATGACAGTGTGGTGCAAACTATAAGAGTTTTCAAGAATGTGTTTCATCTCGTAATTGTATTTTGTGTGATTTAAACTAAGAATCTGGAGAAACATGAGGTTTCTGTTAAGTTTCTTGTTTGTCGTTTCCAGTTTCATGTTTGTATCTTAATCGGGGGACTTTCCCTCCTAGATTTAAAACAAGACAGTCTCCTTTTAAAAAGGAAGAAAATCCCTGGCACACACCACTACGCACTTGTTGATTCAAACCAAGCTTTGTGTGATGCATCCCAGTGCATTTGTCAAGTTAATAATAATCAAGTTAAAATATTGTCCAAAAGAATCTGCAGCTTCTTAAATTTGAAATCTTTTAATTGCAACATTATGAATGTACATAATTCCCATACAGCAGACAGGGCTCTCCTCCACCAAAGCTCACTCATCCTCTTCGATCCTCTTGTTTTTCCACGAACATCAACTTCTCATTAGCAATTTCTCGATTAACACGCTTGATCTGTATGCCTTTATGAGACAGTGCTCTGACGCCCAATGAGGGGGGAGCAGGAGGTGATTGAGAGTTCCTCTGACGCACGAGGCTTCACTGAGCACAGCAAGAGCTCCCTGTGTGGACCTGGCACACTGCATGTCCGTGTGCACTTCACCCACTGAGCTGTACATGTGCCTGTACTTTTTCATCCCATCGCCAACAAATGCGGCGCCATCAATGATGCAAATAAACGACATGAAGCAAAGACTCCGCACATGAGGGAGAACAACATGCTCCTGCACGTGCACGCTTTACAGATCAGATCCACTAGTGCTCTGCTGGATTATGCAAAGCGTAATCACTCCACCTAATTTTAGACCAGGGTATTCAGAGTCATGATTTAAGTCATGTTTTTTGTTCCCGTACAAACAAATTATTAATGCAATACACGACAGATGTTTTCCGGGCGTCTTGTGAAATTGATGTGACATGGCGTTGTGTCGCCTGCAACTCCGCTCTGCAGAGGCCGACAGGAAGTGGGTTTACAAAGGATCAAAGCGTTTAATAATTTGTGACTTAACGCGCCTTCCTGATTCCATCACATTAACAAAAATTTTAAATCCGCTTCAATCAATCCTGATCACCTTAACTGCCGAGCAGAGGCCGCGTGCACCAGCAAAGTCCAGAAAGCCATTTTCATTATGAAAAATAAATCAACTTAATCACTTCTTTATTACACAAGTATTCCCCCACTCCTTCTCAGCACGGCAATCATTAAACATTAGGGGCAGATTGAAAAACTTCCCGCTGCACCTTTAGCCATCTTACCTGTTCTCCAGTTTACCTTGTTGGAGTTGTTGTGTCATTTTTGCTCTCCTAAGAATGAACTCGTCAAAACTCTCAAAGCGCCTCAGCTCAATGATACAGAGTGAGGCTCTTCTCTCTTATTGTGATTAATGCTGTGGTCAAAAGATTTCCCCGCTTGCCAGGGTTAATGATTGGTATTAAAGGGCCGAGTGTCATAATCCCTCAGATTCTGTTGAGGTGGAACACATGTCATTCATAAAAACCGCAGCGCAATGTAAAGGCGCTCTCAATCCATCATGTCGTTGTGCAAGAGGAAGACTTTCGGCAACAGTGTGGAGAAAGTTTAATGTTCCTGGAAAAAGAATAAGATGTTTCCAGTTGTCAGACTTTGGGAAAGCAAATACTTGTCTCGTACAAATCCATATGATCCAAACCTTCCCTTACACAATAGACTCCGTTCTCATCGGTGCAAAAGTCTTGAAGAACCGAGGCTAAAATGCCAGAAAGTGTCATGCAGCCAACTAAGGAGTGATCACACAGAGGCATATGCAAGTGAAACATATTTTAAAAACTGCAATTAAGGATGAGACATAAAACAACAAGGAAATAGTGACATCATCAAAGCTTATAATGATAATTATATACATGCATTCATTATTGGTGTTTTACAAAGCCCATTGTTGACTGCAGACCACTGTGTGTATTTATCTATGTGTATATAGGCTCTACCCTGGTCGTGGTTCATTATATCTAAAATCATAGTTTAAAGTCTCAGAATGATAACATTTGCTCATATGAAGTAATTAAAGTACAAATGACATTGATGAAAATGTCATCATTCATTTTTCAGGTATTATCATTGTTATTCCGATAGTGGAAAAGCAAAGGGGTCATCTGGGTCTACGTTATAATAATTGATCCTGAGGACAAAAAAAAAACTTGATCCCGCAGCTTTCGAGCCATTTCCTAGAAAACCACATCTGTGGAACTCATGTTGGGGCTGGTTGAAAAGTGAGAGGAGCATCAGAGTCATAAGATTCATCCCCTGAAACGACCATAGCTGTTTGTGAAGAAATGACAAAGGGTATCATTCAATAGCGGAAAGTGCTGAAGTTTCTATACACACCTATAGCTCACAAGATGATGAAACCAGTCCAACCAACTGGGCACACATGCAGCGGTGTAGGTTAGAATAACAACACTGACTTTACCTTTAAAAAACCTACAGATTCGCTTCCACCGATTTGTTCCGGCCTCCAAAACCCCAAAATTTCCTGTTTGGAATCTCCACAAATTCTCAAAGCATCTGAGTCTCACAACATTGACTGTGAGCTGAGAGGAAATGTGTGGATTTCCTCAGATTTCCAAAAGGGAAATCTGGACGGTGTTCAAAATGCCAAGCAATGAACGGGTACATTTCCAAAGCATGAAAACAATCAAAAGCATCAACAAATGGATTTGATAAAAAAGAATATAATAGAAAATGCAAAAAATCTAATGTAATAACACAGTGTGAGGTTAACTCTCCACAAGAAAATCACAACTGAAGCCAATTAATTCACAAGATATGAAGTACTGGTAACTGATGGTTGCAGACCTGAAACTACTGTCCACCCTTATGATGCAGACGAATCTCCCTCTGGATCAATAAAGTTTTCTATTGTCTCTCTATTTCCACAGAAATGGATGTGGATCGTGGATTCTATCGGCAGGTGGATGTCGCGGATCACGCTCACTACATCGTGGCCTTCTTTGTCTTGGTGATTGGGACAGTAGGGGTCACCGGGAATGCCTTGGTCATTTACGCCTTCTTCTGGTAAGGGGCTGATGGTGAAGAATGTCTGTATCTGTCAAGTTAAGAGATGCGATACAAATATACTTGTTTTTCCTATTTTTTGGGTTAAGACAAAAAACTTTGTTATCCCTCAAGAACAAGTGGAACAGATTTGTGGCTCCAGGAGGTAGAGCGGCTTGTCCACCAACCAGAGGGTTAGTGTCCTTGGGCAAGATACTGAACCCCAAATTTCTTTCGTTCTTACTCGTAGCTTCCGATTTTTTCTCGTTCTTTCTAACTTTTCTGTAATAATAAATGAAGTAATCACAAAGAAATGAATGCGCCTCTATTTGACAGGGCCATAAGCCGCTCTGCCCATCACGTTTCTGCACGTGAACTGAGTTTAAGAACAGATTCTGGGAAGTCACACATGCGGGCATGGTTAACACCGAGGGAGCACAGTGCTCTACTGTTCAGGTTCTGCAGGAAATCCAAAGAGAGCGAGTACACAGACGCTTTTTGCCTTTATCGCTCTACAACACACATTAAACAGCAAATTACAATATCAAATACATATACGTCAGCATGAAGGGATCCATTCAATCTAACTGAATATATGGATTTACTAAATCTAAACACTGATTGAAGGTTAAATATTAGTGCTTTTTGAGTCTGGTAGTCCGTGCACTATTCTTTAGAGAATAGTGGAACAATAACACTTAAATCAGTGGTGTGCTGTACTCTCAGCTCTGTACAGTACACACTCCAGTGGTTGGGGGTTGCACAGATTCCCTGCGCTGAACAGAGGAACTGTTTACTCTTGCATTACTAAGTACAGATGTCACAAGCGCAGGCAGAGCGGGCTCCACAGCAGCCCGCAGCCATTCGATACCGCGAAGCAGCTTAGCGATTTTCAAACTGTGCTGGATAAATCAATGACTGGATTCAATTATTCCGTCTTCTTGCTTATCTAGAGAGTCAACACTGGGCTACTATCTAAGACCACATGAAGAGGGCGAGCTTAAACAAAAAGCAACGCGGCTCAGCGTCCACAATCCAATACCGCGTGTCCCACCGGGTACAGTACTGACTTCAAACGACTCCACTGCATTCTGACGGTAGATCATAGGGACAAATGAATCCTACTACCTAGTGTGTCTCAGCCTTTCATGCCTAATATGCCGGCCTGCTGCTGCCTGTGTGATGACCCAGGTTTTGACACTGCCGGGAGCAGCGGTTAGGTCTCCTGTCTGGTGGAGATACCATTGATTCAGCTGAAAAAACATTTCGTTTTTTGCATATTGATTCGTTCATTACGAGTGAGTGCTCCTTTCAGCTAAAGAGTTCAGATTTCATCAATTTCAAAGAACCCTCCACCGGGGCCCAGCCATCCCCATCTGAAACCACATTTAATTTGACCAGATCTGGAGTTTTCTCTCGATCTGCACGTAATTGTACACACTCATATATACCTGTCCCTTAAACACACCTCATTTTTTTCTTCAACAGCCATTGTCTCAGCTAATTTGTTATTTGGATCTAGGTCGGTCCGCTATTTAAGCCTGATTTAAACAAATTATTTAACTCTGTGCATTGTTCTATACGAAATTTTAAAAACTATCTTTAATGTTTGAGAAGGTGATACAAAAATCATTGAATCGGCCTCTTTATCTGAACCTATGTTAAAATGTAATGGGTTCATGTCTCATGATCTCCCACCAAGTTTCATGGAAATACGTTATTTGGTTTTTGTGTAATCCTGCAAACAAACAAACAATCTTTCTACATACTTTTTAAATTTGAAAGAATATGAAAACCATATAATTGAAATAACAGACTCAGAAGCCAACACACACGTACACACACACACTCACACACACATATACACACACACACACCTGTGTAAAACCACTATGGCCACTCCTGGGTATATAGTATGCTCCTAAATGCAGCAGAGAACCAAGTGTTAGATAGAATCCTGCCTTGGACATGATTTCTGCATTAAGGTCACCTCCAGTGACACAGAGCTCCAGGTCTCAGATCGATCTCTCCTCCAGTCACACCATCATCTCGCCTGCATGTCAACACACTATACACTCAACTAATCTGTCTGTGCAGTGTTTACTCTTCTGGCCCCTTTTGTCTGTCGGTGGACAAAACGGCAAAGACGATGCCCGACGGCTGTCAGGGATTAAATGGAGCTGATGTAAGGATTAAATATTCATGTAAATAGTCGACAATCAAGTGGATTACATCATCCTATTCAATTCAGTTTGACCACTTTTTCGTCTGACATCTGTGTCCCTTTATACTCTGTGTACCGTTAGAGCTGCAGCGAGTGAGTATTAGATAATAAATGAGAGGGTAAAATGCTCACTGACACAGATCACGCCGACACCTCACAGATGAGAGACATGAAAGGTTGCGATCAAGTCCGACGCCTGCGTTAGACAAGCTAGAGCTGGATGTTTGCGATCCTCAGATTTAATTTTAGGAAACGGAGACAAGCACGCGCACTGGGAGTTCTGTGCAAAGTCCACAGAGACTTGATTCACTGGGTTATATGATTTGTATGTGCACTGAGCTGTGTCATGTTCGGGAGCGGTTATCAAGTGCACAACGACACCAGGCGTTACAACACGGCCATCTGTGCCCACTTGCAGCCGCACATGGGCCACTGTACATCCAGACTCATTATTGTTACGTATGTGTTGTGTTCATTATGTGAGAACGTGTAAATGGCAACATGTTCAGGTTGTCCCACACAGCTAGCTACTTGTGAGCTGGTAGCTGAAGCAGATTTCACTGGGCAGAATGGATCTTATTTGCTTTCTCTTCTTGGGAAACGTTCTTCCAAGAAGAATGGATTGAGGACAAAAGCGGAAAAGATTTGATGTCATGATGTCGATGAAATTGTTTCTCCCCGAACCTATTCACCCACTCAGAGTCGATAAGTGAATATACTTCCGACTCGATAATTGAAGAGTATTTCCCTGATGTAGTTCTCCGGTTGTCCCCCTAATAATGCATGTCAATGTAAAAGGCATTTATAATTGGATTCTTGACATTTGGTGATGAAGTTTTCAGCTTGACGGACTTTTCTTCAATATAGCCGCTATCAGCTTCAGCTTCACTGACTGTGTGTGGAGCTACTGAAAGTTTTTTTTCATCCAATCCATTTGTGCTGCAATTGCATTCCTTTGTTTTAATGTGGAGAGGACAGCATGTGTTTATTTATAATCTTGCGATTCTTTTTTGATCCAGACCCACTTAAACAGAGAGACAGTGTTGGAATAACAAGAGTAGAATGAAAGCTACTGTTAAGGAGTTCCATTACTATTGATTTCCATGAAACGGGAAGTGGACTTGCACTCAGAAGGATATAGATTTGAGAGGTATTGATTGGATTTTGAAAGTTACAAATTAAGTTTCTATGAAACCTCCCTTTGGTTTTTAGTCGACACACAAAACCATTTAAATAAAATTTTACAGTAATTAACTTTACTTACTGTGGATAATGAGGTATTATCGGTTGAGGGGATTTTTACAGGTTGCTGTGAGCAATTAAAAACAGTACACTTTTTTGTAGGCCCATATGGTTCCCATGTGCTGTCATAAATTATAAAAAGCAGGCTGCTACAACTAGTGAACATACATCAGGGAACATCCAGTGATGTCGGCAAAAGTAAAGAATATATTAAGGTGTAGGTTTTCATTAGGCAGTGGGTGTATTTCGCACAAACACTTTAAACTGTAGCAGCTAAATCCTAAGTCGAACGGCTGAAGCTCTGCAGCACAAACAGTTGTTTGTTATCTTCATTGAATCAATTCTGCAAACCTTCTGTGTGTAAAAATGTGAATGTCAACAACAACCAATAGCTCTGTGAGATCCCGACCACTATTGAGCTGAGACGTCTCAATTCTCATGTGTTTCAGCAACAAGAATCTGCGGACGACGCCCAACTTCTTCATCATGAATCTGGCCATCAGTGACTTCCTCATGGCGATCACCCAGTCGCCCATCTTCTTCGTTAACTCCCTTTACAAAGGCTGGATTTTTGGTGAAACAGGTATTTTTGTCTTATGTTTAATAATACTGCAAAAAGGCATTGACTTTTTTTTTTTTTTTACATTTGTATCTGTATTTTATTCAATAGAGGAACATCTGTTTTTACCATGCAATATAAAAATAATAAAATTCATGCTGCAGGAAATATCAATATAATATTTAGTGGATTCATATAAATCTGAATAAGACATCATTTCAATTTGGGTTAGGGTTTTACTTGAGATGCTAATAGAATATCCCTTTTAAATAAAAACTTATCTTTCTTTATTTTCCTCCACAGGGTGTAAAATGTATGCCTTCTGTGGAGCTTTGTTTGGAATCACCTCCATGATAAACCTCCTGGCAATCTCCATAGACCGCTACATCGTGATCACCAAGCCTCTGCAGGCCCTTCGATGGACCTCGAAGAGACGCACCTGCATCTTCATTGCCCTGGTGTGGCTCTATTCATTAGCTTGGAGCCTTGCCCCACTTCTGGGTTGGAGTAAGTCACTTCGCTTTCTTACACTTTAAACGCAAGTGCACTCTTGGTCTACTTTTACACCGGTCACATTTCCTTCTCATTTGACTGTCACGTATTTCCCTCAAGGTTCGTACATTCCCGAGGGCCTGATGACCTCATGCACGTGGGACTATGTGACGTCCACTCCAGCCAATAAAAGTTACACTTTGATGTTGTGCTGCTTTGTATTCTTCATCCCTCTGGGGATCATATCCTACTGTTATCTGTGCATGTTCCTCGCCATCCGCCGTGCAAGCAGGTGAGTGAATTAGCATAGGTGAAGAAACAATATGAGTTAAAAACAAGTTGTACTTTAGTGGTATTTATTTTCACAAGTGTAGCCTCTGTACAGGTTCATGTAGATATTGACTCACCTCCCGTTGTTGCTTCTCTGTGTCCTGACAGAGATGTGGAGAAGTTGGGCTCCCAGGTGAGGAAGTCCACCCTGATCCAGCAGCAGTCCATCAAGACTGAATGGAAGCTGGCCAAGATTGCCTTTGTGGTCATCATAGTGTTTGTGCTTTCCTGGTCGCCCTATGCATGCGTCACCCTCATCGCCTGGGCTGGGTAAATATATGCAGTACCACAGGGGCCCCGTATGGTCCCTTGATGTTTTTCAGTGGCATTAGCCTTAGCTCGGCATCAAGCTTAGAACATAAAGGATGCTCGCACACATACGGCAATTCATTTCTGCCTTTAATCGTGACTCATGTTCCTTAGTCTTGTAAGAATATATACAGCATGACGTAGCCTTTGTCCCTCATAGGGTTCTACTCTTTACATCTTTCAGATATGGAAACGTCCTCAATCCCTACTCCAAAGCTGTTCCTGCTGTTATAGCCAAGGCATCAGCCATCTACAACCCGTTCATCTACGCCATCATCCACGCCAAATACAGGTGGGTGAGCAGTGATGCAAGTCTTTGATAACCTGAACGTGAAAATGATATAGAAATGTATTCAGATTTGATTTTTTCCTCCAACAGGGACACACTTGCAGAAAAGGTTCCCTGTCTACACTTCTTAAACCGGGCCAAAAGGAGGGACTGCATATCGGTGTCACACAGCGAGTGCTCCTTCAGGGACTCCGTGCTCAGCAGACAGTCCTCAGTGTCCAGGACCAAGTTTCACAGGGTCTCCTCCATGTCCACGACAGACACAGTGAGTTTCATGGGCTTTAAAGAGGAGAGTCAAACACAGGCCGAGCATCAGCATCAGCGGTGGGCTTAGAGAAACTGTTTGTTTTGAACCATAATGGCTCATATCTTTTGGCTTATAAAGTCTGAAGTCGTTAGGAATTAAATTAGTCTCTTTGCATAGGGACTCTATAAATGCACAACTTTAACTTTGTTAAAGTATTCCTCACTTAAATGAAAGGCCATGGAAAAAAAAAATATTTTCAAAAAGCCTTCACAGAGGCTGCAGCTTAATAATTTAAATATGAGATTTACATTTGGAATAACTTAACTGCACATTACTGACCACTGTGTTAGTGTGTCTTTGTATCACAAATAAACAGCAAAAACAAGCTACTATACAGTGACTAAAAGTACAATATATACTCACCTTGATATTCATGTGTATCCCATGTAGCAGGTATGGAGTGACGTGGAGATGGACTCTATGGACAAGAGCCATTGTTTGAAGTCAAGCTATTCCCTCGGTGCTCTGAGGGACAGAGAGTACAAATCATTGGCTGAACTGACCAATGAAAAGGGTCGCCAAAGCCAGGAACAGGTCAGGTGGGCGCTCACCATTGCATCAGTTGATTTTTTATAAACCAAACATCTTGAAATCAAAGTTTTTAAAGATGTTGACATGGTCATGCTTTTCTAAATGTTCCTTTTATTTGAATTCAGTTCCAGCATTCAATCCCACAATGAGGCCCAATGAACGGATTTGACCACAACCTATCGCCTCAGTCCGTCAAAGTGGTGAAGCCCTCGGCCCGGGGGACGAAAGAGGGAGGAGAGCCCTCAGAGCTGGATTAAAGGGAGGGAACAGGACGATGAGCAAGAGAGAGAGAGATAACTTGAACAGAGAGAGAGAGAGACACACACGCACACAAGCACGGATGGAGGAAGATGAAAAGGAGTTGTGTGTCCCACTCCAGTCAGACTCTCTGGATGTTAATGTACTGTACATCTCTCCCAGGCCATCATCAGACCTGATTCAGAGAAAAGGCCCTTCAGCTCTGTGGCTGCAACCTCAAACCACACTGAGCCATGGAGACAAACAATCTCTGGACTGTTGAGCTGAACTATTGAAGTTTCTCTCCCCAACACCAGAGAGATAAATGTTGAATAGTTTATTTTCCTTTGGGTTACTGTAACACAGCAAAGTAAACCAATAATTTATGTCTAAGAACGTTAAAGGTTAATGTTTTTAAGCAACTGCAATTCAACCAAATACATTTGTTCTATGTTTTGATCGTGCAACTGTGACAAAAGAACTCAATATATGGTATTTATGACGCAGTATAACAGTATTTATCATGTTGTGTAAACTTTAAATGATATGTTGTCTCATGACGTAGGACAATTCAGAATCTATGCATAACACAATCTACGATTTTCCATCACTGCATCTACTTTGGGAAGCGTGTTATACATTTCTTTTATAAAGAATTTTGCAATCAATGTGTACGAACATTTAGCAAACTGAGTTAGTCACGTAGACGCCAGAGAAGGTAATTGACACAGAAAGGCTACAGTATTTAGAGTTTATTTTATTTTATATCCCGTTTGTGCTTCTGGGAAATAAACTTTCCACGAGGTTGTCAACAAATAAAAACCTCAGCAGGAACCTGCAAAATGAAAACAATTTGTTGCTGAGACTATTTGCAAATCCGAACTACCAAGAGGCAGATAGAGGTGGATTTATTTTTATATAATTCTACTTTAATCACCCAAATCCCTAATTGGATGTCAGCATTTTGCACCCATTGGAACAGCACAGAAAAAGGAGATGAAGAGAGGGGAGGATAAGGAGCGGATGGGATCCAGTAGATGTCCTGTATTAGATTAATAACCAGTAATGCATGTGTCCATCTGAGCCACCATTATAATCAACGCCCATAATAATGTGCATCTGATGAACTCCATGAGCAGCGGTTCATTGCATTACAATGTGCATTTTCTTCTCGTTTTTACTATTTGCTCGTCACATGGTGCAGTTGCCTCAAGTGTTCGGGGCGTTTATCTAGAGAACCTTTAAACGTGTTCTTCATTCAGATTCAAACACCCAGAAAGGACCTTTTTGAGCTGTCTATGAACATTAACTCCAGGCTTTCCTGAGCGCTTTGCTCATCCAGTTATGTAAAGAGGATCTAAAGGCACATACCTTACGTAAAGGGCTAACACACTTCAGTGGTTCAATGGAGCAGCACTGGGGGATTTAGCTCCTGGGCTTCCCTTCCGTTTGCCATCATATATTGACATGACACACATGTAGCTGAATGAAAAGCCCAGCTGACCGCTGAGGCACAGGACGAACATCTGATAGCATCTGGCTGCAGAACAGTTAATGGTAATCTGTAGAAAGGGACCGGCCTTTTCGTATGTACCATGCAGTAGATCAATGCGTGTTTTATTAGAATAACACAGTGGGAAAAAAGGATGCAATACACACATGCTGAAATAAACAGTAATGTCATTTTCTTATACAGGAACTCAAGAACATGTTTTCAAAATCTGGTCTGGGGTTTCTTAAATGAAGAGTGCAGAAGGAGATTGTCCGGGTCAGACGCTTTTACATCAACAGGAAAATGTCAAGAACATTTAGGTGAGAGGGCGCCGCCTGGGGAGAACATGCAGGAGGCAGAACATGACGAATGAATTATGCTTCAAAAAGCAGAATGTTCTTTTTCACAACTGCATCGCCACCAGCAACAAGCTCTTGAGTCCTAATCTTCCAAGTTGACCTTGTCGTTTGCTTATCCTGAGATAATAGTATTCTTCCAGTCTTGTGTTCGTCGTGTTTTTTATCAACACACCCAGTCGCTCGCTCTGAATTTTCCAGAAATGGTCCCTCTGTATTCTGAGATGTGCTCACTCAGTAATTTTGCTTTGGAATTTCAGTAAATAACCAAAGCACCTGACTCACACATTTGCGTTCTGACAGATTTCCAGACTTCAGTGCATGTCTGAAAGAAGCTTTAGACTGTAATAAAAATATTAATACTACTACTACTACTACTACTAATAATAATAATAATAATAATAATTACCAGAGCTCATTAATGACCATAGTATGTGCATCCTAACCTTTCAGCTATCAGGTCACCACCTAACCAAATTCATTTAAGATCATATAAAGCTTCAAAGTAACAGGACCTGAACCCCGAACATCACCACAACTTAATTTAGTAGTATATGTTATTCAATTGATAATACAAGTTACAGAAGCAAAACAAAGTTCAGTAGCAAAACAAAAAAGTCCTTAAACGAAGGCTGAGGTTCCTACAAATAAAAAAACTGGATAAATTAAGGAAAACAGAAAAAACGGAGAAAACACTTGAAAATTAAAGAAATTAAATTAATCCTGCGCGGTCCACTTCTGCGCAGGAGGTAAATACAATAACAAATTTAATTAAAAAAAATTAGAAATTGAGCAATTTAAAGCCCTCAAAAAGCCAGTTAATTTGCCTGAATAATAATAATGAAGATATTTGTCAAGTATGAGGTAGGTGTCATTAGAAAAAGGCTTCTGTTCGGCTAGTAATGAATGCAGTGCTTTTTGGACGGCTGTGGCTGAGGGAGTAAAACGGTCGTCCTCTAACCAAAAGTTGGCGGCTCGATCCCAGTCTTCCCCATCTGCATGCTGATATGTTCTTGGGCAAGATGCTGAACCCCAGATTCCCCCTCAGAGTGAAGAGTGCTGCTCATAGATTGCACTGCATGAATGTTTCTGGGAATGGGGGAATGTATTACTGTACTGTGAAGAGCTTTGAGTTGTCATCAAGACTAAAAAAGCGCTATATAAATACAAACCATCTATTGTGGGGATCATTCTGCAAAGCAAAACGCTTATGGTGGGAATTTTTTGTTTTAATTTGTTGATAAAGTCCAGTTATAAAACCCTCCCAGGAATAGGGTCAGTTAGGTCAGATATTATCTTTTTTATTGATATCCCCAAAATTGGGTCTGAACAGTTTCTTGAGTTTACTTTTCATATATGAAAAACACAGCAGGAGATTATCCAGGTCAGATGTGATCACAACAGCGACATTTTTTTAAAACATTCAGGTGAGAGGTGGCTCTGGGTTGAGCAGCAGGAGACAGGACATGATGTATATGACTCATTTTTTGTATGAGCCCTTAGACACCGAAGTTGGCTCCTATTGCAAAATGTTCTTGAATCTTGTCTGTCTTTCCGAGTTTACAACTTCGTTCGCGCTTTCCACATGTATGGTTCCTCATTGTTATCCTGGGATATTTATGTTCCTTCCAATTTTACGTCTGTCAAATGTAACAGACATCATCAACGATCTTTTCCAGCTGTATTTACACAAGAACTTACTTGGGGTCTGTGAGGAAAAGTTCCAGAAAATGTCTGGAGCGACAGGCAAATTCATTTGCTTTCTCAAACACAGCCCCTTGGAGAGATTTTGGGAAAATGTCTGGATTCTAGTGCATGTCTGAAAGCAACTAAACACTCATACACCTCACATACATAGCAGCTCTTCAAGTTCGTTAAATTAATCTTTAGTCTCTATTGTTATATGCCTAAAATCCGTGGCTGATGCTTCTTTGTTCGGTTTATTGTCAGGTGGCATCCAATGTCAGGGTGCATTACTACCACTGTATCCCTTATTGCCCTATGTGACGAAAGCAAAATAACTTGTTGAACCAACAAAGTTGTCAAGGTGTGTATTACAACATGGCTTTGAACAAAAAGCCAGACATGTTCGCTAGCAATGCTTGCTAGGTCATTCATTCATGGGGGCGGGGCTTATCTTTGTGTCACTATATAGTGGCTATGATCTTTCATATGTTCGTTTAAAGTTTCCTTTGACCTTTTACATGTCTCTGATGAGGTGTGCTATACAAAGACGTTGATTTTCACTTGACTAAACTAACTGACTAATTCCTGACTAACAGGAATTATTAAGAAGTGCTTGCAAGACTTCTTGCAATCAACAGATAAGTAAAAAGACAGATTTGAGTTAATAGTTTCTGATTCAGCTTCACAATGGCTCCATCTCGTGAATTAGAGCTACCCGAAATAACAGTCAAAACTATTCGCCCGCATATTGACGATGTCATCAACCACCTAACTGCGGAGGACTGGAGGCAGTTAAAATTAGGTGCACCGAACAATGCCACCAGGTTTCAGTTTGCAGAACTTGTCATCAACTTGACATCGACCGTGTCCTCCATACTGTTAGCAACTCTTGGAAATGAAGGCATGTCCGTGACTGTAGAAAAGGTCAAGTCCAGTCTGGGAGACGCCCTCCGTAGTTCATTGGACTGCTCAACCAACTCTGCCACTTTGGATCAATTCATAGAGTTGGTTGCAGAGGAGGTGACAGAGAGGATCAACGCCAGCCTGCATTCGCACTCCACCAGCACACAGTCCAATGGACCACCACGGTGTCACAACACCACACCCGACAAAGTTGAGAAAATGATCAGTTGTCTTTGCAGAGTATTGAAGGACTCTGTTGTGGACATCCAGAGCTTGTTCAAGCCAAGACTACGTAGTCAAAAGACATTGGATCTTTTAAATAAGCTTTGTCAGGGAAGAACAACCTCAACCTCTTCAGACTCTGACTCCACATCGGACAGTCGTTACTCTGACAGTGCATTATCCTCACGATCAACAGTCCGCAGCAGTGACAGTGGGGAAAGTGAGGCTGTCAAGGAAATCTTTATGCATGAGTTCAGAGACGTCATGGAACTCCTTGTGGATGAAATGGATGAATCGGACCTGAGTGTGCTGATATCGGAATCGTCTCTGGAGTTTAAATCTGCTGCAGATGAAATCTATCAGAAAATGAGTAAAGAGGAGAGCGTCAAATCATCTGATTCGCGTAGAGACTCCAAATTCTCAATGAGCCCCAAAGGGTTTTGGAAAGGAGTGGGGCAGAAGATCAGGAAGCTTTTTGCAAAGGTTTTTGCCACAGCATCGATGCTCAAGATGGGGACAGAAGTCCGGAAGAAGTTCTGTAAGGGGACCAAAGCCCAGAGCAGGGAGTCAGTCAAGTCTCTGATGGACAGTGTGGGGTCTCTGCTTCTGACAGAGACCAAGGACAGAGTTTCACCTGAAAACGCCCCTGTCCTTTCCAATGTCCTCTATAGGAACATCACATATGACACTTCAGAGGCGAGTCCAGTTGATGTGACGAAAGTTTCTGTTCCTAAGTCCCACAGAAAGATGTACGCGGACATAAAGGAGAGAGTCACCAATTCCCTGCCACTAATGAACTGGTGGCTCTCAAAAGAGGCCGGTGACTACACCAAGAGGGTGACCTCCGCTTTAATGGAGATTGAATCAATCGGAGTGTCTCGGGTCTCAAAGATCGACACCGCGAAGGAACGAGAAGAGTCCCGCAAAAAGATTTATCTCAGTCTCCTCATCGACCAGCTGGTCACTCGAGTGTACTCAAAGGCCAAAGTGATCTTTCTCCCTGGCGAACCAAAAGCCATCTCTCAAAACCTGTTTGAAAAAACATGGGCCGAAGTCCAGGATATTGACTTTGACATGTCCCCAAAAATCATCGATAAACTCCACAAGGTCATTTTCAAGGACCTGTGTACGATGTGGGGCTGTCCAGAGATGCTGCTTCTTGCCTTTCGTGAGAAGGAACCAGAGGTCGAGGAAAGAATCGGCAACTGTGTAAAAAGCCTCCTGTCCAAAAAACCCGTCAAGATCTCCAGATTCTGCTCCTGGTTCAGCAGATTCTTTACATGGTAGGGGTGGGGTAGATGATGCCCTTTTCTACCATGTTGACTTACTCTCCAAAATGGCGTCGTAGCCGATCTGACTGGAGGATATTCTCCACAACCAGTGAACCCTCCACGCCGGCGTTCTTAGCTATGGTCATGGCGGGGATACGCAGCGCCCGCCTGATGATGTCAACACCTGATTTGAAGGAAAGGAAGCAGATTAATGGAATTGTTTTTCAAAAAAATAAAATCAATGTTATCTTTTCAGGCTTGTTTGACTCTAGTTAAATGTCTCGTAACTATTTGGAAAGTCTTCGTACTTTATAAACATAATAAAATGAGAATTTTAAAACGTACAACTTCTACATGTGGATTTTCGGTTATGTCTGCTGTTGTTTGACACCAGTTAAGCTGCTCCTCCTGATTTCATGGATAAAGTAAAAATGTTGAATATGGCCAGAATGGCCACTAAATGCAAAATAGCAGGCTTCCTGTTGCGTTTTTTCCAATTGCACCTGAGACTTTTTTGTTTGTCTGGTCATGATACACCTGTGTATTTATTTTTGTGAAGATCGGTCAATGTGATGACATTCCGGGGTTCGGGGGGCAGTATTGAGCCATTTTGCGACGCCCATGAAAATTCCTCCAGAATGTGTACATTTTTCACCACTTTCTAATTTTCAGCGAATTTTGGTAAGAATTTGAGCATGTTAAAACCTTCAAAAAGCCAATTCATTTGCCTGAATAATAATAATGAAGATATTTGTCAAGTATGAGGTAGGTGTCATTAGAATAAGGTTCTCATAGGCAAGTAATGAATGCAATGCTTTTTGGACGGCTGTGGCTGAGGGAGTAAAACGGTCTTCCATTAAGCAAAAGTTGGTGGCTCGATCCCAGTCTTCCCCATCTGCATGCTGATATGTTCTTTGGCAAAATGCTGAACCCCAGATTGCCCCTCAGAGTGAAGAGTGCTGCTCATAGATTGCAGTGCATGAATGTTTCTGGGAATGGGGGAATGCATAACTGTACTGTGAAGAGCTTTGAGTTGTCATCAAGACTAAAAAAGCGCTATACAAATACAAACCATTTATTGTGGGGATCATTCAGCAAAGCAAAACGCTTATGGTGGGAATTTTTTGTTTTCATTTGTTGATATAGTCCAGTTATAAAACCCTCCCAGGAATAGGGTCAGTTAGGTCAGACATTATCTTTTTTAATGATATCCCCAAAATTCGGTCTGGACAGTTTCTTGAGTTTACTTTTCATATATGAAAAACACAGCAGGAGATTATCCGGGTCAGATGTGATCACAACAGCAACATGAATCATACATTTTTTGAAAACATTCAGGTGAGAGGTGACTCTGGGTTGAGCAGCAGGAGACAGGACTTGATGTATATGACTCGTTTTTTTTATGAGCCCATAGACACCGAAGTTGGCTCCTATTGCAAAATGTTCTTGAATCTTGTCTGTCTTTCCAAGTTTACAACTTCGTTCGCGCTTTCCACATGTATGGTTCCTCATTGTTATCCTGGGATATTTATGTTCCTTCCAATTTTACGTCTGTCAAATGTAACAGACATCATCAACGATCTTTTCCAGCTGTATTTTCACAAGGACTTACTTGGGGTCTGTGAGGAAAAGTTCCAGAAAATGTCTGGAGCGACAGACAAATTCATTTTCTTTCTCAAACACAGCCCCTTGGAGAGATTTCAGGAAAGTGTCTGGATTCTAGTGCATGTCTGAAAGCAGCTAAACACTCATACACCTCACATACATAGCAGCTCTTCAAGTTCGTTAAATTAATCTTTAGTCTCTATTGTTATATGCCTAAAATCCGTGGCTGATGCTTCTTTGTTCGGTTTATTGTCAGGTGGCATCCAATGTCAGGGTGCATTACTACCAATGTATCCCTTATTGCCCTATGTGACGAAAGCAAAATAACTAGTTGAACCAACAAAGTTGTCAAGGTGTATATTACAACAAGGCTTTGAACAAAAAGCCAGTCATGTTTGCTAGCAATGCTTGCTAGGTCATTCATTCATGGGGGCGGGGCTTATCTTTGTGTCACTATATAGTGGCTATGATCTTTCATATGTTCGTTTAAAGTTTCCTTTGACCTTTTACATGTCTCTGATGAGGTGTGCTATACAAAGACATTGATTTTCACTTGACTAAACTAACTGACTAATTCCTGACTAACAGGAATTATTAAGAAGTGCTTGCAAGACTTCTTGCAATCAACAGATAAGTAAAAAGACAGATTTGAGTTAAGAGTTTCTGATTCAGCTTCACAATGGCTCCATCTCGTGAATTAGAGCTACCCGAAATAACAGTCAAAACTATTCGCCCGCATATTGACGATGTCATCAACCACCTAACTGCGGAGGACTGGAGGCAGTTAAAATTAGGTGCACCGAACAATGCCACCAGGTTTCAGTTTGCAGAACTTGTCATCAACTTGACATCGACCGTGTCCTCCATACTGTTAGCAACTTTTGGAAATGAAGGCATGTCCGTGACTGTAGAAAAGGTCAAGTCCAGTCTGGGAGACGCCCTCCGTATTTCACTGGACTGCTCAACCAACTCTGCCACTTTGGATCAATTCACAGAGTTGGTTGCAGAGGAGGTGACAGAGAGGATCAACGCCAGCCTGCATTCGCACTCCACCAGCACACAGTCCAATGGACCACCACGGTGTCACAACACCACACCCGACAAAGTTGAGAAAATGATCAGTTGTCTTTGCAGAGTATTGAAGGACTCTGTTGTGGACATCGAGAGCTTGTTCAAGCCAAGACTACGTAGTCAAAAGACATTGGATCTTTTAAATAAGCTTTGTCAGGGAAGAACAACCTCAACCTCTTCAGACTCTGACTCCACATCGGACTGTCGTTACTCTGACAGTGCATTATCCTCACGATCAACAGTCCGCAGCAGTGACAGTGGGGAAAGTGAGGCTGTCGAGGAAATCTTTATGCATGAGTTCAGAGACATCATGGAACTCCTTGTGGATGAAATGGATGAATCGGACCTGAGTGTGCTGATATCGGAATCGTCTCTGGAGTTTAAATCTGCTGCAGATGAAATCTATCAGAAAATGAGTAAAGAGGAGAGCGTCAAATCATCTTTTTCGTGTAGAGACTCCAAATTCTCAATGAGCCCCAAAGGGTTTTGGAAAGGAGTGGGGCAGAAGATCAGGAAGCTTTTTGCAAAGGTTTTTGCCACAGCATCAATGCTCAAGATGGGGACAGAAGTCCGGAAGAAGTTCTGTAAGGGGACCAAAGCCCAGAGCAGTGAGTCAGTCAAGTCTCTGATGGACAGTGTGGGGTCTCTGCTTCTGACAGAGACCAAGAACAGAGTTTCACCTGAAAACGCCCCTGTCCTTTCCAATGTCCTCTATAGGAACATCACATATGACACTTCAGAGGCGAGTCCAGTTGATGTGACGAAAGTGTCTGTTCCTAAGTCCCACAGAAAGATGTACGCGGACATAAAGGAGAGAGTGACCAATTCCCTGCCACTAATGAACTGGTGGTTCTCAAAAGAGGCCGGTGACTACACCAAGAGGGTGACCTCCGCTTTAATGGAGATTGAATCCATCGGAGTGTCTCGGGTCTCAAAGATCGACACCGCGAAGGAACGAGAAGAGTACCGCAAAAAGATTTATCTCAGTCTCCTCATCGACCAGCTAGTCACTCGAGTGTACTCAAAGGCCAAAGTGATCTTTCTCCCTGGTGAACCAAAAGCCATCTCTCAAAACCTGTTTGAAAAAACATGGGCCGAAGTCCAGGATATTGACTTTGACATGTCCCCAAAAATCATCGATAAACTCCACAAGGTAATTTTCAAGGACCTGTGTACGATGTGGGGCTGTCCAGAGATGCTGCTTCTTGCCTTTCGTGAGAAGGAACCAGAGGTCGAGGAAAGAATCGGCAACTGTGTAAAAAGCCTCCTGTCCAAAAAACCCGTCAAGATCTCCAGATTCTGCTCCTGGTTCAGCAGATTCTTTACATGGTAGGGGTGGGGTAGATGATGCCCTTTTCTACCATGTTGACTTACTCTCCAAAATGGCGTCGTAGCCGATCTGACTGGAGGATATTCTCCACAACCAGTGAACCCTCCACGCCGGCGTTCTTAGCTATGGTCATGGCGGGGATACGCAGCGCCCGCCTGATGATGTCAACACCTGATTTGAAGGAAAGGAAGCAGATTAATGGAATTGTTTTTCAAAAAAATAAAATCAATGTTATCTTTTCAGGCTTGTTTGACTCTAGTTAAATGTCTCGTAACTATTTGGAAAGTCTTCGTACTTTATAAACATAATAAACTGAGAATTTTAAAACGTACAACATCTACATGTGGATTTTTGTAACTTCTGCTGTTGTTTGACACCAGTTAAGCTGCTCCTCATGATTTCATGTATAAAGTAAAAATGTGGAATATGGCCAAAATGGCCACTAAATGCAAAATAGCAGGCTTTTTTGTTTTTCTGGTCATGATACACCTGTCTGTGTATCGATTTTTGTGAAGATCGGTCAATGTGAACACATTCCGGGGGTCTATGGGGGCACCATTGAGCCATTTTGCGGCGCCCATTGAAAATTCCTCCAGAATAAGTAAATTTCATCACTTTCTAACTTCCTGCAAATTTTGGTAAGAATTTGAGCATGTTAAAGCTCTCAAAAAGCCAATTCATTAGCCTGAATAATAATAATAATCCTTATAATTTCAATAGGGCCTCACTGTCTGTCAGTGCCTGTCAGTGCTCGGGCCCTAATAATTATTAGATAAGATATTATTAGCAGGACACATTCACTTGCTGTGATAAAACACTTTCTTTAAATAAAAATACAATGTTTGAAACTGGATTATAGTCATATTTTAAATGTACTAATACATTTATGGCCTTTTCTGACCGAATACATATGCAATGCACAGGTAAATGTGATAAATACTGTGACTTTCACTTACTATTAGCACTTTTGTCTCTATGTTTGTGCAACTCATACTTTTATATTGTTATCTATTCTTATTGCCTTGAGTTGTTGCAGGAAAACCTCGGCCTCAGGCTAGATCCTCTGTACACAAGATGAGATGAGTGACACATGTTGAGCTGTGGATCTGCCCAAGTGCAGAGGAAGAAAGGATTAACATTAACTCCCCGAGGCCATTCATTGTATACAGGCCTCAAGAGTGTTGAGCATGCACTTTCTTTGCCGACCACTAGAGAGCGTACCAACCCCATACCACTAGGAATCATAGTAAACCCTGAAACCTGCTGCTCTGGCACTGACGATGTCTCAGGAACCGTCAAATGAATACTAGCTGAAATAATGAACGATAAAAAAGTGACAAACACAACTATGCTTTATAATAAATAAGAAAGCCATTGTGAATGTCTCATACTGTGTGTAATTAAACACTTTTAGTATATAATATGTCAGAAATAACCGCACTGGAGAGATTGATGTGTCTTGTATTTCACATTCTACCCACATTTGTTCAGTGTTATTTAATTGCTGTGCTGGTGTTCAATGTACTAAGTCTAGTACATTGAACACATCTGACCGGCAGCCTATGGCGTTTATAATGCATGCAGTGGAAAGAATGGCCCATTGATGCAACAGGGCAAGCTGCTGCCCTGTCACATGTTCAAATATTTCTTTGCTAACATCATGCAAATATGTCCTTAATATAGGGCTGTTCACCACCACAGACTAATCGCTCCATTTCTTGTTTTAAATCACTTTATGTGACCCAGACATACCAATGAGAGAGGATTTAACAAAGTTAGGAGCTTATCCAGATGGTTCTAGTTACAGGTTTCTAGTATTTGATACCAGACAGTGGCTGCAAAAAGTGTCCTCTACTATGAAAACACAATCAAATCCAAAAGATGCTGATATTTTACAAGGAGAGAAATGCCCTATACTTCACAAAATATTTGATTCCCATTTCTGGATCTATGCCAAATGATAGGGTTATGTACTGGCTCATGTTCCATCCTTTATCTAAGTGTTGTATAAACCCATTCATTTTAATTTCTGTGTTATTCAACCAACCAAACAATAGACTGACCAGCCAAACAACCAACCAACCCACCAGACAGACAGACTGACTGACACACGGGTGAAAATGTAACATACTTAACTTTGGTAATAAAGTGATAGAATACTTTGTATTTATTTCCTCTAGTAAATGCAAACAGTTGAACAGAAGAATAAACCTACAAACCATGAGCCAATGGAAGTCAGCTCCACCTGCACATTACACCACAGACACTGTGGGTGAGGAGGTGGGAGGTTTCACTGGGTTTGTCATTTCTGGTTTTAGATGTAATGAGCAAGTTTTACCACCAGCCTCCTTGGGGAGTGCCCAGCTCCACTTTGTACTTTTTAAAAACAGTTTTTACCGTAACTCACCTGAACTGTCTCAAGATTATCAAGTCTGCACCTGCAACTGCTGCCGTGTCGCCTCCAGTCAAAGGCGCGAACCCTCCCACACGCGCACACACGCGCGCGCACCCACTCTCACGCTCTCTTTCTTCATCACACACACACACACACACTCTCTCTCGCTTTCTCTCTTCATCACACACACACACACACACACAGACACACACTCTCCCTCTCTGTCTCTCTCCTTCACACACACACACACACACACACTGTCTCTCTCTCTCTCTCTCACACACACTCTCTGTATCACGCACACACACACAAACTCTCTCTCTCTCTCTCTCTCTCTCTCTCTCTCTCTCTCTCTCTCTCTCTCTCTCTCTCTTCCAAACACACAGACACACACACACACACGCACCCTCGCGGGGCTGGCTTATATGCGGAAGCCTCAGTTCCGTTCTCTCCACTCCTCTTGGAAACTGACAAGCAACGGACCCAAGTCTCGCTCCTCACCCAGAGCCCGAGCACCGGACCCCGGCTTCACGAGAGAGGTGAGTCCCGACACCTGGACACCGACCGAAACTCACCGTCTCTGGTCGGTTTACTGCTTCACGTTTACGACCCTGTCACAGACTTTCTACTTCGAAATCATCATAAAAACTTCCTTGTGTACCTTTCCTCTAATAAACTCTTTATTATAGCACCACCACCAAACAATCTTTAACTTGACTCTTAACCAGTAACACAACCAGGCTGAGAGTGGGGTTAGATAAAGTCAGACATGTGGTTTAATGTCACACCCAATGGAACACAGAGTAAAGACAAGTCTATGCTCAGTTTCCGTGAGAAGAAATGAGCAGTGCAGGGAGGGACAGGTTCTGCAAACAGGAAAATGAATGACGACAACCTGGGTAATTATTGATTTGCCCCATGACCTCAACTGTTATTATTATGAGAATAAGTTATCGTTGTATACCATTCATATTATTAAAGGTAAGACATGTGAAAGTAGGAATGTCATCATATTCTACTAAAGGTATAGTCTTTTCCTTTTTGACAAGGAAACTTGCTTTAAAGCAAACATGGCACCAGCATGTTGACAGACTTGTCCCATAAAGTCAGGCTGGAACAAGTCCACCTGATTTTAAGTTGGCATATCTGTCGTCATCCTATTTTGATAGACAGTTAGAGGTAGAGTACATTGGTGCAGTTAATGACCTCACACTGTGAGAGTCAACCTCCCTCAGTGAGTCAACATGTCCTGTCGATGATGATGATGATGTCACCAGCCACATTGTGTCCTGAAGCATTGAGACATGAGCATGACGAACATGGAGTCATGATAAACCCCATTGACCCGTGTGTGATTACCAACTATGAAAGCTTTTTCTCAATGATTATTATTATTATACAGTAACTGTGTAAACTTATAACCCCAACGTCACATTAAATCCTGCTTACTTCCACCTGGCAGGTCACATTCACTGTAAACCAGTTGCATTTAAATTCAGCATCAGACTATTTAGATATTGCACGTCCTAAGCGAGTTAAAATAACATCTACTACAGGAACGTGTGCATGTCTGAGCCAGTAGATAACTTGGTCAGCAGTTCTCCTGTGTCCTGTGCTGAAAGGATTGTGTTTTAATCTGGCTTCTGTTGTGAAAGTGTTGAAACATTTGACAGAATAAAGCGCCGTTATGACAGGAACTGGAAAGATAAGGCCCCCGAGTGACAAATGACCAGAATTAAGCTCTAAATAGCTGAAAGAGGTTAATCAGGGTGCTGCTGATAAAATGTTTCGTGCACAGCCCGACTGCTTGCTTTTGTTTGGGAACACTGAGAAGGTGTGTCAGCTCATGTCCATGCATGATATCATAAGGGACTGGAAAACAGGCAGTGACACGAGATGAGAAGAGCCGTATGTTTGTTTTCTCCATATTAGGAAGAGAAATGCGGGTTGATATGCGGGTCCAGCATTACTTTGAGTCGACGTGAGCCAAAATTCCATCTATTTGCCTTCTACCAAAACATGTCACGCACCTTTTTTACTGAGACGTCGGCTGAAATCCAATACGGAAGGAATCTGACGCACTTGTGACACAGCAATTCAACGCTGTGCATTCCTCGAGGTGTTTGGTGGTTTAACAATGGCGGCGTGTCCTCTAGCTGGGACTTTTGGATCAAAGGGTGTTGCATAAAATCTACAGTGTTGATGTCCAGTGTGTTTTGTGTCACTTGAGAAAATTGCCATTGTTGCCTGGAACAGTGTGAAAGTTGTGGCTGTGGCATCAGCAGCTTCCGTGACGTTAGAGTTCAGATGCCTTGTGCTGTAGTAAATCTCAAAAAGCTTGATTATTAATAAATATAAGTATTTATTCATGTGTTCTTGAGACTTCTATAGCAGTTTTTTATAGAGTGATGTTACTCAGACAATGCCAGTGCATGCATGGGTTGAATTTCATGGTGACAATGTGTGGAACAACATAGTGTCTCCCACCTCTCGACCAACGTCAGCTGGGATTGGCCCATCCATGACCCTCACAGGATAAGTGGTATCATTAGATGGGCAATGGATGGAAAATCTTCTTGTTTAGGCCTTTTCATTTCCCCAGCTCATCTCCAAGACACACTCAATTGCTTACTATCTCATTATAGATCTGCATATTCTGCGTGTCTGTTTGAGAATATCCACTAGATTGTGGAAGTGCATAGCAAGAATACTAGAGCTCTTCATGCCCCGCTGCGTTCCAGGTGTTTGGCTCCTCCCTGTCACTTTCACATTGCGATTTTTACTTCTTCCCCTCCACCCCCCCGCACACTTTTATGTCCGCTCGGCTTTAAAGAGGCCTGTTCCCCTCCAGGCGTGCCGGCGATGAGACAGCGTGCAGGCATGAGCCTACGATTTGATTTGTGTCTCGTACGACTAACCAGGGGACGGGTTGCAGCAGGTGGTGCTGCGGCCCTGAGGGGCTTCGTGACGGAAGCATGACTTGCAATGTCGAAATGACATGCCTCTGGGATTACAAGGTGTTATTACACATGAAATACTCACTGGGAAAGTATGTTTAGTCTGCACTGCCCAGCACACATGAATATATGTCTTTTGATGGTTATTTTCAAGGCAGGGGTTGAAATGTGTTGTTTCTTAGTTTTAAGAAGTTACATACACATCCATCACTATCCTTTAAGGGTTGCGGGGGGGCTGGATCAAATCCCAGCTGACATTGGGTGAGAGGCGGGGTTCACCCTGGGCAGGGTGCCAGTTACAATTAGAATATGTATTTCGCAAAGTTCTCCAAAGCCAAGGACTTTTAAATTAAACATTACCTTTAAACCTATGATTTCAATACAAAGGGATAGAAGTTATTTATCTATTCACCTCCCGTTTCCTTCACCACCTTTTCCAACATGAAGTCTTGGCCTCCCTCTGGGTCTCGGTTGCTTTTACGAGTAAATTCTGATAACTATTATCAATGCTTCCATCTGTTCAAAGTCAGACTCATGCAGCTTTACCTCTGTACTTCCCCCTCTTCCTTGTAATTGCAGTGTACGGTACATGACGTGTAATGCTCATGGGCGAGTCTTTTGATGTCTTGTTTTCATGTCAACATCCCCCTCTTTGCATCGGGCAGCTCAGAGGGGACATCGTGGATTTCCACGTGATCCAGGGGTTTTGCTGAAACTGTGCACAGCAGCAGCAGGAGACACCACTGTCTCTCTTCCTCTCTTTCTTATTGGACAGTAAAGTGTATTCAGCAAATATGGGATAACCAATATCCCCAGTCATCAACCTAATGAATTAGATAATGCTCTAAATCTCCACATGTGACTGCACTTACCTCGGGTCTCGCTTCCAATAAATAGCTTGCAGCTTCAGTTTTTCAGGGGAAAAAGGAATGCATGACAGGCAGGGCTTCAACCAGTGAAAATCAACTGTGCATGAACTATTTTATGGCCTCAAATCCTCTTTTCAGTGTCTCATTTTCTGGAACCGTCTATTTAATTTGCATGCACGTTACTGTAATCAGGATATGATCCAGCCATGAGGTTATGTACGTAATGTAGGCTGCGATTGCCATTTGTGGCAACAATGAAACTCTGAGCCGGCAGAAGTGAAGCTGAGCTCCAGCAAGTCTCCAGACACCCAGGGTGTTGCCTTCCTCATTCATTTGTCAGTGTTCAGACCGAGCATCATGACAGTTGTCTTAGGAAAGATCAGTGCTCAATCTGTCACATAGAATTTAACAAGCAAGATCTTACTGCATGCTGGTAATTTAATATCAAGATTTCAATGTTTATCTATATCTAAACCCCAGGAATGAGTGTGATTGATTATTCTGACACAGAACATGCGAAGATGACAACCATACATTTTTTGGAATAAAGAAGATAAGATACCTTCCAATGCCTAATCGAAGTAAAGTTACCTCACCACTCGTATTTTTTGTTAAACACCTATATGTTCAAACGGGAGTGTGATTATAGTTTAAATTTAAAAATATGTGTAAATCTGTGCTGCTAATTATTAGCAATAGTCATGCATTCAGTATCTCCATATTCTTATATTCATACTATAGAAATATTGATGATCTCAGATTGGTTTTGTTCTGTTCGGGTGTAATTCAGGAGCCGGTTCAGTGAGAGGGACTGAGATGATAGAATGTCTGATCTGAGTCTCTTCGCAGCTAAACAAACGATTATCTGTGTTTATGTGTCACATATTTCCAACTGTTCCCTCGTTCTTGTTGGCAAACATCTCTTCCAATGCGCTGGAAGAAGAAGAAGAAGAACGCCATTTCGCACTCTAAAGGGTTTTTTGACAGTCCTATATGAAAAAGAGTTGAACCCTGCTTCATGGTAAAGATTTGAAGCTCTTTCATGGTGGTTCTTAGACTTCCAGCTCCTCATTAAACCCTCCAGTTCTCACTCCTTTCCAGGTCTGTCCTGCTCTCGGGAGGATTCACTGTAAACGATATATTACAGCCCCGCTCCTTTACCCAGACAAGCTCCAAAGCTGCTGAGCTGGCATCTTAAATAGAGAACTCATATTAGAAAGCTGCACTTGAATTGAAACTGCTTCTGTACGATAAAAGCCAAGCAATGTCTTAAGACGTTGAGTGTACATCATATCTGCAAAACATATGTGATGACATATTGTGTCGGACAGGAAAGAGGAAACATTCTTTAGTGTGTCAGACGTAAGATATTATTATCGCTAGGAAAAGGATGGAAAAACCAGCAGCAGCATACACAACCTTTAATTCCTATTCATCAGTGGAATGCTGCTGTTTTGGTTTTAGCAGAATGAGCAGATTACAGTGTTCTACATTGATAATAGTAATCTTTACCAAATGTCAGTGTGGGCTGCACAGCGCACGTATACAACCTAATGCAAGAATACACATTTTCTTTATTCCTGTTATTATCTTCTGTTTTTATTCTCTGTCGTATCTGAATATATGTTCCATCTCTGTGGAGAATATACTTCTTGTTAAATCATATCTCTTAATATAGATTCGTGTACAGTGAGTATAAAAGTGTGTTGTTCTGTCTCCAGGTGAATCATGAGCAGCAGCTACAGCGTCTCCCTGGCTGGCCCCGCCCCCTGGGGCTTCAGACTGCAAGGAGGGAAGGACTTCTGTCTGCCCCTCACCATATCACGGGTCAGTGACACACAAACACACACGCACACACACATAAACACCACTTGCGTAGCCTTTACTTCACGACACCTCTGAGGAATGCTACTCACGCTCACTATGCCATTTGCCTATTCAGTGATAAAGTTCATGTCCCATTCATCTCCTGCGTGACACTTATTGCTGGATTTAGACTTTAGACACCCCCTCCAACAGTTCGTGGCCCCTGTTATTCCCCCCCCCCGGTCTTGACCTATCCCCCGTCAAGACTGTGACTATTGTCATAATAATGTTACATAACTGAGCCGTGACCCAACATCCGTCAATTTAAGGAGAAAAAAAGAAAAAGAACCCGGCCTCCCTTGAATTTCCTCCGACGGCCTTTCCGGATATATTTGGAGGATTAAGCCGGTGGCTGTTAACGCCTGCTGTCATTCGGAGGCGGGATAGTGCGAAGTGCCCTGGCCTTGCTCCCTGGCATTAGTTCTGATGTGAAACCCAGGGGAGACAATGTGCGCTGGGTTCGGCAGTGGAGGCATCAGGACCTGTCCTTAAACAGCCCATTAGAATGAAACTCTAGAAAGCCACAGAGGTTCTGGAATAACTATCCGTGTGCCACATAAATTCCGAGTGGGCTGACGAGGTTCTGTCGAGGCCTGAGCCCGGGGTGAGGTTCTGCTGGAAGAGCCGTGCGCTGTTTGACAATCAGGCCTGTTTATCTGACAGGTCCGTCCTCTGCATGAACACAGTTATAATTACAGCGTTTATCTTCATATTGTTGCCCTCATCTAAAGAAGCGCAGCGGAGTTTAATGTTGGTCTTGGGTGGATTCGAACCCGGGGCTGTCTGAAGTGTCTCAATTATACTAACATGCCTCTTGTCAAACAGGATTAGAAGTAGTCAGCTTGTCTTCTACCAGCGTGGCCAGTGCTGTGAAAACAACTGTCTGCTGCAGACTGAGGCGTGTTATTCACCTCTAACTGCTTCCTGTTATGTAATTGCGATCTCAGTGTCGGGTCCAAGGTCAGTTGCAGTGTTTATTTGCTGGCGGGATCGGTTACAACATTTTGAAAGTTATGTGCCGCGAAGTGAAGTGACTTTGTGTCAGGACATAATTACTCCAAAGGGTACGCAAAGGCCGGCATAGCTGCTCGGACTATTTTTATGCCTTGCCACTGTGATAATAATGGTACCTGGCACGTGTCGTAAACGTGCACGTAGCTGTCGGCACACATCCTGTCATCATATCTCAAAAACAATACGTGACCCCCGAGCTCCACACTCGTCACCTGATTAGATATTGGAGTACATTCAAGTGTTAAAATGTATAAATATAGAAAAAAATCGAAATCTTTCCAGAGGTGAAGTTGAAAATGAATATATTGACAATTTACATCAGTTTAATGCAGTTTCAGTTCAATTCTTAAGGGTCAAGAGGACATATGTTCTACTTTCACATAGATTTTTGATATTATATCAAAAATGGTATCGGTATTATTATATCTGGTATTCGCCGTGTCATGTTTTCATAGTATAAAGATTATTTAAAAGAGAGACAGGTGACCCGATAGGGAACTTTGCATCAATTCAAATCTGGAGTGCATGTGAAGTGGTCGGTCTGACGAGTCATTTCTTGTGGGTCATGGTTGCGGTTTAGCTCTGGACCATAAAAGTGTTGAATACAGCCTGTGTCCACCAGCCGCCCTGTGCTGAGTCATCAGCGGTCAGGAGCTGCAGAGCCACTCGCCCTTTATTCGATTTTCAGAGTGAACGGCTTAGATTTCCTTATTGTGCCAGGGATCATTTATCCGTTTGTCTATTAATACAAGAATCCTATTGTCACATCAGGCCAACACGATGCAGGCTGCAGTAGTATAGCTAAATGGTTATACATACATTTATTTACATGTCAGTTTTATCCATCTAGCGTATCTGTATCAACCAGCTGTATTTACCGAGGGAAGAGTTACTCAGCCGAGTATGTATGGAAACATCTGCCAACAGTTTAACCATTACTTCAGCTCAGCCATTAGATGAATTAGTAGAAAATGGAGCCGACCACAGGCCTATTTTCAAGTTCATTAGACACCGACAATGTTAAATAGACTTTTCTGAAAAGAATAACCATCTGTTGGTATCACATTAGATCTCGTATTGTTTTGCTTAGATGGATACGATAACTGGAATAATGATGTAATGACTCGACATATGGGTCCCATATGTAACTGATCCTCGGATTATGTACATAATTTAAGGCCGGTTCCTCAGGACGAGACGACCGCAGCCTGTTTTCCTTGTTCCTTTTAAGGAGTATCTGGCCGCTGTAAAAGCACTAAATAAAAATGTGAGTTGGAGGAGAGTTTATATGCTGTGCCATAAATATTCGTTGTGTAATATTCAGTTGGGTGTCATAGCAATACTAACTTAAAATGCGCAAAATGCACAAAAGAGATCATAACAAAAGTAACTATATTTGGGGGAGAATGACGTACGCACATCGATACCTGTGACCTGCTACCATTGGACAATACTAACTGTCAATCACGCGGTATCCATGACCCAAATACATACCTTACTTTAACATCAATTTTACTCTAAATGGGACGATAGTTTATAAAATGAACATCATGCTGTATTGAAGAAGACCTGAAACTAATGATTGAGACCTTGAACTCCTTAGGTAAATGTTTAAATTTATACATTTCTATTTGACTTCTATAAAAATACTTTTATAGCAACAAGTAGAGTCCCCCCCTGCTGGTCATTCGAGAGAATGCAGGCTTCAGGCACTTAGGCACGAGTCCATTATGAACATATGGTGAAATTCCCTCGGTGAATATTTTAGTGCAGTGACGTTGAATTGGAGAGCGTTACTATGAGCTCTGAAATGGTTTCGTGTTCGAAGGGTTATTATCAACCCTTTCATCAAAAAACTAGCATGTTGTACGAATGTATATACAAGTTGTGTTTTGTTATGTTAATTCTGTGTTGTTGACTCAACTTTTGAACAAAGCAACTAACCGTCACAAGCAAGACCACCCAGTGTTGTATAGACGTGTACAACACGGAAGGACTTAGTTCTGTACATTTTGTGCGTGGACGCCTGTTCCTCAAGACTCTTTCCATCCTTGTTGTCTGTGGTTATCCCAGCTCCTTTATTCAGGAATTTCTTGACAGGCCTCCACATGGAAAGACTTCCACTGGCCAATTCTATTGATTTGAGTGGACGCGCTGTTATGGCACTACTTATGATTACTTATATGGTTATACAATCTGTAGAAAAGCTTCACCCCATTATGCATGCCTGTGCTGATCATTGTCTGGTTCCCGTGGGTCGGGACGAGGGCAGCGCAGTGGAATTGTTCCCTTCTTTTTCCATCGACCCCTCACTTCCCCTACTTGCCCTCCGTATCCTTTTGTTTGCTGTTTTAGGGGCATGCGATACTTGGAGGGAACATTTGCAGAAGCTAATTTTAGCTCTTTGTTTGCATTAGATCTCTGTCCCTCCAGATGTGTCCTTCAAATGCAACTATGTTTATGTTTTCATATGATGAAGCTACTTCAAGATAACCAATTTAAATCGGTCACAAACATAACCATCAGTCATATTTAATGACCCATTGATATAGAATTGGAACTTTCATTCTTAAAATGTGCCCTTTTTAGGTTTTAATATTTAAAGGATCACATTGAACGTTAACGTACCAAAATATCAGATCCAGAAGAAATCTATTCAGGTGGAGAAAGACTGGCTGTAATCTGTGAGCGTGTGGTCTGGACCGCGGAGCTGCCAAATTGATTGTTTCTGTCTCTTCTATTAAATCTCCCGAACATTTTAACATGGAAAGCGACATTTAATAGAGACCGTTTTGAATCTTTGGGGTTTATCATCTTCACGGACAATAATCTAATAAACTGTGATTTTACGCAGGCTCCTAAAGACGTGTTCAGGTTACACGTGTGTTTTAGTAGAAAAATGTCATCTGCAGTATGTGTTTGATCCCCGGCTGAGATCTCTGGTGTCTGTCTCGAGCTGCGTCGAGGCATCTGCTTTCAATCTCCCCAATGCAATATGGCAGAGTTATAAAGAATAACTTGATTTTGATTTAGATCGCTCGCTCTATTATTTTTTGATGGAATCCTCTTTGTCTCCGCTCGAAACGGTTTGCTGCTTAGAAGAGAATGAGCCCATGTGGTATAAACTCAAAGACGTGCAAAAAAAGCCCTTCAGACTTTGTGGTTTGTAGCTTGAACACAACCCACAATTACTGCAGTGGGACAGTGATAACAGTGATAGTGACTCGCTCTTGATAACAGACGTCCCCTGATATAAAGCCCTGTCAAGCGCTTTGCACGGCTCTCAAGTTGCAAGGCAATTTATACGTTTACCACAGTCGCTGAAAGTGAAACTCATTTCCCATTCCAAGTATCCATTAGTGTTCAAGTGCCTTCTTGAGTTATGTTGTTGTACCTTTGAATGAACCCATGTTTTTTTAACGTCTTAGCTATTGGAAAGCGTAGAAACCGTATATTCTTAAGATTTAACCTGTGATTAAGTACGTTAAGGATGTTGCCATCCAGAAAGTAGGTGAAACTTAACAATTATATTGGGCATTTTGGTTGGCAGAGAGCCAAAAGAGTTGTAATGAGTTGGAATTGAGTTACAAACTCAATCTGGTGCATGAATTAGGCTCCATCATGTCCAAATACCCGTTTAAAGCAATTCTACGTTAATTTTATTGGGCAACAGCAGCCCTCTGCAGTGACAAACGGTCTCTTATTCTGTTTGGCTCAGTGTCTAAGCGTGAAAAACAAAGTCCATCAATGCGTTGAGCTCCCACATGCGTAGTCCCACTTGCTGAACTGTCACATAACTGTACACTGGATATTACCAATGTGCTAGACTTATTAACCAGAAGTGCCGCTGCCGCAATAAATACACCAAACTCTGTATAGAATTCTTATATTGTTTTTTAATGGCTTTGAAGTCTTTGTAAGTGATCTAAAGTTTGGTTTGATTCTGGCAGCTCCACACTTCTCTCAGGAGATCGTGCACGAACATATGTTCAGTGTGAGAACTGGAAATGAACCATTCTCTCTCTCTCTCTCTTCCAAATCAAACTGAAGTTGTAGTTGCTATTTTAAGGGTAAAAAACGTTGCTCTGCCCCGATCTGCTTGAGCAGCGCTTGTCGGCCGGGCTTGTTTCTGACCTGACTGAAGCACATTCACTATTCATCGAGGGCCTGGTGCCGCTTTGTGCTGTTTTGTTGGCGTTGTCATGGCGATTCGAGTGAGAGCACCCGTGTGGGTCCGCCCGGCATCTCGTGTTTTCCAGCCGCCTGATTGATCCAGCGGGAGACGGGGGTCAAACCATGACAACCAGCACCGTACCGCTGCTCGAGTGCTTAATTGGGATGTTTGGCTCGGAGGAAAAGGGGGACTTTGCCATTTTGCAACCCCCCCCCCCCGACCGCTGTCTTCCCCATTAACATGCACACTTCCCGCTGTTGAAACGTTTTGAGCCAAGTGTAGCAGGTGTGTAGCCGCACAGCGCTTAGTGGAGGGTTACTTATTTTAATTAGACAGCCGGAGTGAGTCAATCCGCTGCAGCCTGGAGGACATAGCGTTAGTGCCGAGCCTTTTCCATATAAGGTCCCCCCTCTTACGTCTTTCCTACACAGACATGACTTGCGTCTCACAGGCCTGCAGCTCCCACCACAAGACGCTTCCTGTAACATGACTTCTGAAACGTAAAAATGACCACAGCCCTTTTCCTTACACCATAATTTCGACAGTTAAGACAGGAAATTACAAACCTACCAGAAGGGAACATGATTAGTATCCTAATAATAAGGTACGTGTGATCTTAACCATATCACCTTTCCCCAAGTGTATCTGGTTTTTAAAGCATGTACTGTAAATGTTTTGCCCATACTGAGTGTTGTGTGAAATTTAAAATGTTTGGCGTTGTCACTGTGGTGCAAATCAGTGGTTTGAAAGGTATTTGGAGGTTTGGCAACAGCTTTCCTCAACAGAGCAGAGACTTTATTTGCACCATATCAACTTCTTAACAAAGCTGTTTTTCTCTTTAAACTCAACCTCTGACTCCTTTTCCCGTCAATAACAAATCAAAAGTTTTAAAGTAAAACATTTTGAACATTTTGAGAATGAACCACATCAAATGTGCTTTCATGACTTTATTTGATTTTATCTAAATAAACGATCGGTTAAACACACAGGGAAGAAAAGGACTGTTCTTTTTCAAAGCTTCTGTTGAGCTGTATGGTTTTATAGTCTGTTAACCCTCTTTTTACATATACACACAGTGTACATATACTATTTATTATTCCTGTACAGGAATTACAAGACACCCCTTATTTAAAAAAAATGACATCTTCTCTCTGTATTAAATATACAGAACATGTGGAAAAAAGAGAAACATTTAAATCTAAAATGAAGTATTGAATATCAGAACTATTGCATATCAAGTTGACTCAATAAAGATCATTTTCTCTTCTCCCAGGTTTTCGCCAGATATATGTGCTCATCTTTTTACAGTCGGACCAAGATGGAGTTCTTCCATAAAAACATTTGCAGAGATAAATCAAGGAGCTTTTCAGTGAGGAATAATCAGACCATCCAGTGTAGGACACTAAGTCTTATGCAATATGTGGCCTTCAAGGTAAATCTTAGAGACACTTACATGAGCAGCGTGGACCCACCAGTAACTGCACAGCAGTAAAATCAGCCGTGTGGAGAGGACCACAGCAGCGTAGCAGCCGCACCATTGTGAGGCTGGAATCCCATTCATGTAAACGCAGTTGGAAAGACATTTGAAAACGTCTTTGTCATCTGCCAAAGAAACACAAAGACACAAACACAAAGGTGCTTTTTTTCACTCTTTAGACTAAGTTGTAAAACTCCGTCCTCTTTTTTTTTTGATTAAACCTAGAAAGGGTTTTAAATAGGAACTTGTCCTTTGATCGAGTGCACACATTACATAATACAAAGCGGTCAATAGTATTCGTTAAAAGCGCATTGTGAAAACATCCTGCTGTCTTTCTGGAGCTGGAGTAGCACAGCCAAGGTTCATGTTCATTACTTATCTGCTCCCTGTCATGAGTGCGTCAGACCTTGATTTATATTTATAGATGGTGGATTCCAGGGATTCCTACTGTGACATCTATTTGTTTTCTTCTCCTTGTGAGTGAGGCAGCGTGTGATTGAAGGACATCAGGGTTTATAAAGTGATCTCTGTCCTCTGCAGACGAGAGCGTCAAACATTAAAACACATCTTTCTGGGAATGTTACAAGAGTCCGCTTCTCTCTTCACCTCTGGAAATAGGACATGTTTGAGGAATTGCCATAGAGCTATGCCACAGTCCTCTCTCTCACATCCCTACAAGGAGAGAGCTTGTCCTTTCCACTCTCTCTCTTTCTCTCTTACACACACACACACACACACACACACACACACACACACACAGACGTCCAGAGAGGGAGACATCGAGGGATGGAGAGGCATGTCCCAGGGACATGTTCATTCAACAACCCCCCCCCCTACTTCCCCCTGCTGTTGACCTCTGGAGTCTTTCATTTACAAATCAGTATCTGCATTTATGTTTGCCAACGTGTGCCGATATATATTTGTCTTTTGTAGATAATGTATGGATGAAAACTTCAATCTCTTTGTTCTTTAAATTTGATTATAATTGTATTTTTAATCACTTCTGTGGTTTTTTGCATAATCCTGCTTAGTGACTAACAAACGCAGATGAAAACATAACCTCCTGGTTGGAAGTAAATATCAGGCCTTGATTAAATATATTGGACTTAAGGGGTTAACAACACCATCGACATTATTTTATTCAACATATATATTGCCGAACTCTTTAGTATCAAAAACATCTAACTTGCAAATATCATTATTATCGCCTGCACATGGGTCGGGCTCTGTAGAGTAAGACGGGGACAATGGATTCCAGTGATCACACGCTCTTTATTGGCCTCCACACTGAACCCTAACGAGTTGTTTTACTGACAGTGACTGAGTCAGGTCAGACGCAGTAAAATGCTGACAGGTGCGAGTCTGTGTCGGACGTCCAGAGAGCGAGTGAGTCAGCCGAAGCTTTACATGTGCCCCCTGCTCTTTGTGAGTCACACCGAGCACGCCGCTGCACCACAGGGCTCCTCCATGCTGCCATGTATACATCCGTCGCAGCCACACACTCTACATTCTTCTGATCCCCTCGATAAGGAGGCAGGGAAAGAAGCACGGCTCCGGAGAAATGTGTGGGTCCCTGCCGCCGCCGCTATGTCACTTCCTCATTCTTTTCCTCGTCCTCCCGCCCACTCCTTTCCCCGGTTTGTCAGTACGAGGGTCGACACAATGGGACATTGTTTATGTCTCAGCTTAAAACCGGGAAAAGGTTCTTTTGCGGTTATCGAACCTGAGCACATTCTTTGTGAGTGGGTAATGGGAATATCTTGTTCCCACGTTTATCTGTCTAATCAGGGCGGGTTTATATAAATAAAAAAAGATGATTGGAAAGTGGTTTTTTTTGGGCATGCAGAAATTTGACAGCAGCGGGGAAGGTGTTATTTTACATTTATTCCGAGTCCCAATTTTCTGTTCCGCACTCGATGGAGTCAACTGACAAAATCACTTTGCTTCCAGAGAACTCAGAGTACGTGCAGACACAAGTGGGCAGCGGGTGAGTGATACGGTGTGCAGAGCCTTGTGCAACCACCGGTCGATCCCCGCGCCTCCTGGTAGAGAGTCATCCCGTCGTCATGGTTTTATTACGTTGATTCCTGTTTGTTAAAGTCATGTCTCAGCATGAAAGCAAACAGAAGAGCTGACTCAGCTTCAGCCTGCGTTATACTGCTCACTGATAGACAGACGGTTGAAGAGCTTTAAGCCGTTAACCCTGAGTCCACGTTACCAATTGAACTGTCCCTGAGAACGAGTTGAGCTTTTACACACTTTTTGTTACTTTGTAAAATATAAAAACCCCTCAATTTGCAAAGTACAGCGTTTATCAGTTTTTTACATTAACTTACCAGCATCAATAATATATTTGTAATTGAAACACACATCACACACTTGTGACTATAATTTAAACATGGGGAAATCTTGTGGTTTGGATTTGTGGTCTGTGGTTATTTGGTCGTGTGAGTCATCCCAGTGGGAATTCTTTTAGATTTTTTTTATGGGCAGATCTTTTTTTTTTTTAGGTGCATGTAGAATCCTGTCCTGTGTTGTCAGGAGAATAAAAAGCCTCTCTTATCTGACTAAAGTTTCATAAGACAGGAAACAGGAAGTAGAGCACGCTTTGTGATTCAAAGCAACAAATCAACACAAAAGTACTTACACAGAATGTTATCCTTATTCTTCTTACCGAGAATATGTGATGTAAAACCCTAAAGTTTCAAATGTACACACAAAACACAAGTGAACATTTCACTTCTGACAGAATGAATCTTTCTCTTCAATAAGAGGCAGAGTTGGTGTAACTCTTCTGTTAAGCGTGTTTTCTTGTTTGCATCTTTATATTGCAGCTGACCGATGGCGGCAAGGCGATCCGAGCCAAGATGAGCATCGGAGACATCATTCTCTCCATCAACGGCATCGCCACGGACCGCATGAATCACCTCGAGGCCCAGAACAAGATCAAGGCCTGCACAGGCAATCTCGACCTCTCTCTACAGAGGTAACACACGAGCGCACCTTCTGATGTAATCTATGAACTCTATAGTTCAACAATGAAATGCATTCTCTGTCCATTTGCCTGCCCCACTTGTGTGTATCCCAGCCTACGAGTGGAACTTTTGAAATGTGCTTTTAAAGCATTTTTTCACATTCTAAAAAAAGTGTCGATGCAGCAACAGGAAGCTTGATTGTTATATTTGGTTATTTCGTCCTGCATTCAATTTGTCCTTTCATCAATTGAAACAGACGAGCTCCCGCGGTGCTTATTTGAAACAGCTCTGCCTCTGCAGGTCCTGCAGCCAGTTTGCAAACATTAGACTAGATTAAGCTTTGTGTTGGTTTATGCAGTCAATCAGATCATCCGAGTCGTAATTAGAGTTGACAAAACTGCACTGAAGCATCAAGATTTAGTCTTAATTCAACACATTTAATGCAGATTAGTTCACTTGACATAAACTGAGGTCCCAGGATCGAAAATCCTCAGCTAAATTATAAACTAAAATACCTCATTAGTAAGGTACCAGTACCGTTTTACATATTAATGCTGCACAGCCTGCACAGAAGAAATAAATAACCACCTGAATTCTGTCTAATTACTTTGAAGCTCTTAGCAATCAACACATGTTCCTCCTGTCTGTGTGGTGTATGGCACGGTGTCTGCAGAAGTCATCAGATCAGGCTTCGGCCTTGGTTTTTTATCTGATCATGCTGAGTTCATCAGCTGCTCCTCTGCTCTTGTCATTAACAAGGAGAATACCTGGTATTCTGGGGCCCTCGAGTGTGTTAAGGCCATATGAGAGCTTCAGAATGAAAGCTCTTAATCCTCCCTTTTCCCCTTAATATATGCTTTAAAGAAAGGAGAGCTGGGATCCAGCAGAGCCTGTCATTATATCTGTCCAGAGAGAGAAGGTTTCAGTAAGAAGATGCACCAAACAACGTTTTTCTAGTTGAAGATGTTTCATTTATACTGACACTCTGCCAAACTATGCTGGAAGGAAACAAGTCTGAGAATTAGAGAAAGTTGTCATAAATTAAATGGAATAAAGTCATGATAATATGATAATAAATTTATAATTTGAGTGTCATGTTAGAGGGGAAATATCATAAGACCAGCTTTCGTGTGCGTTTCACAGATTAAGAAACATTATCATTAGAATCAGGACTTTGAAAAGATTGAGAAAAAGAAACTGTGTCTTCTCTGAAGAAAGCTCCACACAGACTTGGAGGAAATTGCCTCTTTTGCGTAAGAGGAAATGTTTGGTAGCGGTCGTGAGATTGGAAATCAAGACTTTCGAACCAGAGGGAGTAAACTCCTTAGAGCACGGCAACTATTTATCTCCTAAAAAAGTAGCTTTTTTTCCCTTTATCCTCATAATGTAAGAATGTATTTTTATGATATTATGGCTTTTTCCCTGTTGAATTATGACTTTATTCTCAAAGTATTACAACAATATCCACAAAATCTTGGATTTTTTCTCTTCAATGACGAATGGCTCAAATGTTTGCACAGGCAATGCAAACAGTTTGAGATCAGTTTACCAGCTCTGCAGTTGTTGCGTGGATTGTCCGTTTTATATCGTTTTAAAGACCATGCATCCAAAAAAACAAAGTTACAAAGAACTGTCCCTTCACATGAATCGGAGCCGACTATTTACCAAACACAGACCAGCTTCTGCAGCCAAGTGTGAAGAAGAGCAGCTTTAGTGTCACAAACAAGAGGCGAGGCACGCACACTTTCCGACCCGTAAAACATGTTGACAGAAAAACCCAGGGCCTGGTTTTCATTCTGTCGCCACATCAGAGCCGGAGAGTGCCTCTGTGCTTTCAATGGTGGGAATATCGTCCCAAAATAGCCCCCGTGTCCAACAGCTGTATGTAATCTACTGAGATTAATGGATGCACCAGGAAACATCAAACAATCTGGTCTCATCGTACATGTAAACTACAGCAGAAATCGCCCACTGAACATCTACAATGATAAATGGTTGTAGTTTGCATCACGTCTGTTGTTATTCTTCAAAGCCGGCTGCTGTTAAAATGCATCCAGCGACACATAAATAAGAGTTTTAAACTGTTTAACTGTGACACACTCACAGTGGTGGGGTGTTAGAAAGCGTTTTTATCTTGTTACTGTTCTTAAGAGCCTTTTAAATGTATCTGTACTTTACTGGAGTTGATTTAGTTTCAGTACTTCTCACTTCGCTCAACTGCCTATGTCAGCATATTCGACTTCACTACATTTATACCTTTAAAAGTAATCAATAATGAAAAGGGAATTGATCCACCGATCCAATCAGAGCAGGCAGGTAACATTAGACCCCGCCTCCTGCAGCAGCAGCATCACTGGTGAGGAAGACACACATGAAATGGATTGAGCCATTATTGAATCAATGTGCGTGTCTTCAGTTTCTGCAACGTTCTTTAGTTATACAGCAGAGACTGTGTTATTCTTGTTTAAGACATAATATACCGCGACAGTTGATGATGTAGTTGACCATAGGGAAAAGGCTACACCCTGCAAGTACTTTTATACTGTAAGTGTATTTAAAGCAATTAGTGCTTTCTTCAAACTCAAAGAGAATAGTTTGTACTTTTACTTGAGTTCACGTTTCTCTGTTTATTTGGACTCGAAGTGACGCAAAACGTTTTGAGTGATCTCCACCACTGGGAGTCTGTCCATTGTTTATTCAAACTGGAATCACACAGTAACACGCCATGTAAACACTGCAGTCCATCTACAGTTCAGTTGCACAAGTGGGAATAAAATGGAAATGGTTATAAAGTTAGTCACATGCCGTCACACGCAATTTCTTCAAGTTAAGAAATGTGAGATAAACATCCAATGAAAACCATTTTAGGTTTCATAACGTGCATCATGTCCGTGCATCGTCCTGCCAACACACGACTGTTGGTGCCATTATGTTTAGGTTATGTCCCTGTTGCTAGGAGAGGGGGAGCATGTTTTCATGAGAGAGGTAATGAGCGCCCTCCTCGGCCTGTTGTTCCATTAAACAGCAAATCAAAATCAAATCGGACTAGATGCGTCCAGATGAGCAAAGAGTTGTTATGTGTTTTTGTGACTGGGAGAAAAAAAAAAGTGTTTGTTTCCAAGACTGTGGTTTTAAGACAAGATGTCAAAACAGAGTCTGTTTGCCTGTTGAGGGGAATATCACTGCCAGAGTAAAACATGTTTACTATTCATGTTAGTGTAGTTGTTTGTGCTGAGGATCCAGGCTTTTATTTTGACAAGGCCAAGCTATCAACTCTTGACGTTGCATTGTCAGCAGTTATCAGTGGGTTTTATGGGTCTGCACTTTCTGTGCTGCAATCATGTGTAGTTGCAGAGCAGCTAACAGTCACCAGGGATCTGTGGGAAGTAGCCAGCGGAAAGTATGATAATTGATGTTTATTTATTGTCATTGCAATATGCAGCACAGCCCAATGAAACACTGCTCCCCAGAGGCTGCGGCTGGCTGCACCTGGTTCCAAAACCTCAAACATATCGCAGATCAACACAGCAAGCATTTCCTCTGTGCTTCCACTATTTTCCACTTGTGTATGTGTTTTTGTTGTGTTTTTCTGTGTGTGTGTGTGTGTGTGTGTCTGTGTGTGCGTGCCTGGAACACGTGCAGTTGTAGGAGGAACAAGAAAGCAAGAAGTTACACACATGTACATCCACATATTACAGATTTGATGCATCTGCACCTGCAACACTCATTGGCCAGAGGAGTTTTGTTTTCAGGTCGTCCGCCCGTCCCAATCTTGTGAACACAATATCTCAAGAACCCCTTGAGGGAATTTCTCAAAATTTGGTTCAAATATTCATTTGGACTGATGAGTGAATTGATTAGAATTTGTTGGTCAAAGGTCAAAAGTCACTGTGACCTCAGAAACCAATTTTCTGGCCACTTACTGTAGCTAAATACAAATCAGCTGGAGAGCAGTGGGTTAAATCTGCCAGGGCCAAATCATACATGGCCAACCCATCAAATCTTATGCGGTATTTATACCAGGGTGAAGCAGAGGACGGGCCGACGCAGTGCCGAGCCCCCTGACTGACTCTTGGCTGCCTCAGCCAGTTGCGGTGCAGTGGTCGGAAGACACTTTAGAAGGCATGGGGGACCAGTCTCATACAAAAAATATAGAAATAAGAAATATAATTGCAGTTTATTCTGTCGTAGATGCACTGTCCAGAAAGAAGAACTCCCTCATTCCGCTACTTACTTTATTCCTTAATCTAGTCTTGATAAAATGTCCATATCTTGGTGAAATTAAATTCAAATCTGCATATCTTTTGTTTGGTCCTGGAGGGCACATTGTTTTCTATGATTTACTTGAGCAGGGGTTAGTAGCGCATAGAGATGAAGACTATGAACGTACACCTCCAGTTCAATGTAAGTGGCTGGTGATAAGGGAAAGTGCACGGTGGGTTCTCACTCGACACAGACGCGACACACATGCAGACATGACGATTAACCATGATAGTGAAGTGTTCGTGCAGCTGACAGCAGCAACTGTCCCGTCAGGGGCGGACTGGGGGAAAAAAGTGGCCCGGGAGTTTCTGTCAGACCGGCCCACTCAATACACGGCGCGCGGCCCACCTGGGCCTCATGGGTTGTGCGCATGCGTATAACTGGGTGCCGCGTTGCGTGTATGTATGCAAATCCAAATTCTCTACACTTCGGCTGTGTAAGAACCAATTTAGAGGTGTTTATTAATAAGGTGGAGATCTTTTCTTACTTTGGACTTCCGAAGTCTGTAAAACACATATTAAAAGACACTTAAAAAAAAATCGAAAAATAGTCACCATGAGTGTGAAGACCGATTGCGAGTAGCAGTATAAAAGCAGTCAGTGCGAATAGATAGGTATAGCTCTTGGAGAAAATTACGCTTGTGCCGCTGTTTCAACCATTGTAGGGCTGATGCGATGATAGGCGTGGGCCGGTACATCATAGTGATGGGCCGTTGGATTTATATTTTCGGCCATCGGCCCACCGGGGATGTCCCCGGTATTCCCGATGGCCAGTCCGCCCCTGTGTCCCGTTACACGTCTCTCGGCTTTAACTCGTGTAGCGCTCACATTTCTGTCGCTCTGACTCTTCCCACTAAAATGTGTAAAAAGAAAATCCCTCCTCCGAGATGCTCGTTCCCGGGTGATGGGAGTGAGCCGTGTGGAGAGGAGGGTTGTGGACGGATCACAGAGGCCAGACACACGCTGTGAGTTTTGCCACTGAACGGAAAAGCCTGGCTGCATAGAAAAACAGAAACACAGAGAAAAAACATGATTATTTTCCCGCTCGTTCCAACTCCCTCCGTTGGCGTTTTCGTTTTGTTTCCTTTGCTTTTCCCCCTCTCTGTTTTCTTTCTTCTTCATGGTTTTTCTTCAGGTTTTCATGCATGTGGTCGAGCTGAACAAACAGTGCTCGCCAGGTCTCACGCAGAGTTTAAACATTCATCACACAAGTTAAATATAGGAGGGCAGATGTTTTGGAGAAGCTTGACTTGAGCCTGACATCAATAGGTTGTATGAATTATTTTCTATACCGTGCCCTTTACTCCCTCATATATCATGTCATGTTATATCTGTACCCAGTTATGATTCCCAGTCCTGCTTCGAGATCAGAGTAAACCAAACTGAACCGAGAATAGAGGAAAAGTCTGACACTTGTGAAACTGAAGTGAGAACAGTGCAGGGAAAACGAAACGCTACACTTATTCAAATGTGCCCTCTGTGAATGTAAGGTTGTGAGGGTTGTGTGTGTGTGTGTGTGTGTGAGTGTGTGGGTGTGGTGGGGAAGCTGTGTCTATTAGCTGCTCCGTCACTCAGTCAAATACCAGATTGTTTCTCTTGGCCCTCAAAGAGACACAGGGCAGGATGGAAATGCTTCAGTCCGCTGTGCCCTCACTCTTATTCCTCTGGTTAACCTCCTCATTCTCATGTTCTGGAACTGTGTGTGTGTTTGTGTGTGTGTATGTGTGTTTGTGTGAGAGAGAGAGAACTTTTTTTCCTTTTTCCAATTAAATTAAACTGTTTTTGTAGCTTATATATTTGAAAGAGGTTTTATTTTGTAATAAAGTCTAAATTTAGCCAGTAGTGATCCTTGTAGATATCTGCAGCGGTGATCTAATGAAACAAGGCTTCCTGATCAGATTAGGAGGAACCAACTGAAGCACGTTACAGGCTGAGAAAAGCCATGCACCAGGTCTTTAACAGGAGCGATATTTAATAATACAGAAACAACACAAACTGTGCTGGTATGACCCATGAAAAGCAGTCTGATACATTACAGGGGCCAACATTGCCTCTGATTAAGATATTTTGTATTCATGGTCAGGTTTAGTAAAGAAAAAATCATAACATGTCACATTAATACATTTCAACAGCTTTACAGAGTTCTCATTTAGCTCATGTTCTTTGGGAGAAATTATGACATCTCTCAAAAGCACTAGTGAACATATAAATACTGTAGTAACACAAATATTACAAATATATAGATAAATGTAATATTCAGCCTTTATACTTATATATAGACTGTATTTATACATTGCAATTGTAAACGTACCAACCACTCAACGCGCTTATTTGACCCATTCACGCCCACATTCATACACATCCACCAAGCTGCGATTTTATTATCGCACATTACTGGGGATCAAACCACCAACCTTCTGGTTATAGTGGACGACCCGCTGCACCTTCTGAGCCACAACCACTCTTATGTTCTTCACGTTATGTCCACATAACTTTTCCTTAAAGACATCACACGCTATATTCACAAGTGTGTCCATTTGGTATCATTGCTTTTCTGATGGAGCAGCTTGAAAAATAACAAACTATAACTCCTTTCACAGTTGTTTCAGTTTGAGTATTTAAACAGGGAGTGTTTTGCAGTATTAAATCTTAATTTGCGGTCCCACACCACCAAGACGAGAGCGGGCATGTGAGCAGTAGTCTGATCCACACGTGTGCCCACACACTCCCACTTTGTGTGTCTCTTGGTAACGGCAGAACAAAGTAGATCCAGCCGGGCCGGCAGCAGGGCAGCAGAGAGCGGCCGAGCAGAGCAGATGTTTGCGGGACCACCGCAGCCGGTGTTTTTTTCAGTTTGCACTGGGAATTAGACAGATAGTGAATCCACCCAGCTGTCCCAGTCTGATACACACGGCTTCATTGTGGGCCTGGGTCCTGCCTCTCTGACCTTTAGACCTTTTTCCTGTTGTCCTTGGCCCAACATGGATTTTGTTCCATAAGCAAATCCGCTAATGATGTACATTGGAAAACAAGCATACTTTATAATAACAGCTAAGTGGAAATTGTGCATTCCAGCTGGCCGGAGGGCGGGGCTGTGTTGTAACCCGGTGCCAGGCCCGACTTCTGCTGCGTCTCTGCTCAGTCAAAGAGGAAATGCGTGAGAGTTTGTTGACCGTTCTCCTAATATGGCAGAGGCAAGATAGGCGGAAATGCCGTAGCTCATGGTGCGGAACCAGCCTTGCTGACTCACTGTCTTGTTTTGTTTTATGAGAAATGAGGGACGTGGTGTCTGCATGTCAGGACCAAATATAGGACACATTGTTGTAAAAAGGCATCTGTCTGCGTTTGAGTTTCAATGCCTCACTAACACAGACGTTCTGAGACGGGGACTAACAAGTGTCTCGTTGGACATGAAAGACACACATATGACACACATTAATACATAACACATGGGGAAAGAATAGATTTTTTTTAAGGGTGGAGGTTTAATAGGAAAGACAAAGAGAATATGGAGAGTGAAAAAAAAAAGGAGATGCTAGTTTATTGGGTATTTGGTGTTCTCTGTGAGAAAGATCTCAGGAGAGGAGACAAACAGACCACCCTCTTCTCCCATCGGTGATAAAACATGTGGGAGCTCCCTCCACAGCAAATGTAAATCAGATGGACGCCACACTTCGACACCAGTCTGCATGCAGACACACCCTGAAGTACACTGGGTTCACACTTAATGGTGGTTTTGCATGTTATAGCACCTTTGCTCCAAATTGCAGATTATTATCATCATCATCATCCATTTTTTCCGGAGCAGATATTTCCTACTTTCCATCCAGCCATTTGTTTCCTTTCATTTCATTATACGATAAAAGGTTAATTTCCAGAGCGTGAACCTTGCTTAAGAGAGACATAACATCACTGTTAACATTTAGTAGTGGTATTATTTTTCACTTTTATTTTAAAATCAAAGTTATGTTATTGCACCTCACTTCTTGGAGCCTTTGAAAGACCAAAACACATTTCAAAGTTCAGGACTAAAGTTTTCTCCAATTTTAGATTCTTTCCACACTTGCAGAAACTTGAATGTTTTCAGAGGCTCACATGCAACTGCAAACTATCAAAACAAGAGCTAAAAATAACATTACAACATTTAGTTCAACCCCTTTTTGACCCTATACGAGTCCATGTACTAACCCAAATCTGGAGTCTGATCCTAAGAGCTGTTCAGTCATGTGTTTTGCAGAAATTAAACTTTATTGATTTATGGTTTTTGTGCACAGTGAATTTATAATTGTCCTTTTGTCTTTACAGAGCCTCCAGTGTCCCTAAAAATGAAGCGCCTAAGGTACAGTCAAACATTCACTTCAAACTTTATATTTATTTAAATGTATCTGAATTCTGTTATTATATTCCATATATTATGTCAGGGCACAAATTGGTTGAAACATATTGCATAGCACCTCTTGTTTGGCACAGGCATGACTTTCATTCAAACAGCCGTGTGCACACTGTTAATGCCCCTGCTGTGCAGTGCACCTTGGGAATGCGTGTGTTTACGTGCATGAGTTCATTGTGGATTTGCCGTCTGTGCATGTTGTGTGTCTTCACCTTCTATCCAGGATGAGCCTCAGGAAATCATTAAGCCTGTCCCGATCACTCACCCCGCCCCGAGCTCCACGTACACCAAGCCATCGTTTCAGCCCAGCCCCGCCTACAACAAGACGGCTCGGCCCTTCGGGGGGGGCACCTCTTCCCCGGTGGCCCCCAAAGTAGCCTCCATTCCATCCGAGTCGTCCGCTTTCACGCCTGCCGCCCCTTCCCAGCCACCGCAGCCACCGCAGCCTCCGTTTCCACTCAGGTCCAGCCACCCTGCTCCGAACTCGGCTCCAGGGGTTCGCTCCACCCTCACCTCCCAGAGTGCCTCCTCCACCTCCTCGTCTAACTCCTCATCCCCTGCCAGAGTGACAGCCCCCTCCTCCAATCCCACTGTCCCGCAGCCCTCCGTCTATAACACGCCGATCAGCCTCTACTCTAACGCCAATGCCTGTGAGGTGGCTATGGGCCAGAGACGAGGTCTTTTGGAGAGCCAGGGTCTGTCAGAGCACTTCAACGGGTAGGTACCAGCCATCAGATGCAGTTGTATGTTTTTCCTATATTTTCTCCCCCCTCTTTGTATGGAGGGTAAACTGAAGCCTTAAATAAACCAAACATTTAGACCCCTTTATCTAAATTCTAACATTCAGAAACCCACAATGGCAAAGGAAAGAACTTTTTCCAGATGTATTATACGTTCAAAAATGAAATCTCGGATTTACAAACACAGGCAGACCCGTATGAGTGCAGCACTTTGTCGAAGCCCCTCTTACAGCAGCTTTATCCTCAAATCTTCTCGGTTAAGCGTCAGTGAGCTTTGTGCAGATGCGTTTGGCGATTTCATCCCATTCCTCCTGGCAAATCCTCCTGGATGGGAAACGTCTCCGAGCTGCCATCAGCTCCGTCCCCAGATGTTTTATGGGTTTTAAGTCGGAGCTTTGGCCCGGAGACTCAAGGACACTCAGAGACAGCTTGTCCTGATGCGGCTCCAGCATTTACGTGGCTGTGTGCTTCGGGTCATCGTCGTGCTGACAGGTCAACGTTTCTCCCAGTTGCAGATTACGTGAACTCTGGAGCACAATGTCTGAATTCAACTGTCTCTAATTCGTCTCTATATGTCACTGCCGCTAAGAAGCAGCACCAGGTCTCAGGGAGGGTTCAAAATGGTTTGACTTTGTCTTTGTGGGTTATTGAGTTTAGAATTACGGCCAAAAATGGCAGTTATATCCTTTTTTATATTCAATCTCCAACACAAGCACGTTCAAATAGTGAAGGGGTCTGAATACTTTCTGAGGCCTCTGCAGCATATGTTACAGGATTCTCTCTATTTATGTTGGTGACGGTGCTAAAATGGAAAAAGTGATTTAGAACCACACTATGTGCTTTAGTGAGCAGGACCAGTAGGAATCAGGATCCACAGAGGCCACGGATTAGTTGACAGTTGTACTATCTGATGGAATGTACATATATTACAGAAAATGAAATACTTCATTCTGCGTCTCTGATATTACCCCGTGCCCTGTTTTACCTCAAAATATGTGTCTCATTTTCGAGAGCTCTGACCGAAACAGTCCGTCCTCAAGTACCTCAAGTCTTCGCGCAGCTGCACGCGGGAGAAAATCCAAAGCACGCCGCACATCTTGTTTAAATTTTCCAGCGGGGCAACTGGAAAAGGACCAGAGTCTAGACAACAGGCGAACCGGTGCTACTGCCTATCATGAACCGACAGTGGGGCCGGTTCGCCGCTCGCCGTCTGCCCAACAGGCCGCGCTGCCGGGACACTTGTTTCTAATTAGAAATCCTCTCAGCTCTGAGCCGGGCTCCGTCAGCAGGGTTTTCTGGCTCACTGGGTCGGTCACACCAGACTGGATCTAGGTTTAACTTCTTTTTTTGATTCGGCCTCACCTGAAAAAACAGGTCAGATACGTGTGTTCGTTGGCTTCAAGTGAGCGGAACGTGTTTCTTCACACTTCAATTCATCTGTGAAACCGACCTTCAGAGTGTTTGGCCTGAAAATGTTCTCAACCGTAACCCCCAAAAAGTGAGGAACAGAGCAAAAACTATTTACCGTTATAAAAGAACATCAGCTCTTTAATTTATGGGGCGCTGTGGCTCAGGGGGTAGGAGCGGGTCGTCCACTAACCAGAAGGTTGACTGTTGGATTCCCAGTCATTTTTAAGGATGGAGTGTGCTTGTCCCTGCATGTGTGTGTGTGCGTGTGTGTTTGTGTCCTGACCTGCATGCTTTCTTTGTTCACTTTCTTGTGTTTCTTATTTTCCTCCACCCGCTCAATTCTCTCAGAAGGGCCTTTCATGTGTTGGCACTGTGCTCTTCTCCTCTTTCTTTCTCCCCATCTGTTCTTTTCACGCTCTCTCTCTCCACTCCATCTCTTTTCCGTTGACCTCTCCTCTGCCGACAGGAGGAAGACGACACACACATCAAGTTAGTGCTGCGGCTGATAATGCACCGGCTCTGTAACCGTGTGGAATGTGATCACAGCCTCGAGCGTCGCTCTTGCTTTATGATTACACCGAGGAGGCGGGCTTGCTCCCCTTTGACCTGTAACCTCCTCGCAAACCTCACATGCACGCTCACCATACGCTCACAGCACGTGCTTATTTCAAGATCCCAACACATGTCCATTCAGTTTTCATGGCGGCATCGAGCTTGTGCGTTAGCTAATGTATTGAGACCCGGGGCCGTCGGGCCTGTCAGCGCCCTCAGACTGTTTACTCGAGGCATTTAAATCACTGCCAAGCACATTCAGCTTCGGCTAAGAATAAACTGGACTTGTGCTGTGTTCCATCACCTCTCACCTCACCCGTGCACACAGGTTAACACACACTGAGAAATCCTTCAGCTTTTTGACGTGTGATTGATTCAGCAGCACTTGAACTAAACCGTGCACATAAACACTCGACATAAATATTATTGAATTCTCGAGAACCGTCAAGTGACATTTGGAAGGGGGGGGGGGGGGGGGGGGGGGCGCTTCTTCCACTTTCAAAGCACACTCACTCCACCTTGTGGCGAGAGGTGGTCACTGTCAGGCTGTGGTATGGAGCACTGGCTGGGGTCACTGTGCAGGGGATGTGATTTCACCTCGTCACTATCAATAATCGAATATCTCTTCACCTACTTACTGTCGTTTATAAATACCCACTAATTTTACTACCTCGCTGACTTTCTCTCTGTGGTTTCCTCTCTAATAGCGAGCCTCAGAGAAGTCTAAAGTAAGTATAGGTCAGAAGTGGTCCTGCTTAACAGTGCGTAGCAGATTGTACTTCCACTATTGTGACTTTACGTTTCTTTCTGCCTTTGCACGTTTCCGCTCTCTGCCTTCTCACCTGTAGAACTCCGCCTCCACCTGCACCCAGGAGGTAACTGTGAGACCAAACAAGATGTCGGGTCACAGTGTCAAACGTGTATCCACAAGCCGCACGACTGAGTTTAGAGTATATGTGTAGTATGTGTGCTGCGTGGTTTGGTTGCTGTGAATTTAAGGTGTTTGTGGAACTTTATTATCCTGTGGTTTGGATGTTCTGTTATTAATCATTCATCTTAAATAATGTAACTAGAAATGAACTCCATCCCCCATGACATCAAATTTTAATTCACTAGATCCATGTTGTTTATTTGGATGGGCAGCAAATTAGAAACACTCATGAATATCAGTCCCCTAAATATGACAGAGTTCAACAAAATTAGGAGCCATGAATTATTCTCAGTCAAATTTAAAGAAACTTATGAAACAATTAAGGAATCTCATAATGCTAAAGCAAAACCTGGATCCTGATAGGTAAAATGTCTTCACGGAAATCATTTGCAGACATAGACATAACCTCTTTGGTAGAGTTGATCGTTATCTGAACTGTTGATTTACCAACCATCTCCTTTCCTATACTTAGAAACACAAGTGCTTTCTGTGTCTGCTACATAATGATGTCTCGTTTCATCTGATCGTGCAGGAAACCTGTCGTAGTGGCCGAGGTTCCCGTGTCCCCGCCGAGCGATTCCAGCAAGAAGCGTCTGATTGAGGACACGGAGGACTGGCACCCCCGATCCGGCACCTCCCAGTCCCGCTCCTTCCGTATGCTGGCCCAGCTCACCGGCACGGAAAACGGTGCGTAACCAACCCCAGGCCCTACATAAATAATATAACACAAATATACTATATATGTTCAGCTGTTGAGGATCATTAGGGCTCATGTTGGTGCAGCTCTCAGTTCTTTCTAGGTCTTTTAAATCACTTTTGGCTGGAGCACTTTACATATTTATTTAATGTCTTAGAGTAATCTGTAATTTTCTTTTTTCCTAACTGACTTTCACTACTTCCTTGTTTTATCATCCTAGATCGCAGTGATTTTATACTTCCTTTAAATAATACAATAAATCTTTCATCACCGTTTGATTTTATGAATTTCTTACGCTCTAGACTGTGAGTGACCTTGACGGTTACACGAGACGACTGTGGCCCCGGGCTGCCGTCCATTCTGTGCATGCGTGTGGGTGTGGGGCCGAGCCGCTGATGCAAAGTGACATTTACAGAACCTCGCTTATTAGAGTGAAGTGAGACCAGAGATTTGAACGTCTCCTCCTCTTGAACACAGTGCCAGACCCTTTGTTGAATATGCATGATGCTTTTGATGCACAGTATCTTCAGTGGGCCTGGTGTTTCTGCAGCTGTGAATAGTTGGAGATACGACCACACAACGTTCTGTCAGAGTTTAGTTTGCAGGGATTTCACTAAATATTTTTTTGAGTGCACATATGGGTGAATGTGTGTGTGTGTGTGTGTGTGTGTGTGTGTGTGAATGCTAAACTGTACTGTAAAGAACTTTGAGTGTTCATCAAGACTTCAAAAATGCTATATAAATATTTACCATTTCAACAACCATCTGATTTGAGAACTCGGGGTAGAAACAACCCAATTTGGACTTTGCAATCAGATATGTGGTACATGATTATTAACATATGAGCAGGGAAGTGAGGTCATGATTGGTCACAGGAAGACACACTCAACATGGATTTTAACATCAGGTGTGAACAGATGACGTTAGTGCTGAGCACTTCTGATTGGATCTCACAGGACAGACGTTAGAACCAGGTCTGAACGAGCCGAGAAAAAAATCTGCAAACCAGATCCTCTGCCTGTTTTCCTATTCACCATTTTTGAACACATTTTGCATTTAATTTAATTGTTTTTTCTTTTTTCTTTATTGTTGCAGAGGAAGTTCCAGAGAACAATGGAAAGAAGTAAGTGGTTTGTGTTCTTAAATTCATTGTGTGCTTCTGAATGTTCGTCCCCTATCTCTCTCTCTGTGAATACTTTTCTCTATGTAATGCATCTGCCTCAGCCATATGGCGTTGTTGCAATTAAAATAATTTTCGGGGTTACGGGGGTTTCAAATTCAGACTTGGCCTTCGGAGTCCCTGTGTAAGCCCGTCTATTAGTCTGCAATTCAGATTTAACCCCGATTTCCTCATCTTGCGATCCCACACATCACACTTCATTTGAGGCTAAATTTATAGCGACCACACTGAGTAAGAGCGTCTGACCGTAGACTCATCAGACGCTGTAATGACTTCTGCTCCTCTTAGTCCTCAAGTCGATTTCCCCTGCGGTAAACACAGCCTGTCCTCCAATACATGATCTCCAACCAATCAGTGTGTCACTCTCTGGAAACTGTGGGTAATTAAGTGGGATTGTGGGTAAACGCCGCGCTGCCAGAAGGAGATTCCTGTTTTCTTTCTGTTAGTGGGGTTTTATTCAGGGAGCTGTCCTTAAAGAGAGAGAGGGAGAGTAAATATAATATATCTCCCTCGGTTCCCAATTCAACAAACATCTGCAAAAGCAATGTCTCTTTTCTTTATTTGTTTCCAACTGTGTGTTTTCTGCAACTTGCTATTTTCCTTCTTTGATTCCAGTGCTTCCTTGTCTTTTTACTTTTGTGCTTCTTTCTTTCTTTCCTTCTTCTCTTCTCTTCCCATCTTGTCTTATGTGAAATCAGAGTAAACAAGTTGGACCCGGAAGTTGTAGGACGCCAGTACAACAAGCTGAGAGATCGGCATCATGACATTTCAGCACGAGCGCTGAATATGTTGTAGAAGAAAGTGTGATTTGCTTTGTTCAGTGTTTTATTCATTTCACTTTGACCGTTATTAAACGTGCATTATGAATATTGCACCAACACATTGTTCATTAAAGTTTGAGCAGAATCAGAAAAAAAGTGAACAACCAGCAAACAAACCAGTTGAATTTTTTTTTTGAGGTACATATTATCTTATAGTTATATTTTATGATATTTCATGATATACGTTCAAAGCATTCATGTGTATATACATGTGTGCTTTAGATTGCAACATTACATATAATATATTGTTATGGTTTTTCTTCCATAATGTTTATTTCTGAGCCTCCACTTTCTGTCATCTTATGCTTTGTTTCTCAGTGCATGTCTGTATCTGTTTTCTATACTAAGCGAAGTAGCTTAATTTATTAACCTTTGATGACTTTTCTTCAATAAACTTTATTTCCTTACTGCTGATGTTTTCTTCTCTCATTTCATTCTTTTCCCGGCTTTTACAAATCAACCTCCTCATTTCCAATATGCTATTATTTACTATAAAATATTATTAGGAAACGGCCGGAAAATTAATTCCCAATTGACGATCAAATAATGAGACGACAATACAGCAGCTTTCCGCCTCCCTGCCGTCCGGACACTTTGCTGCCCACAGGAGGTCGTTCAGCTCGAAGTGAAAGCACTTAAGGTTTATAAGGGGTGGTGAACAGAAACACTAGCTCCTCTCATTCTCCCCTTAAAATATACTGTGCCTCTTAAACTTTTACACTGCCATGGGAAAAGATGGTAGCGCTGCCTCAGAGTGTCCCAGCCTCTGCCGTTTCAGGAGAATGAAAGAAAAATATACCCCTTACTGAGATGATCCTAGTTATCTCCTCCTGCTAAACGATCCAATGAAAGGTGGGCGGGATGTAGAGAAGATACTCAGGAGGCAGAGACTGTAATTGTTCCCTTGTGCGGGTAGATGAAAGTCCCTCTGGACAGCGGAAAGCAGTGCAGAGCCCGACTAAGAAGTGCCTCCATAGTGGTTGATTGTTTGCATGTGTCACTGAGAGTTCAGACCACTGATTGTAAATGAGGAGGTCCCAAAATGGAGGCTTCCTCCAAAACCACACTGAAAAGGCATGTGTATCAGTGTGTTTGTGTGTGTGTTGCTGTGATTTATACGAAAGTGTGTGTGTCTGTTTCTCAGCGAGGCCTTCGACCAAGCCTCTCCCGCTGTGCACACGTCGCCGGCAACAAAGACATTTACCAAATCTGCGGCAGCTCCCAGGAACGGCAACGTTGGCCCCGCGTCCACATTCAAGAGCCCCCCCGCCATGAACAAGCCCCTGCACCAGTCTGGAGCTCCACCAGGTAGAGTCACACATACACACTCCACTATACTGACACTTCAATGTCGGTGTGTAAAATGATGGTGTAGTTGCTTCTTTAGTCTGTAGGAGGCAGCCTCTGTCTTCTAAAGCCCCTGCTGCTCGGCTCTAATATCAATCACATTTTTGAAACTCAGCCATTCCAGATTATGAGCTCTATAAAAACCCGAGGTATTCTGTTAATGAGCTCAAATTATTAGCTTTTCCCCAGATTGCCCCTCACTAAATAAATTGTGAAATTGAGTATTATTCATTAATTTGGTGTGAGGGCTTCTGCTGCAATCCCCTCCACGGGACTCCGAGGTGGTCGGGATAAATATTTGCTGAAAGACATCACACGGGGGGGGAGGGGCATTATTAGCAACTCCTGGGAAACAGCTATTCACTTATACATGAACAGATACACTTTGTTCCCTGCACAGGTTTCCCCAGAGGCCCTTTTAGAGAGCGACTGTTTTTTAAAGTGGAACTGGGGCCGAGAGCAGGAGAAGCCACAGTCGGTTTCTCTGTGGGTCGTGTTGTTCATTAGATTAACACACACTTGAGGTTCAGGTAAACAATCGCGTGTCTCACCGTGACCATGTGGAGCACAGCTGTACCTGCTGTTTGCCAAGTGACCTCTACTCACAGATACAGGAAGGGATGTGGATATTCTAAAGATGATACAATCACAGTACACTTGTCTATACACTCTATATATATGTGTAGTGATCACAGTGACTTCTTTACATTACTGTCCATCGGTGTTTCTGAATATATGGAGCGACAGAACGGACACATTGAGATTTTTATCCAACGCAGCAGAAGGATGATAAAAACTCTATATGTGCAGATTTTAAGGATGATCATTGACGAGGTCAGTTTGTGGCTGTAAAGGTTATTTATATCGAGAGCAGCTCTTTTTTTTTAAATATTAAAACAAAATAAACATTATTTTAGCCAATAATCATCCAGCCACTAAAAAATATCACAGAATCTCCTTTTTTCTTTCTCTCCATCTGGAGGCCACATCTCTCCACAGCCCAGCCTCTTTCTTCTTCTCACTAGACCCGTCCCCACCCCCTCTCGCTTCCCGGCCAATGCCGCTCTCTGTTTATTCCGTCTGTTTGCTCGCTGCTACAAGGACATTTTGGGAGCACTTGTCCTTTGACCTCCCAAGTCTTTAATAATGGGGCTTTCCTTCAATAGTGTGTCTGTCCCCCGATCCCCCAGATAGTCCCTCTGTGGGGACTGACCTCCGTCCTGCAGGTTTCTTTACACTGAGAGAGAGAGAGAGAGAGAGAAGGAAATACTGCGTTATGAGATGAGAGGAGGGGGATTCTTTTTTGTTTTTGTGGGTGTCTCTGTCAATGGGAATGTGTTGTGCAGGGGTGGGGTGGCTCTGTCCATGTGTCATGCTTCAGGAATGAAGGTTAGAGATCATCAAATTATTCCCATTCGCACACACACACCTCGAACATGGACGTACAATATGTTCCCTATAGAAGTCAGTGGAAGAAAACTAGTGTGTGAAGAAGTATCACCTCTGTAAACTGGTTTGTGTTGGTCCTTTACACAAGGATGTTTTTTTTCCCCTGTGTCCATTGGTTTGTATGTTTCATGCAGAATTAAAGGGAAACAAAGGGACGGATCCAGGATTTTTTGTCTTTCTTTAATATTGCAAGAAAAAGCTTTTTCTTCTGACATTTTCATCAATTTCCATTTGGAATAGTTCCTTGATCTTGATAAAACAACACATTTGGGCATTGGCGGAAATATTTCTACGCTCAACTGACAATATCCTTTATGTGCACTCACTTACCTTGGGAGAGTATAAAGAGTTCAACAAATACACAATATATATATAAACAGCTCCTTGGGTCAACAACAACAGTCTGTACCATTGACGCCTTAACGACACCGTCCTGAATAACATAGCATAACAGCTAATAAGGACGCTACACCTACAATGTAACTAAAATGTCAAACAGTTAAGCCAACAAAACTATTATTTAAGAAGTTTACTTTTGGTTTCCTTGATTTTTTACTCAGGTTCAGTGTCAGGAAAGATAATTTGGTTAAATGCTTCATTGCTGGGCCACATATTTTTTCAAATTTAGGTTTCCCAAAGGGTGGAGCCGCTCCTTCGTTTGGCAAGGTGACCGCTCAGGCTCCCAAGGGTCCCGAGCGCCCCACCCCCCAGCCACATCCGGAGGACCTCAACCCTCTGGTGCAGCGGGCCGAGCACATCCCGGCCGGTACTCGCACCCCCATGTGCAACAAGTGCAACAAAGTCATCAGGTAACGAGGATGAAACCGTGGAAGCTCTGGAATTCATCATCTATACACCACTTGTTCTTTGATTAATTTCCCCCTGGATTCCCCTTCGTCTTTCTCACCAGGGGCCCGTTCCTCGTGGCCATGGGCATGTCGTGGCATCCCGAGGAATTCAACTGCGCCCGCTGCCACTCCTCCCTGGTAGACCGAGGCTTCGTGGAGGAGAAGGACCATGTGTATTGCGAACACTGCTATGAGCAATACTTCGCCCCCACCTGCTCCCACTGCAGCCAGAAGATTTTGGGGGTTAGACATATATATATATATATATATATATAAAAAAAACGTTGATCATATTTGGAATATGTCGTATTAACCCGCAACAAACTGTTCCTCATTGTTTGTTTTATGTTCTCTCTGCAGGAGGTCATGAATGCCCTGAAACAGACCTGGCATGTGTCCTGTTTCGTCTGCACTGCCTGCCAGCAGCCGATCAGGGGCAACACGTTCCACATGGAGGACGGACACCCGTACTGCGAAAGAGGTACAGCAGGAACCTCCGTGCAAGATCTTTGTGAAAAACAAACTGTGTGCAATATGACTAACGTGTTGTCAATGCAATATTTACCCAGACTTCTATAACCTGTTTGGGACCAACTGCCACGGCTGCGATTTTCCCATCGAGGCGGGCGACAAGTTCCTGGAAGCTGTGGGATTCACCTGGCACGACACCTGCTTTGTGTGCACGGTACGCCGAGCACCTGACTCCAGACGGGAGAAAGGGAGAAGAACATTTCGAGGAGTATTTTCTGTTGCACTGCTCTTCATATCTTTTTTTGCTCTTTCCTCAGGTGTGCTCCGCTAATCTGGAAGGTCAGGCGTTCTTCTCCAAAAAGGACAAGCCCCTGTGCAAGAAGCACGCCCACACTGTCAACCTCTGACCTGCCTCTGACGACATGAGCAGGACAGGCCAATGGCCTCGGTTTTAAATTCCAGCCAGATGTTAAATATTTTCAGAAATCAAAATTATTCATCGGTTTTATCCTGTTATAATTTCATTGGGTCCGAGATCCCACTGGAAGCTTCTTTTTTTTTTGCTCTGGTGTTGATTTCATTTTCTTCATTTCATTCAACTTTATGTGATGACATTGCAGGTGTACATTTGAAAACACTGTTTGCCCCGAACACCAGCTCTTCATCCAGTAGATTCCTATCACATGTGTTTGAGCTGTACTTTTTTTATTTGTATGGGTGGTGCGTTTTAAGCTCTTGATGTCATTTTCTTTTTTTGTAATAACACAGAATAGAAAACATGTATTTTACTGCAACGATCTACTGAGCCCCTCAGGGGTCACATATTTGAAAAGTATTTGACGTGTCTCTCCACGCGCAAGATTTAGAAATTAGGATTATTTAAGGGAAAAAATATATTTATTGTCAATGTGTTGTGGCAACCAAAAGACAAAAGAAGCCATTAGAATAAAAAATGCTAATTCTATTGGGCTACCATTGTTTTTTTACCGTTTTAAATGAATATGTATTTTAATAATTCCCAGTAAATGTAAACAAAAATCAGTATTTTGTAATTAAAAGACCAATCAAGTTGTTTATGTAAATTTTCTCATTCAGGATCAACAAGGTTAGCGAGGGGGCTTGTAGTGAATAGCCACATGAAAATGTTCTTCCTCACATTACAATGAAATTAATTTAAATTCAGTATTGATCTGAGCTAATGTCTTATTGAATGTTGTTGTTTTTTTTACTTTGAGGACATGAACCCTCCATTTTGTTTGTTCACCACATTTTACTCATCAGGACCTTGTCATGTTGTATTCACTCTCACTGATTGTGTTTTTCGTGTTAGAATTCAGACAATCAACACAAAACTATTTTAATATATAGCTGCTGTCAGCTTTCATTTTGTCTTGCACAGTTTCTATGTGTAGTAAAAAAAAACATTTGTTTGTGTAATAGATATTTCCTCTCTGGACACTGTGCATAAATATGCACTTCTCTTCTTAATTTTGCTTTAAATAAAAGTGGTCCACAGTGGACATCACCATCGAAGCTATTGCCTTTGTGTCGCAGATCTTCATCATTATTTCATCCTGTTCTGAAACAGAGGAACTCTTCTTGCTCGTGTGCATGTTTTTCAAGGCATAAAAAGATGTGACGCAGCTCAGCTTCTATGTTCATTATAAACATGCAGCTGTGAGAATCATTTTCCCAGAGGTGTTTTACAGGCAGGTAGACAAGCACCAGCAGGAGATGCCTCCCACACTTCACCTGCTGGAAGAGGGAGACGTCTCCATAGGGACACAGGAGAAAACACACAAAAACACAGACAAACACACACATACACACACCCATCAGGCAGGCACACACTTCATCCTGGTCTGATAACAGTTCAACTCAGGTTATATATATACTCACATAGTTAGAAATAAGAGGAAGCACACTGTACGGAAATTATTATGTGGGTGTTATTGTAGGAGTATTGATGATTCATACTTACTTCCTAATGTTCAATTATAAATGCAAAACACTATATATATACTTTTTCAACTTTTCCATATTCAATTTCAGTGTATATTTTCATTACGGTATAATATGAATATAAATTTGATCAAAACAACAATCTTTTAGATTTGAGCTCCTCTTATTGTCTATCTGGTCTTCAATATTAATATTATTATATAGTGACCACACGTTGATGTGCACTTCTCCAAGACGTCGCAGGTGGGAGCTGTGCGCAGGTCGACACGAGGTTTTACCACCCGACTGGGGGGGGGGCAGAAACACAATCCCAGTGGTTCAGTTGGAAAAGTCACAGGACAGAGAGAGAGACACATGGACACGAAGGAGCTCAGGTGATGATCTGCAGCGGAGACGAACCGGGATCATGAGGGTTTAACGCGAGGAGGAGACGGTGAGTTGACTTCAACTTCACCGGGACAGAGACGAGGCTCCGTGCTCGTTGTGATTATCAGTGTGACGTCGGTGCGGCTGATCGACGGGATTCAGACTCCGAGGAGCTGGTTGTTAAGTTACTGCAGGAACCTGTGATGATGATGATGATGATGGTGGTGGTGGTGATGATGCTGAAGATGATGATGATGATGATCAGGATCTGGTGCCATGCTCGCCTCTGTGCATCCTAATGTCTGATTTACAGCTCAGATGGAGACAGTTGAGTTTGTTAATTTAAATACTTTATTGAGCTGTGGACAGATGAGCTGCAGTTGAAGTACTGAAGGTCTGTGAAGGTAAACTTAACATGTGCAGCTGATTCAGGGATGGTTTATTTATCATTCAATATATTTATACTATTTTTCAGGTTTAACCATTTTGATTAGGTTGATACAGTCACAAACTCCCCTCATTTGGATTATTCGAATAAATGACAATCTTAATAAGACGCATTTAATCTACCTTTCATTGAGTTGAAGTAGTTTCAATTTTCACTACTTCTTCTTCTTATTTATGTTAACTTTCAAATGAAACTGTCTAGTCAACAATAAACTCCAGGGACAGCTTCAGGGGCAGGGCCAGGGAGGGGCACTGGTCCCTGCTGAAACCTGATTGGCCCCTGAAGTGCCCCTTTCCTTGTCACTTACCAATAATACTAACACAAGAACTGTCCACACATACGTGAATTTTTATTTGGCAGGTCAAAGTTCACCAAAAATTTACTCAGAATGAAGCCTGGGTGCAATTGGCCACGCCACAGGAAGCACAGGTTTTATTTACCTGCTTGCTTCGCGGTTGGAAGTGAACGGGAGGCGAAGGTTCTCCTGGATACTTTCACAAATGTGTGACCTGGCCCTAGATATGACAAATGCGATATTTTATTTTACTCTTTTGTTTTTTGAAATGCACAATGTGGTGCAATATCATAATCCACTCAATGATGTGTGCTCAAAGCTTAAGCACTAGCTGTAAACAAGGCTTATGTCCACCTTATGGAACCAGGAATTGTGCATCTGTGTAAAGTGTGGCCCCTTTATGGCCCCTGATTTAGCAAAATCCTATATCCGCCACTGGTAAATGAAGAAGTTGTCGTATGTGTAAAAGCTACTAAATGAACCGAGTCGTGTTTATTATGTTCCGCAGGTCATGATTGAACTTTAAACCCCCAGATGCTTTATATGGCAGCTCTGCTCACTTGTAAGTAAGTGTGGAGTGAGTTATAAACAGCTCAGGAGCAAAATGTAATGGGGCGTATCATTTTTCTACCCTTTAACCGACTCTGTCAATGTCTGGCAGTGACACCATCGCCTGTCAGTGTACAGTGGCGTAGAGTCAATGGTAATATTTGACTGTTGAGCGCCCGACACAGAACCTCTCTGTGCTCCGCAGCTGATCAGCGGGTGTGAACCTGTGAACTGGAGCTGACGGCCGTGACATCACTGACGTCCCGATGTTTGCATCAGCATCCCAGCGGCCGCCGTGCACCGCACACCTCACGTAGGTCTGTGGTGTTATCTTTGAACGAGCCAACACAACCCGTCCATAACTCTGCCCAGCACAGAGAGGCTCATTGAGGCAGAGCTGAGTGAGCCTTTTCTCAGTCGTATTAAACACGCCGCCCAGTCCTTGCCCTGGCCGGGCTCCTGGCAGGAGGAGGAAGGCCTGTCGCTGGGCTCACACGATGAGGACGACATGGCACTGTGGTGCTTTGTGGTCTACCGCAGACTCAAGCTTTAAGTGTTTTCCGCTTGAAGTACTCTCTGGCACCGATGGCATTTATGTAAAGTCTAACAGCGATTTTGCACGGCCCAGTCTGATGGCAGAGATCTGGTTCTGGCATAATGTAGAGCCTGAAACAATCCATGGATCGGCCAATAAAATTAGCCAATACAAGCCTTTCACAGACATAAAGGTATCTGTGTTTTCCGATATGTGTTGGTATGAAAACCAATGCAGACTAAATATATTTATTTCTAACTCTTTATATTTGGTTATATTTACATTATATTTTTTTAGATTTTTATAAAATAAGTGTATGGTTTAACCGTAAGATTAATAGTATGATATTATAATCTGAATAATTATTAGGATATATATCTGTTTATCAGTATCTGCATCAGCCCCAAAAATCCATATTGGTCTTTTAAAAGTTTAAGTCTGTGCATTTATGTATGACCTGGTGAATGAATATGGAAAGGTGTGGGTTTACCGGCTCCAGTCAATTCATGCAAACCCTCACTGATGCTAGTCTGAGACTGTGTTCGTCCACAGGGCGAAACTTTGCCAGCTGTGACCCCCTCACCTCGGTTTCCTCCCTCGTAATTGCAGGAAGCCAGTTCAGCCAATCAGAGCGGAGATATGTGGCCGCATATTAAGTGTTGAGTGTTGTTTGCAGTGGTGGCTGCAGGAGGCTTCTGTTTGAAGATGGAGGAGGAGAGACACTCGAAGTTTTTCCCCTCGCAGTCGTGCTTCAAACAGTTTAATCGTGTAACGTGACACGGTGGCGCCCGGACAGAGAAAATGGTGGAACCTGAGTGAATGGAGAGACAAACTGTCTTCAGAGATTCAGCCACAGACGGATATCACTTGATGTCTTTTCCAGCTGCCCGGACCTTCTTTGTTTTCATGGTGTCCTTTTAGTTATTTTTCTTCCACACACACACACACACACACACACACACACTCTGCTCGATGTGCATCTCATGTCCAGGCTTTCCACAGGTATGGCTTTTCCATCTGCCAGTCCCAGCAGTTGTGCTGACAGCGGCTGCTGGTCCTCCCACACACCAGCAGTCTGCACCGCGTCTCCCGTGTGCGCCGATGCCAAAGGGGAGGACACGGAGCCAAACAGGGTTATTTACTTTGTAACAACAACAACAACAACACTATCAACACAGATGCTTCCTGGGATGCAGGCCCGAGCTCGCATTGGTTCCAGACAGACTCATCCCTCTCTGGATAAGATGGAGATGATCATCTTGTGGCTCGCACCCCAGAGTTTCTCACTTTAACTAAGTTTGAGATAAAATGGTAGTTCTGTGCTTTGCCTCCTCCGGCTCCCATCAGTTACTGGTTCAGATCCAGTTCCATTTCTTTCAGAGAGTATATGACACCCTCACGCATCCACACAAGAAGTGACGAAAACCAGAAGACAGGAAATGGTGGGAGCCTCAACTGGTTTGCGAGCATTACTACATTACTTCTTGTTCCTCTTGGTGTTTTGACGATTCATTCAGCGCCCCGAGAAAATTATAGAATCAATAGTTGTCGATCACGGAGAAATGCAGGGAAGTGGAATCACTTAACGCCGCACCCTTCTCTGTTCTTCTCCTGGAAGGTTAGAAACCATGTGATAGAAAACCAGAATCCTGTTGTTAGAGAAAAAGAAGGGACAGAAAACAAAGAGGTAGAAGGAGGTACGGGACGATTGAGGATCGACGAACGGGGCTATACTTTGCATGATCATGTGAAAGTCAAATTGTGAGTTTGTGTGTGTGTGTGTGGGGTGGGGGGAGATAACCTGAGCTTGAAATATAGTCTCAGACGTTTCAGTTATAGACGGAAGACACATGAGCTCCTAATAACTCAACCTCTTTTCCTTCCAGGGAGAGAGAAGGGCTGGAGCTGTGGCTGGGAGCGGAGACAGGATGTTTTCTGATCTCATGTGTCTTGATGGTGAGTCAAACCCTGGATCACTCTGCGTCTGTTTGACCGAATATTTTCTCATTTCAACTTTTGGACATATTCTTTACAAAATTAATTGACGCAAAACACATTTATCTGCACTTCATTTAATATAAAACTGGGATATTTTGATGAATGCCAACTCTGAAAATGTAATTTTGCAGCCGTGTCACGGGATGCTTCAAACCGATAATATAGTGAAGGGAGTGAAATCCAAAGCTGAAAGCTGTATTGATCAGGATGGACTGAGTGTTGATTGATCCTGCAGCAGAAGTAGGATGGCTCATCCTACGTGTGCGTATATGTGTGTGTGTGGTGTATGTGTGTGTGATTGTTTGTGCGTTTCCAGATTGTAATGCCCTCTCGGCAGCAATTTGCCTGCAAAGTGCCAAGCTAATTGACTTTCTGCTGAGCACATGGACGGGCTATGTAAAATAAACCACACTGACGATAATAGAATCCCGTTTTCTCGACTGAAGCATCAGACGAGACGCGGCCTCCGTCTGCCGAGTGGACCGCCGGATATGAACGAGATCAGCCCCCCCCCCAGTAGAACTTAGTAAATTTTAAAAACTCTCCAAAGCCTTAATTTCACCTGAGTGATTCAGCAGAGCTCGAGGAAGTCTGACGATAAAAAATGTTCATCTCTCAGCACCATTTTTGACAGAGTTATGTTTTTATGATTTCAGGTAATTGTTTCTGTCAAAAACGTAGAAGTCGTGAAATATCGCAGCTCAAAGAATCTCTGAGGTAGATTTTTGCCTCTGATTTCAACCGTGAACAGGCTGTGTCGCTTCATTAGCATTCCTTCCACATTAGGCAATGAAGCTGCCACTAAAGGTGCCGTCATAAACAGCAGAATATGCTGACGCGGCTCCGATGCAGAGAGCCTGGGTCGAGAGTGGAGACTGAGCGACTGAGAGCCTCCCAGCTTTCTGGGACTTTCTCCGGCCTGCACCCTAGTAGAAAGTCAGCAGAATGTCCGAGGGAGCTGATGTGAAAACACGGCAAGTGATCCTCCGCATTGAGATAACAATGGTCTCTACCTGCAGCGCCACCCCCTCACCATGATGCTCACCGGAGAGTTGTTGTGACTGCATGCACCTGAGCGGAGAATCTCCCGTTTGCCTTGTGCATGCTGGAAAAGCTCGGGCGAAGCTCCACTCTCCTGCCGGCAGGTCACCGTCACAGAGGAAGCTTCGCCCGGGCCGAGCTCCAGTTTGAGTCGGAGGAGAGGGTAACTCACACCGGTGAAGAATGTCAAGAATCCTTGTGTTAAAGTTCACACTGTATGTGCGGCTGGATCCTGGTGTGTTCGTGTGTGTGTGTGTGGGAGTGGATGTGTGGGTGTGAATGTTAGGATGTGTGTGTTAAGAGTGTGGAAAACAGTACATTTTCAGAAAAGGCAAAGAATACACTCAAACAAGTACTTTTACTGCATCATCACTTATGTCCAGTCCAAAATTACAATATGCGTTTGTTATAAACACATTCCCTCTCACTCTCTCTCTCTCACACACACACTGACACACACACACATCTGACTGGCAGGTAGCAGGCAGGACGTCAACCCATAATCACACCCTTAAGTTAGCCGTTTATTAAAAGACGGGTCAGCCAGACCACCCAGGCTCCCGGCACAAGTCACCTGCTTCATCCGCAGAGAGGGGGAATAGTCCGAGACCCAACACTCCTGGCTGTGTTCGGCAGCGCACCCAGCTGTGACTCAGTGTTATTCTGACCATCAAATATTGGCTCGCGGCTGGAGGAATATGTTTTTACGACACTGGCTCTTCTCTTTTTTCGGGGATATTTAAAGTTCACAATTCCGAAAGAAAGAAGGGGCGCTCTGTGTTTCCCCGCACTGGAAACACGTCAGCGTGATCTCCTCCGACAGCCTGATAATTCTGCAGAATAATCTGAAAAGCTTTGTTTTGAGTTTCCCACCGTGTCTGTCCTGGTCTGGACCTCCACGCTTTCTGAATTCTCAGACGATTCTGCGTTTTGAAATCCGCTCGTCGGCTCAATGGCAAGTGACAGCGTGTGCCACACACCAGAGGAGATGGGGGGGGAGTAACAGATGAAATCAATTTCCTCCTAGTTTCATGTTTTTCCATCGTTTTCGATGACAGATTGTGAAATTGCTTTCATATGTTTTGTTAAAAAATGTTTTCTTTTCCCACCCATAGATTCGGAGGAGGGCAGCGAGCGATTAGTGTCCTAAAAACGTGAGGCCGCCCGATGCCGACCTCAGCGCTTCTGACATCTGAACCCACGGGACCCGAGGAAGACGAGGAGGATGCTGCAGTGACAGAACAGAAGGAGCTGGGTTTGCAGAGATCGTATCGGGTGAGTCGGTCCTCAGAGTGATCTCTCTCTCTTATCGGCGTAACAGTAACCGGTAAATGAAAGATTCAATCACGGGGGGGGGGGGGGGAACTGGTGATTTATGACCGACCTCATCATGGTGAATAATAACAGGGACGCTTACTGGGATGTTAGGGCCACATATTTGTCAGCTGTCGGGTTCTTTTGAGCAACCAGATGATCACGTGAGTGTATTTTGGCATCTGATGTGATGTTTGGCTCCCGTTGGCATGCCGCTTTATCTGGAAATACACACACACACACACACACACACACACACACACACACACACACACACACACACACACACACACACACACAATACTAGATGACAGCGCAATCCCTGTTTGGTTCTGGCTTTGGTCGCTGGATTAGGGAGTCGGCCAAAAACAGGTGACAGGTGACGTTCCCATGTCAACACTCCATGAGACGGACTTTAACTTGGGATTAACTCAATTGCAACAGCAAACAAAAGGTGAGTCATGTGACTGTAGCCTGCATGTCAGTTTTCCTGCCGTAGTTCTCGAACCCCCCGGTCTTTGCCGCACATGCCCGTCATGTCCCCACCGGTGGGAAGCTTCAGCTCGTGACAGCTGCTGTTCTGTGTTGAAGCGATTTGTCATCATGATTTTCCAGACGTTTCTCCGAATGACTTTTTGGGGGATATTTTCAACCTGCAGCTATGGCCTTTATATCATTGCTGCTCCATAAGGTGTCTTATGATGCTTCTGAAAATATCACACTGATGGTTTAATATTTTTTTGTCCCTGGCCTCCAGCAGCCTAGTATGAGCTGTAGCAGTGGCTCGTGATTAAGTCGCTTTAATTCATCTGCTTTGTTTATGGTTCGGAGGACTGATGGAGCCACTGACAGAGAAGTCTCAGACGTCCTCGAATAAATCAGCCAGTGGAGTGTTGTGTTGTGTTTGGCCTCGGATGACCATGTCCGGGAAAAAGAATCCAGTGGATCAAAATTGACAAACTGCCTTTGAAGGCTTTAAAGTGACTTTTTAACCATATTGATTTCAGCTGTATTATTCCCCAAGCAGCTCGAACCCGCTGCCGTCAGCCGGAGTCAGACGTGCGTAACATTCGGGTGAGAAAAACAAGTCAGTCGCTCGTCTTTATTCCGGTTCGTTCCGGTCTGGGAAGAGATGGCCTCCTCCTCTCCTCGTCCTTCCAGGTCTGAGAGCTTCACGCCGGGCGGAGAGTCAGGTTACAATACAAAGAAAGACGGGGAGACACAGTCAGCGGACCTGCCGCAAGCCCCGGCTTGTTGTTGCAGGTGCTCGGGAGCAGACACATCTGTCTGTTACCCCGACGTGGCTGCACATGTGGAGCCGCAGTCACACATGAGCGGCCGCATGTGCACGTTGGCGTGCCAGGATACACCGATTAGGATTTAAGCATCAGAGGAAAGGTTCGGTGGATGAAAAGTCTCCTTGGTTCATCTTGTCCAATGAGTGGATCTGGAGTTTGGCTGTTTTTAAGCTACATGTGTATCATAACCTGCACTAAGGAGGTTATGTGATCACCCCTGTTCGTTAGTTCATTGGTTTGTCAGCTAGATTACACAAAAACACAGGGAGTAATTCATGGATATTATAATTAGGCACATTAAGGGAACTGATATCTATGTGTGTGTGATATGTGGTTGCAACCGTGGTACAGCCAGGTTGTAAGGGGGACTGTTGGGCTCCGGCTGCTCTATGTGCTCTACTGAGTGCCACTCTAGATTCAGGCTGAAATTAGTCTTCAGCTTTTTACTGCTGTTTAATCTTGTTATTGTTATTGCACAGAGTACAATGAAGTTATGTAGCAATCTTATTCATACAAATCTGATCAAATCAGTTATTATAACAATAAGAAATTAGCAAATAATATATATATTTATACTATAGCCATATGTACAGGTGTAACTCATGAAAACAATGATATAGCTTATTGTTAAACTTATTTAGTTTTAAAAAAAAATCAAAAAATTTAAAATGTAAACACAAAGATATAAACATGCATAGATTTAAGATGTTAAAGGTGATGTTGGATGTCAATCTGGATACATTTTTTTTATTAAATAATTTTTGCTTGGATGAAACCCACAGTTGGATTAGATTGCAAATAGATGGACAAGTCTGCACAATGGACATATTTGCGTGTCCATTTCATCAGTCTCAGACAAGTGTCACACAGACCTGAGGGACAGCGACCGGAGCAGAGCTGATCTCCGTCTGTCTGAGTGAGAAATGCTGCTGCGGCCACATCCCTCCACTGTCCTCGCACATCTGAGGGATTTTATCCTCACGTTAAAAAAACACATCTCAAGTACTAGTTCTGCAGGTTTAAACACCCATTCATCCAGAGCACATCTCTGTTTTAGTGTTTGTGCACACTCCCTCACATTTTACGAGGTGTGTGCACGTGTGTGGGGGGGATTGTGCTCGCGCCTGTGTTCGAGAAACAGCCGCTCCTTCATCCTCTGCACCTGCACACCGGGACTACGAGCAGTGGCCTCACACTCGGAGCACATAAAAAAGAAACGCTCCTTTTGCAGGAAATTGACAGATAAGTGACTTCAACTGCCCACGTCTCTCGTCTCAGCCTGAAACATGCAGACGCTCAGTCACGCAGCTTTTTACTACAATTAAGAGCTTGTTTCTGGTCTGGACACAAAATGGTCAAGGTGCACGGGGTGTTCCCCCGTCCTTTTAAAATAACCTGTGTTTATTTTGCCTTTTTGAAAGCTCTGCAAATTAAGCGGTAAGTAACCTTGGGTGGACTGTTCCATGGGAGCAGCAAGTGGGAGAGAGGGAAGGAGGGAGCTGAGAAAAAACAAAAAAAAACTCAAACGTGAAAACGACTGGAACTCCCATGGTTTTCAAAACAGAGCTCAAGATTTCATTACACATACCTGGACAGCTGAGGGCATGGAAAAACCTCTCCCTGTGTGCGCACATGTACACACACACACACACACACACACACATATGTACACTCAACGGCAGGGTTGTTCAGAAGAATAATAAGAATAATGTTTAACTAAATAAAGCGGGGCCGACTCCCGGCCAACAGAGCCAAGCGCGTCGGCTTCACAAATGCGCATAGGGCCAGTCATCAATCACAGACAGGAGGGCCGCGGTCCCGCTGACAGGCTCGGACAGAGAGGAGGCAGAGATTTGGCCGCCCTTTGTGTGTGTGGAGGGGCCGATGTTCCCAGACCTGATTATAGCTTCACGGGCAAAGCTCGGTTGGGATTTTGTCCAAGGCGCGTTCAGGTCTGACTGATGATGAGGCGTCACCTCGAAACCAGCGTCAGCAACGCAGTGAAGCTAATGCTCTTGTCAATAAGGCGGCCTGGCAGCATTCGTGTAGGTCCTGGTCAGTGTTGTTTTGTTTGGTCTCGGTGCCGGTGTCAGCTGCAGAGCATGAAAAGCATCTATGTGAGTGCGTGGTGGGAATATTCTCATGGTGGCTCGACAGTCGGCTGGTAACGGTTTGACTGCAGGCAGTAAATTGGCCTAAACTAAGGAAAACATTGCAAAGGGAGACAGACGGACCAGAGGAGCCGAGCTGGAGTTTAGTCCCTTAAATTGAACCTTCACAGGGTTCAGAGGGACACGGCTGGATGGGGGGGGATGTAGGGATATAAGAAGGGGGTCGATCCTCTGGCAAAGACAAAACCCCCAAGGTTTTGGCTGTGAGATCTAACTTGGTCTGTGTAAACATGTCTGGAATGACACTCAGTGTGTGTGTGTATCAAGTGTGCACCATGTGAAGCCCGTGGAGTGTATGTATCTCTGAAAAGCGAGAAAAGCAAAGTTTTCTTCCTTTTTATGTGACATGACAAATATATGTCAGCCTCTATTTGACATTTTGATAATAACTAAAACCTCTGTGTTCCAAACCTTCCTGTTTGGATTGGGCTGTTTGCTGAACATGTAAAAGGGACCTGCAGTCATTGAACTGTAACATGTAAAGACCGGCTGCAGGACCCAGTCCACTGAACCCTGAAGCTGCTCCACCGCTGCTGCTGCTGCACAAAGAGCCGCTCACCTGTTGATTCAAAAAGCTCGACTCGGTAGTAGAACCCCAAACTGGAGATCAGTTGTTGTTGTCTTTGTTGTGAACTAGCCGTTGTCGCGATTGCACCATTTCACACTGCACTTCCTCATGCCAAGTGTGAAGCCAATAAGATCAGCTCCAGAATCTGAATATCTGGAATCACTATTTAGATAGACGTGTGACCATGTAACTGATAATCCATGTAACAGATATCCAAGGGTTGAAGTTCCCTGCCACAACATGTCAGTTTGTCCTTAAAATCATATTGTATCATATGATATTTTTCTTTGCGTGAACCTGATTGTGAAGGCACAGCCCTTGAACCGCTCTGGAAACCGCTCTTTGATTTTGATATGCTACCATAGAAACCAGAGCAGGCTGCGCTTCTCTCCCCGCCCGGTGCACGCAGAGTTCATCACCGTCTCCGTCTTCCCCCGTCAATCTGAATCGATGTCTCGCTGCGTCCAATCGTTTCTTCACCCCGCTGTCTGTCTGCATTAGGCTCAGAGTGACGGGACAGCTGCCCTCGGTGCCTTATCTCGGTTCGATGTGCGCAAACACAAGGATTCGTGTGCCTCTGCAATGGATCTGCCATCACGAATTAACGTTACATGGCTTGTTTGACTCTCCCCGCTCCGGCGTCTGATCCTGACATCGGACCCAGGAACGAGGGAATCATCAAGGAGGAATCCGGCAGACTTTGATCACAGGGCGGTCCAGTGGGGGGGGGGGGGGGAAGAGGACAGTGTGACACATTCCTTTTTTTATTTCGTGACACAATCTACAAAGCTTAGCATCCAGACAGCGAATGGGCTCCGTCAGCCGTACAACTGTAAAATTACCCTCTGTGGTAAATTGTCAATCAAATACACAATTCACAATTTCCTGTTTTACCAGACAATGAACAAACTAACAGCTGTGGCATCATCGTCAAGGCCAACAAACAGAAATGGCCGTCATAAACAAACCATGATGAGGCCACAAGTGCTTCTTCCTGACTGTTTACATTCCTCCTGGCAGTAGTACCTGCTAGGCTTTGTTTTCATCGTGCTTTGAGAAATGCATGACGGCCATTCACCGTGTCCTTGTGAGGACAGTTAGTCTCCACATTCACTCCTCCGCAGGCTGGAAAACACTTTGATCCTCCTCTCAAGGGATGGGAAATGTAAAAAGAGATCTTACAGACGGTCATGAATCACTGGAAGAATAAAAAGATGTAGCCTTCACCCACAGTGTGCCTTTCACATACAGACACATACACATACACACAGCGGTCAGCTCTTCTACGTGTACGATACCAGGAGATATTTGTGTTCTTCTTGTGTTCTTGTGTTTGTTTTTTTCATTTATGCATCTGGGGCATGTTTAGAAGCTTCATCAACCCCCCCCCTGGACAATATACCAGGAGGCCTGGTGGAGAGCGTCTCACTCGGACTTTTGCTCTCATGCACCTCCTCCGGAGAAAACAGGGAGTTCAGTGCATGTCTGGAAGCAGCTTCCGTGTAGGTTAGAAGTTAATCCAGCTGGACTCTCAGCCATATGCAGCACTTGTACCTCTTTAGATTTGTATCACTCCAAACTAAAAACATTTCAAATAGCCGGTGTAGTTGAATGTAAAATTGAAGTCAAGGCCACTTTCCCTCCCTCTTTGCGTCTCCTTACACTTGTAGCGGACTTTATCGGTGAACCCCTTAATCCACCACAGCTGCTCCACTGTAAATACAATTAACCCCGGTAATTGAGTGATGTTGACTTTGGGTTTTGTGCACTTTCTCACTAACTGCCGGTAGCCCGTGCTCTCTGAGGGTGACATCATGGGTTTCGGGTTGCCCACCGTGGCTCCGGTTCCCAGGGGGGTGTTTGGGGGGGGGGGGGAGCAGAGCCACACTGTGAATAGACAATCTCTCTCTCCCCTCTCCTTCGGCTCACACACACACACACACACCCACGCAGTGGACTGACCCCTCTGCCACCTCGATCCCGAGCTCAGAGTTTGTTATTGGCTCGGTATGATGTGCTGACAGATGAGGCAGATGTGTGTTCCCAGCGTATGGATGGTTTGTCGGCGCTGCTCTCAAAGTTGAAGAGATCTGGAATGAGTTGAGTGAAGACAGTCGTGTTGCTTCATGGCAATCTGGTATCTGTTGGTGATACTTAGAACTCTGTGTTGTCAATAAAGGAACACTGGGACACTATGTTTTGTCTGGCGTGTGGGTGTCCTGTGTATTTTTTAAAGGGCATAGGGTGTACTCACATATGTATTATGATGGCTTCGAAAGCTGCTTGCAGCACTGAACCCCTGAGATTGTCCTGAAATGTTCCAGAGGAAAAACGCAAATATCAGAGTCAGATGCTCCAGACATTTCCATGGACGTTTGCCTGTCAGCCCCCTTGTAAATGTCCAGGAAATGTCCTCACGAGCCCATGTGAGACTACAGCAGGAAAACTCACAGGGAGCAAGCAGGCGTTTCGGTGATGTTTCTAACAAATGATGGACGATGAAGACATGCCATGGACATAGAAGACGCCGTCTCCTCCTGTCACCTTCATGCTCTACCAAGGTGCCACCGCTCGCCTGAATGTTCCAGACATCTGACCCGGACAATATCCTGCTGGCGTTCTTAATATGGAAAGGTCCAGAAAATGTCCTGACACAGTTTTTACGGACATTGTCCTGAGCTCATGTCTGAAAACGTCTCATATGAGTGACCTTTTGGTTCCTTTGAGACAGAGGACATGCTTTTTGTGTAGCTGAGTGCAAGATTGGGATTTTCAAAGACAAAGAAAATCAATCAGCCAGGCCACATAAAACCCTGTGTAGGTCCCTCTGGCCGGCATGTTTTTCAAAGTCACTTAAACTCTGAAGAAAACAGTGATTCACATCAAACCTCAGCACAAGGACAATGCCCACGTCTGTTTTGTGACCATTTAAAAAACCCCAGAGGCTGTGAGGCAGGAATTCTCTGCTCAGGATCAGTTCCCTGTAACATTGGCAGTATTATTGAAAACATCAACACCATGTAGCTCATTGTGGGCTGGTCTCCTGAAGCTTTCCCAGGCAGCGCAGACCAACGCTCTCCGTTTACCTCGGCAAATGTCAGTCATTCTGTCAATCACCTGTTTTACTCATTTAGAATAACCTCAAATACGCGGTGTGGGCCAGCTCTCCTCTGTTCCTGTTTTATTTTTCCACTGTCTGCATGGAGACACCTGGAACACACACAGACACACACACACACACACACACACACACACACACACACTCATCCAGAACTAAGGCCCCTACAAGGAAGCACTAATTGCAAAAGCTCAATTCTGCTTGCTTTCCTCTGCCTGGTAGCTTTAAGGTGAAACGTGATGGATGGAAGCAGAAGGTTCATGTATTTGCTTGTCCTACGTCCAAACTGGAAGGTTTTGGAATCACCTGGCTTCATGAGGGTAAACTTTTAACACTTGAGGATTGTACACACCCAGGTCTGAAGGGAAGGATTTGTCCGTAATCCTGTATTGATCCTCTCTAGACTGGCTGTCTGGTAGACTGACACTCTCCCATACCTACAGGCACATAGCCACCCTGGCTGCATGCCTCACCACATCTAACTTTAGAAGCAAACACAACCCCAGGCCAATTTGTAGCTGATTTAATGGCGCGTCCAGGAGTTTTTTACGTCAGGGGCCAAGAAAGACAGAATTGCCCGTTTTGTTTTCCAGTTTAAATGTCAGTCCCAGAAGTCGAGGCGTTATTACCTTGTTGTTCACAAAGGTTGTGCATTGTGGATATTTCACTCCTGCTGGCTGACACACAGCATCCATCTCTCCTGATTAAACTAAACTAGACTACAGGGACTCAGCTGGAAAAGCTGCCAGCCAAGGTTCAGAGACGGGGGGTGTAGTGAAGAAACTTGCGTTGGGTTTGTTTTGCTGTTTGTAAGTAAATCAAGGATAGATGGTAGATATTAATTAAAGCTTGCATCTGTAATGATTGTAATAGTTTTTAACTTCCTAAAGCCGGTTAGATTTACCATGATTGGACTTCAGCCAGTAAACAAACAAGCAAACGACCATAGCAGAGGTTTCATCTACTTGTTTTATCTACCTATCCTAAATCAGAGGCAGAGCTCAATCACTTGAATAATAGTTAGATAACCGCAAATCGAGGTAAAGGTTTAAAAATAATCCTGATATTGATTTGAATGGCCCCCTACCTCCCTGGAGCAGTCCTTTAAGTAAGTGTAGAACAGTAAAACTATAATATAAACAGGTGGTCACAGATGAAATGGTGGAGGCAGCCTGCTTGTTTGAAGCACCTGTCTGTGGGACAGCAGTTAGCCCAACCCCCCCCCCCCCCCCCCCCCCCCCCCCCATCAGTCAGTTGGAGGAACTCGGGCCTTGAAGACCAACTGGGGTTCACCACTGCTTCACAGGAGAAATGTATGGAGGGGGGGGGGGGGGGGGGGCTTGAAGGGCTGCAGGTTTCACAATACACAAATACGCAATATCTGTGGAGAAAAGAGGAAAAAAGGTCAAACAAGAACTGAAGATGGATTCAAAACATGTATCCATGCTTTGCATCTCAGGCTGTATCTGTCAGCAGAACAAGAAAAGGTAGAGAAAGGTACAATGTGTGTGTGAGTGTGAGAAAGAGAGAGGGGGGGGGAACAATGGCTGAAGTGTGACCGCCTCAGCCAGCCGAAACGTGTGGTTGCATTCTCGCTTTGTTCCATGAGATCACAGTTGTGGCAGATGCAGGACTCGAACCGGGAGCAGCTGTTTTGCGCCGCGTTCTCCAGTTACAGACGCTGGCACTGCCTGCACTCTGGGGATGGGCAGAGGGGCACGCTGTCAAGTCTTAATAGTGTTTGTTCTCTGAGGGTGGGCACAAAGAGTCCTCAGACCCCCGCGGTACTCCAGCCAGTGCTCTTGGCATCGGAAGAGAGGGACCCGGCCGAAGGTGTTAAACAGAACGGGGCTGGTGACAAGACGGAACACGCAGCTGGTCCCGCTCTCACAGGACCCGTGGCGCCATTAATAACGCTGACTGTGGTGGTCGCAGCAAACTCGGAAGATGGTTGGAGAACACACTTATTCATTCGTCCTCATTGTCAAAGTCAGATCGGAGAATAAAAAAAACTTTTTGATAAACACAGTGCACCCAGCGGCCGACTAACTCCTACTCATAAGCTCTTCAAGGTTGAGCGGATGTTTTAGTGGCATCTAGTGGAGAGGTGGCAGACTGCAGCCAACTGAATCCCCCCCTCCCCCTCTGCTCACCCCTCCTTGTGTGGAAGAGAAAACCCATGGTGGCCCTCATGGTAACATAGAAACCTCTCAAGCACCAGTGTTTGGTTTGTCCATTTCCAACATGCTGGACTTTGTATAGTAAATATATTTCCCCTTCCTATTCGAGCTGCAACCATAACTCGAATAATTGATTAGTAGATTGAAAATAAATCACAGACTTATTTATTTTATAGTTTAAGTCGTTTTTAAGCAACAGTCCCAACGATTTGATAGTTTCAAGTCCTCAAAGAAATCTGTAAAGCTCCTAACATTATAGTAAATTTAATTATTTTACAGTTTTAGGCTGGTTGGACAAAATATGAACATTTTTATGCCATCTTTTGCTTCAGGATATTTAACTGTTTTGTGATATTTCAACAATAAAGTAAAGAATTAAAGTACAGAAAGTTTGATTTGATTATGTCTGCTCAAATCTAAAACAAAGCATCATCTGCTGAATCAACAATAATGGCATCTCTGTTTAGCTCCAACGTGGGGCACTCATAATTTTATTTTTTTTTAAAATAACATTTGTAATTGTCCTTATTTTTCAAACGTGCACAGATGTCTCATATTATTGTGAAACGCTGCACAGTGAGAGCAGTAGATTTGGGAACAATCTAATGAGAAGAACAACTGCCAACAAGTTTCCAGTCTTCACAGCCAAACCCTGAGTCAAGAGGGAAGAAAACAAACGAACACGATTATTTACTGAAAATCCACACTTTTCCATGGAGTCACACTCAGTGGATTTAACAAGTGACTGGGAGCATCTGCTGTTGTGAGAGAAGTCGTGCATCTTGGCCTGAAGTGTTGACCACGGTTAGTCTTTGTCTGTTGTACAGAAATTGAATTCTCACCAGGTCTGAACAAGACTGAACTTGAGTCCCGGTGTGTGAGTCATTGATTAATTGATCCCAGCCACTCTCTCTTCGCTGATACTAAGCAATATCATGAGTCAGGTCAGTTTCTCCCAGCATATGTTTTTCCAACATGTCACATATGTCCCACAGGCCAACTGAAGAATGTAGATACATCACATGGAAAATAAATCAGAAGTCTCAAAAAGCAAAGCAGTGGAATTCTTAAACTCCAACAACGAAGCAACAGAAGTGAGACTCGGGAATTGTTGGTTTCAGAACATTTGCATTATGTTAATTTAGAAAATATGTTAAACAAATGTATATATTTTTGATTCGTATTAACTATAGTATGGGAAATATGAATCGAACAATCATAGATTTTTCTCGGACTAAAGGTCAAAGGTCAATGTCCCGTGCTTATGAAAGCGATTTGCTACAGGCCATTTATCAATAATTGACGTTCATTTTTTAAACAAACATCTAGAATGCTATTTTATTCTTTCAAATTCTTCACTTACATGTACGAGTATGGAAAGGGATAGATTCAAATGGACTCTTGACATGTCAAGGCTATAATACTAGTTCAGACTAATATTGATATTTGGGAGTTTAAAATAGAAATTAAATGATATATCAGTTCAGTTAATTAAGACTCATTCGTTGCAGTCATATTTTATTATATTGTATTATATTTTATTTATAAGAGGTCAAAGACTTACTGTCCCTACACACACAACATCAGACTGACCATGGACTTTGTTCCAATATAGTTTTGATATCTTTGGAAGCGTAGCTCCTGACTACCTGCATCATTTATTTATTTGGTGTTTTTGCACAAACTCTAAAATTAGTTCTCCTTGGCAGTGGACCAGCTCACATGGATTAGTGGTATTTATTTCAACCCTCAAGTAATAAAAACCAGGACTAAAACCAAGAGATGTGTCAATTACAGACAATATGAGGAGAAAACTGCCACTTATCATACTTTGTCCTTAAAGCAGCTTTCTCTCTTACACCGGCTCATGTTTTAAAAACACGAGCCTGAACACCGACTCGCCGTCTGTACGCTGCAGCTTTAGCAGTGAAACCCGTGTGTGTGGTTGCGTCTGAAGATGCTCGGTCATGAGTCGGGCCGCCGGGTGTTGTCTTGCTCCCTGTCAGCAGTGTGGGGCCGGTGCCCGCGGTGATGTGCACTTACAGTAAGTGAAGGAGTGATGTTTCAGAGATGGATAGCGTTTCCAGTATTTATCGACTGCTGCGGGGCTGCGAGGCCCGGGATGACACTGCATTCAGATACATTAGCGGAGGAGGGAGTCTTGACGGCCTGTCAGAGGGAAAGAGGGGGCGGAGAGGTGTGGAGGGCAGCTGTTAAGACATCAGCGAGCTTATTGGTCGGACGCAGGGGGCATCGATCGCCCACCGAGCCGCTTCCTGTGTTTTCATTTCGCTATCATGGGAAGAGAGCAAACAACAACGTCAGGGGGAAAAGCTGAGCTCCATATCTAATGGGCCCCGATCTCCAGGGACGGAGATTTACGTGCACTGGGATGCCTCATAATGTATGTCTGGGTGGCACTGAAGCTTTTACTGACGGAATGAGAGTGGTAATACTCACAATAAACTTTCTCGCAACGCAATTATATTGTGCGCACAGTTTTATTGCCCAGGAGAGGGTTCATTTTTAACAATGTCTAAGGGCGTTCTCACACCTGGAAGTCTGAACCCAGGGGTCCGTGTCTCGATGTTGATTTCATTGCCATTGTGATATCGTGGTATTCATTCCAGGGTAACGAACTTCAGTAGCAGAACTTCACAATAGTTTGAATGCACCATCACGTGACGTTAGATTGTCGGAGGTGAGGTAACAGTCAGTCAGAATTATCCTATACCCTAAATATGGGTTTTCACTCTGCAACCAAACCAAACAATGGTTCAGTTTGATCCGGAGCAAGACCACATCTTTAAGTCTGACTAAATTTAGGTCCTGTGATCCCGACCGTGGTCCAAGGCTTCTTTCACACTTGTTTTTGTTCCGACTTAACAAGGTTGGTGTGAAACCCTTATAAAAAAAAACGATTTGAAATAATACCCGCCCTAATTAGTTCCATTTATATCACAGTCAGAGAACTGCAGCTAATGTCACGTTGTTTTTTCTGCGACTAAACTTTATAAAACTACTGGACAGTTTGAAATAAATCATTGTGTCTGGTTCATGTCCAAAGCTCCTTGTAAATTTACACAGACGTGAACTTTTACTACAAACTATTGTCTCATGTGCCACTCGACAGTCCATCACCAAAACGTCAACCGTGTCTGTTTATATTTCAACACCGAGGACATAAAATGATATCAGATTCATATTACAGGATATTTTATTATGACTACATTCTTTAACCTCAAGAATAATAAATACTCCAATGCAGACACGCGTATTCTCATCTGCACTAAAGGAATGTTAAGTACTTTTTGTACGAATTAAATATACAACACAAAAAGAGAATCTGTCATTTTGACATTTTGGTTTCAAAGCTGTGAATTTCATTATGCAGCCAAACGGATGTCAGTTTTCCAATATGTGTATTAGAAGGAGCTAGATAAATGAGAAGGGATCGCAGACGGAGAACTGTAAACCAACTTGCTTTCTCCCACTGAATTAAATGTTTATGTTGAGGCTCAAGCCGAGCTATTGGCCTGTTTCTCCTAATTAAGAGAAAAGGTGCCTGATTGACAAATGAGCTCCGGGTCAGTCAGCCAACCAGAGAGGTTCCCCTGCCCAGCCCGCACGGCCTCTGGGTTTCCCATCAGCCCCGGGAGCAGATGGTTTTAACACTCGCTCAAATGCTCCTGCAGGAAAACAGGGAAGTCTCATCTGTTTTAGTTGAAGCTGAGGGATTAACCAGCAGCAGCCTCTTGGCAGGGAAGCAGCTTACTACAGGGAGATGGTAGATTGGTTATTGTTTTTATTAATTGATTGATAACTTATTGGATTTACTCTCTGGTTTCTGATCTCGCAGCCAAAGTGCACAGGGGTGAGGATTTGATTTTGTACTTCACTACACTTCACTTGACCTCAAAAATCTTCAGACTTGACTTTTAATCACTGACTTGTGTTCGCAGCCTTGTAAATATCAGTGCTTGATGCTTCAAAAAAGAAAAAGAGAATAAATAAGCCTCTACAAGGATAATTTTTAACTTTTTCCCAACAAGTGTAAAGTTTGAGTTCGTTTTCAGGTGTAAACCAAACTAGACGTGTGAAAGAAACACAAAGTAATTATGTCCCTGCTGGTGTAGGCTTCGGATCAGACAAATCTCTGTGTTGCTGAAATTGAAGTGTGTTACCCAATTTGTACGACTGGTCGCAGATGGAAAAACAATCCACCACAGCAAAAGGTCACTGGGCCTGATTCGCTCCAGCCTGGAATCTCACAGCTGCGAGATTCACCCGCAGCTATTGAGAGTCCTCGTCTGTCCAGAAAACCAACACCTCGTTTCCTTTGCTCGTTTAGGCATTCACTTAATTGAATAAGTGAGAGTCATGCGGCCATTATGGTAACTGCATCTTCTAATCTCGGTTCATCTTGCCCCTTATCGTCAAGTGCGGGTTAATGCTGGTGTATTTCTGGGAATTAAAAACCGTTTCCTAGCATCTCTTTCTGAATTCCTCCTTCGGATGGAACAAGTAGCTACAGAGATTAGGATCATTTTGCCAATTTTGCCATTAAACTTGAGCTGAGGTGTGTGCCGTATCACTGTCGCCTTCACACCGCTGACCAACACACAAAAGAGCTTTCAGCACTGGAGCCAGAGGAGGGGTGTGGGTGCACACGGAAAGTATGCACAGAACACTCCCTCCCTCCCCTGCTGCTCTCGCCCGGCTCTCTCAATCACTCCCCAACAACACAGAGCAGGTAGTTTGACCAGAGGCAGCGGAGCAGCTCCTGCTATTGATTCCCTCTGAATTTGAAGTCGTAAAACTAAATGTATCCAAACACCATTAATCACAATGGCCAGGGGTGTTTATTTTTTTTTAAATGAACAGATTCTTCCTGGGGGCATCTACGGCCACTTAATTTGCCAGTAAAAGCCCACCTGTCTGTGTCAACCAGTCCGTAGAGAGGTGCACAAATGGAGTCCAGAGGCCGTTCCAAGGGTTGGGTTGTGTACATTCCTTCATGCGTTGCTACAGTCAGGGACAGGGGGCGAGGTGAAAAAGGATACAGTGTGCAAAAAGCTGTAAAGAATGATGTACAGACAAAGATATGCTGCCGGTACATGGAGCCAAACTTTCTTATTTCCACACACACACACAACATATAACGCAGGTAGATACAGTGGTAACACTGTCCGTATATGTCTGTCCATAGCCATTATGTTTCTGGAGCAAAAATAGTTTTTCCATAAATAAACTGGTGCTTTCTGCCTTTTCTTTTTTTTGCTTTCTGGCTTTCTTGAAATTAAATTATGTGCTGTACTTCGATGCCAACAAAATTTGAATGAAATGTTATGTCAAGAACTTTAATAATTCCCCAAATTGGGATCAATAAAGTGCATATATCTATATCTATCTAAATTCATTGAGGAAAACCCAGGTCAAGGGGGTGGTTTTTAATATAATCAGCTACATTTTCCCTCCTCTTCTCCTCTCTTCATGTGCCCTTGAAGAGGCACAGTGTTGTGGCAAAGTGCATTGCTCATAGCTTTTGTCACAAAGAGAGAATTAGGAAGCACTAAGCGACCACCCCGTTTGCTACGTGGCCACAGCCTCGTCTCATCAGGCTCACACCTCCCGCCTCATATTGTTTTTGACAGATTTGACACAAACCATGTCGTTCAAGCTGCTCGCTCTTCATGAAACACTTCCTGCAGCTCCGCTACGACATTCCTACACGCGCCCCGTGCACACACACAATTAGCACTTGTTAAAGAGCATGTGATATGGTAAATACGCCGGTGTTTTTTCCCATGATTACGGCGTCCTGTGAACCTTACAGGAAGCAAGTGCTCTGGGTGACTTACTCCAGTTCTGTCTGAGAGCTCTAAACCCACACAATGCTTTGTCCTTTTTTCCTAGAAAAAAAAATCCTCTGTCTTTTTAACCGAAACTTAAAGGTCAAACTATTGTCTCTGCTCAGCCTCTGTCCCCTCGACACAAACGGACACACACGGACATTCCACTGAGATTGTCCAGTTCCAGCAGCGGGACTAATTGGAGCGAGAGACAGGTGGAGGCACTCTCTGGTAATCGGTCTTGTTAGAGGACGGGGCCGCGGCTCACACTGCGATCTTTTTGTTTTTGCAGTGTGAACGGTGGAAGGAGGGCATGAACTTTTGACACACTCGCACATGGGGCCCCTTTGTAGCCCGCCAGGCTTCGGTTATCGGAGGTAACGTCAAGGTACTTTGTGCAGCTCCATTCAAAACACGCCCCTCTTTATGCTTGTGCTTTGGAAAAGGAAAAGAAAAGAGAAATTCATGCCACTTTTTCTCCAAAACGTAAATGAACATACAACGCTTTGCCTTGCCCCTGAATTTCAATTCCCTTGATGCATTTGTCCCCGCACGTCCCGGTGTGATCACATATCCATAGGTCCCCTTGTCCCTTTCGTTCACTTCCCCTCTCTGTGTGTCAGCGTGTGTGTGGTAAGTACCCGCTCGGTAATGATGTGTCAGTGCGAGCATGTCCACCGTGTGCAGACATGTTGCCGTATAATGCAACCAGGCAGGTGTGAGGGTCACAGCCAGTTTGTAGGCCAGCGTTTTGACCCCCGCTGTCTGCTTTGTCTGACCGTCAGAGGAACCCCTTAATTAGACCCTTTGGTTTGCAGCGGAGACCCGACGCAGCCCAGCAGACGCTCAGCAACAATCCCTTCATTAAATGCTCCTGGTTGACTTGGCAGGAAGAGCCTCAGGTTCCCGATTTCTTGCTGCACAAAGGCCATGTTAAGAGAATCTCCTGTAACAGAAAAGTTTGAGTAACCAAATTGCGATTTTCTGTGCTGTGCTTCCTATAACGTAAACTATACTGTATTTACGTGGTGTCGGAATAATTGCAAAAAGTAGTTACCCACTGGGAAAATTCACGTGAGAGCCAACAACTTGAAAGCTGGCGGTAACGTGAGTTCCTGACGTCACCGCTTATAAACCAATTTACATCCTTTTACACTCAGCTCTAAATAGTAGCTTTTAATTTCAACTTTTCCAATATGTGCCTGACAACAGACTTTTAAGCCAATACATATGTTTTTATGATTCACGTGCACATTTATAATTATTTATATACCGGTCACAGCTGTTCTATCTTGTTTTGTTCTTCTTTACTATGCAAATATTGGAAAGAGCTGCCAAGGTGTTGGTTAAAAGCTCTAAACACAAATGCAACATATTCTGTTTACAGCATCTTTAAACCACATGTAGACAGAGCTCAGGAAATGGGACCCTCTGAGAACCATGTGAATTCACAGTTTGTGCAACGTGCCTCTGGAAAAAGCTGTCGTTAATCAAGCAACACACATCCAGGTTGAAATATATTTTCATCGGCCAATTCTCTGTATGGTTGACAAACTTGTAAAATATCGCTCTACACACTTTTTCTCCCCCAATACATTTGGTCCTAACAGCCCAGAATGATTAATTGTTGAATTACTCACCGGTGCACGGTGTTATTTCAACAAGATGTTGCCTGTGGTTTGTGCACGTCTGCAATGTGAGTACAGTCTATTATGCCAGAGTGGAGTGATCAAGTGGCCAGAAAATGAATGGGAGCAGAGCTGTGAAGGAATGAGGTGAAGTATGGCTCGCTGACAAAAAAACAAGGAGACTCACTCCAGCAGGGATTCAAAGGGACTCGTCTTACTGACCTTCAACGGGAAAGAGGGAGAGAGGAAGGATTTCATTCTTACTGGTTTTGGCCGATCCACGTTGTCGAAGAGGTCCAAGGAAAACCTGTGGGGCACTTTGTTAACTCACGTCTGTCAGGGTTGTGCGACTGTGTTTGTGACCACTGTGCCCACGGGGGGAAACCTGAGCCACAGGTGTGTTTGAGGTCACCGGCTGGGCCACAAAAAAAAAAAAAAAAACAGCCTGATGCCTTGTTGTAATCGCAGCCGCTCAGTTGGCGTCAGTGGTTAAATATAAAGAGATTACATTTTTGTCCCAAGTAATTTGACGAAGGTTCTAATTAAGAAGCTACATCAGTGGGTGGATAAAAAACCAAGATATGCAGAAATCGGAGCTGGTTCTTTGCAGCTGACCTGAAATTTTAGCTTCAACTTTTGTTGTGATCAACCAGCTGGAGCTGTTAAGCTCCCTGTACCAACAAAGTATGATGATGTAAAAAAAAAACATGTACGTTGCATCACGAATGAAAAAAAAAAATTTATAAAACAGACTTCACGACCTCCTCGTAAAATAAAACTTTGTTGTGTCCGGGATTTCGAAGCATAATTGCAATCACAATAACTATTAAGGTTGAACAATTACAGTAAGATTTGCCTGTAAAGTAAAACTTTGCAGTTTTGGTTCCACATGCAGACACGGTTGGTGACCATGGATCAGACGTCTTTTATAAGGTGTGAAAGGATGAAGTGTCGGAGTGATGGGGAGGGAGAGAGGAAGTCAGGCAGACGGCTGGTTGGAATGACAGTGTGACAGGTGGCTGTGTGGTTTGGCGTGGTGTTGCAGGTGAGTGGGTTTGCGGTTTAACACCTGGCGTCCTCAGACACAGGAAACAGCAGGTGTAGCGAGGCGCTGGAGAAATAACATGAGGAATAAGCTCAGCAGTGTAAGAGAGTGGATGTGTCCCGCTGAGCTGCCAGAGCAACTGGAGGTGGAGTGGAAGGGAGAGTGGGGGGGTACCTGAGCTGAGCCCTATGAGATGGATGCAGAGGGATGCAGAGATGAGCCCAGAAGCAAGGTGAGGTACACAGAGGGGGGGCAGAGACAGGGAAAACACAGGGATACAGAGGTGAAGCTGTTATCAGACGTGCACTGATCATCGCAGATTGGCTGTACTTTCTGCGGAGGAGGTGCACGTGTGAATGCAAATGTCCGAATTAGAGGCTCCGGATTATTGGTTTGAATTGTTTATTTGATGCTATTAAAAGCTCTTTGAATTTATGATTGACAGTTGAGACCATAGATATATATATATAAAGGCTAGATGTCTCATCCGCGTTTCCGGTCAACAGTCGAACGTCCGCACATGGCGGCCATCTTGCCACAGGCAGCTCTTCCACCCATAACATTGTGTAGTGGTACATGTACTATTTAAATAAAAAAATAATAAAACAATTCTTGAAGTATATTTTTAAAGGGAAATCTTGTACCTATATAGAACATTATTGTATTTTTTAGAAAATAACACAATTATACATAAGTATGCAGTGTCATAACTACATCTCTGACGTTTGTAACAAACCGAAGCGTTTAAAAATCGGTTGAGAATTTAGCAAGTTATGGTTAATTAAAAAGAACGTACCACTACAACACAATGTTATGGGTGGGCGAGCTGCCTGTGGCAAGATGGCCGCCATGTGCGGACGTTCGACTCCGTTGGCCGAGACATCTAGACTTTATATATTTCTATGGTTGAGACCCCCCCCGACCCCGATCATTACTGAGAAGAGTCTTTCTCCAAAGATGGCAGCGTTCATATTTAGGATATTTTGGCCAGATTGTGGAAAGAAGTGGACTCATGTCGTGAGTTTCTGTTAGCGCTAGCTTCACATGCTATCATGCTGGCTAATGCTGCAGCCATGCCAATGCTACTGGCACTGAGGTGCTGCAACCAATATTGTTAAGTTAGCACGTGCCAAGTATACCCTCGTGTCCCTGGTTTGTGTAAAGTTAAGTGTTTGCCACCTTCCAGGGCTTGACATTTTGAGTATCTAAAATGATTTGACATTTTTGCGACCTGATGCAGATCATCGCCTGACGGAAAACGAGCGATGTCATTATTAGCTGCACGCCGTGATGTCTGTGCACGAATCAATGCAGGAAATCAAATGTGTGGACACGTCACGTCCGCGCCAAGTCAAGTCTACAAGGACAGCCTTCCTCCATCTGACATGTTTAGGCATATATTCTTATAGGAGCACTTCATTTTCTGTTTGAAAACACAAAAACAAAGGAGTTTTAAAGACCCCCCCCTCCCCCCTCCCAACCCCTGTGACCTCCGAGACAGAACAGAGCCCGATCGTGTTTCTGTGCTTTTCAATATCTCACTGCGTCGTCCCATCATGACAGAGGAGGACAGTGAGACGGGGCCGAGCGAGAGAATGAGACAGCGTGACAGGCGGCAGGACGGGGGGGGGGGGGGGGGGATCTTGCTGCGACAGCCTTTTCACCCTTTATGAATGACGTTTTTTTTTTTCTTCTTCCCCCTCAGCATTCCCCGGGCCACTTCAAAGTGTCGATCTCAGCAGAGCGACTTGGCCCCGCCATTGTGTGGATCTTGAATATTCATCGGGGGTCTTTCTTGACCTCGAAGGGCTGGAGACTCAGCTGGGGAGCTGCTGGGATCTCATGATGTATTGCTGTTTATATGTAACTGGTGGATACGGATTGAGTCCGGTGTGACCGCGGGTTAATTGATGATGGATGGATACTCGCCAGTAAATAACTTTTAGGCGCAACTTTTGGAAACTCCTTCAAACTCCTTTTTGATTGTGCATCTAGAGTTTTAAAAGAATCACGACATTATTAGCTTGTTGGATAAAGATTTTTTCACCAAGCACTTTCCTACACCTTTGATTCATTTGCTCATCTCCCCTTTGAATCTATCTGTTAATTCCAGAAAGTCTCTCTTTGTTTGTTGAAGTTGAAGTGTTGTTTATTGGCTTCACACTTGGCATGTGTTTTGTTAAGGACTCCAGGATTGAAGGATTTGGTGAGATTTCTGTTGTAGCGGCACCTCCGTCTCAGCAACTTAAGTGGAAATTGCCACCAGCATCAATGAAGGCAAAGCAAACAGCTCATTCCAAACAGGCACCGCCTTTAATTCAACATCTTTTGGTCCGTTGGAATCCGAGGATCACCTCAGGTTTTTGTTATTGAGATTGATTAAATCTGTTAAACCTGAAAAAACCCACAAAATAAAAGTTGTAAGTTCTGCTCCTGGTACAAAAATGTACGATGAAATCCTTTCTTATAAATCACAGGAGAGAGGAAAGCGAACCCATGTGTTGCTGGATGATGAAGATGACGGACCCCATTTGGTCGGGACAGCTGTGTTGCCACGGTAATCAACTGCTCTGCCCTGTGACAGCAGTTTTTACGCTGATCTGCCGAAAATCCTCCTGATTTCACAGAGCCCAGGGTCGGCCCGGCTCCGGCCGGAACATCGCTCACGACACGCATTCCTCCTCTGCCTGCGCTTAATCTCCTCATCTGTGTTCGGTCCGGGGCTTTTTGTTTCACAGGTTAACGGTGATTTTTCACAGTCATCCGTCCCGCTCCTCGCCCGGTTCGGTGAAAGCTGCGTTCCCTCTCTGTCCCCCCATGGTGCATTGTGACGCTGCCGCGAGTATTAATGTAAGGGTCTCAATTTCATAAGCAAGATGTTTGCCGCGGGATATGGAGACGGATTATTGCAAACAATCAAGCTAATTGATCGTCGAGCGCCGGAGGGCCAAATGCAGGGGGGGGGGGGGGACACAGTCTGCAAAACAAATTGAAAATGATCCCACAGCTAAACACGTCTCCATGTCGGCCTCCCAGTCCGTTCCCAGTCTGAACGTTCACTGTGCCAAGAGGTCAGCGCCCGAAGTGGAGCCCCATGGACGATAATGAATATTGTTGTATTTCCCATTCTAGTTGCAACAAACAACAACGGAGGCGCTGGCGGAGCAGTTTTTTTTCTCCTCCGCATCAATCATCCTGTTCACGTGTGTGATGATAGATGAGGTTCGGACTAAATGGAGGGAGGGGAATAAGAAGAGGAAGAAAAGAAAAGGAAGAATGGAAGTGAAGAGTTAATTCCACTGAGAGCAGGTCTTCCAACCGGTCGGCCCCACTTTCAATCCCTTTATGCGGTGGAGTGACCCCCCCCCCCCCCCCCCCCCCCTCCTACAGAGCCGCTCACTCGCCTGGACCCCCCCCCCCCATCCGTGTGGGCTGAGCGGGCCGTCTGAGAATAACGGGGAGGCTCCGTGCTGTGCGTTTGATGGAGCGCAGAAGGGTGTGTGAGGTGCACTGACCCGTTCACATCGCTCCCCATGCACTCGCGCTCCAGAAAGGGTCCGACTTGTTACGTGGAGCACACGGGCGCTGCACAAATCAGCAGTGACAGCTATAGGGCTGGCGGAGCAGTGGCTTCTGGGAGCTGCTGTTCCCACCCAGTCAGATTTTTAACAGGGGGGGGGGGGGGGGGGGGGGACAGGTGTTGGGTGGAGAGGGCCCATTTGGCCTCGCGTTGTTGTTTTTTCCGCCCTCCTCCGTCACCGCTTCCGACACCGCAGGGACTATTTCTCCATCTCTAACAAAACCTCACACGGCTGACAGTAGAAATCCGGTCACCTCGGAGATGTTTACGATTTCTGTAGGTGCTGCAGTGGACTTGATGTAATCTGTCTAATAGCTCTGTTAATCCTCTTAACTTGTAACCCATATAAATCTTTCACCATCGGAATGTGTCCCTATTGTTGTCAGTTTTTTTTTCTCTTCTCTCCTGTTGGTATTGCGTGTTTCGTGTGTGTGTCTGCGGGCTGGATTAGTGTGAGGTTGTAAAGTTGTGGTGGTGCCGGGAGGTGTGAGCTCTAATCACCTCTAATCACCTGACGTGCGATGGCCTGATCCCTGTTGTGTTTACACCCCTTTCACACACAGGCTCACATGAGGAGCTGAATGAGGTTCGGCCCATCTCTGAATCCTAATACCTCACTCTTGGTTTCAGATTAATGCCCATGCAGTGTTCGCCATTCACACAGCACCTGTGTCTGCAGCTGTAGTCCCACACATGAAGCTTCGAGACAGGGTGGACATTTTGTATAGTCTTTGTTTTCCCTGTGGTTGTAGTGGGGTAGACGTTTTGTGGTGCAAGGAGGCTGCTTGTGAGTTTGTGCCTAATACTTTCATCCTTCCAGTAAATCTAAAGTATGTAGAATTTGGCCCTTTTTACAAGGTGGTGTTAAAACTGTCGGACCTCACACTTGTTTTACACTTGACCTATTTTCTTTTTCTTTTTGTGTTGTATATATTGTTGTGGATTAGGATTAACATTCCATGTAGCAAATAGAATGGTACTTAGAGCGGATGCTTAGAGGATATATATTATATCCTCTAAACATGCTGGATTTTTCAAGATCACTGAATTTTTCCCTGAAAATGTAAAGAAAACAAAAAAAAACACAGATGAAAGGTTAACATCCTTGGTGGAGGAAAGGATACAGGTTTGAAAAACATGTTGGATGCAATAACTTATTTTCTAAACAATTAAAAAATAAAAACAAATATTTATTTTCAAATAGATGTTCACCAACAATGAATTTTGTTTTGTGTATAACAAACAAAGTGAGAAGAAAAATAGGGATGGAAATAAAAGATATTACTGCAACACGAGGAGAACTAAGAGCAATAGGTGAATAAAGACGATCAAATTAAATACATATATATGAAGAAAAATTATGAATATGTCATGTATGCCGAGCTTTTCACACCCAAGCTGAACTGTGTTTGGACACACACACACACACACACACACACACACACACACACACACAATACAGGGTGTTGCTGAGCCAGGATGGATAACATGCATCGATTCGCTCGTGCCAGCCATTAACACACCTCTTGTCCTGTGTTCTGTTTGGTTCTTTTCTCGCAGTGCATCATTCCACCCTGAGCGGGGACTTGCTCGGCCTTCGCGGGATTTCACAGCAGACGGTCTCACCAGAGTAAATGTTCGTGTCCCCTGTGAGTTTATTCTCTTTAGATCTGATCGTGGTGTCTGAGTGTCCCTCTTGGCATGCTGTGTGTTTGTGTGCCTGTGGCAACAGTTCATGAGGCTTCCACACCTCGTTCAACCCCTCTACTCACACATCCATGGCCCTGGTTCACCCCCCCCCCCCATCCCCCTTTATCGTCTATTCTGCTCTCTGTGTTTGAGTGATGTGAGAATCTGTAGTGTGTGTGCATGTGTGTGCATGTGTGTGTGTGTGTCAGAGAAAGAGAGGGAGGCTGTGTGTGGATTCAGATAGACTCAGCTGTTCCCTCTGTAGTGGAGCGGTCATAGAGAGGGCCGGACAAATAACACACTGAGAGGGCAACTGAGTAACACCCTCCTTCCCCACCCTCTCTTCTCCCCCCCTCTCCTTCTCCCTCCATGTCTGTCTCTCCCAGGCTGTCAGTGTGGAGTAGTGCTGGAGGCTGCGGGGCGGCTGTGTGCTGTGTGAAGTTCCTGCGAGTGCAGCGGAGTGGCGGTCGCTCACAGAGACACACTTTTACAGAGGGAGGAGAGGACTGGCGCGCTTTTTTTTCACAGGAGGATATATATATATATACATATATCTATATGTATATATATATAAATTAAAAAAGAAAAAAGGCAGTTTCACACCTTTGCTGCCCTGCACGGTTGGGTCGGTTGTGGCAGCACCTCTGGGATTGGAAGGAGGCGGGCTGCTGCTGCTGCTGCTGGTGGTGGCGTGATGGTGGTGGCGGCGTGGTCGCCCCGGGAGCGGGCCTGGCAGGCTGTTCTCCTGGTGACTGGACTGGCATCTCTGAGCCGTGGGTCTGATGGTGAGTACCGCGCTGGACTCTGTGTGTTTGGATGCTTGTACTGTGGCACTTTCTACATGTTCCAAGTCACTGCTTGTGAGACTGATGCAGCTGAGGCCTCCTTGTATTTGTTTGTCCTTATTGGCTAAACTGTGTAGGATATTCTGCAAGCAGCAAGATGAGGCGATTCAATCTGTTTCTTTTTTATTTGGGTATTTTGATTAGATCTCTATATTTATGCCTAAAGTTGGGAGGTTTTCTGCATTTAGTTGTTAGTCAGGTGAGTGGCTGGTTGCTCTTGCTGTGATGTTGTCTATTTCTTGCCCTGTGGTATTTATGATGAGCAAAACGCTGTAATCACCTCCACAGGGGCCACCATGGGAACGGGTGGGCATTTATCTGCCCCGTCCTCTCCCTGACACCCCCACCAAACCCCTCGGCTCGTGTTTTGAATTGTTTGAAGATGTCCAAGATGGACAGCCAGTTGTCTTTTTACGATGAATGCCTACAGTGTCGCGGAGCCCCCCCCCCCGTTAGGTTGTGAGGGTCGGCGAGCTCCCAGCCTCTCTGAAGATGACACTTGTGCATTTGTTGTTTCTGGTAAGAAAAAGTAGAGACTGAGTTTGTTGATCACTCTGCTTTTGGCTCTTTCTGTGGTTTCTATGTACACATATTAAAATGACACAATTGTCTTCACACAATTGAGCCTTTTACAAAATATCATTATTTGTCTTATGCAATACCAAAGAGAATATCTTTTGGTGCTGGTCTCTTCATTTGTTAATATCCCATCAGGCTTCTTTTTTATTTTTTTTTTTACAATTTCGACACACTCACAAACAGAGTGTGAGTTTTTCTGGTGTGTATATACATAATGCAAATGATGGTCTGGAAATTTTCAGCTAACACTTACTGGATTTCCTTTTAAATGATTAATGGTGTGTCGGTTCTTTAGGTCCCTAAAGAACCGTTTGTGCTCTTCTAGGCTCCTCTTTGTATTCCTTCGTCAGAAGGAGCTCGGGGTTTGTGACGCACAGTGTGAACTTGCACGTCATGTGTGTTTTCATTTGATGTAGATTCGTCAAACTTCTGAAAACATGCCAAAACATTCTTACATCCAATTCTGCACCAGAGTGAATTAAACAATGATCTGATTAGGAAAAAAAAGCCTCTTAATCGAATAAACTTCACGCCGAAAACAGAAATGGCTTATGATTTAAATCCGGCTACAAAGAAATTCTTGACCAGAATTGTGTCAAAAGTAAAGAGCAGCTGTGAAATCCCTTCCTGACTGAGGGGCTCAGAGCTCGCTGCAGCTTTCACACTTGGTCATGAAATACCCCGGCCGCTGGATGAATGTTTCTTCAGAGAATTTCCTTCTACACGTATCAGTGCGGACCGAGCGAGGTGTTTAATTTCTCATCCAATATTAGTCCAGAGGGTTTGACCGTTGGCAGGGATGTGGGAAGATGGAGTGAACCTCAGACGGAGGAGCTGCTGTCTGACTCTGAGCTGACAGGAGGCCAGAGTCTCTGCTCGCTGCTGTCACTGCAGGTCTGATGAATGGGAGGTGAGATGAAGCCGTGAGCGCCCTCGGACAGATCTCCTTCTACAAAGCCTTGTCAGCATTGTTGGAAATGCTCGGTCGATAATTCAACCACCAGTTGCCTCTGCTGTTCCTTCTGCGATCTGATCTTTGAAAGGTCGCTCGCAACGAGGAAAACATGTGGGAGGTTGCTCGTAAATCTCAGTGGCCCGCTCGGTTTGCCACCTGTTTCGGGCTGGTGAGGTTCACAGGGAATGGAATTGACCCACAGCCTGTTCCTTTAGTCGCAGACCATTCAGAACAAATAGTATATAGTTATAGCAGTTTTACCTATATTATTTATATATTGGTTATGGCTTATTCCCGCCATCAAACATTTGGATTGGCTGTCTCATGCCACAGAGTGACCCTGAAAACATCAGCAGGTCTGTGGCCTAACAGCAACCATTCTTTAGACAGGAATTCATCTTTTTAGAACAAATGATGCCACCTCAATATCACTATCTACTTATAATGAAAAAATGAATGATGTCAAATGTGGAGAATTTAGAGAACAATCATAAAACCGCACCCCCCTGTTCTCTCCTAGACTTTCTGAGGGCTCATTATCCAAGTGTTTTCATTCAGAGCAATCTCCAAATACCTGAAAATGTCAGCGTGTCTCTGCTGGAACGTTCAGCGGAGGCTCTGCCTTTATCAACAGCCGTTTCTTTTCAGTAGCTTCAGTTGAGCTAAAACTATACTTCTTATAATGCTTTCTCGTTGGAATTTTGGATACTTTTTATGTCCTTCAGAGGTTATTTTATTGGTACTTTAAATGAAATGTGTTTTATTTAATCAATAACTTTTTGTTAGATTATGGGATTAATTTAAATTGAAATCCCAATCTTTCCGATTTTAAAAGGAGATGTGACCTATTTGGGCTCCTCGTTGGTGGTTGATGTGATTAACATTGCGTTTATTTTATCTTTATTTAATCAGGCGGTCTCATTTATAATCTCTTTTTCAAAGGAAACCTGAGAACAGAGGCACTGACAATCAGCAAAGTTGAAACAGAGTGTAGGGGATCTGAGGTGATCTCCGTTCTGGATCGTGTACGATAGTGACTAGCTTTAGATGAGAGAAGAGAGGTGAGGTAGTTTGGAAGCTTCTACAGAGCTTTACAAATAAAGGTTACTGTTTCTTCTTGACTGTAAATACCTCCATTATTATGCCCGGTTGTAAGAAACCTATTTATCCGCTAACTTCCGGTTAGAAAGAGCTTTGTACTTCACGCTCTTTGAACGACATCTGTGGAGTGTTGCGGAATAAGGGCAGGGTCGTGTGAGTGTGTGGTGTCGCGGTGGAGCAGCGGTACAAAGCGGCAGCAGTCCGGGCTCCTCCAGCCCTCTGTGCACTGCTTCCTGTCAGGATGTGGATACGGTTCCTCGACACAGAATCTGATCCCCGGGCAGATGTGCTGCTCCAGTAGTCAGGCCTGGGTGCACTCGGCCCCCAGTGTCTGTGTGCGTTTGTTGTGTTCGTGTGCACCGCATGAGTGCATCTGCCTGGTGAGCTTTGGGAGATCAGAGGGAGAAATAAAGTAGAGTGCAAATGTCCAGTTCCAGGATCAGCCTTCTGTGGAAAAGGAAGGAAAAGTTCAAGGTTTTAGGGAAATGAGCTCATGCGTGTCCTCGCTGTGACTTATTGTAAAAGAGATGAGAAGATTGAAAAATAATGTGTATATTAGTGAACTTACGAGAGGTGGTGGTAGCTGGAGTTTGTTGTGTTTGTTGTCGAGGCCATTATCTGCCGCTCGTATTACAATACGAGAGTGGTATTGATCATCCCCTCGAAAACCTTTTGTGCGAATTAACGTCAAACTTTATTTCCTTTTGCAATTCAAGTTTCTTTTGTCGAGGGCAAGCGATTCTTAAAAGTCGGCTCGTACGTTCCACAGAGACCTTGAGCGACCTTGAGTCAAAACAGGAGCTCCGATCCTCCGAGTAACATCGGGACATATTATGCTCTCTGAACGTGTCTGTAATGGAGCCCTGCATTACTGTGTGGCTTGTGGCTTTTTTCCAGTAAATCCAGACCACATGCATTGATAGTGGAGCGGTGAGATGCATTGGTGGGAAATGTAGGAGGGGAAACAAAACAAAAAATCTCTCCCTGACAAGTGCAGATTTCAAGTGCAAAGGAGCAAATAAGAGAAGAGTGCGTTCAGACAGTTTGTTGGAAAAAGAGGAGAAACACATGGGAACAGTCACGCGCTGATCCAAAGCCTTGGTTTTATAGCACGCCAGCTTCTACACCTGTTGTGTGTCCATCAGTGTGTGAATCAGAAGACATGTACAGAGAATTATCCAGCCGTGCTTTCTCTAGAATAATACCATGCATGTGTTGTAGTGTATAAAACGTGGATTAAACAGATTCACACATGAATCTCACATCTACAAATGTCCCAGAGGAGTGTGTACTGTTTTGAATGGGAATCAATGTGTGTGTATGTACTGTCACAACCAATGGTTCAGAGAATTATCCTCCACAATCATTGTTTTCGTTACTTCCCCTTCAAGATCATTCATTCCCAAGCTTCTCTGTGACATATCACAACACTACGAGTAATTCTCTGTACACTAAACCTTTTCCCTCTGTGACAGAAGCGTGCGTGTGCTACTCTCTGCTCTCGTCATTTCTTGATGTAAAGCAAACGTCTGGTTGTCTCCGTCTGAGTATGTGTCTGTCTGAGTTGGAGTATTTTGTTGTGGATATAGCAGCTCTGTGCTGTATTCGCACCCGCGTGTAACGTTTTCTGTGTGACAGCGGAGCTGGTTATCCCTGGGCACGGCCCTGGAGAACCGTGTGGAGCTGCTGCAGAAGCAGGCCTTCCCCCTGTGAATGTGTTGTGTTGTTTTGTTTTTGCCGCGGGTGGTGGGAGCCTCGGAGCGACCATCTCATTCCTCCACAAAGAGGCCGCCTGGTCACGCCTGGCAAACGCGGAACAGGTTGCTGGAAGCGGACGACCCGATGTCTGTGCGGCAGCGGCGATGGAGGAGCGAGAGAGGAATGCGCCCCTCGGACACATTCTTGCGCCCGTGCATGTGCACATGTGCGAGTGGTTCGTGTGGCAGGGGCCTTTGAAGCATGTAGGGGGTTAAGAGGGATGATGGTGGGGTGGCAGGGTGGAGGAGGATGTATGGCCCCTCCGCAGGTTGGTTGCGACCCCTCCGGGGTCAGAGGGCACCCGGGAGACACCGGGGAAGATGTCTCCTTTGAGGGAGTGATTTATCACGGCCACCTGGAGAAACTTATCTCCCTTCTCTCTCATGTCTGCCCGTGATAAAGAGTCTGTGAGAACGCCTCGGCTCAGAGATTAAATACTGTGAAATAAGGGCTTGTGAAACAACTGTGTTAATCTGAACATTTTAAACAACTTTTTTTCCCAGTTTGATGGAAATTAAATCCAATTCTCTCGAATCTCATTACTGGTAACAGCAATGATTCCATCTTGCATTGATTTCCATTTATCTCCTGAAGGAAAAATAAAAGCCATTATTATAACAGTGTTTGTATTGATCGCCTGCGTTTTTCCAGTGAAGCACAACTTTAGTTACATTCAAGATAGGCTTCAGGCACATCTATGCCCTGAGATGCCCAGCACTTGCCTCATCACTGTCTGCTGTGGTGTGACCAGATACTGTCAAACTTCTCCTCTCCCTCTTCCTCCCTTTTGCTGATGATGACAAGCTCTGCGAGTTCAGTTAAAAGTATTTTTAATGTAACTTTTAAGTGTGTTTTTGTGTGTATGTAGTGTTGTGTCAGCGTCGAATACACTGATTCTCAGTGTGTGTGTGTGTGTTATAGGTTGAGGAGCAGCCTGTGGAATGTGTGGGGGATGCAGATCAGATTTCGGGGTGACCTTGAGTGTGCCCTGGAGCTGACACAGCAAGTCTGTTTGGTGTGTGTGTCTGTGTAAGTTAGACAAAGAGACAGGAAAAACTAAGTGTGTACCATAACACGTACATGTGTGTGACAGATAATGGACTCGTGTGATGTATTTAGAATGATAAAAAGGATTTTTCTTATGTCCCAACATTATTAAGTGAAGTCTGTTGGTTTTATTAGGTCTTTTTGGTTCTTATCAATGTGGTGAAGAAAAAAAAAAGATCTGTTAGAACCTAACGAACAAAGATGGCCTTTCCCTCGAGACTCCAGCTCACTGTACATCCTTCAGCTTCTTTGAAAGTCTGTTGATCACAGTGTGTCTGTAGTCAACCTGCTTTTATAAACCCAGCATGTCTAACTCAATCCACACACAGCACAGTCTTGATGTCAGAGAGGGAAGACCACAAACTGCACATTCACGACACTATTAATCTACATACAGGTTTAAAACAGTTTTTGCTATTGTACGTGGAAGTTGGGCACTGAGCAAATGGGTTGTAGTTTTATGTTATAATATATACAGATGCAGGAGCTGGGGTAGTTTTATTTTCATTTTCTTTATCATGTTTAGGGGACTGTTATTTATGAGCGTTCACAAACTAAAAGCCCTTCTCGGTTGATTTTTTGATATAGCTGTCATTTAAATTAGTTCAAATTGGAAGACGAGGGCAGTGCTTCTGACAGACTGGAGTTTTTCAGTGTGACGTCTCTATGAGCCTGTAGCTCGTACGCCCGGTCTTCTCCTGCTGAGATCCCAGAAGCTGGATCCTTTGTCTCCTCACATCAGGTTTTCCTCCTGCCCTTCTCTCTTCTCTCTGAGCTGACCTGCATCTGTCTTCTTTGCTCACTCGCTGCCTTTGAACAAATCAAAACCAAATAGAGGCGAGCTGATTCGGACGGAGTGTATCTGAGAGACTGACGAGTCCCTGTTACATTCCTGCCTTGTGTTTTTTTAGGCACACTTGCAGAGCAGATGTGATAGAGGAACCAAGGCCGCTGTGAGGGAGGATCAGAACAGCTCCACAAACTTCCCCTCTGACAGAGACAGTCGTAGATTAGGCTGGAAGGACACGGAGTACCACTTAAAGAATAGCCAGTCTGTGTTCCACACCTTTGATTCAGCCTTTTGATCGCAGCTGGAGATTTGGGTGTGTTCCTTTTTCCAACGGCTAGTTGCATCAACAGCTTAGGTCAACTTATAAGTACTATAACGAAACACCAAACTTGCCTTTTTATATGATACAGGATATATGATTTGAGTGAAATGAGTAGTCAATGCCAATGGGGGAGTATTTCCACCTCAACGCTGCAGTAAAGAAATGCCAGCGTGTAAAAAAGGAGATTCTCACAGCCAGGAGTTTGTTGTGATGTCACAAACCTAAGAAACCAATCCTGTCAGCTTGTGGGTGGGGCCCCCCTGCAGGTGGAGCGGTGAGAGTGACACAAGGAGACTTTTCTTCACGATGAACCATTTGAATATGTTCTGGTGGTTGCAGCTCAGGAGGTGGAGCGGTACCACTTTAGGGGGTGTAAAAGCTGCTGGAGTCGGACTTGAAGGTTGAGGTTTAGTGGGATCGTCACGGTCACGCAAACAAGCAGGAAAATGGCTCAGCCAGTTGTCAGCTTGTTATTGTGATATAGGAAGCAGAGGACGAAAAAGGAGGAGAGAGAGATGGAATGAGAATCAGACAGACGGTGAGAGGGAGACGTCCATCTCATGTGGCACAACCCTGTTCAGCTATATCTGACCACAGAGGCCTTCAGGGACGAGCTGCTGTCAGAACGGATCTGATTCCCCACTGGTAACACAGTGTGAACCTTCAGTCACTTCACGATGAATGTTTTATAATCACATCTGAGTCTACTTACACAGCAGCTTCTGTATCAAAATATACTGTGATTTTACTACTCTGGAAGATTAACGTTATACTTGATCAAAACTGGATCAGATTTGTACATGAAATCCATTTATGAATGTTTTATGGTTAATTTCCCTGTTTATTTACTTGACTGTAATTAACATAAACTGTTGTTTTCCTTTTTCCCTCCTCAAAATCCACATTCAATTCAGTCACATTAACTATGAAATTAAATTAATAACTACAATATACCTAAATACAAAAGCACAACCTTGGATTTTTGACATCTGCAGAAGTTGACACTTTTAAAGACGAGCAAGTCCAGAGCAATAATATTTATTCTTCTCTTAGTTTATATGAATACATCTGTATCGTATCACTTTACTTGGCCCGACTCCAATGGAAACATTATCCTCCTCTGAGAAGAAACACACAGTACTAAAGACTCACCTACATCCTGTTAGCAGTACCTTCTACACTCGTAACAAGCTTTCTGACTGTGCCTGTCACCAAATAAGTGATTCAGAGGTAGAAGGTAAACAGGGATCACTAACAAGTTACAGTAGACCTCTACTAGACAAGTCATTTTATGAACATTTAAATATTTTAGGTTGATTATCAGTTCAGTTGACATTTTATTGTAGTGATAAATATAAATAATGTTATCAATGGAGGTTTTTTTATTTTTCTGTACAGAATGTGATGAATAGATGATTTTGAATATTGTAGCAATGTAATTCAGGCTACTGTATAGTGTAAATCAAAAGCGAATAGCACTTGTAGACACACACACACACACACACGCAGCTCAAAGAGTTCTCTCTGTGGTTCTCTGGTTCCAGTCCAGGACAGCAGGGTTTCTTTCAGCACCACATTTTCACACTTTCAGTGGATTGCATTGCCATGGTAACAGTGCCAAGGCAGGCTGAACTGATTCATTTATATATATATATATATATATATATATATATATATATATTAATTTATATATATATAATGTATATATTTCTAACCCCCTATTCAGAATGAGCTGAAATGTTGTTTGGATCTTTTGATTTATTCAATCTTTAATTTTCCTGAGCCTTGTGTACTTATGTTTTACTGCTCCGGCCTCACTTGAACCAGTGGAGTGTCCAGATGTTTGGGTTCTGCCCTTCGGCTAAACCCACTCTCTCTCTCTCTCTCTCTCTCCCTCCCTCTCTCTCTCTCTGCTCAGCCAACATGTTGGACACCATGCTTCTGAAGAACGGATGGAAGGGGGGGTCGGAGCGAAAGGCGGAGGAGAGCAGCAGCAGCAGCAGCACGGCCACTGCTCCAGCTCAGAACATGCTCTGGTGCTACTGCAACCACCTCTGCCCGGAAAACTCCGTCAACAACACCTGCATGTAAGACGAAGCGAATCAAAATAGCAGCGTGAAAAAAAGTGTCTGCATCGAGGCTGTTCAAACACAACAGAGTCTCTAATGACCTGATCGGAGGAGCACCGGTGTTAAACCTCTGCCTCCTCCGTCAGGCACCTGCATTAGACACTGACACCGGAGAGCTTCATATTCAAAGTGTATACACTAATGTGCCATGATAAAACAAATTATCTTTACCCTTCTAAATCAGGACTCGCTGGATGTTGACGATTTTTTGTTATAAGTGACTGAAATGATTAATTCATTCAAAAATTCATTCATTGATTAATCCTCACAGCAATATCTGGATGCATTTTGTTAAACCTTGATCCATTAAAGTCAAAAAATAATTAATTCAGTTTCAGTTCTTGACTATTTGCAGTTATTTTTGAGATTTTAAAATGATTTAGTCTCAATCGATCGATTTTATTCTGGAATTAAATTCAATAAAATGCTATTTAGCCCCAACCCAAACAACCGTAGTGACTATCACAATGTGTGTGTTTTTGCAGCACCAACGGTTTCTGCTTCACCATGGTGGAGGAGGAGGAGGGGGGAGTTGCTGTACTCACCTCAGGTTGTTTAGGACTCGCTGGTTCTGAGTTCCAGTGTCGAGTAAGTCAGCCCTGTGTGTATTTGATACCGTGTGTGTCTCCTCCTTCATGAACCGTTAAGTCTTTATGAGTTTTCCTTGACCGACTGCAACTATTTACGAGATCTGTTTAAACCATACTTGTCAAACCTGCAGTCTTTACACCCAGTGGAGAAACTGCTTCATTAGTGTGTGGAAAAGCATGAGGTTTACACTCCTGTGTGTGTGTGTGTGTCAGGACACGTGGAATGCTCGTTCCAGGAGAGCTCTGGAGTGCTGCACGGATCAGGACTACTGCAACCGAGATCTTCATCCCACTCTTCCTCCGATCATGACGTCAGGTGAGACGCGAGGACACACACACGCTCGTTTGCTCCTGAAGCGCGAGTGGCTTTTAAAACGGGCTAATTCAGGCGGAGCCGGGCGATGATGGGTAGTGACAGTTTAAACTGTTACAAACCACAGTGTGGTGCTGGACTAAAGTGGCACATGCTGCTCGAGGGGGGGAGAGAGAGAGCGAGCGAGAGAGACAGAGGGAGAGAGAGAGAGGCAGGTGAAACAGAGCCTGCAGGCTTGGCTTGTTCTCTCACCCTCTAATGAAAAGGACAGCCTCTCCCCAGGGCCTGCTTGAGTTTCTTGCCCCGGTACGGATGTGAGATATCTGTCCATCTGTCCCTCTGGAGCACACACACACACACACACATACACATTCCCTCTCTCTCTTGCTCCCAGTCTCTGTCACACAGACTCACCATTACCCTTGTACACAGCCTCACTTACTTCTTATGACCTTCAAGCAAACTGCAATAAACTGATTTGTCAAGTCAGTTGGACAGAGAAAGATAAAGGATTCTGCAGTTTTTTCTCGAACTTGGACGCAAACTGACAATTGGGTGCGGACATTTTCCTAGAGTTTGCTTCTCGCAGATGGAGAACGTAGCAGGAGATTGTGCGAGTCAGTCCCATTCACAGCAGCAGGAACATAACCACAGCACTCAGGCGAGGGGTAGCAGGCGAGATAGAAAGAGTCACCTTTTAGGAATTGCCCGGGTTTGGGATCAGTAGAGTATATCTATCTATCTAACTTTCTATCTATCTATCTATCTTTCTAAATGGGCCCGCAGGGAGAATATTAGACTCTGTTGCCCGCTCAGTTTTTCTTTCTGTGTGTGTGTGTATGACTGTGTGTGTGTGTGTGTGTGTGTGTGTGTGTGTGTGTGTGTGTGGTGTTCACTGCACACCCCGAAGTATCTCCTGTGCTCATGCGACCTCTGTGTTTGTGTGTGCGTGTGATTGACTGGAGCACGACAGAAAGGTTAGAGCCCCAGAGCGGCTTTGGGCCTCGGGGGGTGGAGGGGGGGGGGGGGGCTTCTGCAGCGACGTCAGTGTGACACCCGATATGTGGGATTCAGGAAGGGGATGTGATCGATCACACGCTGGGACAAGAGGGTGCAGGGTCAGGGGGAGGAAGGGAAAATGGGAGCTTGTCCCTGCCAATGAAAATTTGAAATCTGATAACAGTGAACAAACGACCGTCACCGGCTATTCATCAGTTCTGATTTCACAAGACCTTCCATCTCATTCAGACCAGGATCATTCATTAAAATAATCACTGTTATTCGTTTTTTCAGACTATGTGGACAGCAGCATCCAGTACATGGCTCTGTTCATTTCCATCACCGTCTGCACCATCATCCTCGGCCTCTGCCTCGTCTTCTTCTACTTAAGGTGAGAACCTTGACGACGACCAGAACCTCCTCAACAAATCCAAACACTCCCTGACGTGCACTTAACATTTGCGTCCCTTCTCTGTGGTAGATATAAGCGGCAGGAGTCACAGCCGCGCTACAGCATCGACCTGGATCAGGAGGAGTCCTACATCCCCTCAGGGGAGTCTCTTAAAGATCTCATAGAGCATTCCAGGAGCACGGGGTCTGGCTCAGGGTCAGGACTCCCTCTAATGGTAAGAAGAGAGCAACGCAGACCTTAAAGGACCAGTGTGTGGTATCTAGGGACATCTAGTGCTGAGGTTGGGGATTGCAACCAACTGAAAACCCCTCCACTAACTCTTCCCTTTCCAAACATGTAGGAACACCTACAGTGACTTTGGGTACCACAAAAACAGGCATTGTTTATTTTATTTTGTGTTATTTTTCTCAATGGCATCATATACTAGAGTCTGTTGGCTCAGTGCAATGAAAGACCAAATATAGAAGGTTCAAAAAGTTTTGGGAATTTTGGAAAGTTACCTACAAGATTGAAAGGGAAATGGCGAATGAAAGCTCACCCGAGTTTTACCGTCATGTGTTTCCAGGTGCAGCGAACCATCGCCAAGCAAATTCACATGGTGAAGCAGATCGGGAAAGGGCGATACGGAGAGGTGTGGATGGGCACGTGGAGAGGAGAGAGAGTGGCGGTGAAAGTCTTCTTCACCACAGAGGAAGAGAGCTGGTTCAGAGAGACGGAGATTTATCAGACCTTCCTGATGAGACACGACAACATCCTGGGTAAGAGAAAATGAGAAAAGACACGGACTGACTGAAGTGTTGGTCTGAGTGTGTGTTTGTGTGTGTGTGTAGAGTTTAATCAATCTGAACACATGCCTGCATCTCTCAGTCCTCTCACTGCCTCTCTCCCTCCCCCAGGATTCATTGCGGCCGACATCAAAGGAACCGGCTCGTGGACCCAGCTCTACCTGATCACCGACTACCACGAGAACGGCTCCTTGTACGACTACCTCAAGTCCAACACGCTGGACGTCAAGTCTCTGCTGAAACTGGCCTACTCCTCCATATCGGGCCTGTGCCACCTGCACACCGAGATCTACGGCACGCAGGGCAAACCGGCCATCGCACACAGGGACCTGAAGAGCAAGAACATCCTGGTGAAAAAGAACGGGTCCTGCTGCATAGCGGACCTCGGGCTGGCTGTCAAATACAACAGGTACAATGTTGATTTTTAACTATTGGACGTCAATTAAATTCAGTTTAGAGGAATCTCGCACATTCATTAAAACCATGCAGGCTTTTTTCTGTGGCTGATTTGTGTGTTTCTCCTGGTCTCAGTGACACCAATGAGGTGGACATCCCTCCCAACCTCCGCGTGGGCACCAAGCGCTACATGCCGCCCGAAGTGTTGGACGAGACGCTGAACAGACGCTACTTCCAGTCCTTCATAATGGCCGACATGTACAGTTACGGCCTCATCGTCTGGGAGATGGTGCGACGTTGCATCTCCGGAGGTCAGAGGAACAACTCTTAAAAGTCTCATTTTCACTTACACACGATTCATGTGTGTAGATGTTTTTCTTAATGATCCTGCTGACGCATTTGTGTTTTTTCCCCCTGCAGGCATTGTGGAGGAGTATCAGCTGCCCTATCACGACCTCGTGCCCACTGATCCCTCCTATGAGGACATGAGGGAGGTCGTGTGCATTAAGAAACAAAGACCTTCCTTCGCTAATCGCTGGAGCAGTGATGAGGTATTTTAAATGTCTTTCAATACCAAATCAAGAAAATGTGTACTTGTATGTTCAGTATTACTTGTATGTACAGTTTGTTATGGTATTCCTATATGCTTATGTATTGGTACGTGTGTGTCCTCAGTGTCTACGACAGATGGGAAAGCTGATGTCCGAGTGCTGGGCTCACAACCCGGCGTCTCGCCTCACAGCCCTGAGGGTGAGGAAGACCCTGGCGAAGATGTTAGAGTCCCAAGACATCAAGATGTGACAGAGAATCAAGAGAGATGCTCTCATCGCCCAGAGACTTGTCAGCGCCAGTGGTGCGGCGCCGCTCACACTGGCCAATGGACGAAAGGGAAAAAAAAGAAAAGAAAGAGAGGAGGCTGTGAACGATGGGACAAACTGACAGGGAACAAGAGTGATGGACGTAATTGTCGACTGGGAGCCAGAAGAATGAGGGGCAGAAGATTTATTATGTCAGGGGGAGATGTGACGTCCCGTTGTCTGAGTCGCCTCGGACAAAGGTGCTGGGGTTGTGCTTTCTGTGAAAGCTTGAGTCGGGGACCCTCGCAGCTGAGGAGCTCGGCACAGAGGCCTCTCCTGCTCTGCTCTTCTGAAGCCATATAGCAGTATTCCATGTGCAGTCTTTTGTACCGTCACAGCTGCCTTAATATATGTTGTTTTTTGACTGCATGCTGTGATATCATAGCAATTTCACTGTCAATTCCCTCCATGGTGACCGTCATCCATCCCGAGAAGAGGCTGATTCATGCCCAGTGACCTCTTTGTCAATTGGGTTATTATTATTATTACAAAGTAAAGCTAAATTAATTCTATTATGTATTTTAAAGTACAGTTTATTTCAATATTAAAAGAAGCTCTCTGGGTAAAAAAGTGTTACATCACGGATGGGTTTGTGATTCTTCCGGAGCTCAGACTTAGGCCTCCTCTTTCCTCATTGTTGTGTTTCTTTATCTCAATCTGTGTGCGCATAATCATATTTGTAAATGTGTAAAGGATTCTGCAAATACGTGGTAAAATTTGAAAACGCGAACAAAAATCTGCGAATGTGTATTTAGGATCCGTTTGTGCATAATCACATTTGTAAACACGGTAATGGGATTTACACATGTGTGGACAAATCTGCAGATGGATGCATGTGTAGATAAATCTTTAAATACAATATATGTATCTACCATGTTTTTTCTGATATTCCTGTTTGCATTTATACACGGATATATGCGGATTATTTTAGACGTGTACAAATCTGATTTTACACAGACCGATTGAGATACAGTTACACAACTTTCCCCACACACAAGTTATACTGCTACAATACTGGCCCTATACACTTCTTTCCACTTTACACAGCTCATTTGTAAGTTGATGAGCTGGAATCTATTGATAATTATCACCTTGCCGGATATTAAACTATGTTTTTGATGATGTGTGTGTGTACAGAATACGTCCCGTCCACTCTACCACTGCGGCATGTGCCTTATTTAATCTGTACATATGTGATCACGAGAGTGTGCGAGTGGACCGGGGGGAACATTCCCTAATAAAACGACTGTGTCTCGAAGGCACTCTAGTGTGTCTTAATCTCACAATTCAAACAAAACAGCTGCTGGTGCTTCCTTTCCAATGTTGCATATAAATATAATTTATTATTAGTCTTAAAAATTCTTTCTTACACTTTGTACAGTAACTGGACAGACGAGATGCAAGCAGTTGCGAAGGACATGGTGAGTGCCAGAGACAGACAGGCTACATTCCCACTATTACACATTAATACTCATGAAGCGGAAGGACAACTGGGGAAATGCAAAAAGGCTGCAGCCCACTGAGAATGTAAGGATTGTTTCAAAAAGATGCAGAGTTTGCATAGACCTTTTTTTCTTCTTTCTTTTTTACGAAAACTGGGACAATCGCCATTTTAAAAAAAAAAAATCAATTAAGACCACTTGGACAATCACGAGTGCCGCTGAATCAAAGGAATGTTGCATTTGCAGCTATTTTTTTTTTTTATGCACAGAGTCAGTGTCGTAATATCGATGGCCTCCGTCATTAATGTACAACCGCAGGAATCCAGGTGAAGATCTCCGTTCTCCTCCCGTAACACGAAAACTTCTCTTTTTGAAATGACAGTTGACATTAAGATGATCACCTTGTGTATTAAATTTAATCTCACACACTGTATGTCAAGTTTTTTGGTACAAAGCAGTTGTATTCAGTTGCATTGGTCCTACAAAAATATACTTATTTGTTTCCCTTCTCCACAGTTCCCACCTCTCATCTCTGCCTGGTCTCGGTCACGTCACTTTGAACAACAAACACATCGTCACCGTTGGTCGTGAGTTCGAGTCCGGTGGGGAATGTGATGTTGATTGCCGTCTATTAACGGGTTATAGAATGGTGGAATCTGTCAAGTGATCTGATTTAAAAAAAAAAAAAAAAAAAACACAACAAAAAAAAAGAAAAACATAGAAAAAAAAAATCTATTTCAACTTAAAGAAGATATTTTAAAGACTTGCAAATAAAACGATGTACACATACTTGAAAATCAATAATTATACATAACGTGAATAATTAATCAATATTAGGTACAACAGCAACACTAAAATGGTAAAATGGTTACATCATCGACTTCCTTCTGTACATGGAAAATGTGGCCGGCAGGATGAGTCGTTACTGCAAGAGTCCACCAGGGGTTGCTATGATACAGTCAAACATAATGGAATAAAGAAACTTAAAAAAAAAAAAAGAAGTGAGGACACTACAAAGTATTCCCTAACAGGCAGCATAAAATACAATAAAAAAAAAGGTTATGTATAAATAGACATATTATTAAATACAATGTTATCACAGAACACACACTCCGCGAAGTTGCTATGGAGACGGTTTTACGGAGAGATGCTTTCGTTCGATCGGAGCCGTTTCCTCCTCGGATCCTTTGACCTCTGCTCGTGTGTCGGGGTGTGTGTGTGTGTGTGGGGGGGGGGGGGGGGCAGCCGGACGGCGGACCCCAACGAGACGAGAGCCAAAAATATCAAGTCGTTCTACCAGCGAGAGGAACAGCCAGCGAGAAGTGACTGGCACAGATTCTTGTTTACCCTTCCAAGTTTTTACACCCTTTGTTGCCAATGTTAAACTGGGTCATGGCTGAGTAGACCTAGCTGTTTTTATCTTCTATGAGTGTACACACACACACGCAAACACACACAGTGTCTGGGAGCGTGTGCGTGCGTTTGTCACCGCGATGCCAATATGACTCTCTCCTGCTTTCGGGCGTCCGCCCCCCCCCCCCCCCCCCCTTATTTTCTGTTTATGTCTTCTTCCTCCCTGGAATTTCACAGTCCCTGGTGGGCAGATGTCAGTGCTCAGTCATTGCGGGCAGAAGGCTGTCATGACGTCCCATCTCCTCCAGTACCTGAGCGAGGCGACCGAGATTGCCATCGGGGAAATGCTGGGCTTCCCACAGATCCAGGATCACTCCCGTAGGACTGGATTTGGTGGCGAAGTAGTTGAGATACCTGAAAGCGAGATAGTGACAGAACAGAGATGGATAGGTTAGAAAAAAAAGAAGGTGGATGGTTATCAGAGAGGAATGAGGACGCAGGGGCTGACAGCATCTGTGCAGGACAGGTGTCTTTACGTGTCCCCCTGTGCTCACTAAGCTTGTGTCTTAAATAAAGACAGAACCGAGGCTGTGGCTGAAATCACTCCCTACTCACTGAATACTGAGTTTGAGCTTTTTCGCAGTGCTTCTGAATGTTGAGTGATCATTTTTATACACTACATAGTGGACTCATTGTATCCCACAATGCATCATGAAAAGTAGTTAGAACCTAAGGTTACTAACCAAGCACCAAACCATCATGCTCTGCGCACATGAATGAAAGAACTAGAATGACCTCTAACCAGTCATACCTCTTATTTCTAGATAAATACGAGGTCCCTATGACCTTTGACCACTGAACTCCAATCAGTTCATCTTTGAGTCCAAGTGACAACTGATCAAAATGTGAAGAATTTCCCTTGAAAGCAGACTTGAGATTTCCTGTTCAAGAGACCACAAGAGATGAATAAAAAGCCTCAGTGGTGGCAAATGGAAAAGCCTTGATAGAAAAGAGATGGAAGTTGGAGCAGACCCTTAACATTTTCTATTTATTCATGTGGAAAAATACCCAGCACAATATGTACTGACCATCCTTGACAAGAAATGTTTAAATTGTGCGGCAACGGTGTCGAGAAAATGAAAAAGTGTCCATGGAACCCCCACCACAGAGGATAGAGAGGACATAATAAGACACAACTCTTGTCACAACAGGAGAAAGTATATTAAAGAGCACAGGTTGACCTTATATGCTTTTATTTGCTTTTTGGCTTAAGAATCAATGGTCATCATCTTGTTGACATTTTCTTTAAGTGGTCAGTTTAAACTGATTTCATGGTTCCTGAAACGACACAGGGCTGATAGTGAAGTGAAAAAAGTGAAAAAAATCCACTTCACAGAAAGTCCAGAAGAAAATGCAAATGAGCAACTGTCCCTTTAGGTAATAAACATGAACCAAAGGTCATCTGTGCTAAGTGCTCGCGCTGCAGCTGATATTTCTAAAAAATCCCATTTTTTCTCACCGATGTTTTTTTAATGTAAATTCGAGTTCATGATATTCAGAAAACAAACACTTGAGCTCTCGTTTGTTTTGAACATTCAAACGGGGAAATAATGAGCTGAATAATGAATCAGCGACTGTTCTGTGTGAATCATCGGTGAATGAGCTGGAATCAGGCGGCTCGCTCCCCTGTCTCTCCCTTCATTCACGCCACGCTGTCAGTGGTCTCGTCAATCTGCAGCTGCTGCTTGTGATAAGGCCGCCCCACTGAGCTGGGACCTTCTAAACGGACACACGCTGAACCACCGTCACACACACACACACACACACACACACACACACACACACACACACAAACACAATCAAAGACACGCGGGTGACGTTTTTTGTTCCATCTTCCTCTCTCTCTCTCCCTCTGCCTCAGTTCCGTCCAGTTCAATTAATCTCAATTCAACAGATGCTTATCAGTACGAGGCACATTCCTGAGGAACAATCACAGCCAAGTAAAGGGAGATTAGTTATCTGCAGTTTTATTTCCCATGTTTTGCCTCCTTCTAATGAAAAGAAAAGGGGCCACTTAAAATTCACATCCACTTCAAGACGATGAGGATTTTCCAAAACAAGTCGACTCTTATTTCCTCTTTCATTTCCCCTTCTTGGGAACATGAGAGAGCCCAGTGACAGCTCTTGTGGCCGAGCCGTGACCACTAAAGGGGTTTAAGTCTGAGTCACCGTCTCACTCCTCTCCTCCATCGGGCTCTTCCTCTAACCCACCTGTCAAGATTCAGTTTGTGGGCCAACATCCTCCAGTCGTTGCCCCTGGTCGCTGGTGCGTCCAGGCTGCCGCACAGCTTCTGCCGGATGGACACGGGGATGCGGAAGGCGTTGGGCCCCACGAGTGTGGTGATGTTACTGGCCGGGTCCAGCAGGGACGTGTCAATACTCTGGGAATCCTTCAAGAGAAACAGAGAGAGAATGAGGATGAGGTCGAAGGAGAAACCAGGGCTGTAGCACTGGTATTTATTCAGGCTACAGGGGGCATGAACATTACTTAACACCGTCTAACAAAACGAAAAATAATGCAGCACGAATGGATTTGTTGCACAGCGAATTTCTGCTTCTGGGTTCCATCAAAAAAACAGTGAAAAATCATTAATTTCATTGCCATCCATTTATTGAGGCGAGCTGAGTGATTTTCAAATATGTTGCATCTGCAGGATTAAGCGCTGCAGGTCTGGCTACAGAAACGAGAGCAAGACCCGGAGACAAATGAAGCGAGGCCAGGCGGGGACACGGCTCCGCACTGCATGTACTGTAATTCATCTCATTACCCAGCACAAAGCCAGAGTGCTCCACCATCCCTCAAGCTCTATTCTCCTGGCCAGATGGCCTTTGTGAAGCAAGAACAGCACGACTGCCGGGTGATTATTCCCCCTCCGCTCCTCGCCGGTCTGTCATACACCGACCTGCATGAGGGCTGCAGGGTCGAGGCTTCCTATCTTCCAGCCTGTGGGTCTTCAGCTGCTCTCAGACCTGCACCGAGCTCCGGATATTCTCCTGTCACTAACCTGGAGGGGCTACACTCGAGAGTGTCCGAGTCGCTTCATTCTGTGGGAGTGAGCCCATGTGAGAATACTGGATGATGATTGTCCTGGGAATTCATTGTGAGCAACTGGTCGCATTGATGGCATTTCCACGGATACACACAGTTGCAAAACTGAGGAAAAAACGACAAACAAACACAAATATCTACAGGATAGAAACCAGGAGCCATACACGTTGAAGACTCAGAGAAATAAGTCATCTTTAAAAGACAATGAGATTCGAGAGCTTTTGGAGATAAGGGCCGTCTTCTGTTTCAATGTGCTGTAAATAAAACAGGAACTTATACGTCATGCCCTGCCTCCTCCTGCTTGCTCTACCAAGACGCCAGCCCTCGCCTGAATGCTCCCTGTTAATGTGAACACACGTCTGATTTTGTTCTTTATTTGTGAAAGGCAAACTGTGGAAAATGTTCGGACAATTGGGTTCTTGTCTGACAACGTCTTTTGTGAACATCGCAAAAAGAGCAAAAAAGCCCATGTGAGTGTGGATGAATTCACTCGAGTCCCTCTCAACAACACAGGAAGAGGCGCTAAGAGGAGGAAATGTGGCTTCTCTGAATCCAAAATTGAGCTGACTAGAGGGTTCAAAGGTCAAACTAATCTTTCAAGACTTTAGTGATGCAAAAAGTCACAGCACAAGCCATCTCAGAAAAAAATCTTCACGCTGTAGTTCAAGGCTTCCAAAGTTCCATCGCTACTGACGAGTAGCCGACTTCAATAACTTCACAGAGCATTGAACTGCAGCCAGGTGTATCACTTTCTTCGGTCCCCTGGAAACATATCCATTTGCATTTTTGCAGCCTGTATTTGCATGGGTTTGGATTTTTTGCAGCGCACGTCAAATCGATGAAAAGGTTTTCTTAATTTGCATGTTTTTTCGGTTTGCATGTGTTTTCTTAATTCGCAGTGCGTCGAGCTCCCTCGGCCGCCGTGAAAAATGATTGTTGGTGTGAATGTTGTTTGTCTCTGTGGCCTTTCGACCGACGTCAGCTGGGATTGGCTCCAGCTCCCCCCTTAATCCTCAAAGGGTTATGTGGCATAGAGAGGGGACAGACAAATAGTCGGATAGGCTAAGAGCGAGACCTCACCTCTGACAGTGTAGTGTCCAGCTGAAAAATCTGTCCTTCTCCCTCCACTTGCCGCACGCAGATCTTACAGGCCAGGTCCACCGTGCAGGAGGAGAACCGCTCCAGGGTGAAGCAGCAGTGGAGGTTCCTCTGTGAGCCGCTCCACACTTGCTGGAAGGAGAGCTCCTGCAGCGATCACGCCGGGAAGGCAGAGGACAGAGGTTACTTGGCTGCTCGCTGGAGTTTGCGTGACACAGTTTTTAAAGGCTTCTTTTGAAGGAGCAGTTTTTACCTGATACTTGGCCAGCAGCTTGCTCTTCCACAGCGCGTGGGGGACGTCGTGGATGGAGAGTCTCAGATTGTGAGTGCTGTCTTTAAAGTTGAGCGTCTTTGGTTCGTCCAGCAGCTTCCCGCCCATCTGCTTCTCCATCTGCAGGACCTCCTGAAAAACACAAACACCCACTTGATTTAAAACAACTTTTACTTTTCTACTTTTGTGCTACTATAACATTTACATTTACTTTCTGCAAATATTCATATGAAATGTGATTTTTTTTCCCACCCTCCCTCAGGCCTTTATGAATCTGCATGAGCCATCTGAAGGCAGCTTCAGTGTCCTTGCAGCAGGATCACTATCACTTCTCATTACCCATTCCCAAACTTAATAACCGTGTTCAATATCCCTGCTCGCTATAATAATCCTTCCTTATCTTTCCGCCACGTAGGTAGATGGAGGTATTAAACAGAAGTGAGGTGTGGAGACAACAGTGGAGTACAGGGGGATAGATTTGGCTTATTTTGTGTTAGCGCACATCTTTCTAGCAGGAGCAGCTATTAAAATTCGAGCTCCTCTCTCCCCTGGTTGTGCGACGGCAACACAAAAGATTTGTCATTCAACCTCCCACACCTCATCTGCTCGCTGTGCCTACTCGCAAACATTAACAATCCAGGCAAAACGACAAACTCAACGAAAACAAAACATCATTAACACAAACACATCCAGCTTCTGCTACACAACCTCGGCACAGTTACCTTGAGTGAGTCCTGCGTGTCGTCCAGGCAGTACACTCTGATGTGATACTCCATGCCGGGGCAGGTGACGGGGCCGAAGATGGCGAGCTTGAGGCGCTTGATGGTGGCGGCACTGAGAGTTTGGCCCACGAGGCAGTAGGTGCCCAGCGTCTCCGTCAGGATGTGGCAGGACTCGTCATCCATCTGGATGTAGCACGGCGTGGTGAAGTTCTCTTCCCCGACCACGACCACATCCTAGGGAACGGACACAGAGAGAGACAAAGACAACGTGTGGGTGATAAAGCGCTTAAAGAGCCAGAATTAGGGTTTTGTCATAATTTTGTTGGAAAAATGCCAGAATGAAGTGGAAAAAGATGAAAACAAACAGGAACATGATTAATGGAATCTTTAAATAGAACAAAATCTGTTATTCTGGCTCTGGCCCACCTAAGTTCTATGTAGGTTTACATTTGTTGGAAAGGAAGGCTAACTACTAGACGAAGAGAGTCAAATATAAATTTACTGCTACTTTCTCGGTCCCATTATCAAACTTCATTTGATCATTTGTTTCATTCCTAGAAATGGGATTTCAATGTAAAACACTACAAAAGGACTTTTTCATGTATTAATGATTCAGTGGAGATGAACAGACTCATGATCAGTCTCCTACAACCTCACACATTGTTTCCTGATTTAATTGTTTTGACAAAGAGCAGATGGAAGTGAAAACTTTAAAGCTAAGGTTGTAAACCTGGAAACTTTTCAAGAGGCTGTTTATTTAAAGAAAAATGCAACCAGCACATCCCATTGGCCCTCGATGAAGCCACGCCCCCAAAACACATGAGCTACAAGAGGACGACTTTTCTGAGATTCTCTCGCTAACTTTTTCTGCAAACAACTTTATTTATTGATGAGTATCAGGACGTGAAGAGGATTTCAACAAATTAGATAAAAAAGCGTGTCGCCGACAACTTCCTAGCTCTAAGGGAAATAAGCCGCTTTTTGGCTTTTATGAAGCTTTTTCAATTCTGGGAATGGAAAGTGAACTGAATCTAAATGTCGCTTTAACAAAGAAATTACAACCAGGGGTCGTGGCCTCCTCGTTTAAGCTGTGTCCCTAAAATATTACACGTAGTATTTGTGTGTTACTAATGTCTGACACCGGGCCATCGTGTATGTGAGGTAATGGAAGAGTGAGTAACAAGGCCATTTGCAGTTGACCCCTGTAAAAAGCCCTAATGCCGGGACATATTTCTCTTTAATTAAGACTGTCGGGTCGGTGGGGGCTCATGTGACCCTCTCTCTCTCCCTCTCTCTCCCCATCTTGATCTTGCCTCCTCTCGCTCGCCCCGCGTCTTCCCCCTCTCTAATCCAAACACTCCTGTGAGCAGCGCATTGGCATTAATTCAGCCTATTATGAGAGACAGAAGAGGAATTACAGTATTTTATTGTGAGCCAGGCCGTTTAACAGCAGCATTATGGCTGATCATTAGACTCTTTAACTGCTCCTGGGGAAATGGCACTGGGGCTCCTTATTGGGGGGATAATTAGAAAACACAGTGGAAAAGTAAGCTTTCGCCTTTATACACATGTACACCGACCGACACAAACAAAAACACACACTCACTCTTTCTCGCACACGCTCACACACAGCGAAACAAATTTCTGACTGCAGTCATCAGCTGTTTCTTTTTTTTTTTCCTTCCCTCAGAGGCGCAGGAGGATAAATCTCCGTTTGGAGTTACTGAAGCAGAAAGTCCCACATGTTCCTCGTTATTTGACCTCGTGTCTTCATCATCAACGCGGCGCCACGTTTTCCGAGCGACACCTCGTGTGCCCTTGTGACTAGATGACTCTAATATCCATGAATTACTTCGAAGGAGCTCGTCTCTCCTGTTTTTCCGCCGCGCTGATGAATACACGTCTTGACGGGGCATGTCGCACGCAGCCATGTGTCACGCGTGGGCCACGAAAGCCGGGCGGGCAGAGGAGCTCATATAGAAGGAAGCTGCCATCACCTTGGATATTGCCGTCTGCACCTCTGACGGGTCAGAGATGTAATCAATAGTTATTTCTTCCTGAAAATTATTTAGTTTACACCGAGCTTTATTGGCTGCCCCCGAGTAATTCATCACTGTCAGAAGAGGTATGTGGGGCCTGTCTGGCAGCTCTTCCTGCACCATAAGTCATATCGTCACATCGGCAGTGGAGATAGTGCAAAGACCTCCTGGGAATGATGTTATTCAAGCTGCAAGCCCAAGTGGCTGAAGCCTGTTGTTACCGAGCTGGATTTTCCAAACGCGATTGGTACATTTTACCAGATATCCTCAACAAATAAAGCCCTCTTTACATCTTTACCTCATAATTTAGGCCATAATCCTACAGTATCTAACCAAAAATCCCAATTTACAGGGAACTAGGATTTTAGACACTCATAGATATCAATCTACTAAATATGCCCGATTTTTTTCCATCGAGATACGTCAATTATTCACTGGGAAATTGGTGTTAAGTGTAAAAAAGAAAAAGGGGATAACATTTTCTTGATCTATTCTCTGATTTGGGTCCACACCACGAAATGTAATTGTTTTTTTCCCTGACCCATATCACATCTTTCCACCAAGCTTTGTGGAAATCTGTTTGGTTGTTTTTGTGTAATCTTTCTTACAAACAAACAGGAAAAGGGGGGGAAAACATAATCTCCTTTGCAGGCGTGAAGATGTGTTCACGTGCTCTGCATCGTTTCTCTACTGCTTTTCATTCTGCCTGAGCTGCTATGCAAATTATTAAGTTACAGTTCCTCATATTTATATATATCCAGCAGCTCAATAAACTCCTGCCTCTACAAATTATTTCCGTGTGATAAATTGTCTGTTTCCGTGTTTGTGTGAGAGAGACCAGAAAAAGGGAATAAGGGAGGCCGAGAGGGCAAATTCACACTGCTGCCCTCAGCGACTCAACTTAACTTCATCATCAACCCTGTTAATGATGGAGCCTGCAGGCACAGGGCTTCCAAAAAACAGACAGATACACACAAACTAAAATAGGCATTCATAAAACAGTCCTGGGCTAAGAAACAGTCCAAGTCCGTCCCCTGCTATCAGAGGGTCACTTTTCCAGGACCTGTTACAAAAGGGAGTTTTATCTTTTTCACAATATCTTTGCTGAGTAGAATCAAATGCAGCGTTGATTATCAAATATTGATTCTGCATGGCTGTCACACTGGCCCATTTTCTAATTCATGGCAACAGACACTGGAGTCTTCCTGCACGGTTTTCATCACGCATCCCACATCTCACCTCCCACTGGTTGTGCGGCGACTGGTTCTTGAGCTGGATCAGCCAATCCTGTTGGCCGTCGAACACGGCGCAGTGGTGCATGGTGATGATGACGGGCCGAGTCAACAGGGCCCCGGGTGGCCCGCAGCTCACCACGGGGCCCAGCACAGTTTGACCATCATCCACCTCGGGCCTGGAGGTGCACAGAGAATAACACAGTTACACATGCAGGCAGAATACGATGCCGTTTAGTGAGGATGTGACAGCAGCCTCGGCGTGTGCGAGAGCTGACAGGGGTAAAACACGGCTCTGGGGCGTGGATGTGGCAGGCGGTGCTGCGTACCTCATGTTGTCCTTCCTCTGAACCGTCACATACATCTCATACAGTCTGCCCTGAGGAATGGCCCCCGCTGGAATTAGCAGGCTCACCCCTGGGGAGAACGGAAAACAGAGAGACACAAAAACAGGCAGATGTAAGAAAAAAATCTGGGTGATAAAAGAAATGTCAGGTAGACTCGAGAAGTCTTCATTGCTACTTGTGCTGTCAATACCTGCCATTAATCTAAGGTTAATTGTTATTTTGGCAATTATTTGAGTCAATGAGATCATAGAGAAAAACATTAGGCCAGGATAATAACAAGAAATCTAAAGGTCCCTCATTAAAGCGGTACATTGATCCTAAAAACAAAGAAACAGGCAAATAAACGGACTGGACTGAAAACCACACTTCCTCGATGGGGGTCATTACTTATTACTCGAGTAAAAGGGAAAGTCCTCTGAAACAATTGGACCCCAAGGCTCACACGGTGAATCTCAGTTACAAACCCACTGAGATAATTAACCTGTAAGCTCCTTAATGCTTTAATGTTTCATGACTGTATTTGTAACGTGGATATGCTAATGTGGGACGACACCAGTAAAGAGCAGTTAAAGCCCCAGTGAGAAGTAATAATTATTTTTCTTAGAAAAAAAAACTGCAATAATCCCAACTCCCCCTCAGTCCCACACATAAAAACTCTGGCACTTTACTGCCTGTTCCCTGATGATGTGACATTTCATTTCTAAAATCAATGCTCTCCCTCCTCGTCACACAATCCTCATAGTGCTGCAGCCGGCGAGATTTACATTTTTCCATCTCAGATTGATTTGATATGTCCTGTCCGATATGTATTTTAGGATCCCAACCCCACCCCCCACATTCCCTCATGCACACACACAGTTTCCTTTCTGGAGGGGGTTGCTCAGATCATCTCATCGATTTCCCATGTCCTTGTAGTGAAGTTTTTCAAATAGGGTAACACACAGATTCTCTTGCTAGGTAGCGGCATCACAACCCTGCACCGGGGACGTCTCGCTCGCTGCCACTCTCCCTCGCAGCGAAAGCTCCAAAGAGATCGGTAATGCATTATAAACATGCAAAACACCAAACAGCCGCACTGCCACTGCCACTGCCACCAAACATTTCATTACCCAGACACATGAACGGATCAGATATCAAATGTGCTCTTACCTCTCCCTATGTAACACGATGAGGTGGCCGAGCGCAAGCGGCAGCTGAGATTTTTTTTTGGACTGGAATTAATAAAAAACAAAAAAAAAAAGGGGAAAAACTCCAGAAACCTAAGAAGTCGGTGTATCCTTTTAATGTCGCTGCGAGTTTGTCTGAGCCTGTCAACACGCATCTGTGGCGTGTTACAAGCAGCCCGCGTGGTTTTGATGTGAGGATAGCGTGGCTAATGTAAGCCGACTGAAACAGTACACCTCTGCTCCAGCGCTGGTGGTGCATTCACACACACCTAAAGGTATCCATCAGCTCTTTCGGTGTGCGGTCAATATGCTGATGGGTCACATATGGTTTGGCGTATTGTTTCAAAGCCGTGTCTCTGTGCGTTACGGTTACACACCGGTGGACGTGGCGACATGACGCAGTGCAGATCTCGTACACACGCAAGTTTACACTGTGCACTTTCAATATTGGCTTTTTATCCCATGAATTGTTGTAGCGCATGTTTTTGATTCAGTTTATTATTGGATCTGCTTGTTTGACAAATGATACTTAAAAGGTGTTTGTCAGTAAAACCAAAAAAAATGTAAAGTTGTAATCTGTCCATATCTGCATTATTTTCTGAGCAGGTAACAAACTACAAACTGATCAAACAAACAATAACTTCTTGGAAACGTGTGTAAACTTTATCCAACACAAGGTAGGCGGTGATGTGAAGGGCGGGGAACAGTCGTCCATTGTTTTGTTGCCTCTTGGCTGGATTATTGTAATTCCCTGCATGTGCTGTTGACCCTGACCTATTCACGCTTCAACAGCAAAGGTGACCAGGTTATTGGCACCAGGTTTTCTGTTGCTGCTTCCCGGCTCAGGTCTTCCTTCCCTCTTGAACTTTTCACCTTTCCTATTATTGTTGGATTTTAAATCAATCTTTTAGCCACCTTCCTTTTTGTTTGTCTTGCATTTATTCATCCCGAGATTCTGTTTATTTATTTCCATCTGCATTGATTTTTTCCCTACAACTCCTTTATTTATAGACACTTAATGTGCTAATTCATCTGCTGCCATTTGGGTCAACTCCTGTTGTTTTTAAACGTCCTATAAGAAGCTAGTGCACCCGGCCAAGAAACAGTCTGGAAAGTCAGTCACAATGTTTTCACTTCTTTAAAATGACCTCACTCTGTTTGGTCTGACTGAAAAAGGTCCCCACAAAGACTGAAGTACACACACACCCTGTCTGGCTCTTTCTCCCTCACACACAATGACATATTCTTACATGTAATGTGGAACCCACTGAGAAAATGAAAAACCCGCGGCTCCATTTGCAACAGACAAAAGACGGCTAATGAGTTTTAAGATGAACTACGAGAGAATGTGCGGGAACTAGCAGATCCCTCTTCCGTGAATCACAACTATGTTCTTTTTCTGCATATTTTCGGACGTGCAGCCCGGATGCCTGTTTATAGGAAATATGAACCGAATGACACAACAAAAAAACACAAATGTGAAGACAATTCCTCTCGTTGTCTGGCAGCGTACCTGAGTTGGGCACAATGAGGTGCCCCCCCTGGGAGCTGAAGGAGCCCAGCGCGCTGCAGGACGGGTCCCGGGTGCGGAGCAGCGTCTGGGTCTGCGTGCGGCGACCCATCGTGCTGTCGCTGTTGTCCAGGAGGCAGTGCGGCAGCTTAGGGGACAGTTTGGAGGAGAACTCCCCCCCCAGGTCGTCCTGTGGGGTCACTAAGCCCGAGGAGTTGTACACCTTAATCTTCAGGTTGGGCAGCGGGTCGAGCAGAGGCGAGTTGGTCATGGGGATTTTGTCGGCCACATCGTGGAGGGCGTAGACGGGGCCCCGGTACAAGGCAGCTGCTGAGGTCAGGTCAGGGGCCGCTGTCAGGAGCTCAGCTGGAGAAGAAAAGGGACGTCAGTCAAGCAGAGTAAATGTTCTAGTGATCACGCACTCGTTCTGAAACATGCAGAGAACTTGAAACCCCAAATAACGACGAGAAAACGAAGTGTTGGCAGCAATCAGCGTGACGGCAGCCTGGCTTCACTCAGTTTGTTTTTCACTCTTTAGGGGAGTCCACTTCGCCACCCGGAAAAAATCAGTCAGTCAGCGGAGGTATGGGGGCAGCTGTGATTCATCAGCGACAGATGGCGTCGCTAACACTCGGTTTAGCCGGTAGGTATCAGTGTGAATGTTCAATAGGCGGACTGAGTGGGTGGAGTGAGGGCAGCGGGAGCTCTCTCCGTCCTCCAGCCTCTCCGACAACACTTAGTTTCTAAACGAGGCCGATTAGAAAGTAGGTAAAAAGTTGTTTTCGGAGATGAGAGCGGAGGCAGAATAATGAGTCACTGTCTTCACCATCGCTGCTGGTGGTAGTGAACTGGTTATAGTAGCATTCATGTTTGTGTTCCTCTCATTAGAGATCAAAAGTCATTTTTTTCCCCCATCAATAACCATGCTTACACTACATGGAGTTTGATGTATACTCAGATACTGTTTATAGTCATTGATTTTTGCAATAAAAAAAAAAGTATGAAAGTTAAAAATCGCCCTGTAGTCCCAATAAACCTATTAAATCATGGGAATTGAATAATAATAATTATTAAATATGTGTGTACAAGCCTGTGAAACCTTTCTTGATTGGCCTGGTGCTGGAGTTACAAATAAAAGAGGCACATTTATTAAAGATTTTGGCTTTAACTCCCAATTGAGCATTTGTTACCCAAGTTATTATTCATGGCAAGCGTCCTTTTGAATGTTACATTAAATATCGTGCCCCTTCTATTCTATTTGTATATGTTGTATATTTTTTTTTCCAATCCCCACTCTATTTACGACACAGTGCCTGTGATCTGCGTGTTTCCCTGCCGTCTTGTTGCCCAGCTCGCTGCCACCTCTCCTCTTCCCTGCGGTCTCACTTTTAAGTTCCGCATCATCAGCCCAAATCTAATTACAGTTTAATATGCGACATACAGAGCGGCCTAATTACAGCTAAATTCCGGAGCATAGGCATCACCCCGATGTGCATTTTAATGGTTTTGACCGCACTAGCATGCTGCCTGTGTTTCCCTCACAGAATCACCTACAGCTCACCTACAGTCACAGAGGCAACGCGGAGGCATGTAACACACATGTGCTTCCAGAGCCACCGAGTCTCATCAGGTTAATGCTATCGATGCTCAAGCGAGACTGAAAAAACAATGAATAACTGAAAATTGAAAAAGTGCATGGAATGTGTGGACAGATCTTCTTTAATAGGATATTAATCATAAATGTACTTATTTCAATTGATTGTTGAGTCAAAATTTGTCAACTGCTGGACTCTAGGTTTTTATTTTACTGTGCAAGTTTTGCTTTTTATTTAGTATTAAGATAAAACTTTTCAGATTAAGATATTAACAAATATTTCAGCATCTGTTGCCTCATGAAACCTAAGTGTGTTATTTTCATTATATCAAGTTAAAAATTGCACATTTCAGTCGTTATCGATTGTCATCACCATAAATGTCACATTATTATTTCTTTAAAGTTTAAAATTACGTTTGCCAAATAGCAAAACCTTTAAAATATCTGAGGTAGATCCCCTAAATGTTAGCACACCTCACTGTGATTGCACGATGCATAGGAAATAAATCAATATATACGAGACCTTTACTATATTGCTATTGATTCATATTATATTGCTATAGTTATTAATATCGTATTATTGCCCGGCCCTAGAGGGATCAGGTGTTCACTAGCTGACTCACAGTTGATGTAAAAAGCCACTCGAACCCCCCACAAGCAAGACAACCACATCTCGTGCTACATCACATCTCTCCTGTGCCCCACCTTTACGGGACGTCTTGATGCTGACTGGCTGGAAGCCGCCGTTCAGGGCGGAGGAATCGAGGATGTCGGAGTCGAAGTCCCGGTGGTTCTTCCTGTAGATGAAGAGCGCCACGACCACAGAGATGACCAGGCACATGATCACCGCTATGACGATACCCACGTACAGAGTTACGTCGTCTGTACTGGGGGCCACTGGAGGAGGAGGAAGAGGAGGAGGAGGATGAAGAGGGTCGAGGGGTGACATAGGAAAAGAGACAAAACACAAGAGAAAAAAAGATGTGTAAGATCTCAAAGGCTTTTATCAACAGTGTTAACCCTTCTTTATTAGTATGCAGGAGTTGTGATAAAGACTAATATCCTGGTTTAAGATTGAGCCGGATATTAATAACCATGTATGGGGGAAATAAGGGCTGACCTGCTGTGGCAATCAGTCGGTGTGTTGATGGAATAAAACGGGACATTACTAATTGTCAAAAGTAAAACTGCATGATGTTGCATACGTCGTGAATCACTTTGGGTCATTTTCTCCTTTAGCTTTGACGTTCAACGTTGTATTGACTTTATTTTGAAAGTGCACAGAAACACACACATACACACAGTCGTAACTTCTTCGTCCATGTCAGTGACTCATGGTTCATATGTCTCTGTAGAAGCTTTATGTGTGTGTGTGTGTGTGTGTGTGTGTGTGTGTGTGTGTCTGTGTGCACAGTGCATGATCAAGGTAACAGTAAGCAACAACATAAACCCTGTGGACAATAGTACAATTAATAAGGAAGGCTCCTCCGGTGCAACCCAATGACACACGGTCCTAACAAGCAGGCTCAGAAGCCAGATCCAAAGTTCTGAAGACGGAGACATGGACGTCTTCATCTTCAAATTGCCGTGCTCTGTGTTGGAGTTCAGAGTCGCTCTCCGGCTTTGTTCTCACACAGTGCAGATACGATCTAGACATCGCTTGCATTTCTCAAATTGTCTTTCATCTCCCTCCCAGGGTCTCGCTGTCCACTTTCCAGCTGGAGAAACCTCTGTGATTACCAGGCCTGGCATGGGAACGCGGCTGTTAGAGACGCAGACTCCGACAGCCACTCATTACAGATCAGACCTTTTAATGGATTGCCTACTGACTGGTTTGAACTCTCGGTGGCGTTCGGTAAGAAAAATGTCCTTCGCCCGTCACCGAGCTGACAAATGGGTCGGGGGGGAGGGAACTCTCTTGTGGGAGGACATGTGTGAGCTTGTGTAGGAATAAGTACACACTGCACATGTCAGGGGAGTGAACAAAAAAGTAAAAAACAAAACAAAGTACAGTATTACTATAGTAACCTAATAAGGGAATATTTCAGATGATTTGAGTATGCAAAGGGGGGGGGGATCTCCACCAGTAGATGGCAGCATCAGACATTAATCCCTGCACAGCACTTTGAGGACGTTCATGATGGCCAAGCGTTTGTGTAAATTAGCCTTGTGTGTCTCAGCCGTACAGATGGCCCTCAATCTGTCTCCTGCACAAAGAAGGAGGAAGAGCAAGAGCAGAGTACTTCTGTGGCAAGCTAAAGACACAAGTTGTGTCATTTTTTTTGATCACACACTCGAGATAGTAAGTGCGTTCTCTCCCTTTTCTCCGGATATGACTAGATTTTTCCACCTAAATAGGCTTTTTAATGTGTTTTATCTGTGCATCTGTTTAAAACCCATTAAGTTCCATGCTTTTAGAGAACCCCTACTAAGCTGAAATTGGGTATGACCTTCCTAACAAGGACATTATAAACACAGTGATTTAAAAAAAAGTAGATACTCTCTTATGTTTAAGATGTACTGAATGGCTGCAGTTAAATGGGGCGGGCGGGCGGGGGGGGGGGGGGGGATTTAATGCTGCACAGTCATTTCAAAGAATATTTCCCTTCAGCTCCGAGGAAAGACGTGTGCGGACCGGGCGTTCTATTTCCAGCCCTGACAGAGACATCAGACTAAGGAGGAGTGTCAAGATACATCCTCATATATGTTCGACCCCTCTAATCCTTCCTCTGGCACAGACACCAGCAGAAAACAGAGCTCGGCACCAATGATCAAAGTCAGGGAATGTAATTTCATTCTCCCCCTGCAGATATTTAACATATATCCCCCCCTCGGTGGAACAATCTCACGTCCGCACTTTGATGATAAAGGCGGCAACCTGCTAAGTGTACGCATTGAAATGTATCACATAGATTAATACAATCCTTTTGAACATGAGCCACTGTCGGGAAGGGGAAAAAGGTACAAGAGATTGGAAATGGAAAGAGATTATTGAACATTCCATTCCCTGTGAGATTTACAGTGCCGAGGTAGAGATACAAAAGACACAGGCCAATTGTCGGGGGGGAGTTCATGAGGAGCAACAGGGTAAAAGGGCAGCGTCGGGTCGGACTTACAGCGCGGTAACGTGGCTGTGATCAGGCAGCAGCCATGCTAGCAGATGAACTTTATGAGAGAGGACGAAGCAGGAATGAGAAACGAGGGAGTGACGAAACATACACGGACAAGAAAAGAACAACCGCAAACATGTATCTTCCTTCTGTTACCAAATGTTTACCTAACAGAATGAAAATACATGTCGATTCATCTGACAGTGCAAAAAAAACATGAAATGAAGCCACAGATTGGAGACAATCAAAGACGAGAATCAATGAAAAAACGTACGTAAAAATGACAAATGATAACAAATAAAAAAACAACAACTCACATGAATTCCCCAAATCACTCTTGTCACTCTCTTTTGCCTCTGAGGACTTCTGATAAAAGGAACCTTGAGGAGAGGAAGGGATGTGGAAGAGAGAGGGAGGGAGGGAGAGGGTAGGGGAGAGATGGTGGGAGACGGATGATGAAAATCAAATTTAAGCCAACAGAAAAACAAACTCAACAGATGAGACAGCAACAAACTCATGAGTAGGAGCGATGACACGGGGAAGTGATCTTTCTTGATTTGCCCCCCCCCCCCCCCTCCTCTCCAGATCTGTGCATAGCGTATAGAGATGGATGAGACGAGCGGGATGGGGGGGGGACATGGAGGTTCTGTGAGGGAGGGGCGTGATCCATCAACTGGGCTTAGTGCCTCCGCCTCCGCCTCCGCAGCAGGACTGATGCTGGCAGGTGAGGGGGGAATGGAGGAGCTGATAAAGTGTGGGCTCCTGCAGAGTCAATAGAAGCTATGCAGCCTTGCATCGGTCACTCGAAGGCGGATGGAGAGGGTGGTGCGTGAAATAAAAGGAACAATTATGTTAGGAAAGAAGGGGATTGGAAAGAAGGACAGAGATTTGGGGGAAAAAAGGCTTTTCAGGCCCAAATGGGGCTTTGTTGTGGACAGGTAATATGTTGAATTGAAGAGGAGAGCGGGCTCCAATGGCAGCCGGGGAAGGCGCACTGAAGTACACATAATATTCAGTCTCCCTGGGACATCCATAAACAACTATACAAACAATGAAGTCCTTATTGGAGAGGGGCAGAGCCACAGGCAGACAAGTGGAGCGACAGGAAAATCAATGGCTTGATAGATGGGGCTGGTGTGTACATGTAATCAGGCAACAGGGAGGCCGGGCCGGAGCAGGGGGGGTGGGGGGGGGGGGGCGTCAGGGTCAGTCTAACTGATGGCCCGTCCGAACCCATCCTGGAGAGTTTCTGTTGGTCCTGACCGAGCCCTCGACAGCGGAGCGGGGTGAGGGCGTGCTTCAGTGGGTGGGCTGCGAGGAGGAAACCTCAGAGACAGACAAAATGATTCCTGTGCTGACAGCGCGGGGCCTCGGAGGAAAGGGGGTGCGTACAGGAAATCACTGTCTGTGTTTGAGTCGTAAATTATTTGAATGTGGCAGGAATCCAACCTCTGGGAATCCGCTGTCGTCTGGCAGAACCGATGTCATCATTTCCGAGAGCTACAAGTTAATTCGGGTATTTACTTCCAAATCCATACGGCGGAACATGATGATACCATCAGTCTGCATTGGATCGAAATCCTGTCGACCACTTGTAAGTCACTTCCTGTTGAGGTGAACCCTTGAATCGGGATTCTCCGCTGTTTGCCTTTGCCGTCCAGATCAATACGAGGAGACAATGTCAAGTCGGAAAGAGCAACTTACCAAACGCTGGGAAAACAACATCAGAATCAAAGAGCGAGCGCAAGTGTCAGAGTTGTGAAAGTGCAAGCTCTCCATATCAATGTGTAGATACTTAACTTTGTGGAATCCAACCCCAATCTCCCCCCCCCACCGGAATGTCTAAATGCGATGAACACGCTACAAAGTAAATTACAACGCAACTCTTTCCTTTCTGGCGCGGGTCGGCTGAGTTTTTTTTACAGCGCGCCTGAAACAGAGAAACACCAGGAGCTCTGTTTCTCATATCGCGTTCCTCTGCCAGATTCCTGAGATGGATGGCAATTGAGAGGATTTAAATAAATTCAAACAACCGAAAATGAGATCAAGCTGCAACGGAATCCACGGACACGTGTTTGCTCAGACCCCAGCGCTGCACTGGAGGGAGCCGCTCAGCGGTCCAAGGTGAGTTCAGATTGCACACAACTTCCATTCCCAATCATATTTGCGATAACGTGAGCTTTCGGATAATGGGCCGGTCTCCTAAACGCTAGTGGAAATGGTCATTAGCATTGACATAAGTGGCTTCACCCTTTTAGCTTCCAAAAAAAAAAATCCATCTCTGAAACGATCCTAAATCTATATCATTACGACTTTATATTCTCTGCAAACTGGCCATCAAGCCGGCGAGTAGTAATGCTCCTGTGATAGGCTGAGTTACGGAGGGCGGGCGGCGGGGGAGTGAATGTGTGCTTGTGCCGCAGAGGGAAATAAAACAAGATGAATAAAGACGTTAAACGAAATCACCGCACGCTGAAGTCATAGTTTCCTGTCATTCCTCGGTACATGTGCGCGTACAGCGTGTGTTTACTTTGGACAGACGCACGCAGATCCCTCCACCAGCTGCATGTAAGATGCATGTCGACTGCCAATGAGTGCATCATGTCAGCAGCACACAGTGTAGGTAGCAGTTTGAAACCTCGCAGGGCAGGAAGGCTCAGATCAGCGCACACAGTGACGACCAGCTGCATCGAGCTGCAGACATCCAGCAGCCGAGTGCTTTCACATTGATGGTGTCGGTGTCACTATCACCATCTGCAGCAGGTTATGCATACAATGGAGGCATCTGTGATTACGTGAGGCTCTAACCCCTTCAAAGATGTTAATTGGAGATGAATGGAGAATAAATCAGCTCCTATGCACCGCAGTGAATTCAGCCATTTCACTCTGTTCCTCTGTCTCTGGTTATAACAGAACCTGTACTGGCACGAAGGCAAAGACCGAACGAGAAGATGAAACTCCAGTGTTTAAAATAGTTTACCCTTTAACTTCACAGCACGCGCGATGCACACATGCAGCAGGATTCCAATCTGTCAATGTGTTATGAAGGGAGAGGGGGCAGCACTGTGGGCCGAACTGCACTCAGAGGCTGTTTTTAACTTGATGGAAGAAAGAGAAGCACAAAACAATCGGCCGCCTGCAGAAGAAATATCTGGCGGCACCTCAGACCGGCTCCGGCTCTTTTGTTGTGAACAACAATACAAATAAATCCAGTAGAAGAATTGTGATTTCTTTTCTACGGGAGGGAGGAACTCTGCAGCGACCTGGAGACTCTGCTTCCAATGACTACGTACAATACATGGTCACTTCCCGACACGTGTAATTGGCAGCTCGGGAGAAAGGAGCAAGTCTTCACTTGTGCCACTGTGGCTTTGTGATTCCTCGAACCCTAACCCGAGGAATCCACAGTTTGAAAATAAAGGTAGTAATCAGAGCAGCTAGGAAGCCGTGACCTCCCTTATGTAATTACAACATAATCACTTATTATTATTTTAAATATAACTCCCGACTGCTTGAATTGTGACACGGATAACTACTTAGTGTGTTTCCCTTTGTGGCCCTGGTCTGGTTACATTTTAAGCAAAGCTGACACAGGGAGAGACGTGCAGTGGTTTCTGCTTTTATGTCACTTTTTTCTCCGGCAGCTTTAGGTGGATTATGCATGTGCAAATAAAGAGAATCAGATCGAGTGCGGAGGACAGAGAGAAAGCATTTCAGCATGTCTTATTGTTTATGTATGAGTGAAGTGAAGCGGAGTGAGCGAGAGACGGGGTGAAAGTGTCATGTGGGGATGTGAAACACAGCGTGGTGATGAAAGAGCCGAGGGAGACTCATGGCTAAAGAAATGTCTTTGGTTGGCGGGTCAGAGAGAGTAGCAGAGGATTAGTCGAGTACTCACTCTGCATGCACAGCCCATCGGTGCAGTTCTTGGACTGGAGCACCGTGCCCTCACAGTCCTTCCCCCCGTTTTTCGGTGCCGGGACGTTGCATTCTCTCCTCCTCCAGTGGGTGCACTCTGTCCCACAGGTGGACCACTTACTCCACTCTGTCCACAGGCCATCCACTACCACACAACAAACAGGACACACCAGGACAGAGTGAATGAGATGGCAAATGAGGAGATGAAGACACAAGTTGTGTGTGTGCGGGAGTGGGTGCGAGGACACGTGATCGAGACGGCGAGGGGATGTGCGTGGGAGGGGGGGACACACATAAAGGCGGAGGCACAAACAGAGCGAAATATGCAAACACAGAGTTGCATCATATTTTTTTTGTGTATTTAACATTTGCACACCCCGAACCTCTATCCACCCACTAACGTGTGGGTGTATTGAAATGTTGTGTCAGTACCTGGGCAGAGAGGGTTGCACGCCAGCTTCTGGATGCCCTGCCCCTCGCAGATGGCACCGCCGTTGAGGGGCGCCGGGTTGGTGCAGCTGCGTGTGCGTTTCTGGTAACCGCGGCCACAGCGGCTGTTACACACCGACCACTCCGTCCATGTGGACCAGCCACCATTCACTGGAACACATGGTAAAAAAAGGACGTGTTATATGCTTTCTCAGCTCTCACTCGGGTGGCTTCACCGAAAGGGAAATCATATTTAAAAACATGTTATAAAGTTACGAAGGGAAAAAAAGGAAATAGAAAGTGTAGACTGAGGTGCAATAAAACATTAAAAAAAAAGATTAAAAAAAAAGAACAAATGAAACACAATTTTAAAATGTATTAAAAGCATAAACACAAATACAACATTTGGATTTTTGGTTTGGTTTGTCGTGAGTGAGAATTACCGGCACATTGTTAACTGTTATTTGAATCTTGGACAGATCAGTTTACGGTCATTAACTCACTGTTAAATACACAGTGCAAGTTTTATATTGTTGCGTTCTGACCCTGAAATCTCAGGTCGTTACTGTGCCAGGCAGCCAGACAGTGAATTCCGGTCCGATTGCTGCGCATTTTCCATTCACTGATTCCTCCTAATGCCTCCCTTCCTCTCTCATCCATCTCTGTCAGCGACTAAATCCAGTGGAGAGTGACACCAGGGCTTGTGGCTGAGAACAAGGCTGTGGCATTTTGAGATGGTGGAGCCCCCCCCCCCCCCCCCCCCCCCCCCCCCCCCCCCAGAGCCTCTGACTTTCAAATGCGACATGCTTAAGAGTGAAGCCCGAAATATTGAACTCTTGGGGAAGACGGCCAAAAGCCCCCACACTTCCTTACTGTCTGCTCTCTTGTCCTCCGTGGATTATGGCTCTATCTTTTCTCTCCCTCTCTCCGAGTCTCGTTTTTCCTCCTTTTTCCTGCCAGCTCGTGCTCCTGTTTCCAGTGTCCTTGCATTGGCTCGGGCTGGAAACCACCGGGCTAAAAACACACTGCCTATCCGTCTCTCTGTTTTATGACTAGCATCAGACACAAGTCTTACTTATTCTTTTGGGCTTCACATCCAGCTTTGTGGGGATGTGCTTTTTCACATACGGCTCAGCAGCACACAGCTTTGTGGAAAGGGGGGGGGGGGGGGGGGGGGGATAAAGAAGCCAGCACAGCACAAACAGATGAGCCTGTGGCTTGAGTTACTTTTTCTCAAGAATGAGTCAACATGAGAGTTTTTTTAAACTACATAAACTGAGTTCCTGACAGTAAAAACCTTGAAGACTGCGAACCTTGTCCCTGAAATCAACTTTCTCAAATGTACAACTTGTGTTAATGCATTACTCTTAAATTGATACCCCGATAGCCATATTATCCTCAGTGCTCAGTTAAATTCAACCCAAAGTGCTATTGTACACTTAAATTAGTTTTTTTGAGCTGTAAACTGAATTATATGACTGTTTTTTGATGAAACACATTAACGCCGGTTTTTAAAATCACATTTGTGGCCAAATCTTATTTCTAAATCCACATATGGGTTGAAAACGCCCTCTAGTATTTCAAACCATCTTGAACCGTGCAGGGGCCAATGCTTAGGTTGAGTTAACATTTTGGGACGTCTCCACTTCATGACATTTATAGTTTTTTTAAGAGGTGGGCCGCACTTTTTCAAATCCGTGCTGAAACTAAATCCCCAAACCACCACATCGTCTATTCAGAGACGTCTCCCATTCTCTCACACACACGCCGTCCGAGAGCCAGTGGTGTGAACAGCTCGGTAGGTGTGTCTGAGCCCTGCCGCCCAGCACTGCCTTCCAAAGGCATTTCTTAATTTCCAGGGAGAGATATTCAGTGAAGTGAAGTTCCACTATAACTAACAACCAGCAAAACAAGGTATTTTCACTCCATCCAGTCTGACTGAGCTGTTCATAAACCCTGATGTGGCTGTGATCTACCTTAATGATTAAGATTAAGATGCATTTATTAGTCCCAAACACATGCACAGACATGCAAAGGCACACTCATGCAGGTAGGGAAATTTAACTTCTGCTTTTGACCCATCTGGTGCAGGACACACAGAGCAGTGAGCGACCATGTACGGAGCTCCGGGAGCAGATGTTGGGGGAGTAAGGTGCCTTGCTCAGGGGCACTAGACAGGGTAGGGAGACTCTTGGATTTTTGGACAGATCAATCCAGGTTCGTCTTTTGTTGTCTCTCCTTGGAGTCGAACCAGAGACGAACCAGAGACCTTCTCTGCCCATAGTCCAAGTTTCTGCCACTAGACCACCGCCTCTCTAATGCCCCCAAAAAGTAAATCTGCAGTATCACAAGGCGTCCTATCAGAACCAGGATGAACTCCACGCCGGCCTCAGTTAACTGAACTATGGAGAGGAGTAGTCGCTGCGTACAGGAAAACAATCTCCCAGGTTTTAAAGGAGCATGTGTTTCATGTGTCACTGCTCCTGTATCGAGTAGCCTCCAGCAGACGTGGAAGTTTGAGCTTCACAGCCGCGCGGTGACAGTCGTGTTCGGTTGATGTTGGGGAGACGGCGGGTGAGTCTGTGTGAATCCACAGCGGGGGTTCCTTTAAGGACGGCTCAGCCACATCAGCACCTTGCTAGAGTTTCAGAGAAAAATCACAAATCTCCAACTTCTCCGCGCACCTCGCGGTAGGAACAAAATGAGGTGAAGTTGCGTGCCAGAGAGAGAGAGAGAGAAAGAGAGAGAGAGAGAGAGAGAGAGGTTCACTTCATGCAGAGTGACTTTGAAATTTGTCTCATTCTGAGTTGAGCCGACTTCTGATGCTTCTCTCTCATGTGGCCGATAACATCAACGTTTTTTGGGTCATGAGATGTCACACCCACTGGATGTTCAGTGTGGTATTATTATTTTACCGTAGACAATGACTGTGGCGGTGGTGCTGCGCCTCTTGGCCACGATGTTCTTCGCCACACAGGTGTAGTTGGCCGTGTCGGAGAGACGCGCCTGCTTGATGATCAGGTTGTGGTCGATGGTGATGTAGAAGTTCCTGTCGTCCGCGGGATCAATAACCTCTTCGTTCTTCAGCCACTCCACCTGAGAAGAAGAAGAAGAGGAGCACGACGTGAGAGTCGACATAAGACAGGCTGACCTTGTTAAAATGTAAAGTGTTTAAACAGCTACAGGTTTTCTTGTGTCTGTCTAACTTCTGAAGTAGTGAAGGCCAGGATCAGAGCCCGGTCTCTGAGGTCCTGCTACAAAGAGTCAATAGCAATCAGGCTCTTTTTATTCTCCCCCTAGAACAAAGCACAACAGTCAAGGCAGCAGCGTCAGGAGCCAGAGAAATAAAACTCCACACTTCCTGAAGCAGAGAGGCTCCCTGACCTTTCCTCACGAGTTCCACATCCCTAAATGATACCGAGGCTGAACTCCTGGCACCATCACAGAACAGGGGACGTTTAAAGCCGTAAATCACCCCCAAATCCTTTTTCTCCCCCCTCCCCCCCGCCTCCCCCTCAGCTTCACAAAAAGAAATCGCACGTCTCATGCCTCACACCTCTGCAGCCGCTTTGATTTAAGAGAAATATTTCCTGCTCCTCTGGTTTTCTTCAAAGAAGCTGTCCAGTCATGAGGAGGCCTGGCACACAGCAGACGTCCTGTGTATTGTGAAATCCAATGAGGACCACGGCCTGATAAGAGATAAGACACCGAGGAGCAGCACAGGCACAGATAAGAGAGGGATGTTTAGAAAGGCTCTTTCCCACGAGAGATAAAGTATCTAAAAAAAATAAAATCTGGTGCAATAACCTGATACGAGTCCTGCCAAGACAAAACAGTCTCACCTCACTATTGTTAACTGTTGGATTGCTTGTGAAACACCAGAGGAATAGTGTAGTGGTGCAGACAGGTACAAAACAGTGGCCAGGGCCTGCATTGTTAGAAGTTTCTCAAAGGGGAAGATGGGGCTGATTGTGACTGGCTCAGATGCATCACCAGCTCCTCCAGTATCTGAGTTAGCCGTTAGCTCGACATGGCAGAAATAAATTCACATTTAACCTCTACCTGCGAGGCCCCGCCTTCGGATCAGCTCGTGCAACCCGCGGCATCGCACCTCATAAGACACCAACGCCCATGACGGAACTTACATCTGAGCACACACTGCACGCAGAAGTTAATATGAGCCCAGCTTCACCCAGTGCCAGTGTGATGTGTGGCCTCTGCCGATTTGGTTCTTATGAGTGTTTCCCTCCATAAACATGGATCAGCTGAATTAATCGCAGGGAGCCGGGAGGGAGAGGATTCCCTCGGCAGCCGTATGCGCCAGCTGAAATTAAACCGCTCTCTCACATGAGCACAATGCAATAAGTGTAAAAGTGCAGCGCCACATCGGTTTCTCTATGTAGAGGAGATGCATCACATCCGCGGAGCACTTGGCCTTTTTGTCGAGGATACACAATCCTCGACAAAAAGAACTCGACGCTTGATTGAAGCAGATTTATTATTAGCAAAGTCCATTAACACCTCTGTGTGAAGACAACAAAATACTTAATCTGTGTTGGTAGCAGCTGTGTTGGAATTGCAGAGGTAACATGCAAAGGTTCAATTTAAAATATAAATTTCAGATTAAGAATAAAGAGCATTTGAATGCTTACTGCAGATATTCATAGCAGAGCTTGTTTATTTTATAAAATGTGTACATATTTATGTACTTCAGTTATGTCATATGTAATTGGCTTCTGTTTAAATTGTATTACAGTTCATCTGTTTGACATATGTTGTCACAACTTTTATCGAAATTGATGCACCGGAATAGTTGTGCAGCAGCCTGTACCCTCAAGTGACATATTTAAAACCTATAGGGAAAATATCCTCTTATAGTCGACAGTTATTATGCAGTAAACATCAATGTGTGTGTGTGTATGTCTTCAATCCTCCGAACTGTATTCAATTACCAACTAGAAAGGCACTAAATAGAGTGGATACCAGCGCCAATGCTCAAGTCTCCTTAAATTCGAGCTGCACCAAATTGAGCACACTCATAAATAATAGTTTCCTCAATATGCCAGAGTTTTTTCCATTAAAGATTTGTGAAAATGTCACATGATGTATTTGTCTTTGTCCAGATCTACGTCAAAATTGGACGGGTTCTCTCTTGGCCAATGTCCCATCCTTCTGTCAAGTTTTGGCCAAATCTATTCAATAGATTGGGGAGAAATCGTGACCAGGGAGCAAGACCCATGTGTGTACATTTTACCACGTCCCTTAGCATCAGGTTGTCTATTTATTTGCTCCCTTTTGTCGAGCCAAAAAACGAGGGAACACATCTCCACTAAAACAAATACAGATGATGCAAACAGGAGAAACGGTTGTTTTGTTGACACGATAAATATTTTGTCTTTCACCGCTCACAGCAGCGAGTGCGGGGCATGTGGCACGGCGAAGTGAAAGGTCTGATCTCGGGAATGGAGATTGACAGGGATACAAAAAGGCGGTTAACCAATTTTCGCACCAATCACAGAGGCGGCCTCTCCAAACGTGCTGCGTTCGGATGTCAAGAGCACTTTTAAATGAGAAGGTAATTAAAAATTGAACAAAAGAGCTTTTCAGCGCAGATGGGGGGGGGGGCGGGAGGGAGACGGAGTGACGAGGGATAGAATGTGCTAGAGAGACTCGTGTCAGAAGTGGGGACGTGTGAGCGCGAGAGCAAAAGTGAGCAGCAGTTCAGACTATAATTAGGGCTCATTAATAAAACCAGAGATGAAAAGGTAAGCCAATCTCTACACCATCCTTGTGAGAAGATTTCAGATGATTAAAAGTCAGCGGAAGAAGACTGCATCACATGCTGCACTCGTCCAACTTTCTCTCAACAGACTCGAGCATGTACACAGAGATGCACGCACACACACACAGACGCAAACACACACACACACACACACACACACACACACACACACACACACACACACACACACACACACACACACACACACACACACACACACACACACACACACACACACACACACACACACACACACACACACACACACACACACACACACACACACACACACACACACAACCACACACAAGCACTCAGAGCTTGTTAGCGTCTGATTGGCAGTGAAACATCCGGAGAGGTAATTGGCACATTTCTTGCCATTAACAAAGCGGAATTGCCACATGTCAGCTGTCATAAAGAGAGGGAGTCATCCTAGGTTGTTGGAGACGGGCGGGTGACAGAGAGAAAGACGGTGTGACAGACACCTATAGGGAGGAAGAGGAGGATAGGGACACACACACACGGGCAGAAGGACAGTAACCGACGGACCAAAATATATATGAGACGTCATCGCTGAAGACTGACAAGAGCGAATACATATGAGGGGGGGGGGGGGGGGCAGGGATAAAGGGTGAAGTTTACAAAGAGGTGACTTTGTCTTGAAGAGGTGAAGAGTGAACGAGGGGAGAGAGGGAAAGACTGAAGCGAGAGGTAAACAAAGAAGAAAGAGATCCGACTGAGAAGAGACAGTTTCTTCATCTCCTGAGCTCCGGAAAAATTCACAGGGCCGGGATACATCGGATGGTGCGTCGAAAAAGAAAAAGACAGGCAAGGAGAAAGAGAAGAAGCGTGTAAAGAGAGATGCTGTACAGTGTGTAGGAGGCTGGTGTGTATCAATGGCGGTGATGAATCAGTGACATACGTGTGCGTGTAGTGTTGGCATAGTTACGACATCTGTACATACATCACAGGAACCCGTGTGTGTACTGGTTCCCTGAATCATTACGGTGGTCACAGAGAGAGAGCAGCTCCCGTCGGTTTAATTTGCCGCAGTGGATTTTGGGAGGTTTTGTGATTTGGGAGATTTGTGATGATTGTGCACATTGCTTAAATCAAAATATAAATTTGGCTGTGCAGAATGAGGTCACCACTGAAGAGAATTTAAGTGCGCTATTTGTTCTAAACTTTATCTCCTTATGTTTTAATGTTGATATGGGAAACCGGTTCGTGGTTGGTTGCCTATCTACACATCCATCATTCATTTGGAGTTATGCTGTGTCCACCTAAGTCAAATGTTGGCCACATTTTTTGCTCTTTTTTGGGCTCCTCCAACTCTTATGTGTTATATCTGCATGTTTAGCTGCTAAATGCTCAACTATGATCACCAGGTTGCTGCCAACATTATCTTTCCGTTGTTTTTATTTTATTTTAGTATTATATTAAAATGCCAATAAAGCAAACCTTATAGTTGTTAGTTTATTTACACATCTAGCATATGTTGATCAACATTAGCATTCACTTGGAATCATGTTTGTGTCCACCTGACACGTCTAAGACCAGAATTTTATATTTTTATCTGGGTTTTTGGGTCTTACCAAATGCTGAGAAAGACATATTCCTTTTTTATAGCTGTTAAATGCTCAGCTGTGTTCACCAGGATGTTGCTCACTTTGTCTTTCTGTTACTTGGAGCTGGGCTAAAGCAGCTGCTTGCTGCGGCCAAGAACGACACTGACGACAGTGATGGAAGTCATCCAAAACAAAGTTTCACCATAACAACGGGCTTAAACCTCAGGAAAGCTGAGGAGAACTGCAAAGTCCGCTGTCAATCCCCCGTGAATTAAATCATGCGATCCCTGGTTATTATTTAAAAAAGATCAATTACAGCTGACTCAATCCATTTCCTTTTTTATTTTAATCATATGTCTCACATCACATCCTGAGCTGTAAACTGGATCTGGGCGACTGCCTTGTGATTAAGATGGGAAATTAAAGCACACATTTATCCCTTGGCGCTTTTGAAGGACCTCAGCATGGTGGCCTATATATCCTTTACCCAAACCAGAACTGGGCCGCAGCATCAGTGTCCTACACCAGTGTCACTTACTCTCCCGCTGGCAAACGTTACTGGCTGTAGACCTGGCTGGAGCGGCGACGTGGGAGAAGCCTCTGAGTGGGATCGTTCTGTGTGCTGCCAGGTTGTGTCGGCACATCACTAATCAGCCCAATATACTGAAAAGACTGTATTCGATACACTCACTTGTTGGCGAAACCATTTATTACTCATCCCTGTTGTGTCAAAAATAGAAATGTACAGCAGAGTATGGGGGTGGAAAGGGTGTGAAAAGCATGAACAGGGGAGGGGGGGGGGGGGGGGGCAATCGGAGACTCCTCTACGGAGAAGTCATTATGAGCTCTCCTGCTTCTCCATGTGAAGTCTAACTATCTACCCGGGCTAATTTATTCATTTCCCTTTTTTCCCCCCGCACACATCCGCTCGGGGCTTGAATGACACACCTGGAGAACGAGCCACAAAAAGGTTACAAACTGATTATTCAATCATTCACTGTGAGACAACAAACCATATGCTCTCCGCATCTGCCTGCACGGCAAGAATGGAAATGCGAGCTGTATAAATATTAACAAGCCGGAATGCACAAACGCTGTGATCGTCTTGAGATGGGATCTGAAGAATGTTTTGTACGAGTGTGTGTGTTGAGTGTGTTGTGAGGAGGAACCGCAACGGGAGGAGGTTAGGTAACTGGGCTGGAGCTGGAGCGGTTCCTTCAGTAGGTGTCCACACAGATGACGGATCACTGAGACTCCAGCCAGGAGTAATAACCTCACCCTGCTCACTGCTGCCCAGAGCTCTACACAGTGTGCTGAGGGAGAACAGACGTTTCTTCAAACCCGCTCCAAGGCCGGGGAGACACTTCACTTCTGAAACACAGCTCTCTCTGTTTTGTATGACTCACTTCATAGCCCTCATATAAACTATGATTCCTACAATCCCTCAAAACCAGGACAAGTGTCGGGTAAGGTTTCATGTTGACCCAATCTCTGTTTTGTCAATTTGTAAAGATAATTTTCTTTATATAATTTTTTTTGTTTTAACTTAAGTGTAGAAAACATCGCTGATAAAAGAAATATTTTGAGCTATGATTCTAACACTCTAATATTTAGGTTTAAATGCTCTAATGTTCCAAAAACACATCACTTTCCTCATCTGTCCTTTGCTGCAGCTCCTCTTTTCAACCTCTGCCTGAAACACTTGGTTTAAGCTTGTTTCTCTTTAAGGCCCTCCTCCCAATAAAGCCTAGTCCTCTCTGATTGGCCAGAAGGTATTCTGATTGTTTAACTGCTCCTGGTGTGTGAAGGAAATGTCGGCCTCTTCTTTCGGTTTGTTAGCGGGTACACTAGGACTATGACACAGAGTTTCAGGAGCTGGGAGTTTAAGACTTTGGTCTTTTTGACTTTGCAGAACATACACAAAAAAAAAGCTATTTAACACACCAGAGGAAAGACAAAAACATGAACTTTCTGCTTCAAGACACATTTTTGGGATATATTCGTGTGTGGGTGGACTTATTTACAACCTCACTTCAGAGAAGTGTGGCCTTCACATGCTATTTTATATGACGTTATAAAGAATAAAGTGGTCCAAGCCATTGTTGAGGTTTTACAGGATGGAGAACTGTGCGATCCACTCTGTGCACACATTCCTCGGCCTCCCTGAGTCTCCCCTGGCCTTTAGAAAAGCTCTCACAGAGTGGGAGGCGATAGAGGTCGGAACTCTGCCGATATACAACACAACCTTGAGCAGTGAGGATGAAAATGATGGAACAGATTCACACCCTCAGTGCGAACAGCTCATGAACCAATTCCAAATCGAGCGCTCTCTCATTCACGTCTCATCCCATCATGTTGGATGAAACCACCACCTGTCACACAGATTCCAGGTAGCTTAGAGAAACGTGATTTTATCACTTTATGCACTTTTGGTAACTGTAAACAAATAAATGTATGTTTGCCGAGGGCTTTGGAGAAAGCTTACATAATAGCAAAGGGGTTTTGAGTATATCTGTTTGTTTTGTTTTCTTGTCTTTCTTCGGTTCTCTTCGCTTGCTTGTAAAGCCCTGAGTTATTTGAGGTAACAGTAGAGGCCCGTGACTTAGCACAGAGGACAGGAGCGTCCGCAAATGTTGGGCTATTAGAGTAAATCACAGCCTTCGCACAGGAGAGCTGCGGTGATTGACAGGTGAGTGCCTGAAGGGCAGTCTTTGGTTGGTTGCCAGAGGGATTGGGTCAGGCCTCCTGACACCTTCTTTCCCATGGGTAACCGTAATGAAAACACACTTCCTGTTCCGCTGGGCACTGAAGTGTTGTTTCTCTTGACATTCTTGGCCTTGCTCAAAAATACACTGCGCACCGGTTTTTCTTTTTTTGGACTGGGAGGAAGCACTCAGCTATTTCTTGACAAGGTGACCCGACGCGCCGCTGTTTGCACTTTGCCTTTACCTCGCCTATGAAGTGGAACTGGGCCTGAAATCACCAGTAATCACTGACATTTACATGCTGACGTGCGGACCAGGCGGACGCCGGAGCTCCAGAAAGTGCCACGGCTAAGATATTTGAGCTTTATTAGATTTGATACCGTAACGCTCGATAATAAGAGTCATTATCGCTGCATTTAGCCAATAATAAAAAAAGGAAGAGACGTCATTTGAACGATATAGCAGATCCTCCCTGCTGGACTGTACACTTGAAATGTGCTCGGCTCCTGCTCCAGCTGCCTGAATTCATCTGACACCGTTTTCTCACTTCTCTGGATGAGGGAGTGTGGAGTAAGGATTATTTTTGTCTCCCGGCTTTCTTCTCCGTAAAGCCAATGGACTTAATCACAGCAGCAGGGCCCCCTTCCCCTGCAGAGCATCAATGACTCGTTACCCGTGATAACACGGCAGGACCCTGGCTGACTGAGGAGATGCCTGAATTAAAATCCTGCTTCCATGGAAACCGGCTCAGCGGCTCACGGCGCTGCGTCACCTCTGAACCCTTGTGTTTTTCTCAAGGCTGTGACAAGTGCTGTGAAGTGGAGCTGGAGATGGAGGGCATGGCAGGAGAAAGGAGAGAGGAACAATAATGCTGCAAAGGAGATTCAAGTCCATTTTATGAGCTTGCCACATATTCTAATCTGGAGTATGAAAAGAGGCCACTGTTACCTCTTTAGAGGCCCTGTAGTAGTTGATGAAAGAGAGCGTCATGGAGTTATTCAAAGCAGAGGATGCACGCTGAGCTGATGGAAAGTCCTCCATCCTCATTTTTACTTGTATTACTCTATCTTTGGACGGCACTCGCCAAGTATGAGCCCACATAACGTACAAACAGTGCAGAGAGCCTTCCCTGCTCAATCATTCCTTTCTCCCCTCTGCCTAGAATAGCCTCCACAGTTCCATGTTCCATCTGCTCTTGATTACATATACATACATCCAATATTCATGGCTATGAAAACGTGTTACAATGACTTCTAGGAAGGCCTGGTAATTGTCTAATGTATTCAGGCAGTACAAGACTTTTAGAATACTGAATCCTTGTGCTATTTCAGAAAACCTCACTCAGAGCGTTTCAGTCGCCCCAAGGCCAAAGTTCCACTGGTAATGGCCACGAGGAGAGCCAAAATAAATGCCTGCTGCTTGTTTTCTTTGTGTGTGCGTGTGTGTGTGTGTGTGTGTTCCTCCTCTCAGGGACTGTGTAGTTCTGAAAAATCAATGCACCAACATAACTTGTAGAAAGAATAAGGGCTAGGAAAAGCTCAGATGTCTGATGGGAACCGTTTCATGTGATCCGTTATGAAAACTTGCTGCATCATCACACAAAGCAAATCCTGATTATTCAGCATCACATGCAGTTTTTATTCTGGGCGACTGCCCTCGCAGAAAGCCAACAAAGACTCCAAACCACTCAAACAGACTCGCAGGATGTCATTACTGTGGTAAACCGTCACGACAACCTATAATGTAAATCATCTGATGAGTGGAAAGACAAAGACGGAACACAAACAGCACAGTGCCACTTTGTAATCCGAGATTGGAGCTAATTGTGATTGACTGAGCTCTGATTCTGCACAACGTGGGATTTTTGTTCTGAAATTGTATCAGTGAGCTGCTCTGGTAACTCGGCATCTTAAACAGCTGCAAAAATGTTGCTTTCAAAAGTGAAGGAAAAAGACAACCTAGAAACAACCTAGAAATATTACAAACCTTTATTGTTTTGTCGGCTGGGAAGTCGTGCAATCAACAGTGACAATAGAAGAAGTTAATAACTTCCCGCACTCGTCTTAAGTCTGGGTATCTGTCAAAACCTAAATCACAAACATTTAAACAACTATTTTCCAGCAAAAGGAAGAACAAAAGTCTGATTTCCTTTTCCACTTCATCAGCAGTGAATTCAATTTCTGCCAGTAGGTTAGAAACAGTCATAACCTGTGTCTCAATTCAGGGGCTGTATCCTTCGGAGGCTGCTTTTGAAGACTGATTGCGTCATAGCGGCGCAACTAGACTAGTCCCATTCCAGGATGACAAGATGACCGATGCTTAAGTGTCAGGTTTCAACTCAACCGAACAGCTAACGGTGCACCAGGGAAAAAACGAAGGGGCATTAAAACGTTCTCGTTTTGCTGCACCTCAGCATCGGAAGCTAGGTGACAGCAGGATGGGCGGGAGAGGCTGGTAACGCCAATCATGGAAACCCTCTGTTGACCAAACGGCCTAATTTGGGCCCACGAAGTCACCGTCCCTCCCTTCCTTGGCACACAGCTATAGTGTTAGTGTTACAATAAACAATCATTTCAGTTGTTGGCAGCCTGTTGTCATGTGAGTGGAAGTGTGGACGTTTGACAGTTTACAGTCACAACAGAAAAAGTGCTGTGTCCTGCTCATCCTCTCCAAAACAGAACAGCCTTGGAACCCAGTCACAGAGCACAATGTCCAACACGTACAGTCTCCATGCTTTGACAAAAGTACAGTAAGAGTTATGGGTTTTATGGCTCAGCCGCTTCCTGCCATCTCGCCAGCCTCCACCTCGCTATAGGCAAAAGCCTGTAAAGGAGCGAGCTGACATCCCCCTGGAGGCCTGACAACAACCCACTGGATCCAACCCCAACAAACCTCAACAGCTCTTCTCCTCCTGCCTTCAGCCGCTCTTTTTGTCGCAGAGCGGGTGAAATATGACAGATCTTTCCTTCACAATGGCTGCTACACATTTCTCCCCTGTTTCACATGTAACCACAGAGCCCATCTTCTTTTTCAAAAGCTTTTTCTCTGGCGAGCCTTTGTGAGAAAAGGACCTGACAGACACAGATGAGAATAAAAAAAAAAAACGGGCATAAAGTTTTGTCCCTTTTTCCCACCGAGGCAGCGTTTGAGTTCACGGGAAAATAGAGGGAGAAAAAAATACTTGTGGAAAGAAAGGGTGTCCTTCTTCGTGGCCATGAGGTAAGTGTGAGTAATTAAAGGGGCTGAGAGTTTGCTTCAGTACATGAAGAATGGTCAAGGAAAAGTATAGCACAGAAAATGACATGTGCAGGGAGAATTCAAAAGAAATAAATCTATCAAGTGTTTTTTACCCCGAGAGAAAACTCCACTTGATGTGGTGAAGCTCAACCAAATATGTTGGGCTTCTCACTTTTGAATAGATGGCTACTTTGGTGATGGAAACAGACTCATGTGCATGTAAATGTGAAGAATCTGTAGGCGAGGGACAAGACTCTGGGGCCAGAAACTTTTCGGTTTCGGTTTATAGTTTGATTTATCAGGTTTGAGCAGGCTTTGGTCGCCTGCAGGTAAACAGTTTGGGCGGAGAGCAAAAGAGGCGGAACACATTGACCGAAACTCACAGGCTATCGGCTTTTTCCTTTATCTAAATTCATATACAGATAGCTAGAGATTGGCTAAAATATCGCCTGGACCTAAAACACCGACAAACAGTATTGCAGTTTGTGTTTCGTCTGGAGAGATGTTTAATTTGTGTGAATATATAATGCTCAGGGCAAATGGCTGATGGAGTCTTGGTCCGACATATCTGCTGTCGACACCGGATGCACCAAAATATCCGCCACTATACCAGATAAGTTAATTTGTCATCAGATGAAAGCCAACGGGCTCCGAGATTGGTTGATGGGTAACTATACAAACTGATTTGCTTATCTTTACCCAGACTGGAAACACCATTCATTGTAAGTCTTTTCAAAGTCCTCATCTGGGTTGCCACAGCAACTCCATATCTCAGAAGCCAAGATGTGCCGTGATTGGAGTCCAGCTGAGTCTTTAATCGTTGCACTGAACCAATCCCGGGATTGACACACGGACCACAGACCTCAGACAGCTGACCAACACTGTACGGCAGTTAGTGCAACACTGTCTCTCTGAATCCTGGGTTGTGTGAGGAGAGTCTTGCCGAGTGCCGGTCCCAGAACTTTCGTCCATTTAGCCTGTCAGCACTTTCAGCGGGGATAAATGCTGTGCAGTTCCACTCACTTAACTCAGCTTTTCCAGGTCAATCACAAGCCTGTGCAGAGTTCAGTCCCTACACCACCAGCTAGAAAAAAAACACCAACACCCCCCCCCCTCACCATCAAACCACCCCTTTCATCCTCTATTTATGTTCCTGCAATCTCGACTGAGCATTTTCAAATACAGCTGTAACAGTGTTCTACTGTAGGGCAGGGGGGAAGTGGAGCATGCAGGAGATTCTGGCTGAGCTTAGGTAACACAGGGACACAACTGCTCTTCTCTTTTTTTTTTCTTCCTCGGACCAAATTGCATTGATTGGCCGGCGATGTTCAGGAAATACCCAAACTGTTAAAATAGCTCAGACAGTGGTGGTAAACATGCCTGTCCCTGTGCACAGACGTGTCATGTCCATTCAGAGTTATGTCATTACAACCTCTAAAACGGGCGGAGTTCACGACGGAGGCCAAGTCTGCAATCAACAGTGTTCACTTTTTAATTTGGCATGAAGGAATAAACCCAACGACTGGCAACACCTTAAAACATATGTATAAATACACATACTAAAAATACCAATTTGTGGGAATAGGTCATTGTAGTTCCCCGTTCTATACTTAAAGAACTAGAATCAGGCGTGGCGGTGACATGTCGGTGAAAGACAACCCTGAGAAGTCAGTCAGCCAGTTTATTGGATTTAAGATGAGGGCTTTTGTTTGGGCTCATGTGTAATCACAAATAGCTGCATTTCCATGGAAAACGTTGAAAAAGTAGATAAAAGAACTTATCCCTTCACATAAATAATAACATTTCCCACTCATCTACACTGTTGTGGGTCGGTAGAAAGACTTTTTGGACCTTACCTCAGCAGCTGGGATGCCTTCAGGTGGCCGACATTGCAGCAACACTTCTTGTTCGAGTGACACTTCCTTCCCAAGAGGCTCCTGGTCGAACGTCTTCCTCAAGTCTACAATGCATATGGACAAAGCAGACCATGCATTAGTATTCAATTTGTGCAACAGTAATCAATTATCATCCATATTTGTGCCAGCGGTTGGGAGATCGGAGGGCTGAGAGTTCTATTTAAGATGATATGCTGAGTAAATCAATACTTGTACTCGTAGACTAAGAATAAATCTTTAAGGGGGGGCAGCAGGGCAACTCAACAATAGTACTTCCCCTTTTACTGCAGCAATACACAACAGTGTGTATTAACATTGAAGAAACAGTGACAGAGATGTATTCCTTCTTTCTGTGTCCCTAACCTTCAGCACTCACTCAAAGATAAATTCTCTGAAAGTAGATGGAAGGAAGATAGGGAGTGGTGGGTGGGGGGGGGGTCACTTGCCCTTCAATGAAAAACCAATATTTTTGTGGCGTGAGAGCCCTGATGGAGTAGTGCGGGGCAGGGATAGAGGAGCTGACAGGGCAGGATTACTGGAGGTGTCATGCTACACTGGAACCCAAAGCCCATTAGACATATTTCATCACCTGCTGCACTGACGGAGACAGGCGAGGAGAGGAGAGGAACTTTTGCGGAGCCACCGGAGCATCACATCTACGATCATACCTCCACAATCCACTGATAACGTCCCCACAGTCCTTGAATTATTCCTCACATACATACTCTCTAGCTCTTCTAGTGATTTATATTAGCCAAAAACAGTGACCAGTCAATACAGGCTCCCAAATCAAGGTCTCAGGTTTCCCTTCCGACATGTACACATCTAATATTCTGACATCAGAATGTGTGTTGTCTACCGAGTCACATTTTGTACTTGAGACAATCCTTGGTTAGTCCCACAATGGGGACAATAGCTGTGTTGCAAAGGGGACAGTGAAAAAATACATCGGTGGCGCTAATACATAAACATGCAGTATAAACAGAAAGATATATACACGTTTTTATAGAACAGAAATAATATATACAGTGTAAACAGTGTGCAGAAAACTAACAACTTTGAACTCCTCCATTCAGTCTGACATGAGGTTTATTTGTCTATTTAATATATTGGTCTTACTGCTATTTTTGGATTTAAACACCAACCATGTTGAGGTCTTGAAACTCGGATCAAGCAACGGGCGGCTAAAGTTGAAAATGAACGAACCAAACTTGCACAAGTAGCCAGGCATGTCAAAATTCGCCTCAGAATTATTTGTTATATCATGCCATTTATTTATTCTCTGCAAAAGTCTCTGAACTGCTATAGGGAACTCAAAGAGTCTGATATGAAGTGAAGCCATTAAATAAATCCAGTCCTGATTGCAAGCGCCTGAAAGGAGGAGGCAAACTGAGCTGAAAATTATACCTGTTCTATAATTACAAGCCGGACGGAAATATAGATGTTAACGGGCTGTGTGATATTTCCACCGCTCGGCTCCGGGAAAAGAATGGTGCGAACAGTGGGGGAGGTGTTGAGAGCCTGCCTCTACTTTTCTTCAAAAGTTTCTGAGTCAAGAAACACAGAAACTTCCGATTTATCTTTCCGCCTCCACCTTAGTGTGTCCATGGAAACAAACCCAGACATGACCCCCAGGTGGCCGCGACTCAATCAGTGCACAGGATATGGTAAACAGGTCTCCATAGAACACTGTTAATGTAGAAAATGGATTGCTATTGACATCGTGTGCTGAGATAAAAAAGGAAAGATGTATGGTACCGGTTTTGAGTTCAAGGTTTTACACGAGAGCTCGACTGAAAGCACCGGCACGTGCACGGGGACACGGATTGCACGGTTGCATTTCTACATCAGAAGACGAAGCACGCCGAACATAATACGTCTTAATGCTCTTGGGAGCAGCGGTTGTGGAAGTGTAATAGGACTCTGCCCCCAGACTGTATCTATCCTAGTAAATAAATGCTCTGCAGCGTCCCCGGGAGATTTAAGTATGTGTATGAATATATATACTGTGTAAGTACGAGTATCAAGGGCAGAGGATACAGTAATTCTCACAAATCTATTTTCTCATCGACGTTATCACCTGCGATAAAGAGAGACAACCCCGGAATTTACAGATTTCATCACTTTGCTTCCTTATTTTTTTTTATTTCAAGAGAAGACATAATATTTAAATAGAGACATATCATAGTTCGGCTAACTGTTCTGAATCCCCTTCAGGAGAAACTAGATCATGTTCCCATTACAGAATACACCATCAGACTACACCCAGACGCCCTGAAGATATCCATCAGGATTTTAAGGGTTCTTCCTTTTTTTTGATAAATGAACCTTAAAATAACAAATTAAATGAGAGTCTGTCCCGGCGCTATACCTGAGAGTGTGTGTCTGTGTGTCTTCAGGGGGATATGCCATAACTCCCGAATTTTTAATGTATTATAAAAGCTGAGAGGGGGACTGTTGAATTGAAAGTAGTTTCCATAAATGTCTGGTATGAAATTAAAAGGCAGAATGACTGGAGGGACATATTCCGGGACATGGCTTAGTGGATTGTGATTCAAGGACAAAACGATTGTTTTGAGAGGAAAGGAAAAGGTAAGAACTTGGTCAGGAAAGAAAAGGAAAAGGAGAGGAAATGGAAAGTGTAAGAATAGAATATACGAGTCACTCTTCTGTTGCTCTGCTGTCACTAGTGTTCATTGTTACATTCACAGCAGGTTCTTCTTTTGCCCCCAAACATGTTTGACAGTGGGGAAAAGAGAAAACTCTCACTTAAGCTTGACTTAAACTTCCTTAAGCTGACAAACACAAAATGTTACATCAACTTGTAAAACCATGAACAGGAAAATATACCATCATTTGTATTCTGTATCTAAAAGAGGAGTTAAATTATTAAGTGTTAACCTCAGCCTGTTACTAAATAGCCTGGATTACGTACACTGATAATATTAACCTCACAGGCCATTGTTTGTGAGTTCACTGTAAATATTGACGCCGTTATCACTCCACCTCTTGTTGATCAACTTGTGAAGCTCACACTCAACACTTGCTGATAGCATTGTTTTGTTTTTTAACTCACGTCAGGATTTTGCAAACATGCAAGTGATTATTTTGCTCAGCTTATTCTTTTTTATTGGATGTGGTTCTTTTTTTTAAATCATGCATGTCTGTCCTCTCCTCACTTCTCGTAAAGCTCAGTGGTTCTGTGGGACTCTGCAGGGCGTGGGACCAGCTGAAGTGACATTCCTGCGGGAGCCACACCATTCCCTCCACGGCACACAAACGCTTCCAGCCGCGCGCACACACACACACACACACCCCCCAGAAAGAGACACACACATGACAAACATTATCTTAAGAGGACATGTTTGGCTACTTGCTGGCAACAGTTACTAGCACTGGTGGAAAGCTACATTAGGAGTGAAGAGTTGCCAAATTTGGATTTAAATAATTAGGAAAGTGAGAAATCTTGAATTCAGATTGTGTGTGTGTGTGTGTGTGTGAGCACTACTAAAAAGGTCCAAAACAAACCAGACAATGAATTTCAACCTTTTTAAGTAAACATTACCTTGCAGCAATCTTTTGAAATGCCTTTCCGCTGATTTGATTCATTTATTTAATTTCCTTCTGTGCACAGACTTTTATTGTTCCTCTTTGGCAAGCAATCACTGCTGCCCCCCCGATAAATGGGGGCCAATTAAAGCCGTTTTGTGGAGGTCACATGGAGGAAAGAACATCGTGAGGAATTTTTACGCATTCTCTCTTTTTCCTCCAAGGAGCGCGCGGAGCCCCTGACGGCACCTTCAGCCCGTCCACAGGCCAACTCCTCAACACAACAACCTCTTAACTCGCCAGCGCTGGCCCTGACTCACCGCCTGATTAAGCTGAAACTATATGTTTTGATTACGGGAGAGGAGAGGAAAACAAGCCCAGTTTCCATTAGCCTAACGGGATGGAGTCTGGCTCTGACAAGAAGCCCTGCCCGGGGAGAGAGAAACCAGTCGAGGAGCTAATCCATTCAGCGGAGGCTAATGGGAGGGGAAGCGGGGTCCATTGTGATTTGAGGAATAGGTTAGTGCTGGCAGGCTCCTCATCATGGATGATTATAGGAGGTGGAGCAGCGGGAGTGGGCTCGGTGGGAGACTGAGAGGCATGATTCTGATTCACCGGCCTATAGAGCAACAGCGGCAGTCGTGAGAGGAGCTGCTGGTGTTCGAAATAAATTAGGTACGCTGAATTTAGAGGGAGACTGATCGGAGAACACAGGGGATTCAGGACGAGAGGGAGTTAAGAGAGACGTCAATATTAAAGAAAATGCCAAAGAAGAGAATTAGGTGAGAGAAAAAACTCAATGGGGACGTGATTGTTAATGCTGAGCGCCTCTAAATAGAGTCGATTAGGTGGAAACAACGGATATTGACTCCACACTGTGCGACTCTGATGTACAGTGGATTTTAACAGTAGTAGTCAAACTGAATAATAATATATCTATCCATTTTAACACACACACACACACACTCAGTGGGTGTTTTTCTCCCTGTGTGCCACGAGTCAAAACACGACAGCTAAACCGGGCAGGGCGTGTCAGTCACAATGTTTTTAAACAACTTCGACAGGAGCTGGAAGTGTGATGATCTTAATGATACTATAAAAGAATTCCCTTCAGGTGGGAAGTGCGATACCAACGCGTGAACCGTTATGCAACCGCGGGGTTGTGTTGCAGAAGCGGCGCCTTGATGTCGAGCTACAATCCTGCAACTCTGCTTCGTCCTCTGGGGGGTCGATACTACAGAGTTTTTGATTGGCACATCCTTCAGGGAACGGTTAACAACGAGCGCAAACTTTAGCAGCATCGCGGCTCGTCTCATTACTTGGAAGCGATTGTGTTGTGTTTTTTCAGTAGGAGGACAAACGCACAGGCAGAGAACAAACGAGGACCACCTACAAGAAGAGGAGGGAACGCCGGCTTTAACATATGCCGTATCCTCTCTGCTGTGTATACACTGCCGCAGCTCTCCCCTGCCTCCGCACTGCTTCTCAAGGTTTATACTGTACACAAGGAGACCGATTCAGATTGTAAAGGCTTTTCTCCAACTCAAGTTCAAAGGGACATTTGTGTCCCATGTGAGTTTAAGAAAAAAAAAAACTTTTTCCCACTGCTTCCATCTCCAGAATCTATAAATCTGTCATCATACACGAGTCGCTCTTTGAGACACATTTTCTTGGCAGCCGAGAGATTTTGTTTGGTGGGGAAACACAAAGATGGGAGAAGATAAAGGCTGAATAATGGGTTGAAGGGACGGGGAGAGACACTCACAGGCGATGCGGACGTGGGCTTTGCGACTCTTGGTGGTCCCCGCGGAGCTCCAGGCCACACACTGACACCAGAAGTCCTCCGGCCCAAACAGCTCCTCCACCTGCTGCCGAGTGATCTCTATGCTGGCCTCCCTCACCACCAGGCCTGCGGTGAAACAGACAGAAAGGATGCAAGGAGAGAGAGAGAGAGGGAGGGAGAGAGAGAGAGAGAGAGAGAGAGAGAGAGAGAGAGAGGAGAAGGATGGCAATAAAATATATAGAGAGAAGATGATAAAAATAAGGAGATTTAATGAGGAGATGTGAAGGGGGAAGAGGAGAAAGTGAAGGAGAACGAGAAAAAAATCATATTAGTACACAAAAAAAGGGAATACTTTATATCATATACATATTAAAGTGAGATTCTAATCCAATCAAACAAATCAGTAAAATTTACATCAATCACATCTCATGCTTTTGACACTGATGTGTGAGTTTCTGGCGGCCTGGCCCCGGTTCTGCAGCCGGCGTTGCGCAGTTTGGGTCCGGGCCCCTGTGTGTGTGTGTGTGGGGGGGGGGGGGGGGGGGGAGATTCTTTGCATCTCATGGTTAATACAATCCTGTTTGCTAACTCCTCTGATTACTGCTCATCTGGGTGCCAGGACTCAAACAAACACATCATCCCCAAAACAAATGCCTCTACCCACAGCTTCCCCTCCAGAGCGGATTATGCGGCTGCTACACTGTGTGTGCGTGTGTGTGCCTCTCAGCGTGTCTGTGTATGTGCGCGTGTGAGAGGCGGATGGATTGAGCGAATGAATATGTATAATGCGGTGAGAGAGCATTCACTGAAGATATACAAAATGTTTCCCATGCAGCATCGTGCCTTGTTTCAGTTTCTCAAATCCATCATCTCATTTGACTGGATGGGATATTTGCGGAAACAATGGTGGCATCATGGAGTCCTTGTGAAAATAGACATGAGACACTCTGGAGTATCTGAACGATGGACTGTACGAGAAGATGGATGACCAACTCTACTTCTTGCCAATATCCACAAAATGATTCTTAAATATCCTGGATACCAACGCTGGAGTATCCAGAGTCATCCATCCAGGGACAGAGCCAAGGTATCTGGGTCCTGATGATACACACGTTTGACCAATTGCACATTTTTACAACATCAAATAACTAGTCAAACCAAATTTATTGGAAAAACCAACACGTTAACATACATCAATGTGATAAGAAAACAAATACGTAACATGTACTTTTGATCTATTTTGCTCAATTCAATAAAATTATATTTGTATGTCGCCAATTTATAATATACGTTATCTCAAGGCACTTAACATAGAAGGTTCCAAACCCAACAGTTCCCACAGTGAGCAGCACTTTGTCGACTGTGTAGAGAAGAAACCTCAAGCTGAACCAGACTGAATAATGTTATTGTCGTCCATCTTTATATACGGTCATGTTTGAACCTCAAGTGAGCCGGATGGACGACAGAAGTGGATAACTCCTATACGTCCACAGTTCCAGGTGGACGCTGCTCGCCTCCAGAAGAACCGGAGTTTCGGTACAAATTGATTGATGGTGGAAACGTTTTACCGTTTCACACATTGACTCAACAGCCCGCCCGGTTCTTCAGAAGAACGGGCTGTGAATAGCGTCCACCACCTCATTCCCAAAGAGCCGCTCTATTAGGCTCAGATATGGGACCTGTGCAGCACACTGGAAAAAAAAAGCTGGAGTGATTTTTCTGGAGCTGTCACGCTCATGTACGTGGACGGCAACGGCTTGAAAGTGGACTATTCAAACGATGCCCATTTGCTATTAAAGGAGCTTTTGTGTTGCCTGTGAAACATCCGCCACCTTATTACACCACCATCACCCGGACCAAACCATTAAAACCATGTTGCTTGTGTACCAGAGTCAGACCCTGTCATCAGCTTCCAAACCACTTATTCATCAGACCTGACAACTTTTTTTTGTTTGTTTTTTCAACCGCTTATTAAATGTGCTGGTTATTTGTGTTGGTAGCTGACAGCATGACAGAAACTGGGACACATGCAACTCAAAGTTTCATGAGTCATGCACACAGATCTTGCACTCAGTGGGTAATGTGGGTAGTAATTGCCTTCATGTAATTTTGACCAAATTTTGAAATGATTTCCTCATATGACTGCTCCCATCTAAATGTATCAACAAGCTTTTACCTTAAGGGCAAGATGCCTCACCACAGACAGCTAGAGGGAAACATATCACTGACTGTCATTAAACATGATGACGTGGTTGGCTTTTCTTACCTCACGACTCGCGACATATTAATAGTGATTAGTTCTGAGGAATATCAACACACATCAATACAAATAATAATAGAGGAACGATCCAGAGTATTTGACCACCTTCCTATTGCCAAACCAAAGTTACGAAACACAGGGATGTCAATCAATCAATAAATTAATTAAATTTGATTTGTATAGCCCATATTCACAAATCACAATTTGTCTCAAAGGGCTCAACAAGGTGTGACATCCTCTGTCCCCTTTTCCAGGGTTGCAATAGTTGCAATAGATGCCGTGTATATCTTATTATTGCTACACATATATATTCTACGGATTTTAATACCTGAAGATTTACAAAAAGTTTTATACACAGGATGTATTTTCCAGTATCAGCAGCCCCCTGTTAATGCAGGAATAATAGTGAGGCCGACGATGCCTCTTGCTGAGACACAAATTAAAAATGCTGCACCGAGTGCATGCTAATTGCAACAGGGGACAGTGGTGGAATAAATGATGCGGCTGCACTGTGAAAAGGCCAAAGCTGTAAGTTCCTGATGAAGCTTTTCCACAGGTACACATACGTTTTACCCTGTGAGCTACCTTTAGCTTCTCTCACCCTACAGGGGTTGATAATCAACCATAAAACCAACATTTATATGGTCTTTTTTTTTAGCATATTTCTTATTCCTACAGTTTAAAGTACAGAAATAATGCAAAAGGAGGAAAGAGGAAGCTTTAAATAACAAACCCTCCGCGGTTACATGGTGAATTACTGTATGTTGATAACATTAAAACACACAAACCAGTTTCAATTGCCAATGACTATCAGCATTTATAAATAGGATTCTCTTATTTTACCCTGCTCTCATTAACTTAGCTTACCTGAGAGAGCCCGTGTGCTGTTGATGTGATGTCATTATCTGCCCCAGTGACTAGAAATGGCGTCACAGGTCACTGACTCCTCCTCCTCCCTGCACTCCCACACTCGGTTACCTTATCTTTGATACAGATCTAATTCATTACAGAGTGATTCACCATCTACTCAGCTAGAGACAAAACACGCCGGTCTCAAATGGGGTACGACTGACAAACAACTGCTGCTGTCACGCTCCTTTGATCCATTTAAGATTTCATTTTCCACGAATGCGATGGCGTTTACGTTTCTTCTCCGTCACAAAAAAATCACACGAATGACTCATGTAAAAGAAAATCAATAAAAACTATTTCTGTCCGCACCAGAATGAAAATATCTCGGTAATCAATATTTATATTTGTCTCATCCTTCTTATGTTGATAATCATCTACTTTTCCTCTCGATAACCACCGTGTATATCGTGTTTTTACGACCTTCGTTGCAGCCTGAGGTTCACACTGTGCGTCTGAATAAAAAATGCAAAGAGAGCGGCTGGTTAAGAAAAATCAACATGGCCATGTTACTGCAGGTTCAGTGCATTCACACAGCCTCCGTGTTCTGGTGAACGCAGCAGGCACAGTGACATCCCGCATACCAGCTTAGCTCTCATGTAAAATTTACACCGTGTGCCGGCAGGCTGCGACGTCTGTGGTGAGAGCTTTTGTCTGTGCGTGCGTGTGTGTGTGTCTGCTGCATGCGCCAGTTGGACGCTGTGTGTGTGACTGTCTGTCCTGCACGTCTCTCTCTATGCGTCTGTCGGTTTGTCTGAGAGCCCGTGTTTTGTTGGTCTGAGAATGGGAGGGCTGGATGGGATAGTGGGAGAACATCTAACACAAAGTAGTGGAGAGAGAAAAAAATCAATAGTGGAAACAATAAGTAGATATGAATCCTCGGAGGCTGTAAAACACACGCCAGGATCAGTTTCTCTTCTCTGTCTGCGCTCCCGATCGTTTGTGAAGAGCTGCCCAGTGGTGAATTATCCGTCTGATGGTGTTACAATGTCAGATCGCCCGAAGTGACGAGGACGCCCGGCTGTGCGTCGGCTTTGAGAGGCATTCATGATTCCGTAGCCGTTACTGAAGCTGGATTAAACTCTTCCTGACGTGTCGCACTTCCAACGCGTCCCCTCCGCTCACTCTGGTGGAAGTGAACTGAACCCGGCTGATCTCATCCTGTGACTTCACATGTTTACTCAGCCAGCGGCTCTTAGTGCCCTCTGTGTAGCTTAACAATGATAACAGCACAACACAACACCCCTCCACTCACTTTGCAATGGAGAGGAGTGGAGCGAGCGGCGGCAGCGCCAGGGCCCGGCCGACGAGGGGCTAATTCACACCCGCCGATGTGGCCATTAGCCGCAGGAATGATTCTACAATATGTCCCCATTAATAGGCGGCTGAAGTAGGCCGCCTCGTTGGAGATGATTCATTATTCATGGGGTCATTAAAGGGAGCCAGGCTCGCTCCTCAGTGTTTGCGCTGGCTAACGTTATTGATCAGATGGGTCAGGCGCTGGAGGAAGGCATTGGTCATCGAAGGAGAGCCGGCGGGAGGAGAGGAGGGAGTAAGTGCTGCGATTATCAGGCCAGATGGAGAGCACTCCTGCTTGATCTCCTGACTCGTATCTGCCGAGAGAGTGACAAGCTGTCTCCAGTGTATATAACACTAGCTGGGCCTGCTCGTAATTAATTTGCTGCTCGTTTGCTCAGATCAATGCTCCCTTCCGCTCACAGGAGACTTCAACCTGCCCTCGACACCGGGAGGTAAACGTCGGTAGAGTTCAGGCGACGGCGGGATGAGGAAACGCTGCCGTCGCACTTTGCTCCCTCCTTCCTAACGCTTTGTTATCTAAGAAACATTAGCTGCACATGATCTGAATCTAAGGCTTCCCCCATTATTTCATGCAAAACAGGTCTCAGTTTGCATCAGAGGATCATCAGTGGTAAAATCCACGTCTCCCCTCCTGCTGCCCGGCTGCACTTTAACAACAACACAACAACCCCAACACAGCGACAACCCAACTGTCACCTGTGGAATTAGAGCCATTTGTCCATTTGCCATGTTTTTCTGATTCATAACAACATTTTTAAAGAGGCTAGATTTTTCTGTTTTGTATCATAAATAAAGTATAAAAACAAACTGGACACAAATAAAGGCCCATTTTTTATAGTTCACATCAGAAGCTGAAACTACCAGAGACTGTAATGATTTCTACGGCTTGAAAACGTATTAACGATGATAAGTTATCCGAGGCCTAATGTTGATGAACGACTGGAGATATGAGACTGGATGTTTAGGAAAAGTTTCCAAAAAAAAACAACCTAATAAACAGAAGGACACAAGGAGCCTTTTCCTTTCATTGTGTATTTCATTCATTTGTTGGGGGAAAAACTCATATTTTCTCTGATGTTAATTGTGTTAACTGGCTGCATCTCAAAGAATAATCACATGCAAGCAAATGGGCCTATTATTGTTTTAATGTAATTACCTGCTCCTTAGGAAACGATGCTGCTCCATTACACCACTCGAGACGGTAATCACTCAACAATATTTACTCTTGTGTCGAGTGCTTGTGTGTCGGACATGCACCACGTGTCCCGGTGCGTGTCACATCCTACGTGTGGTGTGGTGTGTGAAAAGCAAGTCCCAGTGAAGGGGAAAAGTCCATCAGGGAGTCAAATCCAATCTTGCTGGTTACACTGCAACCTTGTGATGGCAAACACATTTTGCTTTTAGCAGGTAGCCATCAAAGCTTCTTGTAGCGGACCTGAATCTCCCGTGTGCCTCCTGGTGAACTGTAGACACGATGTCATGTGAGTGTTATTGTCAGAGCGATAAAGCCGCGACCGGTGAAGCACTTGGGCGTCTGCTGTTGCACAGGATATACAGAGTCTGTCCAGTATGAGCCTTTCAAGCTTGTTACTCCCTCAGAACTGAACAGATCTATAGATGGCTTTGATTGCTTGTCTTTTGTTTTTCTCTTGCATGCTATCTCAGGTCCTCATTTAGGGGCATGTTGCTAAGGGCTGAATTAGAACTAGAAAGCTTTCTCATCGACGGATTTAACTGTATGATATTGTATCCGTCTCCTAACTTGTTCTTTTATTCACCATTGCTTAAAGTCGGTGTAGGGCGTTTCTCACCAAACTAAATAAAACCAACTCAAAAAAACAACAATTGGGACGGAATAGATTCAGCCTTAATAACACCAACATCTGCAGCTCTGTCCTCCACCTCTCTCCGCCTCTTGCGCTTCCCTTAACACAATTCTCTTCTATTTCGTCTTTGTTTCTCTGGGATCATGAGTCCATGCCAACGTGGAAGTGAGACAGACAGAGGAGAGAAAAAGGGAGAAACAAAGGATAAAGGGCGGAGAGGGAGAGATCTAATTTCTTTGGGCTACGCTGTCAGTGGTATTGACCAGGCTGGCCGGTTTCTATCGGTGTTCCTTTTCCGTCAATCTGGGGAAATCAGAGAGCAATGGAGTGGGCCGAGAGAGGCTGCATGCGCACATCCGCACGGGCTCGTGTGGTGCCGTGCGTGTGCACGTGCGTGTGCATGAGGGGTGCAAGAGCAGAAATGAGGGAATATGTGTGCAGTAAATAGCCTGTGGATCTGGCTGCGTGGAGCGGGTTTGTGTGTGATGTGTGGGCTGTTTTCCATGTTGGTGCTTTTTGAACGAAGACCTTTTCACACAAAGGCAAAGAGCCAGTGCTACTTTAATCGATTTGTCAAAATGAGAGTTTTTCATGTTGAGATTCAGGTTGGTTTTTAAATACTACATTTAGATTTGCTCTGGCTGTAACTCTCCCCTTGCACAGTGCGCTCAGAAAGGCTTCAGACCCCTCTTGACATTTTATTTTGCAGACTCGTTTATTTTGTTAATCTAAACCAAGGGCGATACTTTGTATTGAAAAGCAGAGGCGGGCATGAAGGCTCAGATGGAAAAACTAGTTTGAAACAGTCTTTAACATATAGGACTTTAGGCGATGTAATTGGGGATTGGCATGAGGGCAGAGTGGATAATTACAGCGGGGGGGGAAACACTGCATAATTGTGAAACAGGCGTAGTCTAGGCAAGCATGACGTCAATGGTGTGTAAATACTAATGCGTAAAACTCAAAACAACATTGACTGCTTGGGCACTCATCCATATGCATCACAACCAAAACTGCAACACCACCAGCCAGTATCAAATCTGTAATACAAAGTTCAAACGATAAATAACAATATGTGCCTTTCAATATGACAAAACCAAAATAGCTGAAGGGGTAAGTTTGTCATATTAATTTGAGCTAATGTTGAATTTATTCCCTCGGTGCCGTGTTGTTTCGAAGTGGAATTTCTAATGTTAGAGACACAGAGTTATCAAGAACTCATGAGTCATGTTTAACAAATTCCGAGTCTAAGCAAAATATATAAATATTGATACGTTGGATACGTAGGTGTTTTGGTCTGCACTGGAGTTGTGAGTGATTTAGATAAATTCAGCCCAGTTCGTTACTGGTTACTGGCCTCAGTGCTCAGGACCAGTCAGCTGATTGAGGGTGATAGTGAGATGTAGTGGTGGAGTTCATGAATTTCTCCTCTGCAGCAGAAAACACAACACATGACCTTCGAACCCTGTTCTAATGCAACCTGAGCTTATTCATTCACTGAAAATCGTGACCCTCCACATGTAGCACGGATATAACTGTGCTGGCCGACATGCAAAGTATTCTCATATGTTACTGAACAACTTGTGTCTCAGAACATTTTAGACTAATTATTAAACATTTTGTAAAAAGAGGGAAAACCAGAAATATCCCACTGATGGAAGTTTAGACTCTTTGCTTTGGCACTTTCAACTCAGTAACTTGCAATTTCTCTCGTTAATCTTTGAGATGTTTCTGCCTCTGGATCAGAGTTACACTTCTTTTAGCGAAGTCACACACCTGCCAGAGACTCTCCTCAGTGGAAGACACTGGAAAATAAAGCACCTGAAGGACTCTCAGACTGTGAGAAACAAGATTCTCTGGTCTGATGAAACCGAGATTGAACCAGTTGACCTCAATATTAAGTGTCATGTCTTGTGGAAACCAGGTTTCACTCTCACTATCTATCCCAACTGTGAAGCATGGTGGTGTCAGCGTTATGTCGTGAGCAGCAGGGACAGGGAGAGCGGACAGGGTTGAGGGAAAGTGAAATGGACCGGGATCATTAATGATAAACCTGTTCCAGAGAGCTCAGGACCTCACATTGAGCAGCAGGTTCACCATTCAAGAGGACAATGACGCTCAGGAAACAGCAGGAGTGGCTTCAAAACAAATCTGTGAATATCCCTGAGTGGCTCGGCAAGGGGCCTGACTCAGACTTAATGGAACATCTCTTGAGAGATGTGAAAATGGTGATGCACCAGCGGTCCCAATCCAAACTGACAAGAGAGACAATCTGCAGAGTGGTGGAAAATCCTGGATGTGTCACACCTCAGAAAGCTCAAGGCTGCTATATATGTATAAGATGCTGTAAATAGTAAAAGGGTGTGAAAGTTCACTTTATCCTTTAAAATTAACTTGCAAAAAGATTAAATATAAACTAATATTTTCCTTATTTCTTTGTAGGATATTGAGTAACAGGTGACAAGGGGAAAAAATTAATTGAAAAGATTTAATTAGTCATCATCATTTTAACACTAAAGAGGTGTTTATACTAAATATCTCAGATTCAGCTTGCAAAAAAAACTGCTCCCTGATCATTCCAGTATGTTTTTGTGTGTTTACGCGCAGAAGCGTTGGCATTTTAGTGTAGAAACAGCTGTCAGTGTGTCTGTGTGTGACCATGCAGACCTGTGTAGCAGAACAGTGGGATGAAAAGGGTAAATGTGATGTGATTGGTACCTGTGGGCGACAGAAGGAACTCAATTTCCAATACAGCCGCTGAATGCAGCCAATCAGTGCAGGGCTGTTGTGTGTAATGGCTCCGGTGCCTTCAGGGGCTGAATTCTGTCGAAAACAACCCTGCTGGAGCTTCACTGCCTGCACTTCCTCTAGATGCTCGCAAACATGTACATTAACACATACCTACACACTCTGAGGCACACATGCCCACAGGGGCGGCGGCGCTGGTGTGCTGGAATAAAGGTGAGCCTCTCCTCGCCAAAGTCAATTCTGCAAACACGGCGAAGCCAGTAGATGATTAAAGATACTGACCTCTAAAACTGATGAGCAGACAAGCCGCTCTGTGTAGGTCCACAGTTATGTGAGCATGAACTATGAGTGTATAGTCTGTGATGAATCTTACCTCCTAAAAAAGAATTATTGAACGATTGAATGTTTGCACAACTTTCTGTATCTCATGCTTCAATTGAGCTTTGACTTGATACTAATTCGAAGGCCATGAGGTTTCACTAACCCACTGCATTGTGTTACATAACCACACAATGGGAGTGATATGGGGGGGGGGGGGGGGGCAATATAAATCCTCGAAAAAACATTCTGGGCTTGGCACCGAACATTTTCCAAAACAATCATCTCCTTGTTATATTGTTAAAAAAACACAATCTGGTCGGCACAGACAATACATTTTGGAAATGCAAAGTGGTTGTATACATGAATAATTTTCTACGACACAGGGTTTGTTTACTTGAATATGTATGTGGCTGACGTGTTTACTGACCGGAGTTCTCGTCAACCCGCTCCTCCACCGTGTGCTCCTTCTGGTGAACCCACTCGCTGTTGCACTTGAAGTAGATCTGGGTGGCGGGTGTGGCCTTGCAGTATAAATTGACCGGCTTGTTCTTGACAATGTAGGCCTCCTCCGGTTCCATCAGAAACACGGGCAGGGGCTCCGGGGGGTCAGAAGGGAAGGTTTCCGGGAGATCACCAAGACCGATGAAGTCATCGTCAACTGTGAAAAGGGAGAGATGACGAAGAGATTGAGGGATGAAGAGATGAAAGGGAAGAGGATGAAAGAAAGAGGAGGCAGAAAGAAAGAGAAAGAGAAGGAAAAGATGGAGTGGGGAGGGAAAGGAGAGCAGACAAGAGACAGTGGGACAGTGAATTAGAACCACAGTCTTTGCATGGGATTATCCATTCGCACAGTACACAGTGAAATCCCTATCATTTGATATTGTGGAATGTTTACACAAGTGTATTTTGGAGAGCAGGAAATTCTGGATTCCTCTCAGGCAATAAGGCTGCATGGATTTAGGGGAACCGGGCCTTTGCTCGGTCTAACCACAACCAGCTACTGCTGAGAAGCCAGAGAGAGGCAGAGCCAATAATGAGAAGCAGAGTTCAGAGGTTGACTCTGAGGAACTGAAGTTATAAGCTGATCTCTCTCTGTCTTCCATTTTCTCTCTCTTTACATTTGTCTCTCTCACTCGCACACACACACACACACACACAGACACACCCTCTCACCAGCTTACAGACACGCGCACGCACGCACACACACATGCAGCACATCTAATGACCTCAGGCTTTTGGCCCACTTTGTGCCATTCCTCGGATACTTCTGCAGTAGACAGATACGCTTCCCTGTAATTACAGCTCCCTTTCATCTCCCTGTCTTAAATCACACTCACAAAAAAACGTCATGTGTACGAGCGCACACACACACACACACATACACTCCCAAACGTGAACAAATGCTCACAGTGGCACCAAACATCACAAGCACACAAATGCACGGGCATACAGGCCCACGAGCAGGCACGGCTAACTTTCCAACTCTTTGAAGAGGGGAGGATGAGGCCTATTCGCCACCCCATTTGTCACCTCCAGAACTGTTCTATTCTTACCACCGAACCGGTAGACATCAATTATTCACAAGTGTGAAAGAAAGAAGGCTTAGAGTAATAGAGACAGAGATACGCTGGGAAACAGAAGGTGAGAGAGGAGAGAGACGGAGGAAGAACAGGGGAGAGAGAGAGAGAGAGAGGGAGGCGGCGAAGGTAGCTCAGCTCGGCAGACAGAGATTGAGACATCGAAATGGAGTTGGGGCTGAAACACAGCACAGGAGAACAGACGCGGGAGGGAAGGGCCGTTCAGATAACGAACGGGTTTATCAGCCCATCAGCAATTCGTCCATGTCCTTCCATCTCCCCGCCTCCCTGTCCTGTGCGGACACGCCGGAGCCTCGTTGTCTGACAGAGGTTGTCTCCTGGATGCTTCGGGAGCACTAAATAAGGTCCCGGCTGTGCGGATATCTCTCCGTGATGTCTCTCTAATGTTATCGCTCCCTCCATACCTGCCGCAGATTGGAGCCGATTGCTCGGAAATGAAAGGGCAGCAGGAGCCAATCAGAGAGGGACCAAAGCCAGGCCCTTCACCGGGAGGGGTTTGTCTGTGGTGCGTTGTGAAAGTGTCGTGCCGAGTGTGTGTGTTTGTAAAAAGTTCAGACCTGCTTGTCTCTTTCCCTGGCTCCTAACCTGCCGCTAATAGAAGAGACGCATTTAGGCCTGAAGGGACCTTTGACTGTTAAGAGAAAGTGACTCTACACAGTTTGTGTGGGTGCGATGAAGAGCTGGAACAACATCATTAGCTGATCAACTTTCATCTCCCGCTGTCTAAACAAGAAAGAAAAACAACTTTGAAACAGAGTCAAGCTTTTCATCCTTTACGTCTTTACGCAGGTGATGACTCTTTAATGTCGAAGTCTATTTCAGCAGACCTTGGCTAACTCTCGTTCTTCCCTGCTCCACAGTCCTCCACCCACATCCTCAGCCAGGGGACCCTGACCCAGAAACAGGCAAAGAGAGCCAAGGAAACTCATTAAAGATTGTGTTAGCCTTCTTTCACCCTCCATTCCCATTATCTCTCCATCTCTCTCTCCCTCTCCCTCCCTCCTGGCTCCCTCGCTCTGTCGAACTGTGAGGCGGAGAGATCTGAAACAGCCATGAAAGCGTGGCTCGCTCGCCCGCTCTCTCACACACACACGCGCGCGCAGGCAGCATTAATGCGCGCAGGGGGGGCGCACACAAGCTCGCTCACAGATATTCGAATTCATCAACTTCCTCGGCGCGACAAATAATACATTCAAGTGAATGGAAGTAGCCCTCCAGTGGAAGAAGAAGAAAAAAAATCAGCTCAGAAATGAAAAAACAACCCTCATGACAAAATGAAGGACCCTGACTCTTACCAATCATCCTCCCTCCCACCCTCCACCACTCCACCACTCCCTCCCTCCCTCCCTCCCTCCATCCCCGACACCAAGAGCCACGCGGCGCTCAAAGAGAAACATTACTTTTCTCCTGGCTATCCCCCTCTCCCTTCCCACCGCCTCCCCAAAACATTGCCATGAGAGAAAGGATAAAACAGTTTAGGGATTGCCGTGTTCAAAATGACGCGATCATGCAGATAAACACGGATGCGATGTCGCGAACCCCCCCCCCCCCCCCCCCCCCCCAATGCTCAAGAAGTGCAGGAACGTGCAGAGTTCATGCATATGAAACGCTTTCCCGCCTCCGCTGTTTGATGAGCAATATGGATTTTTATCAGCATTTGCAATTCTGCGGCTCGATTTTAATCAGAAACATTTCTCAGCTGCCTCCATGTTAAGTGTTTAAACTTTAATGAAACATATCCTTGCAGCACTTTTATTCAAATGCTATTTTGCTCTGTAATTGGGGTGAGTTTTCCTAATTCATATTGTAGCTCTTATTAGCGAATATTTTAAGACTCAAATTGAATATTAGTTAGAATTTTATACCAGATCCACATCCCCAAAACAAAAGAAGTGTTGCGGATAAATGATCTGCATTTTGCTCTCATAATAAAAGCAATGAATGAAATTTGCCATCGTCAGGTACGGGACAAAAAGGGCAATTTAAAGAAGGGGATCAGAAATAATGGCCTTAATCCAAGCATGGCAAGTGGGAGTCAAGAGAGGTATGAGAAGGTCTTGGCAATAAGTCCCTCTTTGGCCCGTGTCAACCCCCGCAGCTGTGGGAGTACAGAGCAATATTAAGGAATGATTATGTTTTGACTCGAGCAAATCAAAGACAAACCAGGCTAATGAAACTGGCACGGCTACGTATCACAGCACAGTGTGAGAGATAAGACATGCAGAACACCTAAAACGACACACACACGCACAAAGAGGAACGTCAGCTAAGAACAGGTTGGTGTTACATAAAACACATGTAGCCCCCACATCAGACACACAACACAAAAACACACATCAACTAGTCAGTATGGAGTAAAGCTCGCGTTGTTCACAATTAACTCAAAGTCTGACTCTGCTTTAAGTTTGTATTGACACTATTTTCCTTTAATGTCGTCACCTCACTGAGTCTTATGCACAACGGGGGCATAATGATGAGGTTGCATCAATAGCTCCCATTGGTAATAAGCACTGTGGCTGACTGCATACGGAATCATCCGGCAAATGCAGTTCAAGCACCTTGAAGGGAGCTACGGCCAAAACCTCCTAAATCACTCCTCAACTCTGCAATCGCCACCATTACTGAGCTGTCATTTCATTAGTCACATTAATGAGGTCTGTTGTGCTGACATCCACAGTACATTAAACATCGAGTCTCCGTCCAGGCCGGGCTGTGATATGTCCTGGGCCACTGCAGCTCCTCCATCACACCTTTTCACAAGTTCCCACCCACCATTAATGCTCTGTGCTCTCTGCACGTTGACAATATGCCACAACCGGGTGCCCAGGTGGATTTCCAGGAAAGATCCTGTGGAAACGTGCCACATCTAGATGTAACAAGATATCTGTGAATCGTCCTACGCAGAGAGAGCAGTGAAGAGAAGAGGCAAAGCACACGAGTGGAGATTTTTACGCACTAAGCCGACAACAACGTGAATCCAGCTCAAGTGTTACGATGCTCGGGGAGCAGATGTTGGGGGAGTAAGGTGCCTTGCCCAGGGGCACTAGACAGGGTAGGGAGACTCTTGGATTTTTGGACAGATCAATCCAGGTTCGTCTTTTGTTGTTTCTCCGTGGAGTCGAACCAGAGACGAACCAGAGACCTTCTCTGCCCATAGTCCAAGTTTCTGCCACTAGACCACCGCCTCTCCGCCAGGAAGTAGTCTTTGGCGATGGCACACAGTACAGAACAGAACAAAACACTGTACACCCTACACTGTATATAAAGATGGACATGACAGCTCGTTAAAAGCCAAACCATCTTGATTTTCCCCTGGCGGCTGGGTAGGTTTATACTCTGCCTGCTCCATGTTAGTGGATGGAACAGTGACCAAACTAGAAAGTAAAAATACACATCATGATCTCTGACATTTGAGGACGTTCTTGTCTCACAGTGTAAGACGTGATGATTGACAGCTCGGACCGGCTCACGATTGGTTGAGCCAAAGTCGCCACTGCACAGACAAGATGGCAGCGTGCTTATCCAGGTTAATACGCTTTCCTTTCTGGATGGTGGGAGGAGGTGGGGATGCCCAGTCTGTGATCGACGCCATAGACTGATAATAACGGCAGATTGTTATTCCAAAGTAAGAGGAATATTAAAGCTTTCACAAGTTAATGGGAAACCAAACGGATACAGAGGGATACATGGGATATTGAAATGTATTCTCACAGTATATACAGATGAAACACTATATATAACAAATATATATATAACCTATATATATGTGATGCTATAGTGGATCCGTCACCTGTCTCCCTATGTTACACTCCTCGGCCTGATCCTTGTCTGACTGTATTTCTCATATCGTATATTGAGAGTGTCGACGATAACAGCTTTTGAATGCTAGCCACTGACACCACGGTGCAAGATAAGCTCTCTCTATTCCATCTGTACTAAAGCATATTTATTGTCCCGGTGAAAGCACTGTATCACCAGGGCCAATGTTTCCCTTCCATCAGGGGAGAGTCAAGCATGAATAAGGACGAGAGCCGGCATAAATCTCCTCCCTCTTCACTCCTGTTTTATTCTTTTATTTGTCCTCTTCACCTTCCCTCTCTATCACGTTTCCCTCCACTCGTCCTTCTTGCATATACATTTCCGCTTCAGTATGGAGACGGAAAAAAAATGGTAAGTGGTTCGGTTAAATAGTTAAGACGACAGGGGAGTTTTACTGGGGGGGGAATGTTTTTCGCCGCGCCGCTCTGGGGAAGGACAAGAGGTGGTTTGCAGCTGAGTGGTCAAGCAGAATAAAAAAGCCACTCAGCTGTCATGTCAATTGAAGCAGGATAAATAGACTGTCAATCAGCCCTACCAATAAATGAGCTTTGAGCACACCTACCCATTATATTGAGTGAACATAAATCAATGGTAACGACTTTCACCAGTCAATACTGGTTAGTATTGGATTAACTAGAAGACCCATACATCCCTGTGGCTTAAATCAATACGTATGGCTGTTGTTTTAAAAGCAAAATCCCTTAGAAGCTCCACCAGAAACAGAAGAAATGAGCACAGGCTTTTTTCCGGTCTAATGTTTCTTTCCAGCAGAGTGCTTTATACACACTAATGCGTCTGCACACGTTCTCTGCAGGGTCCTATCCAACACTTGGCGGCAGCAGGTAGTTATTGATTACGGTTAGGGGCCAGTGACCTCTCCTTTGCCCCCTTCTATCTGAGCATCGCTGCCGGGGTGTGCCAAAGCAAACTCATATTTCATCTCGAGGGAATCCTCCACATCACACATCACATCACCTTAGAAGGGAGGGGGGGGGGGGGGGGGGGGGGAGAAATCAAGAAAAACAAGCCGACACTCCCTCCAGTTACAAGCCAACAGCTCAGTCATTCCATCGCAGGGCAGAATCCCCACGACCAGGAGAGACCTCACGCACGGGAAAGCCATCAAATAAACCGAATGAATAATTGAATCAGGTCATTATAGAAAGGTCCAATTCACTGGTCTTATCTGTACCAGAGAATTTGATGTAATTGGAAAGAATTTATCTGCACAAATTGATTTAGCCCCGCGAAGTAAAGTGCAAACAGGCCGTTGCAGAACTGAAGAGTGGGTCTGCAGATAAGCATTTAAACTCCCTCTACTGAGAAATGGACGTGGCACGTGATACAAAGTGCTCTGTGTTTCCCTGTCACCTGCGCTATCTCCCTCTTACTTTATTAAGTGGACGGAAAACAGGAGAATCCAATACAACCCCAACAACATACTTAGTAAAAGCAGTCATTAAGTTGTGTAATCAATTCCAGTGCACAGACAGTGTTTCTGTCTCTCCCCGTCATTGCACGCACGGCCATGTCTTTCCCACTGGGGGTGTTTACATGTTCCTTATGCCTGACCTTCACTCAGCCCTCTCTGGCTGGACTCTGGCAGGAGGCAGCTGGTGGACATGCTAGGCCTTGGCCACTGTCTGTCCCGCCGCATCACAGTGCCAGGAAAGACAAGGTCGAAGCACCATGGATGCTAAGGCTCATTATTTTTATTTCTTACCCATTTTCACCCCAAAAATGCCCAAACAGATATTTTTTATTCGAATTAAGATTGTGGGAGTGAACCTAAATAGTTCAGTAAAAAGACCATTGTTGCCATTGAACCAGTACAAAGGAGTATCTGGTATAGAAAGGTCAATATATACTATAAGACAAATGTAAACCTTTCATATCAGAACTAAGGTCACATTGAATTGATGCACAAACAAGTATTTATCATCTGCATTTGTGTGTTTTACTTTCTTTAACTTTAGTCCCTTTACACTGTTTGTGTGTGTAGGTGTATAATGTTAAATGGGCCATTAGTTGAAAGCTTTTTATGCAAAACCAAAGGAAAATATTTGATCTATTTTTCTCACTCCTTTCTCACACATCACAATCTCTTTGTCTCTTTTTTCCCCTCCCCAGTCTCTGGCAGTTATGGTTTTCCAAGATTCCCTTTCTACTGTACATTCCCATCATCGTCTCCCCTCCCGTCACCTCCCCATAAACCCCCATTTGCTCCCTCCTGGATGAAAAGCCATTTTGGCGGTTGATTGGAGAATGATGCTGCTACTTAGAGAGTCACTCCTTCGGCACCCAGAGAGGAGAGGGGAGCACGATGAGAGAGAGAGAGAAAAAGAGAAAAGCTCAGGAGGAGTAGTGGCTCCCCGGAGTGCTGTAGCTGTGATGGGTGAGCTGTCAAACGCCCCATTGTCCAAATTACCCAGCAAGCACCGTGTCACCACCCGGGACTAATTTACGGTGCAGGGCGGCGCAGACATCGCTCTCGGAGTAGAGTCTGCGGAAGAGACAATGGTGTAAAGAGGGACGGGGGGTGTCCACCAAGCAACACCTTCCAAAGAGATACAACAAGGCTTTTAACACACACAGTGCAAACCCTGATTAACTTCACGCAGCTTCAGCGTTTGCAGTCTTTATGCTTCACAGCCTCAATGACAGGTGTCAATATAAATATGTGTCACGCTCCGGTGCCGCCCTGCCCGCCCACCGCAGGCCGGACATACACATCCATTGATGCACAAACACTTAAATAGGGTTTTTAAGGCTGCCATTGCTCACACCAAGCCCCCATGCTTGACTTCACTTGCCTCCATAACGACTGGTGCTTTTAGGACAAGCCGCCGAGCCTGCTCACTTGTCACATGTCACACCCCTGGGTGCCCAGGGCCAGACGGGGGCCATCACCGGACGCCACGCCGCCCGCTGGGCCATGGAGTGGAGCAGCCCTTGTCAGCGGAGACGTGGCGCTCTGACCCCTCACTGTGCCCACTAGCTTGATGCAATGCCTCCACTTTGGCTAATTGGCTCAGATCAGCGGGCAGCCCCGTTCTGCCATCAGCGAAAGGCCAAAGGACACCGGTGCAAAACATACAGTGCTAAACCTACAATCACACAGAGCTACATCACGATTATACCAACAGAATAAACTCTAAATAAAACCATTTTTAACTGTAAAAAAGTGTACTAGTTTACTATTACAAAACGATTGCATTCATATTCAGAGAAGATAGTGGGAGAAGAAGCACTATACGCTGAAACAAAAGCTCAAAATGGTTTACCAGCACACCTCTGTGTAGCACAAGAGCTGTTTTGAAAAAACCTTATTACATTACAGCGTCTGCATTGAAAGAGACAAAGAAATAGATTGAAAGAGACAGCGGGATCGGTCTTTCACTAGTTATTATGCCATTCAACACCACTGCGAGCACTTTGAAAGCTGGCAGAGGGCTAAATATCAAAGAAAATTAATGGTTACTAATTCATTTTCGGTGCCAAACTACAGCCCTCGAAAAGAAGTGAGAGTCCCCAAGGCCGGCGATCTGATCAGCCTTACTTACACAAGCCTGCATGGGTGTTAGGTATAGTACAACATGTGCATGATTCCTTATACGGAGCTACATTATGCAAGAAATACCGAACGCTCAATAACCTGCTGTGCAAAATGTATCTCAAAAGTCTCAAAAGGCAACATGGAGGGAGTTGCAGATTAACCTCCATAGTCTGTCTGCAGCTTCACATAAGTTTATAGTGAGTTTTATCTAATTGCTATAGTTGTATAACCCATAACTTTTATATTTTGGTTCACTCATACTCTCTTCCGTCCACAGCAGGAAGCTGTTATCAGCAAAAAAGCCTTGTTTTGCCCTGATGAACACAGCAGCGACACAGAAACATAATTAAATTACCCATTTTTTATAACCAAATGCGATGATAGGAAAGATATAATATGAATATGTATTATGATGATGCTGATTCCCAGCACACATGACAGCAAGAAAAAGTCTGTCATGCAGAACTCCGCGGTGACTTCTCGAAACAAGAATGACATTATGCAGGAGGGGACGTACCACCACCCACTTGTGTGCACACACTCCACACATGCACACCTCGCACATATATATCCTGAAGCACTCAGATGTCCAACTCTGCTCGCACAAAAATCCCTGGCAGCACTTTATCTGAAGGACACTGCAAACTGGGAGTGTGTCAGAATGTGTGAGACACAGTCCCCAGAGCACAGTCTATTCTCCATGTCTGTCACTGAATCTGGCCGCCCGCGTATTCCCCTGAGACACACACACGCACACGCACACGCACACACACACACACACACACAAAACTACCCTCCATTCCACCATGTATCGTTTTCTAAATCTCTTAAATCTCATTCTTGTCATCTCATCACTCAAATTGAGAGGTGAGAAACCAGGAGAAGCCTCACGGTGATTTAGAAAGTTCTCCTTCCTCTTTAAATGTTCTCTCCAGTGGCGTTTGACTGTGCGCCATAATACACCAAATGTGGCTTTAAGTCCTAATGCCGGCTGTGATGGTGTAACCGTGGTATGTGTGTGTGTGTGTGTGTTGGGGGGTGAGGTACGTGTTTGCCTCGTGTGTGTGTACATGTGTCCGTGTGTGATGGGCTGAATTAATGTGACAAGGCAGATGTAATGCAGAATCATAAATCTTAGCCCCAGGATCAGTGGAGGGAGAGCAGGAGGTGATATTATAAAGGGTACACACACACACACACACACACACACACACACACACACATACACACACACAGAACTGTTATGATGCTGATAATAAAAACAAGACCTCAGCCGCAATAGCCAGCTAATAGACATGGTTCTATATGTGGCCCTCAGGGTTATGACACACACATACACAACCACACATCCCCATGCACGCACACACACATGGCTACGCCGACATACAAATCCACACAAAACACAAACTCTATCCACTTTTCCAGCAATTTATTATGCTGCTTTGAGCCCAGCAGCTCGAGTGTTAGATATGGCTGTAATGCCGTTAAAATCTTAATACTGTTACACAAGCGCTCTGTTGTACAACATGCTAATTCTTTACTCACTGTGGAGAGCGTTGGATGGGGCTCTGGAGAGGAGCAAAAAAAAAAAACAGGATGGGGATGATTTCTGTTGAGGAGGCTGTAGCGTAAACACAGATGAAGCTCACTGGTGTTAATGGGAAAAAGGGCTCGCTGTCAAAACCGCCCTGACCGACTGATCGGTGACCGTCTCTCCGACAGACTGCTCAGCAAACACTGGCAGCTGCCACCATATAATCAGATGCTCTCTCACTGTTCATTTACTAATACTGCCATTTTTATTGTCCTCCCACAAACCTGATTGTTGGTTCTAATGGTGACTGCTGTCATCCTATTACTACGGTGGCCCTGAAGTGCAAAACACTGCAACAAGCTACTAAATACTACAATACCTTTTAATGGAAAAGGTACCTATCAATAAAACTGATTGCATGGATGCACTGTCCATATATAAGTACACAAGCTGCTTGTCTCAACAGGTATCTTCATTTTCCTATAAACTCAATTCTGTGGGCTTCTGTGCATTTTGGCATGCACGTTATTAGGCATTCATGCTGCTGGCCTTCATCTCAGCGGAGAGTTATCACACTCGCACACATGCGTCAGGCTGAGCTGGTTTAGCAGCAGCCATAATTTCCTGTGAATTAAAACAATAATTTATGCTGGTCCTCGCACCGAATCTGCATTTCTGAGAACGTTCATAAATCATAAACATTCGTCTTGCCGGGCCTTCATCCCGTGATAAACTTACTAACAACATGTCATGGCTACCACACAGACGTTTTTTGGAGTAGAAGTGTTGAGATACCACTGAATCTCACTGCTGTTCCTTCCTGCCTGTTTATTCAGAGATGGCCAGGATGCTTGCTGGGCCCATGCATGAAATGAAGAGGCATTCAAGGAGAGTAGCAACGTGTTGGTTGCCAAACATAGGCTACAGTAAGTGCATGTACAATCGCAGTGAGGTCTTGGCTTTGTTGGTTCGAGGTGCATCAACACCTGACCTGCTAAGAATTTGGAGGAAGGGACACGAGTTTCCATGCACCTGGTTCATTCCCATATTATCTGTCTGGTCCGTCTCCAGAGCCGCTCATGTACACGAGGCATGCCTGTAGCATTCTAAAGAGGAAGGCATGCTCTTCCCACTGGACACGGTATTTGTTCCAGATTGCTCGAACACTACCTTGTCTCCTAGGCATGTAAGCAGTTGTAAAATGCGTTCTACACTGATTGCCAAAGCTGATGCCATTTGTTTTCTTCCAGAAGGGGGTCATGTGATATGGAGCCTGATGAACCAGCGAAGGCTACATCGTGACCGAGATCACGACTGTTTCCAAACATCCCAGTTTCTGACTGGGCCTGGAGTTTTCAAACTAAAACACCACGAGCACGTTTCTATACTTCTCCATGTTAACGGCTCTATAATTCAGCAAGTGTGGACACCAGGCGCAACATTACAGCGTCTGCATTGAAAACATAGTTGTGTTGTAACATAGCAGTTGGTCCATACATGCCGTGGCGCAATCACTCCAGGTAACTTTTACATTTTCTGAAAGAAATCTGTAACCAGCATCACCACATGCCAAACAAATAGCCCATTCCAAACAGGCAGGTACTGCACTTGTTTCATGAAATGGATCCCTGTCAAATAATTACAAATCCAGGTCCTCCCACTGTATCATTGAGGCAGCTTTAGCAAAGTACAGTATCACGCCTCTTGTACTACCCTAAAAAGGAATAAGAAGAAAGCTGTTTTCTCAGCCTATTTCACACAATTCCTCTCCCTTGTAGTATCAGTAATAACATGGGTGCTATTACGCTTTGGATGGGCACATTGGCTCTTATACAGAAGGTCAACATATCATTACCAGCTTGGATGATCAACTGCGTCCTTGCTCAACCAAATAGCCGCTGCTTCCTGATATCACAGCCCTTTGTTTTTTGCCTTTGGCTCGTACAGTGGTTGTATTGATGGGAGTGGAGCTTCCACAACAGAGCGGTGCTGTTGTTATGTGCAGTAACGGTGCTGCCTCTTTATGGTGTAATAAACACTGATAAAAATGGAGATAAGGCATGTCTACACAGCAGCACTGAGATTGTCACCGTGACCCCGCTCAGGCAGCACTATCAGAGCATCAGATATATCCGGACTGTTCCTCTCATCGGCCGAGGCAGTTCCTAGCTGCAGCCAGAGTGCATCGCACATATTTATCTGGAGTGACCAATTATGGGCAGGTTCCTCCGCCCATATTGTTTTTTATACTGGTTTGAACAAGCCACAAAAGCCTTCAAAAACAACAAAGGACCAGTTGGAAACAATAGTATACTCTTACAAATAAGTGCAACAGAGAGAGGGGCGACATAAAAAAAAAATACAGGGTGGAAACTCGCCTCCGGTACAGACTTTTGTTTTTGTGTTTGGGAGCTTTGTCTTGCCGCACAACTCCGGAAAGATGAGGCCATTCTTCATATGTGGTTCCATGCATCCCTAACCATGTCGTAATTGGGAAGGCAATGGCTCAGGGGGTAGAACGGGTCGTTAGGTTCGAACTCCCGTTCAGCAGGGGCCTCTCTTTGCGGCGTTTGCATATTTCCCAACCACTCCAATCCGCATGTCCAAGTGGCCTCAGGCAAGAAATAGAACCCCTAATGGCTGATTCATCAGTATGTGAATGGGCTGTATGTATACAAGCATAGCATAAGGGCCTTGCAGACGTCTCCATTTATTTTCAAAGCACCAAATAGTGATCACCTTTTGGAAGGAGGCTGTTGAAACTCTTCTCATATGCTGTGGTGACCCTACATCTCTCCACTATAACTCCTTCCATTGTCATCCATCTGTATATACGAGGCAGTTATGGGAAACACATGCTCATTTGTTTCACAATCCATCCACCCAACCATTAACTATAACGCTTATCTTTTTTGGGGGGGTCGCACAAAGGCTGCAGCCGGTCCCACAGGACGCTGGGTGAGAGGCGGGGTATGCTCTGGACGGGGGGGCCAGTCTATCACATGGCTGACACATAGACACAAACAACCATTCACGCTTATATTCACACCTACGGGCAATTTAAGGTCACAAGTAAACCATCACCACAGTTCGAACCCAAAACATTTGTGAGGCAACCGTACTAACCGATGAAATAATAAAACAATACTAAGAGAAAGTACGACATTGATGGTGCCAGTATAACACAAGAGAACGTCTTACAAAATATATGGTGTCTGCAGTGCTATCGTATTGATTAACAGTCAGACACCAAATACAGAGAGAAACACACAAACCCTCTCACACCTGTTAATGGATGTGTTAAGAGGAAAAGATACTCGGTGGGATGGAGGGCAGAGTGTGTGCGAGTTTGTGTGTGTGTTTGTGTGTGAGAGAGACTGCATTAGGGAATCACACACCCAGCTCCACTCACCAGGGGACCTCTGTCAGCCTGTGATTTTGCACTGTACCCCTCCCAGTTTTCTGCTGCTCACTGCCGAAATAGGTCAACCGCATATAATGAAGGGGGCAACGAGGGGCAAGTGTGCGCCCCCCCCCCCCCCCCCCCCCCTCCGCACACCTCCCTGTCCCTCAGCGCACTCACACCCGTTACCTCTACCGTCCAACAACAGAGAAGCAAGCCATGACCCCCCATAGACACACAGGGGGCAGGCTGAGCAGAGACAGGCACAGCCAGCCACAACATGCCAACCTCCAGCCACAACAGCCATTTACACAGCCACGCTTGAGTAGAGCGGATTCCAGCGTCTCATATGGAATGTGAACACCTATAAGACAAATTCGTACCATCGGCCTAAAAACGCTCGGCTCCACGAAATTAAATGAGAAGTGGGAGGGAAATTGGAGAGATTTAATAATGGATATTGTGTGTATTGTGTGGAACAGTTTGCAATCACAAAATTGTTCATCACTGTCGTCCTCCTGGGGAGCGCAAGATGGAGGAGGAGAGAGGTGGAGGAAAGCTGAGAAATCTGTTTACAGGGTCTGCGACGCCCAAATGTTAAAGGTGCACTCCACCAATTGTGAATGTTAAAGTAAATTTACTATGTACAGAGAGAAGTACACAGACAGCAACAAGGTTACATGATGTCTTTTGTAATATCCTCCAGGCAGATCAACTTAAACTCAGACATCAAGCTATCAGGCTACAGCCATACTATGTTTTCAAAGTAAATGGATCTCTGTCCACCCAAGCTCCATAATGTATATCACGTGACCACTCAACATGCACTGGGCATGCATGTGCCGGTGTAGGAAGAAAAGCGTGTGTGCCGCTAGACAGAGGACCTGCTAGAATAATAGCTAGTGTCCCTATGAGCCGTTTTATCATTTAAAATAAAGAATTTATCTGCACAACAGCTGTTAGCAAAGACAACAGTGTCAGTAGTACACTGGTTATACTGGTTACACCGGTAACCGAGGCTAATCATGACCAAAAAGACCCAATCAGCAATCTAGTTATGTGGAACGCCAGGTGTATCCATAGCAGGGTTGATGCAGTTTTTTATATAATAATGTGGAAGTAGCTGCACGGAGGATCAAATCAACGACACCATTGTGTTGCATTATGGGATGTGTAGGATCTGCTGCAAAGCCAGGAGTCCTTATTGCATTGAGTTTGTCCTCAGCTCAGTCTCTTGCATTTATCGCAACTTTGGAAAGTTCACTGAACTGAACTAAAACTGAACTAAAACGCTGGAGTAGATTTTGTTTTTTTTTAACCATAGCCTTAATGACATTTAACACATGTCGACTTCTTTATCCTCTGGGAGGAAAACCGACTCTGCATCTCTGCAGTTGTTTTGTCATTTAAGGGAACTTTCAAGTAAAAACATCCTGCGTGTTCATGATGGTGCTTTTCCCAGGGGCAGCACCTCTGTGCATGCTTCACTGGAAGTAACGCTCATGTGTTGTGCAGCTATAAAAAGAATTGTTCAAAGCATTGTGCAAAATGTGCATGACAACACCTACCATGATAAAAAAAAACACACAACAGAGATGTGAAAAAGAAACAAACATCATATGGAAATATCAAGGAAGGTTTTTATGGAATATTGTTCATATAAAATAGCCTCATTATAACTGTCTTGTTTAGAATAAAGTATATCATAGCTTGGTTTCCTGCAGTCCACGTAAATGTAGTTATTGATTCAAAAGGGAGATCAAATGTGCTGCTTCCTCCCATCTCCTCCACTCACGCTCCGATGCTGAAGCACACGTTCAAATACACACATGCACCCGAGTGTGCAGAGACACGCCATCAGCACACTTCATGATTCCTCCCCAGTCCAGTTCTCTATCCTCCCTCTCTAGTTATCCTGCGTATCCTTTGCATCTCCCATCACTCTCCACTCATGTTGCCTCTCCTCTGCAGTCTCCACTGGCTGTGACCTTTTCTCCAGTGGAACAGGATACTGCCCATCTCCATCTCCCTCATGCATTAATGATCTGTGGTAAGCTGAGGGCATCTGTCTGACTCCCAGCCTGTCCGCTGCTCACCCACTTCCAAGGACGGAGCACAGCCAGAGCCAAGCCCAGCCACATTCCCTGTCACCCACAGGGAAATGCAGATAAATAGCTACGGATCGCGAGAGCTCCACAGTCGAAAAAGTGGAGGCTGCCTCCTCTCATCTACAGAGCATATATCTTTTTGACACTCCCCACTGGCAGATATCTAAAATACTAGAGCAGGGAGAGCGACAGTAGGCAACAGACATAAAGAAACTCAGCCAATTATCCTGGTTTCATACTGAACCTCATTGCAGATACAAGCCGCTGAAATAAAGTTCCACCATTGAGTGGCAATACAGATTGTTCTCTTTCATAACTTCTATTTGTCAGCATTTAAAATATGATAATTAGCTTTTTCAAGCTGCCCTCACGTCCTTTTCCCGGTATATATGTGCAGCTATTCCTGAAAGTGCTCCTCTGGCAAAGCCTCAGTCTTATCAAATTCAGGGATTTCTAAAAAAGATAAATAAATTCTGTAAGGTAAAGCAATTTTTTAAATCCTGACGCAACCCATTCCGCTGGCAGTACACTTGAAAATGGCTCCACAGTAAGTCATCGAGTTTACCCATAATGCAATTTTATTGTTTAGAAAGACTTTTCGAACCTGCGCTGAGCACGTCTGTGAAACTGATAATAGACATCATGTCCAACTTCTTGGCTGCGATCAACTTTGGTTTGAGTCGCTACTTAAAGTTTCTGTCTGAACCCAACTCATCAGACATCTTCCACCCTACATTGCTGCTGCCGATACACCAGCCTAACAAGGTTCCTCACTCTCACCAGTCAATAGAAGTGCCGCCTTACACCAAAGACACTCCAGTTATTCCTCTCCAAAAGAAAGAAGCAGCTACTAAGCCCTCGGGTGGATTCATGAAAACTCTCCTCTTCACTTTCCCTGAAAGAACCCAGAGCTTATCGTGTTATTATCTAACTAAAATTCTGAAAAAAGGTAAAAAAGGTGAAATATCATGAACTCTACAAAATAACTATTCGAGTCTAACGTTTAGAAGCTTCATAAGGAAACATAATAATCATCACAATATTATTTTTATCAATGTATATTGATAGTGAGGAGGTAAACACATTGATTTACCAGGGATTTCTAAAAAGGGATACTCTGCCCATAAATACGATTTTATACCAAAACCTTCCCTCAGGAGCAAAAATCTGACTTCAATTATAATGTGACATTTACTGTGATAATTATCAATATTGACTAATTTGAAAATGTTATTAATATATATTTGGCTCATATCACCCAGCCCCACTTCAAAGTGAATCTGTGCTTAAAATACACTGGTATTATTGTCATTAATATAAAATTGATTATTGTAACATATTTTTAAGGCATCGTCAGTGCTCACTGCTTTCCTGGTTTGTTTTACATGAGGTATTTTAATCCAATTTGTTTTCTACGTTGCTGTTCAATACATTGTTGTAACGTTCCCCCTCTCTGCAGCGCAGATAATACAGACTTAACATTCAGTGGGATTTACAGAAGCTGAAGTTTAAAATTCAGAGATATTTCCCTTTAGGACCACAATGGTGAACTGCATGGACCGACCGAGGGATATTGTAATTGGCCTCTTTGGTGTATATGTATTTCATCCTGTCGGCTGCCTGGACTCATTCACCAAAAAACCCTAAGATGCATTTTGACAGCTGCAGAAATCCTCATCTAGGGGGGGAAGGAATGAAGAAGAAGGGGAAAACAAATTCTTCTGTGCACCTCCCCACCGCTCCATATCCAAATATTTGACTTTGCCTCTGATCCACAGCCCTTGAAGGCTTCTGTTGGGCTTTTCCACACGACTGATCTCTGTTTTCAAAGCAGGTGTTTAAAACAGGACTGATGCAGACGCCTCACTGGTAGAGCAGAACGAGAAAAAAGTCCGGGAGAGAGGAACGGTGATAGAGGTTGTTTTTTTTAAAGCTTTGGATTTTTCACATGTGACTTTAACATATCACATGATGGGGTTTTTTAGATTTTAGCTTTCATGAAAAAAAAAAAATGAGACTCAAAGGTGAAATTAGACATGACAATCGCATTAGGATGTGGCGTGTCTGGCAGCTGATGCATCTCCCTGGGGTTCCCCATCTATAGCCAGCCCTTGATGTCACTGTTACACGCCCCTGTAGACATGGCCCTCGGACAAAAAGTAAAAAATCGGCACGCTAACACACATGCATACTGCACATGCATGCCCGCCAAGGAGCCTGCATTCAATGGCTCTCACTAATGCAGATGCACGATATATCGGCAGAAGCTTCACAGGGAAATCAAGCTGACAGATCAAAGAGTAACACAGACGCACACACACACAAACACACAGGGATGAACCTTAAAGAACGTTTGAAAATCTACCAAAGAATGTTTTCCTTAAAAAACCCATTATCCCTGTGGTTATGTGAAAAGAAGTGACCACTGCTGTTTACGGTTCATATCAGGATTCCAAAGAAGACACAAGTTTTTTGGTATTCCTGGCCCATTTCCTGCCGGAGAGAAAGGAATCAGTTCAAAAATACCTTTTCTCTTTGTTTTCAGCTGTCAAAACTTAGAGGTAATTACATGACAGCCCATCATGAGAGACACAAGCGGCGCATTTCAAGTCGATTTTAGTTTGGTGACTAAGTTGTTTTTTTTAATTTGAGTTCATCTAATTGGTTCTGAAATGGATTTGTGAATCAGGGGTGAGGACATCTTACTCATCCCATTAAAGAGCATGTAATCCTCGAACTGAATTTAAAACATGAAAGGTTTTCACTCGACGGCTGCATTGACGAGCGGCTACAGTGACATTTACTGTCAGATCTAATTAGTCACTAATCACAGGAAAGCAGGAAACTCTCAAACTGCTGTAAGTTAAATGCCAAGCCTTCACAGCAGAGCCACATGCACATAGGAGACATACAACTCTGGATGATTTGTACTAAAATCAGGTTCAAGACCATATTTACCTTATTTTATAAGTAAAAATACAGAAACTTTTTTATTAACATTACCAGTGCAGCTCTATGACAATGTCGCTCTGTCAGTGGGTGCCTTAAACTGGTCCAGTCTTAAATATCTCACCAACCATTGGCTACATTCATGAACAATGAATTCCAACGCCTTTTGCAATGCCTTACCTGTAGCGCCACCATCAGGTTGACGTTTGTGATTCGGACGGAAACACCTATTGTCTGGAATGTCCTGATGTTCAGGTATCTCTGTCCCTCTTAAGATGAACTATAGTTTTGGTGGTCCCCTGATTCCTCAGCTGCCACCATCAGCAGGTCAAAAATGTTGCTTGTCCATCACTCTATGTATGAACTATAAGCATTAAAACGTATATAACTATACTGTTCTTTCGGTTTAGTGCTGATTAGCAAATGTTAACATGCTAGCATACGAAATTATTGTGCGTTTGATACATTTTTCTCAAAGATGTTTTTTGCCTATGGTAGTTTTTATCACAGCATGTCCGGATTTACGGCTTTGAGTTTGGTTTAGCTCAGGATCTCGCTACTGCGACTCCACCCCTGAATGCTGCCCCTTACCCTCTGGCTCCAAATGCACCAGATGGCAGTGTTTGAATCTGGGACAGTTTGGCTTCATTTCTGGATAGTGGGAGGAAGTAGAGACACGTTGTCCATCTTCATACAAAATCTGCTTTAAAATGACTTGTTTAAATTACGACTATTCAAAGATACTGTGCTGCAAGCCGATTGGTTGTATTGTTCCTTTGTAAACTTTGATTGAAAATTGTGATACGAGTTTACACACTAGTACCCACATGGCATTTGTTACACACATACAAACACAGTTCCACTACAAAATTCCATATGTCCTATCTCCACATGTCATGTGCAGCCCAACACTCGGCTGTGTGAGTGACAGAAGATGCACACCGGGGGGGGGGGGACAAGGGGCCTTAATAGAGGGGATGAAAACACGACTGGTAAGAGGGAAGAAGGTGACAGAGAGAAGCAGACTGTTACCTACTGAGGGGAGTTGGCGTGCTATGGGAGGGGGATGATGAAGGGTGGAGGGGGTTGGTGTGGGGGGGGGGGACTTCTCCACAGGCTAGTAGTTCAGCTCACATCACCTTGCCAAACTGTCACTGCCCCCTACACAGACCCCCCTCCGAACCGTCCTCCTCTCCAGACCTCCCTCGACAGAATGATTAATGGCGTTTCTGGGGATGCGAGCCCCGATGTCCCTGACTCCGCTAAACATTATCATAACTTTAACTCATAACTGTAATAACTGGGACTATGAAAAGCCCCAAGTGTCCTCCATGAATCACATTTTTTGCGAGGTTTTGTTTTGTGTCTATTTGTCTATCAATGTGTTAATAATGGGTTGAAATAAAGCATGTACGCTCAGATTGATGACACAGCTCTGGAGGGAGGACAGAGATACAATCAGCATCACATCACATCCTATCTGCTTCACGCCGAAATAATCTGAAACTATTAAACTCCTCAAATGATCCTCCATGTTCTGACAAGGCGACTGCAGCTCAGCACTGAGCCTCACTCAGCGCCCGGGTCATATTTTCCTAATGCCTTTTTAATATAGTCATGTCATCTTCCTGCTGTTCCTCTCAACATTCTTGCCCATCATGTGCTGTGCAGTGTGTCAACAGCGCCATATTAAAGGCAATATACCATGAGAGCGGCCCGCGAGTTTCATCTCAGCTCTGTATACCCCCAGGATCCATTACTGTTTATAGGACTGTACATTAGCCTCCGTCTGCTGCCATTATCTCCTACACATTGCTGGGGACATACTCATAATAGCACACTCCATGTGGAGAGCTCTTCGCATTATACAGACATGCAAACAAACACACGCACACACAGCGTCCGGGCTACGACGGCACAGAGATGTGCACACACACACGTCAACACCCGACATCACAGCAGACAGCAGAGGAGTCTTTAAGCATTCAGAGCATGGTGGTGGTGTGAAGTGTGTCGAGCTCTGATGTGTTGTGCGGTAAAAAAATGCAACGTCGATGCGTGGCCTTTCCGGAGAGAACTGCCGAGATTTACTGCTTCATCGGAAGAATCAGGTTTCGGTCTTCGCTGAGGTTCAGTTGGTGTTACTCTAATCAGTGAAGGAGGACAAACACCCGACCTTACGTATGGAAAAAGCAATATTTAAAACCTGTATTATAGCTCTGTGTGGACGAGTCACAATACCGTGAGTGCCAAAAGAGTATGGAAAATAATGTATCGCTCTGGGTCCTTCACCTTTTCGTTATTCTCACTAAAAAATAATTGAGTGCATTCACTTCTTAAGAAAGGCCCACGGTACAAGCCTGTACGGTCTCACATACTCGATGTGTGATGGAGTGGCAGCGATGAAAAGAAAACTTCTTCACTGGGAATTACTTTTTTCGATGAAAGAAAATTTGCCAGAAATCTTGAGAAGAAGGTGTAACAAAGGAAAGGTTCTTGTCCACAAACTGAGGCGGGCCAAGCAAAGCAATGTACAGTGAAGAAAAGCCGGTACACAGAGGTGTAAATCTCCCTTTGTAAGCAGTAAAGAGTTTTTCTCAGAGCTTAATAGGGGATAAGAAAGTATTAATGAAAGGTCGCTGCGACAATACATCAGCCATAAAGAGAGACAAGGTGGAGGAGGAGGCCAGATAAAGAGAGGATTCCCAGGAAATACACACAGTGCCAAACAAATCCATATAAATCCTTTTTTTCCAAATACATCTGTAAGGAGAGCAACTTAAAAGGCAAATTAGCATTCATCTAACCACACAGAAGCAGTAGAACATTGTTTACTCCTTTTCAAGAATAGGCCCAAGCATTCTAAATTCACTAGGGGAATGAGCCGAGCCAAGGACGTGCCGCTCTTGGTGAAAATCATCATCCCATTGTTAGAAAAAGACTGCCTCTCAGGTGATGTATTTAAAAAAAAATAGTATATGCGTTAATCTGTAGTCTTCTGTGCGAGATCACAAAATGTAACACGTCTCGGGGCCGCAGCAGCGACAGAGGACCTCGCGTCCTTTGCTGCCAAGCTCCTGATGTAACCTGGAGACCCGGCGCATTCCAGGTTCCGACGGGGACCTGACGCGACACCGCAGCGTCCCGAGGGCCGGGGCCGCCGCCGCGCTCAGAGAGAAATATCAGTGTCATCGCCTGGACAGGAGTCACAACTTACCCACGCATGAAAACCGCCGCCACAGCCCACTGCATGGTTTCATCCGCTGGAAACACGGAAAGCATCTCTCTGCAGAGGAGGTTTGTATTTATTCAGAACACATTCGGAATAAAAATAATTAGCTGGAAGGCCGATGTGGAGTCACCCAATTAACAAAATGAAAGAAAAGTCTTGTGAGGCTAATTCGAGGGGTTATGTTATTACTTCACCTACAAAGTCTAATTTAACAACATTTCCAGACAAAGAAATAAATCCGAAGCTTTCAAATTGGACTTTGTGTGCAGTACAGTGAACATTAGATCTTTTCCTCCAACTACATAGGCCCAGCAGGTATTCACAAACCATGCCTGAGGCATCCATCACCAGATTCTGGGGTCGCGGCCTTCAAAGAACACTTCAGGCATCACCACGCAGGGGTCAGACAAGAGGTCAGGGAATATGTCACCAGCCTTCATCCTCCAACAACACATCCATCCTCATTTCACCACATCTCACGTCTCCGTCTTCCTCACCCTGTCTGAACCGGGCACATGGTGCACGTCTCCGCTTCCCCTTCGCTGCTACTCACTGTGAAAAGGGGGCCTCGCTCCTGCAACATGCATCGTGAAGCAAAAACAACAACAACTTTATTTCCCTGCTCAGCACACGCAGATGATGCACTCCACAACTTCTAATTGCGCGACTGATTAGGCTCGTCCCACCGCACATCTCCGCCACTTGACAAAGCTCATCAGGCACATCTGTTCCCGGCAAAGCCAAACAAGAGGAACATTAACAAACAAATAGATAACAATTAGTCACATTTGAAGTCACCAGCTCTATCTGACAGAAAGCCGAGGGACTGTTGGCTCCAAGGTAGCACGAATGGCAAAGCTTCAGTTTGAGGGCTTCCTGGAAATCAGCATTTTGCATCCTGATGACACTGATGACACCTAATGCGATTGTCATGATAAGAATGGGAGAAAACGAAAAAGGCACAATGCAAAATGCAAAATGAAAAAAATAAATAAAACTAAGATTGCAGATGGCTGATAAAACTCATCAATCCATCCACTCATTGCTCAAATCTGTTTACAGTCGCACAAATCCGAGTTGCCGTTGCGGTTCGCTGGAGACGCAGACGTAAGAATGTGAAGCGCCGCCGAGCTGTCAGTCACACCGCATTAAGAGATGACTCAGGACACGGCTGGGAGTCAGAGGTTAAAGCCATTACGAGCTGGGTGGCTCCACTTTCTGACCTTTGACCCCGTTTCACTACACTCCATCTATCTTTCCCTCTTCTTCGGCAGCTCCACTTGAAACGGACCCGGTTTGTCAGCAGGTGTTACGAGACTCCGCGGCTCCCAGTTTTAAAAAAACACATATTGTGACTCAGAGCCTTAATTTAATCATTTTTCAAAAATAAATGATTTTAATCCTCTTTTCTAATTATTCACTTTTATGCTTGTGTTTTTCCTGCTTGTTCCCCCTGCTGTTTCGCTCTAGCCGTTATAAAAACCCTTTCCTCGGCTCGCCTCTCCCTTTTTTCCATCTTCCAAATACTTTACAGTTGCTGTCCTTTTATTTTTTGATGAGAGAGGGGAACAGGAGGTCTCACCCACTGCACTCCCAGCCTTATGTTTTAATATTTAATGGGGATGTGCAGTAATACCAGCGCTACACACACACACACACACACACACACATGCACACACTCAGACTAGAACTGCGCGCTGCTGCTGGTGAGAGCAGGTGTCGGTGGCGAATGCTAATTGAACTGGTCCATGGGTCAGTGAGTGTTCCTGTTCTCCCCCGAGCGGCGGCGTGCAGATACATTCTGGCAGAGCGGAAGCGCTCGTTGCTGGAGGACACACTTCTGCCTCCCGCCGCACACGACAGCTGAGCCACTCTCAGCCTTCACAACAAGCTGGAGAGGAACCTCGGAGCCCTGTGATTGCAAGGATTATGGAGAGTGGCAATTTGTTTTTGTCTTTCACTTACTCGGCGCGCTGCAGGTTAGGTTGACTCACTCGCGATAAAGAAGTCGATCTTTTCCTCCTTCAACTGTAGCCTTTGATTTATGATGAAGCAAGCGCGCGTACACACACACACACACACACACACACACACAGTCACACACAGTCACACATTCCATCTCTCTGAATAGACCTATTACAGATGAAATTGTCCCCGACGCAGACATTGAAATATAAATGAGAAAGTGCCAGTGACTCAGAGTGATACATGCCACGCAGGGGCAGGCTCATGTAGGCCAATCCCTACATTAAGTTTCGCAGCCAGCCAGTGCTCATTAGTCTGGATCTCCAGTTACGTAAGCTCAGCCACCAAAGTGATGGCTGCTGGTGCACTCGTGTGACATTCCCACTCATGATGACTGGAACCATACGGACGAGTGATAACGTGGCAGAACATTCTAGAACACGCTTACCTGAATGAAGTGGAGTCGCCAGGCGCAGGAACACGTGAGGACGGCGAGGGAGAGAAAAAAAGGGAGAGAAATACAAATTAGGACAAATGTAAATTTACCAAATAAACTGTGGTGCATCAAAACAACACATTATTATAATTCGTATTCTTTTTAACATGATTAAAAGGACATGAATGGAGGATTTTGGCAGCACATTGGGAGCAACGACTCCACAGAACACGGCGTTTGAATGTGTGCACCCACACGTGGCTCTGTTTCAGAGATGGAGGAAATCGGGAGGAACACATGTTTCCGGGAGCACCATCAACTATGGGGAGCACAGCGGAGTCTACAGAGCAGAGGGACCGGCTTTAATTAGAGTCGAGCGGACCTGGTTGTATTTGTTTTCATTTGCGTGATTTATCCCCTTTCATTTGGCAGCTGGCTAACATGTCCCAGACCATCGGACCAGCTTCGCCCGAGGTAAACGGATACGGCCGGCCTTTGGAGTGGAGGCGGGAGCTCTTCGCAGTGGGAGAGAGGGGGGAACAAAAAGGGGGAATAGAAGCAGTCTCGCAGAGTTTATTGGGCCACAGTCGGGGGCCACCTGTCGTGTAGATCTACTTGCAGGGGTACATGAATACCGATGGAGGGGGGTTCAGCTGCGAGATTGCATGTGACCCTGCATATTTTCCTTTGGGTAACCACGTTTTCTCTGATTCGAGGCCTCAGGGGGGGAAAGGAGATATGAGGAGGATGAGGGTGGGATGTAGCCTAAAGACCAAAGATGGGTTATTAGATATTTGGACAAGCTCTCCAGACTACATAAAGCTCTGTGTGCCTCAAGGGGGGGATCTACTGATGGTTTTAAGGCTTTGGTCCAACTCTGTATTGCAAACAGTCAGGAACACGGAGCGAGCATCTGTGAGACGCTCCATCGCGAAGAGGAAATCAATCAAAAGCTATCATCTGCCGCAGAAAATCCGCTTTTTTTTTTACTGCGGTAAAATCTACAAACCATAAACTCCAATATGGAAGAGGAAATGATCCGAGACGTGTGATCTAGATGCCTGTCATCGTTCACTCGCAACTGCCGCTCGCACACACTTTCCTCCCTCTTTTCTCATTTTTGCCCGTTTAATTCTCACTCAGATTGCAGTGAACGGGCCTCACAAGATTACAGCTAATGTGTATGTCTCTAAGCTTTGCGATCGGATTGCCCCATCGCCACTGAGACTGATGTATCTGACGCAGCCACTCGAGGGTTGAATTCAGCTGTAGCTTGTCACGGGAAAGCATGCTCACGAAAAATAACAAAAAGTAACAAAGAAGGAGCCTCGAGCTAAATACAAATGAGATGCAGATATAAGGGAACACCAGTGGAGTCGAGTACTTCTCCTCCTTTTAACTTTCATGTCATTGTGTAAAGTGGCGAACCGCAAAATGTTCAGTATGTAAGCATTTCCAGTGGCGGCCGACATCAGACGGCAGCGGCCTTAAACCAGAACAAAGAGCCTCGCAGAGGGGGAAAACACATCAGTGTTCAGTTTTTGACAAATGGTTACGCTTAGTTTCTTTTTTCTTTTTGTCTAATGACCAGGCCTGCCTTCAGTCAAAGCCTCCCTGGGAGCAGCTGATCAAGCCCAGGTAGTAGATTTACAGTCCAGCCAGCCTGTGGGCAGCAGAGGGGTCTCGGAACATCAATAAAGGGTTAACCAGCGCCGTTAAGATTTAAAGGGGCAGTAAGTGGCTCCATTAGCCCGGCTGACTGCAGCGGCCGTAAGGGGTGGAGGTGAAGGCAGGGTTGATGAAGGAGAGGGGAGATACAGGAGATGAGGTGCCCCTGAGACATCGGTCCAGGGTGGTGGAGGAAAGAAGGGCTGCAGGGCAAAGTTAAAGAGCGCTGCATCAAATCCAAGCTGCTGCTTCGCCGTCCAAGACTAAGGCGGCGGGGAAGGAGCAGGAAACATCACAGGAAATGAGAACGAGACCAAGACGGGCTCTATTACCACTGGGTCTCTGTACAGCTTCACAGTTTGAACATCTGAGTGTGATCAATAATCAGCGCAGGTAGTCAACTGTTGGTCAAACCTGCTTTCTGAGTGTCTGCCTCTCTACACTTAACTGGAGGGTCGAGATTCTCCGATCGGGTTAACGAATGAATGTTTATACAGGCGACTGATGCTCCACACTTAATGCACTGTCAGGGGAGTTCTTAATTAGCTGCCTGTGTGGGAGCGCGATTGGCCAGTGTGCCCGCGGGTTTAAACTCGTGTTCACTCCTGTTTACTCCTTCCCTACAATCGCTAGAACTTAAACCAAACAATCTATACTAGTGTACCAAGAGATTATCAAATGCACGGATTAAATTAACCCGAACTAGACAATTCATTTATTGTTCATTCTAGTACAAACGGCACTAACTAACGGCAAAGTAGGACTCAGTCCAAAGAAACTTGTAGTGACCCCTGCTGCACAAAGAGCAGTTCAACCGTTTATTCAAAGTTTTGGTGACACTCGACTCAGTCGTCACTGCCATTGCCATGAAACCACCTGTTGTCACTGGAATCAATGGAGTCCCAACCACCACTGCTACAGAGCCCTGATATTCAAAGTTTATTATCATTGCATGTCTGGAGGGCCCTCAACAATACACATGGCACGAAGCCGATAAGGTGAACACGGTTCTCCCGATATGCGAGCCACTGTCAGACAGACAGAGATATTCGGGGATTTTTGGATTACTAGATGTTCAATAAAATGTGTAACAATGACAGAAAATGGAATAAAATACAGATTTTATACAGAATCCTGTAAACGAGGACCTTTGCTTCTCCCTGCAGCGTGTCTCTCCGTGTGACTTTCTTTGAAGTGACAAACGTCGACAGCAGTGACTTCTTGTGCGACATTGCAAAGACACTCAGTGAAAAAGTGGTAAACTGCCTTCAAGCTCACTTAGGCAGACAATAAATAATATGTCAAGACTATTATATGTATACAATATCAGTGCTAGTCGTATAAACCCACACAGTGTTTCTGTAAGCGTGTGTTTCAATGGTGTCCACAGCCCCTTTGTATAAATACTTGGATGATACCCTCATTTTAGTTTTCCAACCATTTAATTCGCTAATCTGCCACGTTGATTTCAATTTGTTGTATTACAAAAACACTATAACACCCAATCCCTGCTCAGCACTCATGCCCGGTAATAAGTGGAGGTCTCAACCTGGCACTTTAATAAATGTGTTAATTCGGAGCTCACCAGGCGGAAACAATGCCAGTGAGGGAGATAAATTCCCCTGCGTTCATTTCCTCTGTCTGTCTTATGGCTGATGTCGCGCTGGAGACGGTCCACGGGGGGGGGGGGGGGGGGGGCGGAATGAAGATCATACATCACACCAAGGCATCAGTGCACCTCTAACATGGCTGTGTCTCCGCGCCGCGTCTCTTCACGTGTGTTTGCCGGGCCGCTATACCATGAGGCCCTTTATACTGAATGTGATGTGATTTGGTGGCAGAGGAATACATAAAGATTTTTTTCAAAAAGTGGATTTTACATTTAGATGTGGATGTTGGAGGATTTCTCTCCGTGTGTGTTTATGTTTGTGTGTTCGTGTGTGTGTGTGTCTCCACTGCATTCTGACGGGGCCTTTTTATTACTAAACGAAGCCCTGTGAAAAGGCTGCTTCTACTCAACCTGAACATTTCTATTATTAATTCGCAGCACTGCAAAATCCTCAAGGCGAGTGCTCTGCAGGTCTGCCGGGGAAAACATCTTTACTGGGTAATAGCCCTTCTTCTAATTACAATGCCAACCATCACAAACACAAACACACACACACACACACACACAGAGGGAGGACGAAGGGAAGTTGCGTGGATCATACACCGTACACGACTCTATGATGGACTGTGTTTGCTTTGGCCACAGTTTGTTGCAGCAGCGGTAGGTTGCGCTCATTAGCGCGGGGCTGGCACTTTATAAAGAAGCTTCAATCAGATGCTGCACAGTGAATCACTGCAGCAAAAACCAGTAACTGCACTGGAAACAGCTTGGTATGTGCCAATCACTATTATATCAGTGTGTGCACAGCCCAGAGAAGTAAACACATTTATTGGCCTGGGAGTGGAAAGAAAACGGGCTGATTCATTGGGTATGACTGGGGGTGAATCATCAAGTTAAGCACAGCTAACAATGGAGCTGCGGTGCAGGACTTTCCCCGAGGTATTTTGTAAGTCGTCCGTTTGCTCCTCCCCGTGTTCCCCGCCTCCTGAATCTGTGTTTGCGATCTGTGATTGAGCGCAGTACACAGAGGTCAAAGGTTAAGTTGCCGGCGTCTGGGATTCCTCAGAAAGCGCCTCATTCTTGACTGAACTGCACCGTAAACACAGGAGCCCCGTAATCGTCTCCCCTTTGCCACATAAACACACATATAAACAAAAAAAACGGCTTAAGTTCCAGGCCATTGATAAAACTGCACACCACCCCTCCTCTGTCACTCACTTCCCCTCCCCGCTCCCTTTTAATAGCTTTTTGAAAGGGGACTGAAAGCTTTTCTCCTGTCGCTCGCCCCCAGTTTGTTTGAACAAGTTAATTGCTGCGGTTGATCTGATGGGACTCCGGTGCCTCGGAGAGTCTGTCACAGAGTCTGTGCTGCAAGTCGGGGGGGGACAAAGGGACACTAATCCCAAGCTCGTGTGACTGAGACTACCCTCGACTAAACGTACTGCTGAGTAAGAAGAGCGTCCAGAGGAAAGACACAACAACAATGAATCAAAGACAATACATCTGGAAACAGAAAAAGGGCTAGACCCCAAAATCCATGTTTGTGTCCTGTGGCTCGTGTTCTCCTCGGGCAGCAGAGATATCAGTATTGACATCATCATTGTAAAACTCCGATTTTTAAAGCTCTCATTTTATGGATCAGAGGACTCATTAGCATGCATGAACTATTACGTCCGATCAATATATCACTAATGGCAACTCTTTCTGCTTGGTGAGAGCACTAATTATTGATCAGGGGGAAAATAAAAATGGACTTGTAAGTTGGCTCCTCAGCAGAAGCACCGGGTTACTTAGAAAAACTGTGCTTTTAGCCAGCTGGGCTGCGAGAACTGCAGGAATAAATCATACAAAATGTTTTCTGAAGTGCTTTGAGTGAAATTCATTTTGCTCAAGAGCTGCCGGGGATGCCATGTACTGTATGGCCCCTTTTCTGCGAGTCAAAAAACCCACTTACAGCTGGCTTTTGTCTGCAACGGGATTGGAAATGACTCCGCAGTGGATACAGGTTTTCATCAGCTCGGGCTCCAAGCGGCACCGATGAAAACATGACACTCAGGTCAATGCACTGATTTCTTCTTCTTTGATATGACTGTGTAGACACTAAAGCGGCCCCCTTTTTTCCAGTTTGACGCTATGACTCCCGTTGAACTTCCGGGTGTTGGCACGTAAACAACCATTAACATCTGTGGTCTCGTGTTTTGTATACATCTTGGGTATATTGTGCGATTTTTATTGTAGGCATCGTGCAAGATGAAACGATAGCGAGGCTAAAGGTTTTCGATAACTATGTTTCAGATGCAAAAAAAAACAGAAAGGCATACTCCATGAGAAAGGAGTCGATCGCCGTTTTAGCCGATATAACCATGTTTACAAAACCTGCCTACTATCGCTAATTTTACTGTGAAAGAGGCACATCGAATTCGATACACAAATCCATAATCTCGCCAGAAAAGATGTCACAGTAATCACAGTCTTCAAACAACCCCTGTTTGTTACTGATCGCCGGCCAAGACAAGACAATCAGATGACCACGCAATTTCTCTCTTATTAAGCCCGAGAGGAGATTGGACTCGATAGAGAATAAGAGGGACATGAGCGATGAAGAGATACCATATAGGTGAGGATCAGGAAAACAGAAAAAAAAGAGGTGCGTGGAGAGGTCACGTCTCTGGAGAGATGGGAGTCAAATAAGAAAACGGCTCCGTGTGAGGAGAGGCTGTCTGACATCCTCTTCAAAGGGGGGAAATGAAGAATGCTGAGAAGAGCGGGGGGGGTTTATTGATTAAGAGAGCAGGAGAGTGCGGGAGGAGGCAGCCCAGCGAGGGAGAGAAAGGTAGGAGTTAAGAAGGTGTGATGGAAAGGACGAGTTAAACATAAGGGGAAGACCAACAGGGGGAGTTGAAAGCAGGTTCAGGCTCAATCAGCAGGTACAGGCGAGGGAGTGGGTATCGCAAGTAAGACACAATTATACCGGCACATCTCTAAAGTAAGCCTCTGGTGGCTGATGGGGGGGATGAAAGAGAGCGGGAGAGAGAGAGAGCGATAGCGAGAGAGTTAACATGTTCCCAGCCATCCCAGGCACCCCTGCTGTCCCTGCCAGTCAGCAGGAATCCTGCTCTGCTCCTAATGACTTGTTTACATCCACCGCGGCAGATCAGAACCTCACCTCCCAGTCATGGTTGGCAGCGTCAATACGATGCATTTAAGAAGGTCCCGTATTTAACACTTTGACACTTGCGGTGTTTCATTTCAAGCGTTGATGTCCTCAGATACTTTTGTTCATCTCGTCTTTTCTCTCGCTTCTCTGTGGAGCTCGGGCGAGGACGGGAGGGGACGTGTAGGTCAGACATTGAGAAGAGAGGCCCTGGCTTCGACCAGGACCGCCATCAATCCTTAGAGATCGGATCACGAGCGGAAGGCTTTAGGTTCGTCAGTTCACACATGACATGGAGACGCATCCGGAATGGGTCTCCCGTGGCCACTTCCCCCGCTCCACATGCAAATATACATGTAGGTCATTTGTGTTCGCCGACAGCAAACCGTGTTGTTTCAACCCGGTCTGAGTTTACAGATGTGTCCGGTGACAATGTTTGTGATTGTGTGTCTGCGTGTGCCTGTGTGTGTATGTGTGTGTGTGTCGGTGTATCGGCAAGAGCAAGATTTTCCCCATAAATGGGCACTGAGAAGCAAAATATTTTCTATCGGCTTTAGCAGGTCAGAGGTCGGCAGCGGAGGAGGCGGTGCATCACATTTGCATTCACACAACGGAAGGAATGTGTTCTCACGTGTCCAGGACCACCTCGGAGTTGTGTTCAGATGTGTACACTCAGGAGGGATGAGGAAACCTTGATTAGACCCTGGCCAGGCCAAGTGCCGGTTACTGATTGCAGTGTTACTAATGTTACCGGTAAATGCAAAGGCTGAGGGTCGCGATAAAAGTGATCCAGTGAACGGTAAAAGAAAATGGTGAAAAAAAGACAAAAGCCGAAAAGACCATTGGAAAAGCTGAACTCAGCAATAATGAGACTTTATAGTGAACAAAAATAAATATAGGAGATTTCAGGTAAACAAACAAGTCCTGACTCCTCATTTAAAGAATCAGTGGGCTGAGCGTTTTCAAAACACATGGAAATTTGCCTTTCCACAATATGGCACCTTTCAGAACCTCAGAATTTTTGCAACATCTCTCAATTTGGAAATCAGGGGCACAGACACAATAACAGATATAATAACTTCTTCTCCTTCAGTTCATCCCCAATTCCTTCGACTCGGGTGCCTGGGGATTGTGTATCAGTCCTCTTTAATGACCAAGATTAATGTTAAGTAGCATTATGGTAATGGAGGTACCAGGCCTATTCCACTTTATTAAATAAAGCTGCCTGAAAATGAATACGATTATGGATTCTTGTGTTGTTAATGGAGCGTGGCAGAGAACAATGTTGACTTTTCTTTCTCATTATTGTTTTGATATGATGATCAGGATGTGTTCTGTTTTATTCCGCTTCATGTGCGCACACACACACACACACACACACAGATACACACAAAAACTCCGGCACACAAGGAAACTCAGACGTAAGCTTTAATCTTTATCCAGTATCGTACGATATATCAAAACAGCAGGGACCCTTCTGTGAGTGTGTGTGTGTGTGTGTACGTGCATGTGTATAAAAGCGCACCGCAAGAGGCAAAGTAAGAGACGGCAAGAGCTACTGTACACTACACCGCATCCCCAGCGCCTTCCTTTGAATTTCACCGACAACAGAATCATACAGCGCTTTGAAAAAGTCTGGAGAGGGACCTCGTGAAGATGTGCAGACCCAGAAATCAAATCCTCTCCTCTGAGTGGAGCCCGGGCATCTTTACAGATAGAAACATGAGAGCTGTCTGGATTAGTTGAGCTTTTGTTTGAGGCTCACCACCTGTATATGTGCGTGCCTGCGCATGTTATCTGTGTGAACATGTGTGTGTGTGTGTGTGTGTGTGTGTGTGTGTGTGTGTGTGTGTGTGTGTGTATCTGGCAAAGAGGCCAAACTCATGAAACCTCACCCTGGCTTTAAGGTCTCCCCTCCTGGGATGATCTTTCACTTGTCCTCCGTCTCCCTCTCCTCCCACCCCTCAATTTCCCCCCTGAACACACTCCTCCCTTTTTTTGCTCTTCTCCTCATGTCCCCCGAGTCGCAGACACCAGAGCACTTAACCTCAACAGCACCCCCCTCCATATTCAGTCTGCCCCCGACACAGACGCAGCGTCACATCAGTTCGGCTCATATTTAGCCCGGGATATGAAATATTAATGTAGAAGAGAGGGGGGGGGGGTGAGGAATCAGCGCCCCTGTCTGCCAGAGGCTCTCTCTCGCTCCTCGAGTCAGGGAGCTCTCGCTTGTGCTCCTCTGGAACCGTAAGGGGGGGGTGTAGTTTCAGCTGAGGCGCTGAAAGGAAGACGGCATCATGCCGAGCTTGCCGCCCCGGTGTCGCTTTCAGTTTACCTTCCCCTGCTGAGAAACCTCCACCAATTATTTGGGCTGTAGCGCACACTTGCTTTGCTTCCTGTAACAAACAGTGACATCAACTACTGCGTCTTCTGGGATCTCCAAAGAAGAAAAAGTTGTTTGGATTATGGACAGCTTTCCATTAAGAGTGAGAGAGCAGCGTCTAAATTGAATTGTGATACCTGTCCTACAATAAGTGTTGATTTAATGTGCAGGGAAACTGTCGATAAACATTTAGGAGGCTTCTTCCTGTGAAAAGATGTAGCCTTGACTAAGGTTACAAAAGGAAAATACAATTGGATCAGAAAAGATAATTCAATGACATGGATAAGCAGATTACGCTGCAGCACCATCTATTTCTTTAAGTGATGTAAAGTCTCTTTACTGTGTCTGACCTGCAGACACAGTAAGAGGGGAGGAGAGGAGGAGGAGGAGAGGAGGAGGAGGACCATCCTGATGAAAAACACACACTAAGCTCCTCTCAGCACATCAAATATTAAGAGCCAATATTAGCCCCGTCTTTGTCACCCCATCACCATGCTGGAAACAACCTTATCATGTGTGTCTGTCTCTGTGTGTGTGTGTGTGTGTGTGTGTGTGTGTGTGTGTGTGTGTGTGTTTGTGTGTGTGTGTACAGTAGCTGTGAAGAGGTCACTCGCAGGGCACTTCCTCATTTTCGTTCTTTCTTGGGAGCTGAGGGTTGAAAGTTTTTTTTTGCAAAAGTGAATATTTGTACTGCACTCAGTTTGTGAGTGTGTGTGTTTGTGTGTGTGTGTGTGTGGGGGGGGGGGGGGCTGTTGACCTCATCGAGCTCAGTCAGTGCTGGTGATACCACCCATATTAAAGTCTTTCTGTCTACGCCCTCCCTTCGCACTCCGGTGTCAGAAGTTCAAATCTGTTACGATTCGTTCGCATGACTGAATGTGCCCACATGTAAGCAAAACGCCCCCTGAAAGCCGGTGGAGGGTTATGCAGACAGGAGACTGCTCCCAAAGGGTCAGGGTAGTTAAATCTAAGTATTTACCCCCACAGAATAACTTCCTCGCTCTTTCCGCAGCAACAGTCAAGGTTGCGGGAGTGTTCCAGATTTGTCTTGCGCTCTCACTTTTCCCAAAGCGCCCTTGTGTTCGCATGTTTGCCACTCCACCAACAACAACACTTCCATCAGCGCAGCAAGATGCCTGTTTTGTCAAATATAACAGAATTTTAATTTGCCGGGAGCACTTGTTATCGGAGTGGCCACTTTGTCCCAAAGCAGAGTGGCACTCAACCCCACCCCGCTAAGGGAAGGATGAGGTTGGAACATGGCTATGAAGTGTATATATATCCTGCTCCCAATATTACTTAATACACCTTTTAACACCAAATGTCACAGGTATACAATTTTTTTTAAACGCAGGTAAACCATATTGCAGGTAGAGGAGTTAACCTTACTGTGTCTTTTCCCATTTAGTCATGTTTGACGTCATGAAAGCGCTGGAAACCGAGAAGCTCCCTCACCTCTCCGTCTTTCCGGCGTTGCATTTTGCATGATACCAGGAATTAAAGAATCCCTGTTGCACGTTGTTCCCAAGAAAAAAGACGACAAGTACACAAACGCTCATGGCTATTTATGCACCGATGCACTTCATGGCAGACAAAGTGCAGCATCACCGTCTAGACTGGCAAAATGAAGAATACGAAGAAATTAGCGTGTTCCCTCACGTGTCGCGTTTCCATCACTGCCGATCGGAGTCACAGTCAATAAAGAGCCATGCTTCTGCAGAGTCATTTCACCCGGGAGTGAATGACGATTTTATCCATTCCCATCCCAAACAAAAGCCAGATGTTAGTGGGTGTTTTTTGACCAGCGGGAAAAGGGGCTTTATAGAGCTACTCAGGTTTTGTAAATACGTGATTATATGAGAACCTGAACCAGAGCAGCTTCACTAAACAGCTAGCTGGTCTTTTTTCCATTTTCAGAAAAGATTTTTAAGCATAAATACCAGATTTTACTTCAGCAAAGCAACCTCAAAATAACATGAACCTGAAAAAACACACATTTCTTCAACCATCTCCCAGTAGAAGCTATAGTTCTTTAATCTCTGGACACAGACCCTTATTCATTATTCAGGCAACACGGGACCAAATTGATTTCCTGCCCTCATCCCTCACCTCTCACCTGCCTCCTCTGCCTCTCAGATCAACATTCCAAACAGAGTGCAAAGGGCCCGGCCGCACGAGTGAGCCTTCGGGGGTGTTCGGAGGAATAGCCTGCATTTGAGCGGGTTTAGGATTTCACATAAACACACCTTGATCCCTAAATCTCTGCTAAGCCTGTTTCAGTTTCGAAACAGCAGGAGAAGGCCCTGCTCGAACACTTAGCCAGGCAGGCAGCTGAGTAGATTATGTACAATACAGAGGCCGTACACATCCATACATCTGGCGAGGGGGAGACCATCTGAATGTAAATGTCTCCAAATGAATTAGCATTGCTCGTGCATGTGGACGGACTGTTTGAATATCCAGGGCCCCACATGAAGGTGTGTGTGGTGTGTGGCGATAACCCCGTGCAAACCTCCCTACAGGGATCTGCTCCTTCAGACACATTTTCACCTCATCTGCGTTTAAGGGCATTAATATTGCACCAGCCGCAGTGGCAGGGTTAAATGGATGACTGGGGGGCAAGAGGGGGGCTGAATGTCAAATGCAATCCGTCCACTCCGCCTTCCTTCCTTCCTTCCCTCTCCCTTCTACTTTCTTCTTTTTTGGTCGTTGCTCTGATAGGCCCCGACGTGAGGAGTTCAGGGGGGGGGGGGGGTTCTGTAGCCATCTATCCGCAGAGACAAGATCCAGAAGCCACAGCACCAGCATGTGTTCTGTGTTTAGAGGAATATATAATCCTTTTCATCTGCATTTACATTAGCGGCTCCTGCTGTTCCCTGCTCTCTCCTCCCCCTGTCGCTCACCATCCATCTATATGAATCTGCGAAATCTAACAAAGGGAACCGAAGAAAGAGAGGAAAGAAACTGGGTTGTGCTGCAGACCTTCAAATGCTACCACTCAAAGAACAGTCGGCCTGATTACTGTTAATGTCAGCGGGAAATTTTAAAGATTAAAAGGAAAATATTTACAAGCTTGTTCCTGTCTTGTGTCCCAAGAGACCAGGATAGCAAGTAGGGCAAAAAAAGACATTGTCCAAGATGTTGCTTTCCTATGAATCTGCCCTGCTGGGACTATCATGCTATGCAAAGACGGGGAGGCCTTTCATGTCTGTTCTGTAATTAAATCCCATTCCTATTGTTGAATTCATCACCGACACGATTTGCGGGCTGGTTGAGAAGCGGAAGAGGAAAATAGGGGGGGCGGCGTCGGGTTGGTCCGGGGAGACCGACATCACCGAGGTCACCCGGAGGTTAAGTTAACAGGCATACGAGCTCCTGAAAAATTAAAAGCTTGAGCTCACGGAAGCAGCACTCCGAGCGACTGTGACATGATGTGCAGGAGTTGTGAAAAGAGCGCAGTGTAGCCGGGCGTGCAGGCACACGTCGCGCACACACACACACACACACACACACACACATGCGCACACACGCACAGAACTGGTGTTAATGCACTTGGTGTGTTGACCGGCTTCCACATGGGTAACCCTGCCACACACACACATCGCGACCCCACCTCATTCCTCCTGCTCAAAGTCAAGACGGAGAAATTCGCACAAACCCTTCCCAGTGATTGAGTGCTCGGTGGAGTGAGCACCTGCAGGTCTGCGCCCGACAGGACAGATGCACTGACAACGCTCCTGATGGACAGATCATATCTCTTTCCCTCTGTTATTCTCTGTCTTTTTCTCCTCCCGTCTCCGTCCACGCGGGCAGGCACACACACACACAGACACACAGACACACAGACACACACACACACACACACCCATCCAGCGGTGGTCGCGCTTGGTGAAGTGTGAGGTATAAAGCGTTGTTATGCAGGGTCACGGGGGCAAGGTGTCAGTACTTCATCTCTGAAGTGTTAGAATACCAATTACATAGTGTTAGAATGCCAATTACCCAGAGTCTTGGTGTGCATCACTGGCACAGCTAAGTCGGCAAAATCAGTTTCAGAGAATGGAGGGCACAGAGATGTCAGTGGTTTTATGGCAAAAGAAAAACTTGAGTGAATACTACTTCCTGCCTAGTGTACATTTTGTCAATTTATCAAACAGCACACAATGGTCGAATTGTTTTTTGTGTTTTCTTGAGATGAAAGATAAAAAAGTTGTTCATGCATGAAGGGAATTTGATTATTTTGAGCAGCTGTCAATGTACACACAAAAAATGCGTACACAGCGCACACATCCAGCAAACCATGCAGATACAGGTCAGTGAGCTTCAGGTCATCAAACGACAGAATGAAGAAAAAATGGGATCTTTGGCAGTGGCGTGATTATTGATGCTGGTTTGCATATATCTGAAGCTGCTTCTCCTGAGACTGTTGCAAGTGGTGGTGGTGCCCAAAAAAAAAGTGGGCAGCAGCTGGACAAACAGAAAAAATCCTTTCTGAAGAGAGATGAGAATAGAATGGCCAGACTGGCTGGAGCTGACAGAGAAGCCACGGTCACTCGGATAACCACCCTGTGGCGAGCAGGAGAGCATCTCAGAATGCACCTCACGTTGAACCTTGAGGGAGATGGGCTTTGTTGTCAGGTTCCAATCCTGTCAGGCAGGAACAGAAAACTGAGGCTGCAGTGGTCAACACTGGACAGCTGAAAAAAACAACCCGGTTAGAGAGTCTGGATTTCTGCTGAGGCTGCAGATGGTAGGGTCAGAATCTGACGTCAGCAGCATGACTCCCATGAACCCAACCGGTCTTGTGTCAACCGTGCAGACAGGTAGAGGTGGACTAATGGGGAGGGGGATGTTTTCATTGTTTCCTAAATGCCAATAAGCCATTGTTTGAATGACGCAGTCTACCTAGTACTAATACTGTTACCGGCTTCTTCCAGAACGATACAACGCACCTTTCCACAAAGCAAAGGTCATGTCAATCAAAAACGCTCAGTTCACTTCAGTGACCTCCCCCGTCATCAAATCAGAATTCGGCAGAACCCCTTTGGGATGTGGTAAAACGAGAGGTTCACGACATGAGAGTGCAGCTGACACACATGCAGAACTATGTGATGCAGACATGTCAACGTGGATCAGAATTTTGAAATGTAATTTCAGACATCATGGGGAATCCGAGCTACTATTATCATGGTGTTCCTGACAAAGTGCTAAGTGAATATACTCATCTTGAAAAATCTGTGCTCCCAAAATAAAACATGGTCAGAGCAGCTTGATATCCAACAAACATGTACTATTCCCAACTCACAACAACATACACAGAAGGTTGTACAAACTGAAAAGCATTAATATGTGGAGCTAAACATGTCCTCGTTGCTTTATCCTTGATGAAATAATGTTAGCTGCTGTATTTCTTATTAAAAGCCTTTCTCATCTGTCAGCAGTGGTCTGGCTGTAAACAAACATGTTTTGACAGCAGACATCCGATGAGTTGATACAGAATAATGAGTTAGTTAGCGAGGGAGGGGGAAAGAAACCACAAGCTGCCAAGCCCGTCTTCCCTTATTGACTATCTGCCTGCGCTGACTGTACGAGCTCTTTTGTCCATCTCTATTCAGAGACTTCTCCTTAGAACAGTTAGTAAACACAAAAGGGATTTCCACAGATTGTCAGAGTCTATGCCCGTTCGAGCTCCAAAGAAAAAAATGCATTGACACTCCAAACATTTGAGCTCAAGTTTTAGTTGCCGTGTAAGTCCTTGGGGTACCTTGGACACGGCGGAGTAAAAAGTGGCATTCGTCATTCAAACGCTATCCGAGCTGCTACTCCCCAAACCGTACGCCATCTCATTTGATACACGTTGTTAAAAATGAATGAGACGGTTCAGTTATTCATCTCCTTTCGCACTATTTTGGGAGTTTTTCAACAAGGAGGCTGTCATTACCGTTGAGGTGAAGGGAAAAACTTCATACAAAGAGTTAGATCCTACAGGGGTACGAGCTTCACTGTGGTTCGCTTTGCTCAGATGTTACTGTGTTGTCCACCCCCCCTTGAATAAATGATGCACAGATGGACTCATTTGCTCGGTGTGCGCTGCTGAGCCTGTGCAGATGTGACACAGGCGGTTGCAGATGTGGAACAAAGCAAACACAACGTACAGTAAATCTATTCAGTTGGATGATTCGGTGGATGAGAGAGGCATTTTGGTTTCTGTGTTCATAAAAGTGTGAAAACAAACTAGAGGGGAAGGGAGGTTTTGGAGATGATGAAATACTTTATTTTGTAGATAGAATGCTAGTTGATGACATAACAGCCCTTGAAAAATGCTTAATGAGGCACAAACCTTAGTTTTCTGCTAAGATGAGGAAAACCTGAGGTTTGAAATCAAACAAAATTATGCCTTTTTCGTTTAATCAAACGACATCCATCAGACCAACCGAAAAATCATTAACCAAAGCCTGATTTTCACAACGTACATCATTCTCCCCCCTCTCACTCAACTGTGCATGGATTTGAGAGGAGTGGGACACCGCAGGCGAGTGAAGGAGACAAGTGCGCCACTTATCCTTCCTCCTCCAGGTTAATTGACAAGATAATTGCGAGACTCAGGCGAAGGTTGAAAACCGGCGGTTTGGGGCACACGCTTGCCCTTAAGTGCATTTCTAGGACTTAAGGGTACACGGGTTCTCGAACATGTGCACATGCTCTGAAGTGCAATTCATTACGCTGCCAGCTGTATTTGTTTATGTGTAATGGGGAGCTAACATGGGTAATCTTTTTTCACAGGGAACTTGGCTCTAACGGATCTACTTGTTGTTTTTCTACACAATCAAGGTGACCTTTTGTTTCACTGAGACAAGGTAATCACATGACAAGCCAAGAAACCCACCAAAAAAGGGAAATAACAATATATTCTAATAATGCCGAAATCTAGATATTGTCCGGAGTCCGCCCCCTGGTAAAACACATGATTTCCAGCGATGTATACGTCATGTCCTGCCTCCTGTATCTTCTACCCAGGCACCAACTCTCACCTGAACACTCCAGAGACTCTCCTGTTTTTGTGAATGCGTCCTGGATAGACACCTTCTGCATCCTACGGATGTGAAGGGCAAAGTCCGGATAGTGTTTGGACAACTGTTCAAGGAGCATCTGTGGCTCAGGGGTTAGAGCGGTCGTTCTGGAGCCAAAGTGTAAGCCGAAGAGCCAATTGTCCTCTAACCAGAAGGTCGGCAGTTTGATCCCAGTCTTTCCTTGTTCGTATGCCGAAATGTCCTTGGGTAAGATACTTAACCCCAAATCGCCCCTTCTCATAGAGAAAGTGCTGCACATAGATGCACTGTATGAATGTGTGTGTGAATGGAAGGCTGAACTGTAAAGCACTTTGAGTGGTCATTAGGACTAGAAAAGCGCTATATAAATACAGACCATAAATACAGACCATTCATGTCTGAAAACTGCTTGTGATGCCTACAAGTGCGACAATATTTTGTGACCGTCACTGTCAGCAAAGTACCATCAAATCCATAATCATGGCTTTTGGGCAGCCGGCGCTCAGGATAGAGCAGGTCATCAACAAACCAAACTTCCCCAGCCGACACACTGAAGTGTTCTTAAGCCAGAAGCTGACGCCTACATTGCCACCCCCCCCCCCCCCGGCCCACGGCTGTGCCAGCTGTGTGAATGATAGAAAAAGAGCAGAGTATAGAAGCACAGTATGAATGTATGTGCAACTTTACAGTGGAAGCTCTTTGAGGGGTCAGGAAGACTAGAAAAGTGCTGGATAAATGCAGTACATTTACCATTCTTCTCCACTGAGAACATTTCACCACACAGAGCAGACCCTGTGTTGGTCAAGGGCTTTGATTTCATAGCAACAAGGCAATGAAATGTGCTTTTGTAAGAAGAGGAAAAATATTTCAATACGGCCATAACCTTTCAAATGCATTTGTGATGAAGCCTGTGCGTCCTTTTATTTTTCCAGACGTCTGACACCTGACAGGTGGTGTCAATTCCTGCTGTTTAATTGCTGTGAATTGCTATTTGTTGACTGACAGATATGGGTCCTGTGATGGGCCGACAGGTTCTCTGAAGTAGACAAGTAAATAATAGGGATGGTGATGGGAGGCTGAGCCCTCGAGAATATTTTTTCCATGGCAACACTTGAGATTGAGATTCTCTCTTTAGTCAGCCTTATTTCACTAGTTTTTTTTCCGATGCTTGGTGCAGTCTTTAAAAATGAGTGTGGCCCTGTTCTGCATCTCAAAGATAAGTAATGTTTATCTTCTACATAGCACACCCTCAATGGTCCCTAAAAATACCCTGAGATATGAATGTAAAGCCCAGGTAATGTTGTACATTAGAAGGTCCAGTGAGTATTAGCATAAAAGTCTGGTACAAAGAACTGAAAGATAAATGTGGTAATAAATGCGGTGGAATGAAAGTTTTTTTTTATTCCTCGAGCTTTGTACCGAACAACCAGACTTCAGAGTGTAGAATTTCAGTGAGTCATTCATTCAGCCCCCAGGGACTTAATTCAAGCTTTCTCATCTCCAGCGTCCATTCTCTCTGTGCCCCTTGCTTTCTTTCTGGTGCTATGGCTTTCTTCCTCCCTTGTTCAACAGCTGTGGAGCAGGGTTAGGGTCAAGGGAATCTCACACACACCCACAGTTGCACGCACACACACACACAAGGATTGTGCTACTGTTAGGCTTGAATGCAGCTGAGGGTGTGGAGGCACAGGGCTGGAGGATTTTCCCATGCCAATAGTTAACTGCTGGCTGTATTTGAAACTGCGGGGAGACCTTCGCTGCCCTCTGGATCCCTCCCCTGGCCCCTGGCCCAGAGGCTATGCCTTTCCCCCTGCTGGGACACTCAATGGACTCTGTGTGTGTGTGCGCTGTGTGTGTTAATGGCCAATCTCAGGAGGGGTTCTGTCATTCAGTCATCAGCCATTCAGCCACCAGCCTCAAGATTGCAAGCCGCCAGCCCCTCGCCTTGGGCAAGTCATCTGTCTTTAAATGACAACAAACCCTCCTCCCTCAAAACTCTGCTTATTTCCCTAATGTTCCCTTCTTCTTCGAAGTCCCCAATTCATTCTCTCTAAGTCACTCTCTCGGTAAATATATCTTTCTGCTTGTTTTTTTGCCCCCTCCTGTGATTTTAGGCGCAAACAGAATTACTGCCTTGCTCGGTCCCTCCTTCCTTCCGTCCTTGCTGAAATCCATCCAGTCCCAGGGTTTGTGTAGGACAACTCCTGCAGAGTGGGTTGAAAGCATTCCTCTGTCTCCCCTGTCATCATGGCTTATTTAATAACTATCCCAATAAAGTCAACAACAAGGCCCACGATGCACCCCCCCCCCCCCTTCCCACAGTGGGCCCCCAACTCTCGCCCTCAGGTCTGATGAATGGGGCCATCAGGCATGCCAGCTGCCCCGGAGGTGAGCAGGCTGCCCCCGCCGGGCAGCCAGGCCACCAAGCCAGGGGGAGGAAGTGGAGCCGAGTAGAAAGGGGCAGGGCAGGGCCGGAATGCCAGAACTCACACTAGGCAAAGCTTGGATGGAAAGAACTAGTGGAAATATGGAGAAACATAGGGAGGGCCGGTGAAGCAGAGGGGTACAGGATGCACACGCAAACAGGGGGCCAGCCTGGGCGCCAGCAACACAGTGGGCAGTGTGGATACACACACACAACATGTTTTTTGTTCGCAGTGCTTGCTCAGGACTTTCCACTTCTCTTGACAAAAGTTGTTTCACATTATAGGTAGTAATTCCCTCGGTAACACTAGGAAAATTCAGGACAACAAAATGGAAACCATCCAATTCAGCACATTTGCATTTGTCAAATGTGTTTTGCATTAACGAGGGAAAAATGTAAATCTTTTTCGTGACGGTAACTAAGCCTATCATGTAGTAATGAAGTTGTTTATGGTCTATTTTGGCACGAACATGCAGCTTTGTATGTGTGAGGGAGACAAAAGGGGGATACAGGGGTAAGAGTGAAGGAGTCACATTATGAATCCTTGATGAGGCAAACAAACACTTGGCATGTAGACGTATGCATCAATCTGCGAGGCCACGCTCATGAATTAAGTACATGTTGATTATTGCAGCGGGCTAAGCGCGGCCATGCAGTGTTAGTGCTGCCAAATGGGAAATGTTGAAGTATCGTGCCAGAGGCTTACAATTATTGTATTTTGAGGGAAATTATTGTACACGGCGAAAAACCGGATTGGACGCTCAATACCAGAGTTTCGAAGCTCTGTCGAGATGAAGAAGCATTTTAGTGTTCGGATACGATCCTTTTCAAGGCACAAGGCTCTTATTTTGAAGCATGAGATAGGAAGCACTTTGTGGTCACGTTCATCATCACAAGGATGATTGGCTGAAAATATGTCACGTGAGAAGAGATGCATAACCACAGACGTGATCCATATTCTACTTTCCAGAATAAAAGTGTATAATACTAAGTGTCACAAGTTGATCCAATTATCGTATATCATGCAGAAGGCAAAATTATCGTACAAATATGATAATTATTGTACATCTGGCCACACCGTGCAGCATAATCACATACAAGTGACAACTGCTCCACGCCTGGCTGTTCAACACTAAACCAGAACTGTGCAAGAAACATGATGAGCGTTGATCATTGGCAGGTCAAGGCCGTTTCCACACTACCTGTCATTATTCTTGACTCAACCCACTTTAGCGGCATATGTGTATCACCTTCAATCAGCTTCTGCCAAACAGCTAGCCATGCCCTCTATTTATTACACGGCAGTCTCCCTGTGCCACTCATATTGCTGCTGCCAGCCTCAGTGTGTGTTGCTCGGACACACTGAGATGGTAACTTGGTAAAAAGCAACAAAGCCGGCTGAGACAAATCTTGAGAGAGTAAGCGAGAATAAGTTGAATGATTCCTCATCGCACATGAATCTTGAAAGTGAAACGGGAAGCCATCCAGGATGAGGGGAATGCTGCTCAACTGGGAGTCTACAAAAAACCTGCATCAGACATATGGAGGAGGCAGAGAAGATGACAACTTTTCTTAATCGAAGCTTCTATGGAGCGACTGGATAGATTTACTCAAGGATAGTTTGCCGCTAGAGTCTTTACGCTACCAATCCCTTAGATTTTCTGTTGAGTTCCTGCTTTATTCCCCAGCAGCCCCTGAGTTATCTGCTTTCCTACCTGTTAAGAATTATTTTATCCCCATCCAGCTCAATTTCTCTCTTTACATTCCCATCCCTCACCATCAGGGAGATCCTTATTTATGTGTCGGAGCAAACATTTTTATAAATGCAAACAGGCTCTCTGAAGACAGCTTCAGAGGCGAGACCTACCCTGTACCTGAAAGCATATAGAGCAGCGTGTCTCTCCTGGACCCGGCCCTCGGAGTAAGCACAGCTGTGTTGAATATTTCCCTCACTCTTCAGTTCATTTGAGGGTGATCTGAGCCCAGTTAGCCCTGAGGACATGGGGCGGTAAACAGACCTGACTATCAAAGCAAAGCAGCCCAGTCAGAAAGACTGGAATATGAGCCTCTGACCACTGAAGCTGAGGATGCAGGCACACGGGTAGGCAGCAGCTGGGAAGAGCTCAAAGGCTTCATGACAGCAGCTGACTAGACCCAGTGCTCACAGGCTGAGAAAACAAGATTCCCTAAATCATCAGTGGGCAGCAGAAGGATTGTATGTCCACTGCAGCCATTACTGTAATCCCTGCACTCTAAGTGGGAAAATAAAATCACCCAGACACTAATTGATTATGCATTGCAAAATTAAAATTGTTGCAGGCCGGGTGTTTTTTCTGAAAAAATTCTGCAAAGTAAAAAAAATATTGTGTGAGCTGGTCCATCCATCATCGAAAGCTAATTATTCTTTTGGAGGGTCGAGGGGGGGGAAGCTGGGGCCAATCCCAGCTGACATTAGGAAAGACACGGGGGTCAACAGCTTATCACAGGGTCAACATACAAAACCAACCACACTCACATTCACACCATGGATAATTTAGGGCATCCAATTAACCCGACCCCAATCTGAATGTCTTTTAGACTGTAGCAGTGGAAGAAACCCACACAGACAGAATATGCCAGCTCCATAACGAGATTCAAACTGGGAATCTTTCTGCTGTGAGGCGACGGCGCTAACAACAGTACCACCCAGTATGAGCTGGTGTTCACGAAACGGCAACAGCAGTAATGACTGCATTAAATGACAACAGCAAAGCTTCAGTAGAAATGTCCAAAAGCTGCTCAAATACACTATTGCAAATGCTGCACAATTTCCAAAAAAGTTACAAAGAGACTGTTACTGTATAACTCTCTCTGTGGAGCCTCTTACAATATCTAAGAAGTGATATAGCCAGAATCTCTCCCCCCTTCTTCAACAAGTACTTCCACATGCACCGCAAAATCTAAGCAACTGCAGAGACAGAAAGGCAGGTGGAGTGAAACAGCCTGGTTATTAAAATGCTGGAAGGCTCAATGGGAAGTTAAATTTCACTATCATGAGAAAAGTATCTTCCTTAAGATCAAATCGACTCTGTGTGCAGCTCTTCATCTGGCTCTGCTGATTTTCAGGTTCGTTTTTGGGGGCTGAGGTTTGACTGCACAAGTCATTCCCAGAGGACGAAAAAACAACAAAAAAACAACAAACATCCGATTTCAATTGCCCGAGGTCCATGTGGCAGAGAGGCCCGAGGAAGCTGGCGGGGGAAAAGGCACCAAAGTAGCCGTACTCCAACTGCCCACATCCTCAGCTCAACCCATCACCTAAACACAGACTCGTGCTCCAGGGGGAAATGACTGGATGCATTTAGCTCGCCTCATCACAGAGTACTATTCATCTTCAGGAAATAGCGTGCTCCGTGAGATGTGTTTAAGTCGCGCACGTCAGTGGAGACGGAGGTAGCGAACTAACCACTGGCCTCTTGCTGATTTCGAAGAGAAGAAAGAAATGAAAGGAAATGAAAAAACTAGAAAGAGTTGCTCTGTTTAACATGAATTAGAAGCATGCATCTACTTCTGAGAGAAGTTAACTGGTGTATATTCAAAGAAGCATAATAAACCCCAGGTCAGTGTCATCATGGCACTTTCATGTATTGTCATTAAAGCTCAGAGAAGGCCACAGACCTGAGGAGAGATCTTCACCTCTGTCAAGTTGCGTCAACCTCCATTAATGTGTCTTCCCACAGCACACAGGTAGACAGCGCTGATTCTCTGCCCATAGCACACGGCGCATTACCGGAGAGCCGATGCTAATTAATGCTAACAGGTCCGTCACAGCATGACCAGAGTAAACACAGATTGAGTTCAGGGAATTTATGTTCCGCCGGCCCGACGCACACATCTGGAAACATCATTTGTCAGCGCGAATCATCGTTCAACTCTTTTCACACGTGGTGCGTTGAAGTAACACATGTTTGATATCACCGTCTGCTTTTGTAAGCTGTCGAGAAGAACGGTGCAAAAAAACTTAAAGAATAAAAAGCCACACGGAAACACTGAGTTCATGTATTTCTTTCGCACACAGCTGGACATGTTTTGCCGAGTATGTCACCAAAATTTGCGGCGATGTCAGTGATGGATGTCCCTTGGCAGGGCCGGACCTCAGAACCTCCCTTCAGAGGACTTTGTGAGTGTTTGAGCATACATCTGGAGTGGACTTCATTTATAGACCAGACACTTAAAGAACGGCCATTGTGACACGGGATGGATTTTAAATGTTGTTCGGCGTAAAAAATCCCTTCATGTCAAAGCAAGGACGGAAAGAAGGAAGTATTTTGTGGGAACAAATGGAAAAAGAAGATATGTGAGTGGGCATTTAAGAAAATCCACCGTCTTATGGGTCCCTCAGGCCCCGACCCATTCAGATCTCCTCTGTACTCAGCTAAATAGACGTTCGTTTCTCTGGTGTTTACACAGTAATTTTCTGCAGACGACTTAACAGGATCGCTAAGCTTCATTTGCTCTGCTGGGAAAAAGCAGAATGAACATCTCTCATTGAACCTGATAAACTCTTTATTTATTTCGTTCAATCCTTCTGACGACTCCCTCCTCCTCCTTTTACACTCCCGCTTCTCTTTTCAGCTTTTTTTTTGTGAATGGGCACAAAAAGGCTACAGTAAAATAAACTGTGAAGACTACAGGGGAAGTAACAGGAGAGAGGGAGAGAGAGAGACACTGAATAAGTGTGCGTTCTTGCTCAGCTCCTCAGAGGTGGATGAGGGCTGTGAAAGGCCACATTGTTGATGTCAAGACCCGTCAGCATCAGAGGGCTGATTCAGGTTGTGAGGGAAGACTCTCTCTTTCACTCTCTCGCTCTCTCTCGCTCTCTCTCTCTCTCTCTCTCTCTCTTTTCTACACACACTCGCTGTTCCGCTCAGTTCCCTTAAGACCCCGAAAAACATCATGGTGTACCGTTCCACCTCGCAGCCGAAGAACAATATTTGGAAATGATGCGTAGACTCGGTGAGGTCAAGGGCCACACAGTAGCGTGATTCAGAGTGAGAGTGAAAAATGAAATGAGGTGTTCCATATTCCCTCAATTTCGATCTATCCGTCCATCATCTATATCGCTCATTCTTTAAGGAGAGGTAAGGTAAACTCTGGACAGGTATAGCCAGCATATCGCAGAACTGACACACAAAGACAAAATAACACTGCACTGACATCAACAGCCTATTTAGAGTCTCTAATTAACCTAAACCCAATCTGCATAATTTAAGACTTCGGGAGAAAGCTGACGTACCCAGAGAAAACCTGCACAGCCATAGGGAGAATATGCAAACTCCTTAAGAAAAGCCCCGGGTGAACCAGAATTCAAACCTCTTACTGCAAGGCAAACGCTGCACTTCCACACCACCCTCCCAAAAACTTTACCGAAATACTCACATCTCCCATGGCTCACACATCATTCTTGAATGAAGAGTTGTCGATTTTACGAGGCTTCTTTTTCTCAACTTCCAACTCGTGCAACGTGTGCACGAGATCGAGTGATTGTGCTTCGGCATGTAAATGATACCGTACACAAAATCCTTGTGCGTATTTTTTTCAAACTGGGAAGTCGGGGAAACCTCAGGGCTTATCGAGAACTTTAATTACACCCGACCAAAGCACATTATCCTGGTGACTTCTGTGTGTGTGTGTGTGTGTGTGTGTGTGTGTGTGTGAGTGTGTGTTTGTGTGTGAATCAGTGAAAGTGTGTGCACGTGTGTATTAGTGTCTGAATTAGTAAAGTTAGACACCAGGAGCCGCGCCACCGTGTCAGGATGAGACTTAACAAGCTTTAATAACGAGCTTTAATGAGCTTAATTAGGAATCCATGCAATCCCCATGGAAATGCCTCAACCCCACAGAACCGGGCTCCGGGTCTGAGGAACTTTCAATTGGATTACTGTGGCTAATGTCACTCAGACAACAAGGGTGAAAACAAACAGAGGGCTGGAGAGGAGAGCCAAGCGAGGAGGAGGTGGGATGAACAAGAGAAGAAAGACGGGGGGGGGGGGGGGGGGGCAGATAAGGAACTTTGGCAGTGGGGGAATACCTGCTGAGGGATGATGGGAGAAGAAGGGAGGAGGGAGAACCAGCAGAACCAGTAGGATTAGTGTCGCTCAGAGATTTGACTTGTGCATTGGACCAATGAGAACAAGCTCCTACATTAACACCTCACTGATAACTGCGCTTCGAGACCCACTAAACCCTTCGTAAGCTCGCCCATGTATTTTTGACATACTGCCCCAATTTATTTTGCGTTTCGTTATTTCCACTCCATACGTGAAGTTCCACTAAACTTCTTTTTCATATATTGTAAAGATTCATAGGAAAATCATTAGAGGAGTTACAGGTGCATTTTACCATTGCCAAGGCGGTTGGTTTTTCAGTTTTTGTTTTCAAGCTAGATTATGCAAAAACAACTGGACGGATTATAACAAAACCTCCCATGGAATCGTGTTGATGGAAGTTTGCTCTCATTTTGGCAACTTATGGACATGTGCTACAAACTGCTGCACTATTTTCGAGGCGTAAACCTTCTGTCCTTCAGCCCTTCTCCCTCGTCCGTCTCACTGAGATCAGTTGCCTTGCGGTCACAACAGGGAGGTACGGTAAAGTGCAGCCCGACAATGACGGAGTGACCTTTCAGATAAGCATGATAAAGCTGCCCATCCCAGCTCTTCCCTGTCCCTCCCCTGTAATGCGCACTACACACTCACACACACACACACACACACACGTCACACACACGGACAGACATATCTGATGACCTCTTCTCTGACAAGTCCACCCCAAGGGATTTAATTTTTTTACCCATGCACAAAAACTTGACATCTTCTCAGGCAAAGGATCATGGGGTGTCATCTGGCAGGTAGGATATCTGTGGACCCTGTGAACTGGGAACGTTGGGGGTTGCGTGACCTCAGCGGTTACTTAAAGGTCACAAAGGTCTCTCGGACAACACAGTGCATCTATACATGCGGCGAGGTCATCTTTCACCCTCTATCTGCTGCATTCTCTCATGCCTAGAGCAAGTCCCCTCTTGGTCTCCCTATATATAGTTCCCTCGCTTCCCTGGATTCTTTGTGATGTCCTGCTGTGCCGGAGAGAGGCTGGGGCTCATCATTATAAATCAGCCTGTTAGAAGGAATACAATTTTAAAGAGCTTCTCCCTGGATTCAAACTGAAGTCTCCATTAGTGAGGCCGGAGCAAATGGTTGCTTGCATGGCAACACACGGCAAATCAACACAACAACCCCTTTAATCACCCTCTCTCGGCCCTTTTGTTCTCCTCCCCTGTCTTCCTCCCCCTCCTCCGCGCCGTCTGATAAAGTTCACTAAAGTCTTTAAGGAGGAAAAATGGTCCAAACGGTGTTTACTACATCCACGTGATTAAAATTTATTGTTCATTACATCTCCATCCACTGATTACATCTACAACTCCCCCCCACCCTTATCTACCGGAGATCCATTGCAGAGATTTACTGTCCTAACCTTGCGTACGTCAGCACGGGTCAAGGGAGATTAGTGGGCAGGTCGGACAGGGGGAGAGTGAAACCTTGTCGTATCGTGCCACAGCCCCTTTGCCGACAGCGCCGGCGGGGCGGGGGGGGGACGCCGGATGAAGCCGGAACAGAAACAGGGCCACACAGCGGGAGTGCCCAGAAATTCACTGATTAGAAGGCAGAGAGGCAGATTCCGACAGTACGACAACAGAGGATCCACTGCAATACAATACACCAGTTTCAGAACCCACATGCATCCACACACACACACACACACACAGAGAGAGGGAGAGACACAGTCTATGACATTATTTCATGTCAGCCTTGAGGGAGAGCTGAACTCCTCGCCTCATCATCCTCCTCCTCCATCGCTCTGTTCTTGGCCTGCCGCACGCCTCCGGGGCCAGCGAAGGCAGCGATTAACGACAACAGGGAGAGTGTGCAGAAGTGTGTAAGTGTGTGTAAGGCCCTGATCGTTAGAGCGGCCAACTTGTGTAATACAATTACAGAGGCTGCAGAGAAACTGCTAATGTGCACACAGGCAGCTCTGTCAGATGGATCAGGTATTGAGTTTTCTATGCTTAATTCACTTTCCGGCACACACATGGGTGCATTAGTTAGATTAGAGTGGCGGGGTGGGGTGGGGGACGGGGAGGTGGGGGTCGGTCTACCGCCGAGCCGAGCCGATTTGTTTAGTGGTGGTTGTCAATTACAACCCTGACCCTTGCGCTAAATGGCTGCTCATCCAACTGGGAGGCCAAAAAAAAAACAGAAGGCAGCCGACAAAAGACAGACGAAATTGGTAAAGACGTGGCCATTTGCTGCGGGAGATAACAAGTGGCATGTTGTGGAATAAACAATGGTCTAAACGGTGCGCGTAATGCTACACCAATAAGGCAGAGTGCAGGGGCCGGAGAGAAGCGACGTGACCATCAGTGAGACCAGCGCGGCTCCGTTATCACTCGATAATGGAACGGTACAAGGCCAGTGGTGGACGGGTACTCAAATATATGAAATGGAAAACAAATGATTCGATTTGTCCTTTGGAAAAGTCTTGTTCAGTTTAAGAGACTGATTGTGGATGCAATCACTCACAACCCCTTGTACTTTGTATGGATATCATAAAAGGACTGAATTCGACACACTGTGGATCAAATACTCTGCACAACTTATTTGTCCAGTGTATTTGAAAAAATTTAACAAAAAAAAAAAGGAAGAGACTATTTCAGGTATTTTGCTTCAAATTGTTTCTCACATACAAACGTATTCATCCCTGTGTCCTTGCGTCTAAGCGGAGTTGTTTTTCCCACTAAAGCCGGAGCCACTCGTCTCAAGGGAATTGGACTCGGGACGGCACAATCACAACGCTGGTGAGAG